>NC_134997.1:11292950-12585900 GCF_050947335.1 Megachile rotundata
GGTGACCTCGATATGCTGAAATTTTTACTAGCAACTGTGATTAACAATAATTGCGTAGAATAAAAGTAAGATTACTTGTGTATAGGGATATGGGGATCTAGGGATATAAATATTCACGGATATAGGAGTGTAGAGTTATAGATATCTAGGAATAGAGATCTAGGGATAGTACATTGAAGGTTAGGGAAAGTGGAATCTAGGGACTTTTGTAACTAGGTATATTTGGATCTAAGGATATTTGGATCCAGGGAAATTGGGATCTAGGGATATTGGGATATTGATATCTGGGGATATTTTGGGTCTAGGGGCAGTTTGGAACTGGGGATATTTTGGAACTAGGGGTTTTTGGAACTAGGAATGTTTGGATTTAGGGATTTTTGAAACTAAGCATATTTGGAAGTAGCAATTTTGGAATTTAGAGATTTTTGGAACTGAGAATATTTAGAACTAGTGATGTTTAGAACTAGGGATACTTGGAACTAGGTATATTTGCACCTAGGAATATTTGGAATTAGAGCTATTTGGAACTAAGGCTATATGGAACTAGGGATATTTAGAACTAATGGTGTTTGGAACTAGGGATACTTGGAACTAGGAATATTTGCAACTAGGAATATTTGGAATTAGAGCTATTTGGAACTAAGGCTATATGGAACTAGGGATATTTAGAACTAGTGGTGTTTGGAACTAGGGATACTTGGAACTAGGAATATTTGCAACTAGGAATATTTGGAACTAGAGCTATTTGGAACTAAGGCTACATGGAACTAGGGATATTTAGAACTAGTGGTGTTTGGAACTAGGAATATTTGGAACTAGAGCTATTTGGAACTGAAGCTATATGAAACTAGGGATATTTAGAACTAGTGGTGTTTGGAACTAGGGATACTTGGAACTAGGGATACTTGGAACTAGGAATATTTGGAACTAGAGCTATTTGGAACTAAGGCTATATGGAACTAGGGCTTATATTAATATTCCCCAATGTCTACCTCCCCAAATTAAAAATTCTTCAACTTCTACACCCCCAAAATTAAAATTCCCTAATTTCTACAACCCCAGAATAAAAATTACTCAATTTCTACACCTCCAAAATTATTACACTCCAATTTCTACACCTCCAAAATTACTATTCCCCATTTTCCACACCCCCAAATTAAAAATTCCCCGATCCTACACCCCTAAAATCAACATTCCCCAATTTCTACCTCCCCAAATTAAAATTCCCAACTTCTCCACCCCAAATTCCTCACCCTTCCACCCCAATTCATCCATTTCCGAATTCCCCATATCCCCAAATTGCCACCACATCTTGCCCATAAAAAACACTTCTACATCCCTGATACGCAAATTCCGATATTACCCAATAAGAAACGTGTCTCCCCATGAAATACGTGGAAACGAAAAAGTTTCTCTCCCACGAAGATTGCAGTCGGAAGAAAATCGTCTATAAATATGGATCGCCGGGGGTGTGTTTTCACTTTAAACAGGGCGCGATAAGCTTTAAAATATTCGATACACGCGTCGCGCCGCAGCATCGTGGTTTCCCTCGCGGATTTTTTTTTTCTCCCGTCCCCCTTTTCCCGAGGTAACGAACAACACATTGTGTGTTCGCTTATTTTGCATCCCTTTGATGTCGTTCAGGCTAGTTTGTCCCGAAAAATACTAGCCACGGATTCTCCGCTTTAGCAAGTATAATTCCTCGCACGCCACCGTTGCCTCGCTCGATAAATTTATTAAAAATGCATCCTGACCGTTCAACCACCCCCGGTTTTTTCGTCCCCAGATACTCGACCAGAAATCATCGACCTGAGCTTCATCGAGATCGCTCCGATAAATTTTCCGGGTTAAACTTTTTTTTTGATACAATGTCCCGTGTTGTGTTTTTGTCGGCACGCGTGAAACCTCGCGCGGAAATTGATTGCTCCTTTTTTTCTCGACACTGAACAACGTTTGCAAAATTTCTATTTAACACTGGTTTGATTGATGTCGTTTTATTCACTCGATGATGTCCGTTATCTTGATTCGATGTTTATTTATTTATCAATTTTAACATTCTTTTAAACATTATAGTGGGATTATGAAATTTCTAGGGTGTTACATACGGTCACTAGATTTTTAATCTAGCTTCTTACCTTTTAAGAAATTTAATTTAAGTAATTAATAAAATAAAACTGGAAACTTCGCCAATTTAAAAATATGTAAAAATTTTCTTTCACTTCCCAAAACTCCAAAACGAATCTCTAAAAAATCCCTTAAAAGTTCATCTATATAGCAATTCACCCCATTGTCGAGTGCTCAACAGCGCCCGAATCAACCCACAATTTGCCCCGCACCAATTGAAAGCGCTAAAATTGCGGTGAAATAACAAAAAAGTGTGTCGCATTCACCTCGATCGTTCCGTTGTTTATCATTTCAGCTTCTCGCCCTGCGACAATTGATGCAAGGGGACAAGGAGCATCCGAACTCGCCGCTTGGGAATAATTTCAGACCCCCGCAGCCTCTTCATCATCGTCCCGTTCGAACGAACATCGACTTTAATGTTCAGGTACGCAATGGCATACATAAATGCAGTGAGATAGAAACGGGCATAAAAGAGCTGCCATAAAGTGAGAGACAGAGAGCGTGAGCTTTGAACCGTACAATCAGAACTAATTGTGTCGAACTTCTTGCTCTTTAGGGACCGAAGAACTGCCCGACGATGAATAGGGACATATATTACAAAGGTATGAAAGGCTGCTTTCCGAAACGGGAAAAGTCCACACTGATACGTTCATTTTACCATTTTGTTGTCTCTAAATGTTTGCTGTTTTTTATCGTTCACTTTAGACGCGTAGATTCAGGTTGGTGATAAATTGAACGGCTTGTGCTGATTTTGAGATAGGGGTTGATTAAAGGGTAAGGCTGATGGTTAACGGGAATAATCACATGGTATTGGAGTGCGATAATGATTTAGTGCGGGTGTGTAATATAGACTTGGTACTTTTAGACCGGCGATATAGGGAGAGGGTATTTAAATGGATAATTTGTCAGAGAAGATTGTATTCAATATCTATTTTATTATTTATCATTGTGTTGGTAGGCGTTCTATGGTCATGCAATGGAAATTGCAATATAGGGAGAGGATACTATAATGGATAAATTTTTGTCAGAGAAGATTAGATTTAATATATATATTGATTGTTCATTATTTTTAGCGTTGTTATGCATTTTATGGTCATTCACTGGAAATTGCAATATAGGGAGAGGATACTATAATGGATAAATTTTTGTCAGAGAAGATTAGATTTAATATATATAGTGATTGTTTATTATTTTTAGCGTTGTTATGCATTTTATGGTCATGCACTGGAAATTGCAATATAGGGAGAGGATACTATAATGGATAAATTTTTGTCAGAGAAGATTAGATTTAATATATATATTGATTGTTTATTATTTTTAGCGTTGTTATGCATTTTATGGTCATGCACTGGAAATTGCAATATAGCGAGAGGATATTATAAGGGATAAATCTTTGTCAGAAAAGATTGTATTCAATATCTGTTTCATTATTTATCATTTTTTTGTGTTGCTTTGCATTCTACAGTCACGCACTGGAAATTGCAATATAGGAAGAGGATGTTATAACGGATAAATTTTTGTCAGAGAAGATTGTATTCAGTACCTGTTTCATTATTTATCATTTTTTGAGTTGCTTTGCATTCTACGGTCACGCACTGGAAATTGCAATATAGGGAGAGGATGTTATAACGGATAAATATTTGTCAGAGAAGATTGTATTCAATATCTGTTTCATTATTTATCATTTTTGTGTTGGTATGCATTTTATGGTCATGCACTGGAAATTGCAATATAAGAAGAGAACATATTATTCGTAATATTATAAGAAAATACACATTAGATTTTAATAAGCATCTTAATTTTAATTTTATTGAAATCTTATAATATTATAAGTTGAAAGATTTTCTTCTAAATAAATCTGCAATATACAAAACTTCATTTGATATGTTTTCCAAAAATTCGGAAAGTTCATTCAAAAGGGGGTTAACCGTACCAAAATTAAGTGTCCGATTATAAAATTCATGAGCGTTCCATTTTCTTCCGTATTCGTGGACTTGACCCGTTCTCCGAATAGTAGAATATTAAGAATAAAGAAACTGATATCTGACTGTGTGTTTCAGCCAATAGCTGGAAATAACCCCGTGACGAGCGACGGGGACGATTCGCAGTTAACTACGCTTTCCCTGGGACGAGCTGGAACTACGCTGTTAAGAGGATAGGAACCCACTGACATATCAATTAAAAGATGAAAAAAAAAAAATGATAATATGATCGATTCGATCGTGCTGATCGCGGCGTGCGTCTTTGAGAGAATGTGTGCGAGACCGTGAGTGAATGACAAGAGACAGGTAAAAAAAAAATACCAGAAGAAGAAAGATAAAAAATGCTTCGTTGTAACTATTAGACGTGAATTTGCCAAGTATGTTTCCAGTAACGTGAACAAAAATGACCCAGACACAGACATACAACAGACACAGAAGATATACCTATATATATACATATATATAGAGTAACAATTTAGCGGAGATAAGGTAAACGTAAGATTAAACGCAAGATATATTATTATACGTATATCGATCAACTATCGAAGAAAGCTATGACTATCGTGGCCTGCGTCCAATGGGGGTCGTCGGTGTTGCTACCGAGGGGGTGGGTTTCGGGAGATATAAATGAATGGCGGTAAAGAGCGACGCGAGATTCTATATGTATAAAAAAAAAAACATAATGAACAAGATTCATGCGTGATGGAACCACGCTACACACCCGAGTCACACATACATATCTACATGAATACAGATACATGTTTACATCCACATGCATACGTATATACACGTACACACTATCGAGCGAAAGTTTATACTATATTCTTGTAATAAAATGCTGAAAACGTAGAAGCAAGTGGCAAAATCGAAATCCCTATTTTCTGTACCATAGGACACGTCCCATTATCTTTGCATCCACATCCTTTTCTGCTTTATGTGTAGTTTATATTTCTTTATACGGTTTGTAAGAGTTTATTCATTATTTATATAGTTATTGATGTTTATGAGGTACGTTCTGGTGCATTGATACTGTGCTGTATATTGGAATTGATGGGTTATTGGCAGAGGTTTATTGCCACATAGTTCTGGTATATTGGACTGGTTATGAAGAGTTATTGGTACTTGAAATACTGGAGCAAGATTATTGATAAATTTACCTTAAGGTTAGGTCACACTGATGACATGTTTATGGCTAGATTCAGTATATTAGCCCTGGTACAAACTGAACTTAGGTTCCAGAGTCGTTACACATATACTGCAGAAGGTTATAGTTTGACTATGATAGAGTATACCAATACTTGGTACTGGGGTATAATTAAGGGAGGTTATTGATAGACTTCACACTGATAGAGTACTCTAATTGATATAGTTCTGGAAGATGAATAGAATTATAATTGTGGTCACATAGGTAGCATACACTAGTATTGATACATTAGTAGTTGTGCAATTATACTGATGATCAGGTCACACTAACAAATTATGTCATGTATACACTGTATACACTAGTCCACACTAGTGTTATTACACTGATACGACAATAGGCTACCAGTAGTCTTGATTACACAGAATTAGTGATAAGCTCCAGTACCTAAACTAGTCAAAAAGTGTTAATGTTCAGACTTACTATTCTACAATTTGCAGTCTATGAACTACCCCTTCTGCTTTATCAGCGTCCTAGCAATCTATTACATCCCTGTAATCTAACTCCTTGCTACCATCTAGTATACTTACTCTACCAATAGTCCATCTAAATGAACGAACTCTTTCTACCACATTCTCAAAAAGAAGCGTCAACCCTCATCCTCATGAAAATCATGGTAAGTGCGCCCAAGTTGACTTCTAGTGCAAGTCTACATTCCATGTTTTCTGATCTAACTGCTGTAATTATTTTGTATAATTAAACGTGTAAAAAATGCGCCATCGCAGTGACTTTTTGGTATCCAGAGGTCATCTTGTGGCGCGTGTTTCGAAGAAACGACCACAAGAGTTCCCTTTTATCCACAGAACCCTCTGACTCACAGCGCCACCATGGATTCGCTTCCGTCGATAAGTCCGTACTCTGCCGTAGCATCGTTCGTCGAATCGATAGTTTTTATTCCATCTCCGATTGCATCTTCCCCCCATGGATTTCTATTTCCACCCCCATAAAGTACCGGCGTCGCGCTGTCACGAAACGCAATCACCGGTGAAACCGAAAGGTGTCCAGATCCGGCGATTGGACGATTCTAATGTACTTGGGGGTTGTGGCGAGCGCCAAAGGGCAGAGGAGGGTAGGCTATATAGCGAGAGGGGTCGAGCAAAGGGGAATAAGTTTCATTGAACCAGAATTCGACGGTGCTGCCCGCGAACGGGTCTGCGGCAAGGGAGCCGAAATGGGACAGCGAGGGGCAACGAGCGAGCGAGAGGGCGGCGAAACGACCACCGGGAGGGAGAGTTCTGACGGTAGAGGGGGTTAGAGGGTGTAGAGGGGGTAGCGAGAGGAACAGACACGGGGATACGGAGGTGGCATCGTGTCGCTGGCCTCTGCGGCAAATCTGCAGGTTTCTGTGGCGTGTGCGTGACACGATCGCGAGGATTATTAATCCGGCGGAAGTTTCGAGCCGTACGGAGAAGCGTGTGCCTCGGTAATCGTGCATGTCGCGTGTGATCGTGCTCGGGCCAGTTCGAGCGGAGAAACGCTCGCCGGGGGGATGAAAGTGTTCGATGGAGCGACGCAGCATCCTCGACGCTCGCGTTTCCACGGGAAAGGTGTTCGGTGCTTGTCGTCGTCGTCGGGTCTCCAGCGGCGAGATTGATTGATCGACCCGAGAGGATAATAGAAAAGTACTCGTCGATGCCAGTCGACGACCCCGCGGCTCAGGTGGGGGATGTCCTCTCGCGAGAACGGGCAAACATACGCTCGCACGCTCGGGACTAGGCGCGTGGAGAGGAAGCTGACAAGTGCATCGGTGACGTTACTACGCTCCTACACGCTTCTGCTCGCGTTGCCCTTCGATTCGCGACCCGAACCGCCACCCCTGCGTGATCTCGAGTGGTGTCCTCTCGTTCGTGCCGCGAGTACTGATCCAGGAAGCCAACCTCCCGCCGGAGAATAAACAAAAGGACACCGGATCGTTTCTCTGCTCAAACCAGCTGAACAAGACGGACTGCGAAAACAGTGTGCTCTCTCGCGTTTAACTTTTCAACGAGCCACTAAGCGTCGTCGCGATTGGTCGACCAAGCGAGCGTACGGATTTTTCGTCGCATCCGCAGATTCATGCAAGTACGTGTATAAGCGAATTTGCCGCGGTCGATGCACTCGAAAGCTCGCTCTGGGGGAGTCGAGTGACGCGTACACGATGCAACGACGACCCGTCACCGGGCTCGATTTCGAGCAATCGACCGTTCTTAACCGCCGATCCTTTTTCCTCTTCTTTCGATCTCTTGTTTACCGGTGATCCTCGCCAGACTTACGTCCTCCGATTCGGGGACACGGTAATCGGCCACGCTCCCGGCCGACTTTCTCGCTAATTTATGATCGATATAAATTTCGCCGGGCGTTACGCGAGCATACCATTAGCGGACGTCAGCAATTAATATACCTTAACGCGGAGAGCAGCCGGAAGCTGGGTCGGAGAAGTATGGCTGGCGCTTACAACCACGTTGTTTCCGCACGCTCGTTGCCGTTTTCGGCGCACACGGGGCAATCGAACACCGGGGTGACGGCCCTCGAGATAAGGGACGCTCCTCGAGGTTATATAATTTCCGGATTAGAGGATCGTTGTTTTTCTTCCAGATTAATGGTAGAGGAGGAAACGGGTCGACAAGTGGGCCAACGTGCACGGCCGGTGCACTTAATCAGAATGAAATCTAAGAAGTCACGGGCAACAATGGCTTTGTGATGCACCAAGGAGCCTGGTCGGCGAAATGAAAGTCCCCGAGAAACAATGGAAGCGTCCACGCAAGCATGACGGCTCCATTCAGATTCGCAGACGGCATGCTTAGTGGCGGCCAAAGCAGACGTTCAAGTAAGTGTAAGCACTGCATTATTTTTGCTTAGATACACAACCAGCTTTCTTCGATATCCGTTCGGCACCTCGTTCTTGCAATATTTATACTCGCAGGGACGTTTGAACGCTGCTGGAACGTCTTTGAATAGGTTATGAACCTTTGTTGTCCTATGGGATGTCTTGGATTACGTTTGTGGTTTCTCCTTAAAAAACTCGCATACATTTTATCGAGGTCATTATTTCAAATTTATAGAACTCTGTAGGGACATTTTGATAGCTTTAAACAGGTTATAAATCTGTTTTGTTGGGTGGTATGTAAATGTCGCTTTGGATTAGGTCCATAAATTCAGCTTGCTTTAGGTTCAAAATCACGCGGAGAATTTTTATGGATCGAGGTCATTTATTATTTCAGATTTATTTTATTCCGCCTTTCTTACAATTTTAATCAAATATTCCTTGACTAGCAATTTATTCGAATCTAAGTTTTGGATTTAGAAAATCTAGGGCCGGAGAGAAAGAACTTCAATGAACGGGGTTGTTAATTATCCGAGATTTGCAACGCTAAAAGTAGCTGGTCCTTCAATTATTTTTCGCCCGGTGAATGAAGGATTTTTATGAATAGGCCTTCGTTAATTATTATATTTCGTGTAATACTAGTCGGAGATAGTGATCGATAATCATTCATGCTCCCGTATTAAACGCGTTTTGAACTTTGGGAGCATCCCTGAGTAAGTTACGGATTTGTTTCGTTGAAGAGACGTTTTGATTGGTTCGCTTATGTTGTATAGCCGAGTTAGATTCAGTTATGAAACGGATTAACGAAAGATAATGTAAATTTTAATGACTAAGTCTATATTCGACAAATTATTTGCTCCGGCAAAGTATTACGGTAATTGGTAGTTTGCATATTTTATAGATCGACTTTTCTCCGCTAAACTTCCAGAATTTAATGTCCTGAATAAGTTACCGAGTTTATTTAAACGCAGCAAGAATTTTCTCCTTTAATAAAAACTGTTAAAGTTATTCGAGAATAACACTACTTCCGATGAAAACAAATTTTCGATATCGCGAGAGTTGCTTTCTTTTTATTTTAATTAAATTTTCTTTCGGCCAGTATTCGAAAAATATTTGCACAACGGCGCGTATCGATCCCGTGCATAAGGTGCATAGAAGCTACAACTTTTATCCTTCCATAAATTCGATACTTTGATCTTTGCGTGTTCGGAACACGCGTGGAGGGCAACGTATTTATCGATATTTCGTTATTCATATTCTCTCCACTTAATGTGAACTCGAACCGGGAAATATAGTTCAAAATGTTTCACGAATTCATTTGGATTGCATCGTCATTAATATTTCGTGATCGGTTAAATAAATTATCGTGCCATTACGGTCTCAAAGTATTTAGGTATTTATTAAAGGAGGGTTTCAGACACTGTTCATAATCCTCTGATTAATTATATCAGCTTTCTAGGTAAATGGTAATTGTATAACGAACGTTATGGCTTCCTTCGTTCTACGCATTATCAGCACTTTCCTCTATTGTTCTTCGTTTAAACGGTTGCTTTTAATTATATCTCTATTATCCTTCATTTTGATTCAAAACTTCTTTCAAAAGAAAAAATCATCTTCTCTTTCATGATTTATTCAATTTCATTAAATAATCCTGTACGAAATTTGCAGTAAACCGCGTTTACACTTTCAAGGGAATTTAAGAAAAATTCTCAAAACATCTTCTCTTTTATAAAATTTTATTAAATTATTTCACCTGGGAAAAATTTGCATTAAGCCGCGATTACAATTGTCTTTCAAAAGAAATACTCAAGGAAAAAGCTCAATCATCTTCTCTTTTATTTCATCAAATATTAAATTTTATTTAAAAAATTGGAGCTGTAAAAAATTTGCATTAAGCCGCGTTTACAATTGTCGTTTTTAAAAAGAAATATTCAAGAAATCACAAAAGTCTCAAATATTCATCTTCTCTTTTATTTCATCAATTATTAAATTTTATTAAATAATATTGCTTGTATAAAAATTTGCATTAAGCCGCGTTTACAATTGTCGTTTTTAAAAAGCAATATTTAAGAAATCACAAAAGTCTCTAAATATTCATCTTCTGTTTCATTTCATCAATTATTAAATTTTATTAAATAATATTGCTTGTATAAAAATTTGCATTAAGCCGCGTTTACAATTGTTGTTTTTCAAAAGAAATATTTAAGAAATCACAAAAGTCTCAAAATATTCATCTTCTCCTTTATTTCATCTATTATTAAATTTTATCAAACAATCTCACCCCTAAAAAATTTGCATTAAGCCGCGTTTACAACTGTCTTCCTAAACCCAGCATCGTATTAGAATCTTCAAATAAAATCCCTCATTTTAAATTCTGATTGCGACAAAAATTTGAAATTATGACACGTATGATAATTTTGATATCTATTAAAATTTGCATCCGCTTGGAAATTTCCTTCAACTAATTTCGAGTGTGAATATTTTTTCAACTGAATAAAAATTAAAAATGAAACTGACAATTGTAACATTTGCACACATGCTGAACGTTTGTATTTATTATAATTGGAGCAACAATGTTTTTGAAAGTTAAAATACAATTAAACCTGTTCAGAGAGCGTCAATTTAAATGTTCGCGTCGGGATAAAAATTTGAAAGTAAGCATTTGTGTTGAAATACTTTTATTAATAAAAAAAACATGAGCGTCCGTAAAATTGAGGCCATTAAAAATAAAATTCGTGATTTATTTTCCACGTGAATTAAATATCAAACTGCGCTACAATAAAAAGATACATCGAGTGTCCCGTAAAACAATTCCGATACAACGGTATTGTACGATATTACACTTATCAAACCCGTGAATCGCGGATCTTAAATAAATAAATTCAATTCGCGTTATGATACAAATATGAATAAAAGAATGGGACAATTACCGCGGGTGCACGTATAAAATACGTCATTTTCGTCGCTTGTTTACTTAATTGTTTCGTCCCGGAGACCCGTTAAAATTTAACGAATACGTGTGTTGTTCAGTCAATGGTGCACAATAACGTGTTAAGTAGCGACGTTTTGTCTCTAACGAGCGAACGGTGTCACGGAGAGCGTGTTAATCCGGAAATTATCACGCGTAATTTTACACGCTCACATCCGAAACTGCGATCTGCATATATGTACAACTTTCGAAACGATTAATTCGAATCGTCAAACACGTTTCGTCGTCCCGACGTCCTTTAATCCCCGAAGCCTCCGATCGTTACGTTGTACCGTGAAAAATTCGTTAATTAGTTTCCTTGTTTTCTACGGGAAAATAAAAAGACGCACGAAAGAATAAAAAAAAGATGCCTTCCACGGCACGCTCGTTCCGTTTCTTTGTTCGAAAAGTTTAGTTCGGTTTGTTTTGAACGTTCTGGGATGCAGAATAATGCAAAGGCAGCCGCTTTTATCCTGTTGGAACTTGTGTATAGCAATCTGGAAATGGTACCTCCATTGACAAAATTTGAACGCGTAAAAAAGGAGCAGAAATTTTGAGTAACGGTCAGATACTTTAGAAAGATTCTCGACTCGACATAATAAGTACGACGGTTCCATTGGAATTCCCGAAAATATTCATCTATCATGTTTATCGATTATTCAGTGACGTTGAAGGCACGCCTACAACGGGCAAGAAACAGAATAAAAAGTGCCGGTATACGTGCAATCAATGTATGAAGCATTATGTGCGTGTACGTTGTTCAAGAAGTTTCGAGAATTGATACGAGGGGCTACAATTAAAATGGGTCACCCTGTATGCGCGTAAGAAACTTTCCATCGTGAAATGTTACATTTATTATCGACAATGCTCAAACGTGCCCAGATTTATTAATAAAATTCATGGAAACTTCAGAAACTACCATAACTAGTGAAACTGATTAACTGAATTTAATAATTAATCATTAAATTTACTCGTTAACCACTTCTAACTATGTACCATACTAGAAACTATTATAACGAGGCACAAACACTTTACTGCGCATAATTATCGCGTTCCGTTACGTACTGCGCATGTGTTTCATTTTCAAGGTCATCGCAAAAATAGTCCAAATTGCACACAACTGATAGCCATGTTATTTTACGTATACTGAAAGCTTCACATGTATCATATTAAAACTTCACCATAATTTATCACATGTCCTCCATTTTGACCATATCAGCCCTATGATGTCAAGCTATCTCGAATAAATATTCTGCTATAAACGTCTCTCTGTGTTCGTAGACCTCTAAACAGCGGAGGGAGGATCCATAGGAGCGAATAACAGCAGCAGAAGAGAAACGGAAGCTGTGGCATGTTAGGGCCAAAGCACCACCCTCTGCGAGGGCGCATCCTGCTATCCCTCTTCTTCCTCCTGGGCACGTTCGCCTTGCTGTCACGAGCAGCCGCGTTCCCGGATTGGACCGACTGTCCGGCGGTGTGTCGATGCAAGTGGACGTCCGGCAAGAAGTCCGCTCTGTGTCCGGATGCTGGCCTAACTTCGCTGCCGGCGTCGCTGGATCCCGACATGCAAGTGCTGGATCTGTCTGGGAACAAAATTCCCGCGTTGCAGTCGGAGGTGTTCAAGCGGTCGGGTTTGCTGAACCTGCAGAGGGTGTTCCTGAGGAACGCCGGGATACACCAGATCCACGCGGACTCGTTCAGGGACATGAGGATCCTGGTGGAGATCGACCTGTCGGACAACCACGTGAGGAGCCTGGAGCCAGGCACGTTCTTGGGCAACGAAAGACTGAGAATACTAATTTTAAGCGGCAATCCTCTGAAAGTCCTGAAGAGCCATCAGTTCCCCGTTCTGCAGCACCTGCGGAACTTGGAGTTGCAGAGGTGCGCGTTGTCGGAGATCCACGGGGAAGCATTTATCCACCTCACGGGACTCGAGTCGTTGAGGCTGGATCAAAATCAGTTGGAATATCTGGAGGCGTCGGTGATCTCGAATCTGCCGCGTTTGAAAACCCTCACGTTGGACGGGAATCAGTGGAGCTGCGATTGCAGACTACGGGACTTTCGAACCTGGCTGATCCCGGACGCGCCCAGCAAACTATACTCCGTGCCTCAAGTGTGTTCATCGCCGTTACGGTTGGAGGGTCGCAAGTGGGAGGACGTGAAACCCGTGGAGTTCGCCTGTGAGCCGGAAGTGTTCGTGCTAGCCAGCAGCATCCAGGAGGAGACGAACGGGAACCTTAGCCTGGCCTGTTTGGCCACGGGTGATCCGGAGCCGGAAGTGTGGTGGCAGCTGAACGGCGGCCCGGTGAACGCAACCAAACTGACCGAACAGACTTATTCAGGGACGTACGTCGCGTACGCGACTTCGGACTTCGGCAGCTACAACGAGCGGCCTACGGCCAGGATGACCGACAGGTGGAACAACCTGACGGTTTACAACGCCAGCGACGGCGACGCTGGGGAGTACTCCTGTTTCGCGAAGAACATCGCGGGACTAGCCAGGGACACTGTCAGTGTGGCGATCCCGCGAGTGTACACGGCACCCACGCTCTCCCAGAGCGACAATTGGTTGTTGTGGGTCAGTTTAGCGGGCGGTGGTGCTGCAGCCTTGTGCGCCTCGATATCCGCGGTATTACTGGCGCTGTGCGTGTGCGGTGGGACTCGTCGACACAGTGCGCGCGAGAAGGTGAAGCTCCAAGGCAGCACCAGCTTCGGTGACCAGGAGAAGAAGCTTCTGGACCTTTCGGTGACCACGACGACCCCAGGGAACAGCAACGACAGAGGCAGCGGCCACGGCAGCCTGGTGGAGGCTTGCAGCACGGGCGATCTGGAGCTGGCGGAACGAGGGTCTATCTGCGACCCCATGAATGCAGCCACGGTCACCGTCGAGAGACTGCGTCCAGAAGTCACCAGCGGCTCCGTGAACGTCATGAGGGCCGTTCCGTGCAGCGCCATGTTCCCGCCACCGCCCCCCGAGTTCACCAGCGGCGTCCTGCCCGCTGGCATCTTCGGGAACATCTTCATCTCCGTGTCCATGCCCCAGGACTCTTCGGATCGTTGTTACCCCGACTTGCTTGACATCCCCGTTCACGGCAGCGGTGCCGTATGCAAAACCACCTCAGCCTTACCATCCGCAAGCAGCGTCTCCAGCTTCGCGACGCTACCGCGACGAGCGCTGCGCTCGAGCGACCTCTGTTCCCCCTACGACAATATGGGGCCCCGTGTCACCGCCAACGGGAGCTCCGCGTTCTCGCTCACGGACGTCGATTTGCGACTGTCGCCCCCGCCACCGCCACGAATCATCCAACCACCGCACGAATTCGTGTCCCTTTGAGACCCGCCGAGTCCCTAGACTCTGGGGTCCTACGGGCTAGAGGTTATTACTTGTTCAAAGCTCGTCCGTCGCTTTTCTTCCCTCAACGTTCAGTCGCGACCTCCTTTAAACGGTGTCTTGTTCATCATTGTGTTCGTCGTCGACAGTATTCCACATGATGTGTACCCGCATTTTATACGGTGAGCCATGGGCCTACCAGGTGAGACTGCCAACTGACTGCGTGAAAACCGGACCCCGTCGTTTTTGTTTCATTGTTGAGTTTCATGGGCTGTGATGTTCTTGAGTTACAAAGATTTCAGTGTGATAATGGTGGAGGTGGAAGGAGCGAGGAGCAGGTTATGCTAGTTTTTTGTGGTGGGTGTGCACGGTGAAGAACTTATGGCGTTAGTGATAAGTGAGTAGATACAGGTGAGTCTCGTTATATTGCCGTAGGAGCTGATTCTCGCTCTGGGAGTGTTTGATGATTTATGAACACACGGGATATTAACAGGCAGTAATGTGTGAAGAACGTATCGTGATTCAATGCACCGAGATTTAACGTAGATAGCGAACGTGACGAAACGCGTAGATTATCCGACATTCAGTGACCTAATGCGTAGCTAATTATCGCGTGAATTAACGCAATACGTGTTACAGAAGGTACAAAAGTGGAAATATAACGAGAGTCTGCTGTATCATCGATGTGCAGTTGCCCAGCACTGATCCCCAAAATTGAACATCAAGTTTGAAGCTAGCAAAACGTTATCCGTTTTTTATTTCCTTTAAATAAAGAGTGACATTTGAATGATGACATAAAGCTTCATGTTGACGAGTTACTTCAAGCCCGAAAAGAGCTTTCGTGCGATATAAACAAATAACTGCCAGGTTTGAATGAAAATACGAAAACATGTTTTTACGACTGATCCATTGAATTTGCTCAGAATTTTCGCTTCCAGGAAACGTTCGTTATCACCACTTGGTAAGCGAATGGCTCATATTTTTAATCGACAAAAATCCATTCCTCGAGCGTACATTTGAGTAAGGTTGTATGCATACAGGGACCTAGAAAGTTTGTATCTCGTGCGTATATTAAAGACGTCCGACAGGTTATCGAAAGTAGTATACAGAATATTTGATCGAATCCAATCCAGTTTCGTCTGTCCAGCCTACTCGATTACTTAAGACATGGAGTCCCGAAACTGCACGGCATCCTTTCAACTTTTTATATCACTTTGATTCGAGAAAGCCATTTTATTTCAAATCATAGTCACCTCAGTCATTTTACTACCGTTCTCTATATTGATTATTTACCCATTCAATCTACCCATAATCCCATAGACATTTTCCTCATTCGAACCCTTATTCGCACTTCGCTCTATCGCATCAGAAGCCCTACGTTTCTAACCCTCTTGCTACAGCAGTGTTCTATCAAACGGCTAATGCGCTACATAGGCATACCAGACTACTGTAACTTCTGTGGCTACGTACAACAGGTTTCCTTAGTGTTTCGTAGAATTTTATTTATTTAAAATACGTGTTAGTTTTGTATATATCATAGGTAGCTTTGTGGGAACTGTAGGGTCACCCTTAGCACACATCCTTAGAGGACTATGGCTATACTTGGCACATGTTGGCTGAGGGACTATTGATAGCTGGAGGACTCTATTATGGGGGACTATGGGAACTGTGCAGTCACTGAGTAGTGATTAAGGTCATAGAATGGATGAGTAGTGGGTGACTATAGGTACCTTCAGTATAGAGCAAGCACAGGGTAAGGGGTGACTATAATTACTTATGGGATACAGTAAGTACTGAATGATGGGTGACTATAGTTATCCTTAGCATACAGAGTACTTGGTAATGATGGGTGACTATAGTTATCTTTAGTACATAGCAAATACAAGGTAATGGGTGACTATAACTACCATTGGGACGCAGTGAGTGCTCAGTAATGGGTGACTATAGTTATCCTTAGCATACAGAGAGTACTCAGTAATGGGTGACTATAGCTACCTTCAGTACATGGCAAGTATAAAGTAATGGGTGACTATAACTACCCTTAGGACACAGTGAATGCTCAGTAATGGGTGACTATAGTTATCCTTAGCATACAGAGAGTACTTGGTAATGGGTGACTATAGCTACCTCCAGTACATGGCAAGTACAAGGTAATGGGTGACTATAACTACCCTGAGGAATGCAGTGAGTGCTCAGTAATGGGTGACTATAGTTATCCTTAGCATACAGAGAGTACTCAGTAATGGGTGACTATAGCTACCTTCAGTACATGGCAAGTATAAAGTAATGGGTGACTATAACTACCCTTAGGACACAGTGAGTGCTGAGGAATGGGTGACTATAGTTATCCTTAGCATACAGAGAGTACTTGGTAATGGGTGACTATAGCTACCTCCAGTACATGGCAAGTACAAGGTAATGGGTGACTATAACTACCCTGAGGAATGCAGTGAGTGCTCAGTAATGGGTGACTATAGTTATCCTTAGCATACAGAGTACTTGGTAATGATGGGTGACTATAGTTATCTTTAGTACATAGCAAATACAAGGTAATGGGTGACTATAACTACCATTGGAACGCAGTGAGTGCTCAGTAATGGGTGACTATAGTTATCCTTAGCATACAGAGAGTACTCAGTAATGGGTGACTATAGCTATCTTCAGTACATGGCAAGTATAAAGTAATGGGTGACTATAACTACCCTTAGGACACAGTGAATGCTCAGTAATGGGTGACTATAGTTATCCTTAGCATACAGAGAGTACTTGGTAATGGGTGACTATAGCTACCTCCAGTACATGGCAAGT
Organism: Megachile rotundata; assembly: GCF_050947335.1. Lineage (NCBI taxonomy): Eukaryota > Metazoa > Arthropoda > Insecta > Hymenoptera > Megachilidae > Megachile > Megachile rotundata. The sequence goes on from NC_134997.1 coordinate 11,310,168, forward strand.
ACAAGGTAATGGGTGACTATAACTACCCTGAGGAATGCAGTGAGTGCTCAGTAATGGGTGACTATAGTTATCCTTAGCATACAGAGAGTACTCAGTAATGGGTGACTATAGCTACCTTCAGTACATGGCAAGTATAAAGTAATGGGTGACTATAACTACCCTTAGGACACAGTGAGTGCTGAGGAATGGGTGACTATAGTTATCCTTAGCATACAGAGAGTACTTGGTAATGGGTGACTATAGCTACCTCCAGTACATGGCAAGTACAAGGTAATGGGTGACTATAACTACCCTGAGGAATGCAGTGAGTGCTCAGTAATGGGTGACTATAGTTATCCTTAGCATACAGAGTACTTGGTAATGATGGGTGACTATAGTTATCTTTAGTACATAGCAAATACAAGGTAATGGGTGACTATAACTACCATTGGAACGCAGTGAGTGCTCAGTAATGGGTGACTATAGTTATCCTTAGCATACAGAGAGTACTCAGTAATGGGTGACTATAGCTATCTTCAGTACATGGCAAGTATAAAGTAATGGGTGACTATAACTACCCTTAGGACACAGTGAATGCTCAGTAATGGGTGACTATAGTTACTCCTGACATAAAGAGAGTACTTGATAATGGGTGACTATAATTACCCTTAGGACTCAGTGAGTGCTCAGTGTGGATGACTATAGTTACCCCTAGCATACACAGTACTTGGCAATGGATGACTATAACTACCCTTAGAACACAATGAGTCCTCAGTAAACATTGACTACAATTACCCACAGTACTCAGTGAGTGCTCAAACCATCAGCAAACGCCCACAGACAACTACAGTCCTCAGCAAATACTAACTAATAGCCATAGTCCCTTAGTCCATACTTAGTGTGATTATAGTTACCCAGCGACAAATCTTATCCCCACACAATGACCAATACTGAATACAGTAACCAAACAACGAATGTGTTAAATACTTATTTCTTCCTGTCCACCTAGAAAAAGTGTCGTCATTCCATGTTCATTCACGTGGATGCACGTGCAGTTTCGAAGACAAGGCCATCATGTCAGTATGTCCGCTTGTCTGCCTGGCTTGCATGCTTGGTCGGCGTACAAAATGGCTACTCGCAGAGAAAAGAAGCGTGTACGGTGAGTGCGTGCGTGACGGTTAGACCTTAAGTCCTCTTCTAGTTGCCAATACATACACATACACACATGCGGGTGGTTTGTACATAAGGAGTAAAAACAATGGAGAGAAAAATCGAGGATCCTGTGGCGGAAGCAGGAGTAACGTTATCGGGTTACCTTCCCCTCCCTAATCATTCTCGAGGTGTATCACTAGTTTGTTACGTACTCTACGTGTGTACATATTTGTTATCGCAGTACACGTATTAAAATAGAGTGGCTGGCGTGTACAGCGTCGCCGCCCATTATGAACACTTTGTCAATTAATAAAACGATTGAATTTTACATACATCGTGTTTTCTTCTGGTTCTTTTCGACTCTTCTGTGTTCCCGTATTCCTATCTCCATGGATGCAGAGTTTCATTATTTTGAAATGGCGAAGAAAGGAAGATTTTGATGCTGTCATGAGGATAGAAATTGAACAGTTGTCACTTCCGATTCGTTATTAAGCGGCTAATTACCTGTACTCGTATCGTTAAACAAAATTTGAAGCGTTTATTTGTCCGACACAATCATTATCGGTGTTGCGCGAGAAACAGAACAGTGGTAATTGGAAATCTGGTCTTACGGAAACAACAGGAACGCTATTTGCTAAATTATTGCAATCTGCCCGCCAATTATATCGCCGAGTGTACAATTTGAATAATGACACGGCAGTTGATACTGAAATTAAATCTTTTACAGTTTTCCCGTATTAACAATTTCCGTAATTTCACCCTCGTGGAATATGCAAACGCGAATTAATCACGCGTGGTGATTCATCGAAATGCACTGTTAAGAAACAAAATTCAACGAGAACTTGAATCTCCAGGATCCTTTTTCAATCAGAGAATAAATTACTCGATGGAAATTTCTGATCAATATCCTTGGGAGAGACACAGAGTATATAGATTCGAACAGAAGGAGGGGGATGTTGAAAGAGAAACGTAATTTCACCAGCTTTATTACCTTCTTTCGTGTGTCAGCGAATACTACACGCCTTTACAATCGAAATAAATACAGATACTCCAGATTTAATTATGGGCTTCGCTGTTTGACCTGCACTTTCCCTCGCGTGTTATAACCCTCGTGACCACAAATTGAGATTCTGAACTAAACTATTGGTAAAATGTGCTGTACTAAAGTATCTGATAATATCTAAATACCTAAAATAATATCTAAACGCGTAATACCTAAAATAATTTCTAAACATGTGACACATAAAATAATTTCTAAACATGTGACACATAAAATAATTTCTAAACATGTGACACCTAAAATAATATCTAAACATGTGACACTTAAAATAATTTCTAAACACGTGACACTTAAAATAATATCTAAACAAGTGACACTTAAAATAATATCTAAACATGTGACACATCAAATAATTTCTAAACATGTGACACTTAAAATAATTTCTAAACATGTGACACATAAAATAATATCTAAACATGTGACACATCAAATAATTTCTAAACATGTGACACTTAAAATAATTTCTAAACATGTGACACATAAAATAATATCTAAACATGTGACACATCAAATAATTTCTAAACATGTGACACTTAAAATAATTTCTAAACATGTGACACATAAAATAATTTCTAAACATGTGACACATCAAATAATTTCTAAACATGTGACACTTAAAATAATTTCTAAACATGTGACACATCAAATAATTTCTAAACATGTGACACATCAAATAATATCTAAACATGTGACACTTAAAATAATATCTCAATAAAAATATAAAAAATAATATCTAATTGCTAACATCAGAAACAATGTCTAAACACGTGACACTTAAAATAACCTCTAAATAAAAATATAAAAAATAATATCTAATTGCTAACATCAGAAACAATGTCTAAACATGTGACACTTAAAATAACCTCTAAATAAAAATATAAAAAATGATATCTAAATAGTAACATGTACAATAATATTTAAATAAGTGGAACTTAAAATAACATCTATATAAAAATTTAAAAAATAATATCTGAATAGTAACATCAGAAATAATATCTAAACACGTCTCACCTAAACTAACATCTGAATAAAAATGTAAGAAATAATATCTAAGTGGTACAGTCAGAAATAATATCTAAACACGTGTCACCTAAACTAACATCTGAATAAAAATGTAAGAAATAATATCTAAGTGGTACAGTAAGAAATAATATCTAAACACGTAATACCTAAAATAGCACCTAAATAAAAATATAAAAAATAATATCTAAGTGGTACAGTCAGAAATAATATCTAATCGCGTGGCACCTAAAATAGCACCTAAATAAAAATATAAAAAATAATATCTAAGTGGTACAGTTAGAAATAATATCTAAACACGTAATACCTAAAATAGCACCTAAATAAAAATATAAAAAATAATATCTAAGTGGTACAGTCAGAAATAATATCTAAACACGTGTCACCTAAAATAACACCTAAATAAAAATGTAAAAAATACTATCTAAGTGGTACAGTCAAAAATAATATCTAAACGCGTGATACCTAAAATGATACCCAAAATAAAAATATAGAAAGTATCTAAATAATGTGAAAAATCTACCACGTGAATGTAAATATGTAAAATAATATCTAAACGCGTGATACCTAAAATAAAAATATAGAAAGTATCTAAATAATGTGAAAAATCTACTACGTGAATGTAAATATGTAAAATAATATCTAAACGCGTGATACCTAAAATAAAAATATAGAAAGTATCTAAATAATGTGAAAAGTCTACCACGTGAATGTAAATACATGAAATGATATCTAAATACGTGATACTAAAATAATGAAAATTATCTCCACGCGGATCCAAATACGTGAAATAATATCTAAATACGTGATAGTAAAATAATGAAAATTAGCATAAAATAAATTTCACCCTCCATCTAACAGATAACCAACGGCCACGTTCAGAGGGTTAAATTTTGAGAGTTCCCGTAATCTGCGCTCCCAAAATATCCAACTTCCAAACTAATTAGTACGTGATACAGCAAACAAAGCAGAGTATGCTACACTAAATTAATAGCAGGGTGTTTATACTAAACTAGCGCAAGAGTGTTTGTATTATATTAACACTAACAGCGATGAAATTTCATTCAACCTTTATTGTCATCGATATTCACGGACCACAAATCCGGTTCCTTCGGGATCAAACAAAGTCGTAGGATAGTGATGCGAATTAAGGCTAGATTATATTAACTTCCGGTGGTGTCAAAGCTCGTGTTTCGGAATCATTTGCAGATTCGATCGACGTCGCTCTCGCGTCCTAGCCTCGGTGTGTACCCGTTCATCTGGCTATTTCGGAAACCTGAAATCAACGAACGCTGCAGAGGACAAAAACTCGGGGTATTGATTCGGATGCTGAAGATGAACCTAATGGTCAGACGAAATCAATGTGAATTCTTCACAATGACAAATTTCGATACATATTTGCATAATCACATATTTTATAACGTTAACATCAATAATTTGGTAGAAATCATAGTTAGGTTATAATCATGGTGGACTCATTTTAACAAGAATTAAATGCATGAATTTCCTGTCAAAAAAGAATGAAAGTTTGTGCAAACTTCCGTATATCTCATGGTTACTTGTACGAACATAATCAAACTTGTTCGAACATAATCAAACTTATTCAAACATAATCAAACTTAGTCAAACACAGTCAAACTTAGTCGAATTTACTCCATGTCACTATTTTTAGAAATTTAAAAAAGGAAGGGTGTGAATTGTTAGTCAAAGGGGGTGGTTTTTATTATATTAAAGTCATTAAAAGTTTTAATTAAAGGTGTCATTAATACTGTTGGGGTGGTATAGCAAGGTTTTATGCAGGTATGTTAAAGGTTTATCTTGAGAGACGATGTAGGGGTTGTAAGATACTTTGAGGTGCGTAACATGTTTTGCAGAAGATTTTATATTTAGACTGTAATGGTATCAGAGGATAGAAGTGTGGAGGTGGTAATGGAGAAAAATTTAAGTTTGCAAATTTATAGGGTGGGGAATCTGTAAATTTATAAATTTAGGCAGCTGCAAATTTCAAAGTTCAGAAATTCACAAATCTGCAAATTTGGAAATTTAGAAATGTTGAAATTTGATAGTGTGCAAATACATGAACTTTCAATTTTCCAAACTTTGAAATCTAAAAATTGGAAAATTAGAAAATTGGAAAATTGGAAAATTGGAAAATTAGAAAATTGGAAAATTGGAAAATTGGAAAATTGGAAAATCTAAAAATCTACAAATCCACAAATTTACAAACCTAAAAATCTAAAAATCCACAAATTTACAAATTTACAAATTTACAAATTTACAAGACTACACATCTAAAAATCTACAAATCTCCAAACCTTCAAATCTAAAAATCTACAAACCCACAAACCTACAAACCCCCAAATTTAAAAACCCATAAACCCACAAACCTAAAAATCTAAAAATCTCCAAACCTTCAAATCCAAAAATCTACAAACCCACAAACCTACAAATCCCCAAATCTACAAACCTAAAAATCCACAAACCCAAAAACCTACAAACCCACAAATCTAAAAATCCAACCCCAAATCTTCACCACCCTAACTCAAAAATATAAAAACTGTAAAGAAAAAAAGTAGCGATCGCATTGGTAGAATTCGGAAAAGGCAGACAGAATATGGAAACGTCGGAAATAAATAAAGCATTAACAACGTTTTATTCGTTGGAAATTCATTCCGTGCGATTGTAACGTGTTACCCATGACCCCGCAAGTCAAATAAAGGAAGGGATGAAATACTATTGGTACGGGACGAAAAATTAAATTGGCATTTGAAACAGGGCATCAACAGAACATTGGCCGATACACGGTTCAGGGTTTTGATTCTCGGATCACGTATGGATGGGGATGGATTTTCGTGAATACCAAAAATGTTTCGCGATACGTGCGGTTTTTCGCTGGCTGAGTCGCGCAAGCTGCCAGCGTCAATAAACAATGGAATACAGATTATTTTCACCAAGGTAAAGTTCAACTTTCGTATTTTTCAATCTTTCTTTCTTATCTTAGAACGTGACTGTTAATTGCAACTCATTTATGAGCATTTTTCTAATTGTTTGAAATTTATGAAGTTTATTGAACATTTATATGCAGTAACTCATTCATGAATTTTTTTTAAACATTTTTGTAATTTTTTGAAATTCATGAAGTTTATTAAACATTTATATGCAGTAACTCATTCATGAATTTTTTTAAACATTTTTGTAATTTTTTGAAATTCATGAAGTTTATTAAACATTTATATGTAGTAACTCATTCATGAATTGTTTTTAAACATTTTTGTAATTTTTTGAAATTCATGAAGTTTATTAAACATTTATATGTAGTAACTTATTCATGAATTTTTTTAAACATTTTTGTAATTTTTTTAAATTCATGAAGTTTATTGAACATTTACATATAGCAACTCATTCATGAATTTTTGAAGCATTTTACTAATTTTTTGAGATTAATGAGTTTTATTGAACATTTTGAAATTGAAATATTTCAGACAAGTCTTAAAATTTTGGTAAAAGAATTTGGATTATTTTAAACGATTTTGGGAAAGGACAAAAGAATTCAATTTTAAGAACTTTAGCTCTTTTCTATAATAAAACTTGACATTCTAGTTAATAATCCTTAAATTAATTTAAGGAAATCATGAAGGTAAATCTCATCAGGTCAAAGTAAATTAATTTCAGAAAATTATGAAGTTAAGTCTGATCAGTCCAAACAAAATTAATTTAAGAAAATCATCTAAGTCTGATCAGTCCACACAAAATTAATTTAATAAAATCATCTAAGTCTGATCAGTCCAAACAAAATTAATTTAAGAAAATCATCTAAGTCTGATCAGTCCAAACTAAATTAATTTATAAAAAATCATCTAAGTCTGATCAGTCCAAACAAAATTAATTTAAGAAAATCATCTAAGTCTGATCAGTCCAAACAAAATTAATTTAAGAAAATCATCCAAGTCTGATCAGTCCAAACAAAATTAATTTAATAAAATCATCTAAGTCTGATCAGTCCACACAAAATTAATTTAAGAAAATCATCTAAGTCTGATCACTCCAATTTCATTAAATAAAAATGTCCTTATAAATGAAAATAATACCAATGAAATTTAATAAAGAGACCAAAGAAATTTAATAAACGAGACAACAAAATCCCACAAAAAAATAAATAAAATAATCCAAAGAACAAAGTAGCATATTACAGAATATGAAACAGGTAGAATCTTATTATTTTATAAAATTTCCTACCTCGAGCAATAGGTAAGGAGTTGTAATGGGATCTGCCCTCGTCGATCTTCTGCCACGGTCGATACTCCTTGGTGATCAGCCATGACGAGTCTTTTGGCATTTTATCAGAATACTTGGGGTTCATCGATCTTCCCTTGAATAGTGACATGACGTTGCTCGAATCTACAAATTAAACGATAATTTATGTGGCTATGTGAGCTTCCACTGTACTCTGTGCTCTGTGGGTGGAATGTAAATGAATCTCTTTTGTCGATTGAAATAATGAGATACGGGATACTTCATTTATGATCTTTCGTATGTAATGGACTACGCAATTTTTGCGCAAGTTTGGAAATTTGGAGTTGGGAAATTCAGGTTGGGGTGTTGTAAAGTTTCAAGTTGGGGTGTATTTAGGGAAGGTTGGAATTTAAGAGAGTTCGGAGTTTGGGTCTTGAGAAGATTCAATTAGTACATTCGCAAATTTGGAGTTTGATGTCTTAGAATTTAGGGACTTGAAGATTGAAGGAGGAATATTTGCGAAGAGGGAGATCGGAATTTAGTAATTTGAGACTTGGGTATAGGGAGTGTAGGAATTTGGAAAGTGAAGAGTTTAGGAAATTTAGAATTTGCTTAAGTTTATATCTTAGAAAGGGATGTAGAACATTATAGGAGAGGATCTAGGGAATTTGAACACTGGAGAATTTAGGATGTTGGAATTTGACATTTGGGGAATTTGGAAGGTGGGGAATTTGGAATTTGGGGGATGGGAATTTGGGGGATGGGAATTTGGGGGATGGGAATTTGGGGAGATGGGATTTTGGGGAGATGAGAATTTGGGGAATTTGGAATTTGGGGAATCTGGAATTTGGGGGATGTGAATTTGGGGAGATGGGATTTTGGGGAGATGAGAATTTGGGGAATTTGGAATTTGTGGAATTTGGAATTTGGGGAATTTGGAATTTGGGGAATTTGGAATTTGAAACATTTGGAATTTGAGACATTTGGAATTTGAGACATTTGGAATTTGGGACATTTGGAATTTGAGACATTTGGAATTTGGGACATTTGGAATTTGGGACATTTGGAATTTGGGGAATATGGAACTTGGAGAATTTGAAATTTGAAGAATTTGGAATTTGGGAAATTTGGAACTTGGGAAATTTGGAATCTAGAGAATTTGGAATCTAGAGAATTTGGAATCTGGAGAATTTGGAATCTCAGAAATGTGGAATCTAGGGAATTTGGAATCTAGGGAATTTGGAATCTCGAGAATTTGGAATCTGAAAAATTTCGAATCTAAGAAACTTGGAATCTGAGAAATTTAAAATTTAGGCAATCTGTGAAATTTACAAGTTTACGACTTCAGAAAAAATTCGAAAGCCCCAAAGCTCATAAATAAAAGCTTAAAAATATATAACTCTAGAAATCTATAATTCTACAGTAACTCTAACTCCCCTATTCTCCAAAATTCTAAAATTCGCACCAATAAAAATACTGTCAAGACTTAAAATTAAATTTGCAAAGTTTAAAAGCTAAAAACGTTGGGCGGTACAACACAAAAGGTTGTAACGTGTCAAAAAATGATCAACAACCTTAAATGGGGCCGCAAAAAATGACCGCACAATGTTGGTTACTCAGACCGAGCGAACGGTGCGAAGGCACGGTACAGTTCACTGGATTCAAAACACGAAAGCTTAAAAGCATATCAAGCTTGTTTCGGCTACAACGACTGCGTTTTACCTTGGTAATCCTTTTCCGAGGTGGAATCGGAATCCGAATCGCGGGCGTTGTAAAATTCGCTGTCCGGCTCGATTTCGCGATGACGGTTAAAATTAACGTTCGGCGCGTCGGATCGGCCGACCCTGGGATACGCCATCAAGCCAGATGCTCGTCGATCCTTCAATTTCTCTCCCTCTGGAAAATTATCGGAGGACTCTCGTTTTAATACTGGTTTTTTTTTCAAGAAATCGATGGGAGACGCGGAAAAGGATAAGAAAGGATATTTCTTTTTTGCTGTCGTGAATTTCAATGCCTTTGCAGCGGGCTTGCATCTGGCATCCAATAATTAAAGAAGGAAAAAAGAACGGAAAAATGACCAATGCGATATATCGAGATTGTAGTCTCTACCGGTCAAAGGGACACATCTGGCTTCCGATGATTAGCAAAAAATTTGTATTATTTCGTACTTTACTGATCAAAGATAGATTTTTAATTGATTCGTAGATCACTCACATTAAAATTCCAATTTTTTTTTTAGTTATTTAATATATTTTTTGATGTACATGCAACACTTTGATAATTGCAATATAGTACATATAATAATAAAAATTAATATAGTACATATAATTTAAAAATTAAAAAATTTTTGCTATATGCAGTTAATTGTAACATGTAGCTATTTATGTTTAAATTCACATATCAGTAGGAATGTCTCTTGTAGTATCATAAGTTTGGACAAAATTGTAGAAAATAACTGCACCAGATTTACAAATATGTACCTCAAAAATTAATCAATACCTCACATTCGAAAAAACTTGCACAAATAATAAATAACAATTAGCAGAATCACAATTGAAACACGTCCAGAAAATAAATAATATAAAATAATGGTATTTGTCATATCGAATAACAGCAACCGTGTATGCAGAAGAGAATTCGCGGAAAATTTACAGAAACAATGGGTTACTTTTGCAATCGTAAATATACGAGCTGACGGTTAACAAGTGAAAAAACCAAGGGAATAAAGTGTAGTAACAAAGAGGCATGATCGATGGTAATCAATGATTCAAAAAAACTGTATCTGTAAAAATAATGGACAGCAATTTCATCGAACAGCACGTGAGAATCGTTCCCCGGAGAAAGTATAACTAAAAGAATCAAAGAAGAAACATTAATCAAACGCACTCCCCATTTACACCTACGGAGTTCGAATGAACTTCGAGCGTGGAATAATTGATTAATAAAGAGGGAACGTATAACTGATTAATTGAACACGGGGAATTGATAGAGAAACAATCTTGCGCGTGGAAGAACATATTAAATGAAATCTTTGGTATAGGGTTGTCGATGAAGAAGAAATTTGAGGGTAGGATAAGTAATTAATAAGGAAGAAAGTTGATAAGTGACCAGCAAAGAAGGAAACTCGAGATGAACTAACTGATTGCAACAGAAGAAATCTGCAGGACAGAACAAGTAATCATTGAAGAAGAAATTTGAGCATAGGATAAATAATTGATAAAGAAGAAACCTGAGTATAGTTTGACCAACAAAGAAGAAATCTTAACATTAACTGATTGTGACAGAAGAAGGCTGCAGCATAGAACAAGTAATCAATGAAGAAGAAATTCGAGAATAGGATAAGTAATTAATAAGGAAGAAACCTGATAAGTGACCAGCAAGGAAGGACCTCAAGATAAATTAACTGACTGCAACAGAAGAAATCTGCAGCACAAAACAAGTAATCATTGAAGAAGACATTTGAGCATAGGATAAGTAATTGATAAAGAAGAAACCTGAGTACAGTTTGATCAACAAAGAAGAAATCTCAACATTAACTAATTGCAACAGAAGAAATCTGTAACACAGAGCAAGTAATCAATGAAGAAGAAATTTCAGCATAGAATAACTAATTGATAAAGAAGAAACCTGGGTATAGGTGACCATCAAAGAAGAAAACTGAACATTAACTAATTACAATAGAAGAAATCTGCAATTGAAGAAATCTACATCACTGAACGAGTATTCAATAAAGAAGAAATTCGAGCATAGGATAACTAATAAAGAAGAAAGCTGAGTATAGGTGATCAACACAGAAGAAATCTCAAAATGAACTAATTGCAATAGAAGAAATCTGCAACAGAAGAAATCTACAGCTACAAGTAATCAATAAAGAAGAAATTCCAGCATAGAATAACTAATAAAGAAGAAACCTGAGTATAGATAACCAACAAAGAAGAAATCTCAAAATGAACTAATTACAACCGAAGAAAGAATAGCCAAATAGTGTAAACAAAAAAGAGAACACCGTTTACTATGACCTCCAAAGAAAAAAGCAGATAAACTGTAAGAAGCATCAGGTTGGCGAAGATCAGCGTAACGAACCGGGAAACGATGAAAAATAGCGGAAGCGTGTATATGTGAGAAGAAATCGTTCGAAGAAGAGGACCGATCGATCGATCGGCACACTTACGGTTGAGGGAGATCGAAAATATGAAAACGATGAGTACTACAAATACGTGATTTGTCATCGCCGATGATACTTGCTCTCCGTAAGATCGAAATTCGATGAAGCTACGTAGCAGAGCACAAGAACACTGAATACCATCAGGTAGTCGCCGTCTGATTTTATACCTAGCGCCACGACCGGCTAACGGGGGCTACCACCCCGACCCCACGGACCTTCAACCCTCTCGTTTCACATTCTACCACCCTGTATCGCTTCCGTTTACGAACGATCGTCACCCGTTTATTTCGACGCTCGTTGCTGATTCAACTTAGGGACCTTCTCGTTATTGCCGATAAGGGATGGAACACGGTTATACTTGCGCTAAATTACGGTCGGGGCTGTCAATTTTCAGTTACTTTTAGGGGTTTATGATCAATCTTTAATGAAATTTTTAGGTTATCTAGGTTATTTGTATTTTTTTTTTTTTGGTAGTTGGTGTACTTGTGGTGGTAGTTGGTGTAGGGTGGTATTCTTTGGGGATCTAGGGACTTTGGGAAATTTTGGGATTTGGGGATTTTGGGATTTGGGGATTTTGGGATTTGGGGATTTGAGGATTTTGGGATTTGGGGATTTTGGGATTTTGGAATTTGGGAATTTTAGGATTTGGGGATTTTGGGATTTGAGGATTTTGGGATTTGGGGATTTGGGGATTTGGGGATTTGGGGATTTGAGGATTTTGGGATTTGAGGATTTTGGGATTTGGGGATTTTGGGATTTGGGGATTTTGGGATTTTGGGATTTGGGGATTTGGGGATTTGGGGATTTGGGGATTTGGGGATTTTGGGATTTGGGATTTGGGAAATTAAGGACTGAGAAATTTAGGGACTTGGAAAATTTGGGGTTTGGGAATTTAAGAATTAAGAAATTTAGGGACTTGGAGAATTTGGGGTTTGGGAATTTAAGGATTAAGAAATTTGGAGATTTGAGGATTTGGAGATTTAAGGATTTGGAGATTTGAGGATTTAGAGATTTGAGGATTTGGAGATTCGGAGATTTGGAGATTTGAAGATTTGGAGATTTGGAGATCTGGTAATTTAAGGATTTGAGAAATAATCTGACAGGTGGTAATCTAACGTGTAATTATGTAACGGTCCATAACCCAACGTGCAATAATCCAACGGATTACAATCTAACGTATACCAATCTAATTGTGATCTAACAAGCCTTGAACGGTTATAATCCACACTAATCTAACAGATCATGAACGTGAAATAATCCAACGTATCCTTATCTAACGCGCATTAATCCAACGTGTCATAATCTAACATACACTAATCTGACAAATACCCTAACAAACGCTAATTTAACGAATCTAACAATAAATTTATATTGATCTAACCACTTTTAAACCAAAGTGCACTAATCTATCGTGCAATAATTTAGCATGCGGTAATAGCTCGAGCAGATCAGGCAGCAAACTTTCGAAATTAAAAATTGTTCGCCGACCAGAAGCTATTTTCGCTGGTAAATTCATTACCCGGCTGCGAAAATACTTAACAGAAGGGGTTTTTTTTACAGCATGAACTGCTAACGTTAAGATAAACTTTTTGTTTACGGCGCCTTTGAAATAATTGTATCGAAACTTTTTAACGGTTCGTAAACGACCAGATCCACCGGCCGTTGTAACGTATTGTTTCCGACTTTTCCGGGCATTTCCCGGGGGAATTTTCCGGGAATTAAGAATCACGTTTGTTGATTGAAACGGGCTATTTGATAGCTCGATTTTACGCTCGCTGATTTTTGAACGTTTTTCGTTAGTTATCCGACTCTTCTAACGTTACTCGATTTTTCAAGATTTATGCAACAATCGCACGTTAACCACGTACACGGAATTGTTTATTTTCACTGCGTTATTTTAACTACCGTTTATACCGCGATCGTTAAACACATTTTCGAGGAAATGTTTATAAACAATTTCAATTCTTCACATTGTACCTTTTGTTCGCGAGCCACAATGGAAATGTAAAAATTACAGCAACGGGCAAAAACAGGAACAAACTGAATCACCCGGGTTTTATACGACAATACTTTATCGTAGGAATGAAAATTATTACAGTTTGATCGCATCAGAAATAAAAACTCTTGCATATCACGAAATGTACGTGCGTCACATCAGAGAATTATAACAATTTTAACGCGGTTGTATCCTTTTATGGAGATGCAACCACAACAGCTTTAAACGTGTAATCGCTGGATGCCTTGATTAAAACGATTTTAACTGCAATTCCATTTTTTTTCTCTTTCCACCGCCGCAGAATTTTCGCATTATCCTCTGCAAAATTTATTATTCATTCCTCTAAATAACGAATTCCACAAATTAATTCCCTCGTATTTTTCAATAGCAATATATTTTCAATGAGCTTTAGGGGGGCAATAGACAGATGAAAATAAGCTGATGTTTGTGAATTTTTTTTTATAGCGGCGATAATTGACGCGCTGGATTACGCGTTGGATATTCACACGCTGGGTAACTACGCGTTGGATTACTACGCGTTGAATATCCACGCGCTGGATTACTACACGTTGGATATTTACACGCTGGGTAACTACGCGTTGGATTACTACGCGTTGAATATCCACGCGCTGGATTACTACGCGTTGGATATTTACACGCTGGGTAACTACGCGTTGGATTACTACGCGTTGAATATCCACGCACTGAATTACTACGCGTTGGATTACTACGCGCTGGATTACTATGCATTGGATTACCACGCATTGCATTACTACGCGTTGGATTACTACGCGTTGAATATCCACGCGCTGAATTACTACGCGTTGGATATTCACACGCTGAGTAACTACGCGTTGGATTACTACGCATTGGATTACCACGCATTGCATTACTACGCGTTGAATATCCACGCGCTGAATTACTACGCGTTGCATATTCAAACGCTGAGTAACTACGCGTTGGATTACTACGCGTTGAATATCCACGCGCTGGATTACTACGCATTGGATTACCACGCATTGCATTACTACGCGTAGGATTACTACGCGTTGAATATCCACGCGCTGAATTACTACGCGTTGGATATTCACACGCTGAGTAACTACGCGTTGGATTACTACGCGTTGAATATCCACGCGCTGGATTACTACGCGTTGGATTACCACGCATTGCCTTACTACGCGTTGAATTACTACGCGTTAGATATTCACACGCTGAGTAACTACACATTGCATTACTACGCGTTCAATATCCACTCGTTGGATTACTATGCGTTGGATGTTCACACGCTGAGTAACTACACATTGCATTACTACGCGTTGGATTACTACGTGTTGAATATCCACACGCTGAATTACTATGCGTTGGATAGTCACACTCTGCGTTACTACGCGTTGAATATCCATGCGCTGAATTACTATGCGTTGGATATTCACACTCTGCGTTACTACGCATTGAATTAATACGCGTTAAATTATAACTTCAAGAAGGCTTCATATTTCACTTTAAAATTTTGAGACAATATTTTTAAGATGTTATACTAACATTTTATAGAAAAAAAAATTTGTAATTTTTTAAGATTCTAAAGGTATTGCTCCCCTTAAGGGATGGCTAATATTTTCAGGGAGGGTTGGAATATTGAAAAAATAACGGAACGCAGTATTTTGCTAAAATTAATTTTTTATTCTGAGTTTAATCCCATAAATACATTGCTTGTACATTGACCTCAAACATTCTTAAGGGAGTGATAGGTAATATTTTCACGGAGGGTTAGGTACAAAGTACATTGAAAAAATAACGGAACATCGTACGCTATTTTGCTAAAATTAATTTTTTTGTTGTCAGTTTATTCCCATAAATGCATTGCTTATACATTGACCGCAAACAGACGCATAATTTTTGTACGTCACCGGACAATAGGATTTCGGTGGTGGAAAATGGTGACACGCTCTATTTAAAGGGGAATAATTGTAACGATTATCCGGTATAATCCAAATACACAGTAGCACGTGTACAGCGGTGGTGTATGCACAGGATCGCGCAAAGATTTATAAATGCGTGATATGATCATAATGGCGCAGATTATGCCGCATTACTCAACCGATCGTGATATATGCGCGCTACGCGGAACATACGGGGATACTTTAATCTCTTTCAGATCACATCGGGTATCTTTGTCAAAGGAACCTATATCGTTCTTGTGCTACATCTTTTTCGCGAATATGAATATCTTTCATTGTGCCGGCTGTGGAAAGAAGCTTTCCCGTTGTGTGTACGGTTCCATATCCCGACATAATTGCCAGTTTACGTAACTGAATAAAGTAACTAGCGAAGAGAAGCGGATGTTTGGAAAATTCAATTGTCCTTTCTATAATATAGAAACTTCTCGTTGTTTCATTCCGCTTCGTTATGAACCTCTATTTGTCTATTTACTTTCAATTTTGCGGGGAATCCGAAATTAGTCGAGACAGTCTCAGGAAATATTTTCTGCTGGAGATGGAGCTTGACTTTTTGGTGCAGTAACTTTTGGGGAATTTGGAGTTCCCAGGGACTGTTAGGAACTTTTCTGAATTATTTGTTTTTATTTAAAATTGTTGTACAAAATCCCAAAAGTATGTCTTTCATTTGGAAAGAGTATGGTAAACTTTCAAAATCTAGGGCTCCCTAGATTGGATTACTCCTAGACTAGTAGGAACTCTCCTAAATTATTTCAATTTAATTTAAAATTACTATAGGAAACCTCAGAACTATGTCTTTTAATTGATAACAGTACAATGGTAACTGAAACTTCATAAGGTCTAGTGTTCCCTAGATTGGATTACTCTTAGACTACTAGGGACTTGTCTGAATCATTTCTTTTTAGCTCAAAATTATTGCAAAAATCTCAGAAATTATGTCTTTCAATTAGAAATAGTGCAATGGTGAAATTTTGCAGAAACTAGGGTTCCCTAGCTTCTCTGTGAAATCCTAGGGACTTTCAGTAATTTCTTTAAGTCTTGCAAACATTGCAGAAAATTTCAAATACCTTTCAATCGACACTAGAACAAATAATTCACACTATTCCTAAAAGTCACTATAGCTACCTAAAAAGCTAGTGTTCCCTAGCTTTGACTTCTCTGTGAAATTCTAGGGACTTTCAATACTTTTTCCAAATCGTGCAAACATTATAGAAAATTTCAAATACCTTTCAATCGACACTAGAACAAATAATTCAAACTATTCCTAAAAGTCACTATAGCTACATAAAAAGCTAGGGTTCCCTAGATCCAACTTCCCCGATTCTCTTCAAAACTTGGTTACTCTGAAAAATGTCTTTCAGACAATGTCAGTTCCAGCAAAAAAGTGACTAGAACTCAGGGAAAGGAAGTGGTAGCTTCTAAGCTGCCCAGGGGTTCCTAGGGAATTGTTCCACCTCTGAAGGAAACTCAGCAGGGAAGCATACCGTCGCAAATGATATCACGACGGAACTCTCGTTTCTCACGGCACGTTTTCTCAGAGATACCTTCAGCACGTAGATTCTAGAGTAGACATCGATTCCGTTCGATCACGTTGCCTCGATATCTCGTCGATTCTTTATCACTCAGCGTCTGATATCCGTTGGTTTTCTCGGGCATAATAAAAACAGAAAAATCGCGCGATCGATATGGCAACGGGGGGAAACAAAAAGGACGGAAGACAGTATTCATCGAGGTCGCGTTCAAATCGATTTCCTCCCCGACGCGTGGACGGCCATTCCCATGCTAACTTTTCTATCTTAAGGCAGACCTAATTTAATTTGGTCAGGATCTCGTTTGCATCTGCTCACGCGCCTACACACACCCTATACGAGACCCGTATTTAACGTTTAACGCTCGACTGCCATGGGGGTCAACGGTGACCGCTTTAATTCAATCGAATAATTAAAAATGAAAGAGATTTTCGGAGCAACTGACGCACCCAGACAAAAAGATTTATTGCACTGGATCACGTCGGACGGGTTATCACGTGACGCGCTTGGATTAAATATACGCTCGGTGTCAGGTGGAACGCGCGATTCTTAAGTTTCACTCCTACGCGTCAAAATGTGCATTATAACAATGCTGGACGAAGTGAATGTCACACGCGAAACATGAGTTCATGTGGAGATTGAGGTCGTATTCTGACATTTGGGGTTTTGGAAGTTTGGGAATTTGGTGATGGATTTGGGGATGTGGGTGGTGGAGACGTGAGGGCATAAATTCATATCTAAGGAGATTTATGGATTTGGAGATGTAGGGTTTTGGGATGTAAGAGATTTGGAAACGTTGGAATTGGGGGTTTTGGAGGTTTGGGAATATTGTAATTTGGAGATATGGGGATTTGGGGATACAGGGACTTACGCGTAGTTATATAACGCGTGGTAATCCAACGCGTAGGAATGCGATGCGTGGTGATTCTACGCGTAGCAATGCAACGTGTGGTAATCCAATGCGTAGTAATCCAACGCGTAATAATCCAGCGTGTGAATATCCAACGCGTAGTAATCCAGAGCGTGGATATTCAACGCGTAGTAACTCAACGCGTAATAATTCAGCGTGTGGATATCCAACGCGTAGTAATCCAGCGCGTGGATATTCAACGCGTAGTAATCTAGCGCGTGGATATTCAACGCGTAGTAATCCAACGCGTAGATATTCAACGCGTAGTAATCCAATGCGTGGATATTCAACGCGTAGTAATCCAACGCGTGGTTACCCAGCGTGTGAATATCCAACGCGTAGTAATCCAGCGCGTGGATATTCAGCGCGTAGTAATCCAACGCGTAGTAATCCAGCGCGTGGATATCCAACGCGTAGTAATCCAGCGCGTGGATATCCAACGCGTAGTAATCCAGCGCGTGGATATCCAACGCGTAGTAATCCAGCGCGTGGATATCCAACGCGTAGTAATCCAGCGCGTGGATATTCAACGCGTAGTAATCCAACGCGTGGTTACCCAGCGTGTGAATATCCAACGCGTAGTAATCCAACGCATAGTTACCCAGCGTGTGAACATCCAACGCGTAGTTACCCAGCGTGTGAATATCCAACGCGTAGTAATCCAACGCGTAGTAATAAAACGCGTAGAATTATAATTTACTGATTGGCGTGCCTAAAGACATAAAAGTACAAAGTCGTAATTTTCCCTCGAGAGGTAAAAAATATTCCTAAATTTGCAAACTTCAAACCTGAACTTAAAGCATTCTCTCCTAAATTTCTCCAAAACCCCTCATAAACGTTTACGCATTGACGAGTTCCTACGAGACGCGTCGAAGAAATAGAGGTAGTTTTCATTTTGTGAACGCGATAAGAGTGCCTTGTTACTTGTTTTTTCCTCCCTCGTAGCAACGAGTCTGCCTTCCGTTTAAACTTTCTCCTTTTTCTTCGGTGAAACTGCGTCGAAGCTTGCCGGTCATTGTGCAAGGAATAATGAAAGAGTTTCGTTATTGTTGGCAAAGGATCCTGTAAAAGGATTCACGTGGCTCACGGAAGTGAAATGAAACAAATTTATGGCGAATGGTAAATTCGATGCTTAATGAAACTCGTATACGACATTTCTGATTCGTGTTTAATGTATTGCCCTGTCATTCACTAGTATATCATAGAATTATCGTCAGACACAATTATGGAATATTATACATTTCAAAGAGATCGCTAACCATTTAAATCTATGTATAATGCATAATTTATCATGTATAATTTATATGTGTATTGGTAACGTATAATGTTACAGTACGGTACGAGAGTACATCATACGTGAAATTTAGTTGAATTATTCAGGAAAGTGATCAAGACTAAATTATTTTATTTATGATATATAGGGTGTTTCATAATTAATGTAGGTCCAATGGGGGGTGACTGACATGATTCTGAATAAGGTTTCCCTTTGTAGAAATGGGGTTTGAAGCTTCGATTTTGAATTATTAAGGAAACGGGCCAATCAGAGAGCGAGGATTGCACATGCGCAGACGCGAGAGCGACAGCTTCGAGCCTAGTGACTGAACGCGTAATCTTCGCGCTCTGATTGCTACGCGTTAGATTACCACATGTTGCATTAGTACGCGTAGAATTACCACGCGTTGCATTACCACACGTTCGTTAACTACGCGTTAGATTTCCACGCGTTAGATTCCTACGCGTAGAATTACCACGCGTTGTATTACTGCGCGTTGGATTACTACGCGTTGAATATCCACGCGCTGGATTACTACGCGTTGGATATTCACACGCTGGGTTACTACGCGTTGGATTACTACGCGTTGGATATTAACACGCTGGGTTACTACGCGCTGGATTACTACGCGTTGGATATTCACACGCTGGATTACTACGCGTTGGATTACCACGCATTGTATTCCTTCGCGTAGAATTACCACGCGTTGTATTACTACGCGAAAAATTACCACGCGTTGTATTACTACGCGCTGGATTACCACGCGTTGGATTACTACGCGTTGAATACCTACGCGCTAGATTAGTACGCGTTGGATTACTATGCGTTGAATTACTACGCGTTGGATTCCTACGCATTGTATTACCACACGTTGCATTCCTACGCGTAGTATCACCACGCATTGCATTACTACGCGTTGGATAACTACGCGTTATCCAAAGCTGTCGCTCTCGCATCTACGCATGCGCAATCCTCGCTCTCCGATTGGTTCGTTTTTCCTTAATAATTCAAAAACGAAGCTTCCTACCTCATTTCTGCAAAGGGAAATCTTATTCAGAATCACGTTAGCTACCCCCTATTAAATCTACTCTACTTATAAGACACCCTGTAGTTTCACTTCTATAATTTCAATGTGAAATTATTTAACTACAGAAAGGAAGAACCCAAGTTCAGAAGTGAGTCGAAACAAAGTTTGGTAATTGCAAAATCCAGCATCAATTGCGTAAAAGGAAACCGAAAAGCGAGAAAGATTACCGGATTCAATTTACAGGATTCGAGAGAAATAATCTGAGCGTGTTTCGTCGAATTGTAGCTGAGGCCATTTCGCGGGGAAATTAACAATTCGCCGTTAAAAGTTACCACCTGGATCGGAGTAATTTTGACCCGTCGTTCACGAGCCGCCAGAGAGTACAAGCGAGAGAACGGACAGAATTGATCAGTCGCTAAAATCACGTCGCACCACGGTTGTACCGTTTTTCCGAGCGCAATTACGTCCACGGTGAAACGCTGTTTATAGGAGGAGCGCCATAGCAAAAATACGAGGGATACCCTCGAGCGATGGAAAATTATGCTCGTGACTAATGCACCAGGAATAATTAATTCCATTCTTCGGCTAAATCGTGTTCCTTTTACGATATTACCATGGATAAAACAATTAACCTTTCCTTCTCCTCTTGCAACAAGAAATACTCTCAGACATTTTTAAGAAAAAGATTAAAGCTGGTATATGAAGTATCATATCCTTTTCTTTCGTTCTTAATCCTTTGATAATTCTCTGGAATACTCGGATTCTATTTATTCTCTCATTTTTCTTTGTAACCAGGTAAAAGAGCAAGATTCATGAGACTTAAATTCGAGTTTATGGTGTTTTTTGCGTTACTTCTTCCCGGGATTATTTTGTCGGGAAATGTGCCACAAGGAATGGAAAATAAAGTACGTATCGGAAATTTTTCATTTATATTCAAATTCGTTTAACACGTCCCTGTAATTAATAGGGGCTATACGTTAAAAGCGACAATATTTGTAGTTTACCGATCCACGTTTTATGTACGTATTCAAAACTGTTTCCATCTTTCTTTTTCGTGCGGGTTTTATGTATTTTTACTTCAGCAGAAATTAGAAGAACGAGGTGAAATTTACCCCGTGTGCGTTTCGTTGAATTAACAAGTTGTTAATTAATGAAATTTTCAAAAGTACAATGCATTTTTCTGTCCGCGTGTATGAATCGAGTAAGAATGAAAAATTCTTGGTATATCTTTTTATTCTGAATTTTTATTAAAATTTTATTATTAACGACAGTTCTATCGTCGAATGAATTAGACCCCGTGCAATTTTACGACTCCCATTCGAATTTAATACGAAATGAAATCGTGGCAGCTTCCATTTTGTCTAGCTTCTGTATCGCTGTGCCCGGATACTCTGACAAAATGGCCGTAAATTATTCAGTTGAGCTTCGCAAAGACATCGTATATTCGTACAAAAGTCTAAGTGATATGAAGCTCTTTAAAATTTATACAGTTCCTTTTTGAGAGATTAGATACAAATGGAAATGAGTTACACGGTCATGCGTATCAGCTTTATATTACCGCCGATATAATTAATACGTTGTTTATAAATTTAACAAGTTACTGAATCGAGAGTTTGCGAATGGCTTATAAATTCGGGAATGGTTAATTGGGGGATTTGTAAATGTGGGACTTCGCAAATTCGCGAGTAAATTTCCGAATCGACTGATTTGTAATTTTGGAAATGAATAAACATGGGAATAAATTCTGTACAGGTTTTTTTATTGCAATCAAATTTCATACAAAACTGATATTCCTCGAAAAGGATAGATTCAGCGTCTCATCCGGATAATCCCATCCACAAACCAGAACTTAATCCTCCTTTTCAGGGACTCGTCCCATTCGTTTTGTTCAGTATCCGTTTAACGCTGTACTGATAAATGGCGGCGTTGATTTCCTTCAACCTATCGATCTCCTCCCTCATCTCAAGCATCTTCCTCGAGTTTCGATCCTCGGATCTCCCCGACTCTTTACTCTCAACATAAGACTCGAAATCCAGCAACTCCCCATGAAGTCGATCCCTCGATATGATTTCAATACTCTGCTTCCCCTCCTCATCGGCCACCCTCTGCAGACTACAAACTTGCAAACGTGGTTGAAGATTCGTGACTCTGAAGTTCTCGTACTGCTTCGCGAAGAACGCGGCGGTGATTGGTCCCTTGTGATCGATGGTCCGGAGGATCTGTCGACTGGCGATGTCCCATAAATGAACCTCACCGGTGGTCGAACCCGACAGCAGGTATCGACAATCGATGGATACCGATAGCGTCGCGACGCTCGATTTATGGCCCTGGAAGGTGGCGGTCTCTCCATCGTCCTTTCGGATCTGCACGTGGTGCTCTATTCCACGGGGCGGTTCGTGCAGATTAAATCGATAAACGCTTCCATCGGTGCAGCCGACGAACAAGTCGCTCTCCTTCGCGTTCATGCAAACGGCGGTGAGGGGCACGTTGAACACGAGGGTGAGCAGTAATTGACCACTGCCAGGGTCGTACACGTTGCACGTGCGGTCCAGGGACACGGAGCATAGTCTTCCTTTGGCACCCGCGTGGCCAAACTGCAGGTCCTTCACCGGCAGCGAATGGTGCGAGAAAGCGTGCAACGCCGTGGGCAGGTCGTCGTTCAACACCCGGTATAGTGACCACACGAACACCAGACCGTCCTCAGCGCCACTGGCGAACAGAGAGCCGTCTTTGCTGAACGATAAGCAGCTCACCGTTTGGTAGTGCTGCGACAAATTCCCTAGCAGCCGCCCGTTGCACGCTTGCCACAGAAACAACTTCTCGGAAATGGCCGCCACGATGTAGGCGCCATTGGGCGAACAACAGAGCGCTGTCACTTTTCCCGGCGTGGTAAGGCGGAGGTTAGGAACCGGATTGTGATTGTTTATGGGCCAAATGTGGATGCGGGGCTTTGTTAGGTCTGCACCGATCACGTAACTGTCGTTTAGGAGCTGCAGAGTACGGTGACTGAGCGCTCCCGCGTTTTTGTAGGTTGATAATAGAGAACCGGTTCGGGGATCCCATACTGCGGCACTCCAATGCTCACCGGTGCTGTCGCTTGTTAGTATCACTTCTCTTGTGTTCGCGATTCGTGACATTTTCTTGCGTTAGTTTAGTTTCATGGAGATCACTTTATTTGTGGGATACTCTCTAAGTTTACTTAACTTAGTTCGCGCAAGGTGGCTGACTTCAGGAGACCCCCACTATTTGGTGAGGTTTGGACACCTATGGTCATGTACTCGGTGAGCAAAATGTGTGAACAGTGTCGTGAAGTAAGATATATGTTGTAACATATCTCCATTTTATGAAATTTTGCATTACTTTTTGATATACTACAATTTCTATTGTAATACAGTTCTTCAATGTTTCTTTGTCCTAAAGTTCTTCAAGTGTCATACTTCTTTAAGTTCTGATTAAAAAACAGTAGCTTTTGACTACTCATTTATAATATAATGCATTCTTCAAGAAGAAGAGGATCAAATAAGTACCTCAATCACAATTCTCTGTACATTTATTAAAATTTCATAAACATAGCATTATGCAAAATATAAGATCACCAGGTGTATAGGCTGTAAAAAACTACACAACTGCGCGTGCGTGTTGCTGTTGGTTACAAAATAAGGTCCAACCAATCAGAATTAACATGCGCAGAACGAACCAAACTCACGACCGCTCTTTAATTTCTCGTAAGTTTGAATTTCCGCACACGTGTGCGTTAAATTAGGTTAGGTCTCCGCCATGAAATATTGCAGTACTAGACAGACTTACGAATGCAAATTTCTGTTTTACCAAATTCAGAGATATGATCCAAATATAATCATATTGAAACAATAAGTAATTGTATTGTAATAATGTATGAAATATTTTGTAAATCGATTGTAAAATAAAGGAATAAAGTTTTTGTATTCCTCTTTATGCGTTTTGATTGGAGGCACGTAAAAATTATATAGTTTCTTGCAGTATTGCATAAACAAAATTAAAAAGTGATGTTTATGAGTTTGTATTATTATTACACTGCTGCCTTGAAATTTTTTGTATTGTTTGAATAATTAAAAACATAGAAGTCACAGGTAGTGGGTGCAAAACACGAATGACGAGTTAGGTTCCTTGACTGACCTTGATCGTGATTGCGTGACATAATTCTAATTTACAGGAACGAAACTACACGCGATAGTGCTTCCATATCCTTTTTCTAATCTGTTCGGTTCGATTTGGTAACACAAACGATAAGTGAACATTAGATTAGGAGAAAAAATTGTCTCGTGTATTCTCATGGGCTTTATCGATGATGAATTACAAGAAGTATCAAAACTTTGCCACAATGTTGTCGAAGGTAGCCGTCTCGTTTCCTGTGTGCGCACAATGGTGCGAGTGGAAATAACGTAAGTTTATTTATAGGGATCTGTTTACTGAATTCCAATTACATCAACTATATTGTTTATTCATCATTATTTATTCCGTTCACAGAAAAACAAAATTTAAAACGATTATTGTGTGCATTCAATTCTCAGAGGACTATCCTCGTACACCATTATTAGTTGAATTAAAAAGTAAAACTCTGTCTGTCAAGTTGCTTGATGGTCTGACAGAGGTTTGCGAGAAGGAGTGCAAGAAACTTCTAGGAAAAGCTCAGGTAAGAAAATCTTTATTCTTTTAAATACAGCATTTTTTTATTTATAATACTACTACATAAAAGTTGTTCTTATAGGTACTTCCGCTATTGAAATTTGTTCGTAATTTCATAGATGAAAATCCCTTGATTTGTTGTTACGATGAGATCTCTGCCATAAAAAAGACTTTGGAGAATGACGACGAATTAAAATTGAAACAGAAATATTCTTGTATTGGACTGAAAGTCCAGCAAGGCCTTTATTATTTTAAGGCTAAAATTGTAGTACCAGATAACTACCCAACAGCCTGTGTAAAGTATGTATAGACGAAGACACATATAAGAAAAATACATTTATCTAATGACCCTTTTGTGTTTAGATTGGAGGATGCAGATACAAATTTTCCACCTTTGTTTACACGCTATTTTCTGGGACAAGGAAAAGAGCTAGCTAGACAATGTGTGGAACCACCCCTTAAAAAGAAATCTTCAGCTCCATTCACACCATCGCCGTCTCTAAATACTGTTATTTCCTTTCTTATAAAGTAAGTGAAATTAGCAGTATTTATATTGTACTATTGCTCCTGTAGTTCAAAACCGATTTACTTTATCTAGGTCTATTAAGACCTTGCCACAAGAACATTGTCAATCATGTAGAGAAATGTGTTTACCACCAAACCCAGAAAATGCAGAGACCAACGAAAATGCAAATATGCATGTAGAAAGACTGTACTGTGGGCATTTGTTTCATTTGCAATGTCTTGTGACATATATGAAGACTCCTCCGTTCCATGGTACAAATATTGCTTTGATATATATTCTATTGAGTATGTAATACTCAAGTTAATAATTATTTCTATTTATTTGTAGGGGGTAAAAAGTGTCCAACTTGTAAACAACGTATCTATCATGAGAAGTGGGGATTAACTGATAAACTTGCAGAGGCACGTTGGGCACATCAACAAGCAAGGGCAAGGGAATTAGCAGAGGTAGCTGATTTCTTTAATTGAATATAATTTACATTGTACGGTATTTGAAGGAATTGTAACATTTCTACGGTAAATGGAATATCATTGAAAAATCTTACTGTAGAAAGTGACAGAAAGGGAGGAAGACAACTTCCAAAAAAATTATTTGTAATTCTACATATTTTAATAACAAATGACAAATGTTTATAAGCTAGTTAAAGGGAAATTCTTCTAATACTATAAAGTATATGATACATTGAACAATTTATATTTATATTGCGCTTTATGATAACAGTTTGCTTAATGTGGTGCTATGATACAATGGTCACAGGTTTGCCATCGTTAATCAACACTTCCATTTCTGTTATTAAAATTTACATTACATAATATAAAATTTTATACCTGAATCAAGAAATTTATTCTGTAATCAATTCTGTATAGCATTGTATAATTGATAATGGAAAAGATATATAGTGGTAAGTTTTGTATTTTGAATCTGTACTTTAATGTAATTTTAAAGTTTGCTTTGTACAATACTAATGACAATTGTGGGTTAGAAGTTTGTATATAATTAAAACGTTTGACAAGACTTATTCAAAAAATTGTTGATATGTATTAAAAAATACTCACATTCGTTTACGAAGTGCCTTTGTACACATCTTCGTTACGATTGGAATAGCATGGGATGTTACTTGTAGAATGTTGTGGAAATTCTCGGAGGTTTCTTGTTCATATTTGTAGGTATTTATACATCTTTTTCGTAGGAAACTGCATTGTTCTTCAATTGTTCACTAATATCACTTTATTCAGTACAAAACACAACTTTTTAACGATAAAATGTCACAAATTGAACTACACAACTTGAACGTCAAATTTATACCGTTCGCGCAAAAAGCGCGCGATATTTAGCGTGCTTACAGCGCCGCTCTTGACAAACTAAATCGATCGATACTATCGAAAAGAAAAGGCGCGCTGTTCAAATCTATTATCAATTTCTAACATTAAATCATAACTTAAATTTAATCAATTTTTATTAATAATAGTACAAAGAAGAATACATATGTTATTTTCTACGTAACAGTTCTAAATAAGGTACTTATGTTTATAATTGTAATAACAGTAAGCAAATGCATTTTGTTGAAGTGAATAAATCGCACACTTTGTGTATTCGAAAATTACTGAAAAATCAAACTGCACAGTAATAATAACAATATTTACTATGGTAATAAAATATGTATAAATAATACCTGTGTAAATAAAAAGTTATATTTATACATGTTTATACTTCCAAAATATGTATTACATTTATATATTTATAATTTGTACATACATTTATAATTTGCGAAACATTCATTTAACTATTATCACGATTCTTATAGTTCAAATTAAATTTCGAAATGAAATTACAATTTTCAATTTCAGTGCGAGTCATAGCGCGCGAAATTTGAAATGCCTCTATGTTCAAAGTTCGAAACTAAGCCTACAAGGTACGATTTCATCCAGATTCGGTAACCGAAACACCAACATTATCGACTGTTTTAAAGAAAACTTTCCCCTCAGTTTATTATAACAACGTTGAAAATACAATTCCAAGAAATTAACGTAAAGTAGATACCAAAATTGATTCAACAATTCCACAGCGCAATTAGTCTACCGAAACATTTAATTCGATCGAATCTGAGATATAATTACTTTAATAGCTGGCAAGGTTTTTAGATGCACGTATACTTGGCTCTGGCAGACAGCCTGTCAGACTAATTCCCAGTTATCGATTCCACGCATACGTGGAAACGCACCGTTGTGTTATATTCGTAGGGTGGGTGAACCGTATCTTACACGCCATTTTACCGAAATGTTAAAAGAATTACACAATCAATTTCCACAAAATTAATTTCATTACATTTCTTATATTACATTTTTAATACAAGATTTTATAAATAAATATTTCTATGTTCATTGCTATAATTTCTAATGACGAGGGTCTAGTTTGCACTAGGAACTTTGACCCCAATTTAGGGGTTGATTTTTTAAAAACTTGATGTCATAAATTAGATTAGATGAATCAAATTTCTTACAAAATTAAATATTCGATTTTTACTTTTGATGCATAGATTAATTAATTAAGTAATTTAGAAAAGTGAAGTCTGACCCGTTTTCCGAATTTTTTGTCGAACAATAAACCAGTTTGTCCTTAATAGCGCGTTCCGCGAATGGCCATCGGAGAATTTCGCGATCCCAGTTTCGCGGCCAAATTTTGGGGATCGTCCTTGTGCGCCGACGATCTGCCTACCCCTTCTGGCTATGCACGTACCAGGGTCGTATTATACACACGATACACCTATAATTGCACGTAGGGCAGCTTCGTCGTAACGCTTCGTGGATCGATAGCTGGGAAATGGCCGGAAGCCAAGTCCGACGACGTCGTTTCGAGTTTTGCCGTTGTCATCGTATGGGACCTAACCCCTTTCTTGAATGTCCCACTTGTATCGGTCAGCCCCCAAGCAACCCCTTCTTCTTCCTTTCTCTTAACCCTTTCAGTGCTAAATATTTTCGATTAACTGATTCCCCTTTTTCTTCCAACTTTCTTCTCCTTTTTGTTCCAATCCTCTGTCGAATTTCGAAGTTTTGGTTCTTGAGAAATTTCTAGGTTTCCAAGTTTCAAAGGCCTTTCAAAGGTTTTAAAGACCTTTCGTATTTTATAGATATGTTTATTATTAATTATGGCGGGGTTATTTCACCTGCTGCAGAGGGTTGCCTCATTGTTTGCCTTCCTTTGTGGCCGCAATCATCGACGTTCGAATCGTGATCCGTGTGGCGCAATCGACGCAACCCGGGGTGCCATTTATCCCAGCTTCTTTAAATCCTCAAGGGCAGCAAAACACCCCCCGGTGAAATAGCGATATGTTTAACCAGTAGGGTGCATCGTAGAATAATACTCGCTTTGTTTCTTTTTCTTCTTTCCTCTATTTGCTTAATCATAAAACAACTTTTCCTACCTCTATTCACGTGATTTTTTAACGAGCCGCCATTACTTCAAATTATAAGCTGTAACTACATAATCTTGAACGAACTTCAGAACTTATCTAAGTAATCTAACTTAGTATTAGTAATTTATGTAGTTTGGAGGTCATTTTTTGAGCCCGTGAAGGTACTAAATTATTCTAGACACTGTCTACTATAAATCACAATTTTCAGATCATCAATTTGCAAGCTGAATTGATACAAACTGTGCCAACACATAAATCCTGCATTATTGTCCATTCGAAGATCAAAGACACATTCTGAAAAGACTTATCCTGCGGATCTGAAAGGCGACGGCTGGCAGGAATAAAAAAAATGAAAGGTAGATCGTGGCGCGTGCCGGGCGTAGGGTGGCCACACGGGAGGTTCCTTTATTTTCTGGAAGATCGTCCGCGTATTCCTTTTCAGCCGTGAACAATGGGGTCG
Organism: Megachile rotundata; assembly: GCF_050947335.1. Lineage (NCBI taxonomy): Eukaryota > Metazoa > Arthropoda > Insecta > Hymenoptera > Megachilidae > Megachile > Megachile rotundata. The sequence continues at coordinate 11,339,533 of NC_134997.1, forward strand.
TGTCCGAAGGACGTATCAACTCGCCAAGGGTAACGGGCATCGTAAATGATCCATGAACGCAGCTGCGTGTGTCTTTCCACGAACTTTCTTCCTTCGAACGCGCGAATCGCCCACCTCTGCCAGATCCCTTCAGGACATGCAGCATTATGCCGGAGCTTCCTCATTCGTTCTGCTTTCCAACGATTGTCCTTTCACATCCATTCACCGTTCTCCTTTTCTATCACTTTCCGATACGTACTATGGTTTCTGTTTTATAATAGTCTTTCTGTTTGTTCAGGGAATTAGGCATATACTTGCAAATTGGCTTGTTTTGTTCCACATCTTGTAGCCAACGTGTGTTCCATTGTTACCGATCTCTCTTATTTTATCACAAATTTTCTTATTTTATCACTCTTATTTGACTTCACTGTTACGCTGATGATTGACAGTTCGTATAATAGTTTGCATAACTGTTCATACGAAAGATCTTCATATATGGCCACCGACGTGTGTTCCATTATTACCGGTCATCCGACTCTCGTATTTTATCACAAATTTTCTTATTTTATCACTCTTATTTGACTTCACTGTTACGCTGATGATTGACAGTTTGTATAATAGTTTGCATAACTGTTCATACGAAAGATCTTCATATATGGCCACCGACGTGTGTTCCATTATTACCGGTCATCCGACTCTCGTATTTTATCACAAATTTTCTTATTTTATCACTCTTATTTAATTGACTTCATTGTTACACTGATGATTGACAGTTTGTATAATAGTTTGCATAACTGTTCATATGAGAGATCTTCATATATGGCCACCAACGTGTTCCATAATTACCGGTCATCGAACTCTCTTATTTTATCAAAAATTTTTGTATAATTGACTTCGCTGTTACACTGATAATTGACAGTTTGTATAAAACTTTACATAACTGTTCATGCGAAAGATCTTCATATATGGCCACCAACGTGTTCCATAATTACCGATCATCGAACTCTCTTATTTTATCAAAAATTTTTGTATAATTGACTTTACTGTTACACTAATAATTGACGGTTTGTATAAAACTTTACATAACTGTTCATGTGAAAGATCTTCATATATGGCCACCAACGTGTGTTCCATAATTAACAATCATCTCATTTCTCGTAAAAAATTTTTGTGTGATTGACATTGCTGTTACACTGACAGCATAACTGTTTGTATAAGTTTGCATAACTGACAGTGTGTATGACAGGTTCTATGACAATTTATATAAGTGACATTCTATATCACACTTGGCACTTTTAAAGATAGAGAGCTTAGACAGAAATATCACATACGTCAATGCTACACATGCTAAGCTTGACAAATGGCGAAGTAAAATTTAAACTCTTAAATATTTGAATGATTGGGTTCGATTCGAAATTTGTAGCCTCCGCGTAGGTGATCTTATTGATCGAATGATAAGATTTATAGGTGAGCCTAGAATCGAGGACAGCTAGTGAGCTACTGATTTGAACAGACTCAAGAATCTAAGCTGTAAAATTCTGATTGACCTAAAACCACAAAATTACATGATGCATAGACCTCAACATCCACATGTGGACTTCTTTTGTTCTGCAACCTTTTTCAAACATCTTATTTCAAAATTTCTGAAGTTCAGATTTTTGCAGTTCTGAAAGACCAGCCAGCCCAGTTGACGAATTGGTAAAAGTTCCCGAGGAGTTACATCATGTGAAAAAAACAGAAGCAAGAGTAGTTCGCGGGTGCTCGCAACAACAAGTTGCAACCACCTGGCGAGGGTAATGCCGGCCACCCAGTGGCCTCCAGGTGTTGGAAGCCCCCTGTCGTCCCTGCAGCCTGCTGGCAACGTTGTCCACAGCGAACGTGGAAAAGCTGTGTTCTAAGAAGATTCTTGCCACCAGCATCTCCGGCGTCGAGGGCAACGGTATCGTTCTGGAACACGCGCGAATCAACGTTCCAAAATCGATACGTACATCTGCCGCAACGTAGAGAGTCTATTGACTCCTCTCTCTCTCTCTTTCTCTCTTGCTCTGGCTGCTGGGAGCATCTCCAAGGCGACTGAGGATGGAACGCGCGGCGTGTCCTGCTTTCCACGAAATTTCGGAGGACGACCGTGGAGCTGGCGACCGCACGTTTTATCGGTACCCTCGGCTTTTACGGCTGACTGGAACCGTTTCCGAGATGTTACACGATATTGGTCATGAAACGAGCGCGCTATTCAATTCTTTGCTCTTCGTTATGTAATTGTCCCTTCCGTTTAATATTTCGGGGTCATGGAATAACGATAGAAATGCATACTGCGTAATTTGTTTGCTGGGAGGAGCCATTTTGCAGTAAAGTTGCATTCGGGTAGAAGGAACTTTTTAAGCGTCGTGTGCCAACGAGGGGAATGAAAGCGGGGGGGTTTTTATGGGTCGCAGTGTAACTTTCGGAGCTACTGCAGTCATAACCGTCCGAAAATATATGCAGCGATTCGGAGGATAACGTAATCTATTGGGACATTAGATTTGTAAAAAATTTGTCATTGAAGTCGTGTATCCAATTGAGGTTCCTTAATCGATGCAGGCTATTAGTTACAGCGATCGATCGGTGTCACACGACACCGCCGTTCACGGGACACCATTCATGCAGCGGACTGTAAAAAGAGAATACGTATCCGTTCATCCACGAAGAAAACTCGCCCCGTTGTACGCGTAGGAACTATGGGGTAAAACGCGAGCGACGAAGACGTAGAGAAAGAGAGTGGGGGAGAGAGAGAGGATCGCATAGACAGAAGGGGATCGAGGGAAGAGAGAGAGGGCGGGCTCTCGCGACGAAGAGGGCGAGTGGCGAGTATAGCGTTGCTTCGTTGATGGCACAGGTCGGGCAAAGGGGGTGGTTTCGAGACGTCGCGTTGCGGGGCATCGATTTCGGGCCAGGCCGATGGCATCGGTGGGGTATCGAGGGGCGTCTCGACGTTCTGGCGGAGCACGTCGCGGCGCTGCTGCTGCCGCCACAACGGCGATAGCCTGTTTCTCGAAAGCGAGCGATCCTAGAGGTTGTCTAGCTGTAGGCAAAGCCGCTTTTCAACTCGTCCTCTCCTGCCGAGAGAGTCGGTCGGGAACGGGTCCGAGTAGGACTGGCCAGGCGATAACAGGCTGCGCGCGAATCGTGCGTGTGCGAAGAGTGTCGCGAGCCTCGTCGAGCACGAACGTAGCCGAAGAACACCGGTCGCTAGCAGTCGCGCGACGAACGAGCACCTCGTCGTATGTAGTAGAGCCGCTAGTTGCTTGCCCTCCACTGGCTGACCAACACGCCGGCGTGCACGCACGCATCCACGAGAGCCGAACGACACGCGTTAAGCGGACCCGGTCCGAGCTCGGGGAGTCAGTACACGTCCAAGAGTCCACGAGGACGGATCAGCCGGTTCGACTCTATCCCCTGACGGACCGTTAACTGGCTATCGAACGGGTACCAAGGAGAATTGGTCGTCGAAATAAGACGTGCCGGACTAGCTGCGTGCACGAATGCGAGCTGCAGCCGGATGCGCCGGTGCACCACCAGCTGCAGCTGCCAGTGCTGCTACTACCGCCACTGATACCAGCACCGCCGGTGCTGCTACTGCCACCACCGTCACCGCCGTCGACGTCGCCGCCGTCGTCGTCGCTGGTGCTGCTACCGTTGGCAGAGGTTCGCAGAGCTGTCCACCTCGTGGCAGTCGACACTTCCTACCGGACGGTGGTAGTGTCCAGGCGCGCTGGACACACGACGAGTCGCAGCCGGTCGCCGCTGCTGCTGCCGTTGTTCATCGAGCATAAAGATTAAGAGAGGTACGAGCAGCCGGGCAAGAAAGCGAAGGAGGAGGAAGAAGAAGGTGTGACATCGCCGTGGTGAGACGTTAGTGAGAAGCTTTCTTCGATCAAACCGCGATTCGCAGAGGACCGGGGAGAAGAAAGGAAGGAAAAAAGGAGTGCGACGAACCCCCTGGTTACCCTGACACGCACGGGGAACACACACTCGTGCACGTAGCACCGGTAGACGCGTCGCGTCGCCGGTAATATAGCGTGTACGCTTTTCGTTTAAAGGGTTTCTTCCCTCCTACGAGGCGCTGTAGGAGTGCCGCACGCGGTGGTTCCTCTTCAAAGTCGAGTTCCCCGTCGGGGTGAGAAGTTCCGCGTCTGCTGCCTGTCGGCGAGCTCTACTCGCGGTAACCGACGCGCGACGACCACGCACACGCGGCAAAAACAAACTCCGTCGTATGTCCTCGTCCTCGGTGCTTTCTAACCGCGCGGCGACATGACGCGAAGGGGAGACAACGAGAACCCGTCGTTCCTGGAGTAACGTCGACCCGTCACGCTTCCCAAGAAAGATCGCGCGTGTCGAACGGTGCAGCGACGCGGGTCGCTAACGACTGTTCCTTCGCTTGATGTTACACCGTCGGTCGACGCGTCCCGACCAACGGAACAGTGACGTCCCGAACGAACGACATCGAATGCGACCGATCCTCCGATCGACGATCGGAGGTGGCGAGAAGAGAGACCGGCTGAAACAAGGAAGAATCGCTCGTTGTTGGTGGTTGGTGCTGAGTGTGCTGGTGGTAACGACTTAGATTCTAGCCGGGTCGTGGTGATGCCTTGCTGCAGCGGCTGTCCTTCGTTGCTCTGTGTCGTCGTCGTGGACGCCGCAGGTGCCTTCGAAGGTACAGTCCCGCCTGCGCAAGGCGGGGCGGTGAGGATTCGCTGACGAGCGCAGCCCCCGGTGGCACGGCAGTGGTCGCTCCTGCAGGCCATGTATTACGGTCCGGTAATCGACCGTACCGGCAGTAGCTGCAGTCCCAGCGACCTTCAGCAGCCGCGATCACCACGACGACGCGGTGCTACTACGACGTCCGGCGTCCCGAAGGACGTCGACGCCGATCAGGAACTGCTGTTCCAGCGGGAAGAACCGGCTTACGTGGTACTCGATGTTCAGCCAAGGCCAGGCTGCGCCGCCGCCGCCGCCTCCTCTCACAGGGGTCAAAGGCCAGCCAGAAGACGAACAGGCGGAAATGCGATTAGGATATTCCTCCTCGCCGCTGTCGCTGCCTTCCTCGCTATTGCTGTTTCTCCGGGTAAGTTTTTATATTCTTTCTTCTTTGAGTCCTTCAGCTTTTATATCGATCCCTTAAACCGCGGACCGTTTGAATCGCTACCGTTTCGCGCCCGAAAGTGCCGCTTAGTCGGTACGCCCGCGGCACCCCATGCTTGCGAGCACGCTCGCGATCACAACTTCAAAATTTTTACCACATTGGACAAAACCCTTCCATTACACCACCTATATTTACCTATCCATATTTAAGTCCCCTTTTACAAAGAATTTCAACCGCTCGCGGCATTCGAATAGATGGTCAAACATCCAAGACATTTCGAAAATATGTGTTTGTTGGTGGAGGGCTGAAAGGATTACGGGATCGGTTAGATGCCTCAATTTGTCCCGTAGTCCAGGCGTTTAGAGAAACGCGAGACACGCTGTCGGGCCGCGAGAAACGCGAAAGGTAAACAGAGTGGGCTGTCCGCCGGGAAAATAAGAGAATTATTCGCGCAGCGTGTTTGCTCGAGCGTTTATGTACGTACGCGTGTTACTAAAATGTTGCTCTCACCATTCTATTTCAGAGGTTTTGTGCCTCCCTAATTGTCGCGGATTTCGAGAGCCAGATCTGCTTTTGAACTTGCGGCTGTAAAATGCGACTGCTTTGTATCATTTTACAGCGTTTTCATGATTTGATTATTTCTTGATTGTTTAGTTTACGAGTTAACTCGTTATTTAACGACTCGCAATTAACTTCTGAGGGCATGAAATTCTCGTAGAATTTTAATGATGCATCTTTAGAGATGATACACTTAATGTATTTTAAAAATAAAATCGAGTATTTATAAAATATATCATTTCTGTTAACTGTAGGTTCGAGAATAACAGAATGTTGAATGTTTGGGTAAAAAGAGGGTAGATAAACGGGGGGTCCATAAAGAAGATATTTTTTTGTAAATTCATTTTCGTGGATCGATCGAAGGCGTTAAAACGGCCGAGCAGAGTGAATCTCGCGCAACAGTTTCCTCGACACTGGATTTTGACGCAATGCGTCACATGGTTACTGTCACTGCTCGCCACTTCACTGTTCTTCGAAGAAAAAAAAAGAAAAAAAAGTCGACCTAAAAAACGCTGAATGCACACCTAGCACTCCGGCGCCGAATCCAGTCACCGTTCGTGACTATCATCCCCCAATCGTCTTCCACTTTTCCCTCTCTGATTAATCTACCAATATTCTTCCGATCGCTGGATCTTGTTACGCTTCCAATCAGTGGATCTTGCGGTTTCACGTATGAGGATATTTATCTTATATTAGTATTTCATGGTAGATCATTAATTTTGTTTCATTTTTTGTTTCACTTATTTTTTTATTGGGGTAGAATTTTTAGGTTATGTAGTTGTGAGGGTTTAAATTTTTGTGCTGTTGTTATTGTATATTTGGGATTTGAGGTAGGGGGATATGGGGACGTGTAGAGGTAGGAATGTGGGGATTTGGGGATGTAGGGATGTGGAGAGGTAGGTTTTGGGGTGTGGGAATTTGGAATATTGGGATGTGGGTGAGTAGGAGCGGGAGAAATGGGGATTTGGTGATTTGGAAATCTGGGGAGATGGGAATGTGAAGGTATAGAGATATGGGGATGTGAGGATGTGGAGATATGAGGATGTGAGGATATGATGATGTGAGGATGTGTGGATATGAGGATGTGAGGATGTGTGGATATGAGCATATGTGGATATGAGGATGTGTGGATATGAGCATGTGTGGATATGAGGATGTGTGGATATAAGGATGTGTGGATATGAGCATGTGTGGATATGAGCATGTGTGGATATGAACATGTTTAGATATGAGCATGTGTGGATATGAGCATATGTGGATATAAGGATGTGTGGATATGAACATATGTGGATATGAGGATGTGTGGATATAAGGATGTGTGGATATGAGGATGTGCGGATATGAGCATGTGTGGATATGAACATGTGTGGATATGAGGATGTGTGAATATGAACATGTGTGGATATGAGCATGTGTGGATGCGAAGATATGGGGATATAGGGATCTACAGAGCTAAGAATGTGGAGATATTTAGAAATTAGGGATATGAGGATCTGAGGAATTAGAGATTGGGTCAAACCTAAACAGAGCAACCTAACAGATAAGAATTTAGTAATGTCTAGAGATCTGGTGGTACAGTGATCTATGTACCCATGTGGAATTCATGTATCTAGAAACCTAAGGATTCAGGGATCTACTCTGGATATTTAGAGACTTAACCTAAGAATCTCCAAATTTAATATATAAGAAATACCAAAATCTGAAGACATAGTCGATTGCCACAAAGTCGATTTACTGACAGAAGTAACAAAATACATCTGACTATAATTAAACTCTGGGAATAATTAAATTTTATTATTTGATGAGATAAATAAAAAAAAAGAGTTAAATCTATAACACTGCAGACATGGACATCATCCAAATCCACATTTTACTTGTTCAGTTCATACTAATTCGAACTATTAAAAAAAAAGTATCTTATCTCCCACCACGATTTCACTCCCTCTGCCAGAGGGATCCGTGGCTGACTGGTTCCGGTGGAAACGTGGCGTGTGGCCCGTAGACATCGGCGAGCCGCACCCACGCGCGCTATTTATCTCGTCGTCTGCCGAAGCCAAGTGCCAACAGCGTATTTTTTCGCATACCACACCTCCCTCTGTCTACCTCGCCACGATATCCTCCTCCTGTCTTGTCTTTCTTCTATTCGTCTATCCGTCTATTTCTATCCTAATCGTCTTGTGTTCCTCTACCTTCATCCTCTCCTCTTGTTCCCTTGGTAACCGCGCGTTTTTCCACGATTTACAAGGAACCGATGGTGCCACTTCTTAAATTTAGATTTTAACAAACGTGCTTTTACTTGAAAGCAGCTGTTACCGTACGGTGAATAATGAGGATTTGGGAATGCTAAATATCGCCTGAGCTGGTGGACGTACTCATCATGCGCACGAAATAAGATAATTAGTGATTTTGGTAGAGGTCTTTGGTTCTCTAGGTTTATACTTTTGGAACTAATTTCTGGAGCTGGATGTAGTTTTAGATTACTATAGGGCTATGATAACTAGGGCTATGATAACTAGGGATATGATGACTGTAGAGCTTTAGAGGACTCTAGGTTTCTGTGTTAGGTCCTACACATGTGGACCTTCATACTCTTAGGATTCTGAACCTCTAGTGTCCATTTCTAAATTCGTGGATCTCTGTATCACAATTTCTGGACCCTAGATATCTTCACTAGTAGATCTCTAAACCCTGGATCTCCACAGTTCTTAAATTTCTGAAGCCTTGGATCTCCACATTTGTGGATTACTACATCTCTAGATCTCCACGCTTGGAGGTACCTATAACCCTGGATCTCCACGCTTGGAGATACCTATAACCTTAGATCTCCACGCTTGGAGGTACCTATAACCCCAGATCTCCACGCTTGGAGGTACCTATAACCCCAGATCTCCACGCTTGGAGGTACCTATAACCCTAGATCTCCACGCTTGGAGGTACCTATAGCCCTAGATCTCCACGCTTGGAGCTACCTATAACCCTAGATCTCCACGCTTGGAGGTACCTATAGCCCTAGATCTCCACGCTTGGAGGTACCTATAGCCCTAGATCTCCACGCTTGGAGGTACCTATAGCCCTAGATCTCCACGCTTGGCGATACCTATAACCCTAGAACTCCACGCTTGGAAGTACCTATAACCCTAGATCTCTACACTCGTGGATACCTATAACCCTAGATTTCTACACTCGTGGATACCTATAACCCTAGATCTCTACACTCATAGGTCCCTAGACCCCCAGATCTCTACACCCCTCAAATTTCTACACTTCCAAACTTCTAACCCTCTAGATCCCTACACCCTTAAATTTGCACATCCTTAAATTTCTATTCCTCCACATCCCTAGACCCATATCATCTTGCACCTCCTGAATTCCCTATTTGAACATTTCTACATCCCTAAATCCCTATATCTCCACATCCCTATAACCCCACATCCCTTATATTCTCTATATCCTTCTATTGCCTACACTAATAACCCAGCAAATAAAATGCAACCCACCAACTTACCCTCACCAGGGAAACACCCTGTGAGTCACACCATATTATCGCTTTCTTAGAGCTTCCACTAGGGGAGATTACGAAATACACTGGCAATTGTACATCGATATTTTTTATAATTACGTCCCAAGAGTTAAACAAGTAATCCTCGATTTTTTCTGCTCTGACAGTCGTCGTCCTCAGTAACAGACACCCGATGGTAACACGTTTAAAACGGAACAAAGTTTACTCTCTTCGACGTTCTGGCAGTTGCGTTGCATCCATCATTCTGAGAAGTTTACCAAGGTCTGTTTCTCGACCGCCAAAACATGACTTGCCCACCGAAATATTCTGTTTTCTCTGAATTATTCAATAATAATAAATCGCCAGCCTCGTCCGACGATTTCTTTTTGTCGTTTCTTACTCTCTTGTAAACATTAGCAATTTTTAAATAAAATATGTTGATAGAAGTAGAATTATGATTATAGGGAAATTTTGTTAATTTTGGGCTGTAAATTTGTTAAGCTTCAATTTTGAGATTTGGACATAAATTAAGTTTAAACACATATGTGGACAATTAGTTTGTTTTTTAATTCAATTTTTAGATAAATTAAATTCCACAGTAGGTAATATAATAAGTTCTTTTAAGATTTATTAATATAATCCCCACAGACTTAAGATGGCTCTTAATTACACCATTTTGAATCACTTCTTTTCCTAACCTCAAAAGATCACAATGTCAAAATGATACAAATATACAAGTTAAAAGAATATTATAGAAATGCAGAATATTATTCAAACATAAAGTGGTAACATCTGAAATGATAATACAGTGTCTACATAAAAATACAATTTTTATTTTATATAATTAATACAATTTCTATTTTGTAATTTTAATTATATGAAGTGCATCATATGAATATATGAACATATGAAAAATATAAAAAATTTGTGCATAAATTAAAAGGTCTAAAAAATATAAAAAAATTGTGCATAAATTGAAAGGTATGAAAAATAAAAATTAGTGCATAAATTGAAAAATATGAAAAATAAGAATTTGTGCAAATAAATTGAAAAATATGAAAAATAAATATTTCTTCATAAATTGAAAAATATGAAAAATAAATATTTCTTTATAAATTGAAAAATATGAAAAATAAGAATTTGTGAATAAATTGAAGAAGCAAGATAGTTCAGCCCATCAGTTGCAATTGTCCAATGCATTATTATCTCCGTAAGAGGTTATGGTTCATTAAGCGTTCACAAGGAACAACGAATGTTCCTTGTTCTTCAGGTTTAAGCGACAAAGCTTAAGGGCTTCCTTTGTGCGAGTCTAGGCGCCAGACCAGCCAATGGGGCTGTTTTATTGTAATGGTTTCGTGCATTTACAGTATGATCCTTGTACTCTTTCCTCGTTTCTGCCATTTTATGCGGAACGTAGCAAGCAATAACAGACACGAACTGAAAGTGTGAATAAGACTTAATTCCGAACGCCGGATCTGCGAAATCGTTGGGGAATCTTTGTTGCGTTTACGATTGACATTAAGATCGTGGTATGTACAGGACGTCTCAAAACATGTGCTCAAATATTTTTTTTTAATAAGTTATATTCTTTAATAAGTGTGAAGAATTCTTGTATTGTGTTGCTGTTCATCTCTGGTTTATTTGTCTAAAATTTTTGTGGTGGAATTTTGTAGAAAATTGTAGAACTACAGGGTGTTTCAAAATACATGTGATCAGATTTTAGATATAAATATAGGTATGAAGGGACTTGAATTTCATTTCTAGTTTTATTCATTATAGTCTTCATATTTTGAGGCTGTAAATATTGAGTACATTCTACAGGATGTTTCAAAACAGATGTTGTCTTTCCACTAAATAGAAGGTGACTGAACTTCAGATTTAATTTATTAATAGAACACCATATTTTGTAATTGTGATTACGCAATTGTGATTGTCTATATAGGACGTTTCAAAAGAGATGATACACCAGTTCAAGTAAATTCCTTTCAAAAGAAGTTAGGTACACAGCTTCAACTTTTATTACGTTCATAAAACTTCTTTATACAGTACATTTCAAAACACACGATCAAATATATCATAAATCGTTCTTACCACTTGTGAAACACCCTTCACTTTGCAAATAAAGGAATGAGATACATGTTTTCCCCCTTCAATCCGACTGAAAAATTGGTACACGATAAACAGTCCTACGCCCCGAAAAAGATTGAAATGCCATCGCAATAAGATTTCAATCGGCGGAATAAAAGCGCGTAACTTTTGCCATGCGGTAGAAGGGTGAGCACTTTCTCTGAAAGAGGCATTATCGTACCTGTCACCGCGGTTTTCATTCTATTCGAAAGGGATACGATTCTTCTATTGTCGCTTTGCTCGGGTGGTTCCCTCTGAACTGGTTTCAAAATAATAAAGGGCAACCCTTTCTGCCCGTACAAAAGACAGCGACCCAAATTCACCGCTTCGTTCGTGGGTTCACGTGACCTCGAAATGCAAACGCATGTTGGATCCATGAAAAATATTCCAATTTTTGACAAATTACGGTTCAAAAATTATGTCTTTGTAATATATTATATTGTGTCAGATTTAATTTAGTTATTAATGTAGATTCATATGTGTGTGTATGCATATGTGTGGTATCCATATGTGTATATTCATGTGTGTGCATTCATATGTGTGTATTCATATGTGTCTATCCATATGTGTGCATTCATATGTGTGCATTCATATGTGTGCATTCATATGTGCGTATTCATATGTGTGCATTCATATGTGTGCATTCATATGTGTGCATTCATATGTGTGCATTCATATGTGTGCATTCATATGTATGTATTCATATGTGTGTATTCATATGTGTCTATCCATATGTGTGTATTCATATGTGTCTATCCATATGTATGTATTCATATGTGTCTATCCATATGTGACTATTCATATGTGTGTATGCATATGTGTGTATTCATATATGTCTATCCATATATGTGTATTCATATGTGTGTATTCATATGTGTCTATCCATATGTGACTATTCATATGTGTGTATGCATATGTGTGTATTCATATATGTCTATCCATATATGTGTATTCATATGTGTGTATTCATATGTGTCTCTCTATATGTGACTATTCATATGTGTGTATGTATATGTATGTATTCATATGTGTCTATCCATATGTGTGTATTCATATGTGTGTGTCCATATGTGTATATTCATATGTATGTAATAATATAAACTCACGTATGGTGTTCAACATGTGGATATCAAATTGCTTCAAATTTTGAGTATTACAAAATTTCAAAATTTACACACAGCTTATACCTATGTGTGGGTGTAACATATGGGTGTATTAGATGGTATGTAGATCTAGGGATGTAGAGATCTGGAGAAGGTAGATCTAGGGGTGTATAGGTTTAGGGAATGCATAGATCTAGAAGTGTGGAGATGTGGAAGAGTAGATTCAGAAAAATTGAAGGTACCTGAGGACCCAAACATGCAACCATTTAAAGATCTATGACTCCACTCACATATGAATCTGTGCATCCACTCACATACCAATCTATGTATCCACAAATATACCAAACCACGTATCCACAAATATACCAATCTATATATCCACAAATATACCAATCTATATATCCATGAATATCCCTATCCCTAAACCCAGATATCTAATTTCAGAATATACCAATTCACCAAACTTCCCTTCCACAATCACCCCATACTATCCATTCAATTACATCCCAGCATATCGATCGCAGTGCAATAAATCTTCAGTATGTGTCATTGCACTAACGGTCGTTCATTTAATTACCCATAGTGTCTCATCTGCAGCCCCAAGAATTATCCTTCCACCCCAATTGTCGGTGCTTATCAACGTCGGGGTACTACTCGATCCCAATTAGCCAGTGATTCACGCGAAATGGCCTTGAACTTCTATCTCTGTCGCTATTAATTAGGATCGACCCAGGGGAGGAAAAGCACGGGTCACATGGGGTATTAGGCCGCAGGGAAACAGACACCTGCGAAAACGCATTACTACCAAAAAAATGGGGATGGTGGCCAACGTTACCGACAGCTGCTGGCCTTTGAACATGTGCTTAATGTTACTAGGTTCCCATTATGATATAGTAGTTCATTTGTGGAAAAAGCTGTGAGGTAGTTGACTTTTATCTGTGATTTCTCAACGTGAATTTGATACAAGCATAAAGATATTCAAAGGGTTTTTACAGCTTCAAAATTAATTTTGAGTACATCTCAAAGTTGAGTCCTCTAAACTTGTATGTATATGTGGTTTATGTGTACATATGCATACATGATTATACTTGTATACTTTTGTATACTTGTGGAGCAGGGTGAGGCACTTAACCAGCCACCTGAATAACTTGGCTACTATTGGTGCCAGGAAAAATACATCAGGCTAAATTATTTATGTATTAAAGTGGTTGATCTGATGTTACTGATCCCTCAATACTAAATAATTTTGTTTGATGTATTTTCTTAATGACCAATAGCAGGCAAGTTGTTCATGTGACCAGTCAAGTGCCTCCTGTCTAGAAACCCAGAAAACTTGGCATCGACATGTTCTCACCCAAAAAATTGACATTGACAAAAGAATACCAAGCGTCCATTAGCAGCCTAAGAAAAGTATGTCGAAAGAAAACAGGTCTGAACTCTAAATACGATTCCAACCTTAATACCATTTAGCGCAAATGTGCAAAGTGTCCTACGCAGACCCGGGGCACGTTCCATAAATGAAATTCCAGAGCAAATTGCATTTTCCCGACAGAGTGACACGACCCTTCGTCCTTGAAGTACAATAACCTTCCGTTTGAATCGTTGACCAAAGTCCGCAATTGCAGCGATATTTTCTAATCTGTGGAGTAATAATAATCGACGGGAAAAGGCAGGGTAATCCGGAGGGTTCGAAGAGGAGCGATATTAGCAATGGGGGAGAAGCAAAGCGTAAGAAACGTAATGCCTTGCAAAGTCAACGCCCTGGCAGCTCGATGCTCGCTGTATTATGCAACCCTCCCAGAACGACCAGTCGAAGCGCCTTCCACCACCACCACATCCACCTCCACCGGAAGCATTACCACCATCGGCACCAGCAACTTTAGCTACGCTTCAATCGACTGGTTACTTGAGTGCAATTTTAAATTATCTGCGATTGCTAATTTTATTGGCGTTTGATGAGCAAATGTTAAATGTTGGATTACTGGAGTATTATATTTAATTCTGGTGGTGCAGTGACATTGCAAGAGGGATTTCCTGCTGGGGATGGTTTAATTTTCTGTTAGGGATCCATATGGTTAGGTTGGAGATTGCGGTGGGATCATTTAGGGACATTTCATGATGTGGTGGAAGTACATAGAGGTATTTGACCTAGGTGGGGTATTTGATAATTGTGGTGGGCTTGTTTAGGGACATTTGATGATGTGGTGGAAGTACATAGAGGTATTTGACCTAGGTGGGGTATTTGATAATTGTGGTGGGATGGTGTAGGGATATTTGATGATGTGGGAGAACTATATAGGGGTATTTGATTGAGGTGGGACTAGGGACGTTTGATGATTATGGTAGACCTAGATGGGGATATTTGACAATTGTGGTGGACCCACATAGGGATATTTGATAATTGTGATAGGTCTACATAAGAAAATTTCATGATTGTACTGAACCTATGTAAGTACGCTCAATAAGTGTGGAATACCTACATAGGGATATTTCATAATTCTGGTAGACCTAGATAGGGATATTTGACAACTATGATAGATCTAGATAGAGACATTTGACAACTGTGACAGAGCTACCTAGGGATATTTGACAATTGTGGAAGACCTCCATAGAAACATTTCATAATTCTAGTAAACCTTGATGTGGACATTTGACAATTGTGGTAGACCTACCTATGGACATTTCATAATTCTAGTAAATCTTGATGAGGACATTTGACAATTGTGGTAGACCTACCTATGGACATTTCATAATTCTAGTAAATCTTGATGAGGACATTTGACAATTGTGGCACACCTACCTATGGACATTTCTTAATTCTAGTAAACCTTGATGTGGACATTTGACAATTGTGGTAGACCTACCTATGGACATTTCATAATTCTAGTAAATCTTGATGAGGACATTTGACAATTGTGGTAGACCTACCTATGGACATTTCATAATTCTAGTAAATCTTGATGAGGACATTTGACAATTGTGGCACACCTACCTATGGACATTTCTTAATTCTAGTAAACCTTGATGAGGACATTTGACAATTGTGGTGGATCTACCTAGGGACATTTCATAATTCTATTAAACCTTGATGAAGACATTTGACAATTATGATAGACCTACCTAGGGACATTTCATAATTTTATTAAACCTTGTTGAGGACATTTGAAAATTGTGGTACACCTACCTAGGGACATTTCATAATTCTATTAAACCTTGTTGAGGACATTTGACAATTATGATAGACCTACCTAGAGACATTTCATGATTCTACTAAACCTTGATGAGGACATTCGACAATTGTGATAGACCTACCTAGGGACATTTCATAATTTTATTAAACCTTGTTAAGGACATTTGACAATTGTGGTAAACCTACCTAGGGACATTTCATAATTCTAGTAAACTGCCTAGGGATATTTCATAACTCTGTTAAACCTACCTAGGGATATTTGACAATGGTAAGAGGCCTACATAAGGAACTTTAATGACTTATTTTCCCTAAAAATTCTACTCATTCCAAATAAAACTTAATACTCTAATAACAGTGCCATTTCCGTTAACAAACTTCTCAAAGAAGTCGCTAAAAAATAATCGAGATTCATAGAATCGAAAGAAAGAAGAACTGCAGTTTGTTACAGTTTGAACGAGGTTACGTCACGGAAAGGGTGACAATGAATAATGCGACTGTTTCTCGAACAAGGGTTGTTCAAGCAGCAATAACCATCCACCGTGTTTCTGTTTGTTCATACGTTTCCCTCTAACCCTTCTTTTTCTTTCTGTTTGCACACCCTTAATGCACTTAGCAATTGCGAAAACACGTATATCTATAATTCTTTCCGGTGGGGTCGTTCAAATTTACGAGGAGAACGGAGGACGAGTGAAGAACAATTCAGGACGTTTCTTCTTGAAACGAAAAAGTACGCTTATAAATTGCTCTATTTTTAAAGCTGAGTAACAAGATAAAAACCTTGTCCGTTCTTGTAATATGAATTTTTCTACAAAATGACAGGTGATTAATTTTGACCCACCAGACAATTTCAGCAAAGTATCCTTCAAAATCCTACAAAAATATTCTTCAAAACCTTGCAATTATTTTACACCTTCGCAAATTTACAGTCCAACTGGGTCAAAATGACCCCACACTTCCAGCAAGATTGATTGCCTTCGAACTAAAGGCATCGATCGAATTGTTTGCAATGGAATTAGCCTGAAAAGGATGGAAGCGATTTTAACGCCAGCAAACAATCGATATTCGATGAATGGGATTAAACTTTCAATTCTACGTTCGTTTAACACCGTTGCGAAGGTCTTCGTTCTCTTTAAAAACCAGCATTCCGATGAAATATTTGTTTCAACACCGTGATGTCGAGTTCATCGAAGAACTATAGAATTTGAGTCTATCGATTGGCGATGACGCTGCGTTCTACCTATAATGCGATGAGTCTGAATCTTCGTAGTCTAGCAAATATGTCGGTGGCCTGTCAATTTTTCCACATTAATAACCAAGAAACGCTACCTCATCCCGGAATTGCGATTCCTTGAAAGTGGAATGCATTGATGGAACGGTGAAAGGGGGTTGTAATTTATGGGGTTGGGTTTCAAATGTGGACACCAGGGTACTGCATGTGGACTGCAGGGATGATCACAATGCTACACTACTTTGTATGGATTTTAGATTTATTTTTACTGGTACTTATTTGTTATTCACAATTGCAGTTTGATTTCTGATCACTTAGGTAAACGCAAGATTCAGTTTCTTTTCTTTGGTTCAGGTGTGAAGGACATTTTTGTTCATTTGGGGTCTCAGTCACAGTCTTCCTCAATCTTCAGATTATGATTTAAAAGATACTATAATTTCAGGGTTGAAAGTTCAAAAATTACTTCACATATGCCTTCAAAATTCTTCATCTGCAATACTTCAAAGACACCATCTTCAATGCTCCCTTAGACACCATCAAACATTCCAAAGACCCCATCTTCAAAAATTCAAAAAACACCATCTTCAAAAATTCAAAAGACACCCTCTTCCAAAATTCAAACGACACCATCTTCAAACACTCATCAAATTTTTAAAGCTTGCATATCAAGTTCCACGAAAGGTAATCACAACACAAACTAATTAACCAACCCAGCTCATGATCATACAAGCCTCAAACACAATAATCAAAGGACCACCAGATCAGGTCGATTCCATCCCGTATCGATCCGAGCTTGTGGGCGAGCTTGTTCGAGCAACACGGCTTGCGAAACGCGATATCACACGGTCGATTTACAGGCTCAGAGGCGATTTGTAAGCTCGGTGAAGTCAATGCCCTTCCGATTACGTTGCCACAACCCCGTTCCTTCGAAAAGCGGTTACGTTATCGGGTTACTAGCACTGCGACCGCAGCGCCATCTATGTGGAGGATACTCTTGGAAACTGTCGCTCTCGTTATTACTTCTCATAAATATATTCATTGCAATTCTTGCGGGTTGTGGTTGCTATATGGGTGATATATGTGGAGATATGACGGGTAGAAATGGAACATGTGGAAGTATGTGTGGAAATATGGCACGTGGAGATATAACGTAGGGAAATATGGCGTAGAAGGGTTCTGAATGGTGTGGAAGGCGATTTCAGTGAAGGGAAATAGGGTGTGTGGTGATTGGATGCGGGGAAATAGGGCGCGTGGAGATTTGGCAAGGGGAAATATGGCGCGTGGGGATTCGATGCGGGAAAATATGGCGCGTGGTGATCTCAAGGTGCTGAGATACGACGCGTGGAGGTACGGCGCGAGAGAGTACGACGCGTGGAGATTCCAAGCGTGGAGATTCCAAGCGTGGAGTTACGGCGCGTGGAGATTCGACGCGTGGAAATACGGCGCGTAGTCATCTCAACGCATGGAAATACGACGCGTGGAGTTACGACGCGTGAGAGTACGACGCGTGGAGGTTCCAAGCGTGGAGTTACGGCGCGTGGAAATTGCAAGCGTGGTGTTACGGCGCGTGGAGATTCCAAGCGTGGAATTACGGCGCGTAGTCATCTCAACGCATGGAAATACGACGCGTGAGAGTACGACGCGTGGAGAGTACGACGCGTGGAGATTCCAAGCGTGGAGTTACGGCGTGTGGAGATTCCAAGCGTGGAATTACGGCGCGTGGAGATTCCAAGCGTGGAGTTAAGGCGCGTGGAGATTCGACGCGTGGAAATACAGCGCGTAGTCATCTCAACGCATAAAAATACGACGCATGGAGTTACGGTGCGTCAAAGTACAGCGCGTGGAGATTCGACGCGTGGAAATATGACGCGTGGAGTTACGGTGCGTGGAAATACGGCGCATGGAGATTCGACACATGGAAATACAATGCGTAAAGCTACTACGCGTAGAAATACAACGCGTAGTAATCCCTACGCGTGGATACACGACGCGTAGTAACCTCAATGCGTAGTAATACGGCGCATAGAAGTATGACGCGTGGAAATACGCCGCGTAGTAACCTTGACGCGTGGAAATACAGCGCCTAGTAACCCCGACGTAAAGGTACGATCCGTAATCTCTTATACAAATACTCGCATGGCAATAAAACGCATAGAACTACATATTGTGATCCAAATACCTAAAAATACAACGGTTAATTATCTAAACGCGTGACATACCCTAATTTAACCGCGTTAAATCACACAATAATAGAAGGGTTAAAAGCCTAGCATCACCAAGGTGGTCCTCTCGACTCAGTTCTCACGATTTGGCGGCGCGAAATCGCCCGCATCGATCGTGACATCATCGACAGGGAATTCGGCTATCGAAAGTGCCGAAGCTTGACACCGACACAAAGAGGTGGTTGTCTGGTCCCAACGGTCACCCAGCCAACGTTTGATCTATTGCCAAATCAACCGGCCAATATTACTTCCATTTAAGAACGTCGACGTCTCACTATTCTACACGCGTCGAATTCTGCTCGTATCAATAAGTAATATGACATCCAGCGAGGACATAGCACCGTATATATGCGGAGGTCACGGACCGACGTAGAGGTCGATCGTGGCTCCGTGCGAATCAATTCATTCATTTTCTTTTTTGCATATCAGTTTCATCGACTCTTTTGTTCCATTCTCTTTGTTAATATTCACGTGTTTCAAGGATGTTACAATTAATTAATTTGCTGTTTTGATAGATGTTACGTGACCTAACATACTTAGACAAACATGTTTCCTGCATTTTTAATTGAGTACTTAAATTTTTCAAGAATGTGTCCATAAAAATGATAGTCCCCGAAAGGAGTTATATGACCTGATAACCTAACCTCAAAATATTTAGAGAAGCAAGAATATTGTTTCAGATGTTTTCAATCAGATACATCAGCTTCTTAAATGTTTTACAAACATGTATGAACAAATGGTTAAGAAAGGACCTTGTGACCTAACCTCAAAATAATTGAAATGTCACATAAATCATATCAAAATATTTTTCCAATACTTGCAGTCAGAGCTTCCATATCTTTTGAAGGTATCGTCCAGGAAACGATAGACTAAAATTTGATTTTAGTTCAGAATCGAGGTAACTTAGGTTGCCTTCAACCTTACCGCGTATCGATCGGTTCCTGGTAAATGCAATTCATCGCATCGATTTTTCGTCGTGGCTGCAGTTTATCGCGAGTTTACCTGGCGACGTTTGTTCAATCGATCGAGACTGTCAGCTGGAAACAAGAGTCGATTTTTCAGCCGCAACGATCTTGTTAGAAACCTAACCTAAGTGCGAACTGTAATATATGATTTAATCTACGAACTGCCAGTTGCAGAGGTGTTTCAATTTCCTGGGAGAAATGTGGGTTCACGAAATAAGTTGAACTTTTAATAGTAACCTAACCTTATAGTATGCAATTGTAACCTAACCTCTAAATGTTTTAGGTAATTGTTTTTGATGTAATGTGTTGAAGAAATGTAACTTAACTTCTATTTGTTTTATACAATACTGTTTTTGATGTAGTAAATTGGAAGAAGGTGACCTAACCTTTGAATGTTTTAGAAAACTGTTTCTGATATAATAGATTGACAGTGACCTAACCTCTAAATTTTTTAGACAACTGTTTCTAATATAATAAGCTGCAAAAATGTGACTTAATTTTCAAATATTTTAGACAATACTGCTTTCACTGTAATAAGTTTTGAAGATGATAACCTAACCTTCAAATGTCTAAGACAACTGTGTCTAATATAATAAATCAAAAGTAACCTAACCTCTAAATATTTTAGACAGCTGTTTCTAACATAATAAGTTGCAAAAATGTAACTTAACCTCCAAATATTTTATACAACAGTGCTTCCAATACAATAAATGAAAAGAAGTAACCTAACCTCCAACTATTTCAGTAACTTAACCTCCAACACTTTGCAATACAATAACTCAAAAATGACCTAACCTCCAAATATTTAACCTCCAACTGTTTTCAACATAACAAGTCCAAACTAACCTAACCTCCAACTATTTCAGTAACCTAACCTCCAACACTTTCCAACACAATAACTCAAAAGTAACCTAACCTCCAAATATTCAACCCCCAACTGTTTCCAAAATAACAAGTCCAGACTAACCTAACCTCCAACACTTTCCAATGCAACACCTCAAAAGTAACCTAACCTCCAATCCCACAAAACTTGAAAGTCCTAAAAAAAAAAGAGATCCATAATACAAGAAAGTAATCTAATTCCAAATATTTTATACAACACTGCTTCCAAAATAGCAAATTCGAAGAAGTAACCTAACCTCCAAATATTCAACCCCCAACAGTTTCCAAAATAACAAGTCCAAACTAACCTAACCTCCAACACTTTCCAATGCAACGCCTCAAAAGTAACCTAACCTCCAATCCCACAAAACTTGAAAGTCCTAAAAAAAGAAAGAGATCCACAATACAAGAAAGTAACCCAATTCCAAATACCTTATACAACACTGCTTCCAAAATAGCAAATTCGAAGAAGTAACCTAACCTCCAACTATTTCCAAAATAACAAGTTCAAACTAACCTAACCTCCAACACTTTCCAATGCAACGCCTCAAAAGTAACCCAACCTCCAATCCCACAAAACTTGAAAGTCCTAAAAAGAAGAAAGAGATCCACAATACAAGAAAGTAACCCAATTCCAAATATCTTGAAGATGTAAGAATCTCAATTAAGGGCACCCAATTTCATGATGTAAGAAGAGAGTAGTAAAAAGTTAGCAAGATTGAAAGCAGTCCGATAAAAGAATTTCCCGTGGCTCAAGAAAGAATCAAGAGAAAGAGACGCGAGTGTCGAGGCAAAGAAAGCTTTCGGGGTTTTAAGGGGATAGAGAGGCAAGATGGCAGGTGTGGGTGATTGGGGGCGATCGATGAACCCCCGAGAAAAAGCTGGGCTTGCGACGGTGGTGAGGGGGTGAGCGGGGGACAGCAGGGGGTGGAGAGGGGCGTATGCCACGAGGGTGCCACGAGGAGAACGGTGGATGTAAGGGGTGATAGGCCGGGGGCAGGAGGTCACTCGACTCTACCTACCTTACTTATACGATTCCTTCGTTTCTCCCTTCAATTCATACTATTCTCAAATAACTCGTTTCTAATAAACACTTCAACCTCTCTACGCATTCTTCTTTTCTCTATTATTTCACGCTCTTTAAAATACATTAAACATTTTCAGGATCACTATCTTATGAAACTTTCCACCACCTCGTGGTCCACCATCTTAAAATTTTTACGTAGTAATCTCAACGTGCTGAAATACCACGCGTGGAGATTCGACGCGTCGAAATACGGCGCGTGGAGTTACGGTGCGTGGAAATACGGCGCGAGGAGATTCGACGCGTGGAAATACGGCGCGTGGAGTTACGGCGCGTGAGAGTACGACGCGTGGAGATTCCAAGCGTGGAGTTACGACGCGTGGAGATTGCAAGCGTGGAGCTACGGCGCGTGGAGATTCCAAGCGTGGAAATACGGCGCGAGGAGATTTGACGCGTGGAAGTACGGCGCGTAGCAGTCTCAACGCGTGGAAATACGACGCGTAGCAATCTCAACGTGCTGTAATACCACGCGTGGAGATACGACGCGTGGAAATACGGCGCGTGGAGTTACAGTGCGTGGAAATACAGCGCGTAGTAATCCCGACGCGTGGAAATAAGACGCGTAGTAATCTCAACGTGCTGAAATACCACGCGTGGAGATACGACGCGTGGAAATACGGCGCGCGGAGTTACAATGCGTGGAAATACAGCGCGTAGTAATCCCGACGCGTGGAAATACGACGCATAGTAATCTCAACATGCTGGAATACCACGCGTGAAGATACGACGCGTGGAAATACGGCGCGTGGAGTTACAGTGCGTGGAAATACAGCGCGTAGTAATCCCGACGCGTGGAAATAAGACGCGTAGTAATCTCTACGCGCTGAAATACCACGCGTGGAGATACGACGCGTGGAAATACGGCGCGTGGACTTACGATGCATGGAAATACGGTGCGTGGAGATTCGACGCGTGGAAATACAATGCGTGGAGGTGCTACGCGTAGAAATACGACGCGTAGTAATCCCTGCGCGTGGGATTGAATTGAAAAATTGAAACTTGAAAAATTACTTTGTGACCAAAATAGAAACCTCACCCCCCTAAATTTTCCCCAAAATACCTGCAAAAGAAGACCAAAATGAATTGAAATTTTGGATAAAAAGTTAAAAACTGACGCATATATTTTTCCTGACGAGTCTTGCTTGAAAATCGCGGAAATCTTTTAAAGACAATAATCGTTGACCGCGATTTTAATTGGCACTCGGTCCCTTTTGTTTCAACGTTTCCATTCTCTGCATTCTTTCGGTCCTTTGAGAAAACGAACCACGGTTGGTCTCTTTATCTTGCGCAAACAGCAAAGTTTCATTTCACGGCTTTGTTCTCTCTCCTCATCCCTTATTCCGTTCCCGGTATCGGTCGACCCGTCGCTCTATCTTACTTTCCATCGAAATTAGCTTTTCCTTCTGGATTGTTCGCACTCTCGAACGGCGAGAAAAGCAAACGTTTATTCATCCTCTGCCTCCTACAATTCTCCCTTGCGTTTTAACCTTTCGAAACTTAGTAAAATCAATAATTACTGACGGTGACAAAATATTACTAAAATCAAAATCTAGGGTTTTCAAATTTAGAGATATAGGGATTTGATAATATGGAAATTCAAGAAGGTGGGAATTTGGGGATATATATAGATTTGGATAACTAGGGATATTGAAGTCTGAGGATTTGGGAATCTAGGGATATTGGAAATTTAGAGATATGGAAAATTTAGGGATATGGGTGATCTAGGGATATTTGGTTTTAGGGATATTGGGATTTAGGGATATTGGGATTTGGGAATATTGGGATTTAGGGATATTGGGATTTAGGGATATTGGGATTTAGGGATATTGGGATTTAGGGATATTGGGATTTAGGGATATTGGGATTTAGGGATATTGGGATTTAGGGATATTGGCATTTAGGGATATTGGGATTTAGGGATATTGGGATTTAGGGATATTGGGATTCAGGGATATTGGGATTCAGGGATATTGGGATTTAGGAATATTGGGATTCAGGGATATTGGGATTTAGGGATATTGGGATTTAGGGATATTGGGATTTAGGGATATTGGGATTTAGGGATATTGGGATTTAGGGATATTGGGATTTAATGATATTGGGATTTAGGGATATTGGGATTTAGGGATATTGGGATTTAGGGATATTGGGATTTAGGGATATTGGGATTTAGGGATATTGGGATTTAGGGATATATGGATCTAATGATATTGGGATTTAGAGATATTGGAATCTAGGGATATTGCAAATCTAGGGATATGGGAAACTTAGGGATATGGCAATTTAGGGATGTGAAAATCTGGGGGTTTGGGAATCTAGGGATATTGGAAATTTAAGGATATTGGAATCTAGGGATATGGAAATCTAGAGATATTGGAATTTAGGGATTTGGAAATCTGGGGGTTTGGGAATCTAGGGATATCGGAAATCTAAGGATATTGGAATTTAGGGATATTGGAAATCTAAGGATATTGGAATCTAGGGATTTGGAAATCTGGGGCTATGGGAATCTAGGGATATTGGGATCTAGGAGTATTGGAAATTTAAAGATATTGGAATTTAGGGATTTTGAAATTTGGGGATATTGGAATCTAGGGGTATGGGAATCTAGGGATATTGGAAATCTAAGGATATTGGAATCTAGGCACCCTGGAAATCTAGGGATATTAGAAATCTAGTGATATTGAAAATCTAGGGTTATTAGAAATATATGGATATTAGAAATCTAGGAACATAGTAATTTTTGCATCCAGATTCATATGTAGAGATCTAGAGATATAGTAACCTAGATATTTAGAAGTGTAAATATCTAGTTATACAAAAATCTACTAATACCAAAATTCAAAGATGTAGAGATACAATCCATAGTTGAAGGTTTCAGAAATATCTGAACGTCGCCCGCATGTCCCGCTTTTATAGAGTAGATTATATCGCCACGCGTTATATCCGCAAAATAAAGAATTCCCAGTGTGCACGGCCCCAATAAAAACTTAAAGACGATCGGTGTCGATCGGAAAAAGGAGAAGTCGAATTCCACGAATCGTGGCCGACAGAAATTGCGATCAATCAATGGTCAAAAGCGGCCGATGGTTGACGGGGTCACCGAGGATATCGATGAGGCCCGAATATTAATGGCGTCGACGACGCTGAGGGCAATTGCTGCTAATTAGCGGCACGCATCCTCCGTCGATCGTGCCACGTCTCTGCGCCACCCTTCGCCACCGCGCTACAACACGCCTCGGCCCACACGCATTCGGTAAGGTCACGGTCGCCAACAAGCCGTGCTTCAGAAATTTCACCGCTGCCTGCCTGACTCTTTGACTGCCGCCTGCTCCATTCCAACCCAGTTACTTTTCTTTCATAACCCTCGCGAACGCCTGGACGATTTCCAAACGGACCAACAAATTCATTCGAACGGGATGACACACGAGGAAACACCTTGTCAGAACTCTATGAATTTTCTATGCTGATTAATTGCCGCGGAAACTTTCAACACGAATAATGGCCTCGATGACACCACTGGACTTCCTAACGCTTTATGATATATGACGCTGTTCGGTTTCTGAACGAACTGGGCGGAGTCTTTGGAAACTAGTTGTTTTTCGGGAGGAGTATGTTATTTATGGTGGCTAATAGGTTAGGTGGTGTTTGAACAGTGTTTCTGAACCGACTGGGCGGATTTTGTCTTTTTTGGGAAATGACTAGTTGTTTTTTTAAATAGATATTATTTATGGTGGTCTCTAGTAGAACATGGTTAGCCTTTGGTCTTTGAACAATGTTTCACTTCTGAACCGACTAGGCAGGATGGTTTCTGTCTCCTTTTGAAAATGATTAGTTGGACTTCTTTGTAAATGAATATGGTATTTATGATGTTCTCTAATAATTTATGGTTGGTTTTTGGTGTTTGAACAAACTTGACTTCTGAACCGACTATGCCGGATGGTTTTTGCATCTTCTTTCCAAAATATCTTAGGCTAAATGTACCTTTATCTGTCTGAATATATTATTTATAATGTTCTCTAATAGTACATAGTCAATTTTTGATGTTTGAACAAACTTGACTTCTGAACCGACTATGCCGAACGATGTTTGCACCTTCTTTCAAAAATATCTTAGGCTAATTGTACCTTTGTCTGCCTAAATATGTTGTTCATGATGTTCTCTAATAGTACATAGTCAGTTTTTGATGTTTGAACAAACTTGACTTCTGAACCGACTAAGCCGGACGGTTTTTGCATCTTCTTTAGAAAATATCTCAGGCTAATTGTACCTTTGTCTGCCTAAATATGTTGTTCATGATGTTCTCTAATAGTACATAGTCAGTTTTTGATGTTTGAACAAACTTGACTTCTGAACCGACTATGCTGGACGGTTTTTGCATCTTCTTTCAAAAATATCTTAGGCTAATTGTACCTTTGTCTGCCTAAATATGTTGTTCATGATGTTCTCTAATAGTACATAGTCAGTTTTTGATGTTTGAACAAACTTGACTTCCGAACCGACTAAGCAGAAAAATTTCTTCACCTCTCAAAAATTTAATAAATTTTTTAGTTCAACATTCTCTCCTCCTATTGAAGAATATTATTATGCACTTATGCACAAGAATAGTATTATTATAAATTGTTCTGCAAGTTGCAATGAAATACCTTATATTTTGAATTTATTCAAAAGGTCCGTTCTCCATGTTGCACTCGTTTCACTCGTCACACGACCGAAGTAATCGATACGAAGGTCGAATTCATAACTAACAAAATTATGCAAGTCCGGTTCCAAAAGTCACGCAATAGTTGAAACTGATACATGATAGAATCCAAGAGAACCGGAAACGACAACTAATATTTTACAGCGGATCGTGCTACCACCATGACGCAAATGAGGGTGACGAACTTACGTATTACTGCGATAATCATTCCATATCTTTGTTGTTTTAAAACGCTATTAGATATGCTTTATGCAGTTGGTGGTCATTAGGAAAATATGTTCGATGTCTACTGTTATTGTACAAAATGGCGCTGATGTAGATTTTATCTGGTAGCCTTGATTTTATTAAATGGCTGATGTTACACGATTCTGGTTCTGTAAAATGGCGGTCATTTACAGAATCAATATGCAATGAAACTGATGTATAATGAAATTTTTATACAATGAATATAATGAAATTATTATACAATGAAATTGTTGAACAAAGAAATTGTCATACAGGGAAGTTATCATAAAATGAAATTATTATACAATGAAATTGTTGTATAAAGAAATTGTCATACGATGAAGTTGTCATATAATGAAATTATTATACAATGAAATTTTTGTACAAAGAAATTGTTATACAATGAAGTTGTCATAAAATGAAATTATTATACAATGAAATTGTTGTACAAAGAAATTGTCATACAATGAAGTTGTCATAAAATGAAATTATTATAGAATGAAATTGTTGAACAAAGAAATTGTTATACAATGAAGTTGTCATAAAATGAAATTATTATACAATGAAATTGTTGTACAAAGAAATTGTCATAACATGAAATTGTTATACAATAAATTTGTCATAAAATGAAATTGTCACAAAATGAAATTGCCACAAAATGAAATTGTCACAAAAGAAAATTGTCATAAAATGAAATTGTCACAAAATAAAATTGCCACAAAATAAAATTGTCATAAAATGAAGTTGTCATAAAATGAAATTGCCACAAAACAAAATTGTCACAAAACAAAATTGCCACAAAACAAAATTGTCACAAAATAAAATTGTCACAAAACAAAATTGCCACAAAACAAAATTGCCACAAAACAAAATTGCCACAAAACAAAATTGCCACAAAACAAAATTGCCACAAAACAAAATTGCCACAAAACAAAATTGCCACAAAACAAAATTGTCACAAAACAAAATTGTCACAAAACAAAATTCTCATAAAACGAAATTATCATAAAATAAAATTACCGCAAAGTGAAGTAGTGACCCAACAATATTCTCCAACGAGTATATTCACCTAACTAAAAATTGCTGCATTTGTTCAGAATTTCGACAACGAACCTAACCAAATAAGCTTGGTAATAAGAGCAAACTGAAGTTCATAGGTACCATCACGAGACGTTCTGGTACTTCCGGTGGCGGTATTCGGCGTCGCTATATATGGCTAGCGTCTGTCACGTTGCGACGGATACGACGCACGCAATTTTCTAGGTCGACACGACGCAGCAGGGAAGGTCAGGATTGGTTCAAGTCCAAGCGAGTGGTCGTCGCGGCCGTCGGCGTCGACGGTAAACGCGTTCACCTCGCTTCGCTAGTCGATCTATAATTAGCGAATTTCCGACGTTCCCTGGAAAGAGAGCGATCTCCTCTATCCTTCTCTCGTGCTTAACAGACTGGGCTTGTTCGACTGCTAATTGCAAAACAGGAAATGAATTTCAAACGAATCCAATCACATACACTCTTCAATACATCATTTACAATTTTTCAAATCTTCATAATTAGAAAACAATATTGTCTTTTATTGTTTGAATACCTCAGTGGGTAATATTACATCAAAGATCCTTTTAAGGTTAAAACCGGATGCTCTAAAAGGGACACTTGAAATGTCAGGCCAGAATGCGACATATCGAAATAGAACCTAACCTACCTAACCGTTGTTTTAGAACGTCCCGAGCTGGAACATCAATGATCGCTTAATTTATAACTTGTACACCTGTTATCGTGTTAATGAGCTACACCTTGCGAAAGGTTGGTCATGGTTCCATATGCGTTGGCAGCTCTTGAGAATCTCGATGGCTCTTCCTTTTGCACTTGGCGACCCACGCGTTGAAGCTCCGCAGGTGGCCGGATGCCTTTGAAACCACCATCTATGATAACCGCTTCCTCTTGCGAATTCGAAGAACAAAGAAATCTCTTCTGACGAGGATTCTCAAATTAGCGGAGTTTTGGGGTTGCTAGCCGAGTGTCGGGCAGATCGAGTGCCCATGGGGCTCTGGGCAATTTTTTTGTATGGTAGATGACTGCCTAAGAAACCTACAGGATACTAGAACCTAGAGAAATCTAAATCTAGCGCAAGTTGTCGAATATAACGGGTAGATACTAGCTCAGATACTAGCGTGATGTAGAAACGTGCACTATGAGGTAATATTACCATACGGACAAGTATACAGTATGTGGGAAAGATAACGGAATTTTTTAAGTAGAAAGAAGAGAATTAGTTATTTTACCAAAATTCATTTTTTTATTCAAAATACATCCGCATCAATATACCTCTGGGTTCACACAACTGTTCCGTTTTGCGGAATCAAACACCCTTGTCACAGCTGCTTGGATTTCTATACCTACGAAGAAATTATGGCGCGTGGTATTGCAGCGCGGGGAATTACGGCGCATGGAATTACGATGCGTGGAATTAATAATGCATGGAACTAGGACGCGTAGAGTTAATAAGGCGTGGAACTATGACGCGTGGATGTACGACGCGTGGAGTTGCGGTGCGTGGAATTACAGCGCGGAGAATTACGACGCATGGAACTACGACGCGTGGAATTAATAACGCGTGGAATTATGGCGCATGGCGATTTAAAGCGTTGAATTATGGCGCGTGGCGATTTAAAGCGTTGAAATACAGCGCGTGGAGATTCGATGCGTGGAAATATGGCGCGTAGTGATCTCAACGCGCTGAGATACGATGCGTGGAAGTACAACGCGTGGAATTACGACGCGTAGAATTACAGTGCGTGGAATTACCACGCGTAGAAGTACAACGCATGGTATTACAGCGCGTGGAATTATTAACGCGTAGAATTACAACGCGTGGAATTATGGCGCGTGGAGATTCGATGCATGGAAATATGGCGCGTAGTGATCTTAACGCGCTGAAATACAATGCGTGGAAGTACGACGCGTGGAATTACGGTGCGTGGAAGTACGACGTGTGGAATTACGGTGCGTGGAATTACGACGCATGGAATTACGGTGCGTGGAATTACCACGCGTAGAACTAGGGCGCTTGGAATTAAAGCGCGTGGAATTACGGTGCGTGGAATTACCACGCGTGGAACTAGGTCGCTTGGAATTAAAGCGCGTGGAATTACGGTGCGTGGAATTACAGCGCGTTGAAGTGCAACGCATGGTATTACAGCGTGTAGAATTACGACGCGTGGAATTAATAATGCGTGGAACTACAACGCGTGAAATTACAACACGAGGAGTTACGACGCATGGAATTACGGCGCCTGGTGTCATAAACTCAATAGATGGCGCTAGTTTACTTTAAATTTGAAAAGTTCCGTTACTTTTCCAACATACTAAGTTCAATTGAAAGTCTAGTTTGACGTGGGCTTGCAGGGCAGTTCAGGGCCGCATTTCAGCGAGCAGCGCTCGTTCGTTTCCGATTTTACTAGGGCCTGCCGTTGAAATATGAGTTATGGTACCGTACTCCTACCGGAAATTTCGATCGTAAGCCGCGACATGTTGTAACATGGGAAACACCGGTAATATTGGTCTTCTGGCACGGTCGTTTCGCGCTCGCGTGCGCAACACATCGTGAAAAATCATAGCCAGCACTATTTCAGCCCACGTGGTTTCCAGCTAGACTAATAAAGTAGACTGATAATAGAGGCTGGCCACCGTATGACGTTTCTCGAAATATTATTTCGAAGGACACCTCATATTTCGTGCCTGCTCCCCGTTTCGAAATAATGCGAATGGAAATTAGCAGTAATTCTCTCGCGCCGAGGGAAAAATGCAAATTTTTCGCAATTTTCCTTTATCACTTTCACTCTCGATTCGAGAGGGCGAGAACATTTTAATAATCCCGATATTCACAAGGTGCGGAGCCAGCGAATACAGAGTGTGCTACAGAAAATATGAGGGAATTATGCCACGGTTCTCTTCTTTTTTGTTTTTTTCGCTTCCCTTTGTTTGCCACCCTACCATGCAATTTCGGATAGAGCGATGCAAATTGAATCAGCGAAACGAAGTCCGAAACGTTTGAAATATTAGCTGCGAGAGGCGATGTAATTTTGAATCGCCACCGCTTTCCAAGATTCCCTCCAGAAATTTATGGATATATCATTTTCGTTTTAATATTAGCTAGTTGCTGCCAACTAACGGACTAGCTTCGGTGATTTAAACGATTTTAGAGGGTAGAAATATATTTTCGATTCTTCCGTTAATTCCGCTCGCAGTTTATAAATTTTAAGCTACTATGTTTAATTTCACAATTTAATAAGTTTTCAATTTTTAAGATACGGTGATGTTTGGTTGTCACATTTTCTGAACCGACTAGGCGGAAATGTTTTTCCGATATTTCTTCTAAATTAGATTGATAATTTATCTACTTTTTATGTTAATGTATGTTTCTCATTACTGTTAAGAGCGGTACATCGTTTGTTTCATCATTGTCAAAAATTTTTTTTCTGAACCGACTAAGCCGGAAGGTTTTTTCAAATTTTCTTAAAAATCCGACTGATAAATCATAAATATTTTATGTAGAATCGTTCTTCTTATTACTCTTGAGGGTAACACATCGTTAGTTTCATGATTGTCAAAAATTTTTTTTCTGAACCGACTAAGCGAGGACGTTTTTTTAAATTTTCTTAAAAATCTGATTGATAATTGGTAAATATTTTATGTAGTATCGTTCTTTTTATTATTGTTAAGGATAACACGTAGTTAGTTTCATGATTGTCAGCATTTTTTTTTCTGAACCGACTAAGCGGGGACGTTTTTTTAAATTTTCTTAAAAATCTGATTGATAATTGGTAAATATTTTATGTAGAATCGTTCTTCTTGTTATTCTTAAGGATAACACGTCGTTAGTTTCATGATTGTCAGCATTTTTTTTTCTGAACCGACTAAGCGGGGACGTTTTTTCAAATTTTCTTAAAAATCCGACTGATAAATCATAAATTTTTTATAGGTAATTGTTCTTCTTATTACTTTTAAGGGTAACACATCGTTAGTTTCACGATTATCAAAACTTTATTTTCTGAACCGACTAAGCAGGAACATTTTTCAAATTTTCTTAAAACTCTGACAATTCCTAAACATATTTTATGTGGACTCGTTTTTCTTACAAGAGTTAATACAAGCCTTGTACCCGTGATTGTCACAACATTGATTACCGAACCGGTACGATGAGTTCCTCGACTTCAAGACCACCTCAACGGCGTGTCCCAGTCAGTAGTAAGAAATCAAGGTGAAAAATAACGATTTTAACTATAATTTATTCCCCGAATAGATAACAGGCGACACGATCTCTACAGGCAGTAAATATCGCCTCCCGGTATCTTTCGATCAAACAACATCGGAATACATTCGATAGATATTTCGAGGTCGTAAGTTGAATTCTATCCTTCGCGACAAACGATGCAACGGAGCACGATCGAAGGACCTCGACTTACGTAAAACCCGATTCGCGCTCGATCGAATTTCCTGGTCATCCAGCGGAGGCCTATACGACCGTGCACGCCTATTACGTCGCCTTTACGATCTCCTCGTAAACGTCCAGGCCCGCGAAATTGATAGACCACTATGTTACACGTACACCCGCACACGCGACACACCTCATCTTACCCGACGCTTCATTGCTCGATGTCTTCTTCCACTGGTCTAGCCAGGCTCTCGATTTTCTCTCGTAAATAGCCCGATAGTCGTCAGGACGAGAATTTTTCAAGCGTATCTGGACGCTGATCTGGTGATAAAGATGTTCCAGGCGAAAGTGGAATGGACGTTTCCGCCAGACGTGGAGGTACGAGATGTTGCGTGTCTCCTTGCAGTACTCCTTTTTCTCCCTTTCTTTATGCTCACTGTCTCACCTTGGATTTACCTTTTTATTAGTTCATTCAGTACAGCCTTTGGTTTCACGATACAAATTTTAAGTTTATTTCAAATTTGGTAAATCTATGATTTTATGTTGCTCTTTTATGGATAATCCTCTTTGACTGAAACTGGTGAAATACAGCGCGTGGAGATTCGATGCGTGGAAATATGGCGCGTTGTGATCTCAACGCGCTGAGATACGATGCGT
The DNA here is from genome assembly GCF_050947335.1 of Megachile rotundata. Classification (NCBI taxonomy): domain Eukaryota; kingdom Metazoa; phylum Arthropoda; class Insecta; order Hymenoptera; family Megachilidae; genus Megachile; species Megachile rotundata. The sequence goes on from NC_134997.1 coordinate 11,372,507, forward strand.
GGAATTACCACGCGTAGAAGTACAACGCATGGTATTACAGCGCGTGGAATTATGGCGCGTGGAGATTCGATGCGTGGAAATATGGCGCGTAGTGATTTCAACGCGCTAAGATACGATGCGTGGAAGTACGACGCGTGGAATTACGGTGCGTGGAATTACCACGCGTGGAATTACGGTGCATGGAATTACCACGCGTGTAGAAGTATAACGCATGGTATTACAACGCGTGGAATTATGGCACGTGGAGGTTCGATACGTGGAAATATGGCGCTTAGTGATCTCAACGCGCTGAGATACGACGCGTGGAATTACGGTGCGTGGAATTACCACGCGTAGAAGTACAACGCATGGTATTACAGCGCGTGGAATTATTAACGCGTGGAATTACAACGCGTGGAGATTCGATGCGTGGAAATATGGCGCGTAGTGATCTCAACGCGCTGAGATACGATGCGTGGAAGTACGACGCGTGGAATTACGGTGCGTGGAATTACCACGCGTAAAAGTACAACGCATGGTATTACAGCGCGTGGAATTATTAACGCATGGAATTACAACGCGTGGAATTACGGTGCGTGGAATCACCACGCGTAGAAGTACAACGCATGGCATTACAGCGCGTGGAATTATTAACGCGTGGAATTACGGGGCGTGGAATTACCACGCGTAGAAGTACAACGCAGGGTATTATAGCGCGTGGAATTATTAACGCGTGGAATTATGGCGCGTGGAGATTCGATGCGTGGAATTATGGCGCGTGGAGATTCGATGCGTGGAAATATGGCGCGTAGTGATCTCAACGCGCTGAGATATGATGCGTCGAAGTATGACGCGTAAAACGTCTTTTCCATATTTGGACGACTTCTGATAACCTTTTGCTCGGAGCTCCGCGTGTGGTACTTGCTATAAGCACGACTTTCCCCTCAATTTTAGAAAAAGTATATCCAGGAGGACGTCTCACAAGTTTCACAAATATCAGGAACCTGTCACCGAAATTAGGGCAGCCATTTTGACAAGCTAGCAAATTTTTACGACAGTTATAAAATTAATCAAAGATATTTATGCGACAAGTGCCAGTTTTAGACACTCTATAATAACAGTTTTGAAGGGAACGGTTTATTCTCCAAATTATAAATTATGCTGTCTGCACCTCGTTGACCCACGGGTGTCCGACGATTTTCATCAGCTCGATAGTGGTCACCGGTGACCCAGAGATCGTGAGTTACAATGAAGCCTGTGCGAACGAGACAGCCCGAAAGTGGAGGCTCGTAAAAAGCGCGTAATCGCTTCACGCCGGCCAATTCTGCTCGGGATCGATGATTTTACGAGCGAGACGCGGCTCCAGACGCCGAGCAGACGCGAGTTGTTCAGCGCGAATAAATCTAGCTCGCCTACGCCCCCGTTGAAACGGCGCCGGTGTCGCAAAAAGGCGGAAAAAATTATTTGCTACTAGGAGAAGCAGACGACTTTGTTTAAAAATACGGCGTTCAGCCTGGACGATTTTGGAACGCGGACCACCCAGCTTTTTCGTGGATAATCAAACTTCTCTTCGCCGCCATCTTCTTTTATCATTCAGCAAATTAAACTTTTACTTCGAATTTTATGAGATTCAGGAAATAATTGGATATTTGCATATTTAATTATTTATGGACAATGCACATTGTTATTATTATATATAAATTATTTATTTATACATGAATTAAAAACATGTGTTAAATAAAATATCTTAAGCAGAGAAAACGTAAAGACAGACATAACAAGCCACTGCTTGTTAAAATTAAAATTATGGTTATTAAAATTGTGATTAAAATTAATTAACAAAATGAGATTATGTCTTTTCTTCATTCAACCAACCACAAAAGAAAATTAAAAGTTTAAAAGAATCTTTGTCATCAAGTTCTTCGATCAACCTTCTTTTTAGGAGATGAGCTTAAAGAATAAACCTTTCTATTAGAAGCCCATGATTTACGACCCAAAGTTTGCAAAACAAGAACGTAATAGAAATATCAAAGAGTCTAAAATTGTTCTACACTTTCACGCTCTTAGCACATCGTTTCCTGTTCGTATAAATCAAATCACTTCGCCGGTTTTAATTGTCCCGTTAACGATGCAAAGTAAGGTTAACGAGCCGCGTTGGCGCGCGCGCCAAATTTAAATCGCCAGACGCCCGCGTTAAAGAGCCAGCGAGGCAAGCGACAAAAAGGGAGTTATAAAGTCATAATTGATTGCATTTTTTGCGAGCGGAGAAGCTTTAAAGAGGAAGAGTGCTTCAGCCGATACGAAAGCCATTGACATTAGCTCCGATCCGTGATTTTTATTCCGGCTGGCAAGCCTCTTTTTGTTGGTTATTTATGAGTCGCCTCTTGGCGCCTCGAAATTCGTGAAATATTTGTTTTCATATTTATTCAATTACATTCTGAAATCGGATATGCAATTTTTATTTGTGCAGATAGAAATGTTCTATTTCGAAAGTGTTTGCGATTTTTAACAATAGTTTCTCTCGCGTCAAGGACAGGCAGACAAATTTGTGAGACTTTTGCCGACGAAAACATGGATCAAACTTAAATCGTGCCCGGTCGAAAAACTTCCACTGCCAACGATTTTTATCTCTTTATTACCGCTGTTATGCTCCAGATAATTTCCACACAAAAAACTTGCAAACATTCTCTCAAACTTTACACAGCAATTTTAAATGTGTCCTAAGTGCTGTTTTATCATGCCTGAAAATTTTATACGCAACATCCACGTCGTAAACTTAAGTGGTAAAAGTTAAGAGTTCTTATACAGTCATTTTCATCTGTAAGCTTGATACACAAGTTAATGGCTCAATAAAAAGCTCCTTAATCAAATGCAACGAAGAAATCTGATAAGCAATTGAAAGTTAGCCTTGACATTCGTCCTGTCTCCATTAGCGGCAAGGATTCACGGAGCTCGTTGCGACTCTTTGGGAATCAGAAGTGGTCGTGATTAGCACCCCTGCGGTGTCTCGTTTTCACGGACCGCGTCTTCGAGGGCTCATCAAGGACGTGTTCCCTATCGCGGTAATAATCGGATTTTCGCGAGTGCCGATCTAGGGGAAAAAACGCAACGATCCCAGCAAATGGAGCACCCTTGTCAACAACAATTTCCCATCGAGCTTCTTTCTCACTGTTCAAGGTCGACGATGATTGTCGCGTATTGTGGACAAGACCACTGGGAAAATTTCATCAAGGGACGACAGATTGCCGCGAATTTCATGCAATCGGATTAATCGCGAGGTTACATGAATGCTTTCTTGCTGGATGCGTTGATGATTACGAATATATGATTGTACGTTCAGTTCATTTTTTCATAGGCATGTCAGTTATTATTTTTTCATATTGTCAGTTTATGTGCAGATGTGACGATATGTGGATGGGTAGCCACATATGGGAGTCACGTGACGGTGGCGCTGTCATCGCGCTGCCATCTTTGTTAACCTTTCTAACATGTTTACAGACTTTACTTGTAATAAATATTCTTTAGACAAGATCTGTTCAGCTGCAGTTCATGTACGATAATATTGTATGTTGTTAAAAATATTTAATTTGTTTAAGTTTGTAATGATCGTATAGGTTAACATATATGAGCGTATATGTAGGTTAAACATGTGGTTAACTCAGGTGCATAGTTAACTTAGGACTACGATTAACCATTCGAGTCTATGACTAACTATATGATACTTGATAACTATATCTTAGCAAGTACGATTATTTCAAAGCACAAGCACTTCATTCAAATTTTTGTATGCAGTAAAATTACAAATGAAACCCGACCAGATACCACAAAGGTAAAATGAAGTAATCGACGTCGAAAATAGAGAAGGTTAGAAGATTGTTTTCAGGATTAGAGGAATTTATGGAGGAGTATTTCCGTTATCAACAGGAAACACGACTAATCCACAAATAGAAGCCATTCGTCCAGTCTCCCTTGCTCAACGGCCACAGTGGCCCCCGAAGTAAAAGAAACAGGCTGCAGGTGGTGTTCGATAAGCAAAAGGGGAGCCGCGAGGGAGCCGAAGGAAAACACGAAAGATGGCCGCCACGAAATTACGGTCGAACGAAAGCGAATGCAATTACCCCGGGAGGCCGTGGAAACGGGAAATAATGAATTCAAGCCCCGTTTCTGCCACGCTCCCGAGGGAATGGAGGGGGCGACAGAAGGGAAAAAGGCGAGAGATTATTCCAAATCTGGAAGCTATGACCTACTTCGATCTTCGATTCGACCCTCGTGTTTCATGATTTTTACTACTGACATAGTTGCTGGGACTTTGAGGTTAGGTTATCAAGTTTACTCTGTCATTTATCAACCTTGATTATTTCAGTAAGAATGTTCACACATTGAACAATCTTTACTTTTTTAAGAATGATCGAGGCTGTCTTTTAAAATTTGAAGCATAACCTAACATTTTAACAACACTTTGTATAATACAAGAACTAGAAATTAATTTAAAATTTGAAGCATAACCTAACATTTTAACAACTCACTGCATAATACAAGGCTTAGAAATTGATTTAAAATTTGAAGCACATAACCTAACATTTTAACAACTCACTGCATAATACATGACTTGGAAATTAATTTAAAATTTGGAGCACATAACCTAACATTTTAACAACTCACTGTACAATACAAGACTTAGAAGTTAATTTAAAATTTGAAGCATAACCTAACATTTTAACAACTCACTGCATAATACAAGGCTTAGAAATTAATTTAAAATTTGAAGCATAACCTAACATTTTAACAACTCACTGCATAATACAAGTCTTAGAAATTGATTTAAAATTTGAAGCACATAACCTGACATTTTAACAACTCACTGCATAATACGAGAACTAGAAATTAATTTAAAATTTGAAGCACATAACCTAACATTTTAACAACTCACTCCATAATACAAGACTTAGAAATTAATTTAAAATTTGAAGCATAACCTAACATTTTAACAATTCACTGCATAATACAAGGCTTAGAAATTAATTTAAAACTTGAAGCACATAACCTAACATTTTAACAACTCACTGCATAATACATGACTTGGAAATTAATTTAAAATTTGAAGCACATAATCTAACATTTTAACAACTTACTATATAATACAAGACTTAGAAATTAATTTAAAATTTGAAGCATAACCTAACATTTTAACAACCCACTGTATAATATACAGAAGCTAGAAATTAATTTAAAATTTGAAGCATAACCTAACATTTCAACAATCCATAATATACAGCTAGAAATTAATTTTTGACCGTAACTTTTGGTCATCTTAGCTGTACATAAAATGGCAGTAGCCACAAGATGGCCGCCTATTCCAACCTTAACAAAATTAATTACAACACAAGCTAAGGATAATTGTGACCATTGTTTAAAGTTATATTAGCAAACAGTTAAAACAGTATAATAAAATTTGAATTAATGAATATTTAATATAATATTGTGTCTTAAAAAAGTCATATTACTCCATATATGAAAAAGCGAGATGAATAAATTCACAGAACAAATAAATTCGAAGGGACATTATTTTTGGCGCCTGACGAGTCTAGTTCGATGGGCCCATACTTGTAAATTCACCGACGATCTCATCTTCGACGACCACTTTAGATTGTTTATTCCTTGTGTGCTTTATGTGTCGCTGGGTGTGTTAGTCTAGGACCCCCTTAAAATAGACTCGGTTTTTTGATTCTATACGAAATCTTGTTGCTGTTTGTTTTCCGTGGCGCATTCTTTTTTTAGCCCCTCTTTCACCCCTCTTTTCGACACTTTTGAACGATGATGAAGTCCCGTGAGGCTTCATGTGGTATTTTCGTATGTGGAAACACACCTAACTACTTTTAATCAATTTTTTTAAATGAGCAGACTCATTGAACTTTATTATTACTTAGTTATATTAAAATCTTCTGTATACGTCTTCTGTATAGAGATATATTCAAGTAGTTAATTTGCATAAATAGTATCTGAAATCACATATAAAATTTGATGTACATTTCACAAAAATTTATGAACAAAAAAGTATTTGTATAAACAGTTCAAGTTATGTAATTCATAATTTATGAATAAGCTTGCAGTAAATATTTGTTTATCAGAGTACGTGAAAGTATGTATAATTTATGAGAATTCCACGGGTGTACCTCCCGCAAGGCAGGTGTTACATAAGCAGATCGGTTTGCAACACCTGGCGCCCCATACATTCCCCATATGACAACGCAGACGGTCCTCCCTCTTACTGTTAAATATAACAGGAACTACAATTTCTGCCTCGTTAAGGAACTAATTACTAGGAAAATCCGGAAAACTGCTTCCCAGGGTGAGTACAACTTCCCTCCCACAATTTATGCGCAACAGTTCTCAAGTAATCTTCTCTTCCCTTACTTTGGTCAAGTAAATACTCTTACCGGAAATATAATTAACGAAAACTTGGATGAGTTGCAGAGTTTGGGGATTTTTTGCGCTTTGGGGAATAGTATGAGGGATTTTTCGAATTTTGGGGCATTTGGGGAATTTGGGGAATTTTGGAAATTTTATAAATTTGGGGGATTTGGGATATTTAGAGAATTTTGGGAATTTAGGGAACTTGGGATATTTGAGATATTTGGAGAATTTTGGGATATGGAGAATTTGGGGAATTTGGGGAATTGGGGAAATTAGGAAATGGGGAAATTGGGAAATTGGGAGATTAGGAAATTGGGAAATTGGGAAATTGGGAAATTGAGAAATTGGGAGATTAGGAAATTGGGAAATTGGGAAATTGGGAAATTGGGAAATATGGAAATTGGGAAATTGAGAAATTTGGAAATTTGGAAATTGGGAAATTTGGGAATTGGGAAATTTGGAAATTGGGAAATTGGGAAATTGGGAAATTGGGAAATATGGAAATTTGGAAATTGGGAAATTGGGAAATTGAGAAATTGAGAAATTTGGAAATTTGGAAATTTGGAAATTTGGAAATTGGGAAATTGGGAAATTGGGAAATTGGGAAATTGGGAAATTGGAAAATTGAGAAATTGGGAAATTGGGAAATTGGGAAATTGGGAAATTGGGAATTTGGGGAATTTGGAGAGTCTGAGATTTTGGGAAATTTAGGGAATTTGGGAAATTTGTTCATTTGAGAATTTCCCAATCCAGGAATTAGAAAATTAGTAAAAAAATAATTTCTAAAATTACAAAATTCAAAAAATCTAAAAATTACTAGTTACATCTCAAAAGTCCCTAACCTTCAGAGAACTTGAAATCCCCTCAAGCAATAACTCTCACCATCCCATGCCAATATGATCAATGCGCCAAAAGAAAGTGATAGTACACGATAAAATGGAGGGATGAAACAAGTTGGACGCGTCCAGTTATCCCCGTTTTATCGACTGCGGTAACAAGGACGAAAAGGCAAGGATCTCTCCAGGATTCCAGACCCCATTAGCGTAACCACGAGCCGTGGCACGGAAACCGTTTCAGTCTGGCTGCATCCGCTGTAGCGGCACCGCGGCTGATCCGCGTCAGAAATTGATTCGGACTGTGTTTTTTCCGCGAGTATTTGCCCTAAAATCCGATCCGCATCGCTGGAACTAGGCTGTAGGGGGTGAAAACGAGGACGAGTCCTGGGGAGGAGACGTTGTATCCGCTCGAGAGAGAAGAAAGTTGGACAATAGAGGTGCAGTCGATCGGAGACGTATAATTTTGAGGTTATGTAAGTCGCCAAGTAGCTGAACACGAATATATCGGACGTAAAACTATTTTTATACTGTTTTATTACTTTACTCGTTATGCTAGTAACGTTGAAGGTGATTTATAAGTGTTTTATGCAAAATAACTTCGGGTATTATGTGTATTGTCTATGGCGGGAAATTTGAATGTTGAAATACGCTTTTTGACTGTGGTGTTATTTGTACAAGATTTATATTGATGTTTCAGTTATTTAATTATTAATTGTATTACTGTAGGAGATTTGTAAACTTTTCATGTAGAATAATTTCGTATATTAAGTATATTATCTATGGCGGGAAATTTGAATGTTCAAATACATGTATTGAATATTGTGTTACTTGTACAAGATTTTTATTGATAAATCAGTTTAATTATTAGTCGTACTGTTATCTTAGAAGATATATAATCTTTTCACGTAAAATAGCTTGACTTACGTATATCACCCATGGCGGGAAATTTGAATGTTCAAATACATATTTTGACTATTATGTTACTTGTACAAGATTTTTATTGACGTAGCAGTTTAATTGTTAGTCGCACTGTTATCTTAGAAGATATATAATCTTTTCACGTAAAATAGCTTGACTTACGTATATCACTCATGGCGGGAAATTTGAATTTCCTAATGAACATTTTCACTATGGTGCAGTTTAAGCAAGATTTATATTATGTCAGTTATTCAATAATTTGATCCAGTATTTCCATAGGTATTTGCAGTAATTAAAATTCTCAGTAAGCATGCAAGGTTTATTTGCCTTCCTCGTTCTTGCTCTTTCTTCCTCGTGAAAGACGCACCACCAATTTACATCGGCAAACCACTCATATTCAAAATAGCATAACTTTGATCTAGGAACCGGTCGATTCCTTAAGCCTAAGGCGGTTACGTCACATTGTAACTAACCCATTCACTATACAAATGCAAATCCGTTAATTCTGACAGTGCTCATAAATAAGCATTGTGCAGACCTTTATACATTTTTATTCAGTTCGAACGCCATTCATCGAACCCCATTTATTACGCTGCAAATTGTGGCCCGATGTCTGCTGCCCGAAACGGAATTATTTCATATATCGCCGAGGAATGTTTTGATGTATTTCTGGCGTGAGCTATGGCGGAGATAGTTTCGCGAAAAGGGTATCGAGTGAAAGATACGGGTGGCCGGGTTGTGTCCGGGATTTTGCCGAGTTCACTGGCGCAATGCGGGGCGGCCAGACAACATGGCGCACCCTTCCCTTCGCACGTTCTATCACACGCACACACTAACACGTTCGTTTTCAGTCGACGTACCCTCGATTGCTTCTTGGGAGTTACGAGCAACTTTGTGGAAGTTAACTTTTATCATCAGGATTGTAATTATCCGCTCACATTATTTCGTATCGCTACTTAAGGACCTGTTTGCAAGTTTGTGCAGATAAGGGTTCTAATGTACAGAGTGATTCAAAAATGGGTGATCGTAATTAATGTCATTATCTTTTTGTAAGTGAAATGCCTTTAACTGAAGCAAGGATAAGGTTGAGATAGCCAGGTTTTTATACAGGGTGTTTCAAAAGTGGGTGATGGTAATTAAATGCAATTAGGGTCTACTTAGAACCAGTTAGAATTATCTTGAGGTTAGTTTATACTTTATTTAAAGCTTCTTTGAGAAGAAGTTTTAAATTGTAGATAGTGAAATTTTAATGTACAGGACGTTTCACAAATAGGTAGTCCTGATTAAGTGCTATTGAGAACTTCTCTTCACTTAGAACCAGTTAGAATTATCTTAGACGATGATGAAGAAGTTTTAAATTAGTAGATAGTGAAAATTTAATGTACAGGTCGTTTCAAAAATGGGTATTTCTGTTTAAGAACTATTGAGACTACATTTCACTTAGGAGCAGTTAGAATTATCTTAAGGATAAAGAAGTTTTAAATTGGTAGATAGAGAAATTTTAATATACAGGACGTTTCAGAAATGGGTAGTCTTGATTAAGTGCTATTAAGATCTACTTTTCATTTAGAACCAGTTAGAATAATCTTAAACGAGTTTAAAAAAGTTATAGATTAGTATGGATAGTAAAATTTTAATATACAGTGTGTTTCACAAATGGATAACCATAATTAAACGCAATTATGGTGTACTTAGAACCACTTTGAATTATCTAAAGCAAGTATAAAGAAACCTACGTTGAATTACATAGTTAAGTTTCAACAGGGTGATTCAAAAATAGTGGCTCAAATATTGAGAACATCATTTCTCCTCCTTTTTAATAAATCTTACTAATAATTAATGTCTCCCATTTACCATAATCATACTTATACTTCCTCCTAAAAAAGAGATATCTTTTGAGGTATGTACAGGGCGTTCCAACAATGTAACAAAGTATGTAATTACGTAAATTAAAAATTTTTTCACGAAAACTTATTACAATTTCGTCACGAAGAACGCAGAGAATGTTCATTTCCACGATGAAAGAATTAATTTAGCGCTGGATAGAAGCACCAGGGGATTCAGCTTCACGCACCGCTACCTTTCAAGCACTTTTCTTCCTTGGCACGTGCCTGATGAGACCCTTCGTTCCCTTCCTGTCATGAATTCCCTTTCTTATAAAACGCCGCTGCTAATTCGAAACAGATGTTAAACGAGCTGTTCGCGCCCGCTAATTACGCTATATACGTGATGGGAAACTTAAGCTGAACGTCAGTATTCTTCTTTTACTGTTTGCATATTTTTTACTATTTTACTATTTATACTGAATATTTATATTTTTGTTTTATCTTGAGATCTGTCTGAGGGTGTGGCTGACGCTCCTGGTGCGTCAGGGCTTTTTCATTAATTTCATGGCAAACAGATATGTCAGTGAATTGGGGAAATCAGGGAATTTTGGAATTTGGGAACTTGGGAAATTGGGAAATGGGGAATTAGGATATTGGGAAATTAGGATATTGGGAAATTAGGATATTGGGAAATTAGGAAATTGGGAAATTGGAAAATTGGGAAATTGGGAAATTTGGGAAATTGGGAAATTGGGAAATTGGGAAATTTGGGAAATTAGGAAATTGGGAAATTGGGAAATTTGGGAAATTAGGAAATTGGGAAATGGGGAGATTAGAAAATTGGGAAATCGGGAAATGGGGAGATTAGGAAATTGGGAAATTGGGAAGTTGGGAAATTAGGAAATTGCGAAATTGGGAAATTGAGAAATTAGGAAATTAGGAAATTAGGAAATTAGAAAATTGGGAAATTGGGAAATTGGAAAATTGGAAAATTAGGAAATTAGGAAATTGGGGAAATTGGGGAATTTTTTGAAATTTGGGGAGTCTGAGAATTTAGGAAATTTGTTTGAGGGTGCGGCTGACGCTCCTGGTGCGTCAGGGCTTTTTCATTAATTTCATAGCAAACAGTCATGTCAGTGAAAAATATTAATTAGTACAAATATTATATTAGTAATAAATCTAGTTATCTACCAGTGATTTTAGTGACCTACGAGTTATTTACATCGAATGATCCTTTAATGTAAAATTAACCTTCATACTCAAACCCAAAATGAAATTAAAATAACAGAAAGGTATTAAACATTTAATTTCACAAGTAAACGAGCTAATTGCCAGCAGCGATTTAGCAAAATGTCGAGTAGTAATAAAAATACCCGTTTCACGATATTAAGCCGACTTTTTACTGAAAATTGTATCCGTGCACACACGTGTACAGGCTGACGAGATTTTTAACGAGCAAATCTGTTGGTTGCGGGGCTGAAAAGGGTTCGTGAGCGCAATTATCGAGAGCTGTTCGAATTCTTTTCATCACGAACAGCCGTTTTAACCAATTACTTCGACCTTGACCCAGGCTCAGGTTACCGGCACTCGAATTATTCGGCGCAAAGTGTGCTTGAATTTTCATCTATAACCTATAAATCACTTCATCTTGAGTTAATCGTTCACACCTTTCTTTCAACCCCCCTTAGATTCATGTTCAAGTAAAATGTACAAATTATTAAATTTTAGGTTAGGTTCTGAGGTAGAAAATTAAAATTTACAAAAGCAGACAAATAAATTACCAATTCAGAATTTTTATGGCTAACATTTTTTTTTAAAATATTTAATTAATTTAGTTGTTCAGAAATTTTTAATACAATATGAAGTAAAATGTAATATGTTTAATGTAAGATTGTATTTACTTGATCTTTTCATAATTGATACAAGTACAAATATTTGAAGAACAAAGCAGAATGACCTAGATGCAGTTGACAATTGAAAAATTCACAACTAGCTGCTAACAATCGAACAACTATTATTTATTCAGACCATGTCATAGTATTTACCTACATTTTCTTCGTTGACCATCAATCACCATCAATATCGTATACACTATCGAGGACGACGGACATCCTTTAAATAATCGAGCAATTTTTCCTTCAATAATCGATGGACGTTTCCCGTTACGTACTCCGGCTGAAAATGTTTATAGGAAGCGAATCACTCGGCTAAAAGTGGCTGCATGAAATTGTAATACACTTTCTTATCGGAAGCAATCAACGAAAATGTTTATTTCGATGAATAAGTTACTGCAATTCATTTTTTAGATTTTAGATATGTGGATTTAGTGCTGTGCGGTAAATAGAGTAGACTCTCGATATATTGCCGTATTAAGTAAGACACTAAATAGGATATTAATCGAGTAGATTACTTAGGTATGCACATAAAACTTTGTGATTGTCTTCTTTAGATATGTAGATTTATCGTTGTGCGATAAATAGAGTGGACTCTCCGTATATTGCCATATTCAGGAGAACGCTCAGTAAGATACATGAATAGATTGTTTAGGTATACACATAAAACTTTGTGATTGCCTTCTTCAAATATGTGGTCAGATATGTAGATTTATCGTTGTGCGATGAATAGAGTAGACTCTCCATATATTGCCATATTAAGTAGAACACTAAGTAAGATATATGAATAGATTATTGAGGTATACACATAATACTTTGTGATTGTCTTCTTTAAATATGTGGTCAGATATGTAGATTTATCGTTGTGCGATAAATAGAGTAGACTCTTCATATATTGCCATATTAAGTAAGACACTAAGTAGGATATAGGAGTGGATTATTTAGATATGCACATGAAACTTTGTGATTATGTTCTTCAGATATGTGGTCAGATATGTAGATTTATCGTTGTATGATCAATAAAGTAAACTCTCGATATATTGCCATATTAAGTAAGACACTAAATAGGATATAGGAGTGGATTATTTAGGTATGCACATGAAACTTTGTGATTATGTTCTTCAGATATGTGGTCAGATATGTAGATTTATCGTTGTATGATCAATAAAGTAAACTCTCGATATATCGCCATATTAAGTAAGACATTAAATAGGATATTATTCGAGTAGTTTACTTAAGTATACACATATAACTTTATGATCCTCTTCTTTGATAAGAAATATTAAATTATTGCTTACTATAACAGACTCTCGTTATATTGCATTATACAAGAAATCTTGAGAATAATTTCTCAAAAATAATTTCAAACGCAGAATAAATTTTCATAAGATTTGCATAGTTTTCCCGAAATTGAAACGCACCCCTAAATACTTTGCTATCTAGCGTGATCGATTTTGTCGAACCCCGTAAACAACCAGCTGTTCGAAAAATCCAGCACCCCCATTGCACGCGTCTCCATCAGGAAGCTCTAATCCCGTTCCAAGGTCCCCGAAATCCCGTTGATCCGACGAAATTTCGTCCTTTCACCCTTAACGAAACGCCAAGTTAACGAACACACAGTCCCGAAGGAGGGGGGTGTGTCCGTGGCACGCGTCAACAAAGGGCGGCACAAAAGGCTGGGAAATGGAGAGCGAATTGCTCATTATCGAGTGGCCAGCATCCAGGGGTTCCCGTTCGTTCCTAAGGGATGAAAAGCTCTGCCTCGAGTATCTGCGACCGGCTACACGAAGAGGGGTGCGGAATGAATCGCGCGAAAATTGTCTCTGTCGACTCCCCTCTTTCTCCGCACAGCTGCGTCGTCCCTAGGGATTTTCTGGCCTTCTTAGGGAACCTTTAAGCGACCACGGCCGCGTCTTTGTTCTTCCCGCAGGATCAATCGAGCTGGAACACACCCTCGATGCATCTAGGGTGGCTAACGGAAGTGATTCGTACGAATTTACGAATGGAACCCCTGGTTTCATCCCCTTTTATCAATGTCGAGTCTGCTTCGAGTTTAATTCAGTCTTGGAAGATGTTGATTGTTCTTCGTTTGTGAAGGTGCGAGGGTTATTAATATCGGAATATTGTGATTTTAGGGGGATGATTCATCTTGCATTTACATAAATTCACTATTTTCTAAATTAAGAAGTTCATAGTCAGAATCGTTATTAATTAGATTACCTACAAGGTGTATTATGTAGGTGTTGTATCACCTCACGTTATATTGCCACGCGTTATATTGCCTATGGGCGATTTCACCATGCACACATGTCACGTGTGTGGTTTTACTAACGTATTGTATTACTAACATGCTATATAGTTGCAAATACTATTACCTACATCCTGTATCACTGATAGTATAAGCCATGCGTTATATCGCCATGCATGGTATTATCTATGCGATGTATCCTCACATGTGTCATTATCTACGCATTATATTATCACATATGGTATTATTTATGCTTATCACACGTGTCATTACCTACACCCTGTTAAACCTATAAGCTTATTGTACGAATTATCGCTCTCGCATTATATCGCCGTACATGACACTACACCAGATACTTACACGTATCATCCTATCTACTTATACTAATCTATAATACACCTATAGTAACCCATACTATCTTGTGTCTATCTACATGTATCTAATCTATCACCCTCGTTATATCGCCGTACATGATACTACACTAGATATCTTCATCTATCACCCTATCTACCTACGCTAATCTATACTACACCTATAGTACACCCATACTATCTTGTATCTATCTACATGTATCTTATCTATCACCCTCATTATATCGCCGAATATGATATTACACCAGATATCTTCACCTATCACCCTATCTACCTATGCTAATCTATACTATACCTATAATACACCCATACTATCTTGTATCTATCTACATGTACGTTATCTATCACCCTCGTTATATCGCCGCAAAAGAATTTCGGAATTCCGCCGCAATAAAAGTCAAGAATAAAAATGTAAATTCCCACGAGTAGTATAGGGTTGAAAGGTCAAAGTCATCGACGAAAGGCGTCGTGGCGCCGATGTGTAAGAGACGTTGGTCGACGGACAGACAGAAAAGAAACGAGACGAGAGGAAAGCCCGGGGACGACGCGATGAGAATGCGACGTTTCGCGGTCGCAACAAAAGACTTTACGAGCCCGGCTACTATTTTCGAGGCGTGTTTCGCGAGTCCGCTTGAACGACGGCCGTTTCACAAGAGACAGGAGACCGTTATCCTCTCCTCGTTCCTCTCCGCCGTGAGACGAAGGTGTTCCCCGCGTTCCAGACCAACGAAACGCCGCCCCTTTCTCGTTTCATTCTGTACTATTAATGGTACCGTCGCTGGTACCATTGCTGGCAACCTTTGATCTATATATTGCCAGAACGTCCAGCGATGGACGATCTATGAACGGTGCTATTGTTTATTCAGGGACGATTCATTTCGTGCCTAATTTCGACGATGACCGAGCTGATTCAGATACTCTCGAAATTTGGATAATTTTGGAATCTTCTGGCAGGATGTTGTATGTTTAAATACATAGGTTCATCTGTGCTGTGATGGTTGTATCATGGGGACGATTATTTATCGGACAGGCGGGTATTGAGCGTCGTACGGAAGGTGCAAAATGGACGACTGCACAAGATGGCTGTTTTTGGAACTTGCAATATAACTCATGCAAGAGAAAATTTTATAGAAGGTTCTCTCATAGATTAGGTTCTTGTGGAGTCTCTTCTGAAGTTACAAAATGGACGACTGCACAAGATGGCCGATTTTAGAACTTGCAATGCAATTAATGCAAGAGAAAATTTTATAGAAGAATTTCTCGTAGGTTAGGCTTCTCTGAAAATTATTCGGAAGTTACAAAATGGCGGACTGCACAAGATGGCTGATTTTGAAACTTACAATGCAACTAACGCTAGAGGAAATTACCCAAAAGAAATTCTCGTAGGTTAGATTTCTGTGGAGTCTCTTCAGAAGTTTCAGAATGGCCGACTACACAAGATGGCCGATTTTGGACTTTATAAAGAGAAAATTTTGTAGACGAAATTTTTATAGGTTAGGTTGTAATAAATTTAGAAAAAATGATGGGTAGTTAATGCAAAGAAGAATATTCATATATTTTTATAAATTTAAAAAAATGAGATTACAAAAAGTATTGAAAGTTTGTTCATACTTTTTCAATTATATTAGTGAATAATTTTCGTTCCTGAACAATTTGTTTCTCGATATTAAAAAAAGGAGAATTATTGACTACCAATATAAAAAAGAATTATTATCTAATATCATTTAAATAATAGATTATAATTAACCATGATATGATTTAATTAATTTCAACGGAAGTTTTGTGCAGGATTATTAAATTCGTCTTCAATCGATCGTAGTTGCCATAGAATTATCGGCCGATTGTTCGAAGAGAAGTATGAATGGGACACGGTTCCATTCGAATCAGCATTTTTGCTCCATCAGGATCAGGCGAAACCCAACGATCCGTAATAGGCGTCAGGTGCACGCGTCGTTGCAATTCGCCTGCGTTTGCACTCTGTCACCAGCACAGCAACGAGATATCGTGAACCAAAGCGTGTCATTGACAACGAGCAACGAGCTTCCTATTCGTAATCCCGTTTGCATTTCTCTTGCTCGACGTGGTTAGTTTTTTACATTTATTCCCTTTTGATACTTTGTGAAAGGAGAGATTTTAGAGAAAGTCGAGTCAGATTTAATCTTGCTTTGGTACTCATTGTAATAGTCTTTGATTGCTTTGTATGATTCTTGTGGGCATTACTGGATAATGTGGAGACTTGGAGATTCAATAATATGGACATTTGAGAGATTTCTGAATTTTTGCTTAGAAGGTTTTGTAAATTATTTGTTTAATATTTAGTATTAATATTAGTTACATTTTTGAAGATTAGCAAATCTCTAAATCCCCAAATTCTCAACCCCCTAAATTCTGAAATTTCCAAACACTCATCCCCCAAATTTCCAATCTTCCAATTCCATAATTTTTCAAATTCTTAAATTTCCAAATTCTCAACCTCCTAAATTCTCAAATTTCCAAATACTCACCCCCCAAATTTCCAAACTTCCAATTCCCTAATTTTCCAAATTCTCAACCTTCTAAATTCTCAAATTTCCAAATTCTCACCCCCCAAATTTCCAAACTTCCAATTCCATAATTTTCCAAATTCTCAACCCTCTAAATTCTCAAATTTCCAAATTCTCACCCCCCAAATTTCCAAACTTCCAATTCCATAATTTTCCAAATTCTCAACCCCCTAAATTCTCAAATCCCCAAATTCTCAACCCCCTAAATTCTCAAATTTCCAAACACTTACACCCCAAATTTCCAAGCTTCCAATTCCATAATTTTCCAAATTCTCAACTCCCCAAATTTTCAACCCCCTAATTTCTCAAATTCCCAAATTCTCAACTCCCTAAATTCTCAAATTTCCGAACACTCACCCCCCAAATTTCCAAACTTCCAATTCCATAATTTTCCAAATCCCCAACTCCCCAAATTCCCAAATTCCCAAAATTCCTAAATCCCCAACTCCTCACCTTCCCACTCTCAAAATTTCTAAATTACCTCAAACCGAATTTCCAACATAAATTTCTAAATGCAAGGTGTACTAAAATGCAAGGTGCTATAACACCGAGTCCCGTAACACGAACCCTCATTAATCAACCTAGCAATGCTATAAAAATTGAAGACTGCTCTCTGCATTTAGCGTCGACGATGCAAGAAAAGGAGTAGCGCAGAGGCAAGGCCAAGCGACCTCGTACGATGGAGTCAAATTTTTATCGTGCAATCCACTTCGTGGTCGCGTGCCACCTTTACGTTACGAAACAACACGAAAAGTCCCTGTGAAAAATTTATGGTTACACCGGTCGTTACGTAAATGAACAGTGTATTTTTATCCGACCGATCAATGGAATACCCATACAACATCTCCATAGAAACTTCATTAACAATTTCTTTTTGTCGATTTTAAACTGATGCGTGTTGGGCGACGATTTGAGATACTAAAATTAGACTTTGGTTATATTGCCTTTTTCTTGAGGACCTTTTAAGATGCATACATTTATTTGTTTATTATTCGTCAAGATTTTTTAGAAAGTTAAATTTGTTAATTTCAAACTTGTGTGGCAAATAAATTCATGTATTTATTAAATAAATTTATGCACTTGTTAAATAAATTTATAATAATGCGAATATTTTTGAAAAATTTAGAAATTTTAAGTGACATCAATTTTCAAATTGTGTGAATTCATAAATCAGGTCTTTAAAATGTTCAGAAGTCTGAAATCTCGCTATATGGCCATCTGCAATCAAACTTATGAAGTTTAAATACTTAAAAATTCCCAAATTTGCAAGATATTAATCTTGTTCAACCTTTCAGATTAAAGAACGTGTAGTTAGAGAAGTCCTCCAATTGTTAAACGTGCAGATGTAAGGTCTAAGTAGAGACTCGCTATATGGCCATTTGCAGTCACTGACGTCGTTTGAGAAAAATGTGTGTTTAATATGCATAGTGATAATAAAGTTGTGATCATACAGTGATAATATTGTATATTAATATACAGTCTCGCTATATGGCCATCTGCAATCAAACTTCTGAAGTTTAAATACTTAAAAATTCCCAAATTTGCAAGATATTAATCATGTTCAACCTCTCAGAAGTACGTGTAAATGGAGAAGTGATCCAATTGTCAAACGTGCAGATATTCAAGGTCTAAGTGGAGTCTCGCTATATGGCCATCTGCAGTCATTGACGTCGTTTAAAAGAAATATATGTTTAATATAAATAGTGATAATAAAGTTGTGATCATACGAACTGATAATATTATATATTAATATAGAGTCTCGCTGTATGGCCATCTGCAGTCATTGACGTCGTTTAAAAAAAATATGTGTTTAATATACATAGTAATAATAAAGTTGTGATCATATAAACTGATAATATTATATATTAATACAGAGTCTCGCTATATGGCCATCTACAGTCATTGACGTCGTTCAAAAAAAATATGTGGTTAATATACATAGTGATAATAAAGTTGTGATCATACAAACTGATAATATTATAAATTAATATAGAGTCTCGCTATATGGCCATCTGCAGTCACCTCGTTCGAAAAAAATATTGATCAGTGAAAGCACATAAATTTTCTAATTTTTCCAGAGAAATCTAAAGTAGAATAGTGACGTGTTTGAATTGATTCGATTGCAACCCTTAAGCGATAATCACAGACGATTTTAAAGGAATTCAGTGCTTCAATTTCCAAGCATGCTTTTAGCAAGCTTCCGGATTGACTCGTTCCCCGGAAGTGCTTTCCTTTTACGCACGAACGAATTCCAAATGGCCGCACTTCAGGGAACTACTTTAGAACACACGAGCCTCTTTTCATACACGAGTACACTTCCACGAAAGTGTACTATCGCGTTCGTTCAAGAAGAAAGTAACCTGTCATTGTCTGGGTCGGCTGTTTGACAAATCTTAACGCGTACAAAAGCATCAACAATGTTTTGTTAACTAATGAAACATCGTCAAAAGGTTTTCATTCAGCTTTCTTCGCATAGAAACGCAGAATGAGAATTAAAATTAGTAGGAATAATGAATAACTACGTCGTTTGTCGCCGAGTCACGTGATTTCCTTCAGGATACGATACTCGGTTTGAATATTATCTAGCGAATGCTGTTTCCACCCGAGGAATCCTCTCTGTCCTCTGCAACGGCATTACGCTGGAATTTTTCCTGGTTTATTCATGTGACCTTTGGAAATTTATGGCAGATCTCGATTCGTTGAACTCATCTTTCGATATCATTTTATACTTAATTTTATTTTACGTTTGTCAATTTTTATTTTACTTTCAATATTTCAGTACTGATATGATTATTTCTTTTTTAGTTTTAATTGTTGTACTTGTCATTTCTCTTACAGATAAATTATAGATAATTATAGTTTTAGTAGATGAATGTTTGAGAGGAAATTTGGGGGAGATTGACATTTATTTGGGGAGGAAATTTTATTAAGATCTTTTAAGGATAATAGAATAGTTTGGTCGATAGCCAACCCTTTTACGATCAAGGGTATTATTAAATTCCTCGTTCATGTCTTTTGGGAATTGCTTCATCTCGTAATTCACGGATCGTATAAAACGGTGATGGGCGGGTCAAGTGCCCTATAAGGAGGTGACGGGCAACTGCAGGGTGCGAGATGTTGGAGGAAATTTTTTGGAAATTTGTGGATTTGGGGATTTAGGGATTTGGAGTTGTGAGAATTGGGGGATTTAGAGATTTGGGGACGTGAGATTTTGGGGATTTTAGGATTTGGGGATTTGGTGAGGTGAGAATTTGTGGATTTAGGGATTTGGAGATATGAGAATTTGGGGATTTAGGGATTTGGGGACGTGAGATTTTGGGAATTTTAGAATTTGGGGATTTAGGGATTTGGAGTTGTGAGAATTGGGGGATTTAGAGATTTGGGGACGTGAGATTTTGGGGATTTTAGGATTTGGGGATTTAGGGATTTGGTGAGGTGAGAATTTGGGGATTTAGGGATTCGGAGATGTGAGAATTTGGGGACTTAGGGATTTGGATATGTGAGAATTCGAGAATTTAAGGATTTGGGGATTTAGTGATTTGGTGACGTGAGAATTTAGGGATTTAGGGATGTGGTGATGTGAGACTTTGGGGATTTAGGGATTCGATGAGGTGAGAATTTGAGGATTTAGGGATTCAGGAATGTGAGAATTTGGGGATTTTAGGATTTGAGAATGTGACAATTTGAAGATTTTAGGATTTGGGAATTTAGGGATTTTGGGATATGAAAATTTGGGTATTTGAAAATTTAGGAGTGTGAGGACTTAGAGATCTGAGGATTTAGGAAGCACAGTAACTTAGCACTACAGAACTATTAAAATATTAAAATTGCTCTGACTTAAACTGTGGTCAACCAATGATCAGCAGACATAGCTCTAAATGTCCTACTGCCCACTACTATAATACTACTATAATACTGCTATAATACTACTATAATACTATTATAATACTGTTATAATACTACTATAATACTACTATAATACTGTTATAATACTACTATAATACTGCTATAATACTGTTATAATACTACTATAACACTACTATAATACTACTATAATACTGTTATAACACTACTATAATACTACTATAATACTGTTATAATACTACTATAATACTGCTATAATACTGTTATAATACTACTATAACACTACTATAATACTACTTTAATACTACTATAACACTACTATAACATTGCTATAACACTACTATAATACTACTATAATACTGTTATAACACTACTATAATACTACTATAATACTGTTATAATACTACTATAATACTACTATAATACTACTATAATACTACTATAACTCTACTATAATACTACTATAGTCCTGTTATAATACTACTATAACACTACTATAATACTACTATAATACTACTATAATACTACTATAACACTACTATAACACTACTATAATACTACTATAACACTACTCCAACTTCTACACCAATCTAACAAATGAAAAAGAGCTATGAGATGTGGTATCAGGCAAAGAGCAACAGACCCTAAATGCAACCCACTGCATTCCACATTCCAAACTCTAGAAATCCACAAACTCTCCCATACAACATTACAATATTAATATAAATAATATATAAGCGTTATGGATCATGCCATGATCCATAGCTCTAAATGCCATAGAACCCAACGCCAAACTAACACCAGCAAAATTCCCTCGCAAGAGTCCAATCGTGCGACACCTCCATTAAGAATAGCACAAGGTGGACTTAAATATCCCTTGGGGCCTTCGTCGAGCGTAGCACCTGACGCACGCACGCGCGCAGACCACGAGCAAAATAGGCTTAATCTCTTTGGGCAAACGTGTGCACAGTGCCGACTATCGCCAAATATTGACGCGTCACGTTAACGCTCGGACCGGTGAAACTGCCGCGGGAAACGTCGGGCTCTTCCTGTTCCTCTTATCGCCGCGTATTTTTCTCGCGCTATCATCGAGATCTCGCTGAGAGATGCTTGTCTGTACGACTGGTTCTGCCTCTCACCAGATAACGCTCTTAAACTACCGATAACGCCTTTTTTATGGTGTTTGAGTTTCTCTGACTTGGCTGGTGTCCTTTTGTGGACTTGGCGATGTTTGAATTTTTGTGGGGATATGTTCTTTTGGGGTTTGGGTGCTTTAGGGATTTGGGATTGGGTGGATGGGTGGTTAGAGGATTGGGTGGTTTGGTGGATGGGTGATTAGATGGATAAGTGATTTGGTGGATGGGTGATTTAGTGGATGGGTGATTTGGTGGATGGGTGATTTGGTGGATGGGTGATTTGAGGATTGGGTGGTTTAGTGGATGGGTGATTTGGGGATTGGGTGATTTGGTGGATGAGTGATTTAGTGGATGGGTGATTTGGTGGATGAGTGATTTGGTGGATGGGCGATTTGGTGGATGGGTGATTTGAGGATTGGGTGGTTTAGTGGATGGGTGATTTGGTGGATGAGTGATTTGGTGGATGGGTGATTTGGCGGATGGGTGATTTGAGGATTGGGTGGTTTAGTGGATGGGTGATTTGGTGAATGGGTGATTTGGTGGATGAGTGATTTAGTGGATGGGTGATTTGGTGGATGAGTGATTTAGTGGATGAGTGATTTGGTGGATGGGTGATTTGAGGATTGGGTGGTTTAGTGGATGGGTGATTTGGTGAATGGGTGATTTGGGGATTGGGTGATTTGGTGGATGAGTGATTTAGTGGATGGGTGATTTGGTGGATGAGTGATTTAGTGGATGGGTGATTTGGTGGATGAGTGATTCAGTGGATGGGTGATTTGGTGGATGGGTGATTTGGTGGAGGAGTGATTTAGTGGATAGGTGATTAGATGGATTGGTTGATTCAGTGGATGGGTGATTTGCTGGATGGGTGATTAGATGGATGGGTGGTATGGTGGATGCATGATTAGATGGATGGGTGATTTGGTGAATGGGTGATTTGGGAATTAAGTGATTTAGTCATTGGGTGATTTGGACACTAGCTGATTTGGACACTGGCTGATTTGGGAATTGGATAATTTGGGAATTAGGTGATTTAGTCATTGGGTGATTTGGACACTAGCTGATTTGAATACTAACTGATTTGGACACTGGCTAATTTAAGGATTGGTTCATTTGTTCATGTGAGAATTTGCGATCTACAGATTCAGGGACGTGAGAATTCAAATACTTTTAGTACTATATACTTTAATACTTACTATTCTGTAATTGTTAAGACGACTTCCACATGTCACCATCACATACAACTATGAACGGTGCCTTGTGATAGCTATAGCCTCAAGGTGTCTATTTAATTAGGATAGTTAGTAAGGGTTGTTCACTCCTGGCTATTCAAGTTATAATACTGATGTTAATGACTAATTCTTGCCTTTTAGTAATTCTTCTTCTATGAACATACTCTAAAGGAACAATAATTAGCATGGTTATTAAGGGCTGCTTTTGTACTTGCAATTATTGTCACCTTCAAATTTCTTCTTATAGACATAAGGTCTCATTTGTACATTTTTGTGTAGTGTTTTATATCTTTGTTTCTGTATAGTGCTCTTTGTACTTGCATTTTTATGTAGTGTGTCATATATTCATTTCCACATACAGTGTCGTATATTCATTTCTATGTAATGTGTCATATATTCATTTCCACATAAAGTGTCGTATATTCATTTCTATGTAATGTGTCATATATTCATTTCCACATAAAGTATCGTATATTCATTTCTATCTGATATGTCATATACATATTCATTCTTATGTAGTGTGTCATATATTCATTTCTACAATAATGTGTCATATGTTCATTCCTACATAATGTGTCATATATTAATTCCTACATAATGTTTCATATGTTCAATTCTATGTATATAATGCTTCATGTCTTCATTTCTATATAATGTGTCATATATTCATTTCTATGTAGTGTGTCATATATTCATTTCTATAATAATGTGTCATATATTCATTTCTATGTAGTGTGTCATATATTCATTTCCACATAAAGTGTCGTATATTCATTTCTATATAATGTATCATATACATATTCATTCTTATATAATGTGTCACATATTCATTTCTATAATAATGTGTCATATGTTCATTCCTATATAACGTGTCATACATTAATTCCTACATACTGTTTCATATATTCAATTCTACGTATATAATGCTTCATGTCTTCATTTCTATATAATGTGTCATGACTTCATTTCCATATAATGTGTCACATCTACATTTCTATATAATGCTTCATATCATCCTCTGTACTTAATGTTCCACATCTTTGCTCTTGCAGAACATTTCATATCTTCATTTGTATATAAAGAGTCACATCTTCATTCTTGCACAACGTCTTACATCTGCATTTTCATACAAACTCCCACATCCTCATCTGAACTTAATGTTCCACATCCTAGCTTTTACAGAACATTTCATATCTTCATTTTTATATAAAGCCTCACATCTTCATTCTTGCATAGTGTCTTACATCTGCATTTTCATACGAAGTCCCACATCCTCATCTGAACTCCACATCTTCGTATCTGCAAAATGTTTCCTACTTAGATCAACACCAAACATCAACCAACCATGTTCAGTTCTCTTTGAACCCAGAATATAACCATATAACCGCTTATAAAATAGCGGCAATCGAAAAAGGAGCCTTGACCGTGTATCGTGCGTGGCACGCGAGAAGTTTTCGCCGTCGCGGCAGAATTCCATCGGCTGTGTCTCACGTGTCGTCTCGGAAATTTCAATGATCTCGCAAAATTCGGTATCACGCCAGCCGCGTTCGCACGCCTCGAAATCCGATCGTGAGTGGCCGGTTGGCGGCGCGTGAATCGAAAAAGCGACGCATGCCAGTCGAACGCGGCACCGTTTACGTCGATAGGGCTGTTCGACTAGTGTCGCCTTGGCCACCGGAACGATCGCTTTTCGGTTATGTCGATTTCGTTCATCCTACTCGTCTCCGTTCTTCTCTGTTGGCTGGTCCTGATACCGATCAGCCTCACGTTCGCCGGCTCTCAATCGAAAAACCGACCGACCAATAGTGAGTACCATTGTCCTCCGTTCTTTGTTGCACGTGAAACTGTTTTGGCGGATCTTTTAACTGCGCCGTGGATAATTGTGTTTGTGTACATGACAGTGGCTCTATTTGTACCGATTTTATCGCGATACGGATTTTTAAGGTTCCTTATCTGGATGCTTATGTAGCGTGGTCTGATAATCGCGAATTGAGTATTCGAGATCGAATTGATATTTATTTTTAGATTCGTTTTAATTCGGTTTGATCTTCTGTATTCGTGATTAGAGGAGAATTGACTTTGGGTGGATTAGAGTCAAGAAATTTTCAATTATTTTTTAATTATTTTTAAAATTATGCAGAGAATCATTGTTGAATTATGTGAGTGGATAATCATTTTTAGATTTTGATTTTGATTCTTGCTTTTCTTGTTTTATTTTTGATTAAAAAGAACTATTGGATAATTGGTAAAATAGTTCAAAATTATAGAGTAATTGAAATAATGGAAATATAATTGAACAGTGGAAAAGAATTGAAAAGTAGTTGTAATGTTTGAAAAATAATTAGAAAGGAATTGAAAAATAATTGAAAATAATTGGAAAAATAATTGAAGAAATAATTGACAAAATTGACAAAATAATTAATAAAATAATTCACAAAATAATTCACAAAATAATGGACAAGATAATTAAAAATAATTGAGAAAATAATTGACATAATAATTTAGAAAATAATTAACAAAATAATTGATAAAATAATTCATACAGTAATTGACAAAATACTTTACAAAATAATTGATAAAATACTTGACAAAATAATTGATAAAATACTTTACAAAATACTTGGCAAAATAATTGAAGAAATAATTGATAAAATAATTCAAAATAATTCACAAATTACTTGACAAAATACTTGACAAAGTACTTGGCAAAATAATCAAAAAAATAATTGATAAAATAATTGATACAATAATTGACAAAATACTTTACAAAATATTTTATAAAATACTTGACAAAATACTTGATAAAATACTTGGCAAAATAATTGATAAAATAGTGGACAAAATAATTGACAAAATACTTTACAAAATATTTTATAAAATACTTGACAAAATACTTGATAAAATACTTGGCAAAATAATTGATAAAATAGTGGACAAAATAATTGACAAAATAATTAACAAACTAATTGATAGAATACTTGAAAAAATACTTGACAAAATAATCGAAAAAAAACTTCAAAAAATAATTGAAAATATAACTAAAAAAAAAACTTGACAAAATAATTGAAAATATATTTCAGAAGTAATTGAAAAATAATTGAAAAAATTGAATAATTGAACTAGTAAATATTCCCACAACCACCAAACAGCTAAAATAAATAAATTGTACATTTTAACTCAATTAAAATACCTTCCTAAACGACATAAAAATACCAGCATGAATAATTACCAAGAAACTTTTCAGACCAATTATCCCATACCACAATAATTGAATTAGCCCAATCAATACTTTCTTAATTATCCAACAATTATCATGTCGAGCGATACAAACGATAGGAGAATTTGGAAACGTTGCGTGCCGAGTAAGCGACCTAATACTTATAATACAATCGGTCGAATTACGTTTAGCTTGTTTTTCTAGGAAGTTTCGTGTCCAGTCGAACCTCCAAATAATACATAACTCCGCCACGAATCATTATTACCAACTGCAGCAAACAAACTCTAGCAACATTAATATGTACACTCGTCGTGAAATATTTACAAACTGGCACGTGAAGTAGTACACTGAACCATTACCATGTAATTAAATATCCATAGCTTCGATTCAACTTTCCACGAAGTTCAAGAGTCTCTCACAAACTTCAAATCGTGAATCACTGCTTTAGCAAGGTTCTTTCTTTTACGGGGTTTCGTTAAGAATACCATCTTTCCACAATTCTACTCCTTATATTTTAATTTCTCTTACATCTGAACTCTCAGGGGTGGTAGATTACTGTCAATTTTTAATTTCGAGGTTTGTCAGATTTTTCAGTTTTTTTATTTTGGGGATTTTTAATTTTTATTTGTTAATTTTGAAGATTGATGTACTTTCAAATTTTCCAGTGACTTTTCATTTTCGTCAAGCAAATTCGTCGAATGAGAGAATGTCGAATTTTCACAAGTTCAGACACCTCAATGTCCATCTTTCAATTCCTTCAAGGACCAACATTGACTCCCATGATTCTCAAATTCGTATAACAGTGTAAGAAAAATATTCACGTCCGAACACCAAGCGTTCCCTATCGATCGACCGAAATTACCTCGCCGAAATTTGTAAATGACGATAATCGTCGACTGTCCGTCTGTCTGTCGCGTGATGCACAGCGAGTCTCCCCGAGGGTGAAGGGGCATTTCTTCCAGGAAGTCGCGTACGTCTGGGTCTCCGCGAACGGTTACGTGCGTATCTAACGAAATTCATCGACGTTTCCGGGGGTCGTTTCGCCGGCTTGGTGTGCGTGGAACGCTTTCAACTCCCGTGGATCGATGGGGGTCGTGCAACACGAGCACGAGCTTTTCTATGCCGGACACACGAGGCTTGACCGTCGCGCAATATCGATTCGACCAGTTCCTGGCATTCGTCCACGCGAATCGTTTCTTTCGTTTCCTTCTGTGTGAATGAAAATTGCTAACCGTCGCGTACCGCACAATAATCAATCGGATTGCGTTTATGCAATATAGGGAGAGGAAGACAGAACAGTGATTGGACCTCTCTTTAGTTTGGTATTGTTAGTTTGATGTTGTTTAAGTTTGGTAGTTTGGTTTTGGACTTTTTTTGTGCAACAGGCAACTTTTACTGGGTGACTATAAGGACTATATTTGTGATAGTCACCTTCAGTGTAGTATTTGCTCTTTGTGTATTCATCTAATTACTGTTTGAATAACTGTAGGTGTTCTTTGTATAAGTTTGTAGTTATAGTCACTGATATCTGTAATTATAGTCACTGATATGTGTAATTATAGTCGCCTTGATTGTCCTTTGGTATGATAGTATATGACTATACACACCTTTGATGTACTCATTTGCACTTGATATAGATGAATGAGTGTGTATTTAGTAGTACATGTACAATTATAGTCACCATTAATGTGTAGTCTTCTTCCAGACAAAAAATAGTATGTGACTATAATTATTATTGATAGGAGTGACTAACTATCATGTTCTAAGTTAATATAGTAATTTCAGTAAATTTTTACTGGGTAATTATAGTCATCCTCAATGTACAACGACCATTGACTCAATGCTGTGTGACTATAGTCGCCTTTGATATAAGTGAATGAGTCAGTAGTAATTTTAGTAAACTAGTATTGTATAATTGTAGTCATCCTTAATAACCATTGAGCAATTCATTGGTACGTGACTATAAGTGGTCTTTGATGTAAGTGAATGAGTCAGTAATTTCAGTAAATTAATATTATGTAATTATAGTCATCCTTAATAACCATTTACCAACCCAAAGCTGTGACTATAGTCGCCTTTGATGTAAATGAATGAGTCAGAAATTTCAGTAAATTAATATTATGTAATTATAGTCATCCTTAATAACCATTTACCAACCCAAAGCTGTGACTATAGTCGTCTTTGATGTAAATGAATGAGTCAGTAATTTCAGTAAATTAATATTATGTAATTATAGTCATCGTTAATAACCATTTACCAACCCAATGCTGTGACTATAGTCTCGTTTGATATAAGTGAATGAGTCAGTAATTTCAGTAAACTAATATTATGTAATTATAGTCATCCTTAATAACCATTTACCAACCCAAAGCTGTGACTATAGTCGTCTTTGATGTAAATGAATGAGTCAGAAATTTCAGTAAATTAATATTATGTAATTATAGTCATCCTTAATAACCATTTACCAACCCAAAGCTGTGACTATAGTCGTCTCTGCTATAAGTGAATGAGTCAGTAATTTCAGTAAACTAGTTTTATGTAATTATAGTCATCCTTCATGACCATTAACCAATCCAAAGCAGTGACTATAGTCACCTATAACTTTAAAACAACTTTAACAACGCTCACCGATTATAGTCACTGATATAATGACCATAATCAGTGACTATAAACGCTCGATCTATCAATGACAACTATAACAGCACCTACCTCAAAATTCAAATCACTAGCTATCAATACAATCACCAACCATCATTGTTTTCCAAATGCACCAGAACATTCTCAACCCAGTTCCACCTGAAGCATAAACAAGTACATAAACATCGAATAATTCACCACCTCAGCAACGAGCCGTGAAAGACCACCTAAAGAGCACCGAAAAGGGCAGCCAATCAAATGACAGACCCTTTGGCATCCACTCAAGCTCATCATCCTCCGATGAACTTGACACTGGCATCAACGATCATTTCAGTCAAAGTCAATCTTCACCCGGAAGTCATCCTCTGTGCAAACACCTGCGAAACCTCGAAGAATCCCGAGAATCTGTAGAGAAGCTCGTTAATCATCATCATTCGTAGACATTCGTATTGATTGGCTGACGAGAATCATTTACAGAGACGTATATCCTGCTCCACCCTTCTGTTGGTCTTCGTCGCACACCTAACTGAACGATAATACCGCGTACGGTTCAATAGCGGGCGTCGCGACGCCCGGCAGTCTGCCACCGTTTCGTTCCATCCTGTTTCGTCGTACGTACACACGTATAGATACTCTGGCGCATACTTTCACGAGCGAACCCACAGAGAGAGGGAACCGAGTTTTCGGACGCAAGAAAGCCTGTACAGTCAATGGCAAATGTAGCGTGCCGAAGGGAAATGTGGTAGAGAAGGAAGGGTTTTTAGGAATTTTTGGAGGTTTTGGGGTGGGTTACTTTTTGAATATAGGAATTTGGGGAAGTAGGATTTTGGGGTTAAGGATTTGGGGGATCTGGGAATTTGGGGATATGGGTATTTTGGGAACTAGGGATTTTGGGGTTTAGGAGTTTGGGGAACTACTGATTTTGGGGTCTAGAAATTTGGGGAATTAGGGATTTTGGGGTTCAGGAGTTTGGGGAACTAGGGATTTGGGGGTCTAGGAATTCGGGGAAGTAGGGATTTTCGGGTTTAGGAGTTTGGGGAACTAGGGATTTGGGGGTCTAGGAATTTGGGGATATGGGAATTTGGGGAACTAGGGATTTTGGGGTTTAGGAGTTTAGGAAACTAGGGATTTGGGGCTCTAGGAACTTGGGGAACTCGGGATTTGGGGATCTAGGAATTTGGGGGACTAGGAATTTGGTGGAACTAGGGATTTGGGGGTCTAGGAATTTGGTGGAACTAGGGATTGGGGGTTTAGGAATTTGAGGAACTAGGGATTGGGGGTTTAGGAATTTGGGGGACTAGGAATTTGGTGGAACTAGGGATTTGGGGGACTAGGAATTTGATGGAGTAGAGATTTGGTGGAACTAGGGATTTGGGAGTCTCGGAATTTGGGGGACTAGGAATTTAGTGGAACTAGGAATTTGGGGGACTAGGAATTTGGTGGAACTAGGGATTTGGGGAACCAGGAATTTGGTGGGACTAGGGATTTGAGGGACTAGGGATCTGGTGGAACTAGGGATTTAGGGTCTAGAAATTTGGAAGCATAGAGATTTTGAGAACTAGGGATTTGGGAGTCTAGGAATTTGGAAATCTACAAATTTAGGGATATAGGAATTTTGGAAACTAGCGATTTGAGGTTCTAGGAATTTGGGTATCTAGAAATTTGGGGAACTAGTAATTTTGCAGTCTAGGAATTTCAAACTCTACAAACTTGAAGATCTAAACCTTGATATCTAGGGAATTAACTGTCCAGGGACTTAACGATCCACAAAAAAAAAAAATAAAGAAATTCCAACATTTAGTATTTGGGAGAATTGAAAGTTTCCATCTCGAGATGTGAAAATGTAAAAATCATGAATTTAGAAGTTCTAAAGTTTACACAGTGTTATCGAGGAAAAGTTGGATTGCACCCGAGTGTACGTTGGCGCACGATCTTAGATGAGCATAGGCGCCGCCTTTCGGAAATTCGACGTCGGTTCGTTAACCCCCTGTGACGGGGTTGGCGAATCGATCAGGCTTGCACCACTTTTCCGTTCTCTGGTTACGACGTCTTTGCTCGTGATGGAAGGCAACGGCGATGTAAAAAACATTTTGAAAAATGTAATACTTAAAGAGTCACTTAATTCTATTTCACATCATATTAATATAGTTACTATAAATATTACTCTGTGGTTAGATTCTGTGTGGTTAGATATCCAAGTTCAATAGATTTTGAATGTTTGGTACTAAAAAATGCATTCTGATAGAGAAGATATGATGCCAGAGTGGTGGAGCACTAGCGAGAAAGGTTTGCAGTGCGTTGCCCTCTAGCGGTCAATTCAGAAACTACAAACTACACGATAACTTTGTATCACAAATACTCACAAGTTTACAAGTTTACAATCATAAAGTTACTAACAATATCCTAATTTCTCCACTGCACAATATTTTTAACAAATATAATTCCCAAAATAAGACATAAAGAAGCAAAAATTGTCGCTCCGTAATAAATCCAAAAATATAAATGCATCGCCAAAATAGAAACGTAAACGCTCAAATAATTTTCTCGCGGCGTTAAACGGAATTAGCCGCGAAATCAGCGATGAAAGGGCAAGACTTAACGCAGGGTACCCAACAAAACCGCTACGTCGATGGATCAAAGATGCGACAAGCACGCGTCCGTCTCGGAACGCTTTTAGCCGCGAAAGCTAGCGTGCGCCGCCATTAATTTACCGGACGATTTGGCCCGATTAATGCCCGCTCGCAAAATCCCGCGATTGTTCTCGCGGTCGAAAGGGGACAGGGATTTTCCACGGTGTCTCTTTGTCTCTTCGTCTGCCTCGTTCGTTACGCAATTAAAAAGCGACTCCCCTCCCTTTTGCCTGAGGAAACCGATTCACGGACCGTTTTAGAACGTACCGTTGTTTACGTCTTGTTGCCGCTACCTTCGCTCTTCAATGGCTCGCTGAGGAACAACTCAATCGCAGTCAATTAGCGTTCGAGTATTTGGAATTCGCTTTTTAATGGTGCGCTCTTCTTTTGTGGACGTTCAAGCAGCTTAGGACTCAAGCTTTTAGACGTCAAGGTTTAGAGACAGAGGAGTACTATTTTCAGATGATGATTCTTTAGGTGGATTCAATGGTGCAAGATGGGTAATGGGAGTACCTGGTAATGGGAGTGGACTTGGGAGAAGGACTTGTAGAAAGTTTAGGACTTAGGAGGAACCTAGATATGATGCTTATGGAAAGAGTAGAACATAGGAGGAACCTATGAAGTTTGGAACCTGTGCAAAACCTGGAGGAGATAAGGTTAGATTAGGACATGAGATGAACTACTTATGGACGTAAGGCTTATGTGAAGTTTAGGACCTAGCCTAGGACTTGTACACATGGAAGAGTCCACATGGAGGACCTTACGACCTATGGAGAACTTAGGGACCTGAAGGGTGTTTAGGGTTCATGGGTAGCTCCAAACTCTATGTGAAGGTGACTATGTGGAACTAAGCCTTCAGAGAGAGCCTAGGACCTACAGAGGACTTGGGGACCTATCCTAGGACCTACAGAGTGTTTGGGACTTGAGAACTTAAGGAGAGGTTAGGACCTATGGTGAAAACTAAGGGACCTAGAGGGTGGTTAGGACTTATGTGTAGCTTCAGAATCTATGTGAAAGGGTCCATGTGGAACTAAAGATTCATAAAGAGCCTAGGACCTATCTAGTACCTGGGGACCTAAGGGGAGCCTATGGAGATCCTAGGGCCTACCTAGTACCTGGGGACCTAAGGGGAGCCTATGGAGATCCTAGGGTCTACCTAGTACCTGGGAACCTAAGGGGAGCCTATGGAGATCCTAGGGCCTACCTAATACCTG
This sequence comes from Megachile rotundata, assembly GCF_050947335.1. Taxonomy (NCBI): domain Eukaryota; kingdom Metazoa; phylum Arthropoda; class Insecta; order Hymenoptera; family Megachilidae; genus Megachile; species Megachile rotundata. The sequence continues at coordinate 11,405,464 of NC_134997.1, forward strand.
GGGACCTAAAGGGAGCCTATGGAGATCCTAGGGCCTACCTAATACCTGGGGACCTAAAGGGAGCCTATGGAGATCCTAGAGCCTACCTAGTACCTAGGGACCTAAGAGTAGCCTATGGAGATCCTATTACCTAAATCCATAAGTCCCTAAATCCATAACTCCAAAAGTCTCCACAAAGCACTTCCCTAAAAATCACCTAAACAAAATAGTATCCCAGAATCCTCAAACCGAACAAAGTGCAAATTTGCGCCATCTCGAAACATCTAAGAGAACAGAAGCAAATAGTACGGGTGTTTACCGGATGAAGGGGATGAGAAGGAAACGAGGAAAAGTGAGGAAAGACCGATAACGAGCGTCGAGCGAGTCGATCGATAGTAGCACGTTTCGAGAGGACTGGCTCTCTTCTTTCCGAACGCCTTATCTTCGTTTCTTCCGTTCGATCGGAGTCCCGTCTCTTCCCTCTGCCATTCTCTCGCTCTCGCGACGATAGTCGATGATGGATGCTCCTCCTCGAATGGCTCTTAGCATTTTTCAGGGGGACAGAGAGTGGAAATACGCCATTGAACTTTATTGCTGTTCGAGTGGAGGCTCCGTTCACTCGAGCTGGCTCGAGTCGGAAAGGGGTGAAAAGTGGGCTTTGGGAAATCGTTTGCCGATCTCGCATGCGAGCTTGAGATGTTGTCGGGCTTTTCGTCTATTATTCTCCTACCGCCTTTCTATTTGGATCTTGCATATTCATCGTGGAAATCAAACTTACATCGTCTTTTCTGTCGTTCTCTTGTTGGTTTACTGAGAACTGCGGTCACAGTTGGTAACTTCTTATTAAGGGTGACTATCATGTAGATACAATTATAGTCTCTTTAGAATTGCTATAGCTGTAATTGTAGGGTGACTATAATTCAAGTCTTGTGGCAAATGAGCATTGAAGGTGACTATAATTATCGTAGGTGACTATAACTATCACAGGTGACTATAATGTGACTAGATGACTATAACTGTCACATCCTGTCCAGGTGGACCTGAAATTTTTTACTAAAACTATCATGTACATACAATTATAATCCCTTCAGACTGACTGTAGTTATAATTGTGGGGTAACTATTCAACATTTCTCGCAAATAATCATTGAAGGTGACTATAATAATCACAAGTAACTATAATCATCACCAGTGACTATAATGTGACTAGGTGACTGGGTGACTATAACATTCACATCCAGTACAGGTAGCCATGAAATTGTTCACTGAGGGTGACTATTATGTAGGTACAATTATAGTCCCTTCAAAATGACTACAGCTATAATTGTGGGGTGACTATTCGATTCTTGTGGCAAATAATCATTGAAGGTGACTATAATAATCACAAGTGACTATAATCATCACCAGAGACTATAATGTGACTAGGTGACTGGGTGACTATAACCTTCATATCCAGTACAGGTGGCCATGAAATTGTTCACTGAGAGTGACTATTATGTAGGTACAATCATAGTCCCTTCAAAATGACTACAGCTATAATTGTAGGGTGACTATAATTCAACTCTTGTAGCAAATGATTACCGAAGGTGACTATAACCATCATAGGTGTTGAATTGATAGCTTCATACTTAATATAATTGTAGTCACATCCTGGCCAGGTGGACATGAAATGCTTCACTAAAGGTGACTATCATGTAGATACAATTATAGTCCCTTTGGAATGCCTATATCTATAATTGTAGGGTAACTATAATTCAACTTTTATAGCAAATGATTATCGAAGGTGACTATAACCATCACAGGTGCTGAATTGATAGCTTCATACTTAAGATAACTATAGTCACCTATGATTGACCCATCACCCACTAAAGATGTCTATAGTTATCGATGATACACATACACATGATTTACACTTCAAGGTCACCCAAAAGCACCTCCATCCACATACTCGACACGAAATGTCCACTGTGAGTTAGAACATGTTTAACAAGCGTCTAACGAGCTGTGACGTCTGTTTCCAGTGTCCGGCACGACAAACAAGAAAGAGGAAGCGACGGCGGCGGTGGCCAATGTTGGCGTCACAGAAGAGACTTCCGGTGTCCTGGCCACGAGACCCAGAACTGGCAGCGATCCTGGAGGAGGTATAGACCTGTTGGCAGCGTTACAGCTGCACAATACGACCCGACAGGGTGTTACACAGGTGCCAGGCCTAGTTAGGTTAAAGCCAGCCTATTATCTTCAGGGTGAGTCCGTCAAAATATTTTATTCACGATATTATCACCTTTCAACTCACTTGAGGATTTGCCAGGTGTCGAGGCGCTGTTTAGAGTATCGTATGAAAAATTAAACTAACTGGGTCAACTTTAAAAGTTACACCTTAAATTTTATTACATTATTATGACATTAATTTTTTTTTTTATGGAATTACATTTTTTTAGACCAACCCTTAAGCTTTGGGTAGTTTTGAAGGACATGACTATTATTACCCGAAGTTTTTTCTTACTAAAATATTTGTTTGTTACTAAAATTTGCAGAGTGGCATAGGCTATCTGATTAAGAGTGAAATTAAAAATTAAGGAATAATCAACCCTTTATTAGATCAACCCCTGAAAATTTAATAGACAGTCACTGCCATTTTTATTTTATCGTACTAAATTCTTTTAGACCAATCCCTAACCCTTAAACCTACTTGTGTGGTTTTAGGATTAATGTTAGAACCCAAAGTTTGGACCCAATACTCGTATCAGTGAGAGGGTGGTGAAACACGATGATAAATCATTTCGCACAATTTACACCCGAGCGATGCATGCAGATTGCACGGGGCAGTAAATTTCGTGACGAGCACAGAAACGAAAAGCACTTCAGTAGGGTTCTCTTAACCCGAATATAGCCTTATTTGCATATCGAAGAGGGTCGTTTCTAACGCGAGCTATCTTTCTCGAGCGCTGTGACTGGTAATCATTGCTGGCAGTAAACTCGATTATTGCTTTTCGTAAATCACCGACCACTTCCTTCACTGTTTTTTCCCTGTATTAGGGCTTCGAATAGCATATGCTATAATCGAACGAAACATATTGGAATTGTAATGGCCCTCTGGGGAAACGATGAAGGGGATGAAAGTTTGGGGCATTCAATGACACGTGCAAATCCTTAAACACATTTCTATGTGTCGGAAAAATGACGGAACTTTTTAAATAGAAAGAAGAGTTATTTTGCCAAAATTAATTTTTTTTATTCAAAATTTAATCTTGAAACGATGCTTTGATCAAATTAATCTACAAAGGAGGAATTTCATTTTTAGTGAAGTTTGCAATCAAGTTTAATTTTTCATCAAGTTTAATTTTTAATCAAGTTTGATTTTTCATTAAGTTTGATTTTTAATCAAGTTTGAATTTTAATCAAGTTTGATTTTTAACCAAGTTTGATTTTTAAAGAAGTCCTCAGCGAGAAAGAGTAATCTAATTTCAAGCAGAATTAGCTCACAAAGAAAATAACGATTGGCTGAGCAAGTAACTCGAATATCGATTCATAAATTCAAGGATTCGATAAAAACACTCAACAGAAGCAAAGTATTTTATCGACACAGTGTTTCGCTATCTGTTCCCTTTCCTTCCGAATGGATCCAATAAATCCGATTTTAATGGCTCTCGAAAGAGTCACTTCTGTTCAAAAAGCCGATACAAATAACGTTTCGTTGTTGGAAGCATGAAAGTGATCAACTAGAAAAACAATTGGTGCTTATCACGGGTACACGATGGTTACATAACGACCGATTAATCGATATTGTGAAAGGTCAGTTTTATAGACGGTCTCTATTGGTAGACCAGAGGGAATTCCCTCTATCGATTCTCCTCTCCAATTTCATATCTTCTGGGTTTTATATTTATTACAGGAAAACCTTTTTTAATTACAAAAATATTACATGAAGCTTCATAAGTTAAAAACAGAGAACTTACAAAATAAAAGTTGTTTAATTTAACTAGCACCCATTAATCAGTTTTAAGTCAGACAGAAATAAAAATGCTGTTCCATGAAAAAAATTATTGTTGAGCCATTAAAAATTATCTACTAAATGTATCATCTGTAGCTTTCTATTTTAACAAATTAAAAATTTTGCACCCCCAAAAAAAAATTCAACAAGTCAAAAAAAATTGTTGTGCCACAAAAAAAATTATTGCTGAATGATTTAAAATAATTTACTAAAAATATCATTTGTAACTTTCTCTTTTAACAAATTAAAAATTTTGCACCCCCCAAAAAAAATTCAACAAGTCAAAAAAAATGCTGCATCACAAAAAAAATTGTTGAATAATTAAAAAAAAATTCAAGTAAAAAAAAAATGGTTTGACCCTAAAAAAAATAATCTAATTCACCCACGCCATCTATAAATCACCTTCCAATTTTAAGAAGCCAAAAAGAAGCAGAAATAATGCACCCCTCCCCTCAAAAAAAGCAACACCCCTCCCATAAAAATATTCTAATTCAATTTGTAAATAAACTAAAACTCAACAAAAAAGTAGCCCTTGAAAGAAACGAAAAAACTGCAACAAAAGCAATAAAATAAAAATACCAGAATAGGGGTGTAAATAGAATGCAACGCATAAAATAAAAAGTTTTCGCGTATCCAATTTACGGGGTAGTTTCAACCCCCGTAAACGCTGCACCCTACCGTGTTCCGCTTTCACGCAGTCGATCGACGAGAAACAGAGGGTGGGTGGGGGTTGCAAAAGCGTGGGCGACGGTGCAACGTCCGCGAAAAGCGACGAGAATGGGGGTGGTTGGCCCAAGGGTGACCGTCAGCAGGGCTTTCCCCGAAAGAAATTTCAATTACCTAACCCAGACCACCCCTGCACACTCTCTGTCGATGGTTTCATGGAAGTAACCGAACATTCTCCATGGTTTTCAACCACCGAATACGCTTTTTATTTCTCGTTCGATCGTGCACCCCTTTCTTTCACTTTCAGTCCTTTGTTCGGGTTAGTCGTCGACTTTTTACGACTTCGAATTGTCTCTGATGTTTCGGGGAATTGTTTTTGGTGGTACAATAGAAATGGGTGTTTCTGTAAATTGCAGTTGTTGAAGTCGTTTGTGGGGGGTCGTTGAGGGTTGATCTGTTAATGACTTTATTCGGCGAATACAGTTTCTAGCTTCTTCATGGTGGAATAATTATGTTAATTTACATAAAATTAACAAGGTTGTGGTGTTTTAAATGATTAGTGGATTTTGTATTGATTTTGATGGCAGAGGGATGATTTACAATATTAAAAACGTACGTCAATTTTTGTCAGAGTTCATAAATTTATTGAATAAATACAAATAATTATACACAGCACTTTTTCATGACACTGTTACTTCAAGGGATGAAATCACCCTCCAATAAAACCACCCCTTTAAGCTATAATAATTAACAAACATTTATAAAATAACTTAGAAGTACAACATCAAAGTCCTACACTTTCAAATCTATATTCCACCAAAGAAATCTATATTTAAATTATAAAAAAACATTAACAATAAAATTTCATTAAAACCTAAACAAATAATCTGTCATCCCCAAAAGAAAAACCGTAATAACACACCCTCAAAATTGATGTATCTCCGAAAGAGATCCCCCAAAGATAACACCCTTTACGCATCCTCAAAAGGAAACATTCCGAACGTTTATCCCGCAGTAAGGGTGGTTCCCAGAACTCCGCTCACGGTCCGATGATCAAAGAGAAAAACTTCAGCATCCGCCGTTAATTCACCATCTGCGAAGACGGTCGGCCAGAAAGTTATTCGTTTTGGAAATAAACAGCGCACAGATGAAATCAACCGACCCCTGAAGGGTGGACGAAGACAAGGGTCACCCAATTCGATGTCTCCCCATTCTGCTACAAAGGGGATCTTGTTTTCCATGTTTAGAGAAAACTCTGCACACGTGTCCAATACACACGTTATATCTGTGTAGACCTCTTTTGTTCGAGGCTTACAATGGCTACATCGCCCACTGGTTCAATTTCATAAACTGAATTTCGTGTATGATACCAGGGGCAATTCTTATTATTGATGATATGTGGTAGGGAAAGTAAAATACAGAGTAATTTATATTGGTGAGGGGAATAGGAATGATGTGTTGGGATTTGACAATTTTATTCATTAATTTTGAGATGGTGGTATTATGCAAGAGGAATACAATGCATAGGAAGGTGGTGAATGAGAGATAGGATGCGTGGGAATAGAATGCATAACTGTATCTCATATGTGAGAGAACACTCGTGGGGATATAGCGCGTGAAGGATACTATGCGTGAGGATATAGCACATGAGGGACCCTATGCGTGGAGATATAACGCGTGAGGAATCCCATGCGTGAGAAATACTATGCGTGGGGATACAGCGCGTGAGGGACCCTACGCGTTGGGATACGGCGCGTGGGAGACTCCATGCGTGGGGATACGGCGCGTGGGAGACTCCATGCGTGGGGGTAAAGCGCGCGTGGGACTCCATGCGTGGGGATACAGCGCGTGTGGGATCCTATGCGTGGGGGTACAGCGCGTGTGGGGTCCCACGCGTGGGGGTATAGCGCGTGTGGGGTCCCACGCGTGGGGGTATAGCGCGTGTGGCGTCCTACGCGTGGGGATACGGCGCTTCAGGGGTCCTACGCGTGGGGATACGGTGCGCGTGGGACCCTGCGCGTGGGGATACGGTGCGCGAGGAACCCTGCGCGTGGGGATACGGTGCGCGAGGGACCCTGCGCGTGGCGATACGACGCGTGGGGGATACGGTGCGCGTGGGGATACGGCGCGTGGGGACTCGTACGCGTGGGGATACAGCGCGTGAGGGACTGCACGCGTGGAAATATAGCGTGTAGCGATCTCTAACGCGCAGTAATCTAACGCGTAGCAATCTCTAATGCGTAGTAATCTAACGCGTAGTATTCTAACGTATGGCAATCCATCGCGTAGTAATCTAACGCGTGACTATCTATCGCTTAGTACCCTAACGCGTAGTAATCTACCTTGTAGTGATCCTTATCTCGCACTAATCTCCAACGCACCAATAATCCACCACATAGTGACCACCAACATACAACGTTATAACGTCCAGCAATGTAACGCGTACCCACATAGCATGCGCTCCTACATTACGTGCCCATACGTCTCTCCCACCCCGAAAAACGTAAAACGCGAACATCCTCTGCCCCCGTAATTCGACACCCTATGCATCCAACAAACCGTGCACCATTAGGTCGCATCAAACACGGGCGATAAAGTTTCTCCAGGGTATCATAACGCCCCGCAACCGATCCTCCGATCAACCACACGCGAAATTAATTCCCGCGACTAGTCAGCGAACCGTATGATCCTGTGCAACTGCAGCCAAGGACAAAAACGTTGTTGACCAAGGCGCTAGGCGCACACGTGTTCTTCGGTCTGGCTTCTTTTCGCGAGCCTCGAGTTTCAGACACGCCGCGGGCTTAATAAAGTAACTGGACACCATGGAGGGGTCCGAAGCTCGAGGACTATCGAACGCGTTCAACGTCAATTATCCACGCTTCGTTAGAACGTAATGGACGAAATGGAACGACTGTGCGTAATCGTTCTTTGAGTGCTTCATGTATCGAAACGTTGTCAATGATGGGGTGGATGGGCACTTTTCTTGCAGGTGTCGGGGCGGTTCGAGAGATCTGTGGTTGATGGATGTTTAATGAGAGGTGATTTAGGTTAGCCTGCTCTTGAGGTTAGGGGAATCGTTTGGAGCAATGGGGTGACAGCTTCTTTAGGATATATAGTTAGGATACATGAAAATTTCACAATTTTTTAACTCATAGGTTCTCAATTTTTTTTAATTTTGAAGTCTAGGTCCTAGGTCCTCTTCTGGATTTATACTCTAAAATTTTTTAACCATCTCCAAATTGTCAGATAAACTATCTTAGTCAGATTTCTAAAAATTTCTGAAGATCAATGACTGAGATCTTCTTCTATGGTTGTTACATTTTTGCTAGAGTAACCAGACTTGTTCTTAACTTACTATATACTGTATATTAACTATGTTTATACTACATAGACTAGGATAGGTTTCTTCTTTGTTACTAATTTATTTTTAAGACAAGATTATCCACGTCTCTATTTTAGCAAAACTATACAGAGTTTCACAGACATATCCATTAAATTTAGATGTCTATTAGAGCATCAGACCACGTGTCACATCCTAACCTCATCACGAAGAACCAGATTATACCATTTGCAGTAATCTAATGTTTTCGATCGTTCAAAAGGAAATTGTATTCGTGTCAAACGATATAAAGATACTATCAGAATTTCATGGAATTGTCAGGAACGTAATAGAGCCAGAAACTGTGGCCAATCGAATCTCCATGTGGCTGCGATTACGTAACGGTGCGAGCACGAACCGTGAATCGGACAAATCGATGCGACCCAGCAAAAATTTCGGCTGACCTACATCCACCGACTGTTTTGTCGTCCGAACATTGTTCTCAAACTTCTGCTATTTCATTGAACTTCGATGATGTATTTTATCAAAAATCCACTTATTTTATTTTAATTATTTTAATAGACTCTTTGAGTGCATTTATTTTAATAATTTTGTTAATAAAAGTCTCTTTAAATGTTTATTAAAAAATACTTATAAGGTCCTGTGAGTGCTGAGAGGATTCTTAAACTGTTATCAAATTTTTACTCTCAAAGTGTCAAATATTTCAAAATTGTAGAAGAGCAATAATTTGAACAATCATCATCATCATATAGCAAATGTTACTTTGCAGTACCCTAAAGAGTGACCTATAAAATCTCGCACAAATATAAAAATCTATTTCAGTACAAATTTTCCCAGTTGAATTTTAAGAATAATTAATAATTTAATTTTAAGTATAACATTGCTAAAGAAACAATGGTTGTAATAATTGATAAAAGAGTACTATAACGTAATAAAAAATGACAATGTCGGAGGAATGATCGAGTTTTACTACTTCAGGCGAGGAGAGGGAGCTGCGACTGAACGAGGCGAGCTTCGAACGAGCGGCCACGCTACTCCGGCGGGTTCCGGAATTCACTATAGCAGCCGCTTTGCGACAAGAGGAGGCCAATTCCGGGACGATCGTCGCCTTTTCACATGGGAACAATAGGTATGGACCACGTGTAATTTCATTCCTCGCACGTTTTCGCTCGGAATTCGTGCGATGAACAACACCAGGCCGCCGGGAAACACGCGTCGATGGAATTTTCTGATAAATTCCTCGCGCCTTTTGTTATTTCCATGGTGGAACGGTGGGGCGCGAAAAGTAACAGCATTCTGCGAATTTGGGATTCTGGGAGGACGTTGAAATTGTGGAACTTTTGGGATCTGAGGACGGTGGAATTTTGGGGATTTTGGGGTGGATGGGGGAATTTTAGGGATTTTGGGGTGGATGGGGGAATTTTTGGGATTTTGGGGTGGATGGGGGAATTTTTGGGATTTTGGGGTGGATGGGGGAATTTTTGGGAGTTTGGGGTGGATGGGGGAATTTTTGGGAGTTTGAGGATTTGGAGATTTGGGATTTGGGAGAGGGAGGATTTTGGGACTTTAGGGTTCTAGGAATTTGGGATTTGAGGAGAGTAGAATTTTGGGACATTAGGACTCTAGGATTGTGGGATTTGGGAAAGGTAGAATTTGGGGATTTTTTGGGCCCTGCAATTGTGGGATTTTAGAAAGGTGGGAATTTGGGACTTCAGAAGTTTGAAATTGTGGGATTTGGGAAAGGTAGAACTTGGGAACTTTAGGACCCTGCAATTGTGGGATTTTGGGAAGGTAGAATTTTGGGACTTTTGGGCCCTAAAATTGTGGGATTTTAGAAAGGTAGGAATTTGGGACTTTAGAAGTTTGAAATTGTGAGATTTGAGAAAGGTAGAATTTGGGAACTTTAGGACGCTACAATTGTAGGATTTTGGGAAGGTAGAATTTTGGGACTTTAGGGCCCTATAATTGTGGGATTTTAGAAAGGTAGGAATTTGGGACTTTAGAAGTTTGAAATTGTGGGATTTGAGAAAGGTAGAATTTGGGAACTTTAGGACGCTACAATTGTAGGATTTTGGGAAGGTGGAATTTTGGGACTTTAGGGCCTTACAATTATGAAATTTTAGAAAGGTAGGAATTTGGGACTTTAGGGCCCTACAATTGTGGGATTTGGGGAAGGCAGAATTTTGGAACTTTAAGATCTGATAATTATAGTATTTGGGGAAGGTAGAATTCTGGGACTTAGGACCCTACAATTGTGGGATTTGGGGAAGGTAGAATTTTGGGACTTTATGGCCCTACAATTGTGGGATTTTGGGACCTTAGAAGTTTGAAATTGTGGGATTTGGGAAAGGTAGGATTTTGGGACTGTAGGACCCAAAAATTATGAAATTTTGGGACTTAAAAATGTTGAAATTATTGAATTCAGAAATTATAAAATTCTCAAACTGTAGAACTGTAAAAATACGATACTTTGGGTCCGTGGAACTTTATGATAGACTTGTGGTATTTGGCTTCAGTACTTTGAATGTGACTTTGGGACTTTAAGGCTTCAGGGTAAAATTCTAAGATCCTGACTCTCCCATCTTGACCTCTTCAACATCCTACAATTCTAACTCACCAAAATCACCAATAAAATTCCCCATCAAATTCCATCTCATCTCCTGTCCCTCCATCCTGAAACCTGCGTCCCTCAATCCTGGACCCTGCATCCTCAATCCTGAACCCTGCATCCTCAATCCTGAACCCTGAATCCTCAACCCGGCACCTAAACGTTTCCATAAAGGCGGTAAAAGCTTCTATTCACCGAACGTAATTACGATCGGGAAACGAATTACCGAAGGCTTGAAGGGAACGAAGTGAAAAAGGTAAGAAGGAAGTTACTGTGTCAATTGTTGAGCCGGGACGAAGGAGAACACTTAACCCCAAAGTAGTCGCACCCTCTGCTGGCACGTGAGTAGCGCAGTCTAGTCGTTTTGACCTGGCTGACACAAATTGGATGCATCCTCTATGTGTCCGCGTATTAGGCGGTAATTAACACGCTCTGCTGAGCAGAAACCACGGCCAGTTTAAGCGGAATTAAATGTTTATTTAGCACCGCTATCCGGAAGCGCTGGCATTTTCGAATGTACGGATTTACCTTATCGGTTCATGTGAATGTCAAACTGATTGGAAGTAATCGAAACGTAATTGAGAGCGAAGTTAATCCTTTGATCTGGATTGGACTTCTGAATGAGTGTTCTGAATATCTTCATTTTTGAAAATAATGACCCAGTTCGAAAGCCCTGAATGAAACGCCGAAAGCGTTCGGAGACACACAGTTCTAAATCGAGAGTTTGAATGACATAATTGGGATTTCTGTGAACGATCCGATAATCCTGCTCTGTATCAAGTTGGAGAGCGATGATCTACGTTAAGCTTAAAATGGATATCGCAAGCACGCAACCCACTCCCTACTGATTCAATCACGTAATCTATTTAATACTGTATACACGTTTCAATTAAGAGCTCGAAACCGGTTCTAATCGATCTACAAACGTTGCTCGTGCACCACAGTCTGTAACCGCGTTATTGAATTGCACGGTCTGTTAAGTTATTCGATTATGTAGTTATACGGGAACTCATGCAGTTAATTATCGAACCTATTATCGCTACAATGCGTATGTCTTGGATTTACTGCATTGGAACATTTATCGGGTGCGATTCATCTGGAAGCTGTTTAGGTCTGGTACATGATGCAAGTTTGAGTTGATTAACTGTTAGGTCACTTAGCTGTTTAACTCAAGTCTGACTCTAACTCAAAGTTCATTGTTAATTTAGACAAGAGCCACATTAGGTCCAGAGTGATGGTAAACTTCATGTAGGCCTAGGTTCTATTCCAGACTTAAGTGACGACCTGAGTGTCCTAAGTGAACGTAAGTGGAAACCTAAGTGCCCTAATCCAGATCTAAGTTTGACTTCGACTAATAAACTCGACTCAAGGTTAGTTGTCATCTTAGGAAGGAACTACATTGGGTCCAGAGTGACAATAAACTTCAGATAGGTCTAGGTCCTAATCTAGACCTAAGTGTCGACCTAAGTGTCCTAAGGGATGACCTAAGTGTCCTAAGTGAACCTAAGTGTCCTAATCCAGATCTAAGTTTGACTTCGACTAATAAACTCGACTTAAGGTTAGTTGTTAACTTAGGAAGGAACTACATTGGGTCCAGAGTGACAGGAAACTTCATATAGGTCTAGGTCCTAACCCAGACCTAAGTGATGACCTAAGTGTCCTAAGTATCCTAAGTAATGACCTATGTGTCCTAAGTATCCTAAGTAATGACCCAAGTGTCCTAAGTGTCCTAAGTGTCCTAAGTGTCCTAAGTGAACCTAAGTGAAAGCCTAAGTGTCGCAATCCCTACCTAAGTTTGACTTCAACTAATACACCCACATACCCAGTGTAAACCTAGTGTGTCCAAACCAGTACCCAATCCACATACCTCATATATGTAGACCTAACCCAAATGTCCACAACTTTCCAATTCCCAATCTAGAACTCTGCCTTTAGATAACCTAACCCAAGTCCACATTCTAACTTCATCTAATTGAGTTAGATCAGTTGATCGACTGCCCATTTGCTGCCCAGATCGATAACCCATTTAGGTCCAACCCACATCCATTTAAGGTGCACCTAGAAAAAAGTGATCCTAAAAGAGTTGTTCCATTTTGCAGATATTTGGAGCTGCAGAGCAGCGGTCGTAAAGACGAGCTTCGACTTCATTACGTGTCCCGTCGTGACGGGACTGTCCACGTGGAGGCGTTTCCTTTCCGACTGGCCGACGGTGCCTGGCACAGGGTCGCCCTAAGCGTAAGCGGCTCGCAGGTCGAGCTGCTCGTCGACTGTCATCCCTTGTACAGGCGGTTGCTCAGGCCTGGACCACCTGACACCAATTTCACTCTGCCTCAACTTCAGCTCTGGGTAGGACAGAGAAACGTCAGGCACTTTCTCTTCAAGGTACGTCCTCTTCCCTATCCCCTTTACCCAGTTTTATCTGGTACAGTGTCAACAGTCATTTCGAGAAGACACAATTAGTCTTGTTAAACGTCTTGGATCTTTCTTAACACGTTCAGACATGTACTGTTTTACACGTGGGACATCTATTACAGGTAGATGAGTACCTGTCTGATGACACAGCTAGGTTGATTACTGAATTAGGTTGTCAGGATGATCATAAGATAGTTAGGTTGAGATGGTCACATAATGGTTAAGTTGTTAAGATGATCACATAGCAGTTGGAGTATTAAGATGATCACAAAACAGTTAGGTTGTTAAGAGGATCATATAATAGCTAGGTTGTTAAGATGATCACATAACAGTTAGCTTGTTAAGATGATCACACATCAGTTAGGTTGTTAAGATCATCACAAAACAGTTAGGATGTTAAGAGGATCACCTAACAGCTAGGTTGTTAAGAGGATCACATAATAGCTAGGTTGTTGAGATGATCACATAACAGTTAAAGTATTAAGATGATCACACAACAGTTAGGTTGTTAAAGTGATCACATAACAGTTAGCTTGTTAAGATGATCACAAATCAGTTAGGATGTTAAGAGGATCACATAACAGCTAGGTTGTTAAGAGGATCACATAACAGCTAGCTTGTTAAGATGATCACACATCAGTTAGGTTGTTAAGATGATCACAAATCAGTTAGGATGTTAAGAGGATCACATAACAGCTAGGTTGTTAAGAGGATCACATAACAGTTAGGTTGTTAAGATGATCACATAACAGTTAGGTTGTTAAGATGATCACAAAACAGTTAGGATGTTAAGAGGATCACATAACAGCTAGGTTGTTAAGAGGATCACATAACAGTTAGGTTGTTAAGATGATCACAAAATAGTTAGGATGTTAAGAGGATCACCTAACAGCTAGGTTGTTAAGAGGATCACATAACAGTTAGGTTGTTAAGATGATCACAAAACAGTTAGGATGTTAAGAGGATCACATAACAGCTAGGTTGTTAAGAGGATCACATAACAGTTAGGTTGTTAAGATGATCACAAGACAGTTAGGTTATGAAGATGACCACATCATCCAAGGTTCTGCAGGTTCATAAATAATTTATGCTTTACCTAACGCACTTTCGTTTCACAGGGTGCTTTACAGGATGTGAAGTTGATACCCGGCCCTCATGGCTACCTTTCACAGTGTCCCCAACTCGATTCGTCCTGTCCCACCTGCGGTCAATTTTCTATACTACAAAACACAGTCGAGCAGCTGATGCATAACCTCAACGAACTATCACGTAGGGTGAGTACAGTCTCCACATAAACTATTCCTAAACCTCCACTTTTAGCTCACTGACATCCTTCCTTTTAGCTAGCCGCTGCAGAGGGCAGAATAAGCAAAGTGGAGGAGTGCGAGTGCCAAAAAGCGTGCAGGGCTAACGGCACGGTTCACGAGGACGGCGCCACTTGGGAGAAGGGCTGTCAACAGTGTTCGTGCGTGCACGGAGAAATAGAATGCCGGCCAACGCCCTGTGCTGCTGTCACTTGCAAGAATCCCGTCATTCCTCAAGGACAATGTTGTCCGATCTGTTTGAGTAAGCTGATACTCGACTGATACTTTGCTTGTCATCTGCTTATGAGCTTAGCGGACCATCTTGGGTCTCAACCCCTTCGCTACTAGGATGACCATAACCACACGCCATAAGTTCATGTGCTGTGGGCGACTACAGTCATCCTCCTTCAGAAGGGGCACTCTTTTGGTACGGATGACTGTGGTCGCTTAGCGGGTTAGGCTGGGTTAGGTACAGTGGAAGTTTTCAAATGACTATTAACACTTTCGCTGACTGAGGTTTGCTACCTGTGACAATAGAAATTTTAGTACTATGTTTGAATAAATGTCTGAAATTATGTAAAATCATGGAAGCTTGATAAGTAGAATGTGAAGAGTAAAATGGCGGCAGCGAAGGTGTTAAGATGGCCGTAGCGAACGGGTGGTAAACGACAAATGACCAAATAAATGAAATCGAACTACGTATGTGTATCACTAAAACAAAATTTCACGATGCTAATTAATTTCGAATATTGCTCGTTGTCTGCAGAACAATGTTACTTGCATGGCGTGATTTACGATCACGGCGAGAAAGTCTCGCCGAAACAGTGCGTCGAGTGCGACTGTTTCGACGGCAGTTTCACTTGCCAGAGATTTGACACGGAAACCAGATGTCCGCCATTGCCTTGTCCTCCTAGCGAACAGATCAGCGTAGCCGAGGAATGCTGCAAATTCTGTCCAGGTACGTTCATCGCTTCTTCATTAACATCCGTAGTATTACGAAGGGTCACAGTTCATTTACCGAAAGCATGTAATTCATGTCATTTATCAGAAGAACCCTATTCTGTAATTGACCCCTCACCGAATGGCAGCATGCCGACCATTTAACATGAAAGGGGTTAACTCTGCCTATATCGCTAAATCAACTACTAAATCGCTAATCCAATGTTCTATAACTGTCTCTGCATTCGCCTTGGCTAACCAAATTTAACCAGGGGTGGACTACTGCGCGAAGGGCCACAAGTGTCACGCTAATGCATCCTGCCTGAACCTGCAGACAACGTACGCCTGCCACTGCGATATCGGTTTCCAAGGGGACGGTCATAACTGTCACGGTACCTAATTGATCTCTAACTTTTTCTCTAACTGCTATTAACAACCTATGTGTCCGATCGAATCGATTGGAAACTTGACGAGTTACACGGTTGCGAATGGATGAACTTTCAACAATTTACAGTCGCAACTTTGTAACCTGAACGAGGTGTTTCAAAGCTTATACAGGGTGTTTCATTAGTGTTAACCGCCTGAAGCATGTCAATCGCTTAAATGCTGTCGCTAAGTCCAAGAGTGGATCCAGAGGTGGAGTCTGTCCCCTGACCTCTCGAGTTTGTTTGAAACCCTGTGGCCCTCAGATCCCACCTCAGAAAGTAAGTCCGCGGAACATGTGAAGTTTCAAAAGGCAACTGTCTCTAGTTCACACGAACAAAATGAAGCATCCTGTATGGCATCGTAATTAACCAACGACCGTTGCTGATCCGGTTAACCTGTTGACACCACAGACATAGACGAGTGTAAACAACAAGGTGGCTCGGAAGGTCATCACTGCAACGCTAACACAAAATGCGTGAACGTGATCGGCTCGTACACGTGCGAGTGTCTTCCGGGCTACCATAGAGTGGACAAATTCAACTGCGCCGAACTCGACGAGTGTGCGACTGGCCACCACGCGTGCGACGAACACGCGACCTGTGTGAACACCGCGGGCAGTTACTATTGCATCTGCAAGGATGGCTACACTGGCGATGGCTACACCTGCAAACGTACAGTATTCCATTTCCTCGCTTCAATTTTCGCTCTGTCGCTACTGCTAGACCTTCATGTAACAAGTCTAACATGCCTCTTCGCCTCCGCTTTCTCCAGCCGTCTGCAATCAGACCTGTCAGAACGGCGGCGAGTGCGTGGCGCCAGGAAGATGTTCCTGTCGTCGCGGTTACATAGGCAACAGTTGCGAGCTCGACCTGGATGAATGCGCCAGCGATCTCCATCGCTGTCACCAGTCGTCCACTTGTTTCAATATGCCTGGATGGTATTACTGCCGTTGCAAGCCCGGATACAGAAGCGCCCTTCACGACAGCACCCAGGGCACGCAGTGTCTCGACATCGACGAGTGCAACGATCAGACGATCGAGAGGAGACACACGTGTCACCCCAGCGCCAAGTGCGTCAACACCGAGGGTGGATACGAGTGCATGTGTCCGCCTCAGGAGGACAATCACACCGCCGAGGAGTGTAGATTGAGTAAGTACCCTCTGTCACTCTTTCTATTCATACGTAATGCAACGGACGTTCTACCACAGGTTGTTGGTTCGAGAGTCGAGAGGTTAAGAATGGAGAGACCTTGGCACCGGCTGGGAATCCTTGCAGAAGATGCACCTGCAAGGACGGAGTCATCACATGCAGGGACCCCATCTGCGACTGCAGTGCCCCGGGGAGTCACAGGGACAAGTGCTGCCCGCAGTGCGATCCGGCAGCCTCGTGCAGGCACCAGGAACTCCATCACCTAGTCTTCAGGAGCGGTGAACGATGGATTTATCAGTGTCAGACTTGCGAATGCCTGGTAACGATCTTTGCCAGATCACCTTATGGTCCATAACTAGTCCATTGCATTCCATATAGGTCCGGGTACTTGAGCTAACTCTAGCTAACCTTTATATTATTTCCTACAGTCCCAGTTAGTCCCTGTAATTCCCTAGTTCACTAAAAATATGATAGTCACTCATAAAGTGATCACCAATGCACCACAACAAAGTCCATTGCCCCCAAGTTGTGACTAATGCTAAGTAATGTCCCCAAGTTGTGACACACCATATATATATGACTTCCTATTTGCAGTACGGTGAGATAGACTGCTGGCAGATGGAGTGTCCACCGGTGAGCTGTTCGAACCCCGTGACGGAGGACGGGGACTGTTGTCCGCGTTGCGAGGACGATCCCTGTGCGAGAGAGCTACCAGGAAACGGTACCTCTCTCTCGTTGCTGACTCGACCAAGGCCTTGCAGTTACTCCGGCATCATCCACGACAGTGGCAGCTCCTGGCAGGATCCCCATGACAAGTGCACCACGTGCGAGTGCAAGGTAAGGAGGGCGTCAGGCCTCGACGCGTCGAAGGGCCGAAGAATCGTCGGTCACACAGGATTCGGATAGGATAGGGGGGTTCGTGGGGGAAGAGAGGGGCGAAGGACGGAGAATAAACGACATTGGAATCTCATAGGATGGACTTCATTCGACATGGAATTCATTTGATCTCATAGGTAGACGTTGATGTGCTTTTCAGTTGTAATGTGACTTTGGGGCTGTACAGGGCGATTCAAAAGTGGTGCACCTGTGTAGAAAGTGGTGTTTGAAAGTACAGTAACTGTAGAAAGTACAGTAAGTACAGAAAGAAGAGTAACTATAGTAGTTTGAAAATAATTTTTGAAGTCTGTGCTAAGTTAGGGATGTGATTCCAGAAGGTCGTTTATTCTCGTCGCGCTCTCTTTTCGCGCGAAATCAAGAGCTCAAGGTCAGTAAATGAAGAAACTAAGTATCGCCTTCATTTAGCCGTGAATCTGTGATGTACATATTTGAACAGTTGCGTTCACTGTGTCACGTCGAGGTGCGAGCAGTTGCTGTGCGGCAGGCGTCCATCGTGAAAAGAAACATCAGTGTACATATAATTACACGTGGCGGATCACACACTTAATCTCCCTTTCCCCGCTTTCGTTGTGACGAAACATTAACATCGCTTGCGTGTTGCATGAGCAGCATTCGTGTAACTAACGTAAACAATTGTAAATACCGTGCTATTTCAGGAAGCGACTCGAAAAATCTGTTATCGTTAATATTGAAGATACAGTCATTTTAGAGAGTGTTTACCTTCGTGACATTCTTTTTTTCGAGATAATCGATCAGTCATCACACTTATCGCAGTACGAATTGTCCGCCACGTGTAGGAAGCCACACACCACCAGCCATATGTATACCGTTGTTCTCTCGCTCTTTCTTTCTTTCTCTTTCTGTCTATCTGCCATTTGTTTACCGTGTCAGTAGGTAATCCTCGTACAATACAAGGTACCGCTGACTCTGATTTGTTTCCAGTATGCCATTTATTTTTGCGGTGTGAGTCTACATTGCAAAGCTGTTTGCGCTGAATTCTTGGTGTACGCTGGGAGAAAAATTTATTCAATTATTTTATTATTTATTGAGTTACCATGTAGGTTTGAGTCGAAATTTCAGTTGTGGCAGAAATTAAAATGAAATCATTTCTAACCTCAAATTCACCCAAATTGCAAGTTTACTTGAAGTATGATCAAACTATTTGATCAAATTTTAGGTAAACTACAGAAGGTAAATTAGGATCTGGGTCAAATTGGGTCAAGTCTAATTTGCTCTCCAAATTTATTGATTTAAATAATGCTAAATGTAATTTAGATCAAGATAGCGATGGGTCAACTTTGCATAAGCTCCTGACTTTCCATTGGCATTTAGCTCTAACCTACTCCTTAGAGTCAAAGCCTAAATAAACTATAATTTACCCAATTTCATACTAAAAATTTCAGTCTAACTTCAATGCAAAATTCAGTATAATTTATCCCTTGAAAACTTAGTACAAGGAAATAATTCTCTCAGCGTGAACAACCATTGCGTGACGCTAGTCTTGTCATAATGCGATCTAAAGCTAACATGTAAATTACTCCAAGATCTGGAGGTACTAGCGTTCAGCGACACGTTCAGGGGCGTCCCTAAGCTAGCCTTAACATCTTTTTTTTCTTAGATGTGTACTTTTCTTTTTCTTTGGGCTGCCTTGCACGCGGCAGTGTTCATATTATTTATTAGTATTTCACGTACAGTACGATTCAAAGAGATTTCGAGCTCAGCACCGTATACATATACGTACTGTTCTGCATGTTCTCTCCAACGATCAGAATAATTACACTATCGTAGAAACGAGAATCATTGTTATTATTGTCGTTATTATTGTTTATGTAGCGACGATTGGTTTGGACAATCGTACGTTTTTTTTCACCCTCGCTCACTGTATGGACCAGGTGCAATAGCTTGGACGAAAACAATACAGCTCTCGCGAAATATTTTATGTGTGTTGGTTTCTTAGACATTTTATAGTTAATTCAGTTTCATTGCTAATCCAATGGTTTATATTTAAATTGACCAAATAATAAATGTAACAAGTATACAAGAATCTATAAAAGATAACCTTAATGTACTGTAGTAGATAGTGGCGCCATCTTCTTTGACCAAAATAGCAAATGGCGGAGCTATCTTCCCTAAGGAAATTAGTAAGCAATGAAACTTTTTTTCTTACAAAAAATTGTTGTGACAAAGAAAAAGTATTGTGACATTTTTAAAAAAAATTGCAATCTTCTTTTTTATTGCCATTTTCTGTATTGTGTATAATTTTGTCCTTCCTCCTACGTCGCCATTTTTCCTGAAAATCTCTAATACAACTGCCTAATCATTAGTAACATTCTGAACATAACATCAAGTTTAACTAATTAAGAATGCAATCAAATTTAAACGGAGTCAGATAAAAATGAAATATCTAAGAAACCAACACCTGAACGGAAATTAACGAGCGTCATAAATTGAACACTGCCGCGGACACGAAGAAAAGATCAGTCAGGCTCAATGTTTAAAATCTCACTGCTTCGGGTCGGCCCTGCATGGATCGTATTTCTACATACGCATTTGCCTCTAACGAAAGCGGAAGCAACTTCATGGCGTGTGACATAACCTCACTTTCGTCGATTCGGCGTCATCGTTCCAGATAAAAAATTACATCGAAAGTAATCAAAGCAAGAATCTACAATAAGCACAAGATAGTGAGCACAACTATTATTAGAATCTGGGTATAAAAGTGAGATAATCAAAAATAACCAGAAAATGTTGTTAAAAAAATATAGAATTAATTTGTAATTACAAGTCTTATTTTAACCAAAGTGCAGTCCAAATTATAAATTCCTAAATTGCAAATACTACTAATTGTAAATGGAATGATAGATGAGAAAGGATCGACGAAAAGGGTAAAACACGAAAGAGCGAAAGTGCTGTACAAAAGATGCTGCGAAATTATTTAACCCGTCACTTACAAGCATACGTACACTCATAAGACACACAGTTACACATCTATACATGTTTACACATTGCCCGTGAACGACTAACCTGACTAGCCTAACGATGGGTATCCTTGCAGGTGCCGTACTGCGCCCAATTGGTGAGCAATAGCGCGTGTTGTGTGCATCGGTAATCACGTCACTTCTACCTCACCTATAATCTCTTCTACCCGCCTCTTCTTCTTTTTTGATTAATGTCTATCTTCTTACTGTTATTGTTTACTGTCCATGACTAAATCACGAGCTCGAGTGCTTTCTTCCTTTGCCTGCTTGGCCCGGCGCCATGAACGTAAGAACATTTGTAAAAAGATCTGATTTTCGATGTTTAGATTGTAGTGGATTGATGTGGTTATATTGGAACTGAATATTATGAGTATTTGAGGACTGTATGACGACTGTATGATGAGTATATGACGATTATGTGATGACTATATGGTGACTGTATGATGACTATACATATTATGACTATATGAAGGCTATATGACGACTATATGACGATTATATGACGACTATCTGATGACTATATGGTGATTATATGAGAACTATACATATTACGAGTATATGACGACTATATGAAGGCTATATGACGACTATATGACGATTATATGACGACTATCTGATGACTATATGGTGATTATATGACAACTATACATATTACGACTATATGATGACTATATGAAGGCTATATGACGATTATATAACGATTATATGACGACTATCCGATGACTATATGGTGACTATATGACAACTACACATATTACGACTATATGGAGGCTACATGACGACTATATGACGATTATATGACGACTATCTGATGACTATATGGTGACTATATGACAACTATACATATTACGACTATATGACGACTATATTACGACTATATGACGATCATATGACGACTATCTGATGACTATATGGTGACTATATGACAACTATACATATTACGAATATATGACGACTATATGAAAGCTATATGACGACTATATGAAAGCTATATGACGACTATATGACGATCATATGACGACTATCTGATGACTATATGGTAACTATAAGACAATTATACATATTACGACTATATGACGACTATATGAAGACTATATGACGATCATATGACGACTATCTGATGACTATATGGTGACTATATGACAACTACACATATTACGACTATATGACGACTATATGTCGACTATATGAAGGCTATATGACGACTATATGACGATTATATGATGACTATATGACGACTATATGACGACTATAATCAGAGTACCATGTCTACTGATTCTGACCACAGGTTCTTACGTCCATGAGTCAACCGGTGCTTGATTCTCTCTTCTTTTCTTTTCGTTTCACTTTATCGTTGATTTAGATTTTACATTGTAGTGCGTGTAACCTGATTCGTAGAGTCTTCGCACGCTGGTCACCGGACTATGACCCGGGATTCCCAACCTGTGGGTCGCGACACTCGATCCCATAAATGTTTGCAATACCATTGTACAATTTTATAAAAAATTTCACTGCTGCAACATTACAACAGTCTACTAGTATTTACAATATCTCATCAATTTAAGATGCATCATGATGGAGACATTATAACATTTAGAATTGTGACTGCGTAAATTAGGTTAGTTTATTAAGTTAAAAGTAGCAGGTTAAAATTTAATCTGTCATTTATTTATGCTTTGCTTATTCCACTAAAAATTTAGTATAATTAAAAAATGGTTTGTAAGTTATTTATTGATAAGGAGGTCGCGATTGCACGAAAGGTTGGGAACACTGATATAAGGTGTTCGCTGTTTCTGTTGGACACTGGGTTTGCATGAGCCCTCCTTTCATGCCATTTGGGAAAAATATTTTAGTAATCTTGAAATTAACTGCAAACTATCTTGTGTAAGGTTTATAGGAATTTTGGTGACAAATTCAGCTGACTACTAAATTTTTAGTATTGCAATATAAAGAACTCAAATTTAGAAAAGTTTAAAAATGCAATTATTATTAATTTAAATACAACTATTATAAAACTTGTTACATTAATCCTTGAATGACTAGACTGAATCAATTAAAATCCAAAACAGAATAGAATAAAATAGAATAAAGTACAGATCTGATATTTCAGTAAAATTAATCTACTTAACTTTTATAAATTCTCCCAAAATGGCAAGGACTCACTGTGAACCCACCCTAACAAAAACGTTAATGCCAAGGGTGAATCGCGAGCACGTCGCATGTTCATTAAAATCTTACAAAACTGTTCTTGATCGACGTATCAACGATTTTTAAATTGCATTCACATTACCATAAAAATTCACATTACAACTAGTAGTATACCTCAAGTCCTACATAAAAAATTCAGCTTTCAATTATAATATCAACTCAGACAATTCTGCCATTCACAATTAAATTCAACAAAATCATCATGCAATATTAGATTAATTTATTTTTACATAATTTGTCCATTATGTAATTAAATTCATTTATCCACGATGTAATTAAAAGAACGTCGATCGATCGATCAAGACACCTCCATCTTGGTACTCACTGGCTGACTGCACGTTTACAAAGATTCGCATGCACCGACTCACCCCACGCTCTTCCGGCTAAATTCAAGTATACACGAGCCATTTCGTACTCGTCATCGATAACGAGATAAAACGAGACAAAGATTTCAATTTGGTATCGGTCGGGGCGCACGGCGCACGTGGTGACAGACGCACGCACACGCACACGAGCGAACACACAGATTGCATTTTGGTTCGTTTCTCTTTTATTTCGATCTTCTTTTTTATTTCAATTATGGTTTCGTTACACTTGAGCCTCTTTTGCACCCTCCTCTGATCTGCATTCGAGATTCGATAGAAGCACCAAGAGTCTCTTTCTCTCTCTATCGATTTTTTCCTTCTGCGATTCTGGCAAAAGACATCTCTCCAATTTGATTCAATTAAAAGACTTATTGAATTAAGTGTGATTTATGTGTTGATCATTGCTATTATTTGGAAGTGCATCATTTTACCTTGCAGTTTAACTAGTGAATAGATCTGACGCGATACTGTGGGGATACTAACAGGGATTTTAGCGATTGAGGGACTCTAACTATAGGGATCTCGGCACGTGAGGATTTGGGTTGAAAGGATCTCAGCACGTGAGATTTCAACGCGTAGGAATTGTAATTTATAAGGAAATCCAGCGCGTAGGAATTCCAGCGCGTGGGAAGTCCCAGCGCGTACTAATTCCAGTGCGTGGGGAGTCCAGCGCGTGGGGGTTCCAGCGCGTGGGTGTTTCAGCGCGTGGGGGTCTCAGCGCGTAGGTATTCCAGCGCGTGGGGGTCTCAGCGCGTGGCGAGTCTCAGCGCGTGGGAGTTCAGCGCGTAGGAATTCCAGCGTGTGGGGGGTTCCAGCGCGTGGGGATCCCAGCGCGTAGGAATTCCAGCGTGTGGAGAGTTCAACGCGTGGGGAGACCAGCGCGTGGGGAGTCTCAGCGCGTGGGGGTTCCAGCGCGTGGGGGTCTCAGCGCGTAGGAATTCCAGCGCGTGGGGAATCTCAGCGCGTAGGAATTCCAGCGCGTGGGGGTTCCAGCGCGTGGGGGTCTCAGCGCGTAGGAATTCCAGCGCGTGGGGGTCTCAGCGCGTAGGAATTCCAGCGCGTGGGGAATCTCAGCGCGTAGGAATTCCAGCGCGTGGGGGTTCCAGCGCGTGGGGGTCTCAGCGCGTAGGAATTCCAGCGCGTGGGGAATCTCAGCGCGTAGGAATTCCAGCGCGTGGGGGTTCCAGCGCGTGGGGGTCTCAGCGCGTAGGAATTCCAGCGCGTGGGGAATCTCAGCGCGTGGGGAATCTCAGCGCGTAGGAATTCCAGCGCGTGGGGGTTTCAGCGCGTGGGGGTCTCAGCGCGTAGGAATTCCAGCGCGTGGGGAGTCTCAGCGCGTGGGGGTCTCGGCGCGTGGCGAGTCTCAGCGCGTGGGAGTTCAGCGCGTGGGGATCCTAGCGCGTAAGAATTCCAGCGCGTGGGGAGGCTCAGCGCGTAGGAATTCCAATGCGTGGAGAGTCCCAGCGCGTAGGAATTCCAGCGCGTGGGGAATCTCAGCGCGTAGGAATTCGAAAGCGTGAATCCTCACGAGTAGAAGTTCGAGTGAGTCCTAAACCCTCACCGTAAAAAATCCTAAATAGTAAAAATCCCAATGGGTCCAGCGCTATCTGCATCCCAACTGACCAATGCACCAAAAGTTCATAACATTGCCAGAATCGCGACGGAACGTAGTGGAACCTAGACACGTTGTATTCAGGTGTCAGATACATACTATGGAAATTCATTGTTTTGTCCCCCGAATGTCAGAGCATGATTGTCATGAGTCGATTTCTTGTAATTGTGATCGTGAAGCAATGCATTGAGCGAAAGGCATCGTACCAGACTTCAGCAAAGGTGAACGACGGATATTCACGTGGGTCTTCTTCACAGCGGAACACACCGTGTGCTGTTTCAACGAAACAATGAATTACATATTATGTGGAGGATTACCTAAACCGCCCTTCCGCGAACGCGAAAAGTCTTGGAGTCACGTTGTGATCTGTTAAAGGGTGACTCTTCAAATTCGCGGACACTAGAATCGCTGTGCACGAAGGTACACGCAAGGTGCACTCCCAGTTTCGGACACGTACACGTTTAGATATGGTGTTTAGCTGCCAACACTTTCAAAAGTCAACGAGGAACACTATTCACTTGCGCATCAAATCTTTCGGACTTCGATTGGACGCAAACTAAAGTGCAAGGTTTCACGTAACTGGTGAACGATGACATCTCATTTTGTCTGATATTTTTTTCCGTTTTAAACAGTCTTGAAGATGTAGCTTCTACCAGGTGCGTGAAACACTACGTCAGAGGTACCAAGGAGCTCCAAGGTTCTCCATGAGCTATATCCACATTGGAATCTTGAGAAAAAACGAAATCTGAGACCTCTTGGACCTCTCTTGAACATCTCTCTCATAGAACTTGCCACAGTCGCTCCGTCCGAGCACAAACGGTCCCAAAATTCCTAGTTACTTTCCTCAACCGCACTTTGCACCCGAAAGATGCACGCAATCGCAGCGCCAAGACTTTTCGCTTCGAGAGGGTGGAGTCCGCGAATACGGAAGAAGGCGAAAGAACCAAAAAAAAAAAGAACGAACAACAAAAGCCGGTTGGTTCGGTGGTTCCGGCGTTGGCTAACCCAGTGTCCAACGAACCTCTCCGTAGGACGGGCAGCTATGCTGTAGCTACGATTACGGCTGCGCTGGCGATCTGGGCAGCAACGAGCAGCAACGTCCTCCAGTCGTTGTTCCTGAGCCTGACGTACGCGGCCTATCGAGCGCTGCGGGGTCACCGATGGCTGACGGTGCACCGGAAGCAGCTCTATCAGCGGTTACCGCTTCCAGCACAGCTGGTGCAACGATCACCAGCAGCTACCTCCTGTCACCCTCGTCTTCTTCCTCGTCCGTCGGAAGCGGGTCCAGCGTGGCCAGGAAAACCCACCGGAGCCTGCAGGACAGCCTGCCAAAGCAGCCGATGCAACGACAGAGGGACGACCCTCGCGTCGGAACGCAACGGCAACAAGTCGTGCCTACAGACAGGTACCAGCTGCTCCCCGGAGCAGCGACGGCGTCGTCGTCGACGCACGAACGCGTTGCACCCACGTCGACGTCGTCGTCGACGACGGCCAAAGCTCCGGCCAAGTCTCAAGCGCCTACGCTCGCGCCGCGACGGCAGCGTCCCAAAGCGACCAACCTCACCAACCATCGAGGCAACGCGTCCTACTTCTCCCCTCCCTCGTCCTCCTCGTCACCGTCGTCTTCGCCGCCTATCACGATGCTGGTGCCCTCCGAGGACACTGTCTCGTTCACCAGCACCACCAGCGACAGCGACGCCGACGGACGTCAGACATCCACCGGCCGCCATCGGAGAAGCGACGACGGCGACACCATGGCGCGGGACAGCGCCACCTGAGCCCGTTGCTTCCGTGGACAGCTAGAAGAGACAGAAATTCTGCATTGGCAAGGCATTCCAGGGGGTGTAGCACGAGGACTGGCCCGCGTAGTAGCGAGAGGCGTTCTCTAATGGTCGGCCGACCGCAGGAAGAGGAGCAGGAAGAGAGGAGCTTTGAACTACGGCCAAATCACGCTTTTCGTGGTATGTGCCACCGGAGATAGGACACGTGTGCGCGAACTGGTCGGATCCTAACCTCTAGTCCGCCTACCGGATAGTCAGAGGGCTTCGAGGCTGGTGTTCAGCGAGATAGCGGTCTGGCCTCGTGTATCGTCGGTGAAACGTAGCGGAGAGTTAGGTGTGTGCCAAATACGAGGCTGCCAACGACGACACCACCGCCATCGAACGCGATGGACTCGAAGACGCGTACGGCGATGGGTCACGCATAGCGGGTCAGTCGTGAACGGCCGCTTGAATCGAGAAACTGAGCCCCGCACGCGCGTTCCATGCTTTCGCGACCACTTTCTTCGCGTATGTACTTTCCATCGTCGAACTAAAGGTAGCGCACAATATTTGGGCCTTATAAAATTATGAAATTTTTGCCGTGGACGCCGTCGGCCGGGAGCAGCAGAACCCCGTGATCCGTGAACCCCTGTTCCATGAACGGCGGACCACGAGACGATATAAATAGAGTAATTAAGGAATTGAATATCCGACGGGAAGGAAAATCGTTATACATACGAGAGCTCCGTACTATATATATAATATAACTTATTACTATACACGCAAATATATATATGTATATTGTATATGTATATATATATATGATGTATATTGGATATGGATCACGCGTGAAATATTGACGAGTCATTTATTCAGACGATCTTTATTATTATATTATATTAAAAGAGTATCGTGGATGATCATATCTCGGTATAGGTAAACGCGCGATGTAAGACCGGGTGGCCATTACACGGACATGCAACATTGTAGCCCTGCGAAGGAAAATGATTAAACGTAATTAGTGTACGCTTTGGAAAATCGTAACGTTTAAGGATCGTTATTTAGGATAACGCGGTTAAATTATTCTTGGGGACACTTTCGGGAGAGAGTTATTTAGTCAGGATTAAGGTAGGGAAGTTACAAACGGTTCAGTTTCTCCGGGTCCGAACGCTGACCGCTTTATGCTTGATCCACTATCGAGTCATCTGACGCGCAACCTGTGCCTCCGAGGACAACGAGGCCTTTCATTGGCCCTCGGATCCTTTTTGCCATCGATCAATTTCGGACTTATCGTCAAATTTATTTATTTATACAAAAATTGGAAGATTCGAAATTTTATATGAACTATTCTGTTTGGAAATTCGACATTCGTCAATTTTTAGTTTGCAAGGTTAATCTGAGAGAAGTTGTAATTTACTAGGGCTTTGCAAAATTTTTATCGACAATTTTGAGAGAGACAAAAAATGATAGCGTCCGAATTTTGATCGAAGCAATCAGGTCTCCTGTTCAATTATTAGTTGTACACCGGACGATGAACGTGCCGGCTCGCTCGAAAGATTCTTTATCTCGCTCAACCCAATGCGACCACTACGACTACATTCCTCCTTGATTAACAATAAGTAGGCACTACAAATGAGAGAAACATAAATATAAATATATATACATATATAGATATATATATGTATAAAAGAGACGTTCGAATCAGTAAGAAGCAGAAATAAGTATATAATAAATGAATGAATGAATATATAAAGCATATGCACACGAAAAAAAGATATATACATGTATGTATACATATATATATATATATATGAAAAACGGTGAAGCACACGAACGAACTTCAAAGAGAAGCATGCAAGGGACTTGTATAATGTGCATTCGTAATCGTTTGTTCAATGTGCAATAACTAAACGGTAACGGCTTAATTTGTAAAGGAAACTCCTATTAATCGCGCGGAAAGTGCTGCTTCCGATGGTGGGTTTAAAGGAAGCTTGAATCTCGTGGCTGTCGCTTTTATTCAACTATTTTTCGTTTAATTAAATTTTAACAAAAGGAAAGAATTTTTGGGTTGCTTACATTTTGACGTTCGTAAAATCTCTGCTTGAAATTTTTCGCATTTACGTTAACAACACTTGAGCTTATCAATTCAAGGTTTAAATTTCACAAGCAACGAAAAGCAGCCACGTGATCCAAGTGTTCACACGCGTACGAAGTGGCGACGATTTGTTCAAATTCTTTGTACACTCAAAGACTTCACTCGGTTAATGAAAAGTGTAGAACAAGAACATGTATGAAGATGGCAGAAATCTGGAGCTCAAGGGAGCACATTCGGTAGCAAAATTACTTGAAAACAGTAGATCAAAAGTTACAGAGACATCAAAAAACTTAAAAAGTGCGTCTGCCCTAACTACGCTAATCTTTGATCAACGGAAGTCTCTGTCTGTACCTCGTCAAGATTTCCGAATCTTCCCAAAGAGACTTTCAGAATGTATATTCTTCGACAGGAAGAAGAGTTCCTCAAACGAGAAAGATTCACTTCGTACGTCTGTAAAGTAGTGATGGGTTTAAGTGACCGTAGAAGCGTTCGCGCTTTGCGTGCACGGTCCATCGCTGTACTACGTATTTACATATACATGTTGTGTATAAAGGAAGCGTGTGCATCGGCCTGAGATCGTAAATTAATTACCATTGATCGCCATTGATCGTGTTGCTATGATTGTATATAGGAACGTGTAACGTGTTATATAGTGACAACCTATTAACAGGGCGTATTATACATACATACATACACATATTATACAACCGAGACTATTCGCCGTGCGATTTTGATTACGAATTAAACACCGACAACCACGTGTAACATCGACGAACGACGGGCAAGGAGAATTTCAGGTTAAGCCAACTCCCTCTCCTTTCGGCGCGTTTATAAACTAGCAATTAAACGATAAATAAATAGAATCGTATTACCTATTGTATTATCGATATCGTGTTAAGCATTTACGACTAATCTCGAGGAGAGGCGTTTGGCACAAAGAAAACGAGAAACGTCGATGATTAGACATACTAATTAAAAATGTACATTAGATGTAACGGCCGCGTCTGGACGGGGAGAGGAATGTCCCGTGCCAGCTCACCGTCAGGCACTTTGATATCACGTAGGGACATTTGCAACGAAATTTCACCGAATTTTAATTGGCTAGATTTCTTTTGAATCTATCTATTTTAAATTAGGAATTTAGAAATTTTGCTCAAACTTGAATTATCGCAGATTATTTTTAGAGTCACGATTGTCTGAGAGCTGATCTGGCAGCGAGTCTGGCCATCCTTGCGTCGTTCGTCGTCCGATTAGACAAGATAGAGAAGACAGGTCTCGTAATCAGGTAGGTAGGATAGGTAGGTCGGTAGATAGGTAGAATACCTGGAAGCAGGGCGGCGATAGGCAGAGCCAATGTCGCGTATCATAGCGGATCTGTATAGTGTTCACTGGTTACTTCGTACTTTTTGAATAAGACGAAACTTTTCTTGGATATTGACCTACCCGGGGGCTGAAGGACAAAAATATCGAGAACACTCGAGGACTATGCAAAAGAAGAAAAAAAACTGTAGTTAAGAACACCGAGATCAACCCAGAAAGACTTCTTTTATAGTGTGTTACCTAATATTAATAACAGTTTTACCACGTTACTCCTGACTACCGCTAGTTAACGCCTAATTACTTATTTACCGAGGTAACTAACTAACAACGACTAAACTAGTAAGCGCTTTAAATTAAACGAGATTAACGAGGATCTAACTGCAGCCAGCCTAGTCCCTTAATCTGTGCTAACCGTAGACGTTACTACCGTTACTAATCTACTGGCACTAATGTTACCGTCATCGTCACCGTTTCGCTGCATTTCGAAAGCGATGCTCCTCCTGTAGCGACAAAATTCCATTCGTAGTTTCGCGGCCTCCGCCATGTTGCGACGCGTCATATTACACGTTCGGGCCCAGGGACCTCCGCCATGTTGCGACGCGTCACGTTACACGATCGGGCCCGAAGGAGGAGCAACGCCATCTGTCGTCGAACAAAACGAACTCAGCGAAGTGCTGCTAGCGTTTATTGTCTTGATACACGTGCTAGTGGCTGGCGCGATCGTCACTGCCGGGACTATCATCATCTTCCTTCATTCGATCATTCCGATCAGGGTACAGGCGGCCGACACTCGTGCACGTCGAGTTTCTAATTGTTAACCACGCGCTGCTAACGTTCTACTAATTATTAACTCTATCGAGCGTTATTAATCCCCGCGGATACCACGTCGCCGATTAGCCGTTTTCGTACTTTGTGGCCGGGGCTAAGAACCGACTGGGAGGTAGACGAACGAGTGCTTGCGTCTGCGCCGCCCTTCGCATAGGTGTACCGCTACCTGGTGATGTGATGTCGGTTCAATTCTGTTGGAAAAAACGAGAAACGTGGAATCTCGCTCTTCCAGTTTATCTTATCACCCTTCGACTGCCGTACTTTAGAACTTTCGTCGCTATCTTGTCCAATTCATTAGGTACACTTTATTTAGGTTTTAAATATTGTTAGGACGTAACTAGGACTTGCATCAGGTTCTTTGAGAAATTTTCAAGGTTATTCTTTCATTTCCAAATTTTTTAATTTCGGAGTTTGAATTACAGTTTGGTAATTTTCGAACTTTTTAATTTCACGAGTCTCTTATTGTCCTGTTACATAATTTCCTAATTCAGAACTGTCTAATTCCCTGAGGCTCTTATTGTCAAGTTACTTAATTTCCTAATTCTGAACTGTCTAATTTCCTGAGGCTCTTATTGTCAAACTACTTAATTTCTTAGTTCTGAGCTCCTTAATTCCATGAGTCTCTTATTGTCCAGCTACATAATTTCCTAATTCTGTACTGTCTAATTCCCTGAGTCTTTTATTGTCAAGTTACTTGATTTCCTAATTCTGAACTGTCTAATTCCCTGAGGCTCTTATTGTCAAGCTACTTAATTTCTTAATTCTGAGCTCTTTAATTCCCTGAGTCTCTTATTGTCCAGCTACATAATTTCCTAATTCTGTACTGTCTAATTCCCTGAGTCTCTTATTGTCAAATTACTTAATTTCCTAATTCTGAACTGTCTAATTCCCTGAGGCTTTTATTGTCCACTTACATAATTCCTTAATTCTGAGTTCTTTAATTCCCTGAGTCTCTTATTGTCCAGCTACATAATTTCCTAATTCTGTACTGTCTAATTCTCTGAGTCTTTTATTGTCAAGTTACTTAGTTCCTTAATTCTGAACTGTCTAATTCCCTGAGGCTCTTATTGTCCAGTTACATAATTCCTTAATTCTGAGCTCTTTAATTCCCTGAGTTTCTTATTGTCCAGCTACATAATTTGCTAATTCCCTGAGCCTCTTATTGTCAAATTACTTAATTCCTTAATTCTGAGTTCTTTAATTCCCTGAGTCTCTTATTGACCAGTTAAATACTTTCCTAATTCCAAATTCTCTAATTCCCCTTCTCTTACTGTCCAGTAACATAATTCCCTAACTCCTCAATTCAGAGAGTTCCACATTTATTAATCCACATTAATTAATCTAGAGAATTCGATTCACTATAAAGGTCCTAGTTACGAACACCACCGACGATATCATGTCACTATCGCGCTACTCCGCCATTTTGCCTATCCTTCCTCCATCTTCCTTCCCCGAGTGATTTCATTTCTCTCGCTCACGATTAATCCACGTAATCATGAGAAGATTCGATAACCCAAAACGATTCACCGACTGAAATAACTCCGTTAACCCTTTATAGAGTATAGTTCCTAATGATATCCATTTGTAACCCTAGCCGACTTAACCTCAACTCGACACAGACTCGATGCCTAGAATTTGGACGATCAAAACTGACCTAACTTATTCTAAAGAAACGTTGACTTCGGCCTAATCTAGTTCTAGGAGAACTTAAGTCGATTTTCCTCTCTACTTTGACCTAACCTCGAATAAACTGGATACGTCTTCGCGACAGTCCAGTTTCGTCCAACCCGGTCTAGACCTAACCTAGCGTCTGCTTATCGTTAAGTCTATAAAGGGTTAATCGATCGAGGAAGAATCGTTTTTTATTGGTCATTCAAGTATACGTCACGAATCGAGACTTGGTGCGGATTGCATAATGCCATATAACGAGAGCGAACAAGATGGTTATCTTCGTGTTTGTTCATTTTATTCGTCAGATTTTTTTTAGCGAAAGATTCATAAAAATTCCACGGCGACGTCCATCATGTTCCCATGCTTGTTGTGCGACGAATGTTTCTATGTACGTGTACAACTTTAACTCGATAGCCTACGAATAGGTACGAATCCAGCGTTCTTGAAAGAAAAATGGTGGGGGAAACCTCGAATCGATCAGCATCGAACAGAGGCATAATTTGATCGTTAACGGGTATTGTTCTTTAGCCAGAACGTTTTGTTTCGCGTTTTCGACGTTGAGCGGTTTTGAACCGCGCGGCGTTTCCCGCCTTTCCCCCACCACCTCGGCTGGATCCGTGCTTGCCTACGAATTATTGTACGGTATCGCCGTGTTAAGAAACGTAAGGGAGTTGATTTTTTCTAGTCAGATACGATTATAAATAATTTTACGTTTAAACAGTTGGGTAAACATTTTTTACATCGCTGTGAATATGTAAGATGTTTCGCCTTTTTCTCTATTTCTGTCTGATTTTCCTTGTGTTGTTTCTTCGAGTCGAGCGCGGTTCGTCGTCGATGGACGAGCGAAATAAATTATACGCGACACCCAGCGATGACGATTATAACATACGGATTTCGATTAATATATTAATTACCAATCGATCATTATTGTAATTCTTATTATTATTCTTATTATTATTATTATTATTATTGCGATGATTATGGTTATTATTGATTACTACCATCAACGATTATTAGTTACTATCACTACAGTCATATAATACCTTTGTAAATGAGAATCAAGACACTGACGGCTAGGGAAGAAACTTAATAAATTGAAATTCTATTAACCCAAACGCGTTCAATCATTCGTTCGATTCCCTTCTCTGTAAATTCGAAAGGTTTAAATTTCCCGCGCTGGGGAATTCAAACTTCCATAATTTGTGAAAGTCTTACTGAACTTATTGTACAAATTATTGCTCAGAAACTTGATTACAAGTTTACCATTACTTTAATTTAATTTTTCTGAAATTATTAATACAATAAATTTTTGTGGATTTGAATTTCCCGCGCTTTCTGCAGAATTCAAACTTCCATAATTTGTGAAAGTCTTACTGAACTTATTGTAAAAATTATTCCTCAGAAACTTGATTACAAGTTTACCATTACTTTAATTTAATTTTTCTGGAATTATTAATACAATAAATTTTGTGGATTTGAGTTTCCCGCGCTTTTTCCAGAATTTAAGCTTCCATAATTTGTGAAAGTCTTACTGAACTTATTGTGACAATTATTGCTCGGAAACTTCATTGCAAGGTTACTATTACTTTAATTTAATGTTTCCAAAATTATTAATACAACAGATTTCATAGATTTGAAATTCCCGCGCTTTTTCCCATAGTACAAAAAGGTTATAAGGCTTATTAAACTTCTTTTTAAATAATTTGCGAATATTCGCACAATTTTTTTTGTAAATCTTTATCGCCTGCAAATGTAGATAACTGCAAATATTAATTATAATGTGCTATCTTAATTCAAGTGCAAAACAAGCAAATATTGTACCTTGCACCATGACACTGTACTTCTCAAACTTGCAATTCAAATGTGAATTTTTTTCCAATTTTAAAACACTAAAATTTTTAATATGCAATTTGCACAGTCAAAGTTGAGCATAAAATAAAAATGACGTTAATATTTTTTATTTACCTCATTAATGCAAAAATGAGTAGTCATAACTACAATTTATAAAATTTCAATATTTTTTTAATTCAATTTCGCCACATTTAATTGCTTAAAACGTTCATATATCATCTCGAGAAATTTTTTAACACAATTTAATATTAATGCAGTTTTATTTATCAGATTTAAGAGAATATGTAATAACGTTTTTATCAGTTGTAATCTATGAATACGAGAACGAATCTATTAGTGCTCTGTCACTCGACTCTTATCGGCCCAGGTTATCGACTACACCTTGAACATTGTTCCCCTGCCAAAAGCTTCGAATTCGTAAATTCTATGAGGTCACGACATCCGCTCTTTTGTGACGAGCATTCGTCATCTCTTATATGTCTGACTCATACTTTGGGTCTCTGAGACAAACTCTACCATTTATAATAAAAAGTTCCATACCAAAATTAATTCTCATTCATTCTTATAATTTTGTCAATTTGGGAGATCAGGTTCTTAAAATATAAATTGTTTGAATAAAGCAATTTAATATTTTTTGTAAATAGATTTTGTAGATGCTTGACCACGAAGAGTAAGTACCCTAACCTCACTTTTAGGTTATTGAAATATCTTGTTAAGTTAATGAATGAAATCAGTTTAATATTGATATTTTCTTTTAAGTACATTAAATACATTGATAATATACATTCTCGTAAAAAATATGTTATTTATCCTGAGTCCATGTTGAATAAGGAAATAAAATATGGACGATATTTTGCTAACTACTGTAGGTCTATATATAATCTAATATCTCATTCCTAACAAAGTGTCCCACCAAATAAATTATCCATCTTCATCCAGTAGTTCACCCTTATGAGAAATTATTATATTATGAGAATTGAATACTGAAATAAAATATGGACCTCGCTAACCATGTATGTTGCTAACTGCTACAAGTGTATGTGTACCGAAATAACATGTGTGCGTGACCAAACAAATTACACATCAGCCCTTCACCCTATTAAATATTCCCCAAAGAAATAATGTAGGAACGCATTAACAGAACCTGAGCAATACACCCTCAATATTTCCAATAATGCAGGTATCCCACACATCCGCAGCATCCTACTTGCCTCCACATGTTCCAAGCATGCGCCCAGTAGGCATCTGAGAATTATCGCAGTCCTTGGTCACAGTCGACGCATAGTCAAATTGAAAAGCGTAGCGAAGATGATAACCGTCCGTGCACGTCACTGCTTATCAGTAACGTTATCGTCAAATACCGAGGTTCTGGTGGTAGGTCGTAGTTGTTAGTCGGCCTGCATCGACCGGTGCACGTGGTACTAGTACGATACCCTGTGACGAGAAGCAGCAGAACCGTCAGCTGATCGCCATGTCCGCCACCACGAATCTGGCGTTGTTGAGCAAGAAACAGGTGCAGGGTTTCTTGAATTCCTTCGACGTCGTCATGTCGGACTGCGATGGCGAGTTTTTATAGATTTCTGCCCGAACCTCTGATCAATACGATGATGGCGTGCTCTGGTTGAACAGGTGTCATTTGGTACCTGGAGAAGCCGATCTCGGGGGCGATCGACGCGCTGAGGAGCCTGCAGGACTGTGGGAAGAGGATGTTCCTTGTGACCAACAACAGCTATAGCAGCGTGGAGCATTACTGTGAGAGGTTGAGGTTGAGTGGAATGGAAGTCAAGTCGGTGAGTCCTTTGATGACTATGTGGATGTATTGAGTTACTTTATCATGTCTCTATCTATTATTCACATCTTGTGAATTACTCTAGGTAACCCTAGGATGTGGTCACTTTGCATATTACTCTATGTTTGTAATTAATGGGGGAATAAGTTCTGATGGAGGAAGTAGAACTTAGGTAGAGTCAGATAATTGCAGAGTCAGAACAATGACCTATGTACGACAATTTGTAATAATAAAGTGTTGACATGATTAGATAACTCATATGCTATGTCATTTGATTGATCACATATTTCCTTCCGAAGTCGTAAACAAATTGATCTTGAAAATATACTGCAGTCAGATAGTGAGATTAATTTTATTTTTGAACTTGAACTGTTTGACCTACCTTGCGATCTAGCTTATGACCTATCTGGTTACCTATCTTGTTATCTGCTTAGTGGCCTAACTTGTGACCTATCTTGTGACCTATCTTGTGACCTACCTTGTGACCTACCTTGTGACCTATCTTGTGACCTATCTTGTTACCTACCTTATGACCTATCTTGTTACCTACCTTGTAACCCACCTTGTGACCTATCTTGTGACCTACCTTGTGACCCACCTTGTGACCTATCTTGTGACCTACCTTATGACCTATCTTGTTACCTATCTAGTTACCTACCTTGTGACCCACCTTGTGACCAATCTTGTGACCTATCTTGCAACCTACCTTGTGACCTATCTTGTGACCTTCCTTGTGACCTAACATGTAACCTACCTTGTGACCCACCTTGTGACCTATCTTGCAACCTACCTTGTGACCTATCTTGTGACCTATCTTGCAACCTACCTTGTGACCTACCTTGTGACCTATCTTGAAACCCCTACCTTGTGACCTATCTTGAAACCTACCTTGTGACCTACCTTGTGACCTATCTTGTGACCTTCCTTGTGACCTATCTTGTGCCTTACCTAGCAATCTACCTTGCCACCTACCTTGCCATCTACCTTGCAACCTACCTTGCAACCTACCTTGTGACCAATCTCGCCTGTCTACAGGAGCAAGTAATAAACACAGCAAAGGTGATCACCTGGTACCTGAAGAAGATCGAATTCAAAGACGAGGCGTTCGTAATCGCGTCAACATCATTTCGAAAAACATTGACCGACGCAGGCATCAAAGTATCCCCAGCAGATGTGAGAAACAGCAATCAGAATACAATTTGCAATGTCTAATTATTTATATGCACGCATATTTTCAGCTGGACGTTGCTGAAGGGGATGTGCGCGCCACAATAAAGGCGCTTGAGGACCGACCATCAATCAAGGCGATCATTATCGACTTTTGTATGTTCTGTGACTGGTCCAAATTAACGTTTGCTATATCTTGTTTGAAGAGGAATGACGTTCTTTATCTTTGCGGAGCTCAGGATCAGTGGATTGTTTATGGCCTGGATAAAAGATTTTTAGGTAAATTTACTCTGATATGAATCACGTAATTAGTTACTCAATTGTGTGGCTGGCGGTATGTAATTGTTGTGTTTGGTAGAATATTCAGGGTGATGGGGGAAATTTACTAGGAGGAGATTTTGGGTGGAGAAAGTTCTACACTTGTGGTGTTAGTTCTTAGGAAAGTGATAAGTTGAAGATCCCATATATAGTAAAATAAGAATAGAATTACACATGTAGCAAATTTTCATATGTAGAATTTCACATATAGCAAATTCTCATATGTAGAATTCTACATGTACCAAATTCTCACATGTGGAATTCCCCATATAGCAAATTCTCACATGTGGAATTCCACATATAGTAAATTCTCACATGTGAAATTCCACATATGGCAAATTCTCACGTGTGGAATTCCACATATGGCAAATTCTCACATGTGGAATTCCACATATGGGGAATTCTCACGTGTGGAATTCCACATATAGCAAATTCTCACATGTGGAATTCCACATATGGCAAATTCTCACACGTGGAATTCCACATATGGCAAATTCTCACATGTGAAATTCCACATATAGCAAATTCTCACGTGTGGAATTCCACATATAGCAAATTCTCACATGTGGAATTCCACATATAGCAAATTCTCACATGTGGAATTCCACATATGGCAAATTCTCACATGTGGAATTCCACATATGGCAAATTCTCACATGTGAAATTCCACATATGGCAAATTCTCACATATTGAATTCCACATATGGCAAATTCTCACATGTGGAATTCCACATATAGCAAATTCTCACATGTGAAATTCCACATATAGCAAATTTCCACGTGTACAATTTCTCATCTACCAAATTCCACACGTTCACACATATCAAATTACCACGTCTGAAATTTCTCATACAGCAAATTCTCAAATATCGAATTCCATACATAGCAAGTTTTTCATTCATTCCACATATGTCACTCCAGCCCTACTATCCATATCCTAGTTACTTCTTAACGATTATAGCTATCCTTAAAACATTATCAGCAGTATCCTAGTTATCCTAACTAGGTCAGCTCAGAATTAGGTCAATCTTTACACGAACTTTGACTTTATAGCAACCTACAAAATATCTACATTATCCACACAAAAATTCACATCCACAAAATTGTCCACCTCCCAACTGTCTCTTAGGACAATTTCCTGATCACCTAAAACAACATAACACAATTGAAATTCTTTCAGGTCCAGGTCCCCTGATCGAAATAATCACCAAGCACAGCGGAAAGACCCCCATCCCCTGTGCAAAGCCCAGCGAGGTACTAAAAAGCTACGTTCTAGAAAACTGCAAAGTGGGCGACCCAAAAAGATGTTTGTTCATCGGCGATACGTGAGTAAATAAAAAGAAATAATATTAAGTGTGGTTTTATTTCATTCAATATGATTTCAGGATCAATTACGACATGAAGTTCGCGACGATGTGTGGGTTCCAAAAATTGCTGGTTGATACTGGCCTCGATAACATCAAGGACGCGGAACTGAACGAGGAAACGCGTCCGGATTACTACATCCCCAGTTTGGGGTTGTTGCACCCCATTATCGATTCGCTGCGGAATGACTCTGTGAACGGAGAGAAATGAACGACACAGCCCCGCCATTTATAACTCTAAGAGTATAGCAAGGGTACAATGTAAATATGGGATCCTCCCACAGAATTCTTTAACTTCAACCTTGTAAATTTTAGAATTATGCAACAGATCTGTGAAAGAGGTACAATAACTATTTGTAAATAATTATCGGGAGAAAGGTGGTAGACAAAATGGCAGTGCGATCTATCGTGACATGTCGGAAGTTCGAGCTTCCGTATATCGCTGACAGATGACGCCAGTATTGCTCATAGTGATACAAAATATTGTTACCGTATTTGAATAATTAGTTAACCGAACTTTCTATCGTAATAGACATTTTTGACACGATGTACAATGGCCTTGTAAAATAAAGAGAAGTGACCTTGACCCGTTTTGCTTCGAAAGTAATCCACGAGCGCTTAGTAATTAGCCTGTACGTTTGAACTTCGCCAATTAGCATAAGAATCGTAATTTCGTAATTAGGTTACTGTCTGGTTTACATACGTTATTGACTAGAAATGAATTATTTAGACCGGAACGAAGTTTCTTCATTGACTTCACACGATACAGCTATACAAAACAATTATTTATAGAACGAGCTAAAAATTGCTGAATCTACTATTGAATAACAGTTCTTCAGCTATTTTCAATCTACGCACTTTGACGTAAGAGAGTGAGTTGTGGGATAGTTGACGTACACGGTGTTTTTTTCGTAGACGTTTTCAAGGGGTTTTAGGTTATTTTGAGAATAAGTAGGCTGTAGGTTAGGTGTAGGTTATACTAGGTGGGTTAGGTGTAGGTTATACTAGGTAGGTTAGGTGTAGGCTAGGTACTGGATTTGTAGATTCAAGGTTTTGTTAGATACAATGTTTATTGGGGTCATAGATTGTCTAATATATTAGGTTCATTATGGATATTAGGTATTAGAGCTCTCCCTAGGTCCCTGACTTTACTAGGTTCTGTATTCCCCTAGGACCTGTATTTTCCTTGGGCTCTAGATTCTCCTTAAACACCTAGGTTCCAAATTTAACCCTATATACCTCTAAGTCCTATGTTTACTTTGGGTTATAGGTCCTCCTTAGGCTCCCACTAGGACTCACCTTACTTCCAAGCTCTAAATTCTAACTAGGTTCCAAATTTCTCTAGGACCCACATCTTTTATGAGATCCAAATCCCTTGTAACCTCTCATACGACTGTAATCTTCCTAGAAGTCATAAGTTCTCTCTGGTCCTAGGTTTAGTGTGGGTCCCAGGTCCTACTGAAGCACCCTCTAGGTCCTAGACTCTCCCTACATTCTAAATTCCCTAGGACCTCATTTTTCTGTGAATTCTAGGTCCTTTGTAACCTCTCCCTAGGTTGCAATCTTCCTAGAAGTTATAAATTCTCTTAGGTCCCAGATTTATTGTAGGTCCTATGTCCTCCTGAAGCACTACCCAGATCCTAGACTCCTCCTACGTTCTAAATTCCCCTAGGATCTTGACTATCTTATGACCTTGAGTTCTATGTCTCTTTTAGACAGTACCTTCTGTCTCAAACATTCGCTAGGTTATAAATTTCCCTAGGTCCAAGATTTTCTCAATGGCATAGGCCTTCCTTAAGCTCCTCCTGAGTCCTCAGCCTCCTCCCAAGTCCCAGTCTCCTTAAATCCTAATCCGTTTTAATATATCTATATTGCACTTTCCCACAAATATGACCCACGATCATCATCCACAAAGACGGCTTCCAATCATGACCCACGAACGTGACCCAATATATCCCTATTTTACCTTCCCACAATCATGACCCACAAACACAACCCAATATATCCTTATTCTACCTTCTCCCAATCATGACCCACAAAAATGTCCCACAATCATGACCCACAAACACGACCCACAATCAAAACAGTACAATTTATCTCACATCTGACATCAATTCCTCCCCTCACAACCACCCCCTCATCCCCATCTACAAACCCACATCCACAAAATTTATCAAACCTATTCTGCCAGATTTGAACTCAGTCAT
Source organism: Megachile rotundata (assembly GCF_050947335.1). Lineage (NCBI taxonomy): Eukaryota > Metazoa > Arthropoda > Insecta > Hymenoptera > Megachilidae > Megachile > Megachile rotundata. The sequence continues at coordinate 11,446,707 of NC_134997.1, forward strand.
ACTGAAAATTCCACATAAATTCCCCGAAAAAAAAACAAAGAAAGCCAAAACTAGAGCATCGACCCACTCATTGCTTACATCTCGATTGCCAAATCTTCCTGGCTCGTTCTTGAACCCGGTCGTTCGATCCGGATAAAAAGTTATCGCGGAAGAGGCGGTGGCGACAGATGTGGCGTTACGCGGACGCATTGGCGTCGGTTATTCGACTCCTGGACGCCGCGCATAATCGTCGCCGGCGAAGGCCTGCGCCTGATAAACGCGCCGCCTCGAGAAGAGGGAGGCGAGCGTGCCGGAGCGTTGCATAATCGTCGAGCGGGTAACAGACGCTGTCGCGAGTCGGAAATGAAAGAGGAACACGGCTGAGACTCCTAAGCCGCGCATCGGTCAGGATCATCGTCTGGAGGTGCGCGAGGATCATGCAATCACATTCGGTAGGATTTTTATTATAGTATTTAACTTTAAATTGTTAAGGGACGTGACACTTGGGACATGTGTTAGGAGAAGTGTTAGGTTTGGGATCATAACTATTGGAATATTACTAGTTAGGGTTGGGACTGTTAGGTTTGGAACTTGTTAGGGTTGGGACTAGTTAGGTTTGGGATATGTTAGGTTTGGAACTTGTTAGGGTTGGGACTAGTTAGGTTTGGGATTTGTTAGGTTTGGAACTTGTTAGGGTTGGAGCTAGTTAGGTTTGGGATTTGTTAGGTTTGGGACTTGTTAGGTTTGGGATTTGTTAGCTTTGGGACTAGTTAGCTTTGGGATTCGTTAGGTTTGGGATTCGTTAGGTTTGGGACTTGTTAGGTTTGGAACTTGATAGGTTTGGGACTTGTTAGGTTTGGAACTAGTTAGCTTTGGGATTTGTTAGGTTTGGGACTAGTTAGGTTTGGGACTAGTTAGCTTTGGGATTCGTTAGGTTTGGGACTTGTTAGGTTTGGGATTTGTTAGGTTTGGGATTAGTTAGCTTTGGGACTTGTTAGCTTTGGGATTCGTTAGGTTTGGGACTTGTTAGGTTTGGAACTTGATAGGTTTGGGACTTGTTAGGTTTGGAACTTGATAGGTTTGGGACTTGTTAGGTTTGGAACTTGTTAGGTTTGGAACTTGATAGGTTTGGGACTTGTTAGGTTTGGAACTAGTTAGCTTTGGGATTTGTTAGGTTTGGGACTAGTTAGCTTTGGGACTAGTTAGCTTTGGGATTCGTTAGGTTTGGGACTTGTTAGGTTTGGAACTAGTTAGGTTTGGGACTAGTTAAGTTTGGGACTAATTAGGTTTGGGATTTGTTAGGTTTGGAACTAGTTAGGTTTGGGACTAGTTAGGTTTGAACCTAGATAGGTTTGGGACTATCACTATTGGGACTAGTTAGGTTTCAGACTATCACTATTGGGACTTGTTAGGTTTGGGATTATAACTATTGAGACTACTTAGGTTTTGGATTATTACTATTGGGACTTGTTAGCTTTGAGACTGTAATTATTGAGACATTACTAGTTAGGTTTGGAACCATCATAACTAGTCAGTGTTAATTGTTAGTATAATTTTTATTATTTAACCTGTTATTCTTTCTCTGTACCACGTACCTCAGATATTAATTTTAACGATGGTAGAATTTTATTACATTTCATTATACTTTGTGCCGCTGATATCTGGATCCATCCAGACAATGTGACAATCTTTGAGCTCCCTGTTCTGACAATTTTATTTTACCTCTTTAGCAAGTGTCTCAAAACTCGTCACATTTTTAGAATACAGAAAAGTTAGCAGGTTAACGCGAACCCAGTTTGTCTACAAAATGTGAAGAATGTGGAAGTGTTTAACGCAATTATATTTCCAGTGTCGGTCTCACGTTTTAGTGATCTCTTCATAATAGTTTTGTGAAACGTATTGGGTGATCTTTTGAATAATACAAAATTTTGAAGGTCAATAAAAATTTTAAAGCTGTCAATGTGTATGGGATGTGATTAGGTGTTTTAGAGTGATATAAAATTTTCAGAAAATGTTCAGCAAATTTACGTTAATGGAATTTTACAAGCTTACCTGTGTCTAAAAGTGAATTAAAAATCGGATTACAGGTAATCGCAGTACACCTTGATACTGATAAAAGTGATAACCCGAAGATATAGTGAAATTTCATCGAAACGGATTATACATCTTAAAATATTAATAACAATCCAACGTCAATAACAAAAATTTATCGAATTTGTAAGAACAGCAGCAGGAAGTTATTATTTGGAATTTATTTAAATAGACCTGAACATTTTGGGTGATTTTTAGAAGAGAATGTCAAAGCTGAACCATCACAGTGAAATATAAATAATTCAAGTTAAGCCTCTTTGCCAGAGAATTCGATTAACAGACAATGGCACAGTGCTCGATTGTGGTGTCACGTGTTCGACAGTTAAACCTCTTGAATAACCAAACCAAAATATTCCTGCTTTCATTTGGAACACTCTGAAAATTTATTCAAAAAATTATTTATAGAAATTAAAATATAAATCAAGTAAAATATTTATCTTGAGTCAACTGTGTTTCGGAGACCAAAAATTATAATCTTATCTAATCTGTCATATAAAAGACGAGATAACGGTGTAATGTAGAGATACTTTTATTAAACTTTCATTTGAACGAATATTCATTTTCATCCCTTGTGTGGAGGAGAGAAATCATTTTTTAATACAAGAATTTGGAATATATTTTTTTTTAAATTAGTGTTATGAAATTTTAAATAAGATGAAATAATTATAATAATTAATGGAATGGTGGCTTCAAAAGAATTTATCAAACTTTTTGTCTCAAAAGTTTCAAATTTTTGTCTCTTTACAGTAAAAATATTTTTAAGTGCAAAAATAGCAATGAAATTTTTTTTAATTTAATAAATAACTCGTACTAAAAATACAAATTTAAAAAAAAATTCATAGTTAGATGATCAAATTAAATAGGTTAAATAATAAGTTAATTCTTTAAATTAAATAAGTTAAATAATAAGTCAATTCATTAAGCTAAATGAGTCAAATAATAAGTTAACTCATTAAACTAAATAAGTTAAACAATAACTCAATTCCTCGAACTAAATAACTCTAACAATAACTCATGTCCTAAAACTTGCAGGATTGGCGCTCGACAATAATCGTAACATGCAGTTTCGCCATAGTCTTCGTGGCACTAGTGTGGACCGTCCGAAGAAGCTCAGAAAAGGAAAAGAAATCAAAAAGCATCGAAAAAGAGAAGCCAGAGATCGTTAACGGAGTCGTCCATTCGCCTCAACCGGATGATCCTCAACCGGAAGCCGAGGACCAGAACGATGACACTATTCCTGAATTACCTGATCCCAACTGGGTGAGGGTGGGTCAAGTTCGAGAACTGTACGTCTACCCTCTAAAATCTGGTCGAGGGAAAGAATTGAGGGAATGCAACTTCACTCGGTTTGGAATTTGCGAGGAAAGCGAAGGGAAATTCACCCTTCGAGACAGGTAATTATTTTAGTTTTATTTCTTTCACTTCAGTCGCTCAAAATTTAGTAGACACACTTGTGCTTCATTGAAATATCTTCCGATTCATTATCTCTTAATTATCACTGTGTAAACAGCTGTTTCTATAAACCATTATATACTCTTTTTAATACAATTCTTATTTGCTTTTGTTGCATTTAAAAAAGTCAACTACTTAACCTTGTACTGTGATTTATTTATCAGGTGCGTCAGTCACATCTGACCATATCAAAACAGACAAAGAAAGTTAAAATATTACGTCAATTTATTATGCAAACATTGACTTTGCAAATTATAATTGAACCTCAACTTGAAACGTATTAAAAATTCGAGTAAAATTGATTATAGTTAAGTGCGTCACGAGTGCGTCAGGAGTGCGTCATGAGTGCGTCAAAACACTGCAAGATTAATGTACTAAATTTACAATATTTTAATTTACCAATCATTAACCTAGTTATGCATTGCAATGATTTTTAGAAAACTGTAACTAAATGCAATACAAAGAAATAATTGTTATTTAATATTTGATCTGTCTTTTTGAAATGTATCCAACAAGTCTTTCACTGTCCATCAGAATGTTTCTAGTGTACAACGAAGAGACCGGACGTTTCCAAACTGGAAGGCAATTTCCGACGTTGATTTTGATCAGCCTGTCAGCGGTGGACGAGTCTAGGGTGAAACTAGAAGCTCTAGGGATGCCCAGAGTGGTGTTCCACGTGCCGGAGAGTTCGGGGGACGATGTCGAAGCCGTTCAGTGCAAAATGTGGTGGGGTGAGCCGGTGAAGTGTATCGATTGTGGCCCGGAAGCTGCTGAATGGCTATCGAGGTTTGCAGACCTTCGTTTTCATTCTAGCACTGTGGAGGATATAGTGGATAGGATGAATATAGATAGAGCAAAGTTATAGTAGTTAAAATATAATGATTATAGTAATAGATAGTATATAGTGATTATAGCATTTGATATCTTGGTTATAGGAGATATAGCACATGGTATTTTGATTAGAGTATGATACAGAGTGTGGTAGATAGAGCTAAATTATAGTAGGTGAAGTTATAGCAATCTAGAATTATAGTAGGCAAAGTTATAGCAGTCTAAAGTTATAGTAGATGTAGTTATAGCAATGTAAAGTTATAGTAAGTGAAGTTATAGTCATCTAGAATTATAGTAGGCAAAGTTATAGCAGTCTAATGTTATAGTAGGTGAAGTTATAGCAGTCTAAGGTTATAATAGATGAAGTTATAGCAGTCTAAAATTATAGTAGATGAAATTATAGCTATCTAAAGTTATAGTAAGTGAAGTTATAGTCATCTAGAATTATAGTAGGCAAAGTTATAGCAGTCTAATGTTATAGTAGGTGAAGTTATAGCAGTCTAAAGTTATAATAGATAAAGTTATAGCAGTCTAAAATTATAGTAGATGAAATTATAGCTATCTAAAGTTATAGTAAGTGAAGTTATAGTCATCTAGAATTATAGTAGGCAAAGTTATAGCAGTCTAATGTTATAGCAGATGAAGTTATAGCTATGTAAAGTTATAGTAGATGCAGTGATAGCAACCCAAAGTTATAGTAGATAAAGTTATAGCAGTCTAAAGTTATAGTAGGTGAAGTTATAGCAGTATAAAGTTATAGTAGGTGAAGTTATAGCAGTATAAAGTTATAATAGATGAAGTTATAGCAGTCTAAGGTTATAGTAGGCAAAGTTATAGCAATCTAAAGTTATAGTAGATGAAGTTATAGCAGTCTAGAGTTATAGTAGATGAAGTTGTCGCAATCTAAAGTTCTAGCAGATGAAGTTATAGTAATATGAAGCTATAGTGGATGAATCTACAGCAATCTAGAGCTATAGTAGATGAAGTTACAGCAATGTGAAGTTATAGTAGATGAAATTATAGCAAGCTAAGTTATAGTAGATGAAGTTATATCAATCTAAAGTTATAGTAGATGAAGTTATAGCAACCTAAAGTTATAGTAGATGTAGTTATAGTAATCTGAAGTTATAACAGATGAAATTATTGCAATCTAAAGTTATAGTAGGAGAAGTTATAGCAGTCTAAAGTTATAGTAGATGAAGTTATAGCAGTCTAAAGTTATAGTAGATGAAGTTATAACAATCTAAGGTTATAGTAAGCAAAGTTATAGCAGTCTAAAGTTATAGTAAATGAAATTATAGCAATCTCAAGTTATAGTAGATGAAGTTATAGCAATCTAGAGTTCTAGCAGATGAAGTTATAACAATGTGAAGCTATAGTAGATGAAGTTACAGCAACCTAAGTTATAGTAGATGAAGTTATAGCAATCTAAAGGTACAGATATAGCAAATATATCAAATATAACATCTGATTATAGCAAGTATAGTACAAAATATGTTGATTATAGCACGTATATGACATACAAGATACATCCCCTATACATGCTACATACCCTATCACATACCACAACAATTTTATTTATATCAACCACAATCTAGAGCACACTATATCTTATATAGCAATCCCTATAACAGAACATTCTTTTCAGATTCTTAACCGGAACCAGTTCAGGTCTCCGCCTCGGCTACACCATGATGGACAATCGCGACCTCTTCAAAGAACCCTGGAAAAAGTTTACAGAAGTGTACTCCACGCTCCGAAACGAAGACACCGTACTCTATCGTTCCCCTCCCCAAATATCAACCCCGCTATATCAAATAACAACCCCAAATTAAACAAACCTCTTCTTCCAGGGTCTCTTCTGCGACCTCGCAAGCTACATGCTAATGACCGTGCAGTCCGTCGAACACCTAAACCAGAAGCTAGAGCAACCCGTACCAGCTCTACAATTCCGTCCAAACATTTTGGTCTCCACCAAAGAGGCCTTCTCGGAAGACGACTGGGAGTGGATACGAATCGGTGATCGAGCTGTGATCAGAAACGTTAAACCCTGCACACGGTATTGCCTTCTTACGTGCTTGTGATAATCGTAGGCTTCTTTGTAGAGCTCGCTTTTCGCAAACCCTGTTAAATGTCAAGATTTCCCGCCATTTGTCTGATACAGGTGTAAATTTGTGCTTGTCAATCCTGATAGCGGAGTAGTGGACGACGAAGAGCCATTGAAGACTCTGAAAACGTACGACTCTTTATTTTTATTTTTTTTTGTGGATATTTCAGAGGTCTTGTTAGAGTGTAGCACGAGTACGTTATTTTTTTTAATTGCAAGCTTTCGCTGAAGCTTCAGCTCTTGTTAGGTGGATTTTGTTGCTGTTCCTAATCTTTCGCTGTTTGATCAGATTTAGACAACACACGGACCCAGACCGAATTTCGTTAGAAGGAACAGCTCCGGTCATGGGCATCTACTGCGGACTCTACGTCCCTGGAAAAGTGAACATCGACGACGACGTCTTCGTCCACATTCCTGAATCTTCCACGAACCGTGAGACAAAATAAGTAACTTCCAATGGCCTTCTCTGAAAGTGTTTTGCAAATAGTATTTTATAAACAATTCCGAAAACCGACAATATTATACAAGCAACGATTTTTACTATCAATTGTGATTACTACGAACCTTGTTACTAAAGAAAGCGTTGTACACCGGGTGTCCAAAAGTTCCATTGTTTAACGACACCCTATAGATGTTAAAAAATCGTTGAATAAACTTTGTTATAGAATTATTCGTTCGCTTTCACTGTCCTGTCCTGATTAGCGAATGAGGTCTGTAGAGTAACTGATGCGGTAATTGCAACTCACTGGTCAGAAGCTTGATAAGATATGCAGAAATGGTTGAGGAGGGGACACGTTATACGATCACTCGTCTCATTCAGTTCGTTCATTCTTCGAACGCCTTACGTTCATCCACGATGCGACTCCATTCATTGTTACCTATATTCGCTGTGCTTTGGGTCGTTGACTTGTCGTCCCAGGATGGTAAGCTAAAATATTATTTCAAATAAGATATTGGTATTCTTGTGGAGCGTTGATTTGTAGTTTTGAGATTCTTTTTTTGCGTTGTGGAGTATGGGTGTTGTTGTGGGTCTTTTGAGGACCTAGGACTTTAGGTAGCGTATTGACTCCTCTGGGTTAGGAATCAGAATTAGGACCTTCTGGGTTAGGACTCTTCTAGGTTAGGACTCTTCTGGGTTAGGACTCTTCTGGGTTAGGACTCTTCTAGGTTAGGACTCTCCTGGCTCTTATACTCCTCTGGGTCCTACTCTTCAAGGTTCTATACTCTTCTAAGTCCTACACTCTCCTAGGTCCTACTCTTCAAGGTCTTAACTCTTCAGGGTCCTGCACTCTTTAGGTCCTATCACTTCTGAGTCCTATACTCTCCTGGGTCTGATACTCTTCTAGGTCCTACTCTTCAAGGTTCTATACTCTTCTAAGTCTAATACTCTCCTAGGTCCTACTCTTCAAGGTCTTAACTCTTCAAGGTCCTGCACTCTCTAGGTCCTATCACTTCTAAGTCCTATACTCGCCTAGGTCCTAACTCTTCTAAGTCCTATACTCTCCTGGGTCTGATACTCCTCTAGGTCCTACTCTTCAAGGTTCTATACTCTTCTAAGTCCTACACTCTCCTAGGTCCTACTCTCCTAGGTCCTAATTCTTCAAGGTCCTGCACTCTCTAGGTCCTATCACTTCTAAGTCCTATACTCGCCTAGGTCCTAACTCTTCTAAGTCCTATACTCTCCTGAGTCTGATACTCCTCTAGGTCCTATACTCCTCTAGGTCCTACTCTTCAAGGTTCTATACTCTTCTAAGTCTTACACTCTCCTAGGTCCTACTCTTCAAGGTCCTGCACTCTCTAGGTCCTATCACTTCTAAGTCCTATACTCGCCTAGGTCCTAACTCTCCTGAGTCCCATACTCTCCTAGGTCCTATACTCTTCTGAGTCCTATACCCTTCTGAGTCCCATACCCTCCTGAGTCCCATACTCTCCTAGGTCCTATACTCTTCTGAGTCCTATACTCTCCTAGGTCCCATACTCTCCTGAGTCCCATACTCTCCTAGGTCCTATACTCTTCTGAGTCCCATACTCTCCTAGGTCCTATACTCTTCTGAGTCCCATACTCTCCTGAGTCCCATACTCTCCTAGGTCCTATACTCTTCTGAGTCCCATACCCTCTTGAGTCCCATACTCTCCTAGGTCCTATACTCTTCTGAGTTCCATACTCTCCTAGGTCCTATACTCTTCTGAGTCCTATACCCTTCTGAGTCCCATACCCTCCTGAGTCCCATACTCTCCTAGGTCCTATACTCTTCTGAGTCCTATACACTCCTCAGTCCCATACTCTCCTAGGTCCTATACTCTTCTGAGTCCTATATTTCTAAGTCTTCCACTCTTTAACATCCTATACTCTTCTGGGTCCTAAACTTTCATGTTTAGTCCTGTCCCCAAATTGTGCTTATGTCAAATGTCCTCAAATTGTCCTCAAATATGTCCTATCATCATTTGATAGATACTTGTCTCCACATCATTCTAACGTGTTCCAAATAAAACAGAAGTAATGAAAGGTGAAAATTGTACTTTGTATAGAATTTCATAGCACTCTCGGGCATCTAAAACCACAAGTTGCGCCGAAAGCGCAGGCTATAGCGGCTAAGGGTGTCGCTGAAAGGCTTCTGGGCGTCGAACGAGCTCGGTTGTTCGTTATGGATGTGGATCCTGATTGTGGACCCGTTGGAAAAGACACTTTCTTGGTAATTATTACATAATACTCTGTTACGTTTCTATAAGATATGAAATATCGAGTTCGATCTAATTGTATGACGTACAGGTGATGTTAATCAGATCAGCCAAACTTTGATTGAAATTCTTGTAATGGCTGTATCATAAAGTACACATGAAATACCGATTGCAAATGTGATTACAAATTACAAATAATCAACAAGTGGATCACGACTCTAACAAATAGAATGATTACTGATACGATGATTAAATAATGATTAACAGGTGGATCTTAAATGAACAATAAGAAATAGATCGATTTGCAGATACGATTACAAATAACAATTGATCTCAGATGAATTCTAACAAATAGAAGGGTCACAAATGAACTTTAACTCTAACAGATTTAGAGTTTACATTTAGAGAACTCTAAATCTCTGTTAGAGAACTCTAAACACTCTCTATAGCGCATATTAGCGCTATAATATTGATCTTTTCATAAAGTGTTTCAATCTCCCCTCAGATAGAGAAGACTTCATCCAACCAGATCAAAATCGTCGGCACTTCTGGAGTGGCTGTATCCTGGGGTTTGCATTACTACCTGAAACACTATTGCAACGCCCACATATCATGGGAGGGCAATCAGCTGCATCTCCCAAGCACCTTACCAGACGTTCATGTGAAGGTGACGTCGAACGACAGGTAGCATATCCTTCATTTTGTTGTTACAGATCATCTACTCATTTTTCGTGAGTTCTTTATTGGTACTCATTCTTGATGAGTTCTTCAATTGTACTCATTTCTCATGAGTCCTTCACTTGTACTCATTTTTCAACAGTTCTTCTGTTGTACTCATTCTTTATGACAACTTTATTTGTATTCATTTTTTATGACTGCTTTATATACTCATTTTTCATGAGTTCTCTATGTACTTATTCTTCATGAGTTCTTTACTGGAACTCATTTTCCATGAGTCCTTCAATTATACTCATTTTCCATGAGTTCTTCATTTATACTCATTTTCCATGAGTTCTTCATTTATACTCATTTTTCAGGAGTCCTTCATTTATACTCATTTTTCATGAGTCCTTCATTTGTACTCATTTTTCATGAGTCCTTCACTTGTACTCATTTCTCATGAGTTCTTTATTGGTACTCATTTTTCATGAGTCCTTCATTTGTACTCATTTTCCATGAGTCCTTTACTTGTACTCATTTTTCATGAGTCCTTCATTTATACTCATTTTTCATGAGTCCTTCATTTGTACTCATTTTTCATGAGTCCTTCATTTGTACTCATTTTTCATGAGTCCTTCATTTGTACTCATTTTTCATGAGTCCTTCATTTGTACTCATTTTTCATGAGTTCTTCATTTGTACTCATTTTTCATGAGTCCTTCATTTGTACTCATTTTTCATGAGTCCTTCATTTGTACTCATTTCTCATGAGTTCTTCATTTGTGCTCATTTTTCACGAGTCCTTCATTTGTGCTCATTTTTCACGAGTCCTTCATTTGTACTCATTTTTCATGAATTCTTCATTTGTACTCCTTTTTCATGAATTCTTCATTTGTGCTCATTTTTCATTAGTTCTTTACTGGTACTCATGTTTCATAAGTTCTTTATCTGTACTCATTTTTTCATAAGTTTTTCATGTACTCATTTTTCAAGGACTCTTTTCTTATACTCATATTTTTGAACTGCAGGTTCAGGTATTACCAGAACGTGTGTAGCTTCGGCTACACCTCCGTCTGGTGGCAATGGGACGACTGGGAAAAGAGCATCGACTGGATGGCCCTTAATGGGTACAATTTGGCTCTCGCTTTCACTGGTCAAGAGGCTATTTGGGAACGAGTGTACCTCCAATTGAATTTCACTCAACTCGAGATGAGGGAACACTTCGCGGGACCAGCGTTTTTGCCTTGGTAAATGACATTTCAATCGCATTTTAGTCGTACGTGACGTCGATTATTTGTTTCAATGACAAGCTGAATATTTGCTTGCGTTCGATAAGACACGTTTATCGATTACATCTAGATGTAAAAATTTCCTAACGCTGCGTCCGGCGTAGTATGACCAATCAGTTTTCTTCGTTATATCTATTTCGGTCAAAGTTCGACAAATTCGATGATGGAGAGGTTTGATTGTGGTGGAGATATGATAATCACTTTCATTTTAATCTGTTATTTCCTCAGTGATTTGTAGATAGTGCTACTCAGCAAATTGTTGTGATTTTTTATCGAATTTTGTTGAACACGAGATGTTATCAGACAGGAAATTATGAAGTACATTTTACTCCCGGAAATTATAGTACAAGTTAATTAATCATAAGGAATCATAAGATACCTTGATAAATCCCAGGGAATTATAGGACACTTCGATGAACCCTAGGAATTTATAAGATACCTTGATAAATCCCAGGGAATTACAGGACACCTTAATGAACACTAAGGAATTATAAGGTACCTTGATAAATCTTAAGAAATTATAAGATGCCTTGATAATCCCTAAGAAATTATAGGACTTCTAAATGAACCCTAGGGAATTAGAAGACACCGTGATAAATCCCTGGGAATTATAGGACACCTCAATTAACTCTAGCAAATTATAAGACACCTTGATAAATCCCAGGAAATTATAGAACGCCTCAATGAACTCTAGGAATTTACAAGGTACCTTGATAAATCCCAGGGAATTACAGGACACCTTAATGAACCCTAGGGAATTATAAGGTACCTTGATAAACCTTAAGAAATTATAAAATGCCTTGATAATCCCTAGGAAATAATTATAGGACCCCTTAATGAATCCTAGGGAATTATAAAATACCTTGATAAATCCCTGGGAATTATAGGACACCTTGATAAATCCCTGGGAATTATAGGACACCTCAATTAACTCTAGCAAATTATAAGACACCTTGATAAATCCCAGGAAATTATAGAACGCCTCAATGAACTCTAGGAATTTACAAGGTACCTTGATAAATCCCAGGGAATTACAGGACACCTCATTCTATAATTCACTATTTTGTATAGGTTGAGAATGGGGAACATCCGTGCATTTGGTGGTCCCTTATACCCCTCCTGGCACGAACAATCCATTAATCTGCAACATAAGATACTTGAAAGAATGAGGAGCCTAGGAATAATTCCTGTTCTACCCTCATTCGCAGGACACGTGCCCAGGGCATTCCCTAGGCTATTCCCGAATGCCAATGTCACTAAACTTGCACCATGGAACAACTTCCCGGATGTGTATTGTTGGTAAGCAAACGTTATCCTACTTGGATAAGCTAAACAAGATAATGTTGAATTTTTCTGCTATCTTCTTTATGTACCGGGTGACTCAAAAGTGGAGACCACAGTATTAATTTAGCAAGGTTTTATTTAAAATATTGCAATATATAATATGACAAATTTTGTTTAGTAGATATTACATTGTATTAATTTAGTATGTAATTTATTATAATATTGTAGTAATTTATTATACAGGGTGTCTCACAACTAGTGGTCCCTGAAATGGGGGGTAGCTGACATGATTCAAAATGCTTAGTAAACATAATTTAGTAGACACAAATGTTTAGTAGAATCAATTTTTTATAATTCCTATATTTTAGTAAGTGAAAATATTTTAGTATTTTAGTATTTAGTATTAAAGTATTTTAGTATTTGAAAAGTTGCAAATGACAAATTTTGTTACAGTCTCTACCTCCTGGCACCGACCGACCCCCTCTTCCAGCAAATCGGACAACTGTTTCTGAAGACCGTAAGTAATACTCAAAATTCAGAAAGTAGTTTCTATATTTTCTTATTCGTGTTTTAGTATATTGAGGAGTTTGGCACCGACCATATTTACAACTGCGATACGTTCAATGAGAACGAGCCTCACACCAGCGAACTCAAGTTCCTCAGGAACGTCGGACACTCCACCTTTCAGGCCATGAACGCTGTCGACCCTGATGCAATATGGTAATTCACGACAATTAGTATATGTGCAATTGTTAAATTATGGAATCGCAGATGGTTAAATTATGGAACTGCAAATGGTTAAATTATGGAACTACAAATGCTTAAATTATGGAACTACAAATGCTTAAATTATGGAACTACAAATGCTTAAATTATGGAACTACAAATGGTTAAATTATGGAACTGCAAATTACTAAACATGATATTCTTAAAGGTTAATGCAAGGCTGGCTCTTCACCCACGACATGCTCTTCTGGACCGAACCCAGAGTCGAAGCTTTCCTAACTTCAGTTCCAAGGGTTAGTCACAATTTACGAAAAGAAGTAATCAAGGATATAACAGTTTCTAAATTGTTTTCTGCAATCTCTAAATTGCTTTCTGCAGGGGAGAATGATAGTCCTGGACCTCCAGTCTGAACAGTTCCCACAATACGGCAGGCTGAAGTCCTATTTCGGGCAGCCGTTCATTTGGTGCATGTTGCACAACTTCGGTGGCACCCTGGGGATGTTTGGATCTGCACAAATCATCAACCAAGTGAGTTTATCCAGAAAATATAACTGCAATAATTATATGAAAATATGAAAACTACATTGATTATATGAAAATATGAGAACTGCAATGATTATATGAAAATATGAGAACTGCAATGTAACATGCAATAATTTGCAGAGAGTGTTCGAAGGAAGAAACATGAAGAACAGCACGATGGTGGGTACAGGTCTAACCCCCGAAGGAATAAATCAGAATTATGTAATTTACGAACTGATGAACGAGATGGCCTATCGTAAAGAACCCGTCAATTTAAATAAATGGTAAAACTATAAATTGTATCAGCTGGTTTTAATCAGTTATATCAATTTTAAATTGTTTATGCAAATATTTATATAGGGTGAGGCACTTAAAACCGACCTGAATAACTTGACTACTATTGTTCATAGAAAAAAATGCATCAAGCTAAAATTATTTAGTTAGGTTAAGTTATATTAGGTCAGGTTAGGTTAATAATTCAGTTGGCAATTTTTAAATAATTTATGCAAACATTTATACAGGGTGAGGTACTTAAAAGCGATCTAAATAACTTGGCTGTCATTGCTGATAGGAAAAATACATCAAGCTAAAATTATTTGGTTAGGTTAAGTTATATTAGGTCAGGTTAGGTTAATAATTCAGTTGGCAATTTTTAAATAATTTATGCAAACATTTATGCAGGGTGAGGTACTTAAAAGCGATCTAAATAACTTGGCTGATAGGAAAAATACATCAAGCTAAAATTATTTGGTTAGGTTAGGTTAAGTCCCATAATACTAAATAATTTTTGTGCCTCATCTTATATAATTATTTCCAACATATGATTGCATGAAGCTACCCTCTGACATCGTTACTGTGAATCGTTTATATATTATTGTTTTTAGGAATATTTTCAATAAAACTGTTACGTTATTTTTAGGTTCGAGAATTATGCGAGCAGAAGATACGGGGTTTGGAACGAGTACGCAGTGTCTGCCTGGCAGAGTTTGGGAAGAACCGTTTACAACTTCTCTGGTACCCGCAAAATTAGAGGCAAATACGTGATCAGTAGACGTCCGAGTTTAAATCTGTCGACATGGGTCAGTATTATTTAGAGATTAACGTTCTGAATTGTTTAAGAGAATTCTTTCGTCAATTTAATCTGTTGTAGACGTGGTATGATCGCGACACGTTGTACAACACCTGGAGCGTGTTCCTTCAAGCCAGACACGGGAGGAGAAACAGCACCCTGTATCGTCACGACGTGGTCGATTTGACCCGACAAGTTCTTCAGGCGAAGGCGGAAGAAATCTACCCTGCTTTGATCGACTCGTTTAATAAAAAAAATCTTACTGCCTTCAAGTAAGTGTAACTGACATAACAACTCCATCTGAGTTGAAGATCCTATTAGATTTTAAAAATTTTCCTCTGTATTAGATTCTAAAAATTTTTCTCTGCATTAAATTCTAAAAATTTTTCTCTGCATTAAATTCTAAAAATTTGTTCTGCATTAAATTCTAAAAATTTGTTCTGCATTAAATTCTAAAAATTTTGTTCTGCATTAAATTCTAAAAATTTTTCTCTGCATTAAATTCTAAAAATTTTGTTCTGCATTAAATTCTAAAAATTTGTTCTGCATTAAATTCTAAAAATTTTGTTCTGCATTAAATTCTAAAAATTTTTCTCTGCATTAAATTCTAAAAATTTTGTCTTGTATTAAATTCTAAAAATTTGCTCCAAACTGTAGAAAAAGAAATTGCACAGAGAACATGAAAATTTTATAATTAATAATAGTTGTATTTCACATATTAAATGTTCTGTATTTGAGCTACATTCTCTATGTGTAAGATATACCTTAGCTACAAAATATTAATTTTTAATTCTTCCACAGATATCACTCTGACAAGCTTCTCGACTTATTCGACGACTTAGAATTGATACTAGCGTCCGGAAAAGACTTCCTACTCGGTAAATGGTTGGACGCAGCCAAAAAATTAGCCAGCAACGACGAGGAACTGCGTCTGTACCAAGTGAATGCTAGATACCAGATTTCTCTCTGGGGACCACGAGGAGAAATAAGAGATTACGCGAATAAACAATGGGCCGGAGTCGTGGCGGATTATTTCAAACCCCGTTGGTCCATTTTCCTGGAGAGCCTCGAAAATGTTCTGAAAAATAGGACGAAATTGGACACCAACAAAATTAACGAGAGGATACTTGACGAAGTCGAATTTCCGTTCACGATGTCCATCAAATCTTACCCAACAGACGAACTCGGTATTGAAATATTTCTTGTCTCAATTTATACTTTCTTCAATAGCAAGATTATTTATATTGTCATTTAGTTAGGATATCATATCTTTACTGTTTCATATGAAAGTCTTGTGTCATCGTTGCAAAAATTTGTTAAAATTAAAAGTAGCAAAGTTATAACAGTGATTTGTTATAGAACGAAAAATTTGTTGCAGGGGACAGTGTTGACATAGCAGTGAAACTTCTGTCAAAATGGTATACGTCGAACAAAGGAAAGACGTCAAGATTGATTAGAGGAGGTGGAGATAGAGCAAAAATATTTTAAGGAATAATTGAACTAGTTTGATATGAGTGTGTAAGAATTCATCTGTTGAAATTTAAAATTTAATTAAAATTTGTTGGTATTCTTATGTCATATATGGCAGTAATCAATAAAATCTATGTAAATTGCATATTTATGAAAATTGATCGGTGGCGCCATCTTTCTGGCGAACGGGGTGAACTACACACTTTTGAGACAGTAGTTTCGTTAGTTCAGATATGGTACCGGTAGATGGCGCCATGGGTATCGTTCTTTTTTGCTTGACTGACGACTGTGATAACAGAACTCTTCCTCACCGATGACTACTGACAGAATTCTTCTTTACCGAGGGCTGTGATAACAGAACTCTTCTTTACCGAGGGCTGTGATAACAGAACTCTTCTTTATCGACGGCTGTGGTAACAGAACCCTTCTTAACCGACGGATTTCATAATCAACGTAGGACCGATACACCGTGGCGCCATCTAGCGGTGCCGTGTAGGAACTAACGAAGCTCCCCTTTCAAAAGTGTGTAGTTCACCCCGTTCGCCGGAGAGATGGCGCCACAAGTACCATTTCCGAAAAAGCCCATTTAACACCGATTTTAATAACTAATATGCCATTTACTTATCACACATTAACTAATATTGATTCTACGCTGTGTAAAACATACCCCACAGGCCCAAAAATACAAATTATGCATACAATTACCACAATTTTCTTTCTGACCCCCACTTACTCCAAGATGGCGCTGAATTTGCTCAGAAAAAAAGCGCGGGAAAGTACGAATTTCAAAAAAGTAGTCCAAAGACTTTCAAAGTACTCTCAAATTAATTATCTAACAAACTACCTCAGTGGGAATTAAAACACCTAAAAATTACTTTGTAAAGATCATTATTATTGATAAAAGGGCGCTCTACAACTGTCCAATAAAATTACAGAATGGAAACAACAACAAGACAAACGTGACGAGGGTCCCTAGTACTTAGATTTATAAAAATAAGTAGTGGAGTTAGTAGATTTGTGAAAGTATAATTAGTGAGATAGGAGAAACGGGTTACGATAATTCGCTCCTCATCAACGTTCACTGGTCGTACAATATGGCAGTATAGACGACTGTAACCTCGTTCGAATCGACTGCCTTTCGTTCGCAATTTTTAACGAGAAACAATCGGTTTGATTGTCGAGGAAATTCACGGTTCGAAAGATGACTCGAGTTTGATATTTTTGGTCGTCTAGTCCAGTCGATGCCCTCTCAACGGTCACGCTTCGATCGATTTATTAAGCACTCGATCAATGATGGACCCTCGATTGACCAATCTCGTCAATCTAGCGTTACAATGGAAAATTTTTAGTTCTGACGACGATCAACGTATCACAAGCTTTATCTTTTGATTTCTGATCGATTTCAGTACTATTTTATTTGATTTAATCTCACAAAATAACATCGATTCTTTTTAATTTGATTCTGGTAAATTTTAAACTGACATTTGTTAAGGATCGATAACAATTATTTAGTACAATTATCTCTGTACAATTCGTAGCAAGTTTAATTGAGAATATAAGTTGAATACCAATCGAGAGTCAATCAATACAGCTCTGCTTAAAAGGTGCATATCTAGTAGGTACAAAATATCTTGTGCATTTCGTAAGAATATTCCGAACGTGAGCACACCTATCACTATACAATGGAGTGGACAAATTGTTTACAATATTTCTGTCCACGAGCTGTACTTCTGGAGATACGTAATATTGAAGAGAAAGATACATATACACCTTACATTCTATTACGAACATTTTGAGCATCACGAATTTGAAGAGTACAGTTATCTCCGGAAATTCGATAAGAGATTTTAACTGGAGAAGATTAGTAAGTAGGGTTTCAAAATATTCAAGAAGGAAAGCGTATGGTTTGGTACATAGAAAGCAAGTATAATAGTATTAGATTTTATTTTGTAAGGAATATTATGTACCTTCAGAAATATCGTAAAATACTAGTCTTTTTATAACATATATACCCGTAACGATTAGACGGAGATTGTCTAACGATGGACAATTTGTGGGAAATAAGTGGAGAATTTGGTGGTTTGAATTGCGCGCGCTCGGAGCGCGCGAAATTTGAATCGTGTAAGACTGAAACGTAAATTTGTACAGTAAAGGCACTTCTATGACACTTTCATAATTTACGACGAATTTTTTTAGTTGAGAAAGTTGGAATTTTTGGGTTGGGGAGGTGAAGGTTTGGTAATTTAGGAATTTGGGGATTTAGGGATTTGGGGGGTTAGATATTGGGGGATTGGGAATTTAGGGACTTGGAGATTTGGTCATTTAGGAATTTGGGGGTTTAGTAATTTGGGAAATTAGGAATTTGGGGATTTAGTAATTTGGGAAATTAGGAATTTGGGGATTTAGTGATTTGGAAATTAGAAATTTTTTATTTTTGAAATTTGGGGGGTTAGATATTGGGGGATAGGGATTTAGGGACTTGGAGATTTGGTCACTTAGAAATTTGGAGATTTAGTAATTTGGGAAATTAGGAATTTGGGATTTAGTCATTTGGAAATTAGAAATTTGTTATTTTTGAAATTTGGAGAGTTAGATATTGGGGGATTTGGAGATTTGACAATTTAGGAATTCTTAATTTTTGGGATTTGAAGATTCAGACATTTGGGGATTTAGGGATTTGGTAATTTAGAAATTTGGGATTTTGAAAATTCACAAATGCAAAAATTCAAAAATTTCTATTTTTATTAAAAAAATAAACCTATAACCTTGAAATTAAAGAACCGAAAATTTCTCTAATTTCCTGACCTGAAAAAAATTGGAAAATTGCCCATCAGTAGACGACCCCCGCAAATGGAAAAACCTATCCTTACAAATAGTAAGAACCATCGATAATAAACGTCGATAACAGCATTGAATTCGGATATCTATAATTTCCTGTAAGGACCCGTAAATCTGTGCAGTTTTCCGAAGGAATTCGTGAAGTCAGGACGTGATATGATCGTCGAACGTATTATAGTCGCGAGGTTCGACGGATATCGATTAAATTCAATACGCGTTTCTGGTCCCCCGGATAATATAGAGAGTTAAGGTCCAACGAAATCACGAATCTAACTTTGGTTTGAGTTCTTTTGGTCGCATGCTTCGTACTCAATTCTAACAATTATTCAATTTTATATATACTTTTACGCTAATTTATTTACAGGCCACTCGATTTTTCGGTGACTTTGTTTCGTTTGGTTCGGTAAAGACGATCATTTTCGAGAATAATTCATTTTTGTTTTATATAGGGTGTTTTAATAATAATTTTCAATAAAATGTTCCAATAAAATGCTTCAATAAAATGTTCTAATAATATTCTTCAATAAAATATATACATATCTCTTGCTCATACTTAAAATGTTTCAGAAACCGGACCACCACTTTTGAGACGTCCTGTAGAATTATATGTATGTATTTTATCAGAACACTATGTGTACAAATTGTATTAGAAGTTACATATTGAATGTACATATCTTTTGCTCATGCCTGCAATGTTTCAGTAAATAGACCACCACTTTTGAGACGTCCTGTAGAATTATGTGTATGTATTTTACTAGAACACTATGTATACAAATTATATCAGAATTTACATACTAAATGTACATATCTCTTGCTCATACTTAAAATGTTTCAGTAAACAGACCACCACTTTTGAGTCATCCTATATAATTATACGTATACATTTTATCAGAACACTGTGTATACAAATTCATAAATAACATACTGATTGTACAATTACGTATCTTTGTTTCGATGAAAATTACATATCTGTCTCAATAAAAGGACCACTACTTTTGAGTCGTCCTGTAGAATTACAAACAGAAAACCAAATAAAGTTTTACTTTTTATACATAACAATAAGTCCTATCTTTTTTATCAAATATAGCAACAAGCACCAAGTTTGAACAAGCTTCAAAACAATTATAACAAAAATTTATTTATACATTCAATGTTTTATTAAAACAATCGCAAGTTTTCGACAAAAAATGGAGAACGTAAAAAGCGTGAAAATAATTACAGAGGTTATTCATTAAAATTTTCCGTGACTAACGTGTTTGACAAATGGCTTTTCTCTGAGTCTTAGCATCAACATCCGAACAAAGGAGTTTTTGTGCAAACAATCCTGCAGATGGCGGAGCAAATTAAGACGAGCTCGTTACTTCTAGCGGGAGGCAACTTCTGTGGAAATTAGCGAATTTCGTGGAAACTGAAACTCGTGAAATGGCTATTCGAACCATTTTCATGGCTACGTGACATCGCTCATGCAAAATACTGAATACATTTTATAGAAAAGTGGTCCAATGAGTACTGTTTGTAATTTTTCGAAAGTGATCGTCTTCGAACCTGTGGACCACATTAAAAATTTGAAACTATATTTGTGAAACATAAATTAGATCAAAATCGATTCTATTCTGCGCCGCGCAAAACCTTTGACGTTTTCAATATTTTTCTACCGGAAATATACAATTTCTCAAAAAACAAATAAAGCTCTTTTCATGCGTATTCGATATTGCTTCGTCCGATGTAAAAATTGAACGGAAAGCGCGATATTTCTCAAACAAGCCAAATGAAATAGCCGATTTTTTGCAGCTGTGTTTTCAACGAAAGGACTGAAATTACAGTGGACTTTCGGGTTGGTTCAAAAAGACGTGAAATTATTAACTGTCGACGTTAAACGAGGCTCGTGTAAAAGTACGAAAATCGCATCACAGAATAATCGAGCATTATCGAAGCATTATCGAAGCGTCGATAAATAGGTTTCTGCAATGTCGTTGTCTCAACGGGCTTTGTATTCTTAGCCTCTTTTCGTTACGAAGTACTTGCTAAAGTGCATATAAAATACATCTAGTTATAAGAACTCTATTACTAGTTTATGCTAAAATTCGTAAGTAAAACGCCGTTCCGGAAACGCCAGTCACCTTTCAAATATCCTGTTAACCCTTTCAAACTTTATCCTTCGAAATTTCTTAACTATTCAAATTTCATTTTCAACAATTTACTCCGCAAATTATACTTCAATTTTATTTCTGAAATTTTGCTTTCAATTTTAATTTAAAATTTATTTACAAAATTTTTTATTTCAAATTTAATCTCAAGTTAGTTAAGTTTAATTTTTGGTTAGGTTAGGTCGAGTTAAATTTTAGGTTAGATTAGATCAGTTAAGTTAAATTTTAGGTTAGGTCAAGTTAAGTCGAGTTAAAGTTTAGGTTAGGCTTAGTTAGGGTAAATGTTAGGTTAGGTTAGATCAAGCTAAATTGTAGGTTAGGTCAGGTTAGGTCACTTTGAATTTTAGGTCAGGTCAGGTTAGGTCACTTTCAATTTTAGGTTAGGTCAGGTTAGGTCACTTTCAATTTTAGGTTAGGTCAGGTTAGGTCGTTTTCAATTTTAGGTTAGGTCAGGTTAGGTCACTTTCAATTTTAGGTTAGGTCAAGTTAGGTCACTTTCAATTTTAGGTTAGGTCATGTTAGGTCACTTTCAATTTTAGGTTAGGTCAGGTTAGGTCACTTTCAATTTTAGGTTAGGTCAAGTTAGGTCACTTTCAATTTTAGGTTAGGTCAGGTTAGGTCGAGTCACTTTTTAGGTTAGGTCATGTTAGGTCACTTTCAATTTTAGGTTAGGGCAAATTAGGTTAAATTACATTTTAGGTTAGGTCAAATTAGGACAAATTACATTTTAGGTTAGGTCAAGTTAGGTCACTTTTAGTTTTGGGTTAGGTTAAATTAGGTCGAGTTACATTTTAGATAATTTATAAGTGAGGTACTTTCACAGCCACAAATACCTGTTAACAACAAATAAAAATCAATTTTTGAACTTCATTTAAAATTTGAAACTTCTAAATGGAACTCCTACATGAAGCTTATAAATGAATTCTGCAGCTTCCAGCGAAACTTGAAATTTCGAATGGATAAAATACAAAAGGATCACCCAGAACGATCAAAAGTACCTTAATCCACTTTAAAGCATCATTACAATGTACATTAAGTTGTATACCTCCTGTTTCCAACACCGCGACAGTCGGCATTAACTAGCCCCGCGTTACGAAACCATTTTGAAGGAGAAGTTTCCGGACTGTCCGAGTTGTCCGTAAATTCGTTACTTTCGAGCTTGAAGAATCGTGCAGGTGTTCGCTGACGCGTTTAAGGCGGATTTTCAACGACGGCTCGCAATCAGATCGTTTGTCAGTTACAAACACGACATGGTAATTATCGCGCGACACGCGCGTGAAAAATTGTTCTGCGAGTTTAATTCAACGTTTTGCCGAACAAGATTATCGTTCGATAGCGTTCGACAAGATGAAATCAGTGCACTTTTTCTGCCGTGTATAAAAGTTCCTGTACAATTACGCTTCTAATGTTGCTAGAAATTATTGAGAATGATCGATCACCCCTTGCACTATTTTTACGAGTGACGCGCCATGTGCGACATTTTACTTTTCAATTCTAAATTGATATTTTTAGTTCAAGTTCAGATTGCATTGTGATATCAAAGTAATATAACATTTCAATTTTCTTTGTATTAATCCCTTATAATATCAGACTCGTGACGCACCATGTGCGTCAAGTTTACTCATAAATATTAAACTAATACTTTTCAATTTTAAGTTCAAGTCCAATTTGCATAGTGATTAGGTTATATTATACCTGTGAACAATTTTGGACTCGCATCCAACAAATAAGTTGTAAAAGTTAATATTGCAGCTGTTAATACCTGGTAATAGTGCAAGGGGTTGAAATTCGAATGAAATTAGAACATTGACCGAAAAAAGATTCATGGTAGATTTTTCGATTTGTGACACGTGTTCGACGTAGTGTTGCCGGGTCGTGAATCATGAATTCGGCTCATACCGTGTTTGTCAACCAATCCGGTTGCTCATGGTTCCTTTTATGTTCATCCGAGTTTCTCAGCAGTATCACCGTTTCTCAATTTCCGCCTCCTGAGTGGACGCCTCTGTCACGGGTGGTAGAGGACTGTCTATAGATATTTGTCTGCAAGTTTACGGAAAATTGGGTCGAGGTTATTACAGTTTAGATGTATATGACCCTGTAGTTACAAGTAAAATGCACTGGTATTAAACGGAAAAAATTTGTGGACTATAAATCAGCTTGGTAGAGTATGGACTAGAGCTATAATTTTATAATATTCATCGTTCTTAATAGAGCGTTATAGTTTCAAGTAATATAGCATCAAGTTATAGCACAATGTATGTTGGAAAGTATGAAGCAATATCTAAATACTATTGCCAGTAGAGTGGTATTAGAATGCTATAATCTAGAGCACTATAAAATGACATGTAATCTAGAGTACACTATAGAGTACTGTAATCTGTAGTACTATATTCTAGAGTGTTAATAAAGGGTCATATAATCTAGAGTACATCATAGAGTATCATAGTCTAGAGTACTATATCCTAGAGTATCAATATAGAGTAACATAAGCTAGAGTACATCATAGAGTACCATAATCCACAGTACTATATTCTAGAGTATTAATATAGAGTAATATCTAGAGTACATCATAGAGTACCATAATCTACAGTATTATCTGGAGCATCAATATAGAGTAATATAGCCTAGAGCACTATAGAGTACTACCTGAGCTACTATAACCTACAATATTATAACACTAAGTCCAGAGATTTATGACCTATAGTATCATAGTCTAGAGTACTATATCCTGCAACACTATATGGTGGAATATTGTGGGCTAGAGTACCATAACATAGAGCACTACAATCTACAGTATCCAGAATTTAGAGTAATGTAGTTCACAGTGCCATTTAGAGTACCATAACCTGAACTGTTATAGTCTAGAGTACTCTGACCTCAACTCTAAAGCCATAAAGTCTATTATAGCATGGAATATAGACCCTAACCTAGAGTACTATAGTCTAAACTCTAGAGCCTGCCTATATTATACAGATTAATGTCCTATATCCTGAACTGTTATAGCCTAGAGTACTCTAACCTTAACTCTAGAGCCTTAAGCTCTATTATAGCACTCAAATATAGACCCTAACCTAAAATATAACCTAAACTCTACAGCTCTAACGCCTATATTCTGAAACTTGCTTACTATAACCTGCACTGCACTGAAATCCTACACCACTACCTACTGTACCATTACCCAAAATCTAATAACAGTAATCTAATATTGCAATCTACAACAGACAGAGCAATCTAGAGTTCCCCAGCAAAGTCCACAGAACATTCTAAAATATGATACCACGGTACACAATGGAAATACCAACACTCCAAGTATCGTATTCCCTTAATGGAATCAGCTCCACAGAAGATGATTAAGATTGTTTACCTGCCGTTCGTATGCCAATCGTAAGAATCCGGAGCGGAATTGCTTCTGCCCGTCCTCTGGAATCGTTCCGATTTCAAGTTCCTGATCCTCTCCCTAGACGCCATGCCCTCGTCCGCTCTTCCGGGGGATAATTCGATGCTATCCGTCGGGGTATCGGCGCACGCTGTTTTCCCGCTCTTCTTCGGTAGAAAGGGATTCTGGCAACGACATAATCCGACGTTTCATCGTTAAAACGATATCGTTTTGATCGCTACATTTGATGGCCGCCCGAGGCTATTTCCTCGTGAATTACCTCGACCATAAACCTTCGACAACTCTCGATTGACTTTGGGATTTTCTACATTATTCTTGCGACATTCTCGTAAATTCTTGTCACGTTGTACTTTTTACTTTGTTTAACTAAATGTTGAAACTAAGCTACTTGTAATTGTTAACAACTAAACTAAAAATTCTCAGTCTAAAGATTGGAATAGTAAGATAAACTTGATGAATGATGCTTGAGAAATGGTGGGAACTTAATTCTATTCCAAAACAGCGTCGTTGTAGACCTAGTCTTACCTAGGAATAAAGACTGATCAACTTCTGAGAGGTTGCAGAATAAATTTACGACTTTAGAGCAAGTTTAGAGCAAATATAGAGCACATATAAAGCAAATTTAGAGCAAATATAGAGCAAGTTTAGAGCAAATGTAGAACAAGTTTAGAGCAAACATAAAGCACTTGTAAAGCAAAGTATAGAGCAATTATAGAGCAAATATATAGAGAAAATTTAGAGCAAGTTTGGAGCAAATATAGAGCATTTATAGAGTCAAATATAGAGTAATTATAGAGCAAATATAGAGTAATTATAGAGCAAATATAGAGCACTTATAGAGTAAAATATAGAGCAATTATAGAGCAAATATATAGCAAATTTAGAGCACTTATAGAGTAAAATATAGAGCAATTATAGAGTAAAATATAGAGCAATTATAGAGCAAATATATAGCAAATTTATAGCAAATATAGAGCACTTACAGAGTAAAATATAGAGCAATTATAGAGCAAATACACAGCCAATTTATAGCAAATACAGAGCACTTATAGAGTAAACTAATCATCGCCATCAACAATCATCTATCCAGCTGCACCCTAACCTATAATTCCTAACAGTACCCATTTTGTTAATTCTTCAAATTTCAGCTCGAACAACAGCATGAAATAACGCAAACGATTTGCAGAAATTCCAACAAAAATCTGTACTCGGAAAAAGAAGCAACGTAGATGCGAAAAAGGAAGGAGAAAATGGAGGTTGAAGGTTTATGACGCCACGAGGCACAGCGTTATTGCCGTGTTTACGGAGCCGTCAACCTTCCTTGAACTCGACTGATATTGACTGGCTGCTCATCAAATAATAAGGCCAGAGACGTGGCGCCGTAGCGAGAGCAAGAGGCAGCTTTTCCACGCAATGAGATCGTCTACGAGAGAGTGGTGGCCACGTCACGAACAGAGAAACGGAGGCTTGACCTCTCGTTGATGCTCCACGCGACGAGAGATCAAATATCGGTCGCAATTGGAATTCAATGGACGTGGAACCATGGCGCGATGATACCGCTACCAATTACTTACCCTAGCGAAATTTATATGTGCGGAAAGTTGAGGTCTTTTGTGTCTGATCGAGGGTGGTATGGGGAAGGTATGGGGGTGGTATGGGGGTGTGGGGGTATAGGGTTTGGGGAGGAGAGGATGCAAGTGTCAACTTCTGAGGTTTGCAAAGGAATCTGAGAAGTCCACACATGTCTAAATCTCTAAAGTCGTAAGTACTTGTGAAAGTCTGGTATTTGTAGTTCTCAGACGTCCAAAAATCTCTACATCCCTAAATCACCACATCCCTAAATTCCCACACCCCCAAATTCCCACACCCCCAAATTCCCACATTCTCAAATTCCCACACCCCCAAATTCCCACATCTCCAAATTCCCACATCCCCAAATTCACACATTCCCAAACTCCCACACCCCCAAATTCCCACATTTCCAAATTCCCACACCCCCAAATTCCCACACTCCCAAGTTCCCACATCCCCAAGTTCCTATATCCCCAAATTCCCACAGCCCCATATTCCCACATCCCCAAATTCCCACATCCCCATATTCCCACATCCCCAAATTTCCACATCCCCATATTCCCACATTCCCAAATTCCCACATTCCCAAACTCCCACATCCCCAAATTCCCACGCTCCCAAATCCCTACATCCCCAAATCCCCACATCCCCAAATTCCCATACCCCCAAATTCCCACATCTCCAAATTCCCATACCCCCAAATTCCCACATCTCCAAATTCCCACACCCCCAAATTCCCACATCCCCAAATTCCCACACCCCTAAATCCCTATATCCCCAAATTCTCACATCCCCAAACCCCTACACCCCCAAATTCCCAGATCATCCTACTTCCACATCCCCACCTCTCCACACCCCCAACCCCTACACCCCCATATCCCTACACCCCAATCCCCAAACCACCAAACTCCTCCAACTCCCAAAGTCCATAAATCACATTCCATCAGCCATAACTCCCAAACAGGAAATCTCCGATAACTAAGACCATCGATTTCCCGCCCCAATAATCTCGACCCTGCACCTTGACCCAAATCTCCCATTCTCCCAAATCACTCACCCAACTCCACAATCGCGGAACGCATTATCAAAAGATCCGAAAACTACTCTATTAATTAAATCCCGACACGAAGTTCATCCAGAACTTCGACCACTCCGTTAAACCTATCGTTTATCGGATACCGATAATTGACGTTCTCGATTCGCGGTCAAACTTCGAACTTCGATGCAAAATCGAGCGGAACCTCACCTGGAAGCTGTGCTGCTTCAGCATAGTTTTGATGAGGATCAGAGTGTCGAGCTTTGGTATCCTGGTGACGACCCGTTCGACCTCCTCGTCGGTGACGGTCACCGGAAGTCGACAGTTGTCAGCCTCGCTGGGTAGAGGTTCGGCACCGTTGTTCGTCAGCCATGGATCTTCTTTTATTTCTGATAGGCTGATACGATTGGAGGGGTCTTTGGCCAACATCTTTGAGATCAATTCGCGGAGACTGTCGGAGAGGACTGGTTTCTCGGGGAATTTTAGAGGTTCTGTACGCACTGCCGCTTGGACGCCGATTATACTTCCGGCGCCGTCCCAGGGTACTCTTCCGGTTACGAGGGAGTAGAGGGTCACTCCCATTGACCAGACGTCGCATAACTGGAACATGATATGCATTTGGTTGATTAAGTTTAGTTGTTGTGATTAATTTTTTGTTTGGATGTGGTTTAGAGCTATTTTAGAGCTAGTCTAGAACAATTTTAGAGCAATTCTAGAGCAATTTTAGAGTAATTTTATAGCAATTTTAGAGCAATTCTAGAGAGAGTACGGAGAAAATATAGAGCAAGCATAGAGCAGTTATAGAGCAAAATATAGAGCAATTATGGAGCAAATATATAGCAAGTTTAGAGCAAATATAGAGTAAGTTTTAGAGCAAGTTTAGAGCATTTATAGAGTAAAATATAGAGTAATTATAGAGCTCTTATAGAGTAAAATTTAGAGTAATTATAGAGCAAATATTTGGCAAGTTTAGAGCAAATATAGACCACTTGAAGAGTAAAATATAGAGTAATTATAGAGCAAATATTTGGCAAATTTAGAGCAAATATAGACCACTTGAAGAGTAAAATATAGAGTAATTATAGAGCAAATATTTGGCAAAATTAGAGCAAATATAGACCACTTGAAGAGTAAAATATAGAGTAATTATAGAGCAATTATAGAGCAAATATAGAGTCCTTGTAGAGTAAAATATAGAGCAATTATAGAACAAATATAGAGCACTTATAGAGCAAAATACAGAGCAAATATAGAGCACTTGTAGAGTAAAATATAGAGCAAAAATAGAGTAGTTATAGAGTAAATATAGAACAATATTGAAGCTCAAAGAATTGAAATAGTGCGTCCTACAGTACATTACATTAGAATATACAAAATAGTTGTAATCTGCGGTGATATACGAAGCGGCAATATATCCCCAGTCGACTCGCGAACACCAGTCTATAAAAAACGAGCATTAACCCGATTCCCTCTAAGATACAAGTTTTTGTGCTTCAAGTTCACCTGCATATTTCACGAGCACGCGAGAAATCGATGCCAGCTCGCGAGCGACGCGGCTCGTTTCCGGTGACGCGTTCCGTTTCTTCGCGTGTGTACACGTTAAACGTGCCCTCAAACTTTTCGATAAGGAACGTGGATTTGTTAGTTCACCGTTCATCACGACTCGACCCTGACCCTATCGACTGCCAGATCGTCCGATTACGACCACGCGATATATCACCGTTACTTTCGAGCCTGTCGAAATTTCGGATAAAGAATTTGCTTGAATTTTTGATGAATTCTATTAACGCCGTTATCGGACACGTACACAGAGTGAATATTTATGAACATGCAAATCGACGATCGGTTCCAGTTACCCTATTTTTCGGGAACGTAATTTGACGGTGGAAGAGGACACATCGTGAATCGATTAACTCTTTGATCAACAGAGCTCTGCTGCTCATGAATATTAATTACGGTTATTACAACGTTTTTCAATGCGTACAGTAAAAGGAATTTTTGACGACGCGCTAACAGGATTTCGATGAAGGCCTCTCGAACAGGATTTGAGGTATGCGACGCATTTTTATCGTTAGTGTTCGACAGAATGTTTTATAAATTTCGACTGAAATGTTACCTGCTTCGCAGCTATATTTTTGAATGTGATCATCGCTATAATTTTAACATCGTAATAAAAGTTTACATCAGCGTTACACTCTTTGACTCTGTGTCATTTGTGTTTAAAAATTCTGAATTTTTAACACTGTGTGAAGGTCTAACTTAACCCAGTTAAAAATTAAACTTGCCATAATTGACAATAAAGTTCAGTCTTGTTAAAATATTCTGTAAAATCGTGTTAGAGGAATATTTAAGAATTTGTAACAGTTGGAAGAGTAGTATGAAGACATCAAACGATCGAACGAGCCGCGTCATAATTCTTCAGCGTTCGCGTGAAATGGAAAATCGATCGGCCGAACAACCCGTGGATATTATATCTCGGCGATGCTACTTACAGTTCCGGAATAATGGGCGCCAGGTGTGGTCGTTTCTGGTGCCGCGAATGCCGGGGTACCAGCTGGTCCGGATAATAATTCACCGGAAGCTCTCAGCTCAGCGCTGACACCCAGATCCGCGACCTTGATGCGGCCGTCACTGTCCACCAACAAGTTACTCGGCTTTATATCGCGATGGACTATTCTCTGGTAGTGCACTGCAAAAATAACACGTTGAAATTTAATGAAATTGTATGAAACTTATTTTGAAATCAGCTGTACATTCAATATGAAACTACTTGTCTTACAACTGTTGTCAGCCATTTTGTATTGAAAATAATTATGAGCCATGAGTGCAGACATGTTCTATGAACTTTCAGCTTTAATTTGATGTATCACAAGTGCCATTTTGTCATACTTTTATGTCATGAAATTGTAGGCGACTTATTTTGAGACGAGCTGTATATTCAATATAAAACTACTTGCCTTACAACAATTGTCAGCCATTTTGTATTGAAAATAATTATGAGTCACGACTATAGGCATGTTCTATGAACTTTCAGCTTTAATTTGATGTATCATAAGTGCCATTTTGTAATACTTTTATGTCATGAAATTGTAGGCGACTTATTTTGAGACGAGCTGTATATTCAATATAAAACTACTTGTCTTACAACAATTGTCAGCCATTTTGTATTGAAAATAATTATGAGTCACGACTGTAGGCATGTTCTATGAACTTTCAGCTTTAATTTGATGTATCATAAGTGCCATTTTGTGATACTTTTATGTCATGAAAATTATGAAGACCTAAATCATTCTTACAGTCTGATCACCTTTCTACTTCCAATTGACTCAAACTTATAACAATTACAAAAATTGATTTTCTCAAAAGTTCAGGGCTTAAAAAAAGAGACAATTATTGAAAGAGTACAATTATAACGTACGATATTCCACTCCCATTACAACGTCACGAAAGTTCTTCCTGGCGGTTTCTTCGTCGAGGGGTTTGTCCGTCGGTATCTGAAGAATTTCACCCTTCTGGACCAGTTCGAAAACAAGGTAAAGATTGTCTTCGTCCGGGTCGTCGAGCACCTCCACCAGTTTCACAACATTAGGGTGATCCAATTTCTTCAACAAAGCAATTTCCCGGTAGACCTTCGCCAAAGGGTTGGCTGCACCCTTCCTACCGGGCGCCATTCTACCGAAAATTCCAGCTTTCTTCATCAGCTTCTTCTTGCTGAGAATCTTCATTGCGTAGTGGGTGTCGTCCTCCTCGTTGTACGCCAACTTTACGATCCCATAGGAACCCTGTAACCAAATACACTTTTCACATATTCCACCCCTAAAATTCACCTTACTTTTTATCGTATCTCTTAAATTTTGCATTAAATTATTTTTTAAAGAATTATGAATATTTTACATTTATTAATTTTTAGTGACTTCCCTCTGTGTATGGGGATGTTAGTAATTGTAAGTAGCTCGCCACGATATCGCGATTCAATCAATGACACGTTGCAGAATTCCGTTCACGTAGAACTACTTCATCGAGCAAGAACGTCGCGAAAATTAGCAGTGGGTGACGGGGGTGGAAACCCACCTAACTTCGAAACTTTCTTGCGGAACGAACTCAACTTGTCTCAGCCAAAAAGGAGGAAGAAGTATCGTACTTTCACGGTGACATTCGATTCGTTCTTTTCAAATTGCGGATCGAATTACTGCCACTTGGGCGTCCATCGAAGTGGAAAACCATCCCCCGTGCCTTTCAATGTTTTCTGACTCGTGAGTTTTCATTTACACATTACCTACAAAATCTTGAGACTAACAAGACTTAGCAACCCTTATAATTTAGAAACTTTTAATTCATAAATTTTAGTTGTCAGGAATTTTTAAGATCAGAAATCGAATTCTCACATTAAATTCTCAGATCAGATTAAATTTGCACCCAGGCAATCCTGCCTATTTTGAAAAAGCTGCATGACATCTCACCTGGCCAATGTTATCCAGCAGCTTATACTGGTTGAGCTGCAAAGCCCCTTGCCTATTATCAATGGAGACCCTCCTGCTCTCCCTGAGGGGTCTCCTCCTGTTTCTGGGTGATCCCTGCGGGCTGCCATAGGGCGAATAAGGGCAGTAAGGATAAATGGGTCTGACTGTCACGTTGGATGTGTCCCCGAGGAACCTCTGGCTCGTCCCCACCTCCCCTGAGCAAACTGTCCTGACAGATGAATCGTCCGCGTCTTCGTTCAACGCTTGTATATCGCTGGAGACGCTGCTCTTCAGCATCGAGACGTTCGTGGCTCGACTCGGTGATCGGGAAGACGAATCCCTGGACTCCTTCCCGGAACCCGTGACGTCCTGCTTAGTCATCTGGAAGGATATCCTCCTGTCCAGCTCGCCGTCTATCCTGTCCTCCGACTGGGTGGACATTAATCGGTACATTTTGATCGATCGTGGAAGAACACTGAACCTGTCCTCTTTCTGGACAGAGTCTTTGGTCTGAGACTCGTTGATCGATTTATCCTCGATAGGCCTCAGCTGCTCGATCTTAGACCCGTTGTCCAGGCAGGGTGAAGGGAATCGATTTGATGTAGTTCTTGAAGACGGAGACGTCGAGAGACGACTGATCGACTCGTTGAACGAGACGTCGAGACCGCCCGAGGACACATCTGGCTGCCTGCATATTGCGGCCACCTCCGAGTCCTTTGTGACGTGGGCGTCCATTGGGTCGCCCAGAAGACGACAGCGTGTCAGCTCCTCTGTCAAAGATAAAGACTTTGTATTTCTTGAAGAGATTAACAAACATTATAACTTAGGATATGACTTACCTGTGCTGACCTGCGTCATCAGACTGCACAGGTTATCCAGACTCTCCTGCCTAGAAGGCACATCGTCCCTCAGCAGCTCCTTCACCTCCTCGATGTTGGGCATCTCGAGCCCAGCACCCGACACCTTCCTGTGAATCTCCGTGGTAGGCATCCTCTCTTCAGGGTCCACCTCCGTCAAGTCCTCGGTCCTGCTAATGAGGGCTCTGTTCAGACGTTTGGGCCCCACGGAGGATCTCCGTCTCTCCTTCAGGAACGAGGACAGATCCTGCAGGACGTCCACGGACGACGAGTTCCGTCTGTCCTCGTCGAAAGTGCCCAGGTTGCTCGCGTACCCGCTGCTCTCTCTTCTGGGTCTGATGACCCGTGGTGCCCTGGACTTCAGGATCTCCCTAAGAGCGGGTAGTCCTTCCGCCTCCTCCAGGAACAGGGCGCTGTCCTTGCGAACCTCGACGATCTCCTGGTCGGAGGTGTCTTCAGGGCTGGACGGAATCCTGGAGGAGTCCTCTCGGTCGCTGGACTTCAAAAGAGTCGACTCTCGAAGAACAGGCAATTTGATTGTAACCTTCTCGAAATCGGTCGGTTTCTCTGGTTCCGGCTCCTTCGGACTGGTCAGACTCGGTAACTTCCTAGAGAGGTCCTCCTGAAAGCACCTGGATCTCCGTTCGGAATCTCGACCTCTCAAATTCGAAGGCTCCGCTATGGTCGAGTGTCGCAATCGAACGGCTTCTTTGGACAGGCCTTTCTTTCCTTCGAACTTCCGAAGTGGCGCGAACTGATCGGTGGACGTGCCCGAGTCTAATGGAAAGACTATGTTTCCGGAAGTGTCCAGTGGCAGGTTCAGGTCCCTCGAGTCCGAGGAGGCTGTCAGCGACTTGGAGATGGACCCTGGCGACTCTTCGTCGATTGCGTTGTGTCTGAAACAAGCAGCAGTTTAGATTAGTTCGGGAGCTCGTATTGCCAGAGACAGGAATGTTGAAGTGGACAATCTGTGCTGGAGAGATGTGAGGTGTTGCTATGGTGATGAGGGAGGTACTGTATGATTATGTACGGTGTGGATATGCGCTGTACTGTGTATAATAATATGAGCTGGGATACGATATGGGACGTTGGAAGCATCAAGCGTGGTGATTTGGGGAGTAGACAATACCAAGCGTGGTGATTTGGGTTGTAGCGAGTACCAAGCGTGGTGATTTGAATAGTAGCGAGTACCAAGCGTGGTGATATGGGGTGTAGAGAGTACCAAGCGTGGTGATATGGGGCGTAGCAAATACCAAGCGTGGTGATTTGGGTTGCAGCGAGTACCAAGCGTGGTGATATGGGGCGTGGCAAATACCAGGCGTGGTGATTTGGGTTGCAGCGAGTACCAAGCGTGGTGATATGGGGCGTGGCAAATACTAGGCGTGGTGATTTGGGTTGCAGCGAGTACCAAGCGTGGTGATATGGGGCGTAGCAAATACCAAGCGTGGTGATTTGGGTTGCAGCGAGCACCAAGCGTGGTGATATGGGGCGTAGCAAATACCAAGCGTGGTAATATGGGGCGTAGCAAATACCAAGCGTGGTGATTTGGGTTGCACGGAGTACCAAGCGTAGCGATATAGGGCGTAGTAAATACCAAGCGTGGTGATTTGGGTTGTAGCGAGTACCAAGCGTGGTGATTTAGGTTAGAGCGAGTACCAAGTGTGGTTAGATGGGGCACAGCGAGTACCAAGCGTGGTAATATGGGGCATAGCAAATACCAAGCGTGGTGATTTGGATTGCACGCAGTACCAAGCGTGGTGATATGGGGCGTAGCAAATACCAAGCGTGGTGAATTGGGTTGCACGGAGTACCAAGCGTGGTGAAATGGGGCACAGTGAGTACCAAGCGTGGTAATATGGGGCGTAGTAAATACCAAGCGTGGTGGTTTGGGTTGCACGGAGTACCAAGCGTGGTGATATGGGGCGTAGCAAATACCAAGCGTGGTGAACTGGGTTGCAGCGAGTACCAAGCGTGGTGATTTAGGTTATAGCGAGTATCAAGCGTGGTGATTTGGGTTATGGCGAATACCAAGCGTGGTGATACGGGCGTAACAAATACTAAGCGTGGTGATATGCTATAGAGAGCGTACCAAGCGTGGTGATATGCTATAAGAAGAGTACCAAGCGTGGTAATATGCTATAGGAAGAGCTCCAAGCATGGTGATATGTTATAGAAAGAGTACCAAGCGTGATAATATGAGACATAGCAAATACCAAGCGTGGTAATACATAATGTAGAAGGTACCAAGCTTGATGATATGCAGTGCAGTGAATACCAAGCTTGTTAATATAGAATATATGAATAAATAGCACATATCCATTTCATTTTATAGCGGTAACTGATATAAAATAATAAAAGAATATTGAAAATCAATGCATAGGTGCGAGAGTAATAGTAATAAAGTAACAATCGAGCAAGTGCCATTACATATGACAGGCACGTAACAAAAACGGAATGTGCATCGCGTTTGCACCTGAGTCATGAATGCGATTCACGTCCGCGCGCGAGCGTAACATTTGCCTAACAGAAAGAATTACGCCACGAGCATACGTGCACTTTTATTCTCTTTCATTTTTTGTCGTCGAATCGAGTCTCCAGCGAATTCCATCAACTGATTGTTACCTCGAACGAGACCGCGAAATTTTGGGCAAATTGTTTTCCGACGAGAACGAAGTCGTTAACGTCTATCGTCATTTGAATTGGAAATGTTTGCAAAATAAAGTAATTTAACTTTGGTGAATTCTTACTTTGTGTCTCGAATGAATAGTAATTAACGATCTCTAATTATCTTTTTAATGAATGTAGATTGCTCTATATGTCGACGAAATACTATTATAGGAAGATCGTGCATGAAGATGTTACAGGATGTCTCAATTATGTCATGACGATGCAATATTTCTTAATTATGTAAACGCTGATTCATAATGCTGAATATTTGCTGATTAATACTAATGAACGTATTAGATAAGTGAGTAAAGAAGTTGTTAGACAAGTTGCCAGACAGGTGGATAGATAAAGAGACAACTAAGTGGTACACGTGGACAAGTAGGTAGACAAGTAGCCTATCTATTTAAATACACATGTAGTTTGATAAGTGGCTAGACAAGTAGATAGACATGTAGTCTGATAAATGGCTAGACAAGTGGACCAGCAACTATACAAATAGCTAGACCAGTTGCTAGGTAACTAGATTAATTAGACAGGTAGCCAGACAAGTAGCTAGGCAGGTAGTCAAACCAGTAGATAGCCAGACAACTAACCAGGCAGGTAGTCAGACCAGTAGATAGCTAGACAACTAACCAGGCAGGTAGTCAAACCAGTAGATAGCTAGACAATTAACCAGGCAGACAGTCAAACCAGTAGATAGTTAAACAACTAACCAGGCAGGTAGTCAGACCAGTAGATAGCTAGACAACTAACCAGGCAGATAGTGAAACCAGTAGATAGCTAAACAACTAACCAGGCAGGTAGTCAGACTAGTAGATAGGTAGACAACTATGTGGATGGCTAAATACACAAATAATCAAACAGTTAGGCAGCTAGGTAGATAGATGTTTAAACAAGGTGCTAGATGTCTATGCAAATGTCCAGACAGGTACCAAGACAAGTGTCCAGACAACTCTCCAGATAAGTGTCCAGATAAATAGCTAGATAGATAAGTAGTTAGGCAACTATCAGAGTTATATAATTTGACAACTAACTGAATAGTTAGTAGCTGACCAGATTAAGTGACTAGTCAAGTAGTCAGTCATGTAACTGATCCACTAGCTGGACAGGTGTCCAAATAAGTTGGTAAGCAAACACCTAGGTATCCAGATAAATGTCCACACTAACAGCTAGATAAGTAGTTAGGCAACTATCAGAGCTATATAATTTGACAGCTAACTGAATAGTTAGTGACTGACCAAACTAAGTGACTAGGCAAGTAGTCAGTCATGTAGCTGATCCACTAACTGGACAGATGTCCAAATAAGTTGGTAAGCAAACACCTAGGTATCCAGATAAGTGTCCACACTAACAGCTAGATAAGTAGTCAGACAACTATCAGAGCTATATAATTTGACAACTAACTGAATAGTTAGTGGCTGACCAAACTAAGTAACTAGGCAAGTAGTCAGTTGTGTAACTGATCACCTAGCTGGACAGGTGTCCAAATAAGTTAATAGGCAAACACCTAGGCAAGTATCCAGATAAGTGTCCACACTAACAGCTAGATAAGTAGTCAGCCATGTAGCTGACCAACTAGCTGGACAACTGTCCAAATAAGCTGATAGTCAAACACCTAGACTACCATCCACCTAAATGTCCACATTAATATCTACCCAAATAATCAGACATACATCCACACAAATAACCCACCCAACCAAATTAGACACCCCAAACAAATTACAAACCTCCACAATTTCTACATGCACCTCATACATGTTCTCAAATAAAAAAGGTATCCAGGGAGTTGCTTTAATCACTGCTCAAAAACTCGTAACACAAAATGTAGTAGCCATAATTTCACGGACGTTCAATTAGTAAGTTCGCACCTTAATAAACGCATCCACATAGTAGTTTCTCTAACGAAGCCAACAGAACTTTGCTAAAACGAGTTAACACGCGAAACTGCGAATTCGTAACTCTCAAAGAATCCGAGAGAAGGCTCGTAGAATGTCAATGCTACAGACTAATTGTACCGAGGTCCAACGGTCTAATTCGGCCGAATACGACGATGACAAACGAGGAAGCTGTAACTCGTACGAGACCCTATGAATGCAGATTCTCTGTCATCCCTCGTATTCATTGGCCTAGTTCTAGTAGAACAATTGATCCGCATAGCAGCCGTTATTTCCAAGTCAAATCGGACCCTTATCGGAGCTGAAAAATCCTGATTCGGTCATCGTTTGATCATTTGTGTTATCGAGGGGAAATCAGGATACTTGACCTTGTGTTTGCTTATCATTTTATCGACAATATTTGAGGAGGTCTGATTATTTGAAGATGGATTTCAGAGGGAATTTGGGTAAATCTGTAGCTTGTGAGCTTGGGAATTGGACATATGTGAACTTGAGAGTTTGTAACTTGGAGAGTTTAGTATTTGAAGAACTTGGAACTTGGAGGTTGACCTTGGACCTTGAATTTTGAGATTGACCCTGGACCTAGCACTTGGAGATTGACCTTAGACTTTGAACTTGCGAGATTCAAAACTTAGTGGGTTTGGAACTTACAATTAGAAAACTTCGATCTTGGAAAACTTCGAATTTGGGAATGTAAACTTAGCAACTTAAAAATTAAGAGAACCTACAACTTGAGGGATTTGGAACTTGTAAATATACAATTTGTGCAGTTTGGAATTTGAAGAGGATAGAACTCGAGGAGCTTTGAACTTAGGAGCTTGGAACTTGGGGAGCTTGAAACTTGGTGAGCTTAGGATTTGGAGAGCTTGGAACTTGAGAAGCTTGACACTTGGAGAGCTTGCAACTTAGGTAGCTTGGAACTTGGGGAGCTTGAAACTTGAGGAGTTTAGAACTTGGGGAGCTTGGAACTTGAGGAGCTTGGAGCTTGGGAAGCTTGGAGCTTGGGAAGCTTGGAACTTGGAAAGCTTGAAACTTGAGGAGCTTGGAACTTGGGGAACTTGAAACTTGAGGAGCTTAGAACTTTGGGAGCTTGGAACTTGGAGAGCTTGGAACTTGAGAAGCTTAGGACTTGAGGAGCTTGGAATTTGAGGAGCTTGGAACTTGAGGAGCTTGGAGCTTGGGAAGCTTGGAACTTGGAAAGCTTGGAGCTTGGGGAGCTTAGGACTTGGGGAACTTGGAACTTGAGAAGTTTGGAACTTAGGGAGGTTGGAACTTGAGGTGATTGGAACTTTGAAAGCTTTTAACTTTTAGTGCTTGAAACTTGGTGAAACTTGAACTTTGCAAGCTTGGAACTTGGTGAAACTTCAACTTTGCAAGATCAGAACTTGGTGAAACTTGAACTTGGAAGCTCAGAACTTGGTGAAACTTGAACTTTGCAAGCTTGGAATTTGGTAAAACTTGAACTTTGCAAGCTTGGAACTTGGTGAAACTTGAACTTTGCAAGCTTGGAACTTGGTGAAGCTTGAACTTTGCAAGCTTGGAACTAGGTGAAGCTTGAACTTTGCAAGCTTGGAACTTGGTGAAGCTTGGAACTTGGTGAAGCTTGAACTTTGCAAGCTTGGAACTTAGTAAAGTTTGAAGTTTACAAACTTAGATCTTGAGAAAATTTAAACTCTGCAAGACTGAAACACAGTGAACTCTAAACTTTAACTCCAACTTTTCGAAACTTGGGAGTCATAAAACTTCCCACAGCAAAATTAAACAGAAACCACCTACAGGTCATTTCAAAATCCATGCTCCAGCTCTTCCTCACAAATTCCGGTAACCAAAGCTACATTTACGATTGACCAGGGACTCGCGATTGTTCGACGAGTTTCGTGAGCAATCCAGAACTTTCATCCTCCAGGGATCGAAGCTCATTAAATCCTCAACGACCAGTCTTGGAGTAAATGTGATTTGCAATTGAGATCCCGGTTAGAACGTCAAAAATATGAAATTTAGATATCGCTCGCCTGCAACCCTCGATAAAAATACGGTTCCAGAGATACAAGTCCGATAGAAAATCGAAGATCTGAACCCAAATTATAACGAAGTCGGAACGTCTGTTAAATGTCAAACACAGATTGAATCGTTGGATTCCGAACTCGCCTCTCGAAAATGTTTAGCTTGTTTTCCGGAGAAATTCAATTGCCGGATTCGTGAATCCTCTGACATTTGTCGCGTTACTCGAACGCGTCAGTTCGTCTCTGCAAAAACGTATCGACATCTGTATAAATCGTCACGTCCTATTTTCCTCACACGGGGAATCGCATAACTTACTCAAATACCTTTCGAAGCATGTGCAATCTTACATGCTGGTAGCTGCAAGAGCATGTAGGTAAATATGTAATAGGAACATACGTATCCACTTTTCAAAATAGGCTACATTTGATAAACGAAGAGACATGAAAGCTTGAAGAGACATGAAAGTTTGCAAGGCGTAATGTCACATATGGTTTACTTGAATCATACAAAATTTTGTAAATGTGGAACTTTAGTAGCTAGAATTTATAATGGGCTCATGTACGCTAACTTCGTTAGCAAACGTCAGAAATCTTTGACGTTCTGGCATTTAATGGAGGAGGCGGAAGGAGGCACCGAAACACGAACTGGGAACGAGCGGGGACGCCCATTCGGAAATTAGATCGCTTCGTGATAATTTACGAGGCCCTTAGGAAATTCAGGCGGTGAGTTCGACGCGTGTACGCGACGGAACGCGTCCTCGTCTCCCGCGAGAAATACGATCTCAAACTTTGCTCGGAAGGCACGTGATGCACCGCCCACGTCCTTAAAACCGAACGAGTGTCGCTTTCTGAGCGACCGCCGATCCGCTTACAATCAGTATGCATGCACTCAGACGAGTATCGAGACGAGTATCTAGCTAAGGAAGAAGGTAGATGTGCAACTAGATAAGAAGCTAGATGTGCAACTAGACAAGAAGCTACATAAGCAATTAGACAATGAGCTAAATATACAGACAGACAGGTAGTTGAGTTAGTGGTCAAGTAGCTATTTAGAGAATTAACTAGAGAAATGACTGTGTAGGCAGACATGTAGATAGGAATGTGGTCAGACAAGTAGATTAGTCCTTGATAAGATAAGTGGCTAGGTATGTAGTCAGACTAGTAGCTCAGTAAGTGGTCAGACAAGTAGATAGAGATGTAGTCAGACTAGTAGCTCAGTAAGTGGTAAGACAAGTAGATAGAGATGTAATCAGACAAGTAGCTAGGTATGTAGTCAGACAAGTAGCTCTGTTAGTGGTCAGACAAGTAGATAGAGATGTAGTCAGACAAGTAGCTCCATAAGTCATCAGACAAGTAGCTAGATATATAGTCAGACAAGTAGATAGAGATATAGACAGACAAGTAGCTTTGTAAGTGATCAGACAAGTAGCTTACTCAGCGGTAAGACAAGTAGCTAAGGATGTAGTAAGACAAGTAGCTAAGGATGTAGTCAGACAAGTAGCTAAGGATGTAGTAAGACAAGTAGCTAAGGCTGTAGCAAGATAAGTAGCTTAGTCAGTGGTCAGACAAGTATCCAGAGATGTAGTCAGACAAGTAGCTAAGTCAGTGATCAGACAAGTAGATAAAGCATGTAGTCAGACAAGTAGCTTAGTCAGTCACAAGTCAAGTAGCTAAGGCGTGATGTCAGACAAGTAGCTGAGTCAGTGGTAAGACAAGTAACTAAGGATGTAGTCAGACAAGTAGCTGAGTCAGTGGTCAGACAAGTAGCTAGGGATGTAGTCAGACAAGTAGCTAAGTCAGTGACAAGACAAGTAGCTAAAGCATGTAGTCAGACAAGTAGCTAAAGTATGCAGTCGGACAAGTAGCTAAGTCAGTGGTCAGACAAGTAGCTAATGTATGTAGTAAGACAAGTATCTGCGTAGGTGATCAGAGAAGTAGCTAAAGTACGTAGTCGAACAAGTATCTGAGTAGATGATCAGTCAAATAACTAAAGTACGTAGTCAGACAAGTATCTGAGTAGGTGATCAGACAAGTAGCTAAAGTACGTAGTCAGACAAGTATCTTACTAAGTGATCAGACAAGTAGATGAACCACCACAAGAAGAAGACCACTATACAAATATCCACATAACTGATCACATAGGTACCTAGACAAGCTCCTAGGCAAGTATCTATTCTAGTCTCTAGACAAGACCAGATATCAAGCATTAACACAACTTTTCATTATGAAACGAGGCTGTAAGAACAATTTCAACGTCTAACTATGTTAAGGTCTCGCCTATACATTCACCGACAGAAGACTTCTATTATTTCACGGAATTCTATTAACGAACATGTATCTCGAAAGATTGATTCACAGATGTAAATTCTATTCACAGCCGTCACTGGCAGATCTTCAGCGCGATTTAGCGAGTGTGCCGCTGCGTCAATACCATCCACGCGTTACCAGCTTCTTAATCACAATCCCATCGCCCACGTACGCGACAGTTAATTAAACGGCGACATTTCTAGACGACCAGCCCCAGGGAGGATTCTTTCCGATCCGAATTGCGTTGTGTTTACGCGATCCCACGCGCGATATATGTCAGACGCGTTGCCTTGTTTGTTCACCTCGTTTATCTACGCGTCAAATGTGAGGTCAGAACATCGTACGCTGCTGTTAACGTCGATACTAATTATCGCCCGGGAATTATCGGGGTTACGTGTACCAATGGCGACAGCTTTGAAACTTTGCGAGCTTATAACTTCGGTGCTATAGAATTCTAGTTCGCTGGCAACTATGAAGGCCTTAGACGGCTTTCAAGCTTTCGAGCCTTTATGCATCGCAAATTTTTATCTTTGGGAGTTGCCTTTGGGGTTTGAGGGTGGTCGAACTTTACTGGCGTGGAGTTTCGCTATTTTGGGAGGGATGGAACGTTTGGGAGCTTTGGGGAAAGGAAGCTTAGGTTAGAAGCTTGGAAGGTCGGAGCAAG
The DNA here is from genome assembly GCF_050947335.1 of Megachile rotundata. Taxonomy (NCBI): domain Eukaryota; kingdom Metazoa; phylum Arthropoda; class Insecta; order Hymenoptera; family Megachilidae; genus Megachile; species Megachile rotundata. The sequence goes on from NC_134997.1 coordinate 11,488,709, forward strand.
TGTGGGAACTTGGAGATGGAAGTTCGAACTTGTGGAACTTGGAGCCTTTGGAGTTTGAAGCTTTTGGGACTCAGAGCTTTTGCAACTTGGAATTTTTATAAGTTGAAGCTTTTGGAACTTGGAGCTTTCACAACTTGGAGATTTTGGAGCTTGGAGCTTTTATGACTTGGTGCTTTTATAACTTGGAGCTTTTATGACTTAGTGCTTTTATAACTTGGAGCTTTTATGGCTTGGTGCTTTTATAACTTGGAGCTTTTACAACTTGGAACTTGGAGTTTTTATGACTTGGTGCTTTTACAACTTGGAACTTTTGTAACTTGGAGCTTTTATGACTTCGTGCTTTTACAACTTGGAACTTTTACAACTTTGAGCTTTTATAACTTGAAGCTCTAATGACTGTGAGCTTCTACAACTTGGAACTTTAATGACTTTGATCTTCTATAACTTGAAGCTTTGATGACTTTGATCTTCTATAACTTGAAGCTTTGATGACTTTGAGCTTTTATAACTTGAAAATTTAATAACTCTGAGCTTTTATAACTTGAAGCTTTAATGACTTTGATCTTTTGTATTTTAAAACTTTAATGACTTTGAACTTTTATAACTTGAAGCTTTAATAACTTTGAACTTTTATAACTTGAAGCTTTTATGACTCTGAACTTCTATAACTTGAAGCTTTAATGACTTTGAGCTTCTATAACTTGAAGCTTTTATGACTCTGTGCTTTCCAAACTTGAAAAAGTCGAAACTTCAAAAGCTCAAGACCTTGAAAATCTCAACAATTTAAAGCTCAACAACTTGCAAGCTCTAAAACCTAAAAAGTGAGTGATTCCTTTCCCCAGAAGCTCTAATACGTAAATATTTGGAGCTCCAAAGGTTTCAAACCGACAAAATCTGTATGAAAGCTCTTTATGAATACATTACCGTTATCTCTGTAATTGTTTCCAACTATGGTCACGGAGTTATCCACGCGGCAACAAGGTCGACGATAACGTAACACGTCCAAAATGTGTTTTGTCCAAGGTTTACATTCGTCGACGTCAACGACGACAATAGGCACTTTCGTTCGTAAAACTGTGATTAAGAAGCGTTTACGATGGCGATATCGACAGTTTAATGGAAGTGAAGCAATACACCGGAGGTTATCGCATTAGGCACGTCGTCACAACAAGATTAATCATCCGCGCATTCCATTATTTAGACTAACATCCATTTTGTTGTGGTCTTAACTGACGATAAAATCGGCATAGCTGAAAATTTTTGGATAATCGTGCCGTATATCAAGATACGTTTACATTTACATATTTAGAGGTAGATGGGTTCCTAGAGGTCTTTATAAGTTCTACACAATCTGATAATTGGCGATATTTATGTTTTGTTACTGATTTTTATCACAAATTTGATTTTAACTGTTTCTGTAGTGGATATGTCAAACACATTTTTGCGTGTATCTCTGAAAATAGGGACGATAGGTAATTATGTGTATAGGGAAAAATTGTTCAAAATAGTGTACTTGATAACATATTTCAAGGTCATTAAAATCCATCAAGCGGTTTTCGAGATATGTGATTTTTAAGAAGGAACAGAGATCGTCAAACTTGGGCAAAGAAGAGTAAACCTGTGCAAATATTCCAATTTGTGCAGAGATAGCTAAGTATATGTATAAGAAAAAGTTGTTCAAAATAATGTACTTGACAACATATTTCAAGGTCATTAAAATCCATCGAGCGGTTTTCGAGATAAATTATTTTTAAGCGAGATCAGACATCTCCAAACTTGAGCAAAGAGGAGTAAACCTGTGCAAACATTGCAATTTGTGCAGCGATAGCTTAGTGTATGTATAAGGAAAAGTTGTTCAAAATAATGTACTTGACAACATATTTCAAGGTCATTAAAATCCATCAAGCGGTTTTTGAGATAAGTGATTTTTAAGTAGGAAGAGACAACTACAAACTTGGACAAAGAGGAGTAAACCTGTGCAGTCATTCCAATTTCTGCAGAGATAGCTAAGTATATGTATAAGGAAAAATTGTTCGAAATAGTATCCTTGACAACATATTTCAAGGTCATTAAAATCCGTCAAGCGGTTTTCGAGATAAGTGATTTTTAAGAAGGAACAGAGATCGTCAAACTTGGGTAAAGAAGAGTAAACCTGTGCAAACATTCCAATTTCTGCAGAGATAGCTAAGTATATGTATAAGGAAAAATTGTTTAGAATAGTATCCTTGATAACATATTTCAAGGTCATTAAAATCCATCAAGCGGTTTTCGAGATAAGTGATTTTTAATTAGTAACAGACATCTCCAAACTTGAGCAAACATCCACAAACTTATGCAAACATGTTCAAATTTGTGTAAACGCACGCTAACATGTGAATGACTGTAATTCTAATTAAATACACCTTTTGTGAACATTATGAGAAATAAATAAAGCACACAGTATTGATCAGATATCGGCATTAAACAGCCGAAGTTAATAGGTCCAGCAAAAAGTTTGAAGAAACATGTGCAACTTTACACCGGATGCCGACCCATTATCCGCTTTCCAACATTTCTGTCCTCCTATTGTCGAGAACTTGATGTACAGCCATTCGAGAGGTCGTTTAGGATGATAGAATCTCCCGAAGTATTGAAATTCTCGGAACTTTTCGAACTCCTATTCCGTATTACTGCTGCCGGGTATTCTATTGTGTTTGCAGCTCTTGCCCAAACTTCGTTAACGTTATTGATATTCCATCGATCGGGATCTTTTAGCGCCAACTTATTTCGACCACAACGATATTAATATACCTTGTTGGTTTCTGTAAATACTTTACATGTATTCTTGATAAAAAAACAATTTTATACAGAATGTTTAGTCTGAGTGATAGCTGACTATTTGTGTATTCTGTATTTATTTATGAATTTATCTTACTGATAGCTCATTTATATTTCTATATGTTGTATTCGGGAGTTTATCTTTTGGAAAGCTAATTTATCTTTGATTATACGCTGCAAGTATTATCTTTATGTACAAACTGTATTTGTGCATTAATCTTTTTGAAAGCTTATCTTTGCGTGTACTGTAAGAAGTTACGTCAATTAATTTGCAGCAAACAATTGCTTTATTAAATACATAAATAATTGCTACATTAAATACATAAATAATTACTTCATTAAATAAATAAATAATTACTTCATTAAATACATAAATAATTGCTTTGTTAAATAAATAAATAATTGCTTCATCAAATATATAAAATGACTGCAATATTAAATATTATAAATGACTGCTTCATCGACCATATAAATAATTTTACAAAAATAGTTTCGAGAGACAAAAATAGCGGACTTCCGAAATAAAATATTCTGCATTCGCAATCCGATTCCGAGAACAAGTTCGAAATCCCGAAATTTCAAATCTCTATTAAGCTCTTGAGGGTCTTTCCGAGCATTCCTTTTAGCAAATGCTTATTGCGGCACAAGTGACCGACGGATTAGAGTCAGACTAATGCGCTTATCGTTCGATCAACTTGAGGTTGAGATTTGGAGCCAACAGGCTGGAGCACTCGAAATCACATCTGTTTCACGAGAGTGATCTCGTACACGGTATTCGGACCTCTAGAATTATAGAATTTAAGAAAATTTTGGTGGGAACATTTTTATAATACAATAACTGTAACATTTTTGCAATAAAAATTGCAAGACTGCTCTAATTTATACAGGGTGTGTCACAATTAATGTAAGTCTCTGAAAAGGTAGCTAACGTGATTCTGAATAAAATTTCCCTTTGCAGAAATTAGGTAGGAAGCTTCGTTTTTGAGTTATTAAGAAAAAGGCGCGGACCAATCAGAGCGCGAGGAGTGCGCATGCGCGGAGGCTAGGTTCAGCTGCCGCGCTCGCGTCTGCGCATGCGCCGTCTTCGCTCAGGCGCTAGACTCGCGTTTGCGCATGCGCAGTCCTTGCGCTCTGATTGGTCCACGCTTTTTCCTTAATAATTCAAAAACGAAGCTTCCTATCTGATTTCTGCAAAGGGAAATTTTATTCAGAATCACGTCAGCTATCTCCCGTTGCACTTACATTAATTATGAGACATCCTACATTATTTTATTTGTAATATATTTAGGAAGTGAAGTAACTAAATTCAAGACGAATCTATACAGTGAATCTTTTAAGCCTAAACTATGATGCTACAAATGAAGAACACTTCAAAATTCGTATTTCTTTTCAACCATCATACTGAAATGTCTGCGAAGGTAAAATTTTGAGACACTCTGTAGAATTCCCAAAAGACACAGAAAAATTAAAATTCACCTAATTCAACCTCGTTAAATTTCATTTCCTATTCCAGAAATTTTTCCCGCGACCAAAGAATTATAAAATTAGGTGGAGCGTGAAGGTCTAAAAGGATCGCAATTCTTTTACCTGCGTTTCACCTTTAACACTCGATTAGAAATGAATCCTAGCGGAATTTTGCACGATTCATTGGTCGCTGAACGATCAATCGCCTTGTATGTTGCACTCCGTTTTATTGGTGCCGTAATAAATTACGGAATGCGATGAGTAGCACTGGCAGAACGACGCGTATCGATTACGCATGACACCATTTGTCTTTTCCCGTGGCAGATTCAATAAAGTTCTGTCGATGCTTCGATTAAACTAATACCAATGTATTCACAACATCCGCCAACAATTAACATTTTTTTTTACTTTAATTAATCTGCTTTCGCGATTATACTTCTTTCCATCAAGAATTATCTCGATTATTTGTTTAATCTCCTGGTGGAAATTTATGGTTCGATCGAATTTACTAATTATTTTTCAATTCACGGCGAGGTTTAATTAGATTTAATTGCAGGGTAAGTAGATGGAGTTTGATTAAAGTGAACTTTAATTTAGAGTTGATAGTATACATATTTTTGTGAGAAGTTTATGTAATACAAATTTACAAAATTTTTATTTAATATAAATTTTATAAAATTTTAATATAATACAAATTTTATAAAATTTTCATAGAATATAAATTAATATAATTTTCATATAATACAAATTTTATAAAATTTTCATAGAATACAGATTTTATAAAATTTTCATATAATACAAATTTTATAAAATTTTCACAGAATATAAATTAATATAATTTTCATATAATACAAATTTTATAAAATTTTCATATAATACAAATTTTACAAAATTTTCATAGAATATAAATTAACATAATTTTCATAGAATACAGATTTTATAAAATTTTCATAAAATATAACTTAACATAATTTTCATATAATACAAATTTTATAAAATTTTCATATAATACAAATTTCACAAAATTTTCACAGAATAAAAATTTACAAAAATTTCATAAATTGCAATCCAATCACCTAACCGAAATTTAATCTTGACTCCAATCTATCAAGTCAAACACGTCCATTTCAATTACCGTTAATTGCAGTCGAATTAATTAATTCGAACGGAGAAAATTCTCCCCGTAATTAAACATTAATTTCCTCGGAATATCAAATTCACCAAAATCTTACTACGTTGCAAAATTTTAATTAATAACAATCCCATGAAGTTCGAAAAATTCCATAAGTCTTCAGATATTCCTGTTATTCAGCGGAATAAGATTCACGGAGACCTTTGCGTATTATCTTAAAACATTTCAGCGTCCTGAAAAGCGATACGAACTTTCCTGAGAGAACGTTCAGCAAGATGGGAAAATATCTTTGCATACAAATCGACGGTATACATACAAATAAGTCGCGACGAATTAGCTATCAAGAGCGGCAGCCGCGAAACTTTGACCCTGTCGTCTTCGAAGTTTAATTAATGCAGAATGTCGGCCCGTAATCGCGAAATAATAAGGTGTCCCACGAAAATCATTTGCATCCATCGGCATTTCGCTTAACCTTTCGCTCTCTCCTTAGCTACGTTTTCTTCTTGCGATAAAACGTATTTCAGCGTCGAACAGGGGTTTTGATTTCTTCTGTTCCCGGCTCATGGTTTATACATAAGACCCGAAGAAAATGTTTTCGTTTTTATTTCGAGATACGTTTCAAGTGCATTGAATAACTCTTAACGATCATACTTTGAAATGATGCATTACGCAGGGTATATCGAGGGGCAATTCGGGTATAAAAGTGCTTTGTACGTGTTCGGAATCACGTGCGTCTTTTAATGTTTCTTTAAGGGAAGTTCATTCTGTTGAGTTTCGATTTACTAAATTAAAACTTGTGTTTTCACTTTCAAAAAATTATAAAATTCATTACACTAAATGTAGACTGTCAGTGTCAAGGCACAATTGAACTTCCCTAAATAGTACAAAAATTACCCCAAATTCAATAATTCCCTAGAATCTAAAAATCCTTCAAATCCCACAAATTCTTCAAAACTCAATAATTCCCTACAACCTATAAATTCTTCAATCCCAAAAATTCTCCAAAACCCAATAATTCCCTCAAACCCATAAATCCTTCAATCCCTCAAATTCTTCAAAACCTAATAATTCCCCAGAATCCAAAAATTCACTAAATTCCTACAATTCCCATAACACACAAAAATTCCCTAGGAATCCAACATTTCCCAAATCTCTAAAACTCTCCTGAACACCAAAATTCCCCAAATCCATGAAATTCCTCAGATCCCTAAAATTCCCTAAATTCCTAAAACTCTGCAAACCCCTAAAATTCCCAAAACCTCTAAAATTTCCCAAATTCAATAAATTCCCCAGATCCTAAAATTCTCTCAATCCATAAAATTCCTCAAATCCTCCAAAATTCCCTAAATTCCTAAAATTCGCCAAAACCCTAAAATTCCCCAAATCTTTGAAATTTCCCAAATCCCATAAATTTCCTAGATCTAAAAATTCTCAAAATCTATCAAATTCCTGGGATCCCAAAAATTCCTAAAACTCCCCAAAACTCTAAAATACTCTAAATCTCTGAAATTTCCCAAATTCAATAAATTCCCCAGATCCTAAAATTCTCCAAATCCATAAAATTCCTCGGATCCCAAAAATTCCCCAAATTCCTAAAACTCCCCAAAACCTTAAAATTCCCCAACTCTTAAAAATTTCCCGAATCCCAAAAATTCCTCAAATCCCCAAAATTCTCCAAATCCCAAAAATTCCCCAAATTCTCCAAATCTCCCAAGTCCCAAAAATTCCCCAAATCGCAAAAATTCTCGAAATCCCCAGATCGTAACATAAAAGCGTAGCAATGACTATAATTGCAGAATTGCGCGGTTACTCATTTCTCAATCTACAACACATGCACGTAGTTGGCACTTTTCGTAACAGTTAGTATCGCACGGTTTCATTATCTGCAACACTTGTGTAAACAGTAGCGTCACATGTGAACGGACACAAACACGTGAAAGTTAAGCAAACCGTAGAAACGCGGTATCAATTATTGACGCGAACGTATTCACTCGTTAAGGACGATCCTTCGTCACGCGTTCTTTTAATTACTTGACCTCGTGTCGCGCATATCAAACGGTACACGCAGAGCCGAAGATCTCCCGTGCGGGATCCGATTTTCAAAGGGACCGACGCTTTTTATTTGAGCACATGTTCATCGTTATGTTAGCAAATAATTCGACGCGTGTGCTGCAAATATTGGTTGCGTAATGTGGAAGCAATCGGTTGGAAATTTCGAAAGGAAAATAAATATTTGAGAATTCTCCGCGTACGTCAACGTAACGAGAATGTTTCGTATTTTTCCTCGGGACGTTAGGGTTAGGTTCAACCATTCGGATTTTTAATGTGTTTACGTTCATGTCGTCATTTCAAATTTCACGATTTTCTTGTTACAGTTCCTCATTTTTCAACTTTAACACTTTACAACTTTTTATTGGATTTGAATTCCAAACTGAAGCATATTTTCGGGAAAAATTAATCACAGCTGAAGAAGTACGTCATCAGTGCGTCAAGGATGCGTCACGACACACGTGAAAATAATGCAAGAGGCAAATAGTTCTTTAACTAAGTTAACTATTCTTCGAAAGAAAGAATACTTATTAGCATAAATGTTATAGACAGCAGGAAATTTTAAAACAGCCGGTATGAAAAGTAGCTCTGCATAAATTTTACATCCGCGAATTCAACGAACCGAGCTTTTCCGCAGAATTTCAAGAGCAAAGAGAATCAACGATCTTTTACCGGAGTTCATCTTTTCAAATTCAAACAGGTTGCATTACCATAGTCGAAGAGAAAGAACCCGGAGGTTTGGTATTCAGAATCGAAATAAACGCTATCTCGTTTCCTGAAATTTCCCCGAAATCCGCCAAGGAAGCAGACACGTGCGAGATCGCGAAGTTCGCCATTTTCCAGGTCAAACTACCGAGCCGTATTCGGTCTTCGATATTCAATCAATTTTTCGATATTTGTTATCTTGTTTGGAACTCCGTAACACGGTCGAAATTGAACTTTTAATTGCTGTTGCAGTCTGTAAATAAATATGTGGAAGGTTTTTGTGGCATAAATGTCACTGTTCCCTAAACTGCACCCTCTATTAACAAAAATAAAACCTAACCACCCAAAAAGCACGACAACTCACCTCTAATCAACCACCATCCAAGAAAAATCCCCAAAACCACCGTGGCACATAAAATAACAGTTCTCACATAAACGAAAGTGCAGTTCCGAACCAGATGGACACTCGCATAAACACAGAATGGTCAGACTATTTCTATGTTTCAACACATATCCTCGATGGCAGAAGCCGGTGCTTCCGGCCAGCAGCCTCACCAGAGACAGACTCAACGGTGTTCCTCTGTGTCGTACGTGGCAGACCGTCCGAGAGGACCGCGTGTTAATCCCACCACCGCTTCGCGATCATCGCCTCGTGCACTGTGTTTCTGGCCTATCGTAGCCTCTGAACCTCTGCTAGACTCCTAGGGACTATTGCGTAACCACGAAATATGGAGAGAGTGGATAACAGCCGAGCGTCTTTCGCTGCGCTTTCAAGGCCGCCTAACCGACTTTTCATCATTTTCATGCTTTCGTCTGTTCAAATTGGTTTAGCTACTGATGTGATGCAGTACATAACACTTGTTGATATCAAGAGTACAAGAATACAAGAGTATGCCTTTGGTCACAGCTATGTATCACATTACAGAGACTATGTGATATTTGATAGTCTTTAAAAAAATTTCTATGGTCAAGTATCATATAATCTCTTAGTGTAATGTGATACTTATGATCAGAGATTATATGATGCTTGAACAAGAAATTTTTTTAGAGAGTATCGAGTGTCATATAACTTCTGTAATATGATCACTTAATCTCTGTAATGTGATACTTAAGATAGTCAGGTATTATGTGACACTGGAGAAAGAAATTTTTTTGAGGCGTATCAAGTATCATATAACTTCTGTAATGTGATCACTTAATCTCTGTAATGTGATACTTAAAATAATCAGGTATTATGTGACACTTAAACAAGAAATTTTTTTAAGGTATATCAAGTATCATATAACATCTGTAATGTGATCACATAATCTCTGTAATGTGATACTTAAGATAGTCAGGTATTATGTGACACTGGAGAAAGAAATTTTTTTGAGGCGTATCAAGTATCATATAACTTCTGTAATGTGATCACTTAATCTCTGTAATGTGATACTTAAGATAATCAGCTATTATATGACACTTAAACAAGAAATTTTTTTAATGAGTATCAAGTATCATATAACATCTGTAATGTGATCACATAATCTCTGTAATGTGATACTTAACCAGAGATTATGTGACACTTTAAAAGAAATTTTTTAAGGCGTATCAAGTATAACATAATCTCTGTGATATCATACTTAGCAGTCAGAGATAATGTGACACTTGAGCAAGAAATTTTAGCAAAGAATATAAAGTACCACGTAATCTCTGTGATGTGATACTTAACATAATCATAAGATTCTGCGAGCAAGAGGTTTTTTGAAAGATCTGACACGTTGTCAGTTCCATATGACGTTTCGAGCTCAAGCATCAATCCCACGTTTTACGAGGTCAATAATAGTTAGCTAGAATTAGAACCTGTCTGGGGTCTAATAAACCTCGAGCCACTTCGTCTCATGACAGACGCAGAGGCACAAATAATTTTTAAAACAGTTTTACGATCTAAATTAATCCTTTCTGGGAAGGATACACCCACTACCGGTAGTGGCGCTAAGTATAGAAATCCTTGGTCCTTGCGGTGGATATCCACGTTAATACCAGTCACAAATGGAACTAAGGCAGCTTTATCCTTCTCTATGCTCCATGGAAACAGTAGAATCAACAGATTCTCATGGGAAGTAATCAGTCATCACGCAATCCACGTTCCTCGCGCGTGTGTAACGTCGAACTTACCGCGTTCCGGCTAATGAAACCGTAATGAAGGAAGCTTTATAAGCCTGGGAATTTAGCAGAGGAACTAACGACTCGTTTGCATATCTACGATTTGCAACGGCGTATCGACATCATCTCGAACTGTGTATCTCTCCAATAACGCATTAGTCATTGTACAGTAATTAGTATCGCACGGTAAGTGCACTAAAACCGTCAATTACGGAACGGTCGTTTATATAATTGTCATAAACGATGCGCAACGACAGGCGGCGATAAGATTCGAGTAATGAAAAACCGCGACGGAATTTCAACGTGGGTCACGCAACATGTAAATGCGGGCATTATGCTTCGTATTGTGAACGAGCACGACTTGGAAACACGCGGAATCATAAATCCTGATAAATTACGTCTACTCGCGTTACTCGTTTGCTCGAATGAACGAGCACTCGGGGAACATGTTGGAGAGACGCGTGGATGTGGCAGACTGAACTACATTTGCGTAAAGTTGAGGGAGGAGCGTCTGATATTTCGCTACGAGTTTTCACTTCGAGATTTGATACCTTGGAGACTTGGAACTTTCAAGAGATTCAACTTCGGGGAATCCTGGGAGATTATAGACCTAGATTTGAACTTAATAAACTTTGTAGGATTGAAAGCTTGTGGATATGAAGCCTTGAAGGTTAGTTGTCAAGATGTGGCTCCTTGAAGAAGCTCGACGAACCTCAAGGAACTTTGAGGCACACCGAGGAACCTTGACGAGTCTCCAGGAACATTGAGACACACTGAGGAACTTTGGCAAGACTCAAGGAACTTTGAGGCACACTATGGAACCTTGACGAGTTTCAAGGAACTTTGAGGCACATTGAGGAACCTTGAGGATCCATGAGGAGCTTCGAGGACCCTTGATGAACCTTAACGAGCCTTGAGAAACCTTGAGGATCCTTGAGGAGTCTTGAGGAGCTTTGAGGAGCTTTGAGGCGCTTTGAGGAGCCTTGAGGAGCTTTGAGGAGCCTCGAGAAAAACGTTGAGGAACCTTGAGGAGCCTTGAGGAACCTTGAGGAACCTTGAGGATCCTTGAGGAGTCTTGAGGAGCTTTGAGGAGCCTTGAGGAGCTTTGAGGAGCTTTGAGGAGCCTTGAGGAGCTTTGAGGAGCTTTGAGGAGCTTTGAGGAGCCTCGAGAAAAACCTTGAGGAACCTTGAGGAGCCTTGAGGAACCTTGAGGAACCTTGAGGAGCTTTGAGGAGCTTTGAGGAGCCTTGAGGAGCTTTGAGGAGCTTTGAGGAGCTTCGAGAAGAACCTTGAGGAACCTTGAGGAACCTTAAGGAGCCTTGAGGAACCTTGAGGATCCTTGAGGAGCTTTGAGGAGCTTTGAGGAGCTTCGAGAAGAACCTTGAGGAACCTTGAGGAACCTTAAGGAGCCTTGAGGAACCTTGAGGATCCTTGAGGAGTCTTGAGGAGCTTTGAGGAGCCTTGAGGAGCTTTGAGGAGCTTTGAGGAGCCTTGAGGAGCTTTGAGGAGCTTTGAGGAGCTTTGAGGAGCCTCGAGAAGAACCTTGAGGTACCTTGAGGATCCTTGAGGAGCCCTGAGGAGCTTTGAGGAGCCTTGAGGAACCTTGAGGAGCCTTGAGGTACCTGGAGTAACCTATTACAGCCATCAAATCCAGATGTCCCACACTCTCATGACCTTGAAACATCGATACCTTGAAGCCCCAAAACCTATTAAGCAATCTTGCCACTTATTCTGAACCCTCGAACTTCATTTCCCTAAACTCCTATAAACCCTCCAATAAAAATACTCGAAATACTTAACTATAACCATGTCAGCTAAAAAAACTCCTTAACACTAGCTAAAACTTGATGCTGACATAGAGCTCTCCACAAAGGAAAGCTCGTAAGAAATCTCTGAATCGTAACGTTGAACATGGAGCTCTAATAAAAAACGTTCTCTAACTACTTTCGGCGACGATCACCGTTCGGTGCCTACGGCTATTCACCGTGAGACAGAAAGATGGGATGGCGACGTGTCGGCGTAGCTGAAATGGGATTACCCCTCGTATATGGGCGAGCACGTTCGTGAAAAGCTCGCTTTAACGCGCTCCATCGAGCCGGAAGCACTGCGAAGGCTGACTGAAAAGTGAAACACAGAGAAACGCGAGTCACATCCCGTACACGTGGTTAACCCTTCCGGTTCTATTTGTTCATTTCGAGTATCGCTGCGCGAGTTTCGTGATCGAAACAATCTCGGTTTGGTTAGCTGTGCTATTAACTGTTCGTGTATCGCCTAACTGTCTCTGTCGAGGCTGCAATGGATCCTTGAATCAGAAATGGAAATCCTGACTGTGTGCGCTCGGTTAGGTAACGAAAGCATCGGTAAATCCGGGTCAAACGAAGAAACACGTTCGATTGTGCGAGAAAAATGGAGAATGTAATAGGTACGTTCGTTCCAGGTGAACCATCTTTTTTAGAGGACGTTTCGCTGTGATTTCTAATGGAGATTGGCTAGGTGCAATTTTGGTACTGATATGGAGCTTTGTGGATTGATTGTTTAGGTTTGTGGATGTCATTTGTGGACGTCATTTGTGGACGTCATTTGTGGACGTCATTTGTGGACGACAAATTTATTCATCATTAGTCAAACAGTGGTACTGGCTGTCAGTAGACTACCTGTCTTCGTAGCTGACCATATACCAACAGCTAAAGCTTTATTGTCAGTAATAAGACAAGTCTGGTTATCAGACTCATGTGAATGTTTGCATAAGTAATTAATAGAACATGAAAACCTAGATTCTATCAATAGTATCATAAGACTACCTGTCTCCATAACTGACCATGTACCAATAGTGCAAATCTGAGATCTGTCGATGAGGTGAATGATCAAATGAACATCAAATTCCAGTCCACATGAATAGAATTGTAAAATGAGTCCAGTAGTTAACACAGACTACCTGTCTCCATAACTGACCATGTGCCAATAGTGCAAATCTGAGATCTGTCGATGAGGTGAATAATCAAATGGACATCAAATTCCAGTCCACATGAATAGAATTGTAAAATGAGTCCAGTAGTTAGCACAGACTACCTGTCTCCATAACTGACCATGTATCAATACTGCAAATCTGAGATCTGTCGATGAGGTGAATGATCAAATGAACATCAAATTCTAGTCCACATCGATGGAATTGTAAAATGAATCCAGTAGTTAGCACAGACTACCTGTCTCCATAACTGACCATGTACCAATAGTGCAAATCTGAGATCTGTCGATGAGGTGAATGATCAAATGAACATCAAATTCTAGTCCACATCGATGGAATTATAAAATAAGTTCAGTAGTTAGCACAGACTACCTGTCTCCATAACTGACCATATACCACCTAATACATAATCCCCTCCTTCACACTTTCCACTCTAAGCAATATCCCCCAAAACATCCAAAAAATCTATCAACCCCAAAATAACAATCCAAACTAAAAAATGATAACCACATCTAAAAATGTCTATGAACTCATCAGTCCAGAAATCTTGCTTTTCCTCTTTGAAACCCGACAGACACCGATCTTATCAAGCGAAGTTGATGGTGCCAGAATTTGACAAATATGCAGCACGAATGCGGGCCAACTGGTAGAACGTGTAACCGGGAACGATATTAATCATCGCGACCCGATAATTCACACCACCGTAGACAAAATGCATGAAGTCCCGTGCAGGAAACAGAGAATAGAAATTCCAGCGCTACGACGCGTCGCGTTTGCGAACGATAACTCAACTCTGGCGTTGATTCTCCCGTTAGATGTATACGGTGATTCGACTCAACGCTGTCCACGGGAGATTTCGGTTCACCCTCCACTTGTTTTCTTTTCATGTTTTTATACGTTCCAGAGTTATTTGCTGTGGAATTCGAAGCTGCTGTGCTTAATATTACAAGCGATTCGTCATGTGTCAAAATATTTTTGTACAGAATTAAATTGCACAAGAAAATTGCAAAATTAAATTGCATAAGAAAATTGCAAAATTGAGTTGCACAAAAAAATTGCAAAATTAAATTGTTTTATTACAAAATTTAACAGGTTACTTTTTTACAAATACATGTTGATTTTCATTGAAATAAATTTAGATTTGAGACATTAATTATTTTATGCTGTACTTATTTTTATACTTCATTTCAAATTTAAAAATGTTCATTATATGTCGATCGTTGAGTGGGTTTAGGAACCAAATGACGTAACTCGACGTCCTTGAATAGCATTAAATTATTTCTGGAAGAGTGGTATTGTGAACCGTGGAAATATATAGCGTGGAATTGTGAACGATAACATGAAGCGTGAAAGTGTGAAGCGATGTTACGCGAAGCGTAAAACTGTGAACCAACGATGTTAAACGTGACAAACTGGAACGCGATGATGTGAAGCGTGCAAACATGTAGCGTGACGATATGGAGCGCGGAAATAGCAAGCGTAGAGATAAGTAGCGTGGAAATATGAATCGATGTGGAAATATCAAACTTACCATTATGTAAAGCGAAGATATGAAACGTGGCAGTATAACGCGTAAAAATATGAAGCGTAGTAATGCGAAGCGTGAAAGTAAATAGCGTTACGATATGAAGCGTGGAAATATCTAGCATGGCAGTATGGAGCGTGGAAATATCAAACGTGACTATATGAAGCGTGGAAGTACGAATCGTGGCGATGTGAACAGCGTGCAAATTGTAAATCCTAGCGAACGAATGCGTGGAAGTATAAAGCGTGACGATGTAAAGCGTGAAATTATGAAGCGTGACGATATAGAACGTGGAAGTATGAAGCATGAGAACAAATTAAGTGAATATGAAGTGTAAGAAACTAAATCGTGACGATGTGAAGCGTGAGAATGTAAATCCTAGCGAACGAATGCGTGGAAGTATAAAGCGTGACGATGTGAAGCGTGAAATTATGAAGCGTGACGATATAGAACGTGGAAGTATGAAGCATGAGAACAAATTAAGTGAATCTGAAGTGTAAGAAACTAAATCGTGGCGATGTGAAGCGTGAGAATGTAAATCCTAGCGAACCAATGCATGAAATTATGCAGCGTGACGACATGAAACATGAAATTATGAAGCGTGACGATATGAGAAGTGGAAGTATGAAGCATGAGAACATAAACCAAGTGAATCTAAAGCGTAACAAACTAAATCGTGGCGAAATGAAGCCTGAGAATGTAAATCCTAGCGAACCAATGCACGAAATTATGCAGCGTGACGGTACGAAACGTGAAATTACGAAGCGTGACGACATGAAACCTAAATATACAAAGCGTGACGATACGAAACATAAAATTATGAAGCCTGACAATGTAAAACGTGGGAGTATGAATCATGGAAATACACATGAAGCGAATCTAAAGCGTCACAAAGCAAATCGTGGCGATAGAAAGCGCGGTAATATAAAGCGTACACGAAGAAAATTAACCAAGAAATATAATGAGAGCAAAAAAGATGTAGACGTCCTTGACGGTAACAAAACGAAGAAAAACCATCCGAATGTCTAAACGCGAGGCACACGAAGCGTTCTGCGACTGACGTCGAGGAGCAATTATTTAGACGAGCTCGGTGCTGCCTTCGCGACTATCGATCGTCTTCGAAACAAGGTTAAAAATATCTATTTGCATGTCGAGATGCATTATGGCAGATTAGAGGCGTGCTTCTTGATTCCGGACGCCGTCGAGACTTTTTTTTCTCGCGGCCACAGTCCGCTCGCGAAGGTCGGGGTCAATCGAAGAGAAATTTATCGCTCGAGAAATGCTCTTCTTAGCTCGTAATGAACAATTAGGCGAATTGACCCCGAAAATATTTTTCTGCCAATTAGCGAAATTTCTTAACATTTCTTTTCCCTCGTTACTCTCTGATAATTAGTACCGTCTTCGTAAAGCTTCCAATTCAGGCTATTAAATACTTTGCAAGATTTACGTTCATTATGCAATATATACAGGGTGATTCAAAATTAATTCACCGAAATATATGAACTTTCGAATAAATGTATGTACTCTTGAATAAATTTCTGTACTATAATAAATTAATTTATTTAAATAAACTCGAGGTAAATTACGAAAGTAAAGAATGAAAACTCACTTTGGTATATCGCCGATCTTCGGTGGCCGACATTTCCGTGGAGGAACATCGCCCCATATATTGTACGCTGAAACACAACAGAGATATTTGAATACCCTCGAAAATAACAAGCTACGTATTTAAAAAATAATCAAAGGGTCAAACGAAGTCGTCCTTTTATCGATCAGGTAATTATTATCCTTCGAAATTGAAAATCAACGATGATCAAAGTCGCCTTCCTATCCGTGCAATTTATCGAAGGTAATTGGATCAGGAATGAAATCAAGCCAATGATTAAAAGCGGATACGAAGATAGTGACTAATGAACCGAGCGCTCACCGTATCGATTAGGAGACTCGTTAGAAGTTGACGAAAACGGAAGTGGTCACGACTTTTGCCAATTCGAAAGATTTCGCGTTCCGATGAACTTCGTTACCACGTTATTGAACGCGCCGGGCGGTAATTAATTGAAAGGGGTCGGTGATCAAAGCTAGACAACCCTCTCCTTAGATCGACGATATTGAGTCATCCGATCTTACTATTACCGGCTATTTATCTCGGAGACGGGTTAATCTTGACCTAGACACCTGATGGCTTCTCTAACACAAACAAGACGTAATATCGGAATTTTCTCGAGGAGGAACATTTTCAGATCTGTGATTTCTAAGGGTGCAGATTTTGAAACCTTTCCAGTACAAAGACTAAAATAGGTGATTTCGAATATTTCCTCGAATCTTTTGAAAATATAAATCACATAGAATTTGAAACACTTCCAAATACAAATTAAGTAAAAGTTACATCGAATTTAAAGCGTAATATTTCCGAATTTGAGTCGAATAAAATTTGTAACATTGCCAAATGCGCGACTTACAGAAAGTGTAATATTAAATACACAGAAATATATTTGAAAATACATAGAAATATATTTGAAAATATACAAAAATATATTTGGAAATATACAGAAATATATTTTTAATTGCACAGAATGTACAGAAATATTTTTAAACATAAAATGTGGAAAAGTAATATTTATCCAAAAATAATGTCTAATTCGAAGAAGTTGTGGGTGTTAATCCTTGGATACAGACCGTCCTTCGACATCAGTAAATTTACCCTATGGTAATATTCGTTAACTAACCCAATTAAAAAACTTCTCACCGACTGGTCGACGTCGATCGAGTCTCGAAGGTTACCTGTTACCCCGTCCACCCCTTCCGCCCCTTGTTCAGCGTCGAAATTTTGTTAGTACCTCGATGTAGCCACCAGACGATAATTATACGATAATTAATCCCCCGGAGGATCGGTGACGCGAGAGCTTTCGTGTTTTCCGTCACGCCACTCGTCGAAAATCACTACGCTTAGAAAGCTACGATCAACGGTACATACTCGGTGTCTTAATAAACAACAATTAACTATTGTAATTAAAATTTGCAAACTTACAAATTTAACAATTTTTTACATTTTTAAGTTCCTCGCTAAATTTTTAAATTTTCAGCATTTTCTAAATTAAAAAATGTCCTAAATCTTCATGACTAAAATTTTCCTATATTCCCCAGATTTTAAAATTCACTAAATTTCTTAAATTCCCCAGAGAGTAAATCTCAAATTTTCCTAAATTCTCATAACTCTAAAATTTCCCCAAATTCCCTAAATTCCAAAATTCTCCAAATTCCCCTAGTTCCGAATTCCCCAAAATTCCCCTAGTTCCAAATTTCCCAAATTCCAAAATTCCCCTAGTTCTGAATTCCCCAAATTCCAAAATTCCCATAGTTCCGAATTCCCCAAATTCCAAGATTCCCCTAGTTCCAAATTCCACAAATTCCAAAATTCCCATAGTTCCGAATTTCCCAAATTCCCCCAGTTCCGAATTCCCCAAATTCCAAAATTTCCCTAGTTCCGAATTTTCTAAATTCCAAAATTTCCTAAATTCCAAAATTCCTCAAATTCCAAAATTTCCCTAGTTCCGAATTCCTCAAATTCCAAAATTCCCCTAGTTCCGAATTCCCCAAATTCCAAAATTCCCCTAGTTCCGAATTCTCCAAATTCCAAATTTCCCCTAATTCCGAATTTCCCAAATTCCTCTAGTTCCGAATTCCCTAAATTCCAAGATTCCCCTAGTTCCAAATTCCACAAATTCCAAAATTCCCCTAGTTCCGAATTTCCCAAATTCCAAAATCCCCCTAGTTCCGAATTTCCCAAATTCCCCAAGTTCCGAATTCCCCAAATTCCAAATTTCCCCTAGTTCCGAATTTCCCAAATTCCAAAATCCCCCTAGTTCCGAATTTCCCAAATTCCCCCAGTTCCGAATTCCCCAAATTCCAAAATTTCCCTAGTTCCGAATTTTCTAAATTCCAAAATTCCTCTAGTTCCGAATTCCCCTAGCTCCGAATTCTCCAAATTCCAAAATTGCCCAAATTTCCCAAACTCCTCAACCACCAAATCTCCAATCTCCCTAAATCCCCTAACCCTCAAATTTCCCCACATTCCCCAAATCCTAAATATGCCTGAAAAAAGTGACCCCATTTCCAACTAGCAAATCTCTGTTTCAGTTAATCACAAGGTACCAAAAGAAAGCGCACAAAGAATCGGCAAACCCCGGTTTTCGACTTGACGAAGCACAAAAAGCGTACGAAAGCACGAAAGTACAAGACGTGTGTCGAACTGTTAAACAGAAAAACGAGAACGTAGCACAGCAAGTGTGGGTCACTTGCAATTACTCCGCAGACGACTCCTAGGCACAAGTCAATTGTTAAATCGCCAAGGGACCACGAATCGCTTGAAGCCGGACCCGCATTATCTCGGTCATATCCTCTTTTCCGTCTATAACCAGCGTCGGCTAACTCCAGCCGGACCGTTGGAATCGTTTCAGTGACACATAGAGCACACGTACACGGTGTACACACACGCGTGACACACTGATATCGATCCGAATGACGATGGAAAAATAATTGCCGAGATTGCGATCGCTCTACTTCGCGAGTGCTTCTGTTCGAGATCGTTTCCTTCCTCGTCGCTTCCGAACACTGTTTTCCTGATTATTTACCGATTACGGGATCATCTATGATTAGTTAGGGATTAGGATGGAATTTTTTTTGTTTACTTTGGATTTATTGGGATGTTATAGAGCTTTAGATAGTGCTATATTGGTGTTAGTTAAGTAACGTTGTGTTAGAGTATGTTTATAGTACTATACTGCTTCATAATAGTAGTGTTATTTATGATGCGTCCTCACCACTCATGCCTATATACGTACAGGGCAAACCGTGAGAGATACGACTTTTTGTTAGAGGATCAAACTTTCTTAGAATGGGCCAAAACCCCCAGAAAAATTGTTAAAGTGGGTAAGGGGAGCGGAGAAACACCCTAACGAGCAAGAGCGAGTCAAGGCACTATGAGCATCCCATACGGGCCACTCTTGCCTATACACGTATTGGCCAAACCGTGAGAGATACGACTTTTTGTCAGAGGAGCAAACTTTCTCAGAATGGGCCAAAACCCCCAGAAAAATTGTTACAGTGGGTAATGGAAGCGTAGAAACCCCGTAGCGAGCGAAAAGGAGTCAAGGCACTATGAGCATCCCATACGGACTACTCTTGCCTATACACGTATTAGCCAAACCGTGAGAGATACGACTTTTTGTCAGAGGAGCAAACTTTCTCAAAATGGGTCAAAACCCCTAGAAAAATAGTTAAAAGTTCCGAAAAGTGCCTAGACAGTGTTTGAGCGCGAAGTGTCCTCAACGAGCAGGAGCTAGTGCCACTATATGCTTAGAATATTATATCACGTCTCTAAATTATTATATCACACTGACTATTGCTAACTTATTTCCAATATTACTGTATTTTTACCTTACTATATTTGCATACTAATACATTCGAACATTACCGCATTCCTCTATTAGTCATAGTAAACCTATTATCTAACTATAAATTTTTTGCCATCGTTACAAAACAGTCTGATAAAAACCGACATAAATGATTGAATATGCATCTTGTAGCTCCGCGTCGGAACAATAATTTCCATGCCGTATGAATTTTTGCAAATCAAACAGAACAACGTGTATCCGCATATATGCATGTGTGTATTACCTTGACACGCTTCCGGAATTAAAGGGATGCGTACGCGCCAGCAAATACGCGGGCTTGTTAATCATCTCGCTATCCAATGCAATATATCGCACAAAGCATTCGGAAACGAGCGGCGTAGAATATTATGCGAAATTTCAAACTTTGGGCAACGTTTCAAACTCTCCCAAAAAGCGGAGTAACTTCGGAACCTCGTAAACTTTCGAAACGCTTCCCAGGCGTTAATGTCGGTGAATATTTCAGACACGAATTTGTGAAGTTACGAAGTTATTTTTTTTATATCCACGTAAGATATTATGAGAGGTAACACAGATCGTAAGGATAGAATTGGATAACGCATTAAGGCGAACGTCACGGGAGCCCGACATTTCGTGTATCGACCGTGAAGAGTGTTTGACGAGCCCCGACCCTATCGAACAAGTGGATATTCAAATATTCGACGCCGTCATCGATCGTTCTTAACGCGTTCACGAGGATCTAAGGACGGAATAATGTTGACGCAAGGCCATCAATATTAACCGTATCCTTGCGTCTTTTATAAATCATTCGTGACGAAAGTACTTATGCGCGTTCTCTTCATGCATGTTTTATAAATCTGTGAAACATCAAGCGACGTTGAGCTTCGGCGTTTTCAAATGTTAATAGATGTTACGATAACTCTCATTAATTTTAATGCACTATTTCCTGAAGTGCAGTCACATCTATCTTGATTTTTTCCTCGATCTGATATTAGATACACAACTTACTTTTAGAACGTTGTATAGGTAATTTATGACTTTGTAAATTTCTATAAATATGCGCGTCAAATGCAATTTTTTTTAATGCATTTGCATGGTACGTGTTAATACGCTTTGTAACTGCTGGTTATGAATACGTGCTATATTGACACGGTGCGAATCGATTGACGCGTTGTAAATTAGCGCGCGTGGTGTTGTAAATCGACGGGTGCTATTTCGGTGTTCTGTGCTATATTGGTGCGTTGATATCAACATATGCTATAATAACGCGTTGTGAGTGAAAGTGTTGTAAATCACTGCGCTATAAATCGACGCGTTGTAAGTCAATGCTCTACAGATCGATGCGTTCTGCTATATTTATGCGCTGTAATTCAATCTGTGCTATATCGACGCGTTGTAAGTCAAAGCTCTATATATCGACGCGTTCTGCTATATTTGTGCGCTGTAATTCAACCCGTGCTATATCGACGCGTTGGAAGTCAAAGTGTTGTAAATCACTGCTCTATAGATCGACGCGTTGTAAGTCAAAGCTCTAAAGATCGACGCGTTCTGCTATATTTGTGCGTTGTAATTCAACCCGTGCTATATCGACACGTTGGAAGTCAAAGAGTTGTAAATCACTGCTCTATAGATCGACGCGTTGTAAGTCAAAGCTCTATAGATCGACGCGTTGTAAGTCAAAGCTCTATAGATCGACGCGTTGTAAGTCAAAGCTCTATAGATCGACGCGTTGTAAGTCAAAGCTCTAGAGATCGACGCGTTGTAAGTCAAAGCTCTATAGATCGATGCGTTCTGCTATATTTGTGCACTGTAATTCAATCTGTGCTATATCGACGCGTTGTAAGTCAAAGCTCTATAGATCGACGCTTTCTGCTATATTTGTGCGTTGTAATTCAACCCATGCTATATCGACGCGTTGGAAGTCAAAGAGTTGTAAATCACTGCTCTATAGATCGACGCGTTGTAAGTCAAAGCTCTACAGATCGACGCGTTGTAAGTCAAAGCTCTATAGATCGACGCGTTGTAAGTCAAAGCTCTATAAATCGACGCGTTCTGCTATATTTGCGCGCTGTAATTCAACCCGTGCTATGTCGACGCGTTGGAAGTCAAAGTGTTGTAAATCACTGCTCTATAGATCAACACATTGTAAGTCAAAGCTCTATAGATCGACGCGTTCTGCTATATTTGCGCGCTGTAATTCAACCCATGCTATATTAACACGCTGTAAGGTCAAATGCCATTAGTCGACGCGCTATTAGCCGCGTTGTAAATCACTGCTCTAGAAATTAATGCGCTCTGCTATACCAATGCGTTGTAAATCAATCCTTGCTATATCGACGCGTTGCAATTCAAAATATTGTAAGTCGACACGCTATAAAACGACGTGCTATGAACCAACGCTCTATGAATCAATACTCTATAGATCAATGTGCTATAGATTAATGCGCTGTAAATCTACTCGCTGTGTTATATCAAAAAGTATTATATGAACGCGTTACAACTTGATGGACCATGAATCTATAAGTATGAACACCTTGTAAATCAACGTTTACACCGTCGAGCTCTAACTCAGTACAGATATGCTCTATCACAATGCTCTATAACTTTGTACATCTTCACCACATTTGACAATTACCACGACAATTGTAGCTGCCACATGTACCCAATTTATGCGAACACGAGTGTATCGAATCGTAAACGTTGTTTACGCGTGGTTGTACCAAGACCTGCGATCGACAAGCAACTTCATTAATCAGTGCAAACACGATTAAGAATCACGGAACACCTCTCCCTTTCGATCTGCCGACCTTCTGACCCGTTTTCTCGACCCTCGTGTGTACTTTGAGGGGCGAGAACACCGGGATCAGTGATAGCTAATTGAAATCTACAAATTTTCGACGACATGGATTCGCGTTCGGATATCGATTCGTGTTCCAATTCAGGACTCGTTGTCTGTTTGTTTATAGAATAATGATGAGAGGGCTGGTTCAGCGGAAATTAGAGGGTGCTTGTTTAATTCACTCGAATATCAATTAAAATTCGCGCGGATGTAACGTTTAATCAGGGAAAACGTTATTGTACGATATTATTGCAACCCCTCGAATTCCGGCTAATCACAATATTGCATCGTTTTTACTTTCGCGTCCCGGGGACAATAAATACCGTTTGAAATTCTAGGTTTAAAGCAGGCAATTTAAATTCTGAGGCGAAGTTGGAAAGGAACCGTTTTAATTATAGCCTGCTGAAAAAGTCGGAAGAGAATCGAACGGAGACAACTTAATTGTTTTCTCTTTATTGATTCGACGAGCGTAGCCACGTTTCCTCGTCGACGATTCGCAAACAGTCCAGTCTCCCTCATTAGACCTGCTCCGTCATCCGAATATTCAAATAACACTAACCCAGCGAATTACGCTGTTTACAGAAAGCTGGAAACATTTACGTGATTCCATCAAAAATTCAGAGCGTTTAACTCGGCTCTTAAACTTAAATTAATTTGCGGAACTGGTCAAATTCGCCGCTCGGTGTGGACCAGCTAAGTCTAAATGTTAAACGAACGGAGTTTTTATTTAAATTTTTATCTCTCTGTATGATCTCAGTAATAGTTGCTTTGTGGACAGAACGATAAACAATTTTCGCTCAGAAACGCACGAGCTATTATATCCTCGATTCTCAAACGATATCACCATTGGGAAATTACCAGAAAATAATCAACTGCAACCGGTTGGATCCGCCGTGCACAGGTTTGTGAATATGCACCGCTCGAACGCAATGAAACGACGTTATTGATTATCGGCAATCCAATCGGCCGCGTGTATTACTCGCCGGCAAGTCAATTAAATGATATTAATTAATCTAAAGCCTTTCGGAGTGCTGTCCCTCGCGAGCGAAATAATACCGATTTAGATCTGATTGAAAGATTTTTTTATAAAACATTAGGAACGCACCTTCCATAGTCATATTATCACCCAGCTTCATTTCGATGCTTCTAATGGTCCCACGTTATCCCAGCGTCTGGTCAAACGAGTCTTCTCGTTAATCGAACATCGATCTCGATCCGTCCTCGACGTTTCAACGTGTCAACGTCACTCGGCTCTGGATTGCCTCTAAATCACGGGCTATCCAATTAGCTGATGCCCATTTCCGACCTCTACGTCCGTTTTTTTGCCGAACTAGCTTTCTTCGCGTTCGTTACACGATCTGGCGGTGTAACAGCGATCGAGCGCTCGTACCGACCCATAATTAACGTCGTTCCTGGTCGACCAATCGAATTATCGACCGATCGAACGTTCCACTTGGCCACTGACAGTCGAACGAACCGATAAATCGTGATTTCCCTCGATCCAGGCTACCTTTGAACGGCACGAGGTCATCGTAACGAGACATTGGTCGTTTATGGCTACTGCAACTCGATCTTTCCGAACGTCCACTTGCTGGACTCGATTTATTGTTCTCGGGAGTGATCGTCGATAGTCCACCTGGTAACAAAAGAATTAGAGCAGACATTAATATTTGGGAGACGGTGAATGATGATGTAGAGGTGCTATAAATCGGTGCGTGTTTTATCGGTGCGATGGGAATTGATGGGGTATATTGATGCGATTTGGTTGGTTGGGTGAAGTATCGATGCGTTTTATATCGATCTGTGCTATATCGGCCCGTGCAATATCGACCTGTGCTATTTTGACCCGCGCGATATCGACCTGCGATGTATGGGCCGGTGCTATAACAGCTTGCACTGTATTGGCCCGTTCTATAACGACCCGTGCTATATCGGCTCATGCTATAACAACCTGTGTTATATTGACGCGCTCTGAATCGACGCGTGCTATATCAACGCGCTTTAAATCGATGCTCGCTATATCGACGCGTGCTATATCGATGCGTGCTATATCTACACGTGGTATATCCACGCGTGCTATATCGACGCGCGCTATACCCACGCACTCTAAATCCACGCGTGCTATATCCACGCGTGCTATATCGACGCGTGCTATATCCACACGCGCTATATCGACGTGTGGTATATCGACGCGTGCTATATCCACACGTGCCATATCCACGCGTGCTATATTGACGCGTGCTATATCCACGCGTGCCTTACCCACGCGTGCTATATCGACGCGTGCTATATCCACGTGTGCTATATCGACGCGTGCTATATCGACGCGTGCTATATCGACGCGTGCTATATCCACGTGTGCTATATCGACGCGTGCTATATCCACGCGTGCTACATCGACGCGTGGTATATCGACGCGTGCTATATCCACGCGTGCTATATCCACGCGTGCTATATCGACGCGTGCTATATTCACGCGTGCTATATCCACGCGTGCTATATCGACGCGTGCAATATCCACGCACTCTAAATCGACGCGTGCTATATCCACGCGTGCTATATCCACGCATGCAGTATCGACGCGTGCTATATCGACGCGTGCTATATCGACGCGTGCTATATCGACGCGCTCTAAACCGACGCACTGTAAATCGACGCGTGCTATATCCACGCACTCTAAATCGACGCGTGCAATATCCACGCACTCTAAATCGACGCGTGCTATATCCACGCATGCTACATCGACGCGTGCTACATCGACGCGTGCTATATGGACTGTATATAACTCAGCGCGTGCTATATCAACTCGTTCTAAATGGACGCGTGCTATATCGACTCGTTCCAGATGGAGGCGTGCTATATCGGCTCGTTCCAGATGAACGCGTGCTGTATCGACTCGTTCTAAATCGTCGCATGGTACATCGACGCGCTCTAAATCAGCGTATGCTATATCAGTGCTCTATAAATCACATTCTATATCACCACACTCTAAAACAACGAATGTTACTTCAATTGCGTGTAAATTGGCGCGTGTTAAATTGACACCTATTATATGAACGCATTCTATATCGATTTACCTGCTATATAAAGGCGCTCTAAATCACCATACGCTATATTAACAAGCTCTATATTACTACGTGTTATATAAACATCCTCTAAATAGACATCTGCTATATCAGCGCACTCTAAATTACCATATGCTATATTAACAAGCTCTATATTACTACATGCTATATAAACGTCCTCTAAATAGACGCCTGCTATATCCACGCTCTCTAAATCACTATATTCTCTATCAAGAAGTGAATCATTACATGCTCCTGCTAAATCAGTCCATGCTATACAAGTTCTTCAACATCTACCTCGCACTATATCACCTTTTCAAGTCTTGAGTGCGAAAGGTAAAAGAAAAACTTCGTTACTTATAACATAAATATCCAATAAATGCAAAATTCAAAGCGAGAACATTGTCAGAATATTTCAAGCATATCCCACGAACTTTTCGCTCGGTATTAAAGTTTCGTTATTAAAATGAAACGAAAAAAGGAAAACGGTTAACGGTGTTGATTCTTTTTTCTTCACGGTGTCAAGGAATATATTTTCCCGTAACAATGCTTCGCTGTAAAAGCACTTCTATCCACGCGATATAATTCATCGTTTGTCCCTAGGTGGGCGTTGTAGAGGCACCTAATCTTAAGATACGAGATTGTTTAATAAAAAACACAGAATAACATAAAATTTAGAAGGCCGCTAAGTAAACGAGGCTATTTATCCTGATATTTCGAGCGATTTCTGCGAACGCGTTTGCATGAAATTTAAAAAGCATTCGAGAGCCAGTGTCGTAAAAGTAAATCGCGATAAGTAAAAATATTCACAGAGTACCGGTGATAACGTTGTACGTTAACGTTCAAAGGAAGCTCGCTTTTAATATCTACCGAGGATTCGCGAACGAACGCTAGGAATTAATTAAGAAATAAAAAAGATAAATCTAAATCTTCGCAAATGCTCGTCAAAAAGCAACGATTACAAATATCGTCTTCTTCAAAATTCAGAGAATATTTTCATGAAACGTACATATTCGCAAGAGGAAGAATTTATCGGGTAAGAGAAAAAATTGATGCGACTTTATTAGGTATCGATAGGGAAGCGCATCATAATTGAACAGAATTAAGACCAAATTCGCCGAGCTGTCGCGTTGGAATAAAACTGGGTTAGGTCACGTTAATTGAACCGATATTTATTTTTAATTGACCCCAATGCCTCGACGTATTCTTTCTCTCTGACGTGGAAATTTCTGAAAACGTATTACAACGCGTGGAACTACGACACGTGGAATTACAACGCGTGGAATTATGGCGCGTGGAACTATGACGCATGGTATTACAGAAAGCGTGGGGAAGTACGGCGCATGGAATTACGACGCGTGGAATTAATAGCGCGTGGAACTACGACGTATGGAATTACGGCGCATGGAATTACGGCACATGGAATTACGACGCGTGGAATTAATAACGCGTGGAACTATGACGCATGGTATTACAGAAAGCGTGGGGAAGTACGGCGCATGGAATTACGACGCGTGGAATTACGATGCGTGAAACTACGACGCGTGGAACTACGACGCGTGAAATTAATAACGAGTGAAACTATGACGCTTGAAAATTAATAACGCACGGAATTACAACGCGTGGAATTACAACGCGTGGAATTACGATGCGTGAAACTACGACGCGTGGAATTACGACGCGTGAAATTAATAACGAGTGAAACTACGACGCTTGAAAATTAATAACGCACGGAATTACAACGCGTGGAATTACAACGCGTGGAATTACGATGCGTGAAACTACGACGCGTGGAATTACGACGCGTGAAATTAATAACGCGTGAAACTACGACGCTTGAAAATTAATAAAACACAGAATTACAACGCGTAGAATTATGACGCGTGGAACTACGACGCGTGGAATTACAGCGCGGGGAATTACGACGCATGGTATCACAACCCTCCCTTTATAACCAATTTCAGTTTTGTAAAAATTACTTTTCCGACATACTGTACACTTCATAACGAAACTTGCAATAAAATTTCCCTTTGTGTAGGATTCAATTAATTGATAACTACGCGTCACAGTGAATTTTTAGTACAATTAATATTACAGTAGCAATTTCCTGCGATGAAAATGTAATAAAACTTGTCCTTAATAATTCTTATTAAACTGTGCTCACTGTGACAATCCACGTATTAATAATTCTTTTTGCACCCCTCGTTCCTGATAATACAATTTGCCAGCGTGATATTTAAAACCGGGAAATTTGATAAATGAATGCCTCGAAAAATAGCAGCGCATAAGGAATGTTAAATTATTTTCAGCAAAACGAAACACACCAACAATTTCTCCCTCGAAATATTTCACCTTACATTTTGTCGAGGTAATTTGAACAATCGAGTATGAAAACGAAGACATTCTCATATTTTCGTGCGGGAACAAAGACGGTTCATTACATTAAGGGACTGCAAGTGCTGCGATAAACTGTTGCGGAGTTTCGAGATAAACAAGACAGTGTCGTGAAGAGAACAACGTTTTTAACAAGCTGAAAGACAACTCGTCGGGCAATCTACTTTCATTTGTAGTACACGACATGCGTGCTCGTAACCAGCCCGATTTGCACAGCTAAACAGCATTAAAATTCATGAAAATCTCTCGAGTGGCTACCGCAGCTCTACTTTATGCATCCGACGAAAGAAATTCAAATAAACACTGCCGTCTCTTTTTCTCGGCAAAGTGGGTAGGTTTTGCTTATAAATTTCCATCCAGCTCGTGTTTTTCGCGTCGTCTATGATTTCTTGTCAAAACGTCCCCTTTTCTCGTATTTTCATACACTTTGCGCGGTTTCTTAAACGTTCCTATATTTAGGAATCCTCGTTTCTACTTGCAATTTTTAATGATCATATTTTTCGTGGTTAATGATGGTCCTTTTAGCTCGAGTTGATATCTTGTAGAGTGACATTAATTTTCTGGGAGCTGAAATTTCCAATTTTTTTACCTCGACATTTGTAACGAAGGGGTGAGTCGATTCGTAGTAATAAGATAGTTTGAACTTTTCTTATCAGACGAAAGTAGAATGTCAAAGAAGGTAGAGAAGCAGTTATGAAGTACAAGCACCGCAATATATGTAGTCATTTAACAAAAACAAACGGCAAAAAAGTATAACGTGTATGGTAGACAGCCTTGAACCTCGACCTCATTGCTATTCCTCGCGTTTGACAGTAAAAGGGAAGGATACGAGGGCTCGAATGTGTCGAAAAAGGAGAAATTTATCCGGGTAACCGAGGGGATAGAGAAGGATAGAGGGACGATGAACCGACGGAAAGGGGAATGGGAAAGAGGGTGTTTGGAAACGGAGCACGGAAACAAAAGACGAAGCGATAAAGCAAACGAAAGAAGAGAAATTGCAGGATATAAAATGGTGAGAGGGGTGGGACGAGTGTAGGTGTTATAAACGGGATGAGCCTTTTGTTTTTATGACGTTCGGTCGTCATTTCTCCTGTGACGATCTAACATATTCCTGGATGGAAACATCGAGATTTGGTAATTTCAAGATTTGGGAATTTGAGAGGGTAGGTGCGAATCTGGGGATTTGGAATCTAGGGAAAATGGTATTTGGGGAATTTGGAATACGGAATCTGGGGAATTTGAGATCTGAAAATTTGAGATTTGGAAAATTTAGAATTTGGGGAATTTTGAATCTGGGGACTTTTGGATCTAGGGAATTTGAGATTTGGGAAATTAGGGGTTTGGGGAAATTGGAATTTTGAATCTCAGGAATTTCAGAATTGGGGAATTTGGAATTTAGTGAATTTTGGATCTAGGGAATTTGAGATTTGGGAAATTTGGAATTTGAGGGATTTGGAATTTGGGGAATTTGGAATTTGAGGGATTTGGAATTTGGAGACCTTGGAATTTGGGGAATTTGGAATTTGAGGGATTTGGAATTTGGAGACCTTGGAATTTTGGGAATTTGGAATTTGAGGGATTTGGAATTTGGAGAATTTGGAATTTGAGAAATTTGGGATTTGGGGAATTTGGAATTTGAGGGATTTGGAATTTGGGGAATTTGGAATTTGAGGGATTTGGAATTTGGAGACCTTGGAATTTGGGGAATTTGGAATTTGAGGGATTTGGAATTTGGAGAATTTGGAATTTGGGGCATTTGGAATTTGAGAAATTTGGGATTTGGGGAATTTGGAATTTGAGGGATTTGGAATTTGGAGACCTTGGAATTTGGGGAATTTGGAATTTGAGGGATTTGGAATTTGAAGACCTTGGAATTTGAGGGATTTGGAATTTGAAGACCTTGGAATTTGGGGAATTTGGAATTTGAGGGATTTGGAATTTGGAGAATTTGGAATTTGGGGAATTTGGAATTTGGGAAATTTGGGATTTGGGGAATTTGGAATTTGGAGAATTTGGAATTTGGGGAATTTGGAATTTGGGGAATTTGGAATTTGAGGGATTTGGAATTTGGGAAATTTGGAATTTGGGGAATCTGGAATTTTGGGAATCTGGAATTTGGGGAATTTGGAATTTGGGGAATTTGGAATTTGGGGACCTTGAAATTTGGGGAATTTGAAATTTGAGGAATTTGGAATTTGGGGAATTTGGGATTTAGTGAATTTTGAATCTAGTGAATTTGAAATTTGAGGAATTTGGAATTTATTAAATTTGAAATCAGACTAATTTAAAAGTTATCAAATTTGGTATTCGACGAATTTGATCTTAAGCAGTTCAGAATTTTTGAAATCTAAAATTTGCACATTTGAAAATAAATTTTGAAATGCAGTGATTTTGAGATCTAAATGTAAAAAGTTCATCCAGTTCATGAAACTCGAATATTTGAAATTTCCCAAACGCATACTGAAATCAGAATATTTCATCCCCAAAGACAAAGACATCCGACAAAGGACCTTTCACTTATCCTATTCCGAGAGACGTCTACGTTGCACCTCGGTTGCACACATCTACAAGTTGTCCGATGTATCTGTACAGTTTCCAGATACAGCAGTCTGTTCGGTGTAGGTACTTACAAACCATCTCACGGTCTGAATTTACGAGGAAGTCAGAAACGTTCGTGGAATACGAAAGAGCTCTGCAACGATACGCTTATCGTGCACGAAACTCGCTCGAAAAGGAAGCCGTAGCCAAAGAGGGTGTTGCGCACCCTTCGTGCTTGCGGCTATCTTGTCTCTTGCCTTTACCTTGCGGCTTAACCCTGAAGGATATCGCGAGGAAACGCGGCCAGAAAGCTCGTAAAAGTTTCCTTCGAACGTGGGAACGCATACTTGCTCAAATTCCCTTGCACGTTAGCCTCTGTTGTCCAACAATGTTCTTATCTTGAAATTTTTGTTCGGATTGTAACTCTTATCCTGAGTGCATACTTTACTTTATGGAAGACTTATACGTATCGTAATTCCACGCGTCGTAGTTCCACGAGTCATAATTCTACGCGTTGTAATTCCACGCGTCGTAATTCCACACGTTGTAATTCCACGCATCGTAGTTCCACGCGTCGGAATTCCACGCATCGTAGTTCCACGCGTCGGAATTCCACACGTTATTAATTCCATGCGTCGTAGTTCCACGCGTCATAATTCTACGCATTGTAATTCCACGCGTTGTAATTCCACGCGTCGGAACTCCACACGTTATTAATTCCATGCGTCGTAGTTTCACGCGTCATAATTCTACGCATTGTAATCCCACGCGTTGTAATTCCACGCGTCGTAGTTCCACGCGTTGTAATTCCACACGTTATTTAATTCCACGCGTCATAATTCTACGCGTTGTAATTCCACGCATCGTAGTTCCACGCGTCGGAATTCCACACGTTATTAATTCCATGTGTCATAGTTCCACGCGTCATAATTCTACGCATTGCAATTCCACGCGTTATAATTCCACGCGACGTAGTTCCACGCATCGTAATTCCACACGTTATTAATCCCACGCGTCATAATTCTACGCGTTGTAATTCCACGCGTTGTAATTCCACGCGTCGGAATTCCGCACGTTATTAATTCCATGTGTCTTAGTTTCACGTGTCATAATTCTACGCATTGCAATTCCACGCGTTGTAATTCCACGCGTCGTAGTTCCACGTGTCGTAGTTCCATGCGTCGTAATTCCTCGCGTTATTAATTCCACGCGACGTAGTTCTACGCATTATTAATTCCACACGTAATTCCATGCGCTGTGATTCCCCACGCTGTAATACCACGCACCGTAAATCCACGCGTCACAATTCCACATGTCGAAGTTCCACGCGTCGTAGTTCCACGCGTTGTTAGTTCTATGCGTCATAATTCCAGGCACCGTAATTCCCCGCGCTGCAATATCCTGCGCCGTAATTTCTTCGTAGGAAGAAAAGTGCAAGCAGCTGTGACCAAGGGTGTTTGATTGATTGTTTGAATCGCAAAACGATATAAAAAAACCTATGTTAACGTTATGTGAGCTGTTCCATCGGTGTATTGATGCGAAAGGAATGTATTTTTAATAAGAAAAATTAATTTTCCGACATACCGTTTATTTTAATACAAATTAGAGCTTCGATTAGGTGCTCTTCCATGGCTTAAAATTTGATATCACTCCGGATTAAAAATAAGAGGACCAAGATAAAAACTGTTACAGTATCAAATGGATATACCGTGTTATAGTGTAAAGCGTCTAGTGTTCCACATTGCCAAAAACATCATTGTTCTCGTCGAACAAAGAACTGACGCAGCAAGCCGCCATTATTAAAGGAACGAGTACCATCGAACGGAATAATACATCAAACGGAAACGCAAAAAGAGAATTGTAGACGTATATGATGCTCTATAGGGGGCATCCGATCGAATACCGTTCAATTATCAATGAATTACGTCACTGGGTCGTTTATTTGTCCGTGGCAAATGTCAAAAACAAGAAGGCAGAAGTCTGTCTGGTGACGTAAGAACACGCGAGCGGCAAAAGGTGACTGTCCACCACCCATCGTGTAACAAAAGGGAAAACTAAAGGATAGAGACCCTGAAGAACCCTCCTCGCACCGCTTCCGCCTCGAGGCCAGTAGTTTCATCCGTGCAAGGTCAGCCACGATTCAATAAGTGCCGGATACGAGAGCTCAAAGGTCAAGTATTTTAGGCAACTCCTTTTGTAATTGAATGGACACTAAACGAAGAGGTTCAGTCACAAACTGGCTACTTTCTTTTTTCAAGCTTTGACGTCTGGGTTTTGCAAAATTTAATTTAACGTTTTAGTACTGAGGTAATCTACGTGAAAATTGAGGTACGGAAATTTGAGGAAGTGCAATGTTGCAGAAGCTCTGATATTTGAACACCGAAAATTGTAATACGAGAATTCTAAAATTTAAAGAATTATAAGGCGAGTGTTCTAAAATTTGGAAGTTGAAAATTGTGTTAAAATTTGAAAAAATTAAAAGTTGCGAAGTGAGAGATCCAAAGTTAAAAAATCGGAAACCACCTATGAAAAGTGGGAAATTTGAAATGGTAAAAAGTTGCAAAGTGCAAGTTCTAAAATATCAAAGTTGAAAAATGTAACGAGAAATGTCAAAAAAGTCCTACAGTAGAAAAATTTCCCAGTGAGTGTCAAAATTTAGAAATTTAATTCAGAGCACGAAACCTCTGAAAATTAAAAATTGCATGGAGAATAAAAAAATGTCAGCTTCAGCTTAAATTCAATGGTGAAAAAAAATGTTCAAGTTAATTTGAAGAGAGATACGCGTCCTCGAGTGGTGCAGAAAACAATTATTTGAACGTTCATTCGGTTTCAGGGAACACCGATGGAAAACGTTCTGGGTATATCGATCGATCAAACTCATCTCGATATGTAACTCGTTTTATTACGAACCGATACATCATGTAAGAGGCAGCCGAGGGAAAGGCGAAAGAAGATTCTCGGAATGGATGAGTTTTCCCTTTGAAGGGTCAGCAATCTCTAACGACGCTGAGAACTGCAAACAATCCTTCGGTTACACAAATGAAAACCATAAAGAGGACATGATAAATCACGTTATGATATTACTTTTCCATTATATTAACTCTTCACCTGGTGCGCGTTTATCTTCGGATTGAAAATTAAATACGAGGGAAATATAATTTGTGTGTTCACTAATTCTTTACTTTGATGGAAATCAATTATCTTCAGAAAATATATTGACTTCTTTATTTTATTTTGTTGCTTAAAATGTTAGAAGCATTATTTAAAATGAATTACATAAAATAAATTGTGTAATTTTATTATTAAGCCCATATTCTTTTCAAAATGCGCGCCAAAAATCGAACTTAGAGCAAGTAAATATATTTCCTTACTTATGAAACTTACTTTTACAGTTAATTACTTACAATGTTACAATTATTATTTTAAATGACAGAAGTATTATTTAAAATAAACCTGAGAGTCTTTTAATCTAATTCGTAATGTTAAGCCGACATCTTTACGATCTTTCCCTCCAAAAATTGCGCGCCAAAATTCAAATTCGTTGTCTCAGTCGAAGAGAGTTGTATTAATTAATTACATTACTTAAAGTAACAGAACAATTATTTGAAATAAACCTAACAATCGTTTGATCAAATCCATAATTGCAAGTAGACATCTTTACATTCTTTCCCTCCAAAAATTGCGCGCCAAAATTCAAATTCGTTCACAGTCGAAAAGAGTTATATTAATTAATTACATTACTTAAAATGTAAAAATCTTTATTTAAAAGAAACCTAACAGTCATTTGACCAAATTAATAATTGCAAGTAGACATCTTTACATTTTCTCAAGCGCTTGCGCGCCAAAATTCAAA
Organism: Megachile rotundata; assembly: GCF_050947335.1. Classification (NCBI taxonomy): domain Eukaryota; kingdom Metazoa; phylum Arthropoda; class Insecta; order Hymenoptera; family Megachilidae; genus Megachile; species Megachile rotundata. The sequence continues at coordinate 11,523,608 of NC_134997.1, forward strand.
TTCCCTAAGCGAGTAGCATCCGAATTACGTCCGCGAGAATTTACGGTAATTTCCACGTAGCTTCATAAAATGTTGCGAACTTCATCAAGCGTTCCGGTGTACATAACTCATTCCCTTTTTCTAAAACAGCTCAAGTTTCGCTAAGGAAAAGTCGTTTATCGCTCAAGGCGAAACTCGTTCGTGTTATCGCGTTCGAGAAACGGAAGTCCTCAGGATTGCGGTCGCGTGAGGCAGTGGTTAAATACTGAATCATATTCAAAACTACTGAATGTTAACAAAAAAACAGACAATATACCTTGGAACAATAATAATAATATACACGTTACGATATTAAATCACCAGTGTAAATCAGAATTATTATAAAATTTGATTGAACAAAGTGAAATAAAAATTGTAGTTTCGAAGAATCCTTTCCCAGTGCGTAACGCAACATCGCAGATTTTTATTACCTTTAATGGACACTTTGAGGATTGCAGAAAAATTCAGCAGTTTTCCGTTATCGGAATTTCTGCCAATAATAATACTTTTCTCGCTGAATCTCGCGTTTCCCCTGACCACTTTCGCAGTTGCAATATCAAATTGCACACAACAGGGAAGTTCGAGCGGTGAAAAGCGACGAGTGAAAAAAGAAAAGAAAAAAAACGATAAAATTGTTTGTCGAGTAAATTTGAATCGACCGAAATTTAATTTCGACGACTAGTCGAACGAATAACTGTTCAAAGCTCTTCTACAATCGGAATCGTTCGTATCGATTGGCCGGACCGAGTTGTAACGCAAACTTTTTCCAATTTTGGTCCCCGAATAGTTCGATATTTTGCATAAAATTATCGTTTCGCCTCTTGCGGTCTCTCGAAAGAAACAACTGGCTGAAATAATGCTGCGAGCAACGCCAAATATTCCGGGAAACTACACCGGAAACTATACGATTGTCACGGTTTACGATGAAGTTTCCGCTCGGTTATAAATTTGCTAACCAAAAAAGAACAGATAGACATTGTGGAATGAAATATTATTCCAACTAAACTGAATTAATTTTAACAATAAATAAATCATGTGTAGTTTTTGGTAGAATAAAAAGTTTACTTGTGAAGAGCATTATAAAGGAATTATTTAATCCTTTGATAAAATAGTTATTGATTTCTCCGTTAATATCTGGTTATTCTATTAATCTATCGGCTCAGAGTTAATTAATTGCTCATACATAATCGATTAATTCGTCTGTCAATACGTGATCAATTACGTCGTTAATTAAATAGCGAATGTATCTGTTAGAGATGGTGTTAAACGGTGAAATTGTACGATAATAGAAGTATAGAACTATAATAGAATTCCGATAATGATAATGTCATAGTTGAATAACAGAAGTGATATAATAGCAACAGTAAAGTACTCTGAATAATTTATATCGTATAAAAATATATACATTAATACTAAAGATTATTTAATAAAAATATTTAAAGAATTGCAATCATAGAAGTTACGTATCATTAGCTAAACCTAACCCAACCTATTTCGACTGTCAAAATCCCGCGCATTTCGTGCGGCCGCCATGTTGCTTTTCAAACTACGTATCTCTCGCCGAACATTACAATAAAACATCTGCCGCGTCTATACAAGACTTCTTGCACACAAAATATGTACGTATTCCACTCAGAACGGCAAAGAAGATAAATTAATAATAAAACGTGGTTCTACTTACCCTTTACGAAGGAAGCAACACTCAGCCCCTTTCCGCGCTGCCCTCCCTGAGCTTTCTTTCTCTTTCATCCTCCTCGAACGAACAAACGTCCTTTTTTCTCTAGTCGAAAGGGAAAGGGATCGTTCCAGTAGCACGGTCGATTAACCGAGTTCCGATTCGTACGGGACACACACAGAAACAAAAAACACGCAACGATAAAACTTCGAGTGATATGTTACACGCGAAACATACTGTCACTCGAATTTAACTTTCTCGTGTTTGTACATCGCGTCCCGTTTTCGTACACGTTGTTTATCACGCGTTCGAGCCGAGAGCAACGACGCGTGTACTGCTCGGTCGACTGACAAGCCTCGACTGCCGCCCCTCGCGCTACAACCGTGACTACTGCCCCCACTACTAGACCACCCCACCCCCAACCACTCCCCCTTCATATGTATTCTACGAGACGATATCATCACGTTGAATTTGTCAACCCTTTCCAGGAAGATAGAAACGCGGTTTCTTTGATGATGGAAGTGGAGATTAATTGTGTTCTATTTAGAATAGAACATTTTAAGGTATATGTGCGTTAGAAACGTATGTCTAAACTCTCATACATTCCTTTATCCTATCTGTCCATGTATCTCTGGATTATATACTTTGAATTGTTGTATGTCGGTACCGTGGGATCTCTATATCTCGAGATATCTACATCACAATATTGGACGGTATATTCCTATACCTGTATGTAATCAAATCACTATGGGTCTTTGTGTCCCTAAATCCTTGTGCTTTTCAATTTCTGTGTCCCAAAATCTTGAGATTTCAATCTCTAGATCAGCAGTTCCTAGATCACCAATTCTTAAATTGTAGTATTCGTAAATCCAGGCTTTTTAAATCCCTGATACTTAATTCCCCAAATCATTAAATTCCAAATCTCAAAGCACCTAAATCCCTATATTTCTTTAGCTTCTCAAATCCTTAGGTCCCCAAATATGTAGGTCCACAAATCCCTATATCATCAAATCTTTAGCTCACCAAATCCCTAGGTCCCCAAATCCTTAGACTCCCAAATTCCTATATCTTCAAATCTCTAGGCACCTAAATCTCTAGATCCCGAAATCTTTAGCTCCCTAAATTCTTAGATCCCCGAATCCTCAGCTCACCAAATCCCTAGATCCCCAAATCTCTAAGCACAAAAATCCCTACATCCCTAAATCTCTAGCTCTCCAAATCCCTAGCTCCCCAAATCCCTAGATCCCCAACTCCTTAATCCTCCAAATTCCTATATCCCAAAGTCCCTAGATCTTACCTCTCTACATCCCCAAATCCCCAGATTTCCAAACCATACATCCCAAAACTCTAAGTCTCTGAGCCATAAATCCCTAAACCCTCGCATAAATTGCAAAGTACCTAAGCCGTCAAATAATCCCCAAAATCCTCAACTACCTAATCAAGGAACTATTCCAGACAAAAAGCGTGTCCCACTTGACGTATATACATCGCGGCAAAAACAAGGAGTGAAGAACTTTCGTACCGTCCAATTTGTGCAATAATTACACCGTTAATTGCACTCCGTCACAAAGGGGAATCAACGAGACTGCACTCGGGCCGACTGAACTCCATCTCGCAGAGACTCCGGCTAATTGTCTAATCTCCCTGTTAATTTCACGCGATAACGACAGCCAGAGGTGGCGTGGCTAATCCGGCAACGTTCTTCCGGGGTTAAGCAGCGAAACAGTCGCCATGAGACAAGCATCCGGTGCATCATGCGGACTCTTGAAAATCTGGAGATGATCCTTGAATTTTTGGACGTCTAAGATTTCAAGGTGCTCACGAAAATGGACGTGCCAGACGTTCCATCTTTTCTCGATGTGGTTTATCGATTGACGCCTACGTTATTAAAGCCCCGTCGCTGTTTCGCCGTGTTTTTAAGCGAGCTTCCGCGCTAACGGTGCAGCAAACGTGCCTGTTGTTCGAAACGATTCACACCTTTTTTTTCTTCGACCTAACGAGTGAATTGTTTGGTCCTGATTTTCAATTGTAACTCTTCGGATGCTGATTTTTTGTGATCTTTATATTTTAATTGCGAGGGTAATTGGTAAAAAATTCAAACTTGACTTTATACAGAAGGGAGGAAATTAGGTTCGAGCTTTTGTAAATTAACGTCTGTACTGAACATTCAATGAGTTAAATCATTATCACGCATTATATAGCCACGTGTAGTATATCCCACGCGTTCTACATCCCACACGTTGCAAAGTTTATATCGTCTGACGTGTACTGTATGTTTTGTATAATGAGATTGCCTCGCATTATATTGCCGCGAGTTGTATATTCTATGTATTATGTTACACGTTGCATATTCCACGCGTAACATGTTCTACGCGTATATGTGACACGTGGTATATCCTCGCGATATATTGCCACCCGTTTATCCTTGTGATATCACAATTTACAGTGCATTACACTCATAATATCACTTCGCGAACATATTCTACACGGTATATCACCTCACGCATTACATTTCACGTGTAGAATATTCCTCGTGTTATATCGCCGTTTTGGAAATTTGTGACGTAACGCTATGTGTTATATAACATTGTCGCTATACAATACACACGTTATACTTCTCACACTTTGTATATTCTATATGTAATATATCCCTCGCACTATATCGCCATTTTGGAAATTTGCGTCGTATCAGCACACGCTGTAAAACCTTATCTCTGTATAATACACACGTTATATTTCTCACACATTGTATATTCTACACGTAATATTACCCTCGCACTATATCGCCGTTTTGAAAATTTGCAACGTATCGCTATGTGTTATAAAACCTTGTCGCTATATAAAACACACGTTATGCTTCTCACATGTTGTATATTTTACACGTTATATATCCCTCGCGATATATCGCCGTTTTGGAAATTTTCGACACATCACTACACGTTGTAAAACCTTATCCCTGTATAATACACGCGTTATATTTCTCACACATTGTATATTCTACACGTTATACATCCCTCGCGCTATATCGCCGTTTTGAAAATTCGTGACGTATCATCACACGCTGTAAAACCTTATCCCTGTGTAATACACATGTTATATTTCTCACACATTGTATATTTTACACGTTATATATCCCTTGCATTATATCGCCGTTTTGGAAATTTGCGATTTATCATCACACGCTGTAAAACCTTATCCCTGTATAATACTCACGTTACATTTCTCACACATTGTATAATCTACACATTATACATACCTCGCGTTATATCGCCATATCCCACACGCCATACATCCTCTACATTTCATATCTAAAATATTGACAATATTCATAACCTGACGTCATTGAATCTCCATATAATAAATTACGTTTCATATCGTCTCGCAACATATCGCCCACCTATTAGCATTTTTTACTATTAAACGTCAAGTTATTCGAGTCAACGAATCCTCCGTCAATAAAAAATTAAACCATACGAGTAAACGAATCTCTGATTGGTTTAAGCTTTTCCTTTTTGCGCTCGTGAATAACCACGGACCAACACACCCACACGATATATTTGCGCAGTAATTAAATGTCATTTCAGCGCTGCCAACCTCAAAACAAGGGAATTGAAAACTCGCAATGGGCGAACAAAGAGGACCGTAAACATATTGTTTTTTAAATCAAAAGCTTTGTGGAAAATAGATACGAAAATTGTGAATGATTAAACTGATATTTTATTTATCGCGTTTGAACACCATTCTTTTTCACCGAGAATAAATACAATTTTAAAACGTCATTGAATTGTTTTCAAAATGGCGAATATTTTGCAAGATTTATGGTTATTGTTTGTATAATGGAGTGTGATCAAAAAACGCTATATAGAATGGAAAAGCATTTCTTCGCCAGCTCGAAAGCTGCTTATTTATTGAAAGCTTTCTCATGGGTCTCCATCTAAACCTAACAGACACAAGCGAGAGTATTTCCACTTTTATCTCACACGTTCCAAGAGAATTATCAGCTTACTTTATTTGCGCTCTATATCTCTTCTTTCTTTCTCCGCCTTCAATCTGTCTGTTTATTCCCCTCTTTCGGGCGTCTTTAGATAATAGGTACAACAGTTTCAATTAATTTCGGTCATTATGTGCTCGTTTAGTTTATTTATTGCTACAGAACAACACTCGGTTATTTCTTGAATTTCAGTTTATTTATTAGCTTCTTTCTAGTTTCTATTTTTGCAATTTCAAATTTTTACACCGCCAAATTTGCAATGGACCAAATTTCTAAGCCCCCAAATTTGCAAGGTTCCACATTTTCACTCTCCCAAATTTGCAAGGTTCCAAATTTCCAACCCCCCAAATTTGCAAGGTTCCAAATTTTCACTCTCCCAAATTTGCAAGGTTTCAAATTTCCACTCCCCCAAATTTGCAAGATTCCAAATTTCCAAGCCCCCAAATTTCCAAGCCCCCAAATTTCCACTCCCCTAAATTTTCAAGCCCCCAAATTTCCACTCTCCCAAATTTCCAAGCCCCCAAATTTGCAATGTTCCAAATTTCCAAGCCCCCAAATTTCCACTCCCCCAAAATTTGCAATGTCCCAAATTTCCACTCCCCCAAATTTTCAAGCCCCCAAATTTCCACTCCTCTAAATTTCCAAGCCCCCAAATTTCCACTCTCCCAAATTTCCAAGCCCCCAAATTTGCAATGTTCCAAATTTCCAAGCCCCCAAATTTCCACTTCCCCAAAATTTGCAATGTCCCAAATTTCCACTCCCCCAAATTTCCAAGCCCCCAAATTTCCAAGCCTTCAAATTTCCACTCCCCCAAATTTGCAAGGTTTCAAATTTTCACTCCCCCAAATTTCCAAGCCTCCAAATTTCCACTCCCCCAAAATGTGTAATGTCCCAAATTTCCACTCCCCCAAATTTTCAAGCCCCCAAATTTCCACTCCTCTAAATTTCCAAGCCCCCAAATTTCCACTCTCCCAAATTTCCAAGCCCCCAAATTTCCACTCTCCCAAATTTCCAAGCCCCCAAATTTCCACTCCCCCAAGTTTCCACTCTCCCAAATTTCCAACCCCCAAATCTCCAAATTTCCCTCTTCAACTACCCAAATCCCTAAATCCCATTCCCGAGCTTTCCAACCTTCCCCAGCTTCCCAACTTTCCGAAACTCTCAAACACATCCCTACTTCCTATATCCACCATCCGTGAACGGGCTACGCTTCTCCTGCAGCCAAGCACTGCCCGGTCCCGTAGGTTCCAATCTGTTAGCGTCGAATTCTGTCTCGTCTACATCCGCAGCATGCAGCAAATTATCCGAAATGGTCAGTTGTTTGGCTTTAATATTCTCGCTAGTCCTGAAGCCAAGATTATTCAGAGTTTCTTTCAGTTGGGTCACGCCATTTTGCAACAGAGATTGGGGGTTGATCAGGCTCTGAGCCAACGGCGTTAGCAGCCAAGTGAGGAAGCCTGGTTTCATGGTGGTGGGTCCGTCGGTCTGTAAATTGTGGGGAATTTATGTTTTATCTTTGTGACGAAATTATAGTTTGATGCAAAGATGCGATTTAAAATTTTTGCAAGGACTTTAACAGTAAACCTACCGACATACAATGCGTACTTAATTTGAAATTAAAAATGAAGTTGAAAATTAAATAAACAGACGATGAAACATAAATTAGTACACACATTTATTCTTTGTCTTGATGAAAATCAATTCTGATTTCAAGAAATGTACTTCAACAAAATGTATACCTTTTAATGAGAAACTTGTGGCGGTCATTTGACCGGCTTGGTAGTTTTAGTGTTAACAGTAGTTTCAAAGCTTTTGAAGAAAATGGACTGCAATATATATTTACCTTGTTGAATGGATAAAAGTGAGTACATGAAATAAAATAAAAATGTGGGCGGTTTTTGGAAGTTTCATTAAAAAATTCTTAGCAAACCCAGTTTACTAGTAAACCTACTTTCTTGATTGAATTACACGTTCTATGTATGTGATGCGATATTATATGTTTGTAAAATGATGCAGATTTTATATGCACTTAATATATAATATTAAAGGTGTTTATTGTGTACATTGTTTAAGTATTGTGTAAGTTGGTACTCACAATCTGAATCGTCAAAGTGGAAGAAGGATCCTCATCTTCTATCTGCGCCGCACGATCGACTCTGTTGACCGACTCGATCGATTGATCGATGGGCTGCGCGTACACCCCAACAATCTAAATATTTAGCGTTCAACAAGTATGTAAGGAATATAAAAATATCTTAGATTGTATAATAAAATTCTAAATAGCGCTGTTACCGCGAGGATGAACACTGAAACTCTGCAGAACATGGTTTTCGAAAATCTCTTTATTCCCAGAATAGAACTCGTCTGCGCGGAGCTTCCACGAAAAGCAATAATCGAAATGCACGTAAGCGGTGCTCTCACCGCGAGCATTCAATATATAGCATTTCGTACACATCTTCTTATCGAATGGTGGTACCCTCATGCTTGATAAGAGCGCGTTGCCAAATTATGTATACATTTTGCTTCGACGTTGAAAAGGATGGTACATCTTCTTCATGGAGGTTATTACCTCATCGTTTATACATTTTTATGGTATACATGTTCATAAGTGAAATTTATTGTTAGAAATTGAAATGAGTTTATTACAGAGACAATTATTAAAATCTGTAATAAATAATTGCACATTGAATTAAATTATTAATCATAAAAATGAAAGTTTATGTATTAAAATAAATTACTAAAAATTGTAACAAATATTGAATTATTAAAAATTGAAATAGATGACAGTAAATTAAATTATGAACCATAAAAATGAAGAATTATGTATTACGAATCTATGAACCATGAAAATCTGACAAATCCTCAAATAACCATACTAAAATATTTTGCATACCATCTAGTTTCACGCTTAAAAATTTCAACAATAATTCCCGTATTCTCCAAAATATGTTGATTACCATTTAAATTTCCTACTGTCACTATTACTGCTATTATTAAAGCCACAATTGCTATTACTAATGTCACCACTACATATTGCTACCGATATCATTTGCTGCATCTGCATACGTACTTGATCCATTTATGCGCATGCATTCAGCATATACGCCTCGTTTACCTTTACCACCACTCCGATGTTCGCATACAACAGTACCGATTGTACGGAAAGTGAATCAGAGAAAACGAATTCGGTAGCCAGTGATCTGTACTTTCGTTCTCGGAAGACTGCGACCTTGTACAAGGCCGTGACAGAGGATTTCGAGCGAAAAAGAACGAGACAAGGGTCTTCAAGGAGATTCGCTTATGGATAGAATCGGGAGAAATGCCAACCGGTTCTCAACACGTGTCTTCGATTAACTATATGTTATAATGACATTCTATTGTAAACTCCTTATTCTATTTTTTGATCATTTTATTTTATACTTGATTTGTCTCAATTTTTAATTATGTAACTCAGTATTTTAATATTTAATAATTCAACATTTGCTGGTCAATTGTTGGTCATTTATTTTGAACTAAATCTCCAAATGCGTATATCTTCAAGTGTTTGTGTTTCCAAGTGTCTGTATCTCAAAATGCTTACATCTCCAAATGTGTATATCTCCAAATGCCTATATCTCTAAATTCAAAAATCTCCGAATGCCTATATCTCAAAATCCCTAAATCTCCAAATATCTGAAACTCTAAATTTCTAAATCTCCAACTACCCAAATCTCCGAATGTCTATATCTCCAAGTTCCTATATCTCCAAATCCCTAAATCTCTAAATTGCTAAATCTCCAAATCCCTAACTCTCCAAATCTCCAAATATCCAAATCTCCAAATCCCTAAATCTCCAACTACCTAAATCTCCAAGTGCCTATATCTCCAAATCCCTAAATCTCTAAATTGCTAAATCTCCAAATCTCCAAATCCCCAAATCTCCAAATCCCCAAATCCCCAAATCTCCAAATCCCTAAATCTCCAACTACCCAAATCTCCAAATCCCTAAATCTCCCAACCCCTAAATCTCCAAATCCTTAAATCTCCAAATCTCCAAATCTCCAAATCTCCAAATCTCCAAATCTCTAAATCTCCAACTACCCATATCTCCAAGTGCCTATATCTCCAAATCCCTAAATCTCTAAATTGCTAAATCTCCAAATCCCTAAACCTCCAAATCCCCAAATCCCCAAATCTCCAAATCCCTAAATCTCCAACTACCCAAATCTCCAAATCCCTAAATCTCCCAACCCCTAAATCTCCAAATCCTTAAATCTCCAAATCTCCAAATATCCAAATCTCCAAATCCCTAAATCTCCAACTACCCAAATCTCCAAATCCCTAAATCTCCCAATCCCTAAATCTCCAAATCCCTAAATCTCCAACTACCCAAATCTCCAAATCCCTAAATCTCCCAATCCCTAACTCTCCAAATCCCTAACTCTCCAAATCCCTAAATCTCCAAATGCCCATATCTCCAACTTCCCACACCTCCAAATCCAACTCCCCGTCCCTCATTCCCTCCCTCCACCTCTCCCAATTCCCCAAATCCCAAAATCCCCAAAGTAACCTCTCCCCACCCACCAAACCCCACAAAGCATCACCAAAAGCGTCTACAAAAACCAAGAAGTTCGCGGAACGAGCTCGCATAGCGGTCGGTTGTCCACGTACGTCGAACCGTACGATGCATACCGATCGCAACTTAATTTAAGTGTCACGATGGCCGGCTACGACTCGTTCTTCCTCGTCTAGAGCGATCGTCGACACACTCCTGCGAACCGCGATCGTTCGCGTGTGCGATCGAGCATGATATAGGTGTGCGAGCCACCGAGGACGAGCTGGAACCGTTACGAGCCTTTTCGAGACCAGTCTCGTGGCGACGCTCGACCGCGAACCTTGATCCGGTCGAGGAAAATAGAGGAATCCGAGGACCCTGTGCTTTTTTTCCCCAGACGACCTCCGACGCTACTTGCGATTCGCGACGACAGTCTGGCGCAGTCTGATCGCGCTTTGAGGACTGCGGGTCGATAATGGGATCGAGCTGGCGCTTACTTTGAAATCATTCTTTCGAATTTCTTGTGTGTAATTACTGGGTAGTTTTTTTGAATAGTGAGGACATTTTGGTGGGGAAATATGAAGGTGGTTTACGGTTTCGTTGTTGTTCTTCTGTTTAGACAGGTAAGTTATGTTGTTCGTGGGTGGAGAAGTATAGTGAAGTATGGTAGGATAGTAGTAAGAGAATAGTATGGTAGGATAGTAGTAGAGGAATATGGGAGTATAACTGTATAGTATAATAGTGCAATGTATAATATAGTAGTATAATAGTGCAGCAGTATGGTATTATAGTAGTACAAGGATGTAGTGGTATGGTAGTGTAATAGTATAGTAATATGGGAGTGTAGTAATGCATGAATGCACTAGTATAGTAGTGCAGCACTATAATACTATAGTAGTGTAGTAGTGCAGTAATGTGGGAGTACAGCAAAACATGAGTATAGGAGTATAGCTGTTTAGTAATATAGTGGTATAGTGGTATAGTAGTATAGTAGTGTAGTAGTATAGTAGTATAGCAGAATAGTAGTATAGCAGAATAGTAGTATATTAGTATATTGGTATAGTAGTATAGTAGTATAGGAGTCTAGTAGTCTACTAGTATAGTAGTCTAGTAGTCTATTAGTCTACTAGTATAGTAGTCTAATAGTCTAGTAGTTTACTAGTATAGTAGTCTATTAGTCTAGTAGTCTTCTAGTGTAGTAGTCTAGTAGTATAGTAGTTTACAAGTATAGTAGTCTAATAGTCTAGTGGTTTACTAGTATAGTAGTCTATTAGTCTAGTAGTCTTCTAGTATAGTAGTCTAGTAGTCTAGTAGTCTATTAGTCTACTAGTATAGTAGTCTAGTAGTCTAGTAGTCTATTAGTCTACTAGTATAGTAGTCTAATAGTCTAGTGGTTTACTAGTATAGTAGTCTATTAGTCTAATAGTCTTCTTGTATAGTAGTCCACTAGTCTAGTAGTCTATTAGTCTACTTGTATAGTAGTCTAATAGTCTAGTAATCTTCTAGTATAGTAGTCCACTAGTCTAGTAATCTTCTAGTATAGTAGTCCACTAGTCTAGTAATCTTCTAGTATAGTAGTCCACTAGTCTAGTAGTCTATTAGTCTACTAGTATAGTAGTCTAATAGTCTAGTGGTTTACTAGTATAGTAGTCTATTAGTCTAATAGTCTTCTTGTATAGTAGTCCACTAGTCTAGTAGTCTAGTAGTCTACTTGTATAGTAGTCTAATAGTCTAGTAGTCTTCTAGTATAGTAGTCTAATAGTCTAGTAGTCTAATAGTCCAGCAGTCTAACAATATAAAAATATAGTGATGCAGTAGTGAAATATTATAGTAGTACAGTAATGTAATAATATGGTGCTATTACAATAAAGTATAGTAGTCTAACTATAGTATACACTATTATATTACTATAATAGTATGGAAGTATATCTCTTATAACAATATTCCAATGCAGAAGTTTCAGTTTAACAATAATTACGTCCGTTCAAACTCCTCTCGTCAACTTTCTTCTTCAAAGAACCATGGGACACGATTTCCCCAACTTTTCCAAGAACGACTTAATTATCCTCTGAACTTGACACCGGGTTAGTTCTACTTCGAACCGTCATTCGAAGTCGTTTTTACGGTCATTCTTCCCATGTTTTATAGCATCGTACTAATGGAGAAGAACTTGGACCACTAACAATTCCATTTATTTGAATAATCTGACCGTAGATTGACGTAACTATTAATTAATATTCCTTGCTCCAGGCGATCGCTGGGATCATTAGAAATTCCCCGGCGTTTTCGAAGCCCGTGTACTCGGACTCGTATCTTCCGGCTGCTATGCAGGTAAGTGTTACGTTAGATTTATTGGAAATTGATGTGTGGAAGCGTGGGATAGTATACTGCGATTTTGACAATTTGAGAATTTTGGAAGTTGGGAAGTTAGGAATTTAGGAATGTAAGAATTTAGGAATTTGATAAGTGCAATAAAATGTTATCTGGGGAACGTAGCCTCAAGGTTCTAAATTTCTAATGTTCTAAATGCCTGAGGTCTGAAGGTACAATGTCCTAAGTTCTCAAGATCTTGAAACCTCACCGTAACGAATTCTCAAGGTTCCAAGTAAGAATCGTTTCAAATTCCTAACGTCCTAATTTTCGGAAGTTCCAAATTTCCACCACCCCAACTTCTCAAGGTTCCAAATTTCCATCACCCCATCTCCTCAAGCTTCCAAATTCCTAAAGCCCTAAATTTCCCAAGGTCTCAAATTCTCAAGGTTCCAAGCTCCCATCATCCCAACTCCTCAAGGTTCCAAATTTCCACCCACCCCAACTCCTCAAGGTTCCAAATTCTCAAGATTCCAAAGTCCCACCACCCCAACTTCTCAAGGTTCCAAATTTCCACCCACCCAAACTCCTCAAGGTCCAAAATTCTCAAGGTTCCAAACTCCCATCACCCCAACTCCTCAAGGTTCCAAATTTCCACCACCCCAACTCCTCAAGGTCCCAAATTCTCAAGATTCCAAATTTCCACCACTCCAACTCCTCAAGGTCCAAAATTCTCAAGGTTCCAAACTCCCATCATCCCAACTCCTCAAGGTTCCAAATTTCCACCCACCCCAACTCCTCAAGGTTCCAAATTCTCAAGATTCCAAATTTCCACCACCCCAACTCCTCAAGCTCCCAAATTCCTAAGGTCCTAAATTTCCCAAAGCCCCAAACTCTCAAGGTCCCAAATTCTCAAGGTTCCAAACTCCCACGACCCCAACTCCTCAAGCTCCCAAACCCCTAAGGTCCTAAATTTCCCAAAGCCCCAAACTCTCAAGGTCCCAAATTTCTAAGATCGTAAATTCCTAAAATCCCAAGCTCCCTACGTCCTAACTCCCCAAGTCCCAACTTCCAGAATCAGTGCCACCTCAAATCCCACCTAATCATCCCAGTACCTACTAGCTACCCACTACCTACAATTAAACTACCCATCTACTAACTACCTACCACTACCTACTAACTACAATTAAACAAAATTACTTATTAACAAAAATTAATTTATAATTTCATCGACAGGTAATATTTCACGCAGTAGAGCAACTGAAACTCATCCAATCCGAAGAAACTTCGGAAGCCTCCACGTCTTCAACATCCACAACCAGTCAACCAGTTGCACAAACTCAGTCAACCGTCCCAGACGACGAAAGTACAACTCCACACGAGAACATAAAAATTGACGCACCGTCAGCAGCAAACGAAACACTAATTGATATTGAAATCTCTACAAAAAGCGAAATCGATGAAGAGTCAATAAACAACGCTTCGGAGGAATCGATTGACAGCTCCAGTCACCAGGAATCGCCGGAGATCAACCAGGAAACACCGGAAGTGAACTACGCGACGCCAGAATCGAATTACGAGGCGTCGGAGGAGGTGCATCTCGCCGAAGAGGCGAATCAAGAAGTTCCTGAAGAAAATCACGAACCGACGGCTTCCTCTCTGGGTGTAGAAACTTCGTTTATCAAGGAGGTAAACTTAGAAGTTACCACAAAGAGCTCTGGTTCTGGGGAACATCAATCAGATGGGGAGGAAGATAAGAAACCAAGCATTGATAGCGTGGTGCAGGATATTTATGAAATTATAAAACCTACTACGTCTAAGTTTGTGGATGTGGAGGTTTCTGGAGAGTCGAAGAGCATCTTGGGAGTTGGTGGGGAGAAGGAGACTGGGGAGGACGAAGAGGATGAGACTAGGTGAGGAGAAAGAAAGAATTTGAGGTGTTTGGGATTTTTGTTGGGGTAGTTTGATGATGAGGGTGGTAAATGTTATGTGGAATATGAGAATGTTAAATAGAAAATGACAATGTTAAATAGAACATGACAATGTTAAATAAAAAATGACAATGTTAAATAGAACATGACAATGTTAAATAGAAAATGACAATATTAAATAGAACATGACAATGTTAAATAAAAAATGGCAATGTTAAATAGAACATGACAATGTTAAATAGAAAATGACAATATTAAATAGAACATGACAATGTTAAATAAAAAATGATAATGTTAAATAGAACATGACAATGTTAAATAAAAAATGATAATGTTAAATAGAACATGACAATGTTAAATACAAAATGACAATATTAAATAGAACATGACAATGTTAAATAAAAAATGACAATGTTAAATAGAACATGACAATGTTAAACAGAAAATGACAATATTAAATAAAACATGACAATGTCAAATAAAAAATGACAATATTAAATAGAACATGACAATGTTAAATAAAAAATGATAATGTTAAATAGAACATGACAATGTTAAATAAAAAATGATAATGTTAAATAGAACATGACAATGTTAAATAAAAAATGACAATGTTAAATAGAACATGACAATATTAAATAAAAAATGACAATGTTAAATAGAACATGACAATGTTAAATAAAAAATGACAATATTAAATAGAACATGACAATGTTAAATAAAAAATGACAATATTAAATAGAACATGACAATATTAAATAGAACATGACAATATTAAATAGAAAATGACAATATTAAATAGAACATGACAATGTTAAATACAAAATGACAATATTAAATAGAAAATGACAATATTAAATAGAACATGACAATGTTAAATACAAAATGACAATATTAAATAGAAAATGACAATGTTAAATTGTTAAAATGACATTAATATTGTTTAGAATATTAACACTGATGTCAATGCAAGCTTCAACATGAACTATTCAACATAACTTAAACTTATAATCATCAAAGTTGATATTAGACTTATCTTGAAAAGAGCAGCATGACAATGTTAAATGTTAAATAGAACATGACAAAATTAAATTATTGAAGTGACATTAATATTATTTAAAATATTAACACTAATATCAATATAAGCTTCAACACGAACAATTCAACATAACTTAGACTTTCATTCATCCTCAAAGTTGACATTAAAATTATCTTATGAAGAGTAGCATAAATTTTGAGGTTACCAAAAATATCATCAAACCTTACCTTATTACCTTATATATTTAATCATTATTATAAACTTAATAATAAATAATTAATTATCCTCATATCTTCCACTATATATTCCTTACATCTTCCACATAATAATCGATTAACCTTGATTTTCCTCAACCGTAGGTTCACACGTCTAGGTGAAAAGGTGACGCAAGTTCCAAGGCCAAGTTTAAGCAGCTACTTGCGACGTGCCAACGTGCGACCCAGCGCGACTCTTCAGCAACTAGCGAACCTTTACGACTCCCTGAGTAAGGACGCCAGGAAGCAAGGATTCGGGAAATACACAGGCTACTCCGACGAAGTTTTGAACACCCTCGAAACGTCCGCAGAGGGTGGAATCGGGTCGCAGTTGAAGAAGATACTGGACAAAGTGTTGGAAAGAAACGAGTTGACGAGGGACGACGCGAGGACGAGGACTCATCAAGCTGTACGCGATCTTAATAATCCTTCGAGCATGCTTAATAAGGATTTGAGACCTCTGTTGCCTTTAAGATACTCACCCTAAATGTAATACTTACGATTCACAAGATATTATTCTTAGAAATTAAGAATTTCTTTCGGACTCTGTTTGAGGAAATGTGAGATTAGCAAGGTGGAAATAAAGTATAAGTAAAGAATTAGGTATAAGCTCTCTTGTAAGATCTCGATGTTTAGCGAAATTATTATGAGATTAATATTTCTGTACGATTGATACTCAATAAAGGTTTTAAGACGATTTGTTGACTCACTGAACTGCAATGATAATTACTGAATGGGCGGATGCAAGGATGACTCATGTTCGATTTTTTGGCAATGTGATTCATACTTTTCGTTAGAAGTTTGATATTGAAATTACCTAAGAAATGAGTAATCGTTGGATACTGCCATAAGTGCCAAATTCCATAAGTTCCAAATTCCACAAGTCTCAAATTCAATAAGTCACAAATTCCATAAGTCCTAAGTTCGGTTATTCTCAAATTCCATAAGTTCCAAATTCCACAAGTTCCAAATTCCATAAGTTCCGAATTCCATAAGTCCCAAATTCCATAAGTTCCAAATTCCACAAGTTCCAAATTCCACAAGTTCCAAATTCCATAAGTTCCGAATTCCATAAGTCCCAAATTCCATAAGTTCCAAATTCCACAAGTTCCAAATTCCACAAGTTCCAAATTCCATAAGTTCCGAATTCCATAAGTCCCAAATTCCATAAGTTCCAAATTCCACAAGTTCCAAATTCCACAAGTTCCAAATTCCATAAGTTCCGAATTCCATAAGTCCCAAATTCCATAAGTTCCAAATTCCACAAGTCCCAAATTCCTTAAGTCCCAAATTCCATAAGTTCCAAATTCCATAAGTCCCAAATTCCATAAGTTCCAAATTCCACAAGTCCCAAATTCCACAAGTCCCAAATTCCATAAGTTCCGAATTCCATAAGTCCCAAATTCCATAAGTTCCAAATTCCACAAGTCCCAAATTCCTTAAGTCCCAAATTCCATAAGTTCCAAATTCCATAAGTCCCAAATTCCATAAGTTCCAAATTCCACAAGTCCCAAATTCCACAAGTCCCAAATTCCTTAAGTCCCAAATTCCATAAGTTCCAAATTCCATAAGTCCCACATCTCCACACCCCAAAATTCACTAAAATCCCAAATTCCACAAGTCCCAAATTCCTTAAGTCCCAAATTCCATAAGTTCCAAATTCCATAAGTCCCAAATTCCATACGTTCCAAATTCCACAAGTCCCAAATTCTATAAGTTCCAAATTCCACAAGTCCCAAATTCCGTAAGTCCCAAATCTCCACACCCCAAAATTCACTAAAATCCCAAATTCCATAAGTTCCCAATTCCATAAATCCTAAATTCCATAAGTCCTAAATTCCATAAGTCCCAAATTCCATAAGTTCCAAATTCCACAAGTCCCAAATCTCCACACCCCAAAATTCACTAAAATCCCAAATTCCATGAGTCCCAAATTCCATGAGTCCCAAATTCCATAAGTCCCAAATTCCATAAGTCTAAAATTCCCTAAAATCCACCTTCCAAAAATCCCTAAAATCGACCTTCCCAAATCCCAAACTCCATCCACTCCCGCCCAAAATCGCAAACAAATCTTACATCACCTCGCCATTTCTCAACTTCCGAAGGTCCATCAACTCCGTGTATCACATGCAAAATACCAAACAAATCTACCTACGTTATTTCACAGCAAGATTTCTCGTAGCATCGTAACCCGCGAATTTTTCTACGATTCACCTTGACCCAAGGGACGATATTGTTTATTGGCTGGACAATATGAGCTGGCAGAGTCCACGGAACAGATATACGTGCCTCGTATAACAATTTTCGTTGGGTAACGCAGTGTCAATGGTTTGTCCACAAGGCAACGACGTAGACGCGAAACAATAGGAACAGGTACTTCATTGAATTAGGTATATCGAGACCCTACGCCATTGTATTGCACGTTGGTATAAATGGATTTTGAAATCAATGGGTCTTTCAGTCGTTGCGTTGCTTCGAATCGAATCATTGAAAGAGAATAGGTGATCGACGACCACCCTTGGAGAGCCATGAAAATTGTTCTTCTGGGATATTGCCTTCTTTGCGTGAGTTATTGTTTTACTTTATTGCTACGTTTAAGAAACTCTGATTGAATGTTCGATTATATGTCTGTTGTGTAATAATCAATTATGAGACACTGGAAACTGCGTGTTACATTAAATATTATATAATATTCACGTATGGAGAATCTGTCTTTTGCTTGGAGTTTGATATGAGAAAGTTTTGCATATTATATTCTTTTCCAACTTAAAGGAAACTGCACATTGAATTGAAGTATTATGCAATATTCAAGTATGAAAAGTTATTCTACAGTTGAAAATTTTGCTGATACTTCATGTTGGATTGAAATATTATGTAATATTCATGTACGATAAATTTTATTTAGTACATTTAAAGGTTTTTGTGGAAACTTCATATTAAATCTTGATCTTGACATATCTTATATATTCTATAAAGTGTGAAATGAACACTTTCAAGGTTCCAAATTTCCACCATTAAAATTCTTCAAGGTTCCAGATTTCCACAATTCCAATTCCTCAAGGTTCCAAATTTCCATTACGCCAACTTCTCAAGCTTCCAAATTCCTAAGGTCCTAAATCTCCCAAAGTCCCAAATTTCAAAGGTTCCAAACTCCCATCACCCCAACTCTTCAAGGTTCCAAATTCCCATCACCCCAATTCCTCAAGGTTCCAAATTTCAATCACCCCAACTCCTCAAGCTTCCAAATTCCTAACGTCCTAAATCTCCCAAAGTCCCAAATTCTCAAGGTTGCAAACTCCCATCACCCCAACTCCTCAAGGTTCCAAATTTCAATCACCCCAACTCCTCAAGCTTCCAAATTCCTAACGTCCTAAATCTCCCAAAGTCCCAAATTCCCAAGGTTCCAAATTCCCATCACCCCAACTCCTCAAGGTTCCAAATTTCAATCACCCCAACTCCTCAAGCTTCCAAATTCCTAACGTCCTAAATCTCCCAAAGTCCCAAATTCCCAAGGTTCCAAATTCCCATCACCCCAACTCCTCAAGGTTCCAAATTTCAATCACCCCAACTCCTCAAGCTTCCAAATTCCTAACGTCCTAAATCTCCCAAAGTCCCAAATTCTCAAGGTTGCAAACTCCCATCACCCCAACTCCTCAAGCTTCCAAATTCCTAACGTCCTCAGTTTCCCAAAGTCCCAAATTCCCAAGGTTCCAAACTCCCATCATCCCAACTCCTCAAGGTTCCAAATTTCAATCACCCCAACTCCTCAAGCTTCCAAATTCCTAACGTCCTAAATCTCCCAAAGTCCCAAATTCCCAAAGTTCCAAACTCCCATCACCCCAACTTTTCAAACTTCCAAATTTCCACCACCCCAATTCCTCAAGTTTCCAAATTCCTAACGTCCTAAATTTCCCAAAGTCCCAAATTCCTAATGTCCCACTTTCGTACACTTGCAAATTCTACTAATACTTCAAGCAAAATCAAAACATTATATAACATTCATATACAATAAATTTGATTTCTCCCTTAAAAGTTTTTCAAATATTTTTCACCTTCATATTAAATCTTGCTCTTGACATCACACATTCTACAAAATGTAAACTAAACATTTCGCTTTCGCCAGCAAATACACCAAAGTTTGCTGCAAATTTTCAGCTCTCCACGATGAGAGTGCACTCGAAGCCCCAGATAACGCGGCTGTACCCGATCCAAGAGGCGCCAGAGCCGGATGACACGAAGCCATTGGACAAATTACTGGGAAAATTGCGAGCCACGTACAACTTCGTGTTTCGAAAGCCAGAGAATACAAGCAACGTGGAGAAAATTTTGGCCAAGGATGCGCCTGACCCCGACGTGCAGGCGTTGAAATCGATCTGGCGCGATCGAATGCAGAAATTGAGGATCGATGTGAAATCTGAACCGGAGAGGACGTATTTGTCTAATGATGATTGGGTGAATGATATTCAGCCGTTGGATCATTTGGAGCCGTTGGATATAGAAGAGGAGGAGGTTAGGGATAAAAATCGAGATGTGGAGTTTGTCACTCCGAGGAACGGCTTCCAACTTCCGGTGACGCTGAGCCGCCATCTTGTTGACTGGCTGGGCTCGCTCTTGGGGATCACTTATGGCGTTTACTCTAAACTGGCTAGAGCTATCTATAGTAATCACACGGGGACAAGTAATTAGATTCATTTGTTACGACTTGGTTTTTGATTTGATCTTGTGTACTTGATATTATATTTGAATAAAAGAATATTTCTATGGGACTTGAAAGGATAATGTACACTTTCTTTACACTTATTTTATTCAAAAATATCTTGGTCTGAAAAATACATGTGTTACCTCTTCGTTCATCTTCTTTTCTCTCTCTTTTGGCATATTGTATCATACAATAACAATCGTTCGAGTAACACGTAGTTGCAAATGCAATGTATCCATTGTTAAAATAATTCCTCATTGTATCTTAACTATAAATGCCCACGCGAATGGCCAGACGCGTGAACGTGTTCTTACACTAATCAATTAACATTCGTGGAAAGATCAATCGCCATTTTCTTAACCCAAGACGGTAAGACGCGAATCTGAAGGTTCGTCGATATTTTTACCCTCGTGGGTTAAGGGGATCAGGTGGTTGAAGAGTTTAGAAGGAAGAGACAAAATACTGCTATTTTCACGAACATTCAAAATCTTTGGTTCTATGATAACGCGGTAGAAGCCTTATGTTGTGCAGGCCTGCTCAGCAAGTTCCAATGGACATTTTACTCGAAGCTGTGTAATTAGAATGCAAGTAGAAAATGGAATGGAAAACTGTTCTAATGAGTTGTTTACTTATAGCCAATATATGATTAAAAAATTAGAAAACACGGACAATGTGACAGGAACCATAGAAGAAATTGCCCAGACTTTCTACTAATTTAGTAAATAAAAAAGGAAGTGGAAAAATTGTCCTAGTGCAGTTGCTGTGCAGACCTGTCTTAGTGCCATCCGCAATCTTGTTATAATCTCAATTGTTCAAACACTTCGATCCTTGTCGAAATTGTTTGAACAGTCGTGGAAGGTTTCAACGTCTTGCATCGTTGATTTACACTAGGTTGTCAAGAAATTAGCATTAGCGCTACGCTGATACAAGGATGGGATAAAGTTTCAACAATTTCATAACATTAGCCCTGAACCGCTAGAAATAGCTTAAAATTTACACTTTCGATAATGGATAAAAGTTATGCGAGAGATAAGTTTTTTAAAATCCTAATTTTTCGACAACCGATTTTCAGATCGTTTTCTTGAGCAACGTTATCTCCGTTAAAACTATCGA
Source organism: Megachile rotundata (assembly GCF_050947335.1). Taxonomy (NCBI): domain Eukaryota; kingdom Metazoa; phylum Arthropoda; class Insecta; order Hymenoptera; family Megachilidae; genus Megachile; species Megachile rotundata. Next base: position 11,545,172 of record NC_134997.1, read on the forward strand.
TAATAAATAAACTGGCGGAAGATTTGACGGTGTCGAAAGCGCCAGTAAAAAGTTTAACCCTTTCATGCATGATGTAACAAAAAGTCTGCAATATAAAATCCGAAAATTACATGCGATTCTTTGGTACGCAGGAACAGAAGACCTATCACCTGTAAAACCGTCGTTAAATAAGATTCCGTTTACGTAAATTAATCTAAAAACAGAAAATGAGTAAAAAAGTTGTGCATGAAAAAGTTAAAAATGAGAAAAGGAATATGACGCATGATTACGATAAATGAACACGGACGAATCAGAGATCAAAGACAGTCTAACGCACCCATCGAGTCTTCTTCAGGTAAAATTTGTAATAGCACTTATATACACGAAATTATCCTACAAATTTCATAACATTTATCGGCAGTATGCTATTATTTTCTATTGGTACTCGTTCAGAGATATCGTTATCCTAATGGCAGATTGGCTTTTCGTTACCATTGCTAGTTAAAAAAAGACTGCACTCGAAACTCGTACTCACGAAGAAAAAAAAGAAAACAGTACGAAATTCGAGTTGCATCATTGTTGTCGTCATAGACTAGAATCAGTAAACAAACTGTATTTTTAAAGCTAGTTTACACGAGACAGTCACGGTACTTAATAGTTAATTTCCTTTCTTTTCGTACAACGAACTGATATTTTTTATGCATTTCGATTACTAAAAGCGTGGATCGTTCTGAACCTCGGAGCGTTGAATTCTGGGACGAAAATGGAAGTTCGGGTGAAGTCGGTCACGATCGGCTGAGTTCGGTCACCATCGGAAAGTTTGCCCGATTTTGCCCGAAGTTCCTAACCCGTCCAGATTTCAAAAATTCGAGATTCAGCACGAGTCCAGCGTTCACTAATTTAAGACTCACTCAGGCTCTATTAGCGGACGATCCCGAAGAATGAAATACCGATATTTCATGCAAGCGACAGAACTTAGCTGCAGTTCATAGCTCTTCAAGGCGTGTCCGCTTTGAATACAAATATAAGGTACTGCTCGCTTGAATACTAATTGCTAAATCATGTTCGAAAGTTTCTCGGATTTTCCCCTCTTAGAATGAAAACGTCGAAGAATTAATTTTCATTAGAGCATCGTTTAATGCCAATTAGAAATTCGCTCAGTCGCACCCGAATATCTGGGTGCTACTTTCGTTCTTCGAATTCTAGAATACACTCCAATTCCTAGTACACGTCTAACACGTAATTTTCTATTTTGTGCTAACTCCAACGCTCCTCGTTAAACAGCCTTTATTGCTTTGGATTTTAGACGAGTTTTGTCTACGACTAAGATGGCATTAAGTACCTTGTATTCTGAGGCAGAATCTCATTCATGTTGACCGCCTGTTGTTGCAACACGTTCGCCTCCTTCATCGCCTGCTCCTTGAACGAGGAGAACGTGTGCAACAGATTCTGATCCTTCTGAAGGTTCTGAATGTATTGAAGGAAATTAGGCTCCTGCTTGATAAAGCTACCGTCCTTCAATACGAAGCTCACTTCTTGCTTAGGCATATTGGAAACTTCGGGAGCCTTCTCGAAGGATTCTTTCTGCTCGACGAAGAATGGCTCCTTCTTCATTCGATTTCTTCTGATCCCTAAATGCGTTTGAGTATGTTTGTTCAGGTGGTCCTTCCTGGAGAACGCTTTTTGGCACACGGTGCAAGAGAAATTCTTATCGCCGGAGTGTATCACATAATGCCTCGTTAAATGCTCGTTCCTTTTGAACGCTTTCTGACAGACTGGACATTTGAACGGCCTCTCGTCCGAATGGCCACGCATGTGCTGGTCCAGATGCTCTTTCCGCTTTAACATGGCGCCGCATTCTTTGCATTGATACTTACGTTCCTGAAAAACGAAATCCATGTTAATGTGTTCTACTTGTACAGGACTGAACCCTAAAGACCTTAGTAAAAGTCTATGAAAAATAAGGCTAGACCCTTAAGATACTTACTTGTATATGAGCTTGTATGTGTTGTTCGATTTCCGTCTTATCCGGAAAAGCTAAACTGCACTCTGGACAACAGTAAAGAGTCGAACCGTCCAACGCGACGCTAATTTTTATCTCGCCAGTTTTCGCGCGGAATTTCATCTTCTTTTCAGTTTTTGGCGAATCTGTTTGTATCTGTTGCTCGACCTTAATAGTTTGTACTGTATTGTCATTCTCCTGTTGGTTGTCCAAGTGCACGTTCAAATCATTCGGATTAATAGACACCATCATTTGATCAGAACTCATGAAAGCGTTCCCATTTTGCAACTGAGTATTTCTGAACACTGGAACACTGGGAATGTTAAGAATGTTGTTCTGAGAGTGTTCCACCTTCTCCTCCTCTGTCTTCTCCTTCTTCACTTGTTCAGTTTGCAACTTAATCAACTGTTGCAAGGTTAATGGAAGAGTAGTAGCTTGTAGCTTCTGAAAGTACTCAGCCATGGCACTTTGTTGTTGAAGTTGAGCTTGAGAATCTTGCTAGAATGATATTTTTTGTTTAATAAATATTTTCTAAATGTATAGTAGGAAATCTATGAAACAAAATTCTGTACCACTGTTGGCGATTTCACTTCATTCTCAGTCCTTGTATCCAAGTCTTGTTTGATACTCTCAGGTTGAGACGTTGATGGCAAGTACATGTTAGGTATAATTCTTACTGGCAAACTATTTGATTGAACGCTGAGTATTGAATTGTTTTGATTGTAATTAGGAATGTTAATAGTTTGAATGCCCTGCTTCTCGCAAAGTTGCATCAAAGTGTTCGGATCTGGCCATGCAAGTATTGGTCCAGTATATTTATTCGTCGAATTCACCTTAAATGAAAAATCAAATTAGACAAAGAATTCATCGAAGACAATAAATCTTGTGGGTTCAGTAAGAATATAGATCTTACAAACAAACTCTGTTTCGAGTGATTCGATCCGGGAGCAGTTGTATAAACAAGCGTTTGTTCTGCTTGAGTATGATCACCGCTCGTGAATTTCGACATTGGAATTATGTTCGATCGGGACGTTAATTCAGAAAATTGTGGGAGAGATCCGTGGACGACGTTGTTCCCAGAAAAATCCATTTTGCAGCCAATGAAAGATACGCGCCTTCGCGATTAAAACATGCGAACCTTTCTAACCTATAATATCTACCGCGAATAACGAATACGCGTACTGGCTGTGATCAAGTTTTCAGTCTCATATTTCTCGAGTCGCGTTAAAATGCACGGAACACCGTCGAGATAAAACATCGGTGGATAATAAACACGAGACACTAATTAAATTAAAAAAGTCTTGCGGACCGACGATACGTTATAACGTACGCCGCGTCCTACACACTGCTCCAACATGGCTGCAATAAAGCACTATCTTTGAGATTGCATCTTCTATTCTTCAATATGCGCAAAATTCTCCGAAAAATATTACTCAGAACACATCGTATCTTGCGTAATTTAAACGCTTATATATTCTAAAAAAATTCAAATAAATCAACGAGACACATATGCTCATTTTGAAAAAAAAATATGCAAAGAAAAAATGGATTTATTACTTTGGCAGAACTGCGATGCACTTTTTTTATGATCTCTCATTGGACAGAGTATACAATAGACGCTTGACAAACTTCAATTACTAAAGAAGAAAAATAAATAAAGAAACATTTTATCAAATTTGTTTTTTTTAAACAGGTCAAATGAGGGTGAAGATGATTCCAAGTCCTTCAGAGAAAGTAAACGTACGTGATTTGTATTAGGATAAATATTGATGTATGAACTAATAACATTTTATCAGGAGATAAATATGGTATTTTATGGATGAAAGTTTGAACGAACGGATAAATAGGTTACGACAAAAAAGTCGAGCTCTGTTAGCACAAGCAGATTGGAATTCTAAAAAAGTTAAGGAACTTAGAAGACTATATTCGCAAAGCTTGTGAGTATTACTTGTCATATTCCATTTAACGCTATTTCTAATATGTGTCTTATTTGCAGGACACCGAATGAAAGTTATAAAAATGAAGTGAGTGAATCCTTACCCTGTAAAAGAAATATTAAGTCATGGAAACTAAGAAATGATTCCAGAGGAGTTGGTGGAGCTTTATGTTCAGACTACTTCTGTAAGAGCCCAAGACCTGTATCAATGCCTAATATAAAGTCAACTAAAAGAGTATTAACATCTACAAAGAAACATTCAGAAAATCAGTGCTGCTCAGAGAATGTTAACAGAAAACCAGTTAAAGGTTGTTACTGCAATACTAATACTAGAAAAGTTCTGAGATCAGGGAAAACTCAACATAAGCAACATTCTCCTTGCAAGCGCTGTAAAAGTCATGCTTATACCAGTGCAGTGGTTGTAGAAGACAATGAGAAACAACTCTTAACTTCTCCAATAAGCTGTGAAACTTTGAGAAGGTTACAGAAGATAGACTATGCACCTAGATCTCAATTCCTACGCAATGTTCAGAGCAAAGTCTCTCTCCTACAAACAAATGCGAAAGGGGATTGTCCAGAAACGTGTTCCAGATCACAATGCTATCATGAATTCATGTCTAGAAGAAACAAGTACGATACTGATGCCAAACATACATTTAATCAGAAATCTGAAAGAAGTGATCACTTGACAAAACATGAATCTAAAATGCCTGTAACTGTAGAATCTAGTAAAGATAAGACCTCTGAAGTTAAGATTGTAGATAAGTCTAGCATAGGAGTTCAAGTGTCTTTGAAAAAGCAATCAAAACCGAAAATTGTGATCAAAAGAACACTTTCCTCTAAGAAATCTGTACCTGATTTACAAAAGTCAAGTCAATCCACTAAAAGGTCACCCAAGGATTGCCCATGTTGCCATAATAAATCAAAATATTCTAAATCTGTAGAAGATACTGCTTCAGATTACCAACCTACAATCTGCATAAATAAAGACCCTGATACTTCTCCTTCCGATGAAGAAGTTAGGGAACTAAGAAAATTTCGTGAACAGAACTACTTTGACACCCACGGATCCAATCATACTTTATCATCTAAGTCCTCTGGGTCTCTAGAACAATATTTCTTGAACGATAGACTGTTTCCTGAACCCGCAAGGAGGGTTCACAGGAAAGATTTAGTTGTAACGATGCCAGCTTGCGCCACCGTGCAACGAAAACGCGTGCACTATTTCCCTCGCTTTGTCGTTCGTCAAGAGAAGAGCGCCAACTGCAAGAAGAAGCGTTTCCACTCTTGCCCTTTGACTGGTCACGCCATTGATCTTGGAGTCACAAAAATTAGGCCTCCTATGAATAGTTTAGCCCTCAAATATCAGAAGCGGCTGCCTTGATCTTTTATATTTAACATTAAAAACTGATCATGTAGCACTAAAATTTTGTATAGACTTTTGTATATTGTGATAATAAAATGCTGTGGCCATTGAATGTGTTTTAATGATGTTAATGTCCTTTTTTATAGTGCTACAGTGGTTTTTATATGAAGATAGTGTATGTTACGATGGTCTACGTGACCTCATCCACGACAAAGTCCTGTAGAATCGTTCGTCATGATGACTCCTGACCTGTAACGAATTCAAGATGCAAATCTGTATTGAATAAAAGATGCGGATGTTGGTGAAACAAAGATTGAATCACTTGCACCATGCTAGACAGGATGACAGAGTCACACAAACATGTATCTAAATTCTGAAGTAGCCAAATATTTAAGTTGAATTAAATTTTAAAGTACATTCAGTGTCTAATGATTGCAATATTTTTTAGAGGTTACTGGTAAAAGTAATGGAACGTTTTGCAAGAATACTTATAAAGTTAACAATGAGATCTTTATCTATTCATCGAGATATTGTTTCATTATGCGCGTAGCGAAGAAGGAAACATGATTTGATGTTAGCATGCAGCTGAGCACCCGAAGAAAAAAGCATGAAGAATTGTTCTTTGGTAAATTACAAGTACGTGATGACCATGACTGAGCACGGTCTGACCAATGTATGCACCGTGACCTTCATTCCCCAAGATGAGTGTCTCCTTAAAGACATATTTTATACCATCATTTGAATAATAGTAATATATTATTAATTTCGACTGATAGAATCATAATTTCTAAGGTCGTTATTAAATGTCCGTTTATTGAACCTAGGACCTCGAGCTCATTAACGCCGTTAATGAAATACGAAAACTGGTTTCTTGGTTTCTCAACGAAATTGAGAAATAGTCCAGCGTGTTCCAAGATACAATTGTAATATTTTTATTTAAACACAAGCTTGCAATGTTGTGAGATATAATTTCTGTTCTTTTGCAGATATGATTTCTGTTCTTTTACAGATTGAAATTATTGAGGATTAAAGAAGAAACGAGATGTTTCGCAGAATTTCGAGAACGATGAAGGTGGAAGTAAATGCATTTGAATATATCAAGGAACATCCGTATTTACTTATTTGTGATTCATTCGGGTGTTATCGCATTTATGTGAAAATGTGAGAAGAGACAAAACCTGTCGCCCTTCGAGGCTGTTGACAACTATGTGACAACAGTTAGGTTCAACTAACAATTAATTTCAAGTTTAGTAAACATTGGGTTTCGTAACGAATATGATTTAATAATTGTGACTTCATCTTCCTGTTCTTTTGATTGATACGTGAAATAATTGTTTATTATTATATTATAGCTAAATTAGTGTAGATATAGTGTAGAAATAAACATAATTAGTCTAGAATTAAAATGTTACAGTAAAATAATATAATATGTGTATTTAATATTTATAATTTGTAATTTATAAACTAATATCATACGTAAACATTTCGACAAATATAGCAATCGCCATATTTCTCAATTTTCTCAATTCTGTCTCGTTTCAGTTCATTTCGAGATCAAATTTTCCGCAATATCTGGAGACTTCGTTACAATAATTGGATCTGCCCGAGCACCAGTCATCATTTCAAATCATCGAAATCATTTCAATTTTCCGAAATCATTATTTTTCCGTCCCTAATATCTCCATTTCAGTAAATACCTCTACGTTGACACTAAAATTGATTCAAATTAAACACACCACTAATTACCATGTCACTAAATTATTCAACAATTGCAACAAAATTGAATTCAGTGGAAATTTTGCATGAATCATCGCGAGCAAATAGAAATCAATTTCCGTAACATAAAATTAATATTCAGATAAAATCTGTACGTTGTTCACACATTCAATTTAAATTTCAAATTCATTGATCATGTATTCCGGTCAATATTTATTCGCATCGTATTTAAAAAAAAAAAATGAATCTATAAATGTTAAATACACTAATTGCAATTCAATTATGCATCGATCTAATTACCTTGATCGTTATAGAATCAAATAAATGAGACAGTAATAAAGTTCTTTTAAAAAGAATGATAATTATAGAACAGTCCATGAAGAATATTTTTATACCTCCAAGAAAAAATTATTTCGAGTGAACAGGAAAGAGCGTTCGGGAAATTGCCAGATTGTTCAAAGATCAGTGAACCCAGCCCTTGAAGATCTGAACTGTTAACCTTGGTCATCTCTTAACTAATAGAAAGTTGTGCATAATTAATCGGTCGTAGCGTGATCGGGTAATATACAGAATATATCGTTTTATCCTTCGTACAATGACGACAATCGATTGCTTTTACGTCATGGGTCGAAGGATCAAGCTCGGTGCTGGTGAATGCACTCTACGGAAGGATACTAATGCTAGAAATAACTGTTTTAATGAAGGTTTAAAATGTCAGCAAAAAGGATCAGATATGTTCTAGTTAAAATGTGATATAAATTATAGGAAGATGGATGGATGTTTGGAGGGATTTGGAGAGATCTGGGGGAGTCAAGGTTAGATATAGGTTCTTGGGGGTGTGGGGGTTTGGGGACGTAGGAATTTGGGGCAATTGGAAATTGGGGATGTAGATATTTGGGAAGGTAGAAATTTGGGGAAATAGGGAATTGGAGAAGGTGGGAATTGGGGATTGTGGGAATTGGGGAATGTGGGAATTGGGGAATGTGGGAATTGGGGAATGTGGGAGTTGGGAATGTGGGAGTTGGGAATGTGGGAGTTGGGAATGTGGGAGTTGGGAATGTGGGAGTTGGGAATGTGGGAGTTGGGGAACGTGAGAATGGGAGAATGTGAGAATTGGAGAATGTGGGAATTGGGGAATGTGGGAATTGGGGAATGTGGGAATTGGGGAATATGGGAGTGGGGAATGTGGGAATTGGGGAACGTGGGAATTGGGGAATGTGGGAATTAGGGAATGTGGAATTGGGGAATGTGGGAATTGGGGAATGTGGGAATTGGACAAGGTGGTAATTGGGGAATGTGGGAATTGGGGAACGTGGAAATTAGGGAACGTGGGAATTGGGGAATGTGGGAATTGGGGAACGTGGAAATTAGCAAACGTAGGAATTGGGGAACGTGGGAATTAGCAAACATAGGAATTGGGGAATGTGGGAATTGTGGAATGTGGGGTAATTGATATTTGAAAATATAGAGCTTCAAGAAAATAAGAACCGCATGCCTAAAGAATTGCAAAAATACATCCAGAAAAGTACAAATTTCTCTCCATCGATATTTACAGACGCATTTTATCACAATTAACATCTGAAGAATTTATATTCCCCCAAAAAATCCCTAGACTTTTACCCAAAAAGGTAAAAGTACCCCGAAATCAAACATTTCACTAACTACTTCATGCTAATTCCCGCTTAATAACGAGTTCTTAAAACTTCATTAAAGTATTTTATTAACCACAATGTTGTAACGAGAAACAGCTTTCTACTCGGAACTTTCTCACAATAGGTATCTAAACCGGTCACATATCGCCCAGAAAATAACAATAAAATATTCGAAGACGATTTTCGAATTCTTTCCTGCTAGCCCCATTAAATTAATTGAGGAACGTTGTTCGAGGACCGTCTCCATATTTTGCATTCTAGAATATCCTCCATCTTGCATGTATGCGTTTTGTTCTCGTATACGTACATTCTCTCCCGGCAGCTTCTGTCGCTGCTGCAGGTCATTTGTTAAATACAAAAATAACCTTAAAAAATTTAATTCTACCATGTATATGCTTATGTGTGTCTTTTGTTCTTCCAAATGGACAGTTTCACAGAATTTCGCCTCGTTTACGATCCTTAAATTTTCTTTTTTAATTAAAATTATGTGTTTTGTCGAAGAGTTTGGTCATTTACCAAACAATCAAGTTGATAATAATCTATAGGAAGTAACGACTGCCATATTTTTAGTTTTTTTGTGCGATCAAAGAAAAAAGACTAATACGTAGAATTTCTGCTGTTTGCGTTCTCTTTGACGCATATATGACCTTTAGAAGGAAGAAAAATTGTACCTAGTTAATGGTGTGACAAACAACTTGTCGGACTACATTGCAAGAGGATATTTATTGTACTATGATGCCTTGCATAATTGTTTGTACTGGAATGTGATGGAGAGCGTTTGTATGGGAGAGTGGGACGGTGGCGTAATTATGGAAGGGTGGACAACCCCGTTGAAATATGAAACTGTACTTTGAGAGATGGAGGAGCAGGGTTCAAACACGGTTTTTAAATTTGAATATTTTTTACGTGGTGCAATTTTTGGGTATCAAATTTCTGTATTTTTAAATTTCTGCATCCCCAATTCCTACATTCCCCAGTTCCCACATTCCCCAATTCCCACGTTCCCCAATTCCCACATTCTCCAATTCCCATATTCCCCAATTCCCACATTCTCCAATTCCCACATTCCCCAATTCCCACATTCCCCAATTCCCACATTCTCCAATTCCCACATTTTCCAATTCCCACATTCCCCACTCCCACATTCCCCAATTCCCAACTTCCCCAATTCCCACATTTCCCAATTCCCACATTATCCAATTCCCACATTCCCCAATTCCCACTCTCTCCAACTCCCACATTTCCCAATTCCCACATTCCCCAATTCCCACATTCCCCAATTCCCACATTCCCCAATTCCCACATTCCCCAATTCCCACATTCCCCAATTCCCACATTCCCCAATTCCACATTCCCCAATTCCCACATTCCCCAATTCCTACCTTCCCCAATTCCCACATTCCCCAGTTCCCACCTTTCCCAATTCCCTACCTCTGCAAATCCCTATATCCCCAAATTCCAATTGCCTCAAATCTCAACATATCCAAATCCCAATTGCCACAAATCTCTACATCCCCAAATGTCTACCTTCCCAATTCCCTACCTCCCCAAATCCCTATATCCCTAAATTTCTACCTATCCAAATTTCTACATCCCCAAATCCCAGCTGTCCCAAATCCCTACCTTCCCAAATTCCTACATCCTCAAATTTCTACCTCCCCAAATTACAATTTCTCCAAATTCCAAAGCTCCCAGTTTTCAAATCTTCCAAATTTTTAAAAACAATTCGATCAATATTGTTACTCAACACTATTAATAAACCATCTTCAGACTGTTCTGAAGGTAAACATATAAAAACACCCCATTTTCCTCTTACGTCAATGCACTCAACAGTGCTCTTCTATAAAAATTCTTTACCAAAGATTCTTATAAACAAAGTGCATAATTAATTATCTGTCAGCAGTCTTTTTATGTCATTTTCCCCATAAGGATAATGCAAACACAATCTCTTATATAGCAAAGATTGTTAAATAAAATTGAAGGATATATTTGTATAATATTGAATACACCAGCGTGAACTTTTAACAATTTTTAATTTGACGCCATGAAAAATAATTATTTGAGCAACTCTCAGTTCGCAGAAGTTTGTTCCAGTTTCAGAAACACAGAAATTAATTCGGTCAAGCAACGCCCCGGTTCGCGAACCTGAAAAGGAAGAAAAGAGCAAAAGTGTGAACTGAGAATGCAAAACACTTACTTTCAAAGTGAACGCTTTCCACCTAACCTGACCTAACAAAGTTAATAAACCACCAAAATGTCTGACTAACCCCTTTCACACTTGTTAGCAAAAATTCTACTTTACAAAGCCATTAAAAAAATATCTAAAAAATAATTCAAAACAATAATAAACATTTACCAAAATTGCTAACTGTTAATAATGACTACAATGATTAATTATAATAATTACGTCGATAACAATTTTAAGTCAGAATAAAAATCAAAGAAACATTACTAAGCTAATACGAAGACCATTCATTAACTCAAGAATGAAAACAAACAGGGATGAATCACGCTACATAAAATTCCAGGGTCCGTGAATGAAATCACGTACAACAAAAACTTTTCCATTTTCAGAAACATCTGAACTGATACATCAAATCGTTTTACATATAATACTAAAGGATTCGTTTTGTTCATAATCGTGCAGGAAAGAGGCAAAGTTTCCTGGTTAGCCAGATGGTGGGGTGATGGTGCTGCTTAAATAGACTGCATCAATGACCGTTTCTTTCAGTCCACATTCTGCTGTCCCGAGGAATTTTCATCGGGAAGGAGCTAGAGAAGTTCGAAGGGATTACAAACCTTGAAGGGATTACATCATGAAGAGGATTTTCGTTGCGTTGGTGGCTGCTGCCTTTGTGCTGTCGGCCATTGCTGTCGAATTACGTGAGTCGTTAATTTTTATTATTAATTTTGTAATTTTTGGACTGATTTTTGTGATTAGGGAATTCTGTGTTAGGTTGTGGTTAAGTGTGATTTTGTGAAATTTAATTTTTGGGAGAATTTTAATTGTGAGAGGCAGTTTTAGTTATGAATGGGAGTTCTTAGGGTAATCTTTGTTTAAGAGTGTTTAGAGCGCCAGTTACTCCACTTTAGAGTTACCACTTTTAGTTACTCCACTTTAGGGTGTCAGTTTAATGAAAATTTAACTTTACAAGGTTTGTTTATTTATCCTGTTGCAGTTCAGAGATTGTTCTGATGTTATAACACATTTTTAGGGATGATTAATCCGTCAAATTTTGTTTTTGAAACAAATAGTGATTTAATAAATGTCAGTAGTAAATCTACTAAAATATTGATAACAAGTCAAGATATTAATTTAAGCTTGATAGTAAAATTAGGGCCCTGCAGGTATTTCATAGGATATTTAGAAAATTCATGACACTTATAAAGAACTTGAAGTACCATATTTTTAATGACATGACTTGAAACTTGACAATATAAAGCATTTTATAAAATAATTAGAGTATTCAAGACACTGTACAGGGTACTTAAGGTACTCCATAAGGTACTTGAATCATTTCAGATATTTAATCTGCAATATAATATAAGGTACTTTGAACTGAATAATCTAAGGAAAGCATCTTATTAGATACATAGAGATATCAAGATATTTATGAATCAATTTAGCAGCCACGTGTTGCTCAAGAGTTACGGATTAAGGTCAGTGTCAAAGAATGGTCCATGAGATATTTGAAGTATAGTAATTTAGAGGATATTAGTATTTGGTGATGTAGGGATTTGGGGATGATGGGAATTGGGGGTGTAGAGATTTGGAGATGTAGAGATTTAGGGATGTAGGGATTAGGGGGTGTAGGTATTCGAAAATATAGAAATTTGGGAATGTAGGAATTTGGGGATGTAGGGATTTGGAAGTGTAGGGATTTGGAAGTGTTGGAATTTGGAAATGTGGGGATTTGGGAATGTAGGAATTTGGAAATGTAGAGATTTGGGGATGTAGGGATTTGGAAATGTAGGGATTTGGGGATGTAGGGATTTGGGGATGTAGGGATTTGGAAATGTAGAGATTTGGGGATGTAGGGATTAGGGGATGTAGGTATTTGAAAATATGGAAATTTGGGAATGTAGGAATTTGGGGATGTAGGAATTTGGGGATTAGGGATTTGGAAATGTAGAGATTTGGGGATGTAGGGATTTGGAAGTGTAGGGATTTGGAAGTGTTGGAATTTGGAAATGTGGGGATTTGGGAATGTAGGAATTTGGAAATGTAGAGATTTGGAAGTGTTGGAATTTGGAAATGTGGGAATTTGGAAATGTAGGGATTTGGAAGTGTTGGAATTTGGAAATGTGGGGATTTGGGAATGTAGGAATTTGGAAATGTAGGGATTTGGGGATGTAGGGATTTGGAAATGTAGAGATTTGGGGATGTAGGGATTTGGAAGTGTTGGAATTTGGAAATGTGGGGATTTGGAAGCATAGGGATTTGGAAGTGATGGAATTTGGAAATGTGGGGATTTGAAAATGTAGGGATTTGACAGTGTAGAAATTTGAAAGTGTTGGAATTTGGAAATGTAGGGATTTGACAGTGTAGAAATTTGGAAGTGTTGGAATTTGGAAATGTGGAGATTTGGGAATGTAGGAATTTCGAAATATAGGAATTTGAAAGTGCAGAAATTTGGAAATGTAGAATTTTAGAGCCACCGGTATTTGGAACCACAGATATTCTAAAACACAGGAATTTGAGTGTACATCAATTTGCAAACATCACACTATCCAATCCCACATCCACCTAACAACTCCAACATCAGAAAATTACTCACTCCCCAAATTCCCACATTCTTCAAAAAATTCTTTAACTGAATATCTCAAAAATTTGAAACCCCAAAAATTCAAAGATCCCTTCCACAAAAACTTGAATACCACAGACAAATAAACCAACGCATCACAAATAACTTCGTTCTCCAAATGGAGTATTTATACCCCATCCGAAAGCAAATGGCGGACCCCGCTTTCCACCGTTCAAACAAATTGTGCATCTCGCCGAAGGGTATTTACAAGCCATTCCCGTGAAACGGTCAATCGATTTTTGCGATTCGGTCGAAAAGTCATTAGACCACGGGGACACGCTTAAAGAGAAAGTCAATTCCGAGCTTCAGTTCGGCTGCTTGTAACTGGTGCTGCACTTTATTGGATCCACTGCAACCTGGATTATGTAACACTCGTGTTTGCGATATTTTCTCACTTGTTCTTTCTTTTGCTTCGTTATTTTTCAGCGAGCACCTTCAAAGTTTGCGATAGATCCTTACCGGAGAAGGAGTACTATGATTGCATCAGTAAGAGTGCGAGGGATGCCATTGTTTCTTTGGCTGGAGGTGAGTGACTCCATTTTGTTCTTGTACTTCCGTGAAGTACTTCTTAAGTTTTTATTATTATTATTTAATTGTGACAATTTTAAATTAAGGTTAATTTACAAAATAATTTCAGTTGTCAATTTCAATAAAATTTGCAAACTTGTGTTTGACAAATTGTGACAAATGATAAATGAGTTTAATGATAAATAATTTTGACTTACATGTATCATTTTAGAAATAATTTTAACTTACGTATATCATTTTAAAAATATTTTTGACTTACATGTATCATTTTAGAAATAATTTTAACTTACGTATATAATTTTAAAAATATTTTTAACTGACATATATAATTTTAAAAATATTTTTAACTTGCATATATAATTTTAACTTTGCTTATTTATTTTTGGACTTCATTTTTAATGTAAGAGTAAGTATTGCACATTGGTAGGTTTAGTTTTAACAATGAAATAAAAATAGAAAAGTATATGATTGCTCAATCAGTAAATGATCTGTTAAATCTGACAATCGATCAACGAAATCATAGTTATTATCGATACTGTACGGTTAACGAACAGTTGTCATTATGCCACCGGTTACATAACTATTTCACCTGACCGACTGTTCTCCCACTCTCCTACGGAATTTTCATTGAGAAACTGGTATCTCCGTTGCTTTTACTACGAAACACCTTGCGTGATATTTCATATTTTATTATACATGTGATTCTAATATATGCATACGTTTATTATAATTAAAAGTAGAGTACTTTTGCAATCAAATCACTGTTACGTTCTCTTATTTTTGTTACCTTTATTTTATATTCTTTGTTGTGGCACAAATTTCTTTATTAATGGAGACGTCTTGTTTTATAATTTTATTTCGGAATTATCTTGAATTCTATTAATTTTTTATTTTATTATTAAATATGTAGTTTTTAGTTGCAGTACAAGTTTTTATTTTATCATTAATATTACATAGAGACACGTTTTATAATTTTGTTTCAGAATTATTTTGAATTCTATTAATTTTTTATTTTATGCAGTTTTTAGTTGCAGTACAAGATTTTATTTCTTCATTAATATTTCATGGAGGCATCAATCTTGTTCCACGATTTTACTGCAAATTTTTTTAAATTTTACTCATTCTTCACTTTTTTTAATTACTAAATTTGTATATACAATTTTTAATTGCAGTACAAGTCTTTATTTTATTCTTTTATATTTTATGGAGACAGTCTTGTTCCACCATTTTGCTTTCTCATTTTTTTTCAATTTTATTCATTCTTCATTTTATTTAATTAAACGAAACAATTATTAAATTTGTACACTGCCTTTAATTATAGTACAATTGTTTTTTTATTTAAATTGCATAAGAACATCAATTTTATTCCTCAATTTTACATGAACATTTTTTTTAAATTCTTAAAATTTTTCCTTTCATTTTATTCACTGATTTGTTACATAATTTTTTATTTGTCTTGCAGTGGCAATATTTAAGAAACACTCACAATGAACAATAAACAATTTAAAAATTAGAATACAATTTCTATTATATGAACTATGTTTGAAGTAAAGCACCATATTTCCCTTCGGTCAGAAATCGAAAAGAAAAAGGAATTCCAAGCGAAACTACCCGCCACTTTTTAGAACGTTTTCTTTTTCCTTTCTTGATAGTCCGATGCCACGAACAGATTACTGTGTTGATTTCACCGGAGCAATGCACGGTTGCGCATTTCCTCAAAACGGGCATTAGTTTCACCGACATAATCGCGGCTAGTAATTTGCAGAGGTTCTCCTTGACTCCTTGACAACTGTCCCTTTACTTTCTTGCTTCGATTGAAATGTGCACTTTAACCGGGTGCAATTATACATACAGTGCCACAGTGTTCAAAGTGTCACAGAGAATGTCACATACTTCATTATATTATAATTAGGTGTTTGTCAATAATGTAATAAATTTTTTATAATTGCAGGTATGAAGGCTTTCAAAATCCTTCCATTAGAACCTTTGGCTGTGGACAGCGTGAAAATTGGTGAATCTCAGGGATCGGTTACTTTGAGACAGGAATACAAGAATATTAAACTACATGGTCTTACCAAGAACCTCGAAATCAAAAACTATCAGTAAGTTATTGATTTCAAAATTAATGTAATCAAAATTCAAAATTTCTAGATTTCTAAATTTCCAAATTCCTAAAATATTTAAGGTACTAACCTTAAAAATTCCTAAATTTCCCAAATTCCAAATTTCCCTAGTTCCAAATTCCCCAGATCCCACATTCTCCTAGTTCCAAATCTTCCAAATTCCAAATTTCCCAATTCTCAAATTCTCCGAATCCCAAATTCCCCGAATTCCAAATCCCCCAAATTCTAAATTCCTCTAGTTCCAAATCCCCCAAATCCCAAATTCCCCAAATTCCCATCTCCCCAAATTTCCATCTCCCCAAATCCCAAATTCCCCAAATCCCCATCTCCCCAAATTCTCAACTCCCCAAATTCCCATCTCCCCAAATTTCCATCTCCCCAAATCCCAAATTCTCCAAATTCCCAATTCCCCAAATCCCAAATTCCCCAAATTCCAAATCCTCCAAATTCCCATCTCCCCAAATTCCCATCTCCTCAAATCCCAAATTTCCCAAATCCCAAATTTCCCAAATTCCAAATCCCCCAAATTCCCATCTCCCCAAATTCCCATCTCCCTAAATTTCCATCTCCTCAAATCCCAAATTTCCCAAATCCCAAATTCCCCAAATTCCAAATCCTCCAAATTCCCATCTCCCCAAATTCCCATCTCCCTAAATTTCCATCTCCTCAAATCCCAAATTTCCCAAATCCCAAATTCCCCAAATTCCAAATCCTCCAAATTCCCATCTCCCCAAATTCCCATCTCCCTAAATTTCCATCTCCTCAAATCCCAAATTCCCCAAATTCCAAATCCTCCAAATTCCCATCTCCTCAAATTCCCATCTCCTTAAATTTCCATCTCCTCAAATCCCAAATTCCCCAAATTCCAAATCCCCCAAATTCCCATCTTCCCAAATCCCAAATTCCCCAAATCTCAAATTCCCAAAATCCCAAATTCCCAAATTTCTAAATTTCCACCTCAACATCTCCCAAATTCCCCAACATCCCTCTCCACAACTCCCCAAATTTCCAAACCATTAAATTCTCAACTTTCCACCTCCTCAAAACTTCCAAATCCCCAACCCCCAATTCCTAAACCACCAAATCTCCATCTCCCAAATTAACCCAGCCTAACCACAATCCAACCCAACCCAACCACAAACTTGCATCTCGATCTACAACACACTAAAGTACCCATTACATTTACTACGAGTCAGTTATTTATTGTCCACAAAGAAATCACGATGTTCGTAAAAGATTACAAAAATGTCTCGTAAATAAAATTAATCCCCTCGAATGAGCACCGGTTAATGTTTGCGTAATTGTTCGTGAAAAGACTTCATGATGTGCATCGACCATCTTGCCTGATGACAAAATGACGTCTAAACGCAATCATGTGTCGTGAATTCGTATTCGATTGCGTTTAGACGTCATTCAGACAGAAAAAAGAGTGAAGAAAAAAGCAATTAATAAGACGTCGTTCGTTTTTTAGCATCGACTGGGATAAGTGTCTGCTGTCGTCGGACTCTTTGAATCCTCAAGTTGATTTTGTTGCTGATTATAAAGTCGATGGGAGGATTTTGTTGCTGCCTGTTAGGGGAGCTGGCAAATCTAATATTACGATGTGTAAGTATAATCTATTTCTTTTAACAATTTCTTTTTTTCATATTTTTCTTGCAATTTTTAATTTTGAATGCTCACAAGAGTGTCACAAGTTTCATTATGATGAATGAGTAACAATAAGCCTCAAGTAAAATATTAGCATCAAGAAAGTATCAAGTGATAATATATATTTCTTTAATCAACAGTCAGGTGCTTGATTTTTTTATTTAAATTTGTATTTCTAGATAATTTACGGACACACAATGACATACACTGCGAGAAGTACCAGAAGAATGGGGAGACTTATTTGAGGGTGAAGAAGTTTGATGTCAAGTTTTCGCCTTCTCGAGTCACGTTACGGTTTGAAAACCTTTTTGATGGAGACACTTTGTTGGGTAGGTGTAATAGTATTATGGTGTTATGTATTCTTGGAATGGGCACTGTAGTCAACTACGCGAGGAGTTACGGCGCGTGGAAGTATCTACGCGTAGAGTTACAGCGCGTGGAGTTACAACGCGTGGAGTTCCGACACGCGCAATTATCTACGCGTAGAGTTACAACGCGTGGAGTTACGGCGCGTGGAAGTATCTAGGCGTAGAGTTACGGCGCGTGGAAATATCTACGCATGGAGTTACGGTGCGTGGAGTTATCTGTGCGTGGAATTATCTACGCGTAGAGTTGCAGCGCGTGGAGTTACGACGCGTGGAAGTATCTACGCGTAGAGTTACGGTGCGTAGAATTATCTACGCGTGGAGATACGGCGCGTGGAAATATCTACGCGTAGAGTTACGGTGCGTGGAGTTATCTGTGCGTGGAATTCTCTACGCGTGGAGTTGGGACGCGTGGAATTACCAACGCGTGGAGTTGGAACGCGTGGAATTATCTACGCGTGGAGTTATCTATGCGTAGAATTACAACGCGTGGAATTATCTACGCGTGGATTTATCTATGAGTAGAATTACAGCGTGTGGAGTTGCGACGCGTGGAATTACGTACGCGTGGAATTGCGACGCGTGGAATTATCTACGCGTGGAGTTATCTGTGCGTGGAGTTCCGACGCGTGCAATTACCTACGCGTAGATTTACCGCGCGTGAAATTATCCATACGTGGAATTAGGGCGCGTGGAATTACATTGCACATCAGTAACAATAATTCTCATTAAACCCAAAGACAAATGATCGCGTCCACTGATGTCATAGTTTCGATTAAAGACCAGATAATGTCCCAACGTAACATTCGCTGTTTACAAAGCACAGTTGCCTCATTATAACATGACTCACGTACTATTAAACGACTTACACTCATTTCCATGTTCCTCTGTTGCAGGTGAGCAAATGAATAATTTCATCAACCAGAACTCTGATCTGCTGTTCAAAGAACTCCAAGCACCATACGAGGAGACCTTCGGTTTGGTCTTCGCGAAGATCAGCAACGAAATTTACAGTCGTATCCCGTTCAACAAAATCTTCCCACCGCCGTAAAAGATTTATTAGCTCCGTTCAGGAAGCGATGAAGTCATGCTTTGTAAAATAAATCCGAATTAATTCGAATTATTTCGACGTGCCAAAAATGTAGATTTACGTATATGTGTAAGGAACAGCTGTTATCGTCAATGATTGATCGCGTTGACTTTTTTAATGCGAGGAATTAGAATAAAAAGATTGTTGTATATGTATTACTGTGACAGTGATTGATACCTTCATTACTATTCCTGTTCTTGAAATAATTGCTGGTGTTCCCAATTAAAAAAAATTGATTAGTGTCGTTAAAAAATGACAGGAGTTATATTTCAATTAGTAACCTTGTGATATGGGAATTTATAATTAATAGCTTTGGGTTGTTGAATAATTTATTTTGGTCGATCAGAACATAGTAATCTTTTACTTCGAATAGATAAATTGGCTTGAGTTAATAATTGTTTGTTACAAAATTATTTTCTTTGCTTTTAGTGAATTGTAATTTTAATTTTCTTTTAATTAAATGGTAGGTAAAAAGTTTTGTTTAATTTTGAGAGATTGTAATAGATTTTTAAGGGAATTAGTATATTTTTTTGTATGTAATAGTGTTTCAGTTAAATCTTCTGACAATTGAATTATTCTAACTTGTATGTTTCGTGATTTTGAATAGCGCGCGCTTTGGAACGCACAGACGCCGCCATCTTGCGATGCAAGGTGAAACTAAGAAAATATAAAATTGCATTTTTCTGTAAAATTACGAACTTCTGTGCATAATTAAGGCTAGGAAATCAATCTAGAATCATAACTTTATTAAATTGACAACATTTTAATTGATTAGGAAGGCTGGAATCGATTTTTGAAAAATTGTCGATTTATGGACTAAAAAAATGACCAGCATCTAGCGGTGAAAGTTGGAACTAACAAAATATAAAATATTGATTTTTTTCAAAATTATTAACTTTTGTGTAAAAACAAGGCTAGAATAGTAATCTAGAGCATCAATTCTAGTAGATTAATGATATTTTGAGTTGCTGGAGGCGTCAGAATAGATTTTGAAAAAATTGTCGATTTATGGACTAAAAAATTGACCAGCATCTAGCGGCGAAAGTTGGAACTAAAACAAAATAAATTTTCCAAACTCCACTTTCGAAAATTGCCTTTTTTCTCATGTTACACTTAATAAAATATTGAAAATGAGTTATGTACTTCATGTAAAATCATTAAATAAACTAAAAAACAATAAATATAATAAAATAAGTGTCTTGAATTTATGTTATCGACTGTCGAACACTTCACAATGTTATCATTGCTATTTTAATGAAATAAAATTGAAATATTTAGTATATTATGAATAATTAAAGTCTATTTTATGGTTTAATACATCACTGTTATGTTTTATTAATTGTGAGAGCTTGAAAACATTAATTATGTGAAGGTGTATTCCGGCTGAAGGTACGGAAATTTAGTTCCAACTTTCGCCGCTAGATGCTGGTCAATTTTTTAGTCCATAAATCGACAATTTTTTCAAAATTTATTCTAACGCCTCCAGCTAATTAAAATGACATTAATCTACTAGAATTGATGATCTAGATTACTATTCTAGCCTTATTTTTACATAAAAGTTAATAATTTTTAAGATAAATGAAATTTTATATTTCTTTAGTTCCAACTTTCACCGCTAGATGCTGGTCAATTTTTTAGTCCATAAATCGACAATTTTTTAAAAATCTATACCAAAGCCTCCAGGCCATTAAAATATCATTAATCTACTAGAATTAAGGTTGTAGATTACTATTCTACCCTTCTTTACGCACAGAAGTTAATAATTTTGAAGAAAATCGATATTTTATATTTCGTTAGTTCCAACTTTCACCGCTAGATGCTGGCGAATTTTTTAGTCTATAAATCGACAATTTTTTCAAAATCTATTCTAACGCTTCCAGGTCATTAAAATATCATTTATCTACTAGAATTAAGATTGTAGATTACTATTCTACCCTTCTTTACGCACAGAAGTTAATAATTTTGAAGAAAATCGATATTTTATATTTCGTTAGTTCCAACTTTCACCGCTAGATGCTAGCCAATTTTTTAGTCCATAAATCGACAATTTTTTCAAAATTCAATCCCAAAGCTTGCAGCCCACTAAAATTTCATTAATCCACTAAAATTATGATCCTACATCATCTTACTATTCTCAAAATTAACTAAAACAGTATAATTTTTATTAAAAATATAATTTTGTCTTATCTTAGTTCTGTGGTTCTCTACGAGATGCTGCTAATAGCACTGTTCTCAACTTTCGCGCTTAAAATTAAATAATGCGTCTCTTAATAAATTATTTACTAGTTCTATGTTTTCCTTAGCTATTACACTAATTATATAACTAATTATGGATACACATTAGAGACAGAAACGTGATATATAGTTTAAGGAATTCAGCTATAAATGAATGGTAATACACTATTTAAATACCAATTAAATTTCTAAATATAGACACGATCGAAGTAAACATTCTTTTGAACGTAGCTCTTTACCATCATAAATATTTAAATTATAATATCCATTTTGTAAGATGTTGAATATGAAACTGTACGTACCTGTTTAAATAAGTGGTGTCTAGACGCTATTTGATAATGAAACATGAAAATACTTTCTGGTAAATGAGTTATTGAAACAAGAAAGATACACAGAATTGTTGTAAAAATCTTTATTGATTAAGGCTACTGGTATTTACAAAATAATATTAAAAATGTGGTTAATTAGTACAAGTTTTGTGTACAAATTAATATTAAAAATATAATTAATTAATACAATTGATATGCACAAGACAATATTAAAAATATAATTAATTAATACAAATATTATGCACAAGATAAAATTAAAAATATAATTAGTTAATACAAATAGTATGTACAAGGTAAAATTAAAAATATAATTAATTAATAAAATTAGTATGCTCAAAACAGAATTAAAAATAAATTAATTAATATAACTAATATGTACAAAATATTATTAAAGATATAATTAATTAATACAAATAGTATGTACAAGATAATATTAAAAATATAATTAATTAATACAATTAGAATGCTAAAACAGAATTAAAAATATAATTAAATAATATAACTAGTATGTACAAAATATTATTAAAAATATAATTAATTAATATAACTCGTATGTACAAATTAATATTAAAAATATAATTACTTAATACAATTAGTATGCTCAAAACAGAATTAAAAATATAATTAATTAATATAACTAATATGTACAAAATATTATTAAAAATATAATCAATTAATATAACTAGTATGTACAAATTAATATTAAAAATATGATTGACAATCACAATTACTATATAACAATATTTATTATTAAAAAGTCTGATTAATTAAAACAATTACCACATACAAAATATTATTAAAAGTGCCCTAAGTTATAACAGCCAATAAAAATAATAAAAAACAATAAAAAACAATACAGAAAACATTAAAAATAATAAAAAACAAATAATAGAAATAATAAAAACAATATTAAAAATTTGACTAATTACCACAATTAACATAAACAGTTAATATAAAGTACCACTAACAGTCAAGAATATGACATCTCACGCAGTCCCTCCAATCCCTTACGTAACAGCCCCAACCTTTTTGCCGCATAAAGCAGCCTCCGAACATACGCTTTATATCCAAACGACAAATAAAGCTTTATTGTCGCGCGACGTTTTCTTGTCGAACTTTGTTTTTACAAACCCGTATGTAGGTCCCGGGAATGACCACCGCAAATTGAGCAATTCCGATGCCGAATCGATAATGAGCCCATCCATGTGCCTCATTTCCCCGTATCGACGATTGTATCTCCGACATTGAGACCTTTTTGGCAACGACCACTTTTTTCACCCCCTTCCATTCTGCCCTCCCCGTCGCACGTAAAACACTCTCACGACGCGTTTTTAGAATCACCTCTCTCACCGGGTGGTGTCGAACTTCAACGATAAAATGCTCCCTGATGCGAACCCGCCATAAATTCTACGCTAGGGAAAATGAAAACGCGATGATAACTTTACGCATGAAACTCTTCCTGATACTATTGATTTTTTGCGAGAAATATAAAGCATACGGTTGTTGTATTAAAATTGTAGTGCATTCGGTTTGCAAGTAGCGGTTTGCAAGTTTTGGGTGAGGTGTTAAGTACTTGGGAGAGAGTAGAGTGGCGATATAACGCGAGGAAGTACAATGGTGATATAAGGATGGGGGATGTTACGAGTGACGAGTGTGTGTATAAGGTTTGGTGAATGCAACGTGTGACGAGTATGGTGTGTAACGAGTACAATACGTATTGTGAATACAGCGCGGGAGAAGTACAGCGCGTAGAAAATATAATGCGTGAAGAATACGGTGCGTGGAGTACACAACGCGTGACAAATACAACGCGTGGAGTACTTAACGCGTGGAGTACACAACGCGTAGAGTACTCAACGCGTGGAGTTCACAACGCGCGGAGAACTCGACGCATAGAGTACTCAATGCGTGGAGAACACAACGCGTGACAAATACAACGCGTGGAGTTCACAACGCGTAGAGAACTCGACGCATAGAGTACTCAACGCTTGGAGAACACAATGTGTGACAAATACAACGCGTGGAGTACTTAACGCGTGGAGTACACAACGCGTGGAGTACACAACGCGTAGAGTACTCAACGCGTGGAATACACAACGCGTGGAGTACACAACGCGTGGAGTACTTAACGCGTGACAAATACAACGCGTGGAGTACTTAACGCGTGGAGTACACAACGCGTGGAGTACACAACGCGTAGAGTACTCAACGCGTGGAATACACAACGCGTGGAGTACACAACGCGTGGAGTACTTAACGCGTGACAAATACAACGCGTGGAGTACTTAACGCGTGGAGTACACAACGCGTGGAGTACACAACGCGTGGAGTACACAACGCGTAGAGTACTCAACGCGTGGAGTACACAACGCGTGGAGTACACAACGCGTGGAGTACTTAACGCGTGGAGTACACAACGCTTGAAGTGCACAACGCGTAGAGTACTCAACGCGTGGAGAACTCAACGCGTGGAGTACACAACGTGTGGAGTACACAACGCGTCGAGTACTCAACGCGTAACAAATACAACTCGTCTCAAATACAGCGTATAAGCAATATACTGCGTAGATGATTCCCCGTCGAACTACCTCAGTATTTATCCTAAACTATTTCTGTCTCTCTCTACCTCCAACCCGATTACTCCAGCATTTGATAGCCACGTCCATTAATTCCTCGTCGAAAGTATCCCAACAATCAAAGAAACGCACAAATGAAACATTACAAACGCAACATGCAATCCAACTACGCCGACGGCATTTCCGCGAGCCAACAATAATCCACGTCTTCCGTGTCAGCCGAGAGGAAAAAAAAATAATCCCCAGATGCAAAGAACGCGTTGGAGAATTCATAGAGCATACACGCGTATATACAAGCATTCGAATTGTCACTTTCTAGAGAGGGCTGCTAGTCTCTAAGTCGAGACGGCCTTGCGAAAGGCAGGTCCGCGCATGAAGGCAGACAACCGGATATACGTTCGCAGGCATCGTGGGCAGCCTTGTCGCGACGTTCATGTCGGAAAACACCTGCGTTTCAGCGGCCTTAGTAGACAATCTTTACGTCGGCGACCTTCCGAACCGTTGCGAAACTCCTATGCGTTAGAGATGTCCGATCGACTTCGATGGGTTTCCTGTTGCATTGTCATAGGATGATGTGAACCTGGAAAAACATGTGTGTTATGTACAATTAAGGTGGAGAGGCGATGAGAAGGTTTCAAGAAAGTGGAGAGAAGTGGGATGCTCATAGGTAGTCCTACATAGTACATCTGTAGGACTGTCTATGGTTACAGGCTCTAGGTTCCAAGTTCTAAGGAGTTAGGATAGGCTTCTAAGTCCTAAGTTCTCAGTAGGTAGGTCCATAGGTTCTCATTCATTTGTAGGAACCACCTAGGTTGTGCGACCAAAGGACCCAGATGTTATGATTCTAGGTTGTAAGATCCACCTATGTGACCATAGGTCCTAAGCTTCACTTGGGTGGTCTAGCAATAGGTTCTATGACAGTTAATCCTGAAGTCTACTTATGATCTCTAACCCTAGGCCCTAAGCTTCACCTACGATCTCTGAGTGCACAACACGTGGAGTACACAACACATCGAGTACGCAACGCATGGAGTACACAACACGTAGAGTACACAACGCGTGGAGCACTCAAAGCGTGGAGTACACAACACGCGGAGTACACAACGCATAGAGTACTCAACGCGTGGAGTACACAACGCGTAGAGTACTCAACGCGTGGAGTACACAACGCGTAGAGTACTCAACGCGTGGAGTACACAACGCATGGAGTACTCAACGCGTGGAGTACTCAACGCGTGGAGTACTCACCGCGTGGAGTACATAATGCATGGAGTACTCAACGCGTGGAGTACTCAACGCGTGGAGTACTCAACGCGTGGAGTACTCAACGCGTGGAGTACACAACGCATGGAGTACTCAACGCGTGGAGTACTCAATGCGTGGAATACTCAACGCGTGGAGTACACAACGCAAGAAATACGCAACGCGTAGAGTACTCAACGCGTGGGTTACACAACGCGTGGAGTACACAACGCGTAGAGTACTCACCGCGTGGAGTACACAACGCATAGAGTACTCAACGCGTGGAGTACTCAACGCGTGGAATACTCAACGCGTGGAATACTCAACGCGTGTAGTACTCAACGCGTGGAGTACACAACGCATCGAGTACTCAACGCGTGGAGTACTCAACGCGTGGAATACTCAACGCGTGGAATACTCAACGCATGTAGTACTCACCGCGTGGAGTACACAACGCATGGAGTACACAACGCATGGAGTACTCAACGCGTGGAGTACACAACGCATCGAGTACACAACGCGTCAAGTACACAACGCGTAGAGTACACAACGCGTGGCTTGTACTCAGGTCCCAAACTACACCTAAGTCAGACGATCCTAGATTCTAATCTCTCCTAAGCTCTCACAGAATAATGGCCCTAGATTTGATAGCACTGGGTCCAAACCTTCATCTAGTTTCCATAATCATATGTCCTAAGCACCGCGTTCAAAAAGCTTTCTCCCTAGACTTGAACCCACCAGATAACCGCCTCTACCCATCACTAACTCACGAACCGCATCTCCACAGCCAAGTATCCGAAGAATTTATGTAGGAACAAAAGAGATCAAAAATAGAAACCGGTCTTGACGATATAATCTATCTGCTCTTTGATGCTCCGAACTGCACCCCGAAGAAACGCGTATTCGCATGCGTGGTCACGTCCCCGTTTCGTTTTGCCACAACATAGAAATCTCCATGCGCATTCCGTATGCTCGTAACGTTCGCCGAAATTTCACGAAGGTTGTCCAACCTTCTCACTTCTTCCTAAGGTTAGGACTCGAACTTAATCGCTGGACTAAGCGCCATATTAGGTCACGTGACTCACGGATGCATTATCGGTAAAAACGACGGCCTCTGCCGGTATCCTTGATGTTCCTCTAGATCGTGAAAGTCGATGTTTATAGCGTCTTCGAAAGTTTCCGACGATATGAAAAGTCGCGAAAGAACGACTATCGAGCGTAATCTACATTTCGATTAGTCCGAGCTACTGGAGACACTCTTACTAATCACGACTTTCACCTTTCCGCATAATCGCAAATCAAACGACTGCCAGTAGCTCTGGTCAGGCGCCTTGTTTACTCGAAAACGAACCCTGCTTCTTAAATAATCCTGCGACTCCGCTCCAATTTTGTAGCAGGAAGCAATTCACCATCGCTGATTAACATCAGCTCTCGGATTTGCATCATGAAAGTTTCTCTCTAACGTTCGTGCTCATAAATCTAGACACAATCGCATTTTCACGCGTTCGGAAGGCACCACTTTTTCAGAACCGCTACTTGCGGGTATGAATGTGGACTATTCACGAAAACGGCTGGTTCTACGTAAAAAAGTCATAGGACCTTTTTTATAGAGAATTTCTCGGTCTAAAAATTTTGTAATAAGTATGTTCGTCGTGGGAGTGACCCAAAAGAAGATATTCGCAAGGGAATGTTACTCTCATCTCTAACCCCATGTCTTCAGGATTCACATGTTATATGTTTGTATATTTTTAATGGCCGACATTTTTAACCTTGTCATGTTTACGATAATAAAAGGTTCACATCCTAATTTTCTTGGACTTCCTTGAACCGCACGATGTGTCTATAAACCACGTTAAACGTGTAAGCTCGGCAAGAGCCGCTCTCACTTTTTCTGCCTGGCCTAGCCCGGATCAGGCTCTATTTACCCGTCGGCTCGAGGAAGAAGAAGGAAGGAAGGCAGAGAGAGCCGACTCGGCGAGGCAGGAGGCAGCCTAGGCGTGAGTCATCGCGAGACAAGATCTCGGGTAAGGAGGCGGCCTTGATGCCGCAAAACTGTTCGTAATATCGGCACGGGTCCATGGATCGCTGGCTTCGATCGTCGTCACGCCGCTCCAATAGCGCCGTCAGGTCTGCCCCTCGGGCAGACGCTGGGAGATCTCTCCCTGGGAGGTGCTTTATGTACTTGCGAATTAGAACGATGGGATTAGGTGATCGCAACCTGGCTGCAAATGTGACGTCACATGAGGACCAGCGACTTTTAATGCTCAACCAAATATATCAACCTTCGCAAATGGGCACATGATTGAATAATACTTATTCACATGAGTGAATAATACTTGACATCGCGCATTAAACAAGCGTGCAGATGTGTAATGAGACAGAGGTGTCTATTAAGCGAGCTCATAAAAGTTTTCAGCAGACGAAAATCGCGATTGGCTGCGCTAGAAAGGCAGCTTAAGTAAAAATTACTGGCACATAAATTCATGCTGCGGTTTACATACCAGGTAGCTAAGAGTCACATTGAGAAGCATTAAGGCTAGCGAACACGGGCTGCTGGAACCTGTGTGCTGGATTAAAAACGAATTAAGTTCACGTTCAATATTTTTAGTGACTTAAAGGGTGCACCGTTATTCCTCTAATCTGGTGCTTTTTACTATTTCAGCAATGATGAAATGATGTTTAAACGCAAGAGTAGAGTTGTAATGTAACCTCTAGATTGACTGTCTTGTTCGTGAGAATTTATGTAAATTATTAATAATTATTGATTTTGGGGGGTATGTGTATTGACGGGATACCTTTTTGATTGGATAGAAACATATTTAACTAAATATTTTATAAGTAATTGATAGTATGAGGGATTTGTATTGGATGATAACAGAGATGCGTAGTAGCAGAAGTTTATTGCGCAGGAGCGTCAGTGCGCATGCGCCAGCCGCAACGTTTGCGCATGCGTACTAGGCTTCACATAAGAACCACTACAGCGCAATACAGAATATCTTCTCAACAAGTTCAAAACAAAATTTATTCCCAAAAGAGTAAAGAAGAACAAAATAGAACAAACCAGTATTAATAGCGCACTTTCGACACAAAAATAAAATAGTAGTTACTCGTAAAAAGACGTGAATCTCCAAACCACGACCTAATCTAATCTATCCCGAACATGAACTTCCCTGCAACCACAGAAAAAGTTTGTTAAATCTCGTAGAAAAAGCGAGCTCATTACGTTGCGGCGAGTAACAAACAAAAAGCGGCAAGAATCCCCTAGACGCCGGGGATGACGGTCACGGATGGCGCACGCTAGACGAAGAAAACTGCGAGAGGGATTATACCGCGCACTTTTTCGCCCGCTAACGATCGTGATCTGCGAGAGAAAAAAAAAGGAGTAAAAAGGCGGCAGGTTCTGGTTTCTTGCGATCGGTGCCCTTCAATTACCGGAGTGTATTTTAAGAAACTGCCGCCTCCCTTTTCCCGGAGCATGACTTTTCGCATTCCGCTCCCTCCGCGCTCGATTAATGGATACACGAGGCTGCCGGCGAGCTACCTTCGCGGCTCGTACCGTTGAATCGCAATAAAAGGAGCAACCTTAGGGGGCGGCGGAGGGAGAGGTTCGTCAGGAGGAGCGATAATTGGCACTCGCTTTAAGGCTCCTCGTACCGAGTCGAGTGCCATTATAAACCGCGAACCCCTCCTGCATCGCGACAAATGAGGCGAAACGCCGCCAAACCTTGCCGCCAGACTACCGCCTCGATTTACGATTTTTTAATGTGGACCTGTTCGGCTTGCGGCACTTTGTTCTTTGCCATATTGTACGGGAAGGTTACGCGCATAATAAATGTACGAATTTGTAATATCTGTGTTAACGGATTCTACGGATTCCTTCGTGTGATCAAATTACATCTTCAAATTGAGGATACATGTTGAGAATCAAACTGAGAGACTTCTGCTAATTTCAAAATTGGGAGGATTCTTGATACTTCAAGATAACTTCAAGAATTTGGATATTCAGAAAATGACAAATTCAGTAATTAAACATCAACAAATTGTATGTATACTATGTATAGTGACGGACGAGTAATGCAGCACTAGCGAGAAAGCGCTCGCCATCTAGCGGCCGTAATTCTAAGTACCGCGGACGTCCTCAGACTACGTTGCTATAAAATTGAGATCACATTCTTTGAAATATTCGACTGCTGTATAAAATCACTACTGACTAAACTGAACCCCCACATTTTGTATCCCTAAATTTCCAAATTCCAACTTCTCCCTAAAATCTCCACCATAAGTAGGTGTACCTATCACCCCTCCTACCACCCCTTAATCACTCGACCGTGCCCATCAGTACGAACGCGTCCCTCAAGGCGCGATTTGACGTGGATCGCCGTGGACACCGTACGAGTCATCGAAGCCGTCCTTCGTGCCACGCTGACCGCGTGACTAATTTTAAGAATCGCTCGCGATTCTTTCGACCGGCATGGAGGACACGGTGTTGCCGGGAGAACGGAGAGAAAGAGATAGTCTGAACACGGTCCTTAGGACTCCCCTAGAAGGCAGGATTTTTTCTGCGGAATTACCTCCGGAGGCCGAGAACGGATCACCTGGCAAGGATACACTTCCTATTAGCGCCACCGTGCCCGCCCGTATATGGCTTAAGGCGTATCTCGCGGGTCAACCGGTCGACCGGTTGCACGAAGGTCACTTCCGAAATATCACACACTTACAAACTTCCTTTCGAGCTACCTTACGCTTCTACGTTCCACTACTGTTTTTTTTTTATTGGACAGGTGTATTGTTTTGAATTAGGACGAGTTTAGGACTCATCTGATGTGGACTGTTAGGTTAGGTGCATATATATATATACTCCTCATAGATATACAGGACGTTTCACAATTAGTGAGACTCACAAGAGTGACACCAATTGTGAGACACCCTGTATACCTTGCACATGTGAACATATACGTAAGACGTCATCGTAAGACGACATACACATCATATGTACTGTATATACACATGTAGACTCGTAAAGTATCAATAGAGATAGAGTTAAGTGTCCAAAGTAGAGTATGTTATAAGGTTTCGCTGATGATTTATAAGAAGGTGTCGCAAATCGATACGTAGATCGTTCTCGTCCAGTTCGACATTTACAACGGCACTTCCGGCACGCTGTTCGGCCAGCCGGTATGCAAAGTTGTGCTCGTCTTTTCGTCG
The DNA here is from genome assembly GCF_050947335.1 of Megachile rotundata. Classification (NCBI taxonomy): domain Eukaryota; kingdom Metazoa; phylum Arthropoda; class Insecta; order Hymenoptera; family Megachilidae; genus Megachile; species Megachile rotundata. The sequence goes on from NC_134997.1 coordinate 11,575,968, forward strand.
TTCCCCTTTTGGCGCATACGCCGCAGGTCGAAAGTTCGTGCGACCGTGCCGATTATTTTCAACCCGGAACGAGCCGGCCTTTAGAATTCCCTGACGTGTCAGCCTATCTTCCGTGCATCTTCGTTCCTAGAGAATATCTGACCTATCGATACTGACCGTCTCTTCAACGACGTTCGTGGCAGAGGTCGAATATTTTGAAAGTCAGTATGTTCATCGGTTAATTTCCTGTTTTTCGTACGGAATAATATGTCGAACACCTTCGCGACGGCTACTTTCATTAATGGTACGGTGTGTAATGCTGTATGATTGCAAAATTGCAATGGTAATTTGAGAAACTGCAAATTGGAGTCGATCTAGTTTCCTCTCACATTCCGCCATCCATCTCTTAGGCAATTCTTCTCCGGTGGAATTTACATTCGGTGCTCTCCGTTTCCTACGTTTCCTCCTTTTTAATTAATTAGCGTTGTGAAGCGTTGCTGTGCATTTTGCAATCGAGCTTTCGCTTTTTAAACGAAAAAATTTGGACCATAAATGGTGTCTGTAGAAATTATATTACTGTACAGTTAATTTCTTTATAGATAATTTCCATCTAGTTAGTTTCCATACAGTTAATTTCCACATAGTTAATTTCCATACAGTTAATTTCCACATAGTTAATTTCTATACAGTTAATTTCCATATAGTTAATTTCTACACAGCTAATTTCTTTATAGCTAATTTCCATCTAATTAGTTTCCATACAATTAATTTCCCCATAATTAGTTTCCATACAGTTAATTCCCCCTTAGTTAATGTATTACTGTAAAGTTAATTTCTAGTGTTAGGTTAGTTTAGGTAGACTATAGTTAATCTCCATACAGTTAATTTCCCTATAGCTAATATCCATACAGTTAGTTTCCCCATAGTTAATGTATTACTGTAAAATTAATTTCTATTGTTAGGTTAGATTATGTAGGCTACAGTTAATCTCCATACAGTTAAGTTCCCTATAGTTAATTTCCATACAGTTAATCTCCCTATAGTTAATTTCCCTACAGTTAATGCATTAATGTGAAGTTAATTTTTTTGTGTTACAACAATATCCAAATTTGACAAAGTACAATTTGCACGTACATGTACAGCCTCTCTATAATTCCCCACCTTCGGGGCTGTTCACATATCGAAGTCTGCAATCACGTAATTTATGTAAGGACTACATTTACGCAAATTTAGACTTTGATATATTACATATAGTTCGCCAATAACCCAATTTTAAAACTCTACAAGCTATTTAACTATCCTCTAGGTCATTTAATTAGTTCGAAAGATTTATTAACTCCACCAATCAAAAGTACAGTACAAAAGTACCCGGAAAGTTCGCTCCGTATATTTACCACACCTTCCGAAACAAGCAAATAAACACAGCTCACAAATTGGTCGGACCACATTATCTGATCCGGTAGCTTAACCGGGCAGCTAGTTAATCGGTAAACCGAGCGATTTAAATTCATCGTCCAGTTTAACCGAGCAAGTTTCCCACGCGTTTTCCAGTGTCGAACTCGCATACATCATTCTGCGTATTCTCTTAACCGTGAAGCAATAAGTTAGTGAAAACCGATGGAGGAAGAAAAAAAAACGGAGCTAATTAACATATTACGAGACCGATTTAATATCTTCTTTCAGCCACGGTGACACCAGGCTAAAGGAGGACCGGTCTCCGCTTGTCGCCACTTATTGCCGCAACTGGCCAATAACAAATCAACGACCAAGTAAAAACGTCAATGGACCACGGACTCGTCCGGCAGGGACGCTAACTGGTCCTGTTTGTAAACTAGTTCTTCTACGTCCTCCGTGATGTATTACCCTTGCACTTTTCCTCTTCTTTTCGACAGGTGTGGAAAGTTAATGAAGAGCTAAGCGTGTTCTGGTATGGATACATTTGTACTGGGATGTTTAGAAAGAGATGGAAGATAGTGAGATTTTAGATTCTTCAGGAGCTGGTAGGAATTTACTGGTAAAATTGATATGACCAGGAATTTAATGTTACACTGTATATTTGTTGATGTAAATATCTTTGTTATATCTTTGACACATCTTTATCGACGAAATTTGCATGACACATTTGCAGGAGATCACCTGATTTATTGTTAGTCAGATGGAGGATTAAGGTTAGCAAAATGGCGTCGTAGCTTAACGCCATACTGAGCGGGGCAGCTCGATCCTTAAATATCTGTCTACTGTTGGTACTGTATGTGTATCAATCATGTCACTTCCATTTTAGTGTCCTTAACCTTGGGTTCTAGGTTAGGTTAGCTAGGTCGATAAGGTGCAATGGAGTGTTTGGTCATATGTGAACGTTGTTATATGTGGACGATTTCATATGTGAATGTTGTCATATGTGAATGTTGTCATATGTGAACCTTGTCATATGTAAACCTTGTCATATGTAAACCTTGTCACAAGTGGACATTGTCATATGTGAACGTTGTCATATGTAAACCTTGTCACATGTAAACCTTGTCATATGTGAACGTTGTCATATGTGGACGTTGTCACATGTGGACGTTGTCATATGTGGACGTTGTCATATATGAACGTTGTCACATGTGAACGTTGTCATATGTGAACGTTGTCATATGTGGACGTTGTCATATGTGAACGTTGTTATATGTGAACTTTGTCATATGTGAACTTTGTCATATGTAAAACTTGTCATATGTAAACCTTGTCATATGTAAACCTTGTCATATGTGAACGTTGTCATATGTAGACGTTGTCATATGTGAACGTTGTCATATGTGAACGTTATTATATGTAAACTTTGTCATATGTGAACTTTGTCATATGTAAAACTTGTCATATGTGAACGTTGTCATATGTAAACCTTGTCATATGTGAACGTTGTCATATGTGAACGTTGTCATATGTGAAAGTTGTTATATGTAAACCTTGTCATATGTAAACCTTGCCATGTATGAACCTTGTCATCTGTGAACCTTGTCATATGTAAACCTTGTCAAGTGTGAACCTTGTCAAGTGTGAACCTTGTCAAGCGTGAACCTTGTCATATGTGAACCCTGTCATATCTGAACCTTGGCATATATGGACCTTGTCATATGTGAACCTTGTCATATATGAACCCTGTCATATGTGAACCTTGCCATATCTCAATATTGTCATATATGAATATTGTCATACGTGAATATCGTCATATATGAATACGTACAGCATTAGTACCTCACGCTACCTAAATTATATCCCCCCAAATTAAACAGTCCGCTCCACCAAAAATAAAATATCAGTCCTTCCACAAATTCGAAAGATCAAAAATCCAGTGAAAGGCACCCAGTAGAATTAAAGTTCGCCGGTCTATTTTTGCGCGTCGCCTCGAATGGCTCGATTAAATCGAGCTTAATCGTCATCGCGACACGATGACACGAGGTGCGAGCGCGTGTTGGCGCCGGTAGAAGCGTATATGGCGAGGCGAAGGTCCCGGCGCGCGAACAGCTTCGCGCGATCACGGGAGAGGAACGCGCGAAACTCCGCGGAACGGGAGGAAACCAGGGGAAAAAAAGAAGGGACACGCGGAAGTGAGGAACCTTGGACCAACCATTTCGGGACGTAGTCCTCGTGTCGAGCCGTATAAAGCCGCCGGGCTCACCTGCCGACATAATCCTGCCTAGAATTAGTTCTCGCGAGGGTCATTTTAAAAAGGAAGCAATCCTTGGTGGGGATAAATACGGTTCTTGATGAACCTATTACAGCTGGGAAATTATGGAGCAGGAAGGTGGAAAACGAGAGGAGACGTTTTAGGAAGAGACGGGAGGAGACATCTCAGGAAGACACAAGAGGAGACATAAGAGGAGACTTTTCTAAATTATCAGATTTATTATAAATCTAATTTTTAGATTTATTCTAAATTATAGGTTAACTCTCAAAGTTCTCCAAACGTTTTATCCACGGTTCTCAAAAGTTTCCAAGTTATCCGTATTATGACAGTCGGCGCCAATTACTCGATGACCGTAGAGCTCCAGCAGGTTGGCAGGCGTGAACAAACGATTTGTCGGAGCGAGACGTCGTGTGTACGAACATGCACGCGATCGAATTGCGTGCGAGAAAATCGTTCACGGCAGATCAAAACGGAAACACGACTCGTTTGTATTTATTAGCCGGAATATATCTCGCGACGAAATCGAGGCGTGTCTATCGGCCGCGTCGGGCATACATCATCGACGTCAATCACTCGTGTCTGTGTTCGAGTGCATGCAAATAATCAACCATATCGCCGACGGTTAATTAAGGAACACGATAGAAAACGTACGTGCTGTGGAAATGAATTTTTCCGATGGATGTCGAGCTTAGATTACCTGGCGATCGGTTCTCCATTTTGTTTATTTTTTATGGAGGACACATTTTTTATTGCATTACATTATATTGTTAATTGAGTTACTGCATTTGGTGACTACGTGGGTTTTTTATTAGCAGAGGATTTTTTAATGAAATTTCAAGTGTGCTATATAATTGGGAAATGGAGAGGGGTCGTGGTCTAACGCCGCCATCTTGTTCATATTTTATGTAGACATATTTACTGATACATTAAATTACGTTGTTAATTGATTTAACCGTGACAATATTTCATAGCGGAATTAATATTAATTGCAGTCATTAGTGGCAGAAAATTTCTTGTGAAGTTTTAAATGAACTGCAAAATTGGGAAGTGGGAAGTTTGGCCACCATCTGACGCCGCCATTTTGTTGACGATGCGCGCGCAACTCACTGGTATGCTAAATTGAACTGTTAACTGATTTAACTGTCACAATTAATGTGTTTGTATCAGAAAATTAAATTTGAAATACAAGAATGAAGAATACTACAGAATGCACGCATAATATAAATAATATACTACATAATAAACGATATAAATGAGAAAGTTTCGTCGTCCGCCATTTTGAATACATAGTCCCTCATATACTCGTCATAAAATTTACTTTTACTCAACAGCACTTACTCAGACCATCATATACCCTATTTTAAACAGTTTTAATCAAAAGTTTAATGAACCTAATTCATTCAGAACTTAATGTATAAAAAATAAGAAAAAATATTGTATGATAAAATGCGTCTATAACGAATCGAAACCTTAAAGTTCCCCTGAAAGTTAGCTCGAGATCAGAGGGAATTTACGGCTTTCCCACCCATGCAAGATTTCAGCGTAATTCCACCAGCTTTCGATGCCATTTACGACCGTCTTAATCCACGTCTGGTGTTCCGGGTCGTTCGGATCAAAAAATCGATCGAATCAGCTTCCTACGATCGGCAGGGGAACCTGTTATTAGCACACCGAGGTAGAAAACTGGGTCTTCGATGTCGACATCCGGTCCCCGGTAACCAGATTACGATACGCTCGGGATCGTTTGCCTAAAAATTCCGATCCGATGCCGCGTGGGCCGGCAACCTTAGCGGCTCCTAGCGGCAGAAAACGTAATCTAAAAGCGCCATTGTTCCGTCTGTCAATTCTAATTGCGCGAACGACGCCAACGATATTCATTGAAATCTCGCTCGCTGCCTCCGCGTTCGGCTTGGAACGCGTGGTACCTTCCAGCATTTATTAATCAGGCACCTGGTTCACTATGGTACTCTCTGTTCACAAGTACTCTCGGTACTCTTTACTTTATTGTCAATTTTATTTACACTCAATTTTATTCGCTGAATAAATGTTTCTAAGTCGATACACTTGGTACACTTAGAAATTAACAGAGGCTATTAGTAACTTTGATTACTTATGGCTTTTGAGCTGGTAGGTTAGGGAACATTGTTTGATTTTAACTTAGGAACTAAGGTTTCAACACATAAGTTATGATATGAGAGAAACTTGGATGTATTTTATGTTGAGACAATTTATATAATTTCTACACATGTGCATATGTGGACACTTATGTCTACAGGTACCTGAACAGCTAAGTTTTCAAGAGGACCATTTTACACATGTGCTGTTAGGACGAATATTGTATGATTTTAGGTTAGGAACTGATCTGAGGTTTCAATACATAAGTTATGATATGAGAGAAACTTGGATGTATTTTATGTTGAGACAATTTCTATAATTTCTACATATGTGCATATGTGGACACTTATGTCTACAGGTACCTGAACAGCTAAGTTCTCAAGAGGACCATTTTACACATGTGATGTTAGAATGAATATTGTATGATTTTAGGTTAGGAATTGATCTAATGTTTCAGTATACAAGTCACTCTATAAGAGAACCTTACGTGTATCTTATGTGAAGATAATTTCTACATATGTGCATACATGGACACCTATATCCACAGGTGCCTAAACAGCTAAGTCCTCTGAAGAACAATTTTAAAACAAACATTGTATGATTTTAGGTTAGGAATTGATCTGATGTTTCACTGTACAAGTCACTCTATAAGAGAACCTTATGTGTATCTCATGTGAAGATAATTTCTACATATGTGCATACATGGACACCTATGTTCACAGGTGCCTAAACAGCTAAGTCCTCTGAAGAACAATTTTAAAACAAACATTGTATGATTTTAGGTTAGGAATTGATCTGATGTTTCACTGTACAAGTCACTCTATAAGAGAATCCTATGTGTATCTCATGTGAAGATAATTTCTACATATGTGCATACATGGATACCTATGTCCACAGGTACCTAAACAGCTAAGTCCTCTGAAGAACAATTTTAAAACGAATATTGTACGATTTTAGGTTAGGAATTGATCTGATGTTTCAGTGTACAAGTCACTCTATAAGAGAATCCTATGTGTATCTCATGTGAAGATAATTTCTACATATGTGCATACATGGATACCTATGTCTACAGATACCTAAACAGCTAAGTCCTCAAAGGGACAATTTTACAATGATCATAAAATTCTCAGTTCAGTACCTCACCCTAACAAAAGAGTAAATTTGAAAAATTTCAAATACTCTAAGGTCCATTCTCAGTTGAAGTGCTTTCTAATCCGAGTTCTCTGACAGAAACTGAATTAATCTATTTAAAGATTTTTCTCGTCGCCATAGTTGAAATTCCACGTCTGGAGCTGTTTGGAGAACAGAGAGCTTCAGGGTCGTCGATGACAGGCGGTAAAGGATGAGGCTCGTAGTAGGTTACGTGCTTGCCATATCGGTCGAAAGAACAGGCAACCTTGGAGGTCCTTGCTCGAACGAAGGCCTACGAAATCGCAAACAACCACCGATCTGACAAGCTGCTGCCATTTTACTTCGCGTCGTGAATTTGCCAACGACAGCGTTAACTTATGAATGGAAAAACCCCTTTGTAAATCAGGATTAAACGGCAAGTTTAATGGCTGGCCATATAACGAGACTTACCATAGAATTCTTCGAGGTTTGGTAGAGAAACCAAGGTTAAGTGAAATGAGATTCGGGGACTTGTAGGAATTTAGGGATTTGAGGATCAGGGAGTCTGAGACTTGAGATTCGGTGGTTCAGCAATTAATGTAGGAATTAGGGGACTAATTTCAAGAAAATGTAAACGTAGTCATTTAGAAATTAAGTCAGTTGCACGGAGAAGCCTAAGTTTGCCGAGTACAAGACTTACAGACGCAAAGATAACATTGTACTGCTTCCCGGTTCGAAGACTTAGAGTTCTCGAAGAAGATTCGGAAATCTGAAGGAAACCAACGAAGAGTTCTAAACGACCATTGCGCAACACCTGTACATTTACAAGCGAAACCAAGGTTCTGGTGAAATTTTCAAAGTCCCCTGACGAGCGTATGAAAATTGTGACGCAAATTCGGTCGAACTTGAGGTCATCGCCGCGGGAGCGTGGGAGTACTTTCACCTGGTCGGCTTAAGCGTTTTATCACGGACCATGGGGGAAAAAACGCGAAACATAATACCGAGCGCAGTCCTCCTCCACCTCTGTTGTCGGCCATTAAAATTCCAAACGTTGACAAATTGTCTTCAGTACGATAGCCGCTGATCCATGGACCGTGAACGATACACCTTGCTTCGCCACTGCATCAATCACAATTATTCAATTTATTCTTACGTGCTTCTCGTTTACGAACGTTATGATCAGTGAAAAGGTTCGTTTTGATGGGAGAAGTTTTGGAGAAGTCAGAAGTCAGTCAGTCAGTTAGAGGCATCTACTTCTGGAGTTAGGAGTAGATTTAGGGAGGACTGCACTCTACATGAGAAGTTAGCTTAGGTTGAGCTGTGCTGTTCAAGATATTTGTGCAAGTTTTGGAATAGTGACTCTTTGGTAGGGGTGCTATAATCATTTTGTATTGGTAGCAATGCTAATTGAGTTAGTAGGTAAGGTCCTAGCCTAGGTTAGGTTGATCAAATGTAGATGGAGTCTCTTCTTCGTGTGACGTCTCTGAAGGTCGCTGAAGATCATCTCTGAAACGATGACACCCTAATTGAGACTTGGTGATCTTCAGTTGCTAGCAAATAGAAGTAGACTTAATGTTCTAACCTTGAAGACATCAACCTTGAAATTGATTATTCTGAACCAACATCTTCAGCAACATGGAAAGAACAAATCCTTCAAATGCACTTATTGTCTATTATAAAGAACAGCTATGATAATTTGAAATTATATAAAATGATTAAGGTATATGTCTCCAGACCTTGAAGAAGTTATTTCAATTTTTCTGAACCAACTTCTTCAGCAACAAGAAAAGAACAAATCCTTCAAATGTACTTATAGTCTATTATAAAGAGCTACAATAATAATTTTCAATTACATAAAATGATCAAGGTATAAGTCCTTAAACCTTGAAAAAGACATATCAATTTTTCTGAACCACCATCTTCAGCAACAAGTAAAAAGCAAATCCTTCAAATGTACTTATAGTCTATTATAAAGAGCTACAATAATAATTTTCAATTACATAAAATGATCAAAGTATAAGTCCTTAAACCTTGAAGAAGACATATCAATTTTTCTGAACCAACCTCTTCAGCAACAAGAAAAGAACAAATCCTTCAAATGCACTTATAGTCTGTTATAAAGAGCTACAATAATAATTTTCAATTACATAAAATGATCAAAGTATAAGTCCTTAAACCTTGAAGAAGACATATCAATTTTTCTGAACCAACCTCTTCAGCAACAAGAAAAGAACAAATCCTTCAAATGCACTTATAATCTATTATAAAGAGCTACTATCATAATTTTCAATTAAATAAAATGATCAAGGTATATGTCTCCAGACCTTGAAGAAGATATTTCAATTTTTGTTAACCAACTTCTTCAGCAACAAGTAAAAAGCAAATCCTTCAAATGTACTTATAGTCTATTATAAAGAGCTACAATAATAATTTTCAATTACATAAAATGATCAAAGTATAAGTCCTTAAACCTTGAAGAAGACATATCAATTTCTGTTAACCACCATCTTCAGCAACAAATAGAAAGCAAATCCTTCAAATGAACTTATTGTCTCTTAACAAAGAACCTTGAAGAAGCTCCAATTTTTCCAAACCATCCTCATAAATAAAAATAGCGTACTTTTATCATAACAAACCCAATAATGTACCTGATAAATAAAATGATATAATTGACAAATAAAATGAAATAATTGATAAATAAAATAAAGAAGGTAAGTCGAAACCTTGAAGAAGTCAGTTCCAACCCGCATAACAGGAAGGACGCGTCGATATTCGTTGAAACCGCGATCACTCATTTCGCAGACTGGCAAGAGTTAATTTATGGACAGGCCTAATAACATCGTTCCGGTGCCGCCCCCTGGATCGCAAGAAAATGGCCGGTTAAAGTGGCGTAACGGATATGATATATTAGCCAGTTAAGGGTTAAGATGTTCACCGTTTCCTCGAGTAATATCGAACCGATAGACGTCCGTCGATGTTCCCTAGTGGGCGGCGTGCAGGTGCCTCTGGTTCCTCTGGACAGTCTGACCCTGTAACCGCCTACGTCCTTCCCTCGGGTAATCGTTGCACCTTCGGGAATAGTCTTTACGATCGACTTTCTTTTCTCGGGGTTTATGTTCCTTTGTGGTGCTGGTTTTCATTGATGGGAATAAGTTATTCTGTTGGAGGTGATATGAATAGAACGTTCGTTCGTGTGAATTTTACGGGTTATTGTTGATTGACACACCAGGTGCGTCAGGGAGGGACGCATGCTTAGGACTTTGATGTTTTGGTGTGTTGTAGTTAGGTGGGGGTGTGTGTAGGTGTTTGGGGTGGAGGGGAAGGTGTGTTGGGGTAGTTAGAGGGAGGAGGTATGAAGGTAATTGGTGTGGAGGTATTGGAGATGGGGTATTTGGTGTGGGGATGCTAGAGATAGGGGTCCTTGCTGTCGGAATAGTGCAGATGGGGGTATTTGGTGTGAAGGTACTAGAGATGGGGCTGTTTAGTGAGGGGATAGTGGAGACGACGGTATTTGCTGTGGGGACAGTGGGTATTTAATCCCCAAAAAGTTTGAAAAATCTCTAGACCCTAAATCAAGTGCCACATTTAGATATCACTATCGACGTCACTGATCGAAAGGTAGTTTCAGGTGAAAATCGCAGCTGGTCGCAGCTCGAGTCGCCAAATGTGCAACACCGGTCGACAGACATCGAAACGAGAGGAATATGCAAATAATAAACGGTGGAACATTGACCGATCCGCATTGTGGGACCGCATGATGGCTGCTAGACACGCGGAAACGCGTGAAATGATTGGGCGAGTCCATGGAAAAACGCTTCTCCCACGACTCCATAGAAAATACGAGTCGAAGTCTCTGTTTTATATCATAATATGTTATCGTTGTTTACTGCGACCGACATGCTTGTAAAACCTTACTGTTCGTATCTTTTTCTCGCAATTATGTTTTTAGTCGACGCTTCCGGGTAACGTTGTGGCTTTGTAGTACCGGAAACATGCTTTTCTATGAACCGTGGACGATGCTTTCATATTATTAATGTACCGTTGAATCATGGAGTTTGTGATTTAAGCGAATGTATCGATCATGAAGGTCTTGGAATTTGGGGGACTTGGAGATTAGGGACGTTCTGGAGAATTTGGGAAATTGGGAGATGGGGAAATAGGAAGTTAGGACATTAGGAGTTGGGGAAATATGAAGTTAGGACATTAGGAGTTGGGGAAATAGGAAGTTAGGACATTAGGAGTTGGGGAAATAGGAAGTTAGGGCATTAGGAGTTGGGGAAATAGGAAATCTGTATATTGCAATTAATGTTATAATTAATGTTATAATATATATCGTCATACATTATACAAATAAATATTTATCATTATATACATTTTAACATAAATAGTACAATAAATATTGCTCGACTAATTAAATAATTAAACTTGTGTATTAATTAATCAGAGCCAATGTATTAATAGAACATCATAATCGCGAATGATTGATACGAGGTTAGGTTACAAGATTCCTCCCCGACCTACGACAAACCGATGTCAACGACCCACTGTTAATCGACTTTACATGATAATAGGCTGAGAAATCGTGCCACGCTTGCCTCCTCGAGAAAGTTCGATTCAAGTCGATTACTCGAAGAAGCAAGACTCTGCCTTGAAGACCTACGACGGACGATAGTCACCCTAAAGCCTGGCATGCCGTGACTCGTTAACGACACATACTCCTATACCTCGTCACTCTCGGTCATTCAATTATGCTATTTGCATTTGGGGATTCACCGAGTAGATATGTATCTTTTGCTACTGCAATACGTCAGTTTCATTTATTTCGATATCGCTTGAGTACTGGGATGTTTAGTTTCGATACGAAATGCTTTGATGTGATGGGGTCTTGATGTCAGTACTGGGACTATTGAAGATTATTAGGTATAGTGTGTATGACATTGTCAAGTTGGTACTATGTATACAACGCATCGAGTACACAACACGTGACAAATACAACGCGTGGAGTACACAACGCGTCGAGTATACAGCGCGTCGAGTACTCTAAGCGTGACAAATACAACGCATCGAGTACACAACGCGTCAATACACAACGCGTGACAAATACAACGCATCGAGTACATAACGCGCCGAGTACACAGCGCGTCGAGTACTCGACGCGTCAATACACAACGCGTGACAAATACAACGCATCGAGTACACAACGCGTAGAGTACTTAACGCGTGGAGTACATAACGCGTGGAGTACACAGCGCGTCGAGTACACAACGCGTAGAGAACTCGACGCATAGAGTACTCAACGCGTGGAGTACACAACGCGTCGAGTACACAACGCGTGGAGAACTCGACGCATAGAGTACTCAACGCATGGAGTACACAACGCGTCGAGTACACAGCGCGTCGAGTACTCAACGCGTCAATACACAACACGTGACAAATACAACGCACAGACACACAACGCATTGATACTCAACGCATAGATACACAACGCAACCAATTACCACGCGTAGATACACAACGCATTGAAATACCAAGGGAATGAAAAAATTCTAAAGTTTGACTATGTGATAACATGAAAATTTCAGAATTCAGAATATTCAAAATTCGAAAACTCCAGACCAAACATAATTAAATACCAATTAAAAATATCGAACAAATTGAATGTAAATTGAATGCGCAAATGAATTACGCTCACGAAGGCGAACGTGTAAATCAGACACCCGAGAAAGAGAATAACGAACCTGAATCTTTTTCGCATTTTTTTTTTCTTTCTTCTTTATTCTGCAACCTTGTTGGATGACATTCAAAGTTTCTTTTCGAGACGCTGCAATTTACCACGTCATCAATAAACCGTATAAAGTTTCATTACGAGCATGTGTCGACGCGTAACGGCAATTATTATTAATCATTTTTTTCCCACCGTATTAACGCTATTAATCATTATCCTCGGGGATGAAAGAACACGAAACTCAGCGAGTCAACCTCGCATTTGTCTCGAAAAGAAATAAATTTCCTAAGGAACATTCATAAATCACGCTGAAAGGCTATTGCTTAATGAATATTCATAAACTTGTGCGGAGAAATATGGTTACGATTAATTATTTCATCGAGGAAGATTTGGCGCGAAATTCAAACTACGAATTCGTTCAAATCCGATGTCTACATCTCTCCCAAAAAAAATGATAATAAAACAAGTAAAAAATCAACTGTGTATGTAAAACACGCCTTAACTTCATCGATAAAAATTAGTACAATATTTTATTTAATAAAGAAAGATCGATTAGGTCGATGAAGCGAACAGCAACCGAGTTCACGACCCCCCAATTAAAATGTCGACCTCGTACAGGGAAAAACGTCTACGAGGGTAGCTGAAGGAAAGCGTCGGCATGGCGTCGCGACACTAATGAGAAGTTAATGACGCTACCCGCGAGTCTGTATGAACATCATAAGTGGCGTTAGTTCTTCAGACTTGGACAACGAGTCGCTAAAGAGGCCTTCCTGGATGAAGATACGAGACAAACGTCAGCGATGTACAAGAAGCTAATCTGTTAGCAACCTTTCTCGGTATTAACAATGTTGTAGATGTACGGTTGCGAGTATAAGGGATTTATGAGTACGGGATGTAGAGGGAAATTTAATGGTAGGGAGGATGCGATACCGATGCGTTGTGTATCTACGCGTGGTATTCTGACGCGTTGTGTACCAATGCGTTGTGTATCTACGCGTGGTACTTTGATGCGTTGTGTACCAATGCGTTGTGTATCTACGCGTGGTATTTTGACGCGTTGTGCATCTATGCGTTGTGTACCGATGCGTTGTGTATCTACGCGTGGTATTTTAACGCGTTGTGTACTAATGCGTTGTGTATCTACGCGTGGTATTCTGACGCGTTGTGTACCAATGCGTTGTGTATCTACGCGTGGTACTTTGATGCGTTGTGTACCGATGCGTTGTGTATCTACGCGTGGTACTTTGATGCGTTGTGTACCAATGCGTTGTGTATCTACGCGTGGTATTTTGACGCGTTGTGCATCTATGCGTTGTGTACCGATGCGTTGTGTATCTACGCGTGGTATTTTAACGCGTTGTGTATCTACGCGTGGTATTTTGACGCGTTGTGTATCTACGCGTGGTACTTTGATGCGTTGTGTACCAATGCGTTGTGTATCTACGCGTGGTATTTTGACGCGTTGTGCATCTATGCGTTGTGTACCGATGCGTTGTGTATCTACGCGTGGTATTTTAACGCGTTGTGTATCTACGCGTGGTATTTTGACGCGTTGTGTACCAATGCGTTGTGTATCTACGCGTGGTACTTTGATGCGTTGTGTACCGATGCGTTGTGTATCTACGCGTGGTATTTTGACGCGTTGTGCATCTATGCGTTGTGTACCGATGCGTTGTGTATCTACGCATGGTATGACGACGCGTTGTGTATCTATGCATTGTGTACCGATGCGTTGTGTATCAGTGCGTTGTGTACCGATGCGTTGTGTATCTACGCGTGGTATTTGGCGCGTTGTGTATCTACGCGTGGTACTTTGATGCGTTGTGTACCAATGCGTTGTGTATCTACGCGTGGTATTTTGACGCGTTGTGCATCTATGCGTTGTGTACCGATGCGTTGTGTATCTACGCGTGGTATTTTAACGCGTTGTGTATCTACGCGTGGTATTTTGACGCGTTGTGTACCAATGCGTTGTGTATCTACGCGTGGTACTTTGATGCGTTGTGTACCGATGCGTTGTGTATCTACGCGTGGTATTTTGACGCGTTGTGCATCTATGCGTTGTGTACCGATGCGTTGTGTATCTACGCATGGTATGACGACGCGTTGTGTATCTATGCATTGTGTACCGATGCGTTGTGTATCAGTGCGTTGTGTACCGATGCGTTGTGTATCTACGCGTGGTATTTTGACGCGTTGTGTTCCAATACGTTGTGTATCTACGCGTGGTATATTTATGCGTTGTCTATCAACGCGCTGCACATGAATTGCATTGTGTATCACTGTTTCCTATTCCTCCATTCCCTCACGCGATCGCGTACCTCCACTCCACCTCTCCCCACGGCAATATAACGAAAGTCCTCTCACCACAATTTCTTTCAATTCCTCAAGCATCCATCATTAGCACCGTTGATGTACAAGAATATATTAGCTGTCGAGGGAGTATCACGAAATGATCGGCATTGCGCGAGCAGTATTAAGCATGCAACCGTTCTCGAGAGCTAGAAACGCGACGAAAACTCCGGTATGCATCGCGGGATCTTGTGTACACAGTACATACGATGCAATTTCCATGAGGCTGCAAACCGTCGAGCACGAAGAGAATGCGAAATGAACGGCCGTTGCATACTGTTCGTCGCGTTAAACGAGAATCATTAAAACGATTTAAATGGATTTTCTAATTGTCTGTCATTATTTCAGCGCTGCCTTCGACAATCGCGATCGGGCGATTCGTTGCGGTATTCGCAGCTGCGGACCAGATTGTATCTGTCGCAAGAATTGCGCGCGAATTACAGGTTGGATGAGATAGCATAAGTGATCAAGTGAACCTAACTGATCAAACGAGCCTAACTGATGGAGCTAACTTGAGTGATCAGGTTAAGCTAACTGATGAAGGTAACCTAACTGATCAAACTAACCTAAGTGATCAAGTTAGCCTAACTGATCAAGCTAATCTAATTGATGAAGCTAACCTAACTGGTCAAGCTATCCTAAGTGATCAAGTTAGCCTAACTGATCAAGCTAATCTAATTGATGAAGCTAACCTAACTGGTCAAGCTATCCTAACTGATGGAGCTAACCTAAGTGATCAGGTTAACCTAACTGATGAAGGTAACCTAACTCATCAAACTAACATAACTGATCAAGTTAGCCTAACTGATCAAGCTAACCTAACTGGTCAAGCTATCCTAACTGATGAAGCTAACCTAACTAATCGATCTAACCTAACCTAACCAATCTGTAATGTCACCATAACCTGCATAAATGGTCATAGCGTGATGTAGCAAACTGTCCTTTAATCCCATCCATTGTTCTATTATAAAATCGTCAGTTATGGAGGCTAGCAGGGCTCATCATAAATCTACGCGTGCGAAAGTTTAAAAATGACCCCTTCCGAGATTCCTGGAGGCAGGCAAGCGAAACACACTGAAAGAGCCGCGTGCTGACTCACGAACACGTGCAGACACACGATGTGGACCATTGTTGGCCGGTGCTTGTCACGGTCCGAGGAAGGAGAGCCGTCTCGCCATATGCGGCAAGGACGCCGATCACTGTTCTTTGCTGGACCTCGTGAGAGTGTTTACCTGCGCTTAGACCTACGGAACGTTTGGAAAGCTGATACAGGAACTTTAAGACAGCTGGGAAGTGTTGTGGGAGTTCTGGGAAGTGGGGATTGGTTCTGGGATGATTTGGAGGTGGTATGGGTGGGACTGAGGTATTGGGAGATTTCCCTAGTTTCAAATACCCCAAATTCTAAATTTTTCTAATTCCAAATTTTCCAAATTCCAAGTTCCTCAAATTCCAAATTCCTCAAATTCCAAATTTCACAAATTCCAAATTTCACAAATTCCAAATTTCACAAATTCCAAATTTCACAAATTCCAAATTCCTCAAATTCCAAATTTCACAAATTCCAAATTCTTCAAATTTTAAATTTCACAAATTCCAAATTTCTCAAATTCCAAATTCCTCAAATTCCAAATTTCACAAATTCCAAATTTCACAAATTCCAAATTCCTCAAATTCCAAATTTCTCAAATTCCAAATTTCACAAATTCCAAATTCTTCAAATTCCAAATTTCTCAAATTCCAAATTTCCCAAATTCCAAAATTTAACAAATTTCAAATTCTCCAAATTCCAAATTTCACAAATTCCAAATTTCACAAATTCCAAATTTCACAAATTCCAAATTTCATAAATTCCAAATTTCACAAATTCCAAGTTTCTCAAATTCCAAATTTCACAAATTCCAAATTTCTCAAATTCCAAATTCCCCAAATTTCCAGCGCTCCAAATCCCAAATTTCCCAACTCCCAAATTCCCCAAATCCCAAATTCCCCAAATCCCAAATTCCCCAAATTCGAAATTCCCCAAATCCCCAAGTTCTCCAAATTCCCCAAATCCCCAAAATCCCCAAATCCCCAAATCCCAAAATTCCCCAAATCCCCAAATCCTAAAGCTGCAAAAGATCACAAAGGATTCCAGGAAAAATTCAAACACCAAAGGAAGGAAATAAAAACACACAAATATGCTTTTTATAAATTTTTTTTTAATGCAAGTTTTTCTCTTTCAATTTACAACTTCTCGTAGATAAAATGATATAACATAACATACTCAACGTTGCATATAATAATCGTAATAATAATCAATTATCATTATTGCCTTGATAATAATGATAATAATAATAATCATCGCAATAATAATAATAATAATCGTAATTATAATAATAATAGCAATAGTTGCAAATTCATTTGCAATAATAATATTAATATTGGTAATCATCGGTATTATTATTTGTCGTTGCGGCGAAACCGCAGCTGCTTGGGGTTACGAAGCTTAGGCTTAAAAAGACAGGGGTGTTCAACCCCATCCATCTCCAAACGTGAAATCTACGAGCAATTTTGTAATCGATCTTCCGGTTTTCACCTTTATACTCTTTTTATTTTTTTATGTTACATCAAAATGTGATTCGAACGTTCCTCCATTTTGGGAGGATCGCGTTTTGTCCAATTGAGTTTCGATCGAATTTCAGGAACCTTTGGTTCACAATCTTTATTTTGAACATTTGTGGATTGTATAAAAGACATTCATAATATACAATTAAAATTTTTTTTATAATTTAAAGATGTTTCTTTTTCCAATCACATTTCAATTTTTTAGAAATCAATGTTTATCTTTGGTGTGCACCGTGATTAAAATTCATTTATTATAAAAGAGTGATGGTTTGGAAGAGAAACATCTAAATTGTTCAAAATAATTTTGATTATACAAAGAGAAATCGAATCAAAGCATTTAGTCTTAAAAATAATTTTAAAGTATATCTGGGGAATTTGGGATTTGGGGGATTTGCGATTTGGGGAGTTTGGAATTTGGGGAATTTGCGATTTGGGGGATTTGCGGTTTGGGCGATTTGAGATTTGGGGAATTTGGAATTTGGGGAGATGGGAATTTGGGGAATTTGGGATTTGGGGAATATAGAATTTGGGAAATTTGGGATTTGCGGAATTTGGAATTTGGGGAATTTGGAATTTGGGGAATTTGGAATTTGGGGAATTTGGAATTTGGGGAATTTGGAATTTGGGGAATTTGGAATTTGGGGAATTTGGAATTTGGGGAATTTGGAATTTGGGGAATTTGGAATTTGGGGAATTTGGAATTTGGGGAATTTGGAATTTGGGGAATTTGGAATTTGGGGAATTTGGAATTCGGTAAATTTGGAATTTGGGGAATTTGGAATTTGGGAAATTTGGAATTTGGGAAATTTGGGATTTGGGGAATTTGCGATTTGGGGGATTTGCGATTTGGGGAATTTGGAATTCCATGAATTTGGAATTCCGTGAATTTGGAATTTGGGGAATTTGGAATTCGGTGAATTTGGTATTTGGGGGAATTTGGAATTTGGTAAATTTGGAATTCGGTGAATTTGGTATTTGGGGAATTTGGAATTCGGTGAATTTGGTATTTGGGAAGTTTGGAATTTGGGGAATTTGGGATCTAGGAAATTTGGCACTAGGGGAATTTAGAACTCCGTGAATATCAAACTTTAAAAATTTGAAACCAACAAAATTTACAATTCAACTATTTACAACCTTAAAAATTATAAAACTTTGAACCTCCAAAGCCTAATATCTCAAAAAACAAAAATCCATGTTCAAAATAATTTTGATCACCCAAAGATCAACCTAACCCTTCAGTCTTAAAAAAAGCATCTCAATCAAAGTATCTTTGATGAAAGGTTTCAAGTAAAAAAAGAATCCACGCATCGTTCGAATGGCACAGGCAAAAGTCAACCGGAAGATCACCTAACCTGTTTCGCTAGAAAATAATTTCGTTTTCTTTAGTTTCGTTTTTGTTCCGTTTCGCGTTACGATCTCGTCAACAAAATAAACCTCTTTTCTCTGCTTCCTCGCCGGAAGTGTACCTTAATTCGTAATAAACGGAAGTGACCTTGCTGGCGGGACCGCGAAATTCAAAGGCTCGAAACATTTTGAGGTTATGTTTAGGCCGCACGAACTATCTCTAGAACTGTTATAAAAAATAGTTGCTCGACACGTTACTTCTACTTCGATTGCTAGGTTAATTCCTGAAATTTTGGAAGGACTTTGTATTTGGGGAAGAAATGTATTAAAAATATCTGAACCTTGAAAGTTAGCGAATTTGTAACCTTCCACGAAGGTTGGAAAGATATCTACAAAATGAACGTTCCAAAAGTTACGTACAAAGTAAATACAAAAATTGTTACATACAAAAATTCGTATACTTCTCTACAAGCTCACAATTTCCCTAGAAAATCTACCGTATTATTCTACGAACCTTATCCCAGTAATTCTCCGAAAGTTGTGAAGGGTCCCGCCAGGAGCGCCATCTTGCCGGACACTTGATAAAAAATGCCTACCCTCGCGTTTGGTATAAAAAACATTGAAACATTGGAATGGCGTATCGTCGCTATCTACACGTAATGCAGTCTGTTTTTCTTATTTATATATATTTTTTTGGGGGTTAATTTGATTTCTTGTCACGTGAAGAAATTCCTAACGAATCTCTCGGATGTCTCCTCGTCTCCCGTTTATCTCGTCTCCCTCCATCATTCATCGAGCGAACTCGCAACGCGTAAATAAATCGTCTTCAATAAATACAACCGATAGACTATATAAAATAAATAATTTCTGTCGGCCAGCCTCGGCTGAGCCTCGCAAACGATCGAACAGATAGAAATTCTGACTGCGACACTCGAGATTCTCGTCGGTCCCTCGACGAGCTTCTACGTCGGGGTCGATAGTCGTCGAGGGATCGAGATTTACGCTCGTCGATCGTGATGCTACCGAGCTAAGATCAACGCGTTCGTTGCTGTTTCTTCCTTTGATACTCTCGTGATCGATAGCTTTCAATTTTTTACTTTTTAAGTAGAAAAGCTGGTATTTGGATACATAAGAACTCTATTTGGATACTCTAGGATATCTAGGGTATTTGGGATCTTTAGGGTATTTGGGATCTCTAGGGAATTTGGGATCTCTAGGGTATTTTGGAGATCTAGGGTATTTTGGAGCTCTAGGGTTTTTAAGAGATCTAGGGTATTTGGGATCTCTAGAGTATTTTGGAGCTCTAGGGTATTTAGAATATTTAGGGTATTGAGGAGATCTAGGCTATATGGAATATCCAGGGAATTTAGGTTAATTTAGGGTCCCTGCAGTATTTAGGTTATCTAGGGTATTTAGAATAATCTAGGGACTCTGGAGTATTTAGGATATCTAGGGTATTAAAAATATCTAGGGTCTCTGAAGTATTTAGGATCATTAAGGTCTTTAAGCTCCTAAGGTTCAAGGTCTTTGAAATTCCCAGAGTTCTTGATATAATCTCTGAGGTACCTAGGGACTTTGGGGTTTCTAGGTACCTACAGATTTTTAGGGACACTGGAGTTTCTAAAGATCTTGTAGTACCTAGACCCATTAGATCCATAAGGACTATAGGGTTCTTAGGATCCTTGTGTCCTAGGGATCTTGGGACATCTAGGGACTTTTGGATACATAAGAACCATGGTATGCCTTGAACTTGATACATGAAGTCTTTAAGATAGGACCTTGGAATTTCTAGGTATCTTAGGATTTTTAGGGACATTGGAGTTCCTAAAGATCTTGAGGTACCTAGACTCATTGAGTCCCTAGGGACATTAAGGTTCTTAGGATCCTTGTGGAACCTAGGTATCTTGGGACACCTAGAAACTTTGGGAAACCTAAGAACCTATGTATACCTAAACATCTCATAATACTTAGAAATCTCATAGTACCTTAGGTACCCTAGTTCCAAATCAGCTTCCTCTCCCTAAATGATCAATTCCCTAGAAAGTCCCACTATGTTTGCCCCAATATGCTTGCCCACATCTACCAATTAAACTACCAAAAAGAACCTAACATCAAAGTACAAGAAGAGTATTCAGACTTCATTTATCGCCGATAAAAGAAGAAGAAGAAAGGCTATCGATCACGCAAAGTGTCGCGAAGATAACGAGCACACGTCGCGTGTCCACGTTGCAAGGTGTAATCTCTCGTCTCGGATCAATCGACGAGCTGTCAGCCGGGGTGCAATTAACTGACTGGAAGCAAATCGATTGGGAAGCCATTAACGCAAGACACCGGCACCAGCTAATTGCCCGCTCGAATTCCGTGTACGTGTGTTCAACCAAAATTCTCGACGAGACGAGTCTCTTCTCCGACCTTCCTTACAGTCTTATTCGCATCACGAACGTCATATCTCGTTCAGCACCATCCAAGCACCACCCCGAATTACGCGACTCCTCTAGAGCGCTCTCCGACTGATTTCACCCCGTGTATCCTTAAGGCCCGTTAAGGTTTCGGACGCCTTTGATCTGCGATCCCGCGAGGTGGACTCGTGACGCGAACTTCAGGAAAAATCTGTTCTACGAAACCTTCGAGGTTCCAAATTTTCAAGGCCGATTTGGACTTTCAAAAATAGAGTCCCGTTTCGTTCGCAGTCACGTTTCTGGTAGTGTTAGGTGTTAGCTTTGCCCGAAGGGCTCCACCTACCTGTCCACAATTCTACTCGCTACTTTAGTCCACCCGCCAGATCGCAGAAATCGAGGACCCGACGAACACCGGGAGAAGCTCAGCGAATTCGAGGACTCGAGAGCCTTCATCGAAAACCCGCCCTGTGTCCCGAAGCTTCACACGCTGTCCGACGCCACGGACATGGGCCTTTTGTACACCGGCGCGGGTATCCTCGAGAATCCGCCCCTCTCCGACGCCGGTTTGGGGTCCTTCCTAGGGCTGGCCGCCATTTGATTGTCCTGAGGCAACGCGACTGTTCCATTCCCGTCGATCCACGCCCTGGTGAACTCCATGTTGGCGTCTCCCGACCCGTGAGCTTGATAATCCCTCAGCAGGTCCTGCAGCTTCTGGACCACCTCGCGCTCGTCCTGCAGGTGGCCCACCTTCTGCAGAATCTGCTCCAGTAGAGGATTCGCCACCTTGGTAGGCGAGGACTGAAGGGACCCGGTGCTGGACGGCTTGATCCTTCGCCCATTTCTGTCGTACTGGATCCCGTTGGTGTTCTGCCTGGGCAGACTCTGCCTGGCGGGGCTCTTCCTGGAGAAACTAGGTGTCGTGGCGCACGTGGCGGGTGCCTGAGGATTCAGAAAGGTGTCCGACTGGATGCTGGGCCGTTGCTTAGCTTGTCTACCGTTCCAGGTGTTGCTGCCGCTCACGGGGGACTGGCAGGATTTCGGCACGGGAGAGGACGCTTTGCTCAGACTACCGGTTGGTGGCTTTCGAAGGCTGTTACGAATGGCACCTCGTTTCAGGGGACTCCCTTCGGGGCTGGAGTTGCTGTCCCTCGGTGTTCGGCTACCGGACGAGGCTCGGGACACGTTGCTGTTCTCGCGGACTATGGAGCCGGCGCGGGGGGTCCGGTCACCAGAGGAGGACGCTACGCTTCTGGACGGGGAGGCGCGAAGAGGACTCGCTGGACCTATTCGCGTCTTTCTTAGGCCGGTCTCGATGCTCTCGGTCTCCACACAGGACCTCTCCTCGTGGTCGGGCTTCGTGGGTTGCTCTGGAACAGGTTAAACACGTTGATGGGAACATTAATTCTAGTTTGGTATGTTTAACCATCTTCGTGGTTCGTTTATCCACTTAACAACGTGACAATTTATGGTCCTTGTAAGTCTATTGTGATGGTGACACTCGTTCATCCAAGATTTCATTGCCATCATCAAATAAGGCCATCTTGAATCCTTGAATATGACTAATGAAAGGCTCCTTCGGGTAATAAAATATTTCAAGTTGATGGCAAATAATGTACTCAGAAAGCGTGCCAATTTGGAAACAGAGCCATCAGATGGCAATTAACCTCGAAATGTATGCACGCAAAGAAGTTAAAAGGTCCGATTATCATCTCGACTCGTTCCTCCGTTTTGCCCACGCAGCAAGCTAAAACGGGAGATGTCTTCGGGCCCGTCGAATCCTAAATCGGACGAGCGAGATCCTCGTGCAAACTTGACACTTCAATTGACATTTCAGTGATTGCGCGCGAAAACTATGCGAATGTTTGCGTAACGGGTTGCGTAAGCGGACGACAATCCTGCGTTTTGGATACGCGTTTGAAAAGGGCGTTCGTAGTCCTGTCATTGTTGCGGTGGTTTTTATATGCGGTCGAGAAAGTGATTTTCATGAGACTACCAGTTTGAACAGGGTGGGCCAGTTATGTAATCTCTTTAGTCAAATTATGCATGGGCAAGTGTCCGGACGATGTAGAAAACGATTACATTGTAAGTTTATTGAGCGTAAAAAGTTATTGGCAGAGTCATAGCCAATTAGAGGGGCATAAACGAGGTTTAAATCAGGGGAACCAGTTCGAAATCGCTGGATGCATCTTAATGGACCGCTACGTCCGCAGCACGGTGCCAAATCGAATTTTCAATTCTTGTGGAAAGTTGTATGTTGGAGATGTTTTGTGTAACGTGGAAGCGGTCCAGGATAATATCGTTCGTCATAGGAAGGACGTGCTTGTTTTTTGGAATGGTTCTCAGTATCGAGTAGATCACTGTTATTAGGGACTCAATTTATAATATGTGTTACTCAGTATTCAGTACTCATCAGATGCTATTTAGTACTCACTAGTCGAAGTACTAAGTATTTAATACTCATTAGACGCTATTTAGTACTCAGAGAAGTACTCAGTATTTAGTACTCAGTAGTCAACTCAAGACTCATTACATAATAGTAAGTACTAAGTACTACTCAGTATTCGGAACTCACTACTCAGGAGTGGATAGTCACTACTCACTACTCAGTATTTAATCTTGAGTAGTCAACTCAAAACTCAGTACACAGTATTAAATACTAAGTACTACTCAGTACTCTGTACTCATTACTCAGCAGTGGATAGTTACTACTCACTACTCAGTATTTAATACTCAGTACTCAACTTAAGAGTCACTGCACAGTATTAAATACTAAGTACTACTCAGTACTCGGTACTCGCTACTCAGCAGTAGATACTCACTATTCACTACTCAGTATTTAATACTCAGTAGTCAACTTAAGGCTCACTACACAGTATTAAACACTTAGTAGTACTCAGTATTCGGTACTCATTACTCAGTACTGTATAGTCACTACTCATTACTCACTACTCAGTATTTAATACTCAGTACTCGTCATTTAATACCCCATCACTTGAGATCCATTACTCAGTCCTTAACTTGCTACACATTTAGTTTACAGTACTCAGTGCAGAGTAGTCAGTACTCAGTATTTAATACTCAGCAGTTACTACTCAGTATTTAGTACTCAAGACTCACTACTCAGCATTTGGTAGTCACTACTCACTGTTCAATATCTAATACTCAATACTCACCATTTAATACCTTGTCACTTAAGATCCACTACTTACTACTCAGTATTCCACATCTAGTTTCCAGTACTCAATATCTAGTACTCAGTATTTAATACTCAAGTACTGACTACTCAACACTGCAGTTAGGTCTAGATGACATGTCTATACACTTCTAATACAATCAAACGTACATTACTTAAAAAGACAGTTGTTTGGTCTCAGTGTTATTTCAATACTCAGTACCTAGTACTCAATACTCACTACTCAAGTACTGGCTACTCAACACTCAAGTCAAAAATAGATGACATGTCTAGATACTTCTAGTGCAATCAAAAGTACATTACTTCAAAAGCAATAGCTTAGTCTCAGTGTCATTTTAATATTCAGTATCTAGTACTCAATGTTCACTACTCAAGTATTGACTACTCAACAGTCAAGTTAAGTCTGGGTCACATGTCTAGATACTTTTAGTGCAATCAAACGTACATTACTTCAAAAGCAATAGCTTAGTCTCAATCTCATTTCAATACTCAATATCTAGTACTCAATGTTCATTATTCAAGTATTGACTACTCAACAGTCAAGTTAAGTCTGGGTCACATGTCTACATACTTTTAGTGCAATCAAACGTACATTACTTCAAAAGCAATAGCTTAGTCTCAATCTCATTTCAATACTCAGTATCTAGTACTCAATGTTCACTACTCAAGTATTGACTACTCAACAGTCAAGTTAAGTCTGGGTCACATGTCTACATACTTTTAGTGCAATCAAACGTACATTACTTCAAAAGCAATAGCTTAGTCTCAATCTCATTTCAATACTCAGTATCTAGTACTCAATGTTCACTACTCAAGTATTGACTACTCAACAGTCAAGTTAAGTCTGAGTCACATGTCTAGATACTTTCAGTGCAATCAAACGTACATTACTTCAAAAGCAATAGCTTAGTCTCAATCTCATTTCAATACTCAGTATCTAGTACTCAATGTTCACTACTCAAGTATTGACTACTCAACAGTCAAGTTAAGTCTGGGTCACATGTCTAGATACTTTCAGTGCAATCAAACGTACATTACTTCAAAAGTAGAAGTTTAGTCTCAGTATCATTTCAGTACTCAGTATTGAATACTCAAGTAGTAGCTACTCAACACTTAACTTAACTCTGCCTAACATACCCCTACGACATTTTTACTGGAATCAAAAGTATATAATTCGAAAGCAGTAGTCCAATATCACAAAGAACTTTCCAAGAGCTACTGTTACTCAACATTTTGGACCACCCTATAACTAATTAATATTCAAAGTACACGAACACACGTTACGGAGGCGAGTACAGGTTGGCCTGACATTTAGCCGACTCCGAAGTATTCGACGGAGGAAGGGAACCGTACACGTGTGCGTGTTTGTGGAAGAGCGTGGGCGAACTTCAACAACAACCTGTCCTCGGAACAATCGCCAGCGGTCGATCCTCGATAACGCTTACACGCTTTGCTACGAATATAGCCCACTGCGCGCGTTCCACGCACTTGACACACGCGATCTTGCCCATGTGAATGATGCTTACGGCCTCTTATTTTCGACACTGTTCTTTCTTATTCTCGCTCCTCTTGGATGATAAGTGTAAGAGTAAGATCAATTGGAACCGGGTTGGTCAACATCTACCTACTTGTTTTACGAGATTTGTGTCTTGGAAAACTCTGTGTTGCTGATTGTGAGGATGTGAGAAAATTTGATGGAAGGGTAGAGGGTTGGTTGATGAATTAGAGATTTTTGAAGACGATCATAGGGGGACAAATTTTTGTATTGTTGAGTTTCTGAACTTAGAGGTTCTTGGAGTTCAAGATATCTAAATATCAAAATTATGAAATGTCTAAATTTACAAGGTTCCTTAAATTCCTCAAATTCCCTAAATTCCTAAAATTTCCAAAATTCTCCAAATTCCCCAAATTCCTAAAATTCTAAAAATTCCCAAAATTCTCAAAATTTCTCAAATTCCAAAAATTTCTAAAATTTTCAAAGTTCTCCAAATTTCCTCAAGTCCCCAAACTCCCCAAAATTTCTAAAATTCCTAAAATTTCTAAAACTCCCAAAATATCCCAAATCCCCCAAACTCCTCAAATTCTCAAAATTTCCCCAATTCTTCAAATTCCCCAAATTTCCCAAACTCCCCAAATTCCCTGAATTCCCTAAATTTCCCAAACTCCCAAAATACCCCAAATTCCCCAAACTCCTCGAATTCTCAAAATTTCCCCAATTCTCCAAATTCCCCAAATTTCCCAAACTCCCCAAATTCCCTGAATTCCCTAAATTTCCCAAACTCCCAAAATACCCCAAATTCCCCAAACTCCTCGAATTCTCAAAATTTCCCCAATTCTCCAAATTCCCCAAATTTCCCAAACTCCTCAAATTCCCTGAATTCCCTAAATTTCCCAAACTCCCAAAATACCCCAAATTCCCCAAGCTCCCCAAATTCCCCAAATTCCCCAAATTCCCCAAGCTCCCCAAATTCCTCAAATTCCTCAAATGCCTAAAATTTCCAAAATTCCCAAAATTGCAAACCGTCAAAAATTTCCAAAACTCCCTAAATTCTCCAAATTCTCCAAATTCCCCAAATTCCCTAAATTCCCCAAAATTCCCGCACCAAATCCTCTCCTCCCCATCTCCCGACTCCTCAACTCATCTTCCAAGACCCTCATCTTCGAATCGCATCGTCTCGAGCAATCCTCCGAGCGGAATGAAAACGAATTTGACGGCAAAACGTTTCGACAACACCCACGAGTGACTGTCCGAAGTAGGCCACGCTAGAAAGCGAATAAGAAAAAGCGTCGAAAGAGTCTGGAACCCATCGATCCCTATAGGAGCTGAAAACACAAGAGCACAATACCACCGTTTGTTCGTCCCCTTGTTCCCCCGTCCTCCGCGATCGCGACATCCACCCTCTCCGTGTGCATATTAAACTGAATGACTGGCTTTGATCGAAAAGCCGCGAGTATTATGCGTTTTCACCGCAGCGGGACGCGATTATCGCGATCTTGAGACGATTTCACTTGTC
The DNA here is from genome assembly GCF_050947335.1 of Megachile rotundata. Taxonomy (NCBI): domain Eukaryota; kingdom Metazoa; phylum Arthropoda; class Insecta; order Hymenoptera; family Megachilidae; genus Megachile; species Megachile rotundata. The sequence continues at coordinate 11,603,473 of NC_134997.1, forward strand.
TCCGCGAGCAACACGCGAGCCTCTCGTTTGCGATTATGAAACGAGACGCTTCGATGCGATTCTAGATTTTAATTGCTGCCTCGAGAAACATTAAAGCCGACTTTTGTCGTTTCTCAATGGTATACGTCCTTAACGCTTAACGGGTTGCTGTTATTTTGCGTCTTCTTCAATATTTTTTTTTTGTGAGAATTAAATAAACTGGGCGCGGTTTTAATTTTGTGGAGTTTGGTGTTCTTTAGGGGGACAGTAAGATATGATCTTGTAAAGTGGAAGACTGAAGTTGCAGACTCTTGCGGCGGACATACGAGTCACATATGTGTGCGTCATGAGTGCGTCACCATATTGTGGGACAAAGGGTGAGTTCTGAGTATCAGACCTTCAGAGCTGAGTATGAACTTAATACCAGTACTGAGAACTAGAGTAATATCTATTTATGTTGAGTACCAAATAGCAATGCTAGATATTAAGTCTTCAAAGTTAACATGGACTATTCAGCTAACACTTCATCAGTGATTAAATCTCCAGACCTAACTCAGTGTTGAAGCATCATTGACTACCAAATTTTCAGAATTGAACTATGTATTTAATATCTAATACTGTAATATGAATATTTAACATGGAACCAATGTGCTCAATATCCAAAATAAAATAATTATCCAACGCAAAATACCCCACATTTCAGATCAGACTTAAATGTCACCGTAACTCGAAGGTACCTCTACTCAAGAGTCTGCGAGTCTTGCGTCTGCGAGAGTTACGTCAAGTCCAACGCATTAAACCAACATTACACCTCGATATTCACGTAAGAACCATCGAGAGCCCACGCACCGTCCACCGACCATAAATCAAGTCCCTAGTCCGAACAAGATCGCGGTCCAACAAAAACCAGTAAAAAAAAAGACACTCACTTTGACAATCGGCAACCGTGGGCGATCCCTGCGTGCACGTTCCAGGATTTCCGTTGGTGCTGGGTGGCTGGACGGCTCCCAAACTTCGATAACCCTCGTCGGACATCTCGCTACAGTTGTCAGAATGTTCGCCATCGCCGTGGGGCGATTTGCTGCTGCCGTAATGCACCGTCTCTTTTCCAAAGTTCTCTAACACCGGCTCCTCTTTAATCGCTGGAGGACTGGGAGTTGGACTGCGACTGCTGGAGTCCTCGCGACATTTGTAATTGTAGATCGTCGGCTCGTACTTCGGGGTGTCGTCTTTTTCCACTGCTCGGCGCGCTACTCCACCCTCCACCACGTAACGCTTCGTGAATTCCTCGGAGAGAGGGGCTTTCGTACGGGTTTCTTGGTCCTTCTTTGCATCCTGGAACAATTGGAGACGATCGTGGAATGATTATGGAGGTGGTTCAATTTTTGGAGCTATCTTTGGTAGGAGGGTTGGTTTAAGGGATTAAGTTAGTTTGTTTTTTTGGGTACCTAAGTTTCTAAGTATTTAAATTCCCAAGAGTACATGTGAACATGTGAACACTATCTGAGTACATGTGAACATGTGAACACAATCTGAGTACATGTGAACATGTGAACAGAATCTGAGTACATGTGAACATGTGAACACAATCTGAGTACATGTGAACATGTGAACACAATCTGAGTACATGTTCACATGTGAACACAATCTGAGTACATGTGAACATGTGAACACAATCTGAGTACATGTGAACATGTGAACACAATCTGAGTACATGTGAACATGTACTCAGCACAAATTCACATGTACAACTCATTTGCCTAAGTATCTAAGTTTGCACATACTCTAACTCACAAGTTAGACACATGTCGCAAAGTCTACTCTTCAAATCCCCATTTAGCAAGACTCTTAATTATCAAAGTCCTAAACTTCTAAACCCACAAGTCCCAAATGTCCAAATGTCCAGATGATCAAGTGTCCAAATGTCTAGATGATTAAATGTCCCAATGTCCAGATGATCAAATGTCCAAATGTCCAGATGATCAAATGTCCAAATGTCCAGATGATCAAATGTCCAAATGTCCAGATGATCAAATGTCCAAATGTCCAAGTGTCCAAGTGTTCAAATGTCCAAATGTCCAAATGTCCAAATGTCCAAATGCTCAAATATCCAAATGTCCAAATGTCCAAATGTCCAAATGTCCAAATGTCTAAGTGTCTAAATGTCCAAATGTCCAAGTGTCCACATGTCCCAGAGTCCACACTCCAAATCCCCATTTAGCAAGACCCTTAATTACCAAAGTCCCAAACTTCCAAGTCCCAAGTGTCTAAATGTCCAAATGTCCAAATGTTCAACTGCTCAAATGTCCAAATGCTCAAATGTCCAAATGCTCAAATGTCCAAATGTCCAAATGTCCACACTTACTTTAACAAGCTCCTCCACTTCCAAATATCCTCCTTCCCACATCCTTACATTACCAAATCTCTCAATCCCCAAATCCCCAAATCCCCAAATTCCCAAATTCCCAAATTATCCAACCTTCCATCCCCTCCCTCCTTCCCCTTCACCCACCACCCCTTTCAAAACGCCAAACCCAACCTAACCTCCCAGACCTAACCTCCTCTCCTTCCATAATTCCACCTCTCACCTTAGCTTCCTGATGCCTTCCATGATGCGTCGGCGAAGCATCCTCAAAACTCCTAGCAGGCGAATCAAGTACAGACCCGGTCCTCACATGTTCCTTAGGACTAACAGATCTGAAGTTCTGCGCCTTCGGAGTAGGCGATCTCGATCGCTGTTTCCCGAAATCGGCAGGCTGATGACTGGGACTCGCCAGGAATTTCCTCTGCGGCGTGGGACTCCTCGAGCGGTTGATCTTCCTGTGCTCGTCCTGTTGCTGTTTCCCTGGCTGGTGAGGCGTGGGCGATCGGGAGCGATTGCTGGAAACGCTTCTGGCCGCGTGCAGCTGCGTTGTTTGCTGGTTTTGCGTTCCGCCGCAGGAACCGACGCTCGACGCTGAACTCCGCCGAGTTCTAGGAGGTGATCTGCGGATCAGTTTTGAGCTCTTTCTAAACCTATACGGGGCTGGCAATTTGTGCTAATCGGTGTCTGACGATGGTCAGATATGTTCATTGTGTAGCTAATTTAATTTGAATTGAATTGGGGTGCGTGTACTGTGAGGTCGCGGTAACTGAGCGGGACTTAAACGATCAGTTAACGCGACCGTAAGGGAATACTGATGGAAACTGAAGAGTTTAATAGATTTTGGTGGTTGCTTATAGCAAGTTTTGTATTTTGGATAATTTTTTGGTACTTTCTAGCACATTTTGCCTGACCCTCTCTTTGTACAGTAGAGTTTTTATTGATGTGTTGGACTGATTGTTTTATGTGATTGGTAGAAATTGTTGGTGACAACCAAAATAATTTTGGACGAACTGATACATGAAACTATTATAGAATATGTTACTACTACTACTACTGTTATGGAACGACTGTTATAAGACGAAAGTGAAGTTTAATTAAGTTTGAAAGAGAGAGTTAGTCAACGCTAGAAAGTTAGAAGTAGAAAATTGTTACGATCTGAGACTTGATCAAAAGTCAACATCCCAAATTTCACCAAAATCCCAAAATACACCAACCACAAATGTATTCCTCGAAGTGCATCACAGCTGGTAGAAAATCATGGCGTAATGAATGACTGCCGATAAATAAATGACACCTTAGAAGCAGCAAATTACTCACCTTTCGTAATGCACCTGCGCGCTACCAAGGTCGAAGGACCCTCCAGCCTTTTGAATCAACTTCGCTGAGATCATCGAGCGATGCGCTGCAATCGAATTGAAAAAAAATGTATATGTGGCTATACACGCGACACTCATCGAATGATTACGCAATGGGACATGTTTTTTATTTTTGTTTTCTTCACCGAGGAAGTTTAACGTCACTTCAAATTGATATCCATAGAATACGACTCTATAGGCCAGACGTTCTTTTCGAAATGCGACATCTCTTTTGTTCTTTTGTAGCGAATTAAGTTTTCTTTTTGGAGAAACTGGTGACAGATGTGCGAATGTCGGATGACCAAAGTGAAGCTTCAAATTATCATATCTAGATTGTAGTCACATTACCTTCAAGCCAACATAAGTTTTCACCTAGTCATCAAATTTTTAAGGTTTTAATTAGGCTATTTCTTGGGTTAGGACATAATGTGCAATATAACTAGATGCAAAATTATGTTAGCATCAAGGTAATGTGATGATCTTAGGTAATGAAGCTAATCGATCTCGGAGGCCAGTTGACGTATTTTGATTATGTCACTAACAAAAATAAAGTTCTAGTAATACGCGATGATGTGTGATGATAAAATAGAAAAATTGCAGGATATAGAAGGTTTACTTACAGGTGCGGCACCGACAGGGGTCATGTTTGTCCAGATAGTGGCTGAGGGTGTCCCATCCTCCACCGACTCGCACCATAACGTGACTTCGTAAAATTCTCACGAAAATCAACACCTTCGTGTCTCCAATTCGGTATTTTCCTTCGGATACGCGGATCATGGGGAACTGTGTGGGACATGTGCATCTTTCGACCAGATCTCGGACCTGAAACAAGGAAATTACGATTTCGATTAATACAGATGTATTAATTATACGGGGTGATAGTTTGCACGAGTATATTTTTGGTATTTGAGAATTTAGGGAAGGTGGGAACTGGGGAAGGTTGGAATTGGGAAAGGTGGGAATAGGACAAGGTGGAAATTGGACAATGTAGAAGTTGGACAATGTGAGAATTGGATAATGTAGAAATTGGGGAAGGTGGAAATTGGACAAGGTGAAAATTGGACAATGTGGGAATTGAACAATGTGGGAATTGAGGAATGTAGGAATTGGGGAATGTGGGAATTGGGGATTGTGGGAATTGGGGAATGTGGGAATTGGGGAATGTGGGAATTGGGGAATGTGGGAATTGGGGAATGTGGGAATTGGGGAATGTGGGAATTGGGGAATGTGGGAATTGGGGAATGTGGAAATTGGGGAATCTGGGAATTGGGGAATGTGGGAATTGGAAAGAGTGGGAATTGGGAAGTGTGGAAATTGGGGAATGTGGGAATTGGGGAATGTGGGAATTGGGGAATGTGGGAATTGGAAAGAGTGGGAATTGGGAAGTGTGGAAATTGGGGAATGTGGGAATTGGGGAATGTGGGAATTGGGGAATGTGGGAATTGGGGAATGTGGGAATTGGGGAAAGTGGGAATTGGGGAATGTGGGAATTGGGGAATGTGGGAACTGGGGAATGTAAGAATTGGGGATTGTAGGAATTGGGAAATGTGGGAATTGAACAATGTAGGAATTGGAAAACTTAAAAATAGGAAAATTTGTAAATAGAAAAATTTGCAAATTAAAAAATTTGAAAACTAATTAATCCAGAAAATAATAAATACAGAAATCTATAAACCTTGAACCACCCCAAAATAACCCTTCTACCTCTCCAACTATCCACACCTAAAAAACCCATCAACATAGAAACACAACATAGAAACACAGAACTAAAAAAACATTTAGCTTTCCGTAACAAAAATTCCCTAGAGGTAGAGTCGTAGGAAATTCAATAGCGCGGAACAAGTTTGACGGAACAAAGCAAAGCGAACACGAGTTTTCCGTCGCGTTCTTAACACGTTTTTTCAACGTTTTCAAACGCAAGGTGAAAGCAGAAACTCCGCGCCCTATCTGTCTGTCCGTCAAACACGCTCGCGGTGTTCTCGCCGCGTCGTAATTCCTCGCGAGTTTTATCCGCTCGCTTGTTAATTTCGTTCCGGCCGTCGTCGCGCGTGTGCTTCCTTCAACCGCGCATAAACGATTTTCTTTTCTTTCCTCCTCTTTTATTTATCGATCCTTTTTTTCCCCTCCATCGAGAGACGACGTACGACTACGTGTCAATTCCTCGACTCGAAAATTACATGCCTGGAAATTCGAGTTTCACGCGCTTGATTTATGCTAACCAATTGATTTTTTATGCTTCTTGTTTCTTTACTTTTTTATTTTCAATATACTGTTCATGATAAGAAGTTTGTTGATGCTTCAGATTGAAACTTTAAAGATGTTTCACTTTTGTGATTGATAAAATTTTATGCTGAGAAAGCTTAACTCTTATTGGTTAAAGTTTTAGTTTATAAGATTTAATTAAGCCTTTGTACTATATCATGACGAACTCGTGACGCACTCTTGAAGTACTTGTGACGCACTCATGACACACGTGACGCACTCAGAACGCATTCTACACACATTCGTGACATACGTGACGCACTCATGACGCACTCTACTTTGACTATAAGTTCAAGAATGCTAAAATCCCAAAATTTCAACATAGAACCCTAACCATAAACCTCAACCTAACCTATCACTTCCTACGCACCAATACCCTAATGCAAAAACTTCCTCTCAGTATGCGACATCCTCGCAACCCTCCATAACCCACATATCCGGATAAAAGGCTCCTCCACAAAGGGATCCCAAAATCCGTGTGGCAGAAGAAACACAGCCACACCTCCAGCCCCCTAATTAAACGCAGAATGAAACACGTCTCCCTGTTCGTCTCATTCTTGCAACCCTCTCCGATCGGAATGAAAGTCTGAATGCCGTTGCAGACAGCGGTAGCCGGGAACAGCGATCGATCGGAACCAGAGGGTGTTCCGTGGAAATTTCCGGGGACCGACGGTGCGACGAGCATTTACGCGATCGTTGTAAATCATTCGGAGGAGAGAAAAATGTCATCGGCAGAGACAGGGTTGGGCTCGGGGGATGGAGGGGACAGCCCGTGGCCAAGAATCACCGCGGCTCTATGATCCGGTAATAAATAATTTTCACCGTGGCAGGAGACCGCCTGCCTGTGGGTGTTCGCACGTAAATGATATATATTTATACCGGCCGATTCGACGCGCCGATAACGGAGCGTAATCAATAACGCGGCCGACTTAATACGCCGTGAGGAAAGTTCTTCCATAACGGACCACCTTGTCTGTGCCTCTGTAATTGCCCGAATACTCTCCTTTGCAAAACCTTTTCCATTTTTGTTGAAACGTTTCGTTCATTTTTTTTACTGTTTTATTCTATTCAAATATTTTTTACACCTTTTCTCCCAAATGTTTCATAGGAATATATCAAACTCTTCATTGTCAAATTCCTATATTGTTGAAGAACAAAAATATTTTTATCGAGTATGAATTTTTATTAAATAAATAGTTCTGTCGAAACACGAAATTCGATTGAAGTGCAAATATGAGACTGATTTGTTTAGTGCTATTGTCAAGAGTGCGACATATGTGCGTCATGAGTGTATCACGTGTGTGTCATGAGTGCGTCACGTGTGTCACGAGTGTGTGTAGAGTGCGTCACGTGTGTCACGAGTGCGTCAATTATTGTCACGTGTGTGTAGAGTGCGTCACGAGTGCGTCACGTGTGTCACGAGTGCATCTCGAATGCATGTAGAGTGCGTCTCGAGTGTGTCACGAATGCGTGTAAAGTGCGTCATTAGTGCGTCACATGTGTCACGAGTATGTAGAGTGCGTCACGAGTGCGTCACGTGTGTGTGTAAAGTGCGTCACGAGCGCGTCACAAATGCATGTAGAGTGCGTCTCAAGTGCGTCACGAATGCGTCACGAGTATTAGAGTGCGTCACGAATACCTGTAGAGTGCGTCATTAGTGCGTCACGTGCGCCACGAGTAAGTAGAGTGCGTCACGAGTGCGTCACGAATGCATGTACAGTGCGTCACAAGTGCGTCCCAACACTACAAAAGAATCAATTCACATTACGCTATTTCGAAAGTAATAAATATCCCCACAGATCATCAAGAGAAACGATGAACGATTTTAATCCACACAATCGCGAATGCCAGAAGCGTACTCGCTGTTCCTGTTGACGTGGATAGTTTGCGTCACGCCATTTCTTGTTCCAAATATTTCATTTCTGGTGACGTTCGACAGGATGTATCTGTCCCATAGTAATCAGCGAATTATGCAAACCCTTGAAAAGGTGTCGGGATTTGATCCGTTGATTACGCGTAACACCTGTTCGACACACTTTTACCGCCGCTGTCTTTCTTCACTTTTTTTTTTTTTTATAGAAGCTTGAATAAATTTCGCAGGGAGCGTCGACATCGATTTTAATAATGCTAATCTCACTGGCGACCTTTCATGTCCGCTTTGCGACACACCAATTGTCTACGATCCGTTAACTTTGTAGGCTACATATTTCCTGCTCGACTGTAATTATTCTACGCTGAATTTTCACTGGGCTTTTTCGCAATGTAATTCAATATGGCCGACGTCTTTAGTTTACTCTTTGAAGATTTGCTATTTTGAGGATTTACTGTTTGTTAATTTACTTTTTTGAGGTTATGATTTTGGGTGGAATCGATGGAGGTTATGTTATAAGTTTGAGGTTAACCTAACTTGTCTGGACAGTGCGTCATACAGAGCTAAGTAATTATTGTCACAATGTTAAGACTATTTAAGAAAGTTAAAATTTTAGGTACATTAAATATTCAAGGAGCCTTGATTATGCAGAAGATAATCAGAATTGAAGGCAAACTTCAATTGCACATGTTCCAATTCCACATATCTCAACTCCACATATTCCACTTCCACATATCCCAACTCCACATATCCTAATTCCACATATCCCAATTCCACATATCTTAATTCCACATATGACTAACTCCACATATCCCAAATCCACATATGACCAACTCCACATATCCCAAATCCACATATGACTGACTCCACATATCCCAACTCCACATATCCCAAATCCACATATCTCCAAATCCACATATCCCAATTCCACATATGACTAACTCCACATATCCCAACTTCACATATCCCAAATCCACATATGACCAACTCCACATATCCCAATTCCACATATGACTAACTCCACATATTCCAACTCCACATATCCCAAATCCACATATCTCCAAATCCACATATCCCAATTCCACATATGACTAACTCCACATATCCCAACTTCACATATCCCAAATCCACATATGACCAACTCCACATATCCCAATTCCACATATGACTAACTCCACATATCCCAATTCCACATATCTTAATTCCACATATGACTAACTCCACATATCCCAACTCCACATATCCCAAATCCACATATCCCAATTCCACATATGAAAAGACAATTATAGTTCGTCTTCTTCGAACTGAAAGTGCGTCACGTGAGCCATATTGCAAGGCAAGATTAGGTTAGCTTACTTCAGCAATCTCTAACTGCAATCTTAACATTCTACTTCTACAATTACTTAACAAGTTTCCTCACAAAATTAATTCCTATAAATTATACAAATAAATTACACTTCATAAACGTACTAATAAAATATATTCTAATACATACTAACAAAAATATGCTTCACCAAAATTATTGCTAACAAAAGAACGTTCAAATTTGAAACTTCAAGAAGCAAAAATTATCAAGTCTTCCATATCTCCATAAAAAAGTGCGATTGCAACAAGTGACACATCTAACATCCGAGAAAGGAAACGCAAATGGCGTACTTTACACCGGAAGTCGAAGCGAGAGGCAAACGATCTAGAATAATTCCACGAGTAAGCTGAAACTGTCGGGAGAAAAATCCAGGAATTAATTCGGTGTGGGTGGCATTCTCTCTATCCGATGAGTAATCCAATATTATTTTTAGCCACATATCCTGACCTCCGTTAACTATCAGTATGAAGCATCCTAACCTCAGATTACTCTACGAAATTCGTTCGAATCGTAGTGAACGATTAACGTAGCCATCGTAGAGGATCGGTGGCAGGCAATAAACTCGTAAGACGCTTCTCGTTTGTTCAACAACCTTTCGCACTCGTGTCGCAACCATACTTCCGCGTGTCGACGTGTCTATTAACATAACAACGCCAGGAAACTAATCCTGCCAGGACTTTCCTTGCCACGTGACCTCTTGTGTTTCCTGCGCTGGCGAATGTAACCTTGGAGGTATGAGGGAGTCTTTACTTGGATTCGTTAGTTGGACGCATTTAAATTTTGTTGTTTAGGAGGAGTATTGTTGGTTTTTAATGGGAATTTTTTGTGTTGAGTGATGGGAGGGGATTGGTACTTGGTGAGGGTGTAATAGATTTGCAAATTTCGAGGTTTACAAATTTGTAGATTGACAGATTTCAAGATTCCCAAATACCTAGATTTGCAAATTTTCCACATATGTCAAGTCGACATATCCTAATTCCACATATTCCAATTCCACATATGCCCAAATCCACATATCCCAACTCCACATATGACTAACTCCATATATCCCAACTCCACATATCCCAATTCCACATATGACTAACTCCACATATCCCAATTCCACATATGACTAACTCCACATATCCCAATTCCACATATGACTAACTCCACATATCCCAATTCCACATATGACTAACTCCATATATCCCAACTCCACATATCCCAATTCCACATATGACTAACTCCACATATCCCAATTCCACATATGACTAACTCCACATATCCCAATTTCACATATGACTAACTCCATATATCCCAACTCCACATATCCCAATTCCACATATGACTAACTCCACATATCCCAATTCCACATATGACTAACTCCACATATCCCAATTCCACATATGACTAACTCCATATATCCCAACTCCACATGTGACTAACTCCACATATCCCAACTCCACATATCCCAATTCCACATATGACTAACTCCACATATCCCAAATCCACACATCCTCAAATCCACATATCCCGAAATCCACATATGCCCAAATCCACATATCCCAAATCCACACATCCTCAAATCCACATATCCCAAATCCACACATCCTCAAATCCACATATCCCTACTCCACATATCCCAAATCCCCATATCTCAAATCCCCCTATCCCTAACTTGCAAATTCTAAAAAATCCCCAAATCCCAAATCCCCTTATACCTAGCTTTATATCTCCATATCCCAAATCCCAAATTTCCAAATTCCAAATCCCAAATCCTCCTACCCCAACTTACAAAATTCTAAAAAGCCCCAAAAATCAGCAAGTGGAGTCCTATTCCCCCTAGTTTATCACATTCTCCTCTTTAGCCATCAAATTTGCTCCTCTCCGTCCATCACATCAAATTCTTCATCATTCGATTACGCCCTCCCGTCGTTCAAACGTAAACTAAATCCAACGCAAAATTCTCCTCCAAAGTAAAAGCAAAATATTTTCATCGGAATTCTCCTTCTTTCCTCCACAAAAACAGACGATATTTGTTTAAATCCGCACGCGTCTATTTCCGTAGAAGTAAACGGCTCGTAGAGGACGTATTATTACGTCGAATCGGTTCACGGAAGAGGCGTGCTTGTCTTTTTTAATAAGCAGAAAGCTCAGGATCATGGACATCTAAACGACACGGTAAAGCCGATTGCGAGATTTTTCGCGATCGAACGAGCAACGAAGAAGGAAGACGACGATCGTAACAGCTATGCGCGACCGGTAATTACCCTGTGATACGAGGAATTATCCGGCTGCCATTAGCTCGGTTACCAGTGCGACTCCAGTCTTCCGTTTTCTCGTCAAACCGTTTTCTAAGACCTCCCAGTTCGACTTTCCCTAGTGGTGATATCATTGGAAAATTTCGAACAAAAAGTTTGCTTAATGGATGTTTGTAGGACGTTTATACTGTTGTGAAATCGTTGAGAATGAATGTGGAAAGAATGTTAAGGTAAAATGTGAGGTGTGTGATGTTGGGAATAGTTGTAGATGTAGTTTTAGATGTAGTTTTATATTCTAGGTGTAGTTGTGGATGTAGTGCTAGGTGTAGTTGTGGATGTAGTGCTAGGTGTAGTTCTAGGTATATTCTAGGTGTAGTTGTAGTGCTAGGTGTAGTTCTAGGTACAGTAGGTGTAGTTCCAGATGTAGTGCAATCTGTGGTTGTAGATATAGTTCTAGATGTAGTTCTAGCTCTAGGTATAGCTCTAGGTATAGTTCTGAGGACCAGTGGTACTAGCTGTCATAGGTAGACTATTGTGGATGGTACACTGTTCCAGATCCTTAGCTATTAGAGTATCTAGGTGTCTGACTACTTTAGCACTCAAATATCTGGGTCTTCAATGCTCTACCTATCAAACTTCTATGACATTATGTATACTTCTGGGTATAGATCCTAACATCAATGGTAGTAGGCTGTTCTATCTAGAAAACTGTTCCAGACAGTACACTGTTCCAGATCCTTAGCTATTAGAGTATCTAGGTGTCTGACTACTTTAGCACTCAAATATCTGGGTCTTCAATGCTCTATCTATCAAACTTCTATGACATTATGTATACTTCTGGGTATAGATCCTAACATCAGTGGTAATAGTCTGTACAAGATTATTCAGATAGTACACTGTTCCAGATCTTTAGCTATTAGAGTATGTAGCTGAATATTTTAACACTCAAATATCTGGGTCTTCAGTGCTCTATCTATCAAACTTCTATAATATTAGATATACTTCTAGGTGTATTCCCTAGGATCAGTGGTAGTTCTAGGTGCAGTGTCTGCTCTGCGTACAAGACTGTTCACATAGTACACTGTTCCAGATCTTTAGCTATTAAAGTACTTAGGTGTCTGAATATTTCAGCACTCATATGTGAGTCCCACATGCTCCTTAACCTCAGATAATCCTATAACACCCTAGATACCCCTAAACAATATCCACCTGCAACTCTAACAAGCATCAGCATGTACCAATGTCAAATCTACCAATCCTACTCATACCTACTCATTCTAAACAATGCATAACACTTGCATACTTTGCATTACAGTGACTGCAAAGTATTTCATCTTCATCCGCATCAACTTCACCCAACCTCAAATCACCCAATCGTTCACAGTTAATTTCGGAAGTTTCAATTATCTGATTTAGTTACAGTAAATAAAATATTGAAAATCAAAGGGTGAACAGTACTCGTATAGTCGTCACTGGTGTGCAGTCGCGTATCGTTGGAGAACAAGCAGCGTGTGGCGCATTGCAGGTGAGCGGACAGGATGAATGGTTATGATGCTATAATGCAAGGCCGCCACGGCTTACGTAATAGAGGCTAACCTAACGATACGGAATACGGTTCGTTATCGGTGCAATCGTTGAGAAAGGGTCGGAGAGGGGAAGAGTGATTAGGAAATTTTCGTCGTACATTGAATGCATCAGGAGATGCATTCTTTCTTTTTTTTTCTACAAATATCTTTCACTAATCACTTTTTTTTATTGAGTTACAATGACACTCGTATCTTTCGTGTACATTCATTGTTACAATTTGGAATTTCTAAGAAATAATTTTTAATAATATTTTTATACATAATGTGTATGTGTATTTATTTTTTCTTATTGTAACAATGTACTTATTGTAACTGTTACTTATTGTAACAGTTGTCAAGAAATAATTTTGTCTTTTGCAAATTTAAAAGTGGAGTGGATCTTCATATTAATGGAGGAAACTCATTATTGACAGCAATGTAATTTCCTAGTCATGTTATTGATTAATCAGAAATAGAATGCACGTAAAGGTTGCAGTCGATCGCTGAATTAACTTCGCCCCAAATACTGAATTTATGACATAACCTTTTCGTGTACCAAATTTCTTAGTAGATCACCTTCAGATCTGAAGAACCTCTAACTCTAAAAACCTTGAGGTGCTCCAGTACATCTAGAATCTAAATTCTGTGGATCATCCATATGGTCATCAATTTCTTCAGACGTCAAATAGAATGTATTAGATAGTCCCAAAATTAGGATTCCAAGGTACCTTACAGTTTCCTAAATTCCTAAATTGCTCTAAATTTCCTAAGTAAGATCTCTACTTGTCTCCACTTATCTCTACTATAAATTACCTCTTCCCTAAAATATTGCGTAGCAAAAACCACCAATGAGTCAACTCATAGTTCATCTGACTCTAACAACTCAAGAAAGTATATTTGATCAAAGTTAAAATTACTTGCCCTACAGTACCTTGGTCCCTAAATTCTCCAAGATCTCTCTAAGATCTATCTTACCTAACTCTACCATCTTCAAAAATATCACCCAGCAAAAATCACTCACCCATCGCTAACTCATCTCGAGTTCACCTCAATCTACCAATCACAGTCTACCAATCATCTCAGTCTAGCAAACTCGATCGAAAAGGTTGATGAAGCTAGTTCGCAAAGAGTTACATAAGGGAATAAAAAGTGTCGTCGACATTTAATAACACGGTGTATACACGGAGAAAGTGATGGAACGCCTGAAGATCCTGATCGGTATCTCCTCCGTATCGCCGGGCAGATCTTCCCAGGAGGATCCGAGGGGAGTTCGTGGGAAGTTGAAAAGAACCATGATCGCGATCATGGCGTTTCTTGATCATGAAAATGAGTCGCTGCACGAGCTCGTTTCCCGGAGAAAATGAAAGTCCCTGGGGAGCTGCGATCGATGTCTGTTCTAGCGTTCAACGCTACAGGTTGAGATCAATACTATCTTTTAGTATCCTTCCAAACTTGTGGACTTTTCTGGGTGATCAAAAGGCCTAACTAGGACAGCAAGTCCTTTGGAGACCCATTTCTATTGCTACATTAATGAATCTGAAAGCCTCTTCAAATCTTTGTTCCAGTTGGTCGAAGTTTTTTAGACATTTTCTGAGGTACCTCAAGATTCGACTTATCTGAGTGCTTGGGTAAACGATGGCTTTGGTTTAGATACCGTTGTCTCTGTGGAAGGGTGATACAAATGTCCCTGATAGGGAATTTGGGTTATACGATACGGGATTTGGGTTAAGAGGTATTAAGTTTTTGGGCTGTTTTAATTAACTCGACCAGTTCAAAGGAAACAGAGGCTCATTTCTTTGATTGCTGTTTCTTTGTCGGAATTTACCGATAAGATATGGTACGGTGGAATATACAGACGTAATGAAATTGTGATAAGTGGACTTTGGAGTATTTGTACAAAGACTTCAAACGTAGGTCATGTATTGTGTAAGCTCATACATTATGATTTATTGTGTAGCTCCACATATGAATGAAGGTCCACGTATGTGAAGCATGTATCTACTTATGAATACATGAAGGTCTATATATGTGAAGCATGTATCCACATATGAATACATGAAGGTCTACATAGGTGAAGCATGTGTCCACATATGAATACATGAAGGTTTATGTATGTGAAGCATATGTTCACATATGAATACATGAAGGTCTACATATGTGAAGCATGTGTCCACATATGCAACCACATCCTTAGAATATCTTTATATCGTCATATCCTTAGAAATATCCTTATAATTATAATTACCCTAATATCCTCAGAATATCCTTAGACCATCCTTAGAATGTCCTTGGAATATCCTTATAATATCCGTGGAATATCCTCAGAAAAATATCACTCTTATCAAAAAATATTTAAACTTGAAAAATTTAAAAGTTCACAAAAAGGTTTTTGAACTGATGAAGTATAGGAATATCGAACAGCCCCATAACAGCACAGTGAGAAAGAACGATAGCTGCTTACTAATTAGGGCCGGTGCATTGATAAATCGGGCCGATTATTAAAAGTCGTACGAACACGAAGGCGTGGCCCGCCTACGCGATCCTTTTCTTTCACGTTCGACGGCCTCCTTCTTTTTGTTATCCTGCCAGCCTTGCGGTTTTGCGGCGGGCAAAAATCGCGCGAGCGGAACGAGCTTCGATCCTTCTTCTTATTATTATTCTTAGCCGTGAATGGCGTGAAATTGAAAATACTTATTAATAAGAACGGTGACTGTTATTGAATATTAACCAACTTAAAATGTCTGATAAAAATTGATGACATAAAAGTGTCTTCAAATAGCCCTTGTGATACATCAATTTCAAGCTTGAAGTATTAAGAAGACGTCCACGTAGTGGTTTTGTTGATGTTCTTAGGACAAAATGGCTGACTGACTATTATATCGAACAACTATTTATTTTGGAGTGTGTGAAGTCTGATAAAAATTGATGACAGAAAAGTATCACTAAATGGCGCTTGTGATACATCAATTTAAAGCTTGAAACTTCAGGAAGATGTCAACATAGTAGTCTTGTTGATTTTCTTAGGACAAAATGGCTGACTGACTATTATATCAAACAACCATTTATTTTGGAACATGAAAAATGTTTGATAAAAATTGATGACAGAAAAGTATCACTAAATGGCACTTGTGATACATCAATTTAAAGCTTGAAGCTTCAGGAAGATGTTAACATAGTGGTTTTGTTGATGTTCTTAAAAAAAAATGGCTGACTGATTATTATATCGAACAACTACCTATTTTGGAACATGTAAAGTCTCATAAAAATTGATGACATAAAAATATCTTCAAGTGTCACTTATGATACGTCAATTTCAAGCTTGAAGCTTCAGGAAAATAGCTGCATTAACATTTTACCGATATCTCTAACACAAAATATCTGAGCACCAATTATATCAAACAACGTCCATCCACAAATCATAAAACTTGTACCAAAATTTGATGACATAAAAGTATCTCCAAATGTCACTCGTGACACCTCAAATTAAAGCTTAATACTCCAGAAAAGAGTCCACATAAACATTTTACCGATATCTCCTTCACAAAACATGTGACCACCAATTACATCAAACAACGTCCATCCACAAATCATAAAACTTGTACCAAAATTTGATGACAGAAAAGAATCTCCAAATGTCACTCGTGACACCTCAATTTAAAGCTTAATACTCCAGAAAAGAGTCTACATAAACATTTTACCGATATCTCCTTCACAAAACATGTGACTACCAATTACATCAAACAGGAACCAACACAAAACTTCTAATAAATAACATAAAAATATCTAAATGACACTTATGACACCAAAGGTCAGAATTCACTGAAAATACCAGGTCGATAATTCTAATACAAACTATTTTTTTATTTGACCAACGAAATCCATCACGTGGACAAACGTTTAAGAGAAGCTCGACTCCACTTTACACGGTGTCGACGCGAATGGAATCGTGAAAAAACATTGCACGTCACACTCATCCGTGCGTTCCTCTCGATGATTGGCGATCGATCGATCGCGTACAATGGGGCTCGTTCAAGCAACGGGTTCTAGTTAGTACAACCGAAGCAAAAAGAATTAATTAACGCGTTCAGCTGACAGTTTTTTTTATTCAGGTGTTCGTTGACTTCGTTTAATTGGATCGTTTAATATCGGAATTACGGTGTCGATTTTCGTTCTGATGTAGTTCTAATTTTACTTTGATGTAGCTACACTTATTTAGAACATAACCTCACTTTTTTGGAATATAATTATAGTTGCTTGAAAAATAACCTCACTTGTTTGAAACATAACCTCACTTTTATAGAACATAACCAGACTTGTCTGAAACATAACCTCACTTCTTTAAGACATAACCTCACTTGCTCAAAACATAACCTCATTTTTATAGAACATAACTATACTTGTTTAAAACATAACCTCACTTGTTTGAAACATAACCTCACTTCTTTAAGACATAACCTCACTTGCTCAAAACATAACCTCATTTTTATAGAACATAACTATACTTGTTTAAAACATAACCTCACTTGTTTGAAACATAACCTCACTTCTTTAAGACATAACCTCACTTGCTCAAAACATAACCTCATTTTTATAGAACATAACTATACTTGTTTAAAACATAACCTCACTTGTTTGAAACATAACCTCACTTCTTTAAGACATAACCTCACTTGCTCAAAACATAACCTCATTTTTATAGAACATAACTATACTTGTTTAAAACATAACCTCACTTGTTTGAAACATAACCTCACTTCTTTAAGACATAACCTCACTTGTTCAAAACATAACCTCATTTTTATAGAACATAACTATACTTGTTTAAAACATAACCTCACTTGTTTGAAACATAACCTCACTTCTTTAAGACATAACCTCACTTGCTCAAAACATAACCTCATTTTTATAGAACATAACTATACTTGTTTAAAACTAAACCAGAAATGATTGAGTTTAAAAAAATGTACGTGTAACTAGAATTCACAGTTCACGTGAAAACACAATGTTTCAATCTCGAAAGCAGTAAAGGATTTAATAGATTCCTTGAACAGTGACTCAAGTGGCATCTTCCACACAAGTGTTCCCCGAAGTGGAGCTCAAAAGTAAGTATTTCTAGAATGGTTTATTTATGAAATAGTCTTCTGTGATTCAAGACTAACCCTTGTAGTTTTCAGTAGTTCAATTCTTGCACAAATTACTATTCTAACAACGCTGCACACTTGGTAAATTAAAAATGAAGTTATCTAACAAATGGTGAAACAAAAATTGATATACAGAGTGATTCTTTGGTTTGAATAAAATCAATGCAGATTTCGAGAGAAGTACAGTATGAAATTTTGTAAATTAAAATAATACAAAATAACAACGTGGTCATTTGACAAAAATAATGCAGTACGAAGTGTAGAGTATTTATAAAGAAAGAAACACCCGGTACACGAAAGAAACAGCGTATAAAGAAAATTCAAGCCATTGTAATCAATGCGTGTACAACACGTGAAATGTAATATGCATCAGCAATCGAATTCTTTTCACCGATTTCCTCCGATCGTCCCGTCGTGGCCAGTTAATGGTAATAGCGAGCACGATATCGATGCAAATCACAGGAAAATGTCCCGTACGATCGGCAGCTGTATAATAGATTGATTTGAAAGGCGCGCCGCGTTGCTGCTATGCAATTACCCCGATGATTCCTAGAAGCGCCGATCTTAAATGCGCGGTTATGAGCTTGGGAATCGTGTACGATTGAATCGTGAAAGGAAATCCTTTCGTTTCTGGCAAATGTCTTCTCGATTTTCCCGCCGATCAATTTGTAACGAATCGCCTTTGATTCTATTTGTTCGATCATATTATTTCTTGATAACTTTCTGGGAAACCATTTTATGCTTCTGATTATTCGTTGAAAATTTCTTTCTATTTGTATCGCTCATATTTACTGATCAGGTGATCACATCGTTAGGTTGAATAGTTAGGTAAATTAGGAGGTTAATTTCTAGTTCAGTCATATTTTAATGTGGTGCTCTTGAAATTTATGGGTGATTTACTGTTGAAGAGATTGGGAGAGGTGGGTGATTTTACTTGTGGAAGGTGTCTTTATATTCCATGATATCTTGCGATGAATTATATGGCAGGGATATAAGTAGCAGACAACTTCAAGCAACCATTGCTAACCTCAAAGACAATGATTGTTATACAATCCTTCAGAAACCCACATCAAATAAATTCGACAACTGAATTGCTTCCACAAGAACTGAATTGCTTCCGAAGTCTCTGCGAATAAAATATTCTTTCCTGGCGCAGTTCGATTGTCTAATTTTCCGGAGAGGGCGATAAAATGTAAGTAAAAATCCAGCGTCTTAAAGCGGAAATAAGAGGTGGAATCGAAACGAGTTGGCATGGGTGGACACCAGCGAACAGCTGAGGTCGTAGCTCGCGGGACATTGCGCCGCGACGTATTGATTGCAGAGACGCCGGCGCCGCGACGCTGCTGGTCTCCGCCATAGAACCTGCGCCGCGAGGCGTCGTGTTTGCGGGAATTCACCTGTCGTGCGCGCCGATGCCGTTCCCGATCGAAAATAACGAATAAAAATACTACAAATATATCTTCGTTATATGTTAAACTCGACCACACCTATATTTTCTCTCCTGGAAAATTATTTCCTTTTTCTCAAAATATTCAGTGTCTTGCAATTTTTTCTGCGAGGAACTTCAGATTGTTTCTGTAAATATCCTGAGTCTGTGGAGATCTGATTTTTGTTTTGTGGAGATTTTTGAGTCGTGGAAATATTTTGGTTTGTGTGGAAATCTTGTAATTTCCCTTCTGATAAAATCCTGTTGTGTGAAGATTGTGATTTTGCTTTTATAAAAATCTGAATCTTGGAAAAATTTGAAATCTGCTGTTGGAGAAAGATCTAATTCTTATGCGAAAAACCTATAATATTTCTCCTGCTGAAATCATATAATTTCCCGTTTGATAAGATCCTATAATCTTTCTATATAAATCTTGTGATTTTCTTGCTGTAAAAATGTGAGTCTCACAACAATCTGAAATCTGCATAAAAATCTTCTAATTCTCCTGCTAAAACTCTACAATGTTTCTACTGCTAAAATCCTATAATTTCCCATCTGATAAAATCCTATAATTTTTCTCCTATGTATACCTTGTAATTTTCCTTCTGCTAAAGTCTGAATCTTACAAAAATCAGAAATCTGCATAAAAATCTTATAATTCTCCTCCTGTGGAAGTCCCATAATTTCTTTCCTGTTAAAATCCTATAATTTCCCTTCTGATAAAATCCTCTAATTTTTCTCCTATGTATACCTTGTAATTTTCCTTCTGCTAAAGTTTGAATCTTACAAAGATATGAAATCTGTATAAAAATCTTATAATTCTCCTCCTGTGGAAGTCCCATAATTTCTTTCCTGTTAAAATCCTATAATTTCCCTTCTGATAAAATCCTCTAATTTTTCTCCTATGTATACCTTGTAATTTTCCTTCTGCTAAAGTTTGAATCTTACAAAAATATGAAATCTATATAAAAATCTTATAATTCTCCTCCTGTGAAAATCCTATAATTTCTCTCCTGCTAAAATCCTATAATTTCCCTTCTGATAAAATCCTCTAATCCTCCCATATAAATCTTGTGATTTTCCTTTTGCAAAAATCTGAATCTTGCAAAACCCTGAAATGTGCACAAAAATCTTCTAATTCTCCTCTTACAAAATTCCCATAATTTCTCTCCTACTGAAATCCTATAATTTCCCTCCAGATAAAATCCCCTCTCTTCTATAAACCTTGTGATTTTCCTTCTGTAAAAATCTGAATCTTGCAAAATCCTAAAATCTGCACAAAAATCTAATTCTCCTCCTGTGAAAATAATTTCTTTCCCATTAAATTCCTGTAATCCCCATAATTTCCCTTCTGATAAAATCCTGTAATCCTTCTATATAAACCTTGTCATCCTTTTCCATAAAAATTTTTCTTCCCCAAAAATCTACTTTTCCTCCACTAAAAACCTTTTGATTTCCCTTCTACAAAAATCATCTTCCTTTAAAAAGGCAGTCTCCACATGCTCGAGGAATTATTAATAATTCATCGCATGTAAAAAAGAACGGCGAACGTGCGACTTGCTATGCGAAGACCACCACTTTCTCGAAGAACGTACGAATTTCAATTCGAGAAGTTTTCTGCGAAGAGTGCTAGGCGACCGAATAAGGAATTTTGTGTCGAATTTTTATTTACGGTTCTCGCGTAGAGCGTGGGTGAAGAATTCGGGGAAACTTGCCCAGGAGAGGTTTGCGTAAACAGTGTTCGATTTTTCGACACGCCTTATACGTTCTTGAGATGAAGGAGTACTGTGATATACTAATTCATATTTTTCACGTCACAAAATTATAAATTTCTTCTAAGTTTAATTTAACTGTAGAAATATCATCTATTTTCAATTTCAGAAAGAAAATATATTAACGAACTTGTATAGAAATAAATTAAAATGCACAACAAATATTTTCAAGAAGATAAATATTTGTACAGAGAACAATAAATAGTACATTAAATATCAAAAATAAATAGTACATTATTTAAAAAATTTGCAGTTAATTTATTTACTTACGAAATGATCGCAGGTGCGATAAATATAAAATAAAATTGAAGGAGATGATAAAGAAGGGAGTAATATAAGGGTAGTTTTTCCTCGAAGCTCAAGATAGTTTAAATATTTTGGCCTCTCAGAACAACCCCTCAGCCTATCGTTTATCCACTCTAGTCTATCTTGTACTTGCACTCGGTGAACATGCTAACGAGAATTCCAAGAGAGAAGCTCGAGAGGCTATGAAATTCCGTAAAAAACGCCTGAGAGTCTAAATTGGGTCATAAAAGAGAGACGAGGATTATGTAGCGTCAAACATAAGAGATTTTTGTGTCTACTTAACATTCCTGAAGCACGCGCTAGTTCGCCACGCATTACATTGCGACGGAGTCGTGAGATCGTCACGAGTTGTATTCGCCATGCGTCGCATCTGCGGTGCGTTGCACTTGATACACGTTAAATTTGTAGCTGATAAATTTATCATATATTAATATCATGCGTTAATGTGTCAGACGTCAAATTCGATGCATGTTGAGTTTGATATGTGTTGATATCGTCATGTGTGGAATTTACCACGCGTTGAAATTGATGTGTGTTGTATATGCTGTATACTAAACTTATCATATGTGGAACTTGTCATATGTGGAAGTTGTCATGTGTGGAAATTGTCATATGTGGAACTTGTCATATGTGGAACTTGTCATATGTGGAACTTGTCATATGTGGAACTTGTCACATGTGGAACTTGTCACATGTGGAACTTGTCACATGTGGAACTTGTCATATGTGGAACTTGTCATATGTGGAACTTGTCATATGTGGAACTTGTCATGTATAGAATTAATCATGTGTGAAACTTGTCATGTGTGGAACTTGTCATATGTGAAACTTGTCATATGTGGAACTTGTCATATGTGGAACTTGTCATATGTGGAACTTGTCATATGTGGAACTTGTCATATGTGGAACTTGTCATATGTGGAACTTGTCATGTATAGAATTAATCATGTGTGAAACTTGTCATGTGTGGAACTTGTCATATGTGAAACTTGTCATATGTGGAACTTGTCATATGTAGAACTTGTCATGTATAGAATTAATCATGTGTGGAACTTGTCATGTGTAGAACTTGTCATATGTGGAACTTGTCATATGTGGAACTTGTCATATGTGGTACTTGTCATATGTGAAACTTGTCATGTGTGGAACTTGTCATATGTGGAACTTGTCACATGAAGAACTTGTCATATGTAGAAGTTGTCACATGTTAAATTTGTCACTTGTTGAACTTGTCACATGTTGAATTTATCACGTGTTGAATTTGCCACGTGTTGAATTTCTCACGTGTTAAATTTATCATATATCGAATTTATCACATATTGTAGCTGCATACTGAATTAATCGTGCGTTGACTTCAACATACGTTGTATTCGACGTACGTCATATTCAACGTACGTTCCTCTCAACGTGCGTTAACCACATCAAACGTCCAAATTACCACGCATCAAATTTATCATACACCAACTTCAAAAAACTCATTCCATACACCTAAAATTTGTCACCCGTCAAATTCACCGCGCGTCATGAATTTACCCCCGAAATTAAACTCCACACAAATTTCCAGGATGAAAGAGATAAAAAGGTCCATCATACAAAAACGTTAACACCTTGCATTTCACGTATGTACAAAAGGTAGAAGGGATCAAAGAAGAACGATTCAAGGTTCCTCGCATAGAAGGACATCTGTCACATCCTTTTATCTTTAACCTTCTATTTATTTAGACCCTTGTCTTCTTTGTAACCCGGGACACAAATCGTGATTCGAATTTAATCGGATAGCTCGTGGAGCTTAAAAATAGCAGTCCGAACAATCGGATAAACATTTCTCGGAAAGTGCTTTCGAATGGAGATAAACCTTCATGGAATGAGCATTACAAACAGTTTATATAACATTTTATATACTGGCAATTGTATGTTTTCTTTTGGGTGATTTACAGGGAATTAAGTGTGGTATTGATGTATAGAAGGATTCCGTTCGAAAATAAAGAAAATTAAGATACATGTGTGTGGTGTATGTATGTGCATATGTGACACATGTGTGAGACTTGTCATGTGTGAAATTTGTCATATATGGAAGTTGTCATGTGTGGAACTTGTCATGTGTGGAACTTGTCATATGTGGAACTTGTCATATGTGGAACCTGTCATGTGTGGAACTTGTCATGTGTGGAACCTGTCATATGTGGAACCTGTCATATGTGGAACTTGTCATATGTGGAACTTGTCATATGTGGAACTTGTCATATGTGGAACTTGTCATGTGTAGAATTAGTTATGTGTAGAACTTGTCATGTGTGGAACTTGTCACATGTGGAACTTCTCATATGTGGAACTTGCCATATGTGTAACATTATCCAACTTCTACCCTAAACTCCCAAAATTCCAAATCCCAATTTCCCTGTCCTTTCCCAACCTCCCAAATCCCTAAATCTCCCCATCAAGCTCCCAAACCTGAATTCCCCAAAACTCCCCATAACCAACCCCTCCTATCCTTACCTCCTTCCCTATCCTCCACCGCCCAAATCAATTTTCCGCTCTAAATTCTGATTTTCGCTCCGAGGTTCACCGATTCCGAGTGAATCATAAAATTTCGACAAGTGTCAACGTTTCCGTTCACCCCGATCGTCCGTCATGCGGAAATCCGATTTCTGGTCAGCGCACCCTTCGCTGTTCCCGGGCAATCAAAGCCGTTTAGAAGCACTTGGAGTGCACTTTATTGGAATAACCTAGATGTTGCGATCGTGCCACCAGAAAGGTGCCAACAGGGCGTCGATTCCGCTTCAGGACACTCGACGGAGTTCTCGAGGGGCCAGCAACTTCGGGGGGCGGGTTATTCGATTTTTCCTCTCTTTCCTTTTTCCCTTGAAACCCCTCGGTCATACGTCGTGCGGTTTCTCTCCTCGAGTATTTGCGCAGGGAACCGAGTTTAGCAGTCTCTCGGTTCGTTGACATTCCGCGACGAGAAAACGCGAGCAGCAATTAAAACCTTTGAATTGCTCGCTTTTTTCGCGCGTTAGAGATGCCCCGGCGAGTTCCCAGACCGGACTGGGATTAATTGGGGAAATCGAGTTTAGGACCGTGAGTCACCGAATTTAGACGATAATTGTGATAGAAGAATTTTGTTGAGGTAATTGTGCAATTGGTGTATCAAGATTTTTTGGGGGGATGGGTCACTGAAAAGGCGCTAAATGTTGTATATGTTAGGGTGTTATATGTCACATGTGGTGGGATACATATGTTACATATGTTATGACAGTATATGTTACATATGTCAGTGTGCCACATATGACATGTGTTAGGACACTAGATGTTACATGTGACAGAGTACCATATATGACAGGTTTTAGGATACTATATGCTACATATGTCAGGGTACCACATATGACATGTGTTAGGGCACTATATGTTAGATATGTCAAGCTACCATATATGACATGTGTTAGGACATTACATGTTACATATGTCAGGGTACCACATATGACATGTGTCAGGACACTATACATTGCATATGTAAGAACACTATATGTTACATATGTTATGACACTACATGTTACATATGTTGAGACACCATATGTTACATATGTTGACACACTATATGTTACACATGTTGACACACTATATGTTACATATGTTATGACACCACATGTTACATATATTATGACTCTATATGTTACATACGTTGGAACACTGTATGTTACATGTGTCAGAACTATACGTTACATCCTCCATAAAAATCCCCATAGCACAGTAAGTGCAGTGACATCTCCAAAGACGAATAAACGAAAGAATTAAGGTAAAACGTCGAAGCGAAAATAAAATAAAAATCGTCATCCTGTTAGGCGACAGTGCTGGCAGTCGGAGGCGAATGTAGGTCGTTCGCACTTGCCCATGCCCAAGGCGGCTTGGTCATTACTCACCGTTAATTACTCGCTAGAGACGTTGTCGATCGAGAGAAATTCCTCGATCGTACACAAGATCTTTTCCACTCTCTACCCGCTCTTCCGTTCGTCCGACTCGGCGAATCTCGATCGGCTCGAAAAAAAGAAAGAGACGGCTTTCTTGTGTTCTCAGTTCCCTTTGATCCTTGCTCGTCCGCTTTAAGAAACGAAAGAAACTACCATAAATGGCGTCCGAGTCTCTCTCGACACGCCGGTGTTAGTTATTACGTGCAATTAGCCTGAGATAGGGAGAAGAGAAGGCTACCGAGCCGTGCAAGGTCTGGCTGCGGTCTCACTCTTAGCTAATCACTGTTTATCGGCTTCGTAAGTCGCCGACTTTCAACAACGACTATCCTTTTAACGTCCATTTCATTTCTTTACCCTGTTTCGGTATTTTCACAATGTCTCGAGGACTTAGCTTTGATTGAAAACTTTTAGGGTTGCAAATTTTTTGGATTCGACAGATTTTTTCTAGGATTCATATTTCACGAGTTCATTGGATTCTACATCCTCGGATTCCATAGGTTCTATAAACTTTGGAATTCGCATTCTCGAGGTGCTTTGGGATGTCAAGGTATTTATGGAGATTCTAAATTGGGAGGCTTCACATTTGCAAGGTTCCACATTTCTCACGTTATAAATTCGCAGGCTCCATTTTTCGTCCTAACATATGTAATATATGGTCGTAACATGTGTAATGTACAGTGTACTGGCATGTGTAACATGTAGTGTCATAACGTGTTTAATGTATAGTGTCCTAAAATATGTAACTTATAGTGTTGCAGCGTATGTAACATATGGTGTCTCAACATATGTAACATATGGTGTCTCAACATATGTAACATATAGTGTCTCAACATATATAACATATGGTGTCTCAACGTATGTAACATATAGTGTCTCAACATATGTAACATATGGTGTCTCAACATATGTAACATATAGTGTCTCAACATATGTAACATATAGTGTTCCAACATATGTAACATACAGTGTTTCAATATGTGTAATGATCAGTGACCTGACAAAAATTTTCCAAAGTCTCAAAATTTCTACCAAAGTGTACTTCATCAATTAATTATAATTGATATTCGAAGAAGCAACATTTAATTCCATCAAACTTAATACCAGAATTTCTCAAGTTCTCTACAAATTCGTCGAGGTCGAGATGGTCTCCGAGAACTAATTACTCAGCGCGAAATCAATACTATCTTCCATGTAATTAGATAACGATTTATTATCAGATTCTACGTACTCGGAACAACCGACGTCACTGCATCGGAAATTCTAATGAAAAATGGGGACATACGTGACAGATTCGTACATACTATTTCAATTTACGTTTGATAAGTTGGCTGATGTATCAATGAGATTCGCGTTTCTTTCGACTGCCATCTTAAGAAATAGTTCTTTGTTACAACTTACAGCTCTTTATTACAATTAATTAACAGAAATGAAAGGTACAATTTAATCAGCAAAATTGCAATTAAAATGAACAGAAATTTAATTGATAGTATCTTGAAAATTACAACTAACAATTTAATAAAAATAAGTCACAAATTGAAGAAAAATAAAAATTGATATCTATCTTGAAATTACAACTAACAATTTAATGAAAATAAATCACAAATTGAACAAAAATAAAATTGATACGTATCTTGAAAATTAGAACTAACAATTTAATGAAAATAAGTCACAAATTAAACAAAAATTGAATTAACATGTATCTTAAAAATTGCAACTAAAAATTTTAAAATAAATTAAAAGTAAAAATGTTTAAAATGATTACAGGATCAATATCTCTATATACGATTGTCATTTTTGATCTTATGATTAATATAATTGGTCAAAGTGTAACATATGTGTATGTAAGTGGAACACCCAGCGAGTAAAACACATTTGCCAACTTTAGACGTTCATAGAGATAGGCAGAAATGAATCACGGGTCTTTTGAGAACGCAGGATACGTCAGTGTTAACAACAATACTCGGAAAACCGTCCTGCACTTTCATTATATTTAGAAGACCCGCCAGGAAGTCTGTCGTTTACGAGACAAATAAAGTAGTTGAATCGAGGAGCAAAACTGCGAACCAGTTTTCTCTTGAACGCCACTTATCGGGTGATAAAGATAAATCGTGTTTGGAGACGATTGATTGCTGACTGATTGCTCGAAAAACAAAATGTTTATATTATTAATTAACGAGAGAGTGAACAAACTTTTGATCGATAATTTTTATGAGATTTTTGTAATTTTTGTTGTTGACGTGTTGTGTTTAATTTCAGTATATTGCATTTTGCATATATTGCATGTTATATGAAGATGTTACTTTTGATAATTTTGAAAGTTTAATAATTTTAATACTGTGTTTGATAATGTGGAGATGCTGCGTTTAGTAGTTTTGAGATATTGTATTTGACAATCTAAATATATTGCATTTAAGGCAGTTTGAAGCTAATGTATTTGATGTAATCTGAATATATTGCATTTAATACAGTTTGAAGCTAATGTATTTGATGTAATCTAAATATATTGCATTTAAGGCAGTTTGAAGCTAATGTATTTGATGTAATCTGAATATATTGCATTTAATACAGTTTGAAGCTAATGTATTTGATGTAATCTAAATATATTGCATTTAATGTAGTTTGAAGCTAATATACTTGATATAATCTAAATATATTGCATTTAATATATTTTGACTCTAATATATTTGCTGTAATCTAAATATATTGCATTAAATACATTTTGACTCAAATATATTTTATACGATCTAAAACTACATAGCACAATTTGTATATATTGCATAAAATTTCATCAAGACTTAAAATAGACATTAACACCTGTATAAACCTGTCTAAAATAGCACATTTACATATTATTAAATAAATAAATAAGATATTAAATAGAATATGAATAAATAACGAAGGGTGAGAGTAAAAAAATCAATTCGTCTAGACGTTCTTCGGTTATATTCCAGCGTCTATGGAGATTCCCATGATGATAACGAGTATATGGTGGTCTCGAACAGAGCTTACAGCCATGGGTCGCTGCAGGCTATTCTAGCCGAGAGCTTTGCTTCGCAAGCGCCGAAAGCTCGTATTGATCGCCTTTAGTCCATTTCGGTATCAAGTTCAAGCGCGAAGTCTTCAAGTTTTCCACGAAAGGAAAGCTACTTTCTCCTGGAGGATATATCGACTCCATGAATCGCTCGAGGGACATCGAATAAAGGGAAGAAAAGCGTGTTCTATGAATCTTGTTACTTCGTAACGTAGAACGTGGCTATTTACTTAGAGGCTTGACTTTGGTTAAATATCGAGGGTGGAATATTTAGCCTCGTTTTTCGTGGGGTGAGAAAGTGTGATTGATTCGTTTCATGAAATTTATATGGAAATGTTGTATTTCTTTTTTGATGAGTTGATGTTATTGGATGTTGACTTAATTTTTAGTAGATGGTTTTGATTTGTTCGTTTGTCATTTAGAGGGTGGGACAAGTTTTTTATATAATTTATGATATATTTAGAAATTTGACCAATTGACCATTTCACTATTTGCTCACTTGACAATTTTCCTATTTGACCATCTGATAATTTAGTTATTTGACCATTTGACCATCTCACTATTTGGCCACTTGACAATTTTCCTATTTGACCATCTGATAATTTAGTTATTTGACCATTTGACCATCTCACTATTTGGCCATTTGACAATTTTCCTATTTGACCATCTGATAATTTAGTTATTTGACCATTTGACCATCTCACTATTTGGCCATTTGACAATTTTCCTATTTGACCATCTGATAATTTAGTTATTTGACCATTTGACCATCTCACTATTTGGCCATTTGACAATTTTCCTATTTGACCATCTGATAATTTAGTTATTTGACCATTTGACCATCTCACTATTTGGCCATTTGACAATTTTCCTATTTGACCATCTGATAATTTAGTTATTTGACCATTTGACCATCTCACTATTTGGCCACTTGACAATTTTCCTATTTGACCAATTGACCATCTCGCTATTTGACCACTTGATAATTTCTCTATTTGACCACCAGACAATTTGCCTATTTGACCATCTCACTATTTGACCACTTGACAATTTTCCTATTTGACCATCTGACAATTTGACCAATTGACCATCTCGCTATTTGACCACTTGACAATTTCTCTATTTGACCACCAGACAATTTAACAACCCCTCAATTTAAAATTTCCTAAAAATAAAATTGACTTCTATGAATTCCTAGTCTTACAGAGTGATAAAACTCGGGTCATCTTCGAATATCCTTCTATCAGAAGACACCTCATTATCGTTGGACAAATATTGGTTCAACTTCTTTCTAATATTTATCCTACGTTTCATTTCCGGTGATAAGTAACATGTGTGAGTAGGAGGTCACATATATTGCAGATATTTCATTCAACATCTCTTTCCCAAATTTTCATTTCTACATTTTCATCAAACTTCCAAAAAAATTTGCAACTCCTTGATGTACTTGATGTAGTTGCAAAGAGAACATTTAAAATAATTGTTTATTGAATTTATAAAAAACGTAGGCTTTTAGACAGGTCTGAAACTTGATGTTGTTATAAAAAGAACATTTTTAGAAATTGTTTATTGAATTCATAAAAATTATTTATTGAATCCATAGAAAAAGTAGAGACATTTGGACAAGTCTGAAACTTGATGTTGTTATAGAAAAAACATTTAAAAAATTGTTTATTGAATTCATAAAAATGGTAGACTTTTAGACAGGTTTGAAACTTGATGTTACAAAGAAAACATTTATAAAAATTGTCTATTGAATTTATAAAAAAAATAGACTTTTGAACAGGTCTGAAACATGATGCTGTTACAAAGAAAATATTAATAGAAATTGTTCATAAAATTCATAGAAACTACCTGTACGAAACGAGACTATACAGCAGTTTCCCTGACATTAATGGACAATAGACACGGAAAGAGCAGTTGTCGAAGTGTCTCGTTAACAATAGATTACTAATCTCCCCGATAAACTGCCATATCGCTTAACTGCTATTTTCCAAGATAACCATTTAATGATTGCAATGAGTGATCCGCATCAAAGTGCACACAGCTGAATGTTCTTTGTCCTACATAAAGAACAATATTGACATTCCTAATTGGATTTACCTGGCGATTGTTAACACTCCATAATATTATCTCACCTCGTTTTATTCGCGGAAACAAGACCGCCATTTTATTCACGGTAATAAAAGGAACGATAAAATGAATGAACGTATACTTTTAAGGAGTCGAGTTGAACGTCTTTATGTTCGTGAATTTTTAACACTGTGTCTACAAGTTCAAGATTCTAGAAACTCGTTGTAAATCGTTGAAACAGAGGTAATTCCAATGATTCACCGTAAATAAAACGAGCGTCTCGTGTTTTCGGTGCTGAGATAAGATAGCAGAGCTTGTCAGAGTTTCTCTAATCGATACTTAACCTGACTCTATGCATTTTTCACGATACGGCTTTACGACGCAATTCGCGACTTGGAAATGTAAGAAACAACTGGAGAAACGAGTGCAGTTGCGTTGATAGAGGTTTCGAGATTTTGGGAATTTAGAGATTTGGGGATTTTCGAATTTTGGGAATTTTAAGATTTAGGGATTTGGAAATTTGGAGATTTAGGGATTTGGAGTTTTAGGGATTTGAAGTTTTTGGGGTTTGGAATTTTAGGGGTTTGAAGTTTTAAGGGTTTGGAATTTTAAGGGTTTGGAATTTTAGGGGTTTGGAGTTTTAGGGATTTGGAGTTTTAGGAGTTTCGAGTCTTAGAGGTTTGGAGATTTAAGGGTTTGGAGATTTAAGGATTTGGAGATTTAAGGGTTTGGAGATTTAAGGATTTGGAGATTTAGAGATTTTGGAGATTTGAAGCTTTGGAGATTTGGGAATTTTGAGATTTGGAGATTTAGAGATCTTGGAATTTCAGAGATTTGGACTTTTGGAGATTTGAAGATTTAAAGATTTGAAGGCTTGTAGATTTGAAGATTTAGGAACTTGTACATTTGAGAATTTGAACATTTAAAAAGTTATAGATGTAGGCATCTGGAGATTTACCTATTTAGGTATATAGGAATCTGACCACTTAGGTATTAGAACAATTAAAAATTAAAAAATTTAACTACTTAGAAATGTTAGCCTTTTATAGTTTGGATTTATTTAGAGGTTTAAGTATGTGGAAGTTTGGGTATTTAGGAATGTAACCATTTAAGAACTCCATTATTTAAAAACAAGGAGATCTGGTTATTTAAAAATCCAAAAAATGTAACAATATGAAGCTATACTTAAAAATTTATCCAATAACCCAATATTCACAGTAATCCAAAACTAATTTCCTAAATTAAAATCAGAACGACAGCATCAAATGACCCACCCAGTATAAGACAACGTTGAATTAAATTATGCACACACGAGTCCCACGAGGCGAACACACGTGGACCGCTGATCGACCTGTGCAGATTTCCCTTTCGTCGTGCCCTTTATGGAACGCGGCGTGTGACACAGCCGCGAAATGCCTGTTTGTATTCATAATGGCTGCTGGATAAATCGTGGTAAACCTGGACGAGCCACGCAGCTGCTCGATTCCGTATACGATCGTCCAAAGAAAACGGTTTCCCGCAACGAGCTGCATTCTCTCGCATGCAAATACGCTGATCGACCTCTCGCGACGAACGTGCACCATGAGAAAAGATTTTCTAACTTTTCGAACGGTTCGATTGCGTTTAGAACTTTCTAGAAAACGTGTGATCGTGTACCATTGCCTATAAACATAGGACTTTTATATGGGGGTACTATTGGTTAGAGATACAAGCTGTGTTGGGGTCACTTTTCATTTTTAACGATAGCTAATTAGGTAATTTGTTCATTAAATGTAGTGTAGAAGACGGTGGAAAAAATTTGGAGCATTTGCTGTGTGCGCCTCGAAAGATGGCACTCCGAAGGATTCACCTTATATCACATTCTAAACTTGTATTTGACCAAAAAAATGGATACAATATATAATGTATATTTAAATGCTGTATGAATTAATATTCTATTAAGATTGGAAGACGATATAAAATTTCAGAAGACAAAATTAAGAGGTGATCACGGTTCCCACAGCTCGAGTTCGAGACATTTCCCACGGAAACTTAAAATAACAAAGCCGTCCCATTTTCTCGCGTCTCTTTCGCGCAGTTATCCGCGGCACGCGCTTTATAACATAGGCTCAGGCATTCGAGGGATTTACCGACTTGCTGTTTGGATATAAGCCTCGACCCCTGGCTACTCGTGCTGCTTTCAATGGGAAGAGCAATCTGCTGATACATACTCGAAGGAATTCATACGCGGACGCCAAGAAATCTGACACTCCTCCTAATGGGTTCCATATTTGCCTACGGCTGTATGTGAATTCGCGGAGGTATCGATATTCGAGACGAGTCAATGATATGTAATATAACTAGAGACGAGTCAATAATTCGTGATATAACGCGAAACGATTCGGTGCATGGAAATATAACGGGAAGCACGTGCTCATATAACGAGACTGTTGAATGTGTGACGATATAGCGAGGAGTGATGTGTTGTGATAGGAAGTGGCGATGAAACGAGAGGTAATTCGATAGGAGGCGATAGAACGCGATGTAATTCGAGATGAGATGATCCGAGGTAATTTAAGACGAGACGATTCAACGTAATTCAATATGGGACGATTCAACGCGACGTAATTCAACACGGAACGGTTGAACGCGACGTAATTCAACACGGAACGGTTCAACGCGACGTAATTCAACACGGAACGGTTCAACGCGAGGTAATTTGACACGAGGTGATCACATAGGGCGATTCGATGCGGTAATACAATGTGTGGTGATATAACGCGTTGTGATGCACCGTGTGATAATATAATGCATAGGATTATAACGTGTGAAAATTCAATGCGTTACAAAATTATATTGGGTGGAATTGCAATGTGTGGAATTATAGCGCGTGGAGGTACAACGCGTGGAATTATGACGCGAGAAATTAGTACGTGTGGAATTATGAAACGTGACAGTACCACGCGTGGAGTTGGAGAACGTGAGAGTACCACGCGTGGAGTTAGAGAACGTGAGAGTACCACGCGTGGAGTTATAGAACGTGAGAGTACCACGCGTGGAGTTATAGAACGTGAGAGTACCACGCGTGGAGTTAGAGAACGTGACAGTACCACGCGTGGAGTTAGAGAACGTGACAGTACCACGCGTGGAGTTATAGAACGTGACAGTACCAAGCGTGGAAATATAAAACGTGACAATACCACGCGTGGAGTTATAGAAAGTGAGAGTACCAAGCGTGGAAATATAAAACGTGACAATACCACGCGTGGAGTTAGAGAACGTGACAGTACCACGCGTGGAGTTATAGAACGTGACAGTACCAAACGTGGAAATATAAAACGTGACAGTACCAAGCGTGGAGTTAGAGAACGTGACAGTACCACGCGTGGAATTATAGAACGTGAAAATACAACATATGAAATCACAACGATACTAAAAAATAAATCCGATTTTAAACAGTATAAATTAATCAGCTTCAAAGATAATAAATACGCATATGTACATAGCGGATAAACACTGAAGCTGATCGAATTTAAAACGGAATAACAGTACGATCAATCTCTCTCTCGTAATCAACGGATTACTCTGCAATATTCGTGTACACATGTATGACTATATGTATGACTAGTGCTCTTCTGTTAGCAATGACTCACCAAAACTTCTACTCGGTAATTATTTTCTCAAGTATTATTCATCATCGTACGCTTGCTGTTTCGGTGACCAAAGTTCCTATGAATTATTATTCTAATATGGGTCATATCTGCTTTAACTAAAATTTTAATGACTTAACTTTCGAGGACTGATATTGCTTCCCTGAAATTTCAGAATTTGGGAAGTTAGAAATTTAGTAAATTAATTATCAAAAAATTAGAAATTTGAAGAGCTATGTGTCCTCAAATAAAAAAATTTACTACAAACCTAGTTCAACGGAAAAATAATTTTAAATCAAAATCACAGTCTTCATCCCCAGATTCCAGTAAACGCACGTCGCGTATTCTAACCGTTTCAAATTCGAAACCGCTTAAAAGTATCTCGACGCGGAACAAAAGCCCGGCAGCAATTTAGCAAAGAAGAAAAGCCGCGTGCGATAAAATTGGGAACGCGAGGAACTGTATTCGTTCCGGTGGAACAAATTAACGAGCGTTTCTTGTCGCTTTCGAAAGCACACGCGCGGCCTTTCAGCCGCGTTAAAGCGGCGAGGCGCCGTTAGTTCCGGCTGGAACATAGCTGGAAAACACTTCCAGTCGACTTTTTCATCCTTGATACGATACATACCCCTTTACAAGCTCTAACCATTAGGTTGACAAGGATATTCACGACCTTTTCACCTACATTGCGATCCTTACAACTTTATCTAAATACGATCTGAAACTTTTCAAAACGTTTCATTTTTAATTCAATATTTGATCTGAATACTAACATGCGACATAACTTAACTTGCAACCTAACTTAACTTGCAAACTAACTTAACTTGCAGCCTAACTTAACTTGCAACCTAACCTCAATTGTAACATAACTTTACTTGTAACCTAA
Organism: Megachile rotundata; assembly: GCF_050947335.1. Taxonomy (NCBI): domain Eukaryota; kingdom Metazoa; phylum Arthropoda; class Insecta; order Hymenoptera; family Megachilidae; genus Megachile; species Megachile rotundata. The sequence goes on from NC_134997.1 coordinate 11,638,701, forward strand.
CTTTATTTACAACCAAACTTTATTTGCAACCTAACCTGACTTGCAACCTAATCTTACTTGACACCTAACCCTACTTGACATCTAACCTTACTTGACATCAAACCTTACTTGACACCTAACATTACTTGACACCTAACCTTACTTGACACCTAACATTACTTGACACCTAACCTGACTTGACATCTAACATTACTTGACACCTAACCTGACTTGACATCTAACATTACTTGACACCTAACCTTACTTGACACCTAACCTGACTTGACATCTAACATTACTTGACACCTAACCTTATTTGACACCCAACATTATTTGACACCTAACCTGACTTGACATCTAACATTACTTGACACCTAACCTTACTTGACACCTAACCTGACTTGACATCTAACATTACTTGACACCTAACCTTATTTGACACCCAACATTATTTGACACCTAACCTGACTTGACATCTAACATTACTTGACACCTAACCTTACTTGACACCCAACCTTACTTGACATCTAACCTTACCTGACACTTAACCTTACTTGCAAATAACCTTGCTTGCAACCTAACCTTCCTTGCCACCTAACCTTACTTGCAACCTATCTAACCTAACTTATATATCTACATATGAGTACACATATGAGTATAGTAACATATACCACGTATTTGTGTATGAGTACAATAATAATTAGTGAGCTGAACCCTTGTTGCAGTTCAACACATGTCACACATGTCACACATATGTTGAAGCAGTGAATTATCAACAAGACCCTCTAAAACAGCGTTTTCATTTATCATCGCCTTTCCAAAAGAAATTAAACAAGTAAGGCTAAACAATGCAACATTAAATAGCAGAGTGAAACTCGTTCAGAAAACGTTGTTGCCTGTAAACATCTCTTGCAGCAACGTGTAACGCAAATGGCCGATCGTATCGAGCACGAAAAGTCAATCTGCACGCCTAAGCAAATGTAGGAACAGTATAACGATTCCCACGTGAAACCGCAAGTATTTACGAGCCAAAGTTCCAGGTCGAAATCGCGATCGGTTCCGTCGCGTCGCGTCGCTCAAACCGACACAACTCGCAATTACGCTTGTTCTGCCCACGAGCCGCGTTTTACACCGTCGCCAATGCGTAACAAACGTTTAACCGGTGATTTAGTGGGCATTATCCTCGTAGAAATGGAAATGCTTCGAATCGGGTGCACACTTTTTGCTCGCGTGTCATGCTAATACGATTTACGGGGCTCACACGTGAGCGCGAAACCGCTATGGAACAGAGTTATCAACCTTTAAACTGTCTTTCGAGGTTTTTTGTTGGGTATTTTTTCTGAGGACACCTGCTAAGGAAACGTTAGACTTTCGAACGACACGATGAATTACGGAGCTTTGGTCTTTTGAAACGACCTGTAGTTGATTAATAGTGCGTTAGGCTATTTTTGTAAAGATCAAGGTAGATTAACTTAGGAGTTGCTTGTTATAACTGAGAGGAAATTCTATATTTAGTTGCTTACTCTGAGGGAAAATTGTATGTACAGGGTGTTTCAAAATTGGATCATACGTGTGGGTTTCTGTCATGTTCTATGAAGACTAGTTTAAATAAAAATGATTAAGGATGCTTCATACTGAAATAGATATAAAAATTCTATACATACAGTTACTTATTGTAACAGAGAGAAAATTGTATATACAGGGTGTTTCAAAATTGAATCACATGTACGTGGATCACTCTGTCATGTTCTATGCAGACTAATTTAAGTAAAAATGATTAAAGATGGTTCAAGCTGAAATAGATATAAAAATTCTACACATACAGTTACTTATTGTAACAGAGAAAAAATTGTATATATAGGGAGTTTCAAAATTGGATCACACATACATGGATCACTCTGTCATGTTCTATGAAAACTAGCTTAAGTAAAAATGATTAAAGATGGTTCAAGCTGAAATATATATAAAAATTCTGCACATACAGTCCCTTATTGTAACAGAGAGAAAACTGTATATACAGGGAGTTTCAAAATTGGATCACACATACACAAATCATTCTACCACGTTCTACACAAGTTTCAATAAAAATGAACAAAGTCGCCTAAGCTAAAAGACATCTTTTTCAAACATCATTCCTGAAACGCCCTGTAGATGCTTCAATTTATATACTAACAAATTTTTGTACTAATAAATAAAATTGACTAATAAATACAAAATATGTAACAGTGAATGTGAATATCAGTGTCAGTTCCTCAGACCCAAGAATACCATGTACCAAGTTTTCCAGAATCCGAAAACAAAGCGGCGTCTGTTTTAATCCGTGAGATTCCACGCTCAGTCTGCGTATTTTTAACAAGCACGAGTATAATGTGCCGCGACTATGAAAATAACTGGCACCCTTAGGTGCGTCGGAGTGTATTATATATTTATGGCGTCGCTCCCCATTGACCGTGAATATCACCGGATCAGGAATAAGAGAGTAGTTATTCGTATTCCGTCGTTGAAAGCCGAAACAGACGCTATTCTGATAAAACGCCGCGTTAACGTTCTCTCTTCTAATAATTCGTGTTCCATAATTCATCAACTGGATTTCCGTATGCACTGTGAATGCTGTACTATTCGCTACAACTATGGTAACCGAGTGGGAACTGTGTAAGCTTCAGAAAAATTCGAATGGAATTTTACGAATGGATTCTAGGTATAATGCAATGGAGTATGGGTAGAGTACATTGAGTATGTTATAAGTTTTGCATCGTCAATTTTAATGACACTGATATTCAGTAGGTCAGTACACTCTATATGTTGATATAGAGTATATGTTTAACGTGTAATTATCTAACGCGGCGATATTGAACGCGATGGTATCTAGCGCGACGGTATCCAGCCCGACGGTATCCAATGGGTCGATATCCAACGCGTCGAGTTCCAATGCGCCGAATTCTAACGCGTGGAGTTCCAACGCGTGGAATTCCAACGCATGGAGTTCCAACGCATGGAGTTCCAACGCGTGGATTTCCAACGCGTGGAGTTCCAACGCGTGAAGTTCCAACGCGTGGAATTCCAACACGTCGAGTTCAACGCGTGGAATTCCAAAGCGTCGAGTTCCAACGCGTGGAATTCCAACGCATGGAGTTCCAACGCGTGGATTTCCAACGCGTGGAGTTCCAACGCGTGGAATTCCAACGCGTGGAATTCCAACACGTCGAGTTCCAACGCGTGGAATTCCAACGCATGGAGTTCCAACGCGTGGATTTCCAACGCGTGGAGTTCCAACGCGTGGAATTCCAACGCGTGGAATTCCAACACGTCGAGTTCCAACGCGTGGAATTCCAACGCATGGAGTTCCAACGCGTGGATTTCCAACGCGTGGAGTTCCAACGCGTGGAATTCCAACGCGTGGAATTCCAACACGTCGAGTTCCAACGCGTGGAATTCCAACGCATGGAGTTCCAACGCATGGAGTTCCAACGCGTGGAATTCCAACGCGTCGAGTTCCAACGCGTGGAATTCCAACGCGTGGAGTTCCAACGCGTGGATTTCCAACGCGTGGAATTCCAACGCGTGGAGTCCCAACGCGTGGAGTCCCAACGCGTGGAATTCCAACACGTCGAGTTCCAACGCGTGGATTTCCAACACATCGAGTTCCACCGCGTGGATTTCCAACGCGTGGAGTTCCAACGCGTGAAGTTCCAACGCGTGAAGTTCCAACGCGTGGAGTTCCAACGCGTCGATATTTAACGTGTAAGTATCTAACGCGTCGATATCCAGCGCGACGGTATCCACTGGATCGCTATCCAACGCGTCGCTATCCAACGCGTCGATATCTAACAAGAAAGTATCTAACGCATGGATATCCAACGCGTCAATTTACTTCACGCAACAACATCCAACGCGTCAATATCCAGCGCGCAAATATCCATTCAACATCCATCATCACCTCCTCCGCACGAATACATAAAATAACCCTGACAAAGTCCCAATAAAAGCCACAAAAAATGAACTCACCATCTCGTCCAAACTCTTGAGGTCATTGGTAACGATCTGCGGCTGCGGCCCATAAATGAGACAAGGCTCCTCCTGTTGCATATCGGCATACTCATCGTCGCTCTCCTCGTTCCCTCCATTTGCGTGTGCACCATTCGCAGCCTTATTCTCCGCCGCGATCTCCCGATCGATCTGTCTCTCCATTTGCACCAACATCGGCGCCAACATGCCGAATTTCGCGCCTCGTCTCGCGACTTCGAGCAGACAGAGAATAACGTGTCGCTCGTTCTTGCGCATAATTAGATCGTCCGTCTCAAAGAGCAGACACTCGATGATACCCAGACTGTTTCTGCACCAGCCGATGAAGTTGGAGACGTTGTCGCGGGCGAAGAAGGTGCCGGCCTTCGCGTTCGGCAAGAAGGCCACGTCGCTTAGCTGCGACATCGGCAGGGCCAGCGACGAGGTTATCGATCGTGTCATCGAGATCTTCCGCGCCTGACGACGTGCCACGTACTCGGCTGCCGACTTTCGGACGTTGTTCGCGTGCTGGAAAAGTGAGAACGGAAATTGTTAAAAATTGAGGATGAAAACGTAAGTTTTGAAGACTTGAAAGGTGGACAACTTGGGGAATGGACAATTTGAGAGAAGTGGACAACTTGAGAGAAGTGGACAACTTGAGAGAAGTGGACAACTTGAGAGCAGTGGACAACTTGAGAGAAGTGGACAACTTGAGGAGAGGACAACTTGAGGAGAAGACAACTTGAGGAGAGGACAACTTGAGGAGAGGACAACTTGAGGAGAGGACAACTTGAGAAGATGACAACTTGAGAAGAGGACAACTTGAGGAGAGGACAACTTGATGAGAGGACAACTTGATGAGAGGACAACTTGATGAGAGGATAACTTGATGAGAGGACAACTTGATGAGAGGACAACTTAAGAAGAGGACAACTTGAGGGGACGACAACTTGAGGGGACGACAACTTGAGGAGAGGACAACTTGAGGAGTAGACAACTTGAGAATTAGACAACTTGAGGAGTGGACAACTTGAGGAGTGGACAACTTGAACAGTGGATAACTTGAAGAGAAGACAACTTGAGAAGAGAATAACTCGAGAGCTGGACAACTTGAGAATTGGACAACTTGAGAAGTGGACAACTTGAGGACCGGACAACTTGAGAAGCTGACAACTTAAGAATTAGCAAATTCTATCTATCCACCACAACCCTAATCCCACACGCTCTTCCATCCTCAGCCCCGCCTTCACAGCCCCGCTAGCAGTGAATTACCGAGCACCCCCTCCAAAAATCCTCAAATACCCCCAAAAAATCACTCATTCTCAACATCCCTCGTTATTTAAACACCTTACAAATACCACAAGGAGACTTTCCACCTCCCAAATCATCAGATAGCATCAGAGTACCCAAGCAAATTGTTCCATTAATAAGAACGGAACACGTACGAGATAAATATTATGCCGCTAGAAGTATGCGTAGATTTTTTATCTCGAACAGGTCGGCTGCTTAAGTAACCGCGCGTGATAATTGGATATCGAGACGATGTAAATGAGTCTGTAGTAACGGCCACGCTTGCGCTTACGACTAACGCCTAATAACAGGTTTCCGTCGCGTGTTATTCACGTCTATCGTTTAATACCGCTGAGAATCTGTTATTTCGCCGGCTAACGGCGGGCGTCGATTTTTATCAAGCGATTAATTGGAAGTGACCCGTGCCACGTTCGATCGTCGACTTCAGACGATGGGAATAAGGGTGGCTATTGTTTCTCAGCGGAAACCAGACTTTGGAGCCGAGGCTATTGCTGATAACGTGCTCTCTCGTTATTTCGACAGCTGGCTAGGTTTTTTCTTGAGAACAGATAAGGGCCAATGCTTATACCTTTGAAGATTATTTTGCTTTTGTGCTGAGGCTTGGATGTTAACGACAGATGTTAGTAATAGGTTCAAGAAAATTTTGAGAGTTTAAACTTGGGGAGTGAAAGATGTAGAAAATTTAAGAACTTGCAAATGTAAAAATTTGAGAACTTGCAAATGTAAAAATTTGAGAACTTGCAAATGTAAAAATTTAAGAACTTGCAAATGTAAAAATTTGAGAACTTGCAAATGTAAAAATTTGAGAACTTGCAAATGTAAAAATTTGAGAACTTGCAAATGTAAAAATTTAAGAACTTGTAAATGTAAAAATTTGAGAACTTGCAAATGTAAAAATTTAAGAACTTGTAAATGTAAAAATTTGAGAACTTGCAAATGTAAAAATTTGAGAACTTGCAAATGTAAAAATTTAAGAACTTGTAAATGTAAAAATTTGAGAACTTGCAAATGTAAAAATTTAAGAACTTGTAAATGTAAAAATTTGAGAACTTGCAAATGTAAAAATTTGAGAACTTGCAAATGTAAAAATTTGAGAACTTGTAAATGTAAAAATTTGAGAACTTGCAAAAATTTGAAAAATTCGAAAATTGGATGAAGCTAGAAAATGGCGCCTAATCGAGAGCTTGAAAGGTGGCCCAGGGATTAAAGCGTATATTTAATGGGCGAGTGTCGCGTTTCTCGTCCCCGATTCAAAGCTTACGAAGTAGTAAAAAAGAATTTCGCCAGAAAGGTCAACAGTGGTCATAAAATATCTAGTGGCGACAGATTTCCATTAACGTAGCGCTGTAAGTAATTTTATACTCGGTCCACAATGAAACTCGACTTCTATCGACAGATGTGGTTTCCCTCGTGACAGAAGCCACTTGATATTCGAAAATAAAAGAAAGATCTCTATACTTTGTAACAGCTTATATGGCGAATATTACTCGTGTTATCAATGTTACATTGATTGCTACATCTTGCTTCACTATTTCTCATCAAAATTACGTTATGAAAGATCTTTTCATTCTCTTAAGTATTTTAATGAAACATTAAATATTTTGATGAAACATTAAATATTTTAATGAAACGTTAAGAATATGAAACTATTCTTAATCAGATGATAAATTTTTTATGAAGAAGATGAAAAAATATTTTCAACTTATGTTCTCAATGAGAATAACCTATGTTCGAATAGACCTAACCTTCCTGACTAAAAATTGCTATCACCCGAGAATATTAATAACAGAAGGCTAATCAGAAAAGGAAGATGGTACCCAAAGAATAAAGCCGAATGTCAAGTTACGTAATCGAAAGGGATTTCGAGTTTAACAGAGGTACCAGCAAACTTCAATTCAGAACACGTGTCTGCTACCGACGACTGTGTTAATCCGCCTATACAAACGACTTGATAAAGCAGTTAAAGAGGTCAGCTGGCAGACGCTGATCGATTGTTCCGTAACTCTTCATTTCCTGTCTCGATACGCTGCCGTGAATTTCAATAATCGTCGACGAGAAGACGCCAGCTAATATTTCAGCTAAATCAAACGTGACCCTAACGATACAGTTAACGCAATCATTCGTCACGCGTCCATGTACGTACATAAACTTCCGTCCACCTTTACATCACAATTTCCACTAACTCCGAGTAAATTCTCTCAACTGAAATTCTCTTTAACTTCACATGTCCAAGGAAAGAATAATACGAATCACAGTTATCGGCAATATCTGCAAGAATTTAGGACAAGCTGTAAAGGGGTTGTCGACGCGTGTATCTCGTTTTCCACTGGTTCTCGCACGTGTTGCCCATAAGGCGATGGTATGCCAGTTCCAGGCTCGTACAACTCGTAAAAATTCTATCTAACAGCATCCGGTCTGCAGTCCCGCCTCGATACCTCCCCAGGGATAATATAGAGATTAGGCGAACGTGTCAACGGCCTGCTTGTAACGAGCGACCGTTTCGCCTTCGTGCGCGCAGAGATCCTTCGCTATCGAACAAACAATCGTGTGGGCAACTCGTGTTCCTTTTCTTTTTATCGAAATCTCTTCGGACAAACGCTAAATTCGTACAAAGCGAGCGAATTTTTTAGGTGGGTTAGGTAAGTTAGGTAGGTAGTTCAGGTAAATTTAGTAGATTAGGTTGGATAGTGGGTTAGGTACGTTAGCTGGGTTATGTAGGTTAAGGAGGTTAGGGAGGTTAGTGAGTTAAGTAGGTTTGTTGGATGATGAGGGTTAGGGAGGTTAGGTAGGTTAGGTGGGTTATGTAGGTTAAGGAGGTTAGAGAGGTTAGTGGGTTAAGTAGGTTAGTTGGACGATGGGGGTTAGGTTAGGGAGGTTAGGTGGGTTATGTAGGTTAGGAAGGTTAAGGAGGCTAAGGACATTAAGGAGGTTAGTGGATTAGGTAGGTTAAATAGGTTAGGTGGCTTCGGTAGGTTAGGTAGGTTAGGCGATTATGTAGATTAGGGAGTTTAAGGAGGTTAATGGGTTAGATAGGTTAGGTGGGTTAGATGGGATAGGTAGGTTAGGTGGTTATGTAGATTAGGGAGTTTAAGGAGGTTAGTGGGTTAGATAGGTTAGGTGGATTAGGTGGGTTAGGTAGGTTAGGTGGATTAGGTGGGTTAGGTAGGTTAGGTGGTTATGTAGATTAGGGAGTTTAAGGAGGTTAGTGGGTTAGATAGATTAGATGGGTTAGATGGGTTAGATGGGTTAGGTAGGTTAGGTATATTTGGTAAGTGAGGTAGGTTAGGTATATTTGGTAAGTGAGGTAGGTTAGGTATATTTGGTAAGTGAGGTAGGTTACGTGTATTTGGTATGTTTGGTTTTGTAGGTTAGGTAGGTTTCGTATATTTGATAAATTAAGTAGGTTAGGTAGGTTTGGTATGTTTGGTAGATTAGTGGGTTTTGCTTTAAATATATAGAGGCAATAATTTCCCATTAAATACAAGTTTATAATTAATTTCCCCATCATCCTGATGAAGAACATTGCACCTCGAACAGTGTCAAAGTTTGACCGGTATTTAACCGAAACCAGAGAGGAGAAATACCAATAAAGGCGAAGCTGAATATGGAATAACTGTTCCTGAAATTAGCTTTCTCCTTGCTATTTTCACGTGCTAGCCTCAGGACACGGAGACGCGAGTATCGATCATCGCTCCATAATTTCTACAGTTTCGGACGGGAAAATTTGAGATCGCAGTTTGATGGACAAATGCTAGGAGAAAATTTTTATTATACGTCGTGAAACTTAGAGTAACACTTCGTGGAAAAGCTGTGAATTGGAGAAATTCGAAAGTGGGGAAATTAAAAGTTGGAGACTGAAGCCAGATTTGAGAAATTAAAAATTGGTACAATAGAAAACGCAAGGTAGAAAACAGTGAAAAGTACAACAAACTTCTGTTCAATATCCGTAAGTCCCAAAATAAATAATAAACCGCAAAAATGATACAGCAGACATAATTCTCCTAGAACATATAAATAAATCACCTTCGCGATCTCTCTTCCATAAATCCTCTTATCTCAGCCCGATCGCATCGTACAAACGAATCAATCACCGAATGATATATTAATCGTGCAGCAACAAAATCGAAGCAAAACTATATTTCCAAACATCGTACATATCCTGCGCCTCAACATACAATCATTTACAACGCTTTTCATTCATGGATTTCAATGTTCGATCATAGATAAGCGACTTTCTCATTAAGCATCGAAACCGCTATCCATTTAACACTCCCATGAACGATAATTTAGCCGGGGCGAAAAAAAAAGAATAACCCGCTCGCGGCGGCCAAAGCAGACATAATTTCTCTTAAATACTGAAACAAATCACCGGTACGATCTCGATTGCATAAATAAGAGGCGGTTATCGCCGGACAGATCGCGGTTTCCATCAATCGCGGGCTCAAGCTTCAATTCCCCGTGACCGTGCACAACCGGCAACCGAAAGGGTTATCGCGATTTCTCGTAATTTGCAGCGTAACAGAGTCGTTCTAACTGTTCGAGCGTTCGCTAAATCGCCGGTTAAACGTCGGCCATCCGTGCAATAACCGTGGAAAATGAGCGTAAAACGCCGCACGAACAAGACGGCGCCATGCGGTCTTTCCAAGTAATTGCATGAGAAACCGTAAAAACGGACGGAGATCTTCTCTGGTGTCTGTGGAATGCTCTAGTCATTCGTAAACAAGGTTATTTTACTCCGCGAGCGAAGCTGGAGATGTGACACGCGAAATTTTAGAGCGATAACATTTTTGGTCTTCGTATTTTCCTGCTATGGGGGCTGCGGCGAGTTTCGGTGGAATTTCGTCTGCGATGGTTAGCTGGATATTCATTTTTAGTAGTATTGACGTTTTCATTATCGTAATGGAAGTCAAAATGTTATTTGTATTTGGCAATTAATGTGGATGGGAATTTTGGTCTTTGTATTTTCCTGCTATGGGGGCTGCGGGGAGTTTCGGTGGAATTTCGTCTGCGATGGTTAGCTGGATATTCATTTTTAGTAGTATTGATGTTTTCATTATCGTAATGGAAGTCAAAATGTTATTTGTATTTGGCAATTAATGTGGATGGGAATTTTGGTCTTTGTATTTTCCTGCTATGGGGGCTGTGAGGAGTTTCAATTGAATTTTATCTGCAATGGTCAGTTGAGTATTCATTTTTAATAGTATTGATATATTCATTATCGTAGTGGAAGGTAAAATATTATATGTACTGCTCAATTAATGTGGATGGAAATTTTGGTCTTCGTATTTTCCTGCTACGGGGGCTGTAGGGAGTTTCAATTGAATTTTATCTACAATAATCAGTTGAGGATCCACTAACGGTAGTATCGAGACATTTTCATTATCATAAAGAAAGTAAAAATACTTTATGTAATAGGTAATAAACATAGATAGAATTTTTGGTCTTCATATTTTCCTGCTACAGGGGCTGTGAGGAGTTTCAATTGAATTTTATCTGCAATGGTCAGTTGAGTATCATCATCAGTTGTATCAAGACATTTTCATTATCATAAAGAAAGTAAAAATACTCTATGTAATAGGTAATGAACATAGATAGAATTTTTGGTCTTCATATTTTCCTGCTACAGGGGCTGTGAGGAGTTTCATTCAATTTTATCTGCAATGGTCAGTTGAGTATTCATTATCAGTTGTATCCAGACAGTTTCATTATCATAAAGAAAGCAAAAATACTCTATGCAATAGGTAATGAACATAGATAGAATTTTTGGTCTTCATATTTTCCTGCTACAGGGGCTGTAAGGAGTTTCAATTGAATTTTATCTGCAATGGTCAGTTGAGTATTCATTATCAATAGTATTGAGATATTTTCATTATCATAAAGAAAGTAAAAATACTCTACATAATTGGTAATGAACATGAACACAATTTTTGATCTTCCTATTTCCCTGCTACAGGGGCTGTCCGCATTTCACCTGAATTACCAATAACAAATTGAGATTTCTTCATAAAGAAATATGACTCCAATGCACTCGTACAGCAATACATCATCAAAATTGCAAGAGATTCACAAAAGGGTGATAGAATGAGAGCCACTGACGCAATAAGAGCAAGAGAAGCGTGAAGAAGAGCGTAGAAGCGCCGCACATGGTAATACGGTTGGCAGATGAAAGTTTGACGGCAGGATGTCACATTATGTGGCCTGTGACCCTCTCGTGTCGTCTACCCGCGACTACCGTGGGCAAATGCGCTTAATGAAAATGGCTGGTGCACATTCAACATCGTAAATTAGAGCGGCTTCGCAGAGACGAGCGGCACAGGGGACAAAACAGCGGGTCGTCGTTAACAGTAATGTCCTGGAGAAAAGCGTAACGCGGTGCAGTTTGTTTTATTTAGACCGGCCATGCTTTACCTCCTTCGAATCGTGGGAGCGTCGTTTTAATGTGGCGACAGGCGTTGGAACCTTTGCGAACAATTTCGTATGTTGTACCGTACTGGGTACTTTAGGTTGCATTTTGATGGTTGGATTTTGATTTTGGTTGGAGAAGTTTGAAGATTTGTTAATGGTTGCTGGTTGTACATTGAGGAAATTAGGAGGAAGACCTTCTCTTTAGGGGGTGGATGTAATTGAAAATGAGAGAAATTGAAAATTGGGGCAATTGAAGATTGGGTGATTGAATGTTGAGGAGATTGGATGTGGAAAAATTGAAAATTGGGGCAATCGAAGATGAAGCATTTAGGTATTGGGAAAAATGAAAATTGGTAATGTTGGAAATGGGGAAAATTGATAATTAGGAAAATTGATAACTGGGAAAATGGGAAATGAAGAAAAGTGGAAATTGGGAAAATTAGTAATTGGAAAAATTAGAAATGGAGAAAAGTGGAAATTGGGAAAATTGAAAATTGGAAAAATTGTAAATGTAGAAAGTGAAAGTTGGGAAAATTAGAAATGGGGAAAATTGAAAATTGGAAAAATTGTAAATGTAGAAAGTGGAAGTTGGGAAAATTAGAAATGGGGAAAATTGAAAATTGGAAAAATTGTAAATGTAGAAAGTGAAAATTGGGAAAATTAGAAATGGGGAAAAGTGGAAATCAAGAAAATTGGAAATGGGGAAAATGCAAAAATTGGGAAAATTAGAAATGGGAAAATGTGAAAATTGGAAATTAGGAAAATTAAAAATTGGAAAAATTGGAAATTGGGAAAATTATAAATTAGGATAATTGAAAATTGAAAATCAAGAAAATTGTAAACCACACAAAATGGAACTCTATCACACAATATTCTCGAATCTATCGCAACTGCCATAACCCTCAATTGGCATATCCCTCTCGACCCATGAATTATTTAGAGCTAACCGATCCCTTACTCGCGAAATACAGGAATACTAAACAAGTCAGTTTCGTAGTCTCGTTGTTCCATGTTCTCGAGATGAATCGCTCATGCTTCCCTCGATCGTGTCATAAATATCTATTTACCTCGTATTGGTTTCGCTCTAATATATTGTGGTGTTTAGCCGGTTGAAGGCAGTTTTCCCACCGTGTGTCGGTTGTCAGGGTAATCGACATTAGGCTCGAGCTTAGACGAGCAAGAGGAGAGGCAGGGGGACTATTAAGTAATTGAGTGCACAATTGCCAAGCAAAATAATCTAGCCTGTAATTAATGACTGTACATAGTTATTGGAGATAGCGTATCGTGGCCTGTTTGTCGGATCACCGTAACAAGATAACAGCTCGGGAGAAATGATATCGTGCAGCGAATAAAAATGCACTCGAATTGCGCAGCTCTTGATTGTTCCGAGGAGCTTGATTAACTCGTTCGTGCGTTTGAACGGAATCTAAACTGATTTATCGATTCGTAATCTCAGATTTGTTGGCAGAAACCTGTTGGACTCAAATCTGTTTTCTTTGAAAAGTTTTGCATTACAGGATTTGCTCGAGTAATATTTCCTGAGGTACTAATCTAGTTTCTGGGTACCAAAATATTTTAACTATTAATTTTTGTTTATCAAAGAAATTTTTTATGATAAATGTAACATAAGCTATATCAAATAAACTTGTAACCTATGTAAATACACTTAATACAGCGAAGAAATTTTTGGAGCTAGTATGATTTTCGTCAGAGATAATTTTGTCGAATAAAAGAAATGGGGAAAATTGATAATTAGGAAAATGGAAGCTGAAAAAAGGTGGAAATTGGGAAAATTAATAATTGGAAAAATTAGAACTGGGGAAAAGTGGAAATTAGGAAAATGGAAATTGGAAAAATTGGTAACTGAATAAATTAGAAATGGGGAAAAACAGAAATTGGGAAAATTGATAATTAAAAAAATTGCAAATATGGAAAGTGGAAATTGGGGAAATTAGAAATGGGGAAAAGTGGAAATTGGAAAAATTGGAAATGGGGAAGATGGAAATTGGAAAAATGGTAATTGGCTAAATTAGAAATGAGGAAAAGTGGAAATTGGGAAAAGTGATAATTAGGAAAAATGTGATTGGGGAAAATGGAAATTGGAAAAAGTGGTAATTAGGAAAATGGAAATTGGGAAAATTGGAATTGGGAAAATTGGAATTGGGAAAAATGGAAATTGGGAAACTTGGCTAAAATAGACTTGTAACTTATATAAATAAACTTGTAATACAGCGAAGAAATTTTTGGAGCCACTATCATTCTCGTCAGAGGAAATATTGTCGAATAAAAGAAATGTAGGATAGAGCAAAAAGAGCGGGAAAGGGTTTCATCTTCCCGTTCGCACGGGAACCTTTGTTAAAGTGTTTGCCCATTTAAAGTTGGTAGAAACTTCGCTTTTCCGACTCTCGCTTTTCTCCGGGATAAAAACATCAATTACAGTTAGCCATTGTACTGTTAGGAACATAATTACACTCGTCGCGTGCTGCCAGTAGCCGGCTATGAAAACGGGACAGCTTCTGTTAACTCTGACGGCTTCTTATGCATATATACGATTGTTTAGCTGGCATTCTTCTCGAGCACGTTCGCGCTGTTCGACATCGTCAGGCTCTTTAACAGATATCACCAAGATGATTCACGACGCTTCCGGCACGCACGTTCTGATCAAAAGACATTCTCTCCCGTAATCGTGGAGCCAATCCCATATTCAATTGTTCGTGCTTTGTGCTGGCCGATGATCAAGTTACGCTGTGCGCACTTTTCGGAGTAAAGTTTATGAAACTCTTAAGACTGAGTTGGATGACTGATAAGAATTCTGTCGTCGAATGTAATTCTTTAATTTTTAATTCTTGGAATATTGAACTTTTTTTTATTACCACTTTTTCCTAGTTTCAGTTTTCAGAATTTTCAATTTTCCCAATTACTAATTTCCCCAATTACTAATTTCCCCAATTACTATTTCCCCAATTCCACATTTCCCCAATTCCAAATTTTCCCAATTCCAAATTTCCCCAATTCCAAATTTCCCCAATTCCAAATTCCTCCAATTTCCAATTGACCCAATTCCTAATTTCCCCAATTTCCAATTGCCCCAATTCCTAATTTCCCCAATTCCCAATCATCCCAATTCCAATTCCCCCAATTCCTAATTTCCCCAATTCCAAATTTCTCCAATTCCCAATTGCCCCGATTCCTAATTTCCCCAATTCCCAATCATCCCAATTCCAATTCCCCCAATTCCTAATTTCCCCAATTCCAAATTTCTCCAATTCCCAATTGCCCCAATTCCTAATTTCCCCAATTCCCAATCATCCCAATTCCAATTCCTCCAATTCTTAATTTCTCCCCCCCAAAATTTTCCCAAATTCCCAACTTCTCCCAACTCCATTTCCCCACCATTTAAATTACCCTAAAATTTCCCCAATCTCCCTCTTCACCACTCAATTTCCCAAATTCCCAACCTTGAAATTCCCACGTCTCCCCATTACCATCCTCAACTTTCTCCACCAGTTAGTTTACTATCACCGTTTCCACAACAGCTACGTTATCACGTAATTCTCTATTATCCCTTAAGCTTTAACCGGCCGCCGCTTGTTAGCAAAGCTTCGTCGCAAACGTCGAGTCACAGAGCTTTGTTCCGTTTGCTTTTGTATCACCGTGTAACAAGTCGAGCACGAAACAACCGACTAGACCAGACTAGACGGATTAGCCGATGGAAAGTGCTCTTCAGTCGCTGTAAAACGTTCGTTGCTTCGCACGAAAGCGAAACGAGATTCTTTTACGTGGATCTTCCTACAAACAATTCTTTTATTCCCGCCAAGTGTGCTAGTTTACAATAATAGAATAGATCAAATTTTTCTTGTGAGATAAGAGGAGAAAAATTTCACTTGTAAGATTAGGTTTCGATTTCACTTGTGTGGTAGACTTTCGATTGGTAAATATTGCAAGGATAATGTGATTAATCTTTGGTGGACCATGAAGATTGATTGAAAGATCAAATGTTTGTAAAGGAACAGTTTGTGCTGTTACCTGGGCCACATATGAACCATATGAACCATGTGGATCATGTATTAGGATATAGACCACATATGAACATGTAGACCACATATGGACGTATAGATTGCATATGAACATATAAGGCCACATGTGAAACATATGGATCATATATTCACATATGAACACATAGACAGACCACATATGAACGTATGGAGCACATATGAACATACAGATCACATATGAACATGTAGACCATATATTATATAGACCACATGTGAACATATAGGTCACGCATGAACATATAGACCACATATGAACATATACATAAAACACATATGAACCATATGAACCACATATGAACATATCGATCACACATGAACATATAGACCACATATGAACATGTAGACCACATATGAACCATATGGTCCACATATGAACATATCGATCACATATGAACATGTAGACCATATATTATCATATAGACCACATGTGAACATGTAGATCACACATGAACATATCGATCACATATGAACATGTAGACCATATGTTATCATATAGACCACATGTGAACATATAGATCACACATGAACATATGGACCACATATGAACCATATGGTCCACATATGAACATATACATAGACTACATATGAACCATAAGGTCCACATATGAACATATACATATACCACATATGAAAATGTAGACCATATGTGAACATACAGACCACACATGAACCATATGGTCCACATATAAACATACTTATATCACATAAAAACAATAAAAATTGATACTGGTCCCAGAGAAATATCCACCCATTTCCTGTTAATTAAAATTCCTCTCCACATACCTCACCCCAACACCATAAATCTCCCGCACGACTAACAAATTTCCTATTCGCTTTGCTAATCGATATTCGTTAAAATGCGCCGCCAATAAAATTTCGTCGATGCAACAGTAAAGATAGGATATCGTTCCACGGATCTTCGAATTAGCTCGCTGCGCACAATCGCAATAAAACGAATAATTGTATATTGAAATCGTACACGGCCGCGATCACGTATGTAATAAAGTTGTCGATTGGATTTATCTGAAATTAGATGTAACACCGCAACGCACGGGTGTATAGTAAATCGAGTTCGATAACTTTCGGTTTCTCTGACCTCCATGTCCACACCAGAAAATTCGAACGCGCGCTTACGGATGCGGGACGCGGTGCGTCGGGTTCGATATTCTTTCGTGGTGAAAATCCGTTTTGCAACTACTCCGACTTCTAATCCCCTTTGTTTTCATTTCTTTATTATACGATTTTCGATTTTGCTTTCTAGTTTTACTTTGTAGTTTTACTTTGTAATTTTAATTTGTAATTGTACTTTGCAACTGTACTTTGCAATTGTACTTTGCAATTGTACCTTGCAACTATACTTTACACCTGTACTTTGCAACTGTACTTTGCAACTGTACTTTGCAACTGTACTTTGTAACTGTACTTTGCAATTGTACTTTGCAATTGTGCTTTGCAGTTGTAATTTGTAGTTTATCGACTTCCAAGTCTTACGCTTATAAATTTTCAAGTTTGATCACAAAGTGCGTCAGGAGATATTTAAGTGCGTCAGGAGATGTCTAAGTGCGTCACAGTGTGTCAGGAGACGACTAAGTGCGTCAGAGTGCGTCAGGAGAGATCTAAGTGCGTCAGAGTGCGTCAGGAGAGATCTAAGTGCGTCAGAACACCTCAGAGTGCATCAGGAGATATCTAAGTGCGTCAGGAAACATCTAAGTGCGTCAGGAACCATCTAAGTGCGTCAGGAAACATCTAAATGCGTCGGGAAACATCTAAGTGCGTCAGAAAACATCTAAGTGCGTCAGGAAATATCTAAGTGCGTCAGGAAATATCTAAGTGCGTCAGGAAATATCTAAGTGCGTCAGGAAATATCTAAGTGCGTCGGGAAATATCTAAGTATGTCAGGAGATATCTAAGTACGTCAAAGTGCGTCAGGACATCTCAGAGTGCGTCAGAGTGCGTCAGAAGAGATCTAACTGCGTCAGGACACCTCAGAGTGCGTCAGGAGGTGCCTAAGTGTGTCAAAGTGTAGCAGAAGAGATCCGAGTGAGTCAGGACACCTCAAAGTGCGTCAAAAGATGTCTAAGTGCGTCAGAATGCGTCATGAGACCTCTAAGTGCGTCAGAGTGCGTCATGAGACCTCTAAGTGCGTCAGAGTGCGTCATGAGACCTCTAAGTGCGTCAGAGTGCGTCAGGAGGCCTCTAAGTGCGTCAGAGTGCGTCAAAAGACCTCAGAATGCATCAAAAGTCATCTAAATGCATCAAAAGACGTCAAAGTGCATCAAAATACCGCAAATATTTTTCTTTCACAAATTTTTTAATAATTCCCCTTTTCATCTATCCAAACACCATCTACCACGCCATCAGACATCAAACTACCTAAAACTATAAAACTCCGAATCTATTTCCGTCGCTTGTTTTTCCAACGCACCCCTGCACGTCTTCCTCCAGAGCCGCTTCGGGGGAAGGTCAGTATATTTAGATGAAACAGCTGGAAAAAAAGGGCCGGATGGAAGGACGTCTGTCTGTTTATTTTCAGGCTATATCCTGTAGAAAAAAAGCCACCGCGCCTCTGCTAGACAAATCGCCATTTACGTTCCGGTTGAGAGGGGTTGGAAACGTTTCGATGGAACACCCGCTTCAACCCTTTCACAATACTTCCTTTTGTGTCGGAACTATATCTGGTGAAAAATAACGACGATTGCGGTGAACGGAGATTTAGTGTTCGATGTGGCGAAGAAGGGTTGTCGAAGAAGTGAGGCTTTTGTTGTGGAGGAATGTAGACATTTTAATTATGCGAAGGCGAGATTTAAATTGTGAGAAAATTTAAGTTTGAATTGTAAATTTTGTTACATAGTTAGAGTGAAATTGTGAGGAAGTTTGGGTCGAAATTACAAGAAAATTTGATTAAAAATTTTTAGATTATTGTTTGAATTAAAGTTGGACTAACAAATTATTCATTCTAACTTGTTCAAATAAATTTATCCCTTAATCATTATTTTACCTCTGATATTTAATCTCCTCGGACACATTTATTTAACTAAAATAATTTCCAGACAAATGTAAAGTTCAAAATTTGCACCTGTGTAAATAAATCAACGATGTCGCAATTTAAATTCATAGAGTTTTGTATCTCACGTGATAAATCGAGAGAAGGGTAGAACTAGCCTCGATTAAACTTGTCCTTGACTAGAAAAATTTATGAATGGCCTTTCAAAAAGGATAATCGGTTCCCAAGGACGATCGCGAATGTCCTTTTATATGCAAATATATGTAAAATCGACGCGTACCTGTTCAGGCATGGAATTACGCGAAACACATGAGATCTACGGAGATAGCGGAATGAACGTGTCACAATGCGAATCGCGGACGATTACGTGATTTTTCTGGCAATGTTCTTGATGTAACTTTACTGTGAACTAATTTCAAATACTTTCAATTCTGTGAATTTGTTTATTCAAAAATTTAGCTTTGTTAAGATATTACAAAATGTAAAACTTGGAACATTGCAAAAATTCTTGTAAACTTTGCAAATTCCCATATTTAAAAATTTAAAAATTTATAAATTTATAAATTTGAATAAAATTAAGACCCAATTTTTAAGATAAAAAATAGAGACCATAAAACTTGAAATTTTGCAACATGGAATCCTCAGATAAAAATATTGTTTAAAGAAGGTAATGTCACAGAAAGCCTTTCGAAGAGGGCAAAGTTACGAAGTCGTCCTCGAAGAGGGATTAATTAAGCGCAATTGTCGACGTCTGCTTTCCTTGTTCCTTCTCCGGATGAATTAGAATTTACGACGAGCACATCGAGGCCTCGCAACTCGTCTAACTCGTGTCCCCGTTTCGTGTTCCAAGAATTGCTTTCCTGGACGAAGATGATTTCTTTTACCAATTAAACAGTGGAAGAAACTCGCCTGGCCATAATTGGAATTAAGCGCGACTCGCGTCCTTACTCGATAAACACACAAATCATGCAAATTAATTGTGTCACGGTGGTAAGAGGAGGGTCGGATGAAAGGATGGAATCGTTCGAAGAATTAACCTTCTCCTCCAATGAGACTCTGCCGTTCTATTTTCGGACTTTCTTTCATTCCCACTATTTTTAGTTTCAATCGCTGAATTGTGTGATGTAATTCAGGGGGGATGGAGATCACTTTCTAAGTATTGAAAGTATGATACAATTCTTAAAGGCGGGTGCTTTTGTGAATAATACATTTTTGTGGTGTGCATAAGTTACTCAAGTTATCAAAGGACTAAGTGAATCATTAGATATAGTTTACTGAGTGAATCAGCAAATAGCTAAATCTTTAAGTACAGCTTCATCAAATAGCTAAATCTTTAAGTACGGCTTCATCAAATAGCTAAATCTTTAAGTACAGCTTCAGATACAGCTTCAAATACCTAATGCTACAATTGCCTGAAGTCTTAAGTGTCCTTGTGTTCAGATACCTAAGTGCTCATATGTCTATGTCTCTAGGTAGATCATCAAGTATCCACATCTCCACATATCTAAATCCTCAAGCAACTACTTCTGGAGAGATACCTAAGTCCTCAAGTGACTATGTCTCCAGGTAGATCATCAAGTATCCACATCTCCACATACCTAAATCCTCAAGCAACTACCTCTGAAGAGATACGTAAACCCTCAAGTGTCTATGTCTCCAGGTAGATCATCAAGTATCCACATCTCCACGTACCTAAATCCTCAAGCAACTACTTCTGGAGAGATACCTAAATGCTCAAGTGTCTACGTCTCCAGGTAGATCATCATGCATCCACATCTCCACATACCAATCCTCAAGCAACTACTCCAGATACCCAAATGCTGAAGCATCCATCAGACATCTAACTCCTCAAATACCGTCTGCAGACTCATAACTGCTAGAGTACCTACGTCTCCAGATAAATCCAAGCATCCACATCTTCACATACCTAAATCCTCAACCTACATCTCCAGATAAATCAGCGGACCTCCACCTATGGCCCTCCACCTATGGACCTTCACCTACGAACACCTCACCTTGCCAAACCTCTTCTAAAAATCCACCTTCTACCAGACCAAACCACCTCAGACCAACTTCCCAATAAAGAATCCAATAATCCAACAACCCAGTAATCCAACAACCAAGTAATCCAATAATCCAGTAATCATAAAGAACGCAATAATCAAGTCCACATAAGATTGAGACACCTCTAGTCAATTATTTCCCTAAGCAACCGCCGCAATCTTCCGATACTCGTCACGACTGCATCCAGTATACCGTGCAGAGAATGCATCGAGTGCACGGTGCACAGAATGCATCGAGTTTCCAGAACCAGCGTGCCATTCCGCTCGGCGTTGGCCCACGGCTATCCGATTGGCAGCGCGCGGAACACAACAAGCGCAACGGGGCCTCGTTATTAGCGTCGGTGCGCCGTGGTCGTTATAAATTCATGCCAGAGAAACATTTAGAGTAGGCAGCCGCGATAAAAGCGAGCCACGAACGCCGAGACCGAGAGGAACGGAGACAGAGTCGAGTCGGTACATCGGATACGCGCCCCTATTGCGCCCGCGAACGATTACGACGGTTATCTCTCTCTATTTCGCATCGTTATCTGCTATAGCGTTGTTCAAAAAGAAATTCACGCTGTTCTAATTTATTTTGTTATGTGCGTTAATAAACTTTGTGAGTTAAAAATTATTTAGTGTGGAGATTGCCTGTAGAGTGGTCGCGTGACCAGTTGCAACAAAATGGCGGACTAGTAGCTGTACGCATATGTTAATTACTATATACAAATTAAATATAATTATTTCAGAGATTTGGTGCAACTATATATTTCTGTTCGTTCTGATATGGATGGGAAGAGTAATTCAAACATGATTATTTTAGAAACTACAAGTAATGTGTTATAATTGATGTCAGTAGCTCTATCGTCACGTGACCGCGCATGCGCAAAATGGCGGCCGTAATGGCTACCTATGCGCACACATCAAAACTTGTGCAATTGTTAGAAGATTAATTGCAACCTCTTATATTTTAGTAGCCCTGTAGAAGTACATAATGAGCAAAATCCTAAAATATCACTTTCTTCTCAACCCTTAAGAAAATAGAGAAAGGTAACAATTCTTGAACAGCCCTGTAGAGTAACAGATCATATAACATCGTGCCAGTTTCCGCAGACATCAAAACAGAAAGAAGTAAATTAATCCCGAGTGTCAATTTTCGACTACCACCAGTCCAAACACAGTTAATCGTGAAATGTCAATTACTTTTCGAGATACCGTGAAATAGAGGTAGATAAGATTTATTTTTGAAAAAGGCTGTATCTGGTCCTGTTCCGTCTGACGGGCGAGTCGCGTGGAATTTCCGATCCTGAAGCCTGTTCGCGAGCCACCTTTAGCGACCACGTCGACTTTACGAGCCGTGACGAGAGCCCAGGCAGCGGAGAAGGGCGCGGTAATAAGCTACGAGGTACCCGTGTGTCGCGATAAGGACCCCCGGTGCTCTCGATACGGCTCTCCTTCTCGCTGTCTGACACGTTTTTTTCGCTTTTCTTTTATTTCTGACTTCTCAATAAGGACGAGCCACGCCAGACACGCTCGCTATCTCGCCCCTTGTCTCGCCTCACCCTCCGTGGCTCTTACGGAAAAATTGGTCAATTTATGGGACTGGACCTGATACGATCGTGTTTCGAGCCGGGTAACCTGTCTTGATACTATTTTTCATCGAAACGCCTCGGCAATTGTGGAATTGGAAGATAGAGACTTGATAGATCGAGAATTGTGGATTCGTGATTGCGGTTGGGTATGAGGGATTACTTCTACCTATGAGGAGTTAGGCGTAGATAGTAGGTCACGTGTGGATCACATGAGGCACAAAATTTGGAGGTTTCTATATTTGAGAAATCCCTAACTTGCAGATGTGTAGATTTCTAAACACTATAATGACATAGGTCCTAAGTGTTCAAGTGTCCACATTTTTCAGATCCGCAGCTTGAACCCACAAGTTATCAGAACTCAAGGAGTCCACATTTTCTAGCATATAGATTGTTACCAGATCATTCAGTTTCACATCCCTAATTCATAAACCACCTAGCTTCGGATCCCCTAAGTACTAAGTCACTTAGGTGCACATAATTCCCAAATCTCCAGTACCTAACTCCTAAATCACCTAGCTCCAGATCTCCCAATTCCCAAATCACCTAGTTCCAGATTCCTGATTCCCAAATCACCTAGCTCCAAATTTCTTAACTCTCAAATCACCTAAATCCAGATCCCCTAACTCCCAAATCTCCTAGGTCCAAATACTTCCCAAACCTCCAAGTCCCTAACTGCCCAATCACTTAGCTCCAGATCTCCCAATTCCCAAATCACCTAGCTCCAGATCTCCTGATTCCCCAATCACTTAGTTCCAGATCCTCTAATTCCCAAATCACCTAGTTCCAGATCCCCTAACTCCCAAATCTCCTAGATCCAAATACTTCCTAAACCTCCAAATCCCTAACTCCCAAATTACCTAGCTCCAGATCTCCCAATTCCCAAATCACCTAGCTCCAGATCCCCTAATTTCCAAATCACCTAGTTCCAGATCCCCCAGCTCCCAAATCACCTAGCTCCAGGTCCCGTAACTCCCAAATCACCTAGCTCCAGATCCCCTAACTCCCAAATCACCTAGCTCCAGATCCCCTAACTCCCAGATCCCCTAACTCCCAGATCCCCTAACTCCCAAATTACCTAGCTCCAGATCCCCTAACTCCCAAATCTCCTAGGTCCAAATACTTCCCAAACCTCCAAGTCCCTAACTCCCAAATCCCCTAGCTCCAAATAATTCCCAAATAAGTTCCTGTCTCCCAAACCACCCAGCCATCTACCTCCAGAAAAAGTAGATCAGCCGACAGAGTAAAAGGCTGATTAAGAATCGTAAAAGCGTGGCGATGAATGGGTCCGCGGTCAACGGGAACCGATTTAACGCGTGGCTACGAGAATCGCGTAGGAATCGTTTTCTCGAACGGCTCGTAGATCAGTGAAAGTCCGAGGCACCCGTTCGCGGCGGCGACAACCAATCCGACACGCGAAACTGCTCTATCGGCGTGGTCGAACGGCGTGGCGCGCAACGATCGAACACGCGAGATACGGAGCTGGCAGGCGCGTGTTCTTTCGTCACACACCATCGAGAGTACGACGCTTTGGATTTCAGAATTTAGTTTGACAGTGCGACAGCACCGGGATCGTGTCGGACAGCCATCGGACACTTTGATTGTCCGCTCCGATTAGCAGCTAGCTCGATACGTTGCTGGCTGGTAATTAGCTGCCGTGAGCGACACCGGACTCGTGGGACCCCAGAACGATCACGAATCGGCTATGGGCGATTCCGGGTCCGTTGAACTCGGTAAAGATCCTTTTGGACACGTTCACATCGACAGGTGATTTGGATCGACTTCGCAAGATTGCTTTGGGGATTTCGACGGTTTCGATGCTTTGGACACTTTTATGCTAGGTGGACACTTTTATGATAGATGGACACTTTGGATTAGGGGTATGAACGTTAGGGGTACCTTCACGCAATACCTAGCTCTGGTGATTTGGACAGACTTGCAATTTATGTTAAGTGGACACTTTGGGTTAGAGGTATTCTGTATGAATGCTTTAGGTTAGGGGTAGCAGCATTGGGTATCTGGACCACATGTGGACATTGAGTCACTGTACCTAATACAGGTGGTTGTGGATTAATCAGACTAGTTATAGACAAGTTCAGACTCATCAGATGCGAATGGAAATATGTTTGGACCTACATCCACATACAGGTCTACACATGTGGACATCTAGATCCACTGTACTCACATGTGACTTTGGATCTTGTAGGTAGATCTAAACAACTTCAAGTTAATTAAACTGAATAGGATCAATGTTAAATCTAAGACTACTTATGAGTACCTACAATCTAATGGACCCTATATGAATATCTTGAATTTAAAGAACTTCATATGGACAGCTAGATCCTAATGAAGTTTGTGAACACCTAGAACCTATATATAATTAAAATAGATATTTTCTAAACCTAAACAAGATCAGACCTATTAAAAGGTAACAAATGACTCTATTGAATCCCACATGAAGTCAATTCCCTGACGTAACAAAAATGTCCAAACATTCAACCACCTAATCTCTGTAATTATGAATATAGATACCACATGTTGACTCCAAATTTGAATCCCACGATCGTGAACCTTGCAGTCTACCAGAATAAATTCTATATAAATAAAAATATACTGTAAGTCCCATGTATCGAGAATAGCTGGTATCAGCAGAATAAATTGAATATAGTCGTTATCTAGTGTCATGAATACAGAATCAAAGCAATACGAATCGAGAATTAACTATACTGGATCTCGTAAATTCAAAATATGGAGTCCTACCGATCCGGTATCGTCTGTATCACGCGATATCGACCCTGAGACGTTCGTATCGACTTCCATGTGTACCAAGGTCGTCGATAACGAGTTGCTCGGCTTTCAGACACTTTTGTGCAGCACCCTGCAGGGCTCCAGGGTCGGATTCCTGTTGCTGGTCGACATGCGGGCATCCGGATGTGGGTACTCAATTTATTTATATGTTGAGAGTCTGTTTGTGCGCTGATCACAGTTTGCTTGAGGATTGATTTATTTGGTGATTTGGAGGGTGATTTGGAAGTTTGAGGAATTAGGGATTGCAAGGAAGGGGATTTTGGGGGTTGCAAGTTTGAGAAATTAGGGATTGCAAGGAAGGGGATTTTGGGGGTTGGAAATTTGAGAAATTATGGATTGCAAGGACGGGGATTTTGGGGGTTGGAAATTTGAGAAATTAGGGGGTTGCAAGGAAGGGGATTTTGGGGGTTGGAAATTTGAGAAATTAGGGGGTTGCAAGTTTGGGAATTTTGGGAGTTGCAAGTTTGAGAAATTAGGGATTGCAAGGAAGGGGATTTTGGGGGTTGCAAGTTTGAGAAAGTAGAGGTTTACAAGTTTGAGAAATTAAAGGGTTGCAAGTTTGAGAATTTTGGGGGTTGCGAGTTTGAGAAATTAGAGGGTTGCAAATTTGAGAAATTAGGAGTTACAAGTTTGGGAATTTTGGGGGTTGCAAGTTTGAGAAATTAGGGATTGCAAGTTTGGGAATTTTGGGGATTGCAAGTTTGAGAAATTTGAGGGTTGCAAGTTTGAGAAATTAAAGGGTTGCAAGTTTGGGAATTTTGGGATTGCAAGTTTGAGAAATTAAGGGGTTGCAAGTATGAGAAATTAGGGATTGCAAGTTTGAGAAATTAGGGGTTGCAAGTTTGAGAAATTTATGATTTACAAATTTAGGAAAATTAGAGTTTAGCACTTCAATGATTTACATTTAAAAAATTGTTAAATTCAATTGTTAAATAGGTAAATAGTTAAATAGTTAAACAGTTAAACAGTTAAATAGTTAAATAGTTAAATTGTTAAATAGTTAAATAGTTAAATTGTTAAATTGTTAAATTGTTAAATTGTTAAATTGTTAAATTGTTAAATAGTTAAATTGTTAAATTGTTAAATTGTTAAATTGTTAAATTGTTAAGTTGTTAAATAGTTAAATAGTTAAATAGTTAAATAGTTAAATTGTTAAATTGTTAAATCGTTAAATCGTTAAATAGTTAAATAGTTAAATTGTTAAATTGTTAAATTCAGAAAATTTGAAAATTTGTCCACATGAGTCTAATAAATTTGAGTATATGGATATATAAAACCTCATAAAGAACTCAGAAATCTGAAGAACCAGAATTTCCTAAACCCTACAAATGTAATAACACAGAAGTGTTGAAACCTAGCCACTAATAGCCGACACAAAGAAACTTAACGATACCATAAACGAGCACTTAGAATTACCCGAACATTCAAGAATTAACAAGCAATCTCCGTAGCAATTACAGCACACATGGCCGAGTGTGAATGGGTTTTTTCCACGGTCGTAGTCCAATTAAATTAATTCGCGTCTGAAATAATCTCCACATCGCATCGTGGCGCAAAACCGCGCGCGGAAAACGGGTTTGAACAGCGGCGCGAGAATGTCGCTCTAAAGAAACAGTGGACAAGGTGGTATAGTGATCATTAGCGGGAGAAAACAGGAAAAATGGTTCGACAGCCGTGCTGATACCGTGATTATTATTAACCGTTTCGGGCGTCGTTGATGATTGTGTTCGTTGTTACATAAATAGCCTGGAACGGTATCGGAATTCCGCGATAAATTTCACGGAATTTACAATCGAGATAAAGGGAATTTGCATCGGGCGAAAATAACCGGCCGTCGTGTCTATAATAGCGTGCTTGGACGCCGGCGTAAGTTCCCTCGCTTTATGGTGGTCACCTCGGGGCGGGGCTTGTCTCAAAAATACTATACACAGTATGTTGGAAAAGTAACGTAACCTTTTTAAGGAAAAATAGCGACATGTATTTAAACAATATTTTGAAAACAGTATTTATCCCTTACAAAACACAACTATTATTATTGTGAGATTAAAGTTGTGGTTCGTACGCTCATCACTAGACGGCGCATAAGTTTGACTTTCTCGCTAGTACTCGAGGAGCAATCCTACACCGAAAATTTTTAATTTAATTTAAACTGTATATTCCTGTAATCAATTGTAACTAAATAATGAAGTAATGAAACTTGTATGAACCTCAAACAAATAAAGTGCTACTCTCTAAGCTCTCCAAAATAAAAAAATTGCAATTTAAACCTTCACTCTAACGCAATAAATTAGCAAGTAACAAACGAGCTATGAACACTTTGCACGCAAAGTAAAAAAAAGAGGGAGCAAGAGTTAAGATCGATCGAAGCACATTTTCTTGATGGTTTCCAACACGCGCCGACTTAATTCGTAATTCAACCGGCGTAGAAGCAAGAGCTTCCGGTGGACGTCACACGCATCCTTCTTCCTCTGTTTCACGAGCCGCAACTACACTACGTGTCCCATAGCTTTTATGCGTTTCCATTTAACGCTCGATTGTGTACATACACGCGTCGCTTTAACGTTACTCACGCACGGAATTTTCAAGAAGCTTCTGGGAACCTATTTCGAACTTCTTTGACCTTTTGGGATGTTTGTGGTGGAGGTGGGATTTTTGGAATTTAACTTCTGTTGCTTTCTTTGGTGGTTTTGTTTGATGAACTTGTTGAAGGAACTTGTTTAATGTACTTATTAAATGAACTTATTACATTAAGTGTATTATTAAGTGTACTTGTGAAACAAATTTATTAAATGAAATTGCTAAATCAATTTTATTAAACGAATTTAATGAACGAATTTATCAAATGAATTTATTAAACGAATTTATCAAATGAACTTATGAAACGAACTTATTAAATAAACTTACTAAATCAATTTTATCAAACGAATTTAATAAACGAATTTATCAAACGAACTTATTAAATGAATTTTATCTGACGAACTTATTAAATGAATTTTATCTGATGAATTTAATAAATCAATTTATTAATTCAACTTATTAAACGAATTTTCCAAATGATTTTTTTAAATAGTTATGGTAAGATAACAAACACAGTCTGTTTAAAAAATTTGCTTTTAAAATTGTAGTTCTATAATAGAATAGTAATAATGCAACATTTGATAAGAGGACGAAAGAAATTATGCATGTAGGTTGTACCATTTTAAAGACACGCAAAAAGTGTAATTATTGAAGATAAGTACTGCAGTTGTTGAAGATAAATATTGTAATTATTGAAGATAAATATAGTGACTACTGAAGAATATTGCAATGATAAGTATTGTAATTAGTGAAGATAAGTTTGGATAGCTTTGTTAATTATGAAAGTTGTATATGTAGAACAAAGTGTAATGTAGAATAATATGATGCAAATGTAATTTAATGTAAAATATAGAATAAAAAATATAAATATGTAGAACAAAATAATAAAATATAGAACTCTGTATAATTAAAATATGCAATATGGAAACAAATTATATATGCATATAAAAAAAACATCATATGTAAGATATAACAAAGTATGTATCATATACAAAAATTTCATAGTGTACTTTCATAAGATACTTTCATAATATATGTGCAACAGAATGCAACAGAGGTTAAAGGATAATGTAATATATAAATAATGAATGGTTCAAAAACTTACCTTGCACAGAGCGACGCCGGTGTCCAGTCTGTCCATAAAATTGTCAACGTTGATTCTCAATTCCGGATACAAAGCGTTCAACCATTCGGCCAAGTCTTCCTTCATCGCCACCAAATACTCCTCCGAAGACTTGAAAGGTCTGTAAGACCTTGCTTCCAGAAGCACCGACATTTTGGTTGCGCGCTATCTGTAACAATTATTTTTTTCGTTAGTGATGTTAAAAAAATTCTTATATTCCCAAATTCTCATATCACCAAATTTTCATATTCCCAAATCTACGTATTCCTAAATTTTCATATCTCCAAATTCACATGGTATCAAATCCACATATTCCCAAATTTTAATATTTCCAAATTCACATGTTACCAAATCCACATATGCCCAAATTCTCACATTTCCAAATCCACACGTTACCTATTCCACACATTTCCAAATCCACACATTCCTAAATCCACACATCCCCAAATCCACACGTTTCCAAATCCACACATCCCCAAATCCACATATCCCCAAATCCACATATGCCCAAATCCACATATTCCCAAATCCACATATGCCCAAATCCACATATTCCCAAATCTACATATGCCCAAATCCACATATGCCCAAATCCACATATCTTCAAATCCACATATTCCCAAATCCACATATGCCCAAATCCACATATCCCCAAATCCACATATTCCCAAATCCACATATGCCCAAATCCACATATGTCCAAATCCACATATGTCCAAATCCACATATCCCCAAATCCACATATCCCCAAATCCACATATGTCCAAATCCACATATCCCCAAATCCACATATCCCCAAATCCACATATCCCCAAATCCACATATCCCCAAATCCACATATCCCCAAATCCACATATCCCCAAATCCACATATCCCCAAATCCACATATCCCCAAATCCACATATCCCCAAATCCACATATCCCCAAATCCACATATGTCCAAATCCACACATGCCTAAATTCTCATATCCCCAAATTCTCAAACCCCATCTCCCTCAACGTCCCAATTCCCGCATTTCCCCAACTCCAAACAATATTTTACAAGAAACCCTAATATCAAAACCAACATAAAATCTAAAATCCCAATACAAAATCAATAGTTATCTCTAAATTAATTTAAATTCTACCTCTAAAGTCTAACTCCAAAATCTAACTCTAAAGTCCAAAATTCTTCGTCGTCTAAAATTGCACAACACTGCATTCAAATTAATAAATAATTAAAGAAGAGAACCGTAATGGATAGTTAATAGTTGTCAAAAAATACTAAACGCTCTAACCTGAGTATTCGATGGACGCCAGTGCCCAAGGTGACACGATTTCTACTCCGAGCGTTCTCTTTCGTTGCGAATCGTACCGAGGTAAGTGTGAACTGAACCTCTGTTCCAAGTTGCATGGTCCTTTTATAGGAAAAACCATACTCACTTGGTAACCAATTAGAACCGAGAAATTTTACTATGACCCATCCCGTTAACTGGTCACTTCGACCCACGGTACCTACCCTCTGGATTAATAGATTACCCGATTGTTTCATGCTTCGATCAAACCGAGTCATTTCTGGAAACTTTCACCGGAATTTTCTCTTGTTCAGGAAATCAATTATTGTGTTCACTACATTTTCAAGCTTTTATTATTTAATTTATTATTATGAAATGGGAAGACTTTAGCTAAAAATGAGTGACTATAGAAATTATGTAAAAAATTGCAAGTTCGAAATGTTATATTAAATGTAGAATAAAATTGTGTGAATTTGCAATTTTATATTTATTATTGTTAAAAATTATATTAAACATATGAAATAATATATAAATAATATAAAACAAAAATTATAAAAAGGAAAGTCAAATTGCTAATTTGTAATATGATGTCAATCTATGATAAAAATTATAAAAATAAAAACTCAAGAAATATTTGTTAAATAAATAATAATTTTCATAATAAAATACACAGACCATTTATTTAACAAAGCACAAACATTGAACTATACACTACATTTAACAGATTACAAAAATTGCACCATGTACTATTCTCAAGAGACCATAATAATTCTACAAAATGAATGCACATACCACATTAAAAATATAAATAATAATTTTCATAATAAAATACACAGACCATTCACATCTACCAAACTACAAAAATTGCACCATATATTAAATCTAACAAATTTAATATAATTTTTAAATTACAAAAATTGCACCATGTACGTAATTCTACAAAATCACTGCATATAACATAAAAAAAAGACTACAAATATAAATAATAATTTTCGAAAGAAATTAAATTCACAACGCACATAGACCCACCACACCGCTATACAAGTATCTTATATCTAGGTATACAAGTCCGAGGCGCATTGACGACCAGCAATAAAATTTCGAGGGATTTGCAACACAATAGGCTGGGGCAGTATCGTTAACTGCCCCAGAAATGCTCCCCTAGTTGACGTACCGGTTAAGCCACCCCATAGCCCATCGCCTATTGCTCGATGTATCAAAAGCCGTGCCATATCTCGTTCGTTGTTTGCCAGTCCCCTGGCTACCCTTCTAAATCTCGGTTATTGTCATAAAGCAACGATCATCCGTGGCCGAAATCGGACCTACCCCTTTGAGACCAACTATCGCGTACCGTGAACTACCGTGCAGCCGGATAATCATCGTAACTCGTTTCAATTTGGGGATTTGTAGTTTGTTGGGGAATTTAATTGGAAAAGTGGGATTTTTGGAGAGAGAGAGGAGGAGAGAAGGTGGAGAGATGGAGATGTGGAGATGTGGAGATGTGGAGATTGAATTGGGAAATTTTAGAAATTGAGGAATTGAGGAATTGGGAGGTGAGGGAGATGGGGTGGGAGAATTTGGGGTGTGAGAATTTGGGAGTGTGAGAATTTGGGGATATGTGGATTTGGGCATATATGGATTTGCACATATGTGGATTTGGGAATATGTGGATTTGGGGATATGTGGATTTGAGAATATGTGGATTTGAGGATATGTGGATTTGAGAATATGTGGATTTGGGGATGTGTGGATTTGGACATATGTGGATTTGGGGATATGTGGATTTGGGCATATGTGGATTTGGAAATATGTGGATTTGGTCATATGTGGATTTGGGCATATGTGGATTTGGGCATATGTGGATTTGGGGATATATGGATTTGGGGATGTGTGGATTTGGGAATGTGGAATTGGAGATATGTGGATTTGGGGATGTGTGGATTTGGGAATGTGTGGAATTGGAGATGTGTGGATTTGAGGATGTGTGGATTTGGGAATGTGTGAAATTGATAATGTGTGGATTTGGGGATGTGTGGATTTGGAAATGTGTGGAATTGGAGATGTGTGGATTTGGGGATGTGTGGATTTGGTCATATGTGGATTTGGTCATATGTGAATTTGCTCATATGTGGATTTGCTCATATGTGGATTTGCTCATATATGAATTTGCTCATATATGAATTTGCTCATATATGAATTTGCTCATATGCGGATTTGCTCATATGTGAATTTGCTCATATGTAAAAACCTTGATTAAAGAATCCCAAAACTTGAAAATCCCTAAAACCCCCACCAAATCCTCCCCATCCAAATCGCACCTAAACCTAATCTGCGACCTCCCCAACGTTTCCCAATAGCAATAATTTTCTCTAATATATCCATACGTCGTTAATTCCACCTTATAACTACATGTGCACCTTAAAACTTCGACTGGTTTCCCAACATAAAAGTGTTAGCCGAATAGTTCCGCAATTTTCGAGCCAAGTTTACTGGTTATACAATTAGATCGGCCGGTGTAATAATTTCATAGTGTAATGGTCCGAACAAATAGTCTGGGTGTAGAATTTAATAGGTGGTCTAGCGGTTTGGCATTCTGGTGGCTCCATTAGATCAACGCTTAATAGTCGACTCTTATGGTCTCTAGTGTAATCCCATAATTTGGTTGTAATGGTGTTATAGTTTTGGTAATGACTTTACAAAGAAATCGATTGCGTTTTAGCGCCTGCGAGTTACATTAGCATATAAGTTATTAACGATACAATCGGTTCATTATGGGGTTTATACTTCGAGCAACCGTATATTACAATTGGCAAGTGGGAACGCGTAAATAAGTCTGTAAGTGCGGAACGCGGGAAACTTTCGATTTAAGATGTTATTTAGCGGCGTTGACTTTCGTATAAACATTCTTTTTATACACGAAAAGTATTTACGATAAAATGGCGCTCTAAATTTATCTTCTACGCTTTTATTACGGAGCCCCTTTGAATTATTCCAATGTTTTAACTCGTAATTTCCCAGCCGTCCAAAGAAACCAGTTTCAATGCTGCGCATTGTTATAAAACGCATTGTAGGTCAGCGGCTCGGCTAGAAAAAGGCGAAAGAAGGGCAGAAAATGAGGCGGAAGAAAAAGGAACCGCGGGACAAAGGGAAGGAAAGCATAAAGGCGAGTTCGTGCAGCAACATCGGCGATCGTGGATTACCGTTTACAAAAGGTGACTGTAAAATGTCACCGTCTCGCGTTTCCCCGCGATGCAAAACGTATGATTTACTCCTCGTTAACACCGCCTCGTTCTTGTAAACTGCACGGGACCCCGTGGTTACTTGGTACAGGTGTTTGCCGCCTAAATGGCAAAGTGTAAATTTACCTTTACTCGAACATTTTTTATGCTGTACCACTTTTCTCGGTTAATCTCTCCAGTCACTTTGATGATTTAACGCGTGACGATATAATGCCCGGTCGTTTAATGGATGGCGATATAACGGACTGTATAGCTCGTAATCATACGACGGTACAACCTGCGGCTATATAGCGGGTGCCGACAGAGCGAGTAATGATAATGCATGTAGAGAATAGTACGTATGTGAAATACAGTGTGTGGCGATATAACGAATGGAAAATATAACGCGTGGAGATATAACAGGCGGCGATATAACGGCTGGAGATTACGTTACGAAGATTATTGCTCGTGACGATTGCAGTGCGTGGTTATATAACGCAAGGTAATATAACGTGAGGCGATATAGCATGCGGTGATATAACACGAGGTGATATAACGCATGGTAAATACAATATGTGATGAATACAACGTGTGACAAATACAACGGTGAGTAAATACAGCGCATGGCGATATAGCGCGAGGCAACATAACGTGGCGATATAACGCGAGGAAATATAACGCGTGGTTAATACAACGTAAGATGAATATAGCGCGTGGCGAATGCAATGCGTAGTAAATACAGCGTGTGGCGATATAACGCAAGGTAACTCAACGCGTGGCGATATAGCGCGAGGAAATATAACGCGTGGTTAATACAGCGCGTGATGAATACAACGCGTGGCGAATGCAATGCGTAGCTAATACAGCGTGTGGCGATATAACGCGAGGCAACCTAACGCGTGGCGATATAATGCGAGGAAATATAACGCGTGGTTAATACAGCGTGTGATAAATGGAACGCGTGGCGAATGCAATGCGTAGTAAATACACTGCGTGGCGAATGCAATGCGTAGTAAATACACTGCGTGGCGATATAACGCGAGGTAACACAACGCGTGGCGATATAGCGCGAGGAATCATAACGCGTAGTAAATACAATGTGTGATGAATGCAACGCGTGGAAAGTACAACGCGTAATAAATACAACACGTGGCGATATAACGCGAAGTAACATAACACGTGGCGATATAGCGCGAGGTGATATAACACGTGGTAAATGCAATGTTTGATGAATGCAACGCATGGTAAATGCAGCGCTTAGTAAATACAGCGCGTGGCGATATAACGTGAGGTAACACAACGCATGGCGATATATCGCGAGAAAATGTAACGCGTCGCTAATACAACGTGTGATGAATACAACACGTCGTAATAACAACGCTTAGTAAATATATCGCATGGCGATATAACGAGTGCCAATAATAGCATATGGCGATATAACAAGTGGTGTATATAACGCTAAATATATCGCGAGATATAACCTTATGACCCGCAGATAAAAATGCAAATTACATCGATCCTTTAAAACGAACGACGCTTATTGAAGTTAGAATCGAAACTGTTTAAAATGCAAAGAAAGGAGCGCGGCGAAGAAAGAGAAGGCTAGAAGAGCATAAATCGAGCCGTTTATTGCGAGGTGTCGAGGTTGAAAAATCGCGACGATGCGCTCTCGACCCGGAGGAATTACGACGCGATAGCGATCGGGTTTGCCACAACTTGTGAAAGTGTTTGCCGGGTAGGTGTACGTACTCTAAACAAGCGTGTTTCGTTTTACAGTACGCTACACTTCCTGCAATCCTTGCCTGCAGCTCTCCAATTCAATTTTCTACCACCAACAGCAGCTATTTCGTTTTAGAGAAACCTGCGAGAGAGAAGGCACGGATTTACGAGCCATAAAGCAACCGTTCGCGAACTTGTCCACCGGTATCGATGCGACGACAAAATAAGCAAAATATTGACGTTTTGACGAGTGAAAACGGGGCCGATGCTCGTAACTCGCGCGAAAGAAAAGCCCGCAGAAACGCGCAGGGTGTAAACTTTAGTTAATAGTGGAGGAATATGTAAATTAAATGGTAAGATATTTAAGTCGGGAGTGATAAATTGTTTGGCTGGGAGAAAGTTTTGTCGTGTATGAAATATTGTAATTACATGCATTGCGAATTAAATTTTAATATTTATCGGACGACGGTTATGTATTATAATACCGATATCGATCTACGAAGCGAAATAATAGTACACGTGTGTACGGCTCGGAGCAAAATGTTAATACCGCGTGCTTTCAATTAAAATGAACTTCTGAATAAAATCTTAATAATTTCCCAGGCTGCTCGTCACCGAAATTTTTGTTCTCGATTGAAAGCTTTACTAGTTAAATTTCACGGTAAAAAAAATCGGACATAATTTATAATCTAAGAATTACGAAATCCAAGGATCACCAATTAGCGAATACAAGCGTATTCAATTCGCACAAAGAAAAGGCACAGTGTCACCGGTGTTACGCAAAAGGTCAGAAACAAAGAAACAGTGGATCGCACTCGAAGAGATCAAAGTGACAAAAACTGGCTAATTAATCACTGGCAATTACCACCGTCGACCCTTTTTCATTCATAACATCCCGCTCGTTTTATCCGCGCGTTCCCAATTAACCTCATTACCCGTTCTGCCATCAGCCAGAAATCTCGAGGGAGAAACAATGCCGCGAAGAAACAGCTACGAAAATGGAGTCGATCCATTTGCAAGGCCGCAAACAACATAGTTCGTTCATGAATTTCCATACCAACGTCTTTATTACGCGGTTTCTTTTCGAGCCAGCAGACCGGTCGACGTAAAAGGAACGCGACCACGACCAAGTCGACCAGTATAATCGAGAATCGAGAGGCAATATGCCGGTATCTAAGCCTTCCGAACCTCGCTTACGAATGTCTTTCTTCCTCCAATATTATTCTACCATCATTACAATTTTAATGGAAGCGAGTCTTGTGACAATAAATAAAATACTAAAAGGCGGTACTGCATGTGCAGAATACAAGGCATGTATATAGCGCGTGGCAATTCAACGCGTGGCGATATATCAAGCGGAAAATTCAACGCGTGGCAATATATTACGAGGTGGTACAGCACATGGCGATATAACGCGAGGAGATTACTGCGTATGACGAACTCATGTGGAATACAGTATGTGCCGATATAGCGCGTGACAATATAACGCGAGGTAACTTAATGCGTGGCGATATAACGCGAGGGAATATAACGCGTGGGAAATGCAACGTGTGATGAATACAACGTGTGGTAAATGCAACGCGTAGTAAATACAGCGCGTGGCGATATAACGCGAGGTAATATAACGCGGGGCGATATAGCGCGAGGAATTATAACGCGTGGTAAATACAATGTATGATGAATACAACGCGTGGTAAATACAATGCTTAGTAAATACGGCGCGTGGCGATATAACGCGAGGTAATATAACGCGTGGCGATATAACGCGAGGTAATATAACGCGTGGCGATATAGCGCGAGACGATACAACGCGTGGTAAATACAATGTGTGATGAATACTACGTGTAGCAAATGCAACGCGTAGTAAATACAGCGCGTGGCGATATATCGCGAGGTAACATAACGCTCGGCGATATAGCGCGAGACGATACAACGCGTGATATATACAATGTGTTAAAAATACAACGCGTGGCAAATATGGCGCGTGGTAATATAACGCGTGGCAATATAGTGCGTGGCGATACAATGCGTGGCAATATAGCACACAACGAATACAACGCAAGACTAATATTTATATTTTTGTCTAAGATGTTCATACTAATCCAGAATAGTTGAAATATTAATTCTGATCTGTTGCCTCGTATTAAAATACTACTAGTTCTGATATATGGCCGAAAATAAAAATGTTTATATTAAAATTAATTTATATTAATTGAAAGAAAGTATAATTGTGTTAAGTACAGATAAAAATTTTACCAATTTAGACAGCAAATAAACCACCCCAATTTTTGGTATACCCGCCAGGTACCAGATAAACCCTTGCAATAACCGAAAAACGTACCCTTTTAATAACGGGTCATAAACTGATAAAGCAATGAAGGCACTGTTATAAAATGAAAATTTTTAGAGGAACGCAGGTACGTCCATCACGTTTATGAGTCCATTGTTCCATCGCACCTTACCATTAGTAATTTAAGTTTGGGAATATTCCGAGAATTCCAAATTCTATGAAACCGTTATGCGACAAGCGTAGTAAAATCCGTGCAACGGCGTT
This sequence comes from Megachile rotundata, assembly GCF_050947335.1. NCBI lineage: Eukaryota > Metazoa > Arthropoda > Insecta > Hymenoptera > Megachilidae > Megachile > Megachile rotundata. The sequence goes on from NC_134997.1 coordinate 11,676,361, forward strand.
GAATAGACATAAAAATTTTACTGGTTTCACCCTGTACACTGTCGTACGACACAAAATGAACATACTCTTCTCTCTCGCTCTATATTACCGAGCGTGTCTAGCCTCTCCCTCGTTTATGGAGTAAAATACACGGGCTCTCTGTTCTCGCAATATGCATCGCGATATACCGTTACGATGAGCTAAGTACACCTTTAAAAGTACGCTCACGTAAGTAAACCTACGAACTGGCTCTTTCATGGGAAGGTCCATAGTCCACATACCTTTTGATATTCCCTTCTTTTGGCGCGGCCAATGGAATAATAAAAACCCTCCGAGTTCCGCGAACCCTGCTTCTTGGCATCTACTGCTACGAGTAAGAATGAAACGATTCTTACCGTTACTAAGACCGTGCTATTAATACAACTTAAAATAAATACATTCTGTAAAAGAAATTGGCTTGCCTCGATAATTGGTCTCCCAGTGCGACACTTATGGAGATACGCGAAATTTTGCTTAATCCACACAATTTTTTGCATTAAATTACTGTTTAATATTTTGTTATTCTCGCAAATCGCGCGTAGCTAATTTCGCTCCGGCAAAATATGAATGAACGACGACGAATTCGAGCGGACGCTCGCATCGAGGCGCGGCGGGCAATTAATGGTCATTTGCTCTTTCACAGCTCATTAAATGTCAACTAGATCGGTTTTTTCTCTCCTCTTTCTCTCGTCACGGATCCCTCCGACGGGAATATCAGATTCTGCATAATTAGACCCAGATTAACAGTCCTTACGTAATCACCGGTTCGATACGCTGTAGTATTATAATTATTCAGATTACTCGTAGACGAGGTGCACTTTTCAATTGCAACACCAACCTGCTGACAATCGAAAGCTTTCCACGACGATATAAATCAACGTGGATGATGGATGGTAACCGGACGACTTCATACTCGGCCTCTTTCTTTTGTGCTCAAACAATTAACTTGGCAGAAGACTTGTATAGTTTAGAAACACGTTTATAACTGTAGCATTGATTAGTTCCAGCAAATGTAATTTATGATAGGTTTCATTGGTAGGATGAGTGTGATCGGTTGTTATAATTTATGGTATATGACGCACGTGGTGCGTCAGTGTTACATTTTGTAATATATGATGCATATAGTGTCTTATGTGTGGTATTAGAATTACAAGTTTATTGGACATGTTTGCTGCTTTTTTGATGATATGACGCACCAGGTGTGTCAAGTAATATAGTACAAGACGCACCAGGTGTGTCAAGGTGTATATGGTTTAAGACGCAACAGGTTCGTCAAAGTATATGGTACAAGACGCACCAGGTGTGTCAAGGTATATATGGTATAAGACGCAACCGGTGCGTCAAGGTATATGGTACAAGACGCACCAGGTGTGTCACGGTATATATGGTATAAGACGCAACTGGTGCGTCAAGGAATATGGTACAAGACGCACCAGGTGTGTCAAGGTATATTGTATAAGACACACCCGGTGCGTCAAGAAATATGATACAAGACGCACCAGGTGTGTCAAGGTATATATGGTATAAGACGCAACCGGTGCGTCAAAGTATATATGGTATAAGACGCACCCGGTGCGTCAAAGTATATAAGACACATGGTGCGTCAGGTTTCTAAGCTCCACATATCCTAAATTCCTAAGTCAAAATACCGAAAGAACGTTCACCCACAAAAGATAAAAATATCCACCACAGCTGCCAAAGAAATATTTAAACCTACACAACCTGCAACTTACAGTCTAACTCCGGAAGAAGATAAAAATCGTGTTACACGAACAAAGACAGCGAACGGAAAAGAAAAAAATGGGCTAATAAAGCTGGAAGCAAACCGATCAATTCTCCCGTTGTAGCAGCCAGTAGGTAACGCCGTGTACGATGACAAACGAGCAGAGAAATATTTTGGACGTTATCACGGTTCGGTGATACGGCCACGAGATATCGCGTTTCTTCGACGTGTTCGCGCGTTATACAGCATTATGATGCAGGCATTTCGAGCGCGCCCATAAGGCCATATAGCCGGCCCTATAGCGATCGCATTTACATTCGCGGCGCATGCCAGCGAACGACGTATAACTCGAAACAGGTTCATTTTCTCTGTTCGTCGCGAATGAATGAAATCGTTAAGCGTTACGACACGGAGGGATGGGGAAACTTTATTGGCCCTGTATCCGTGCTCGAACCTAATTATATGCGACGCCCTTCCCTTCTCTTGTCTCCCTTTGGTATAGCGATGTCGACGAGTTGGCGCGTGATAGAACCGAAGAAGAATGGTTCGTTTGGGAGAATTTTACATCTTGGGACTTTGGGTATAGAGATGAGAGCTAATATAATTAACTGGAGTTAAAATTATTAACTATTCTACTGTAATTAAGTATTCTAACTAAACTAGGGAATAGTTAGTATAATTAACTAGAGTTAAAATAATTAACTATTTTACTATAATGAATTATTTTTACTAAACCAGTGAATAGTTCCTGTAATTAACTGTTCTAGTTAATAGTTAATATAATTTCTAAGTCATCTAGGTTCTTATAATTCCAAGTTCCTAAGTCCTCAAAGTTCTTGTAATTCAAAATTCCTTAGGTCCCAAAAATCACAAAATTTGAAACCCTTAAGGCCCCAAAATTTCCTAAGTCCTAAGACTCTAACATCCCAAACTATTAAGATCCCAAAACTTCTAAAATCTAAAATCCTTAAGGTCCCAAAATTCCTAAAATTCCAAACTTGAGAAGTCCCAAATTCCTAAGGCCCCAAAATCCTAAAATTCCAAACGCTTAAGGTCCCAAAATTCCTAAAATTCCAAACTTGAGAAGTCCCAAATTCCTAAGGCCCCAAAATCCCAAAATTCCAAACCCTTAAAGTCCCAAAATTCCTAAAATTCCAAACTTGAGAAGTCCCAAATTCCTAAGGCCCCAAAAATCCTAAAATTCCAAATCCTTAAGGTCCCAAAATTCCTGAAATTCCAAACTTGAGAAGTCCCAAATTCCTATGGCCCCAAAATCCCAAAATTCCAAACCCTTAAGGCCCCAAAATTTTTAAAATTCCAAACTTGAGAAGTCCCAAATTCCTAAGGCCCCAAAAATTCAAAAATTCAAAAATTCCAAAAACCGAAACTCTCACCCCAAAAACCTAAACTCCCAGAAGTCCCCAGAAGTCCCAAAAAGTCCCCAAAAGTCCCCAGAAGTCCCCAAAAAGTCCCCAAACCCCCCACCAACCAAAAGAAACAATCCCCACACCCATATCTCTCAAAAACAAGTCACGGAAAACACGGAGGAGAACACGTTACACGTCGAGGAATAGAAAGGTGTTCGACAGCTTGAAATCACGGCGAAAAATCGGCTGGAAAATGTTAAAATATTCAAAGAGACACGATAAGCTGGCACACGTAGCAACGGGAACCGGATGATTGATCGGACTCGTGCAATAAACAAATACAAATTTAGCAGACACGATGGAATTCGTATTATCGATACACGTGAGCACGATTTTCCTTTTTCAACGATAACAAAATCACCGATAAATTATTCAACGTTACTGAACTGCACGTCTGATCATTTATGTAATTCGCTTCTTTTTCTCTCGAATCTTTTCAAACTCCCTCTAAGTGAATTTTATACGGAATTTATCTCGGGGACATAAATTTGATGCCTGAGCTTTGATACTGGTTACGAGATTAGAGACATCAAATTAATTCCTTTCGTATAATATTATTTTTGCAATAAACAAAAATAATAACTAATGTTATTATATAATTAATAACACAAAATAATAAATGTTAAGTAATATATTTGAATATGGTTAAAAACATAATAACCATTTAAAAAGCTTCACAAGTAAGTCTGCATCAGAAATAAAAATTAGGAACAGATAAAATATCTGAAGATAATAATAACATCCATTGTACAAAAATTTGAGCGTTCAAGGGAGAACAATGCGAGAGACCCTCCCCACCGTATAAAAGAAGTAAAAAAGGAGAAAATCCATTAACCCAGACCACTTTTCCTCTAACAAAACGAAATAATACAAGTTCGTTTCTGGTCCTCTCAAAGCGAATTCTCGGTTCGTCCCGAGCAACCACTCGAGCGAATTCTCATCCCCTTCATAATCTTTCTGCTCTCGTGCCGGAGATAAAAGGGCGGGGAGGCATTCTTTCCCGGCGAATAACACGGATAAAAAGGAAGAAGCGGGCCGAAAATAGCGATCCCGCGCGACACAGGGATGGGCACGCGTGGAATCCCCGTGGCAAAATGCGAGGATAGAGAGTACACGTATGCACTTATAGTGTGCAGTTACGTGCAGCTCGCATGGGCGCGTGCGCAACGGCGAGCAGGTGCGCACATGACCGTACGCTCGCGCCGGCGGAACTGACCGGCTGCTGCTACTCGACAGAAAATCTTGTGAATGAGTCGCTTCTCCATTCACTTTTAAATGGACTCGTTGGGGCGCGAGCGCCTGCTACTTCGCGCCAATTTTACCCCACCGAGTCGAAATTCGAAACGATTATCGAGATTTTATCTGGCGGGAACGGATTTTGGATGGGGGAGTGGATGGTGCGTGGGTCGAGAGTGCATTGTGGGTGAAACTGATTTTGCATGCGGTGTGAACTGAGTTTGGATCGGGTTAGATTTGTGAAGGGAGTTTTATTTGGGTTTAGGAAGTTGGGGGTTGTGGGATTTGGGACTTGTGGGATTTGGGACTTGTGGGATTTGGGGCTTATGGAATTTGGGACTTGTGGAATTTGGGACTTGTGGGATTTGGGGCTTATGGAATTTGGGAGTTGTGGGATTTGGGACTTGTGGGATTTGGGACTTGTGGGACTTGGGACTTGTGGAATTTGGGGCTTATGGAATTTGGGACATATGGAATTTGGAACTTGTGGAATTTGGGACTTGTGGGATTTGGGACTTGTGAGATTTGGAACTTGTGGAATTTGGGACTTGTAGAATTTGGGACTTGTGGAATTTGGGACATATGGAATTTGGGACTTGTGGAATTTGGCACGTATGGAATTTGGAACTTGTGGAATTTGGGAAATATGGAATTTGGAACTTGTGGAATTTGGGACTTGTGGGATTTGGGGCTTTTGGAATTTGGGGCTTATGGAATTTGGGACTTGTGGGATTTGGGACTTATGGAGTTTGGGACTTAAGAAATTCGAAAGATTGGAAAATTTGGGACTTACGGATTTTATGAACATTATCAAATTCGGGCCCAATTTGCATCCTGTAAAACTCTGCCTGAAATCTATTCCAGCTTCTTTACCTCCCTTTTTTAATTATTTCCACAAAGCGTAATATATTTAATTCCCAATGAAAGCAACGTTAAAACACAGTTGCATGTAAATGTACACGTCAGATTACCCGGACGATTTCCCATCGACGATCGAAGGATAATTCAAGTAACGATTGAATTGCTGGAAGTCGCGAGCCACGACGTAAGCGCGAAGAGACGATCAAGATTAAAAGAGCGGGACCAAGACAAAGCTCTCGGTTTGTAGACTCGTCGATCGCGATGAGATTTCATGCCGGTGCAACCGGTGGAAACGCGAAACCAGTATATATACCCGAGATACCTGCCGGATAGTTCGATGGACTTTAGATGCACTTGGCAGATGCACTTTGCCGATAATCGCCACCCCTGTAACGCCTTTCGAAACCGTTTGCTCTCGTGAAACTCGAACGTGTACGACCTCTAACTCGCCGCGATGAATAATCATGATCGTGCGCTTATTTTACTCGTGTCTCTGATATCTCGTGCAATAACGGCGGCAGAAAAATCATTCTTCGTTTTCTTTTTGGAAATGTGGACTCGATTTTGCTGGTAGATTATTCAATTTTTCCGAATCGCACTTAACGGGTGTCGATCATACGACTTTCATTATGTACATTATTAGGAGTCGTGCATTAAACGAGGGTACGTTAAATGGGCGTCCATTAAACTAGTCTTCACTTCGGGAGTGCATTAAGTAGGTGTCCATTAGCGTCCATTAAACTGATGTTCGTTAAACTTCCTGTATTCACGGATACTGGTATAGAATATATTGATGTCGATTTAGCTAGTGTCCATTTAACTGGTGTCCAGTAAACTAGTGCCTATTTAACTACTGTTCAATTAACTAGTTTCTATTAAACTATTGTCCATTAGCAGTCTAGTGTCCATTAAACTAGCGGTCATTAAATCAGCAGCTATTAAACTAGTGTCCATTAAACTAGTGGTCATTAAACTAGCCTCCACTAAACTAGTAGCTATTAAAGTAGCAACTATCAAAGAATCTACACGAAGTAAGCAAGAAGTTTCAAAGTGGAAAATTGAATTTCTTCGAATCGTTGATCACACGTTTAGATTCGTTGGCCAGCCACCAAGTTTCCCGATGCAACTTTCCCCGTTGTCGCGCAAATATTTCCATCGCCATTGTTTACGCGCACTCGGTTGCCTACTAGTTTTCTTAACCGGCTTATTTGCATTCCCGGAACCTGTGTATCAAGACATAATATGCAAATGCCTCGTCTCTCTCCGTATCCATCTTCGTAACCATCTATCCGTCCGGCGCCTCGTTTTCTTCTTATATATTCGACTATTTATTTCAATTTTCACTCTCCGTTTCCATTAATCTCTTCCGCTTTCTCTCTGTTGTTCTCGTGATCCGACCGTTTTATAATTTGCCGTTAGCGAAATGCATTGTTGGATTTGAGAATTTTCCGGGGCCTCATATTTGAAAAGATTTCCTGGGTCTCAAATTTTTGGGACTTCGAATGACATTTCAGAGGGATTGATTTACTAAAATTTAGAGGTTTCAGGGATTCAAGTTTTCGAGGTAAACTTGTAGTTCTCACGTTTCAGAATTTCTAGGGCCCAAAATTACCAAAGTCTCGAGTTCTCAAGTATCCAAATTTCCAAGGTAAAATTCCTAAGTTTCAGAATTCCATAAGTCCCAAATTCCACGAGTCGCAAATTCTATGAGTTCCAAATTCCATAAGTCCCAAATTTCCAATTCCTCAAATTCCATAAGTCCCAAATTTCCAATCCCCCAAATTCCATAGGTCCCAAATTCCACGAGTCGCAAATTCTATGAGTTCCAAATTCCATAAGTCCCAAATTTTCAAACCCCCAAATTCCACAAGTCTCAAATTTCCAACGCCCTAAATTCCATAAGTCCCAAATTTCCAATCCCCCAAATTCCACAAGTCTCAAATTTCCAACGCCCTAAATTCCATAAGTCCCAAATTCCACGAGTCGTAAATTCTATGAGTTCCAAATTCCATAAGTCCCAAATTTCCAATTCCTCAAATTCCATAAGTCCCAAATTTTCAATCCCCCAAATTCCATAGGTCCCAAATTCCACGAGTCGCAAATTCTATGAGTTCCAAATTCCATAAGTCCCAAATTTCCAAACCCCCAAATTCCACAAGTCTCAAATTTCCAACGCCCTAAATTCCATAAGTCCCAAATTTCCAATCCCCAAATTCCATAAGTCCCAAATTCCACGAGTCGCAAATTCTATGAGTCCCAATTTCCATAAGTCCCAAATTTCCAACGCCCTAAATTCCATAAGTCCCAAATTTCCAATCCCCCAAATTCCACAAGTCCCAAATTTCCAATCCCCAAATTCCATAAGTCCCAAATTTCCAATCCCCCAAATTCCATAGGTCCCAAATTCCACGAGTCGCAAATTCTATGAGTTCCAAATTCCATAAGTCCCAAATTTCCAAACCCCCAAATTCCACAAGTCTCAAATTTCCAACGCCCTAAATTCCATAAGTCCCAAATTTCCAATCCCCCAAATTCCATAAGTCCCAAATTCCCAATCCCCCGAATTCCACAAGTCCCAAATTCCCAACGCTCCAAATTTCCAACGCCTCGAATTCCCAATATAATGCCCCCTAAAGTTCCCACCAAAATTCCCAAGTCCCAAAACGTAAAACTTCCCGAGTCCCAACGTCCCGAACCGAATAAAAAAATGCTAAAACTGTAAAGTTCCATAGCGCCCATAATGTATCCTCGACAACCGCATTATCGCAGGTAATGTAATTTGCAAAGCAAATTCTAACGATTCCGCGTGAGTTACATTCTATCTCGTCAACTGGAAATACATAATTGTCCCCCACCCGATCCAAGTATCGTTCCAGGTACGATTTATTTGTTCCTAACACACGCAAACACGTTAACGCGTTAATCGGCCCTCATTTGCCTTTTAAGCGTGTTTTCAAACGCGCTGAGGACAGGTGAGTCAGCGTTGCGCACCGAGAAAATTTATTAAGACTTGTAAGGTAAAACAGCTTAAAAATAGACGTCAATAACAATCCACTCGACTGTATAAAGATATCTCTGTAACGACAACTAAATGTTAATGCAGCCATTTCTTTTCAAGAGACTTTGGCCATTTTTTGCGGAGAAAAGTTTCTCAAGGATAATCTTTAAGTAGCGTGCGCAATTTACTTGATCGTTTTAAAATACGAACGAATTAACTTCTCAACGTTTCTGAATATTATCGGAGATAAGCTTCCGGGTTCTGATAATAGATAAATAACGATAGGCATTTTTAGCTCAGTATCACACATTGTAATCAGTTCAATCAACCTGAATTGAAATCAGAAAATATCCTTTTTACAAATAAATATAAGTTTGTCAATCAAAAGGTATCATAATGATAATTTAGGCAACGTTGTATGCAGAGTAATCGTGTTTACACGAGCAAATATCCACCTCGATGAATCGATAAATCTTTGTTTGACAGTGACATCTTTAAACCACCGCGTCTTTTTCTACTTACGATCGCATTAAATGCTTCGTGACTCGAAACGTTACGTCGTCATCGTGAAACGTTTATCGCGGGTCTTTTTTTCGTCGAGAGATAAACCGGAATCTCTGACTTGACGAAATCATTCTCTATCAGAAATATGGCAATGACCATATACTTAAATTTAGACGGTTTAAATACGAGCGAATTCGAGCTTGTATCACTACAGTGAATATAAAGACATTTTTTTTTGGATCGATGACATTTTAATTTACAGGAACATAGAGAACGCTAGCGACAAATTTAAAATAGATATATGTCTTACACGTGCTAGACACACGTCTCTATTCATAAATTATGTAGCATAGTTTTGAAAAAAATTTTGAAATTAAATATTTTTTTGTTATGTGGATGTACAAAAAGAAATTTGTATTTTTAAAATCACTGGCTGTTTGAAATTTGCTTGAAGAATACAGAAATTATTTTGGAAAGAGTTTAATGTGTAGTACTACGTAAATGACACTGAGGAGGTAATAGAAATATACCTAAACATATTTTGGTTAAAATTAAACTTGCTAATTTTTTGATAAAAAAATTCTGATTTAGAAATTTAAAATTTTATTAAAATGAAAATTTAGAACTTTATAGAAACTTAACGAATTGTAAATTGGTTTTACTAACTGTGTTACGTAAAACAACGCTTTCCGTCTGAAAAGTGCGACACCATAAACTACGGTCTCACGGAGCACACTCTCCCCACATTTTACGTCAAACGTCAAACAGCACGCGATTACAAACGAAAGTTCAACGAACTACAAAATTCGAGACATATATCTTCTCAATTAAAGATAATAACCCCCTTAATGAAAAGAACATGTAAACTAGTAAAGATATTTAAATTTGAATACGCAATTTTTTACCGCCATAAAACTACGGTCGCACGAAGTTATGATTGACAGTACTGAGCGTCACTCACCTCAATCAGCTGTATCCTCGAGAGAAACCGTCTTCACGTATCCCAGGCAAGCACACGCGACGAGTCTCGCATCGACGAACGATTTAATTCAAAAATCGTCTCGATTCCTCGCGCACGTAACCGCTCTTTTACATCGGGCGAAGTGAAGTTCGACTTTCGCGCGTTACACGATCGATTCACCGCATTTGCGACTGACAGTTCTCACTTCGATGTCCCGTGGATCGCGGCAGAAGCTCGATGACACGGTTTAATAAATCGGTATTCTTTTCTCGGGACGTATTATCATGCAAGTCAGGATGCTCAAGTTTGTTTTCAATTTACACGGTGCACTTCACGACTGAAGGGGTGCATTCATACCCCATGCTCACGTCTCGCGGTCCAAACAGAGACTGAAGCGCCTAGCTACTGTCCACCCGTATAAATGCTCCGCCGCAGCGTGAACGTAGTCGAGTCTCGCTGGGAGGGAACTGCGATATCTCGACTTCGCGCCAGACGTCACCACTGTACATTTAATTCACCAACAATGAATAAAAGGAATATAAACGTTAAATCTTTTATAATCAACTGAATTATTCATAACTGTACCAGGTATTGAAAAATAATTAGACACATGTGTCTTAACAAAGCACATTTGTTAAGATGACAATTCAGATTCTAACCTTTTTTAATACTTCATAACTACAAGCATAGTGTTCAAGATATTACAGATGTTCACTATTCTAACATATTATAAAGTATAAGTAAAAAAACAATCTCTAAATGTGGATTTCATGCTGTATTGAAAAATGTGTCAATGACAAGAGGACTAGAAATGAGTGGACTCAAAGTAATGAGGTAAGAAAATATTTACATTGTATAAGTATAAATCTGAAGGCAATAGCTAAACAATTAGAGAAATTTTAATCTTTAGAATGTATAACGAAAATTATTGCGCAGGTACTACTTCTATTGTATAATGGCGCGCGGTTTGAAAGTAGTCCCGCCGGCGCCATCTTGTTATGAGTGTCAAAGGCAACGAAATAGAAAATTGTTTCTATTTTTTAATAAAATAAGTAATTTCTGAGTGTTAGAGAGACAAAATAAGTATTCTACGATCATAATAGAAGTTGAATAATTGTATCAAGGTACAGTAAACAACGTTAGAATCGGTAATAGAGAAAATCTGACTATGAAGCTCTATAACCATCTGGCGGTAGAGTGCTATCGAAATGAATAGAATTAAATCTTTACCTTTTTTAGAGCACTTGACGTTGATGATCCCTGAGGACTTATAAAGCATTCCACAACGATAATAAACACCACAATCACGTTTTTAAAATACATTAAAAATAATAAAATTGAAGAGTACACTTTATCGACCTTGTAACACTGGCGTTCCTCAATGCACTAACAGAGGTCCTTCCACCACCTAGCAGCGTAACACTGAACTTCTACCCATAATTCAATGCATCACCACTAGATGTCATCGATGGTATTTTTGAAATTCTCTAAATATTTAAATTTCAAAACAAGTATTTATTCTTATGACAATATCAAATAATTATTTTACCTATAAAAATTACTAATTATTAATAATATTGAGTATCATTAATCGAATTTTTGTTAATTAACAGAGACAGAAGTGAACCAATCTTTGAAAAACCTGAGCGGTTTACATAATCCTTATGCAGTTAACATCTCAATCACCGAATTAAGAGCTGACTATACATGAAAGCATCAAGGCTATACTTTCTTTGTGTCCGTGTTCTCATTTCGACGAGCAGGTGCAAGGAACATATGGGGCGAAGTTATGGGGAATCGCTATGGAAACATGCACGATGCTTCGTATATTGAACGAACGTCACATTTTCAAGCTAAACGTGATATGTCAATGAGTGTTCATAATCAGAATTTGGATAGAAAGCATGACACGTCGAAAAAAATGGCTTTCGTTGAAAGAGATCTTTATTTGAAACCATTGTTGAGACTGAAGCAGCAAGAAGATGTCCTGGAGAAGGCACTTGCCGCTGCCGTCGAAAATATTAAATTAAATTCGAATTCGTGGCGGGATGTCGTTCGGGAGTACAAAGAAATGACAATGAAGAGGTAATTTTTATTAATATTTTCTTCGTCAAAATAATAATCTGTAAATAATCAATTTTTTTATTCGTTAGACAAAATTTGTTCAATGCAATGTATAAAAGCATGGAGAACATCAGCACAGAAATGGAGTCCATTAAATACATCGCTACTCATCCTGAAGAGATAAAAAATCTAGGTAAATCTAACGTTCAATATGTCGAGTAGAACTCCATTTATAACGTAAAAACAACACTTCCACTTATGTTTATGTTTAGATGTAAATACATACAAACTAAAATTGATCAAACTTTCGCAAAAAATGCAGGATTTGAAGAAATCTTGCTGCGTACAGTCTCTGCTGGAGGAGCAGGCAGTTATCGAGTCTGAATTACGCGAATTTCAGCCGAACCTGCAAAAATACGAGAATATTCAGAAGAGTGTATCTCAATCTGCATTGTATGCAAGCAGAACGGAGAACAAAAAGGAAAACCAAGATTACAAGGACGTTCACGATTTTCATGCACTGGTTGCACTAACGGGTATTTAATTTACTGTTGCAAATAAAATGGGCAAACATTTCAAATGTTTTCACTTGAACAGGGCACACAGGAACCTGGAACATGGAGGACCATTTATTCTTCCTAAAAACGCGGAAAAAATGCGAGAACATTCCAGCTTTAGTTGCAGCTGTTCAAAAGAAATATCCAGATTTGTCCGCGGAGGCTGTAGTGAACCACGAATCATGGTACAAACAATACGAACATTTGCGCGAAAAGCAGAGAGCGGCGGTGAAAGAATGGCGGGAGCGAAAAGAGCAAGAGAAAATGAGAAACATCGAGCGAGTGGAAAAGAGCGTGGATTTTCACGAATTGGAGGATGTCGCTGACAAAGAGAAAATCGCAGTATCAAGAAAAGTAAAAAGCTGTCCGGTAGAAACTAGAAGAACAAACGGAAGCGCGGACTCAAACGCGAGCGAGAAGAAAGAATTGATTAGAAAATGGCGGATGGAGAGGGACAGCAAGCGTTCGATGGACGAGGAACAATTAAGAATGCAGACGAAGCTGAAGCGGGAAATGGAAGAGAACAAGCGGCAGAAACGACGGGAGAAGATTCAGGAAGCATTGGAACAATATAGACGGAAGAAATTTCTTGAAGATTCGAGGGAAGAGGGGCAGCCGGAGAGGAAATACGATGCAACGTTGATTAAAGCGTTCAGGTAAACGATACATAAAATGTACAAAATCATTTGGTTTAAATAAGAAATTTTAGACGAGTGAAACTTTCAGGAAACAGGACGAAGAGTACACAAAGAAAAGAAAAGATTTAATCGAGCGTTTGAAAAAGCCGAGCAGAACCGTGGCAATAAAGAAGATGGAGCTGGTAGACGCAAGAACTTACTCTACGTTGTTGAACAGCACGAAGGTATGGAGGGAGAAATGTAAGGCCATAAATTGGTCGAAACATTCCGACGATTTGCATTACATCAAAGACATACCAAGGACGTAAGTAAGACCGTATAATATATTAAATCATCGTTTATTTATTTACACATGGATGGTATTACAGATGTATCCGATGGAGGAACGAAGAGTCGGAGGATTTAATGATCTAACCTTAAGAAAGTAAAATTTACAATAATTAATTGTACATTCCGTCATGGTAACTGCTCTGAGAAACGTACAAAATATAACCGGAGTTTAATTAAGAAACAAGTTAACTCCACAATGTGGAAATGATAAAGTAACGATAATGATATGTCTTGCTACTCCTCCGCTAACTTCTACCTCTAATAAATTAATCAACCGCGAAACGGCGAGCCTATAATAACAATATTATTACAGGTTCAATTAATAGCGTATTTATTCAATTCGTCGTGTCACAATGTATTTACAGTAGCTTGTACTTACTTCATGTTTGAAGACGAGTTCTTCAGAGTCGCTTCATCGCTACAGACGAACAAGAGATATTTTGCTATTAGTTTTGTACTTCGTTTCCAAAGCGACGTATCAAATATTCTCTACATTAATTAACAGTCTTCCAAGTGTTCGCGGGGATGAAATGAAACGAGAATCCGGACTGTTCGTATTCCGATAGATTGCGTGCTCCACATTCTTAAGGTACATAATTTGAGGACTATTTAATTTACTAAGATACATAATTTGAGAATTATTTAATTTATTAAGGTACATAATTTGAGGACTATATAATTTATTAAGGTACATAATTTAGGGATTATTTAATTCAAGGATAATTGCAGAATTTTGAAGATTGAAATATTTCAGAACTTAAAAGTTGAGGAGATTCAAGAATGTGATTTGGTAATTTTTCAGCACGCAATCTAACATTCACACCCTCCGACCACCTTATTTACAAACAAGCTCCCGAGAATCTTGGAGTCCGGAAATTCGTGCTTCGAAGAAGAGCCTCTTAGGACGCGTTTCTGAGGATTGAGGAACTTCGATTGACCTCAGCACAACACGACGCATCTTTGACCAAAGTCTTCTTCCGGCAACGGTGTGAAGGGCAATAGGAAAATGAACGAAACCGATTGATACATACTTATGTTTATTTTTTCTTTACGAACCGGTTTTTTTTCTTCCGACGATGTACATAATAAGTTATGAGTAAAAAAAGCGAGCGTTGGCATTATCCAGGACGAATCGCGGCTCTGACAAAATGGACCACATTGATTCCCACCCTCGTGTTACCTGAGCGTGTCTCTACTCGGAAACCAAAAGAAAATTAACAGGAAGATGGCGAGGAACAACGGAAACCAAGGACGAAAGTTACAGAGACGATTTTGTTCCCCCCTCCCCTGAGACCATTTTTTAAATCGTGGATAACACCAATTCTCGAACGATTTACTCAAATATATAATATATACTTTCTATGAACCTTCTGTTCGTTAATTCGATATCCTTTTTTGTAGCCTTTTTTCTGTTCTTTGTCTCGTTAGATTAGCAAATACAAAAACATAGGTGATACAATATATATATCTATGTATATATATATATATTTATATTTATATATAATATTATAATACAAATGTGCCTCGTACTGTGCTGAGTACGATCGATCGAGGATCGACAAGTGTCCTCTTTTTTTATCCGCCTGTTTTGCATTCACATTTGTCACGAACACGCTTTACCGAATTTCTTTAATCGTTAATATAAACGCCTATTAAGATCACGCGTTTCCCCCATTTTCTTCTCGAGCTATGTATACATATACACGCGCCATATATGTATACACGCAACATAAGAAATATAACCGTTTAGAATTTTACAATGTTACACCTCCTTTTTTTCCATTTTTTCCATTTTACGTTCACGTAACTAGCGAGTCTGAAACCCTAACGGTGAAAGCTTCGTTAGGCGAGATGAAGCTCGGGGTTTTCGGAGATTTTGAAGATTTGAAATATAGAAAGTTAGAAGCTTGAAAATTCGAAAGTCGGAGTTTGCGTATTTAAATATTTAAAAACGTGAAAATCACTTTCCTTAAACTACGTAGCCAGTCTATGTTTTCGAAGATTCACTCTCTAGTTACGTCAACGCGAGTTTCCTAGAAAGTTTATTACAACGAACAATAAAAGTGGTGAAACGGTTCCTTCACTCTCTTTATTTTAAACATTTAATCTCGCACCCTATTTCTCGCAGTCACACACTTTCAAACAATTCCTTCCACCTCCCCAATTTTTGTATATCTGCTTTTATAATAAATTATGTACACGCGAACATTTTGTACAGTTGCATCTCCTTTGACCCTAGATTCCTCTTTCAACCCCCGTTAACAGTTTAAACAACCCTCGATACGGTGTCTCACTCTTTTACACCCTTGCAGGCGCAACAGGTGGTCCAATCTGGATTCTCTTTTTTTAACTGGGATTTCCAGGATCCATAGTCCGCGTTCGACTCGTGGAAAGGGTGCGTATTCGCTCGGTAGGGTTGCTACAAAGGATCCTCGTAAATTCGAGCGGCGGACCTTATAATTTCTACTAGCATTGCACAGTTCGGGGACGGTAAAGAAATGAAATGAAATTCGAGATTCTGGATCGCGAGTTCTTTCCTTCCGCGGTTTCAGGGAGATTCGAAGGATTTTCCAAGACTTTTCACGATGGGTGAGGAGGGTTCGCGGTGTTTTGCACGCAAGAAATGAGCACGAGTCGACGAAAGGAACCGGTTTCAAGTATGGGACTTAAAAAAAATTATCAATAAAGCTAACCTGTTTGCGATTAACAGAAATAAATATTAGCAATCCTATAAAGATTGCATTATCTTTGAAAAGATAAAACTATACCTAAGTTACGTCATAAATAGTCCCATACTTTACCCAGTATATTCACAAATTAAATAAAAAAAGGCAAAGAAAAATTCCTGAGAATTTCGCGCCCATTCCTTGCGATCGCAGTTACATTCACACTTAAACACTAATCGAATGAATTCCAATTAATCTTTTTTCTGCCAGATTTATTGATGAGATATAGAAGATGAATGTACATCTGAGCCCCAATAAAGTGCTACTTTTAAATCGAGATTAAAACGAAAGAAGCGTATCACCTAATAGACATTGCTTGCGTGGCAACGTTAATCCATCATCGTTCTCTTCACTTTCGAACAGAAACATGTGTAAATGCAAAATCGCGTAGTAACCGGAAATATGTGATCGTTTTAGGTAACGTTCTCGCAGGACGAAAGAATTCTGATCCACTCGAAACCACGTGTCGCTCTTCCGGTCTTGGGCACTGCCCAAACCATTTGGTTTCCTCCGTGACGATTACTCTCGCAATTTTGGAAATTTCCGATTTAACACGGTTAAAACGGGGAATCGATCGTTTTATCGATATTGCAGGCAACTGGTCTTTTATAAATTTATAAAATTACTGCATGGTGGAAACTGCACCTGTCTTCATCGATTTTACAATGCGATCGCAGCTGCTCAAGTTTTATTTTGATGCAACGTAGGCTTTTTTGGTGATTTTAATAAATTAAAAATCTGACTCGAGGAAATTGAAAATTTAGAGATGTAGGAACTGTAGGACTTGTAAATTTGAGGACTTGGATTTTGCCTTCAATTTTACCCTTAAAAAACTTAAATTGCATATATAAATTTTCTATCGTCTAATAAGAATAGCGTACCCTTGAAAAAAAGAATGAAACTTTACACAGCCAATTCTGGAAAATTATAGCACATTTCTGAAATAAACCTAGCTTTCCATCCATCCTCTAAATTTTGGAGTTCAGTATTCTGACAATTGGAAAATTAGAAAACTGGAATACCAAAAAATTAACAAAATTGTAAATTTGCAAATATAAAAATTTGAATAACTTTCACAAGAACCTTAATTTCATAAAACTGCTATAACTTCTAGCTGTATAAAATTTGAACTAGCATTCTCGAGTACGCCATATAAATTCCTGAACGATCGACTCCGCTATGGTATCCTAATCACGGAGGAAACGAAAGGTTAATCAAAAGATTCGCTCTGACCTATCTTCTTTCATCCCCTCTCGTTTCGAGAGTATTACTACAATTCATATTTTTCGCTTTTTTTTTGTTGTTGCTGTGTTCGTTTTACTCCTAAGCTTGTATAAAAACGATAGTTTTTTTTCCAATACACCAAAGACGAGTGCATAAAGCAAACTATATTGGGACAACATGAATTCTGAATAAATACTTAATATTACAACAAAATCTTAAGTATTCTTCGATAATGTCACCGCTATATAGTTTGTAAGAAAATAAGATACTTTACTTGAAATTTGTATGTACAGATATTACAAACAACGTTTCATCATAATGCATAGGCAAATGTGTTTTCTTCTTTTTCTTTTTTTTTTGTTTGTTTCTTTACTTCCTTTACTACACACTTTTTCTTATTTATACATGCTGTGGAGCAAGTCTAACGGATCCGTCCTCTCTTAACCCCTCTCTATCTTTCCCCGCTTTCTATTTCGGTTACCTCTCGTCGTTTTCCCGAGCTCAAGAGTTCGATCCTCGAAACGAAAACGTACAATACATAGTAAACGCGTCGAACAGTTCATCCGTCCGCTCGTTTCACACACCGCACTCTCGAAAAGAAAACTAAACGTTTCGACGTTGCTCCGTTATTGTTCGATAGTATTTACAACAAACAGTTACCCGCGAAAATTCGTGCTCTCAAGGGAACCTGGTTCGAGGCGTCTCGACGCTCCTTCATGGGAGCGCGGTAATAAAGAAAAATAAGAGAACAGAACAGCGAAAGCAAAGATCGTAATCACGATCGAACCAAGTTCCACGCAAGGACCGAGAAATCTTTAGACGCGCATCCACCGCGTGTCCTAACCAACAAGATAAACCTAAAATCACCGCGGGGCGATCGATAATTATAATTCTCTCTTTCCCTCGCTACTCTCTCTCTTTCTCAGTACCCCTTTCATCGAGTCGACTCGCAGACACGCATACCTAAGGAGCACCACCGTCCTCTGTACATTAAGTTTCGTTCGCGTTCGCCTGCGGCCCTCGACGAGGTCCGTCGCGTTTTCGTAGCGTCCGGCACTGTCTCTCCCTCATCCACATCCCTCGCAAAGGAAACGAGTTACGCCTAGGCTCGCCGACGACACGCATGCACACCTCACCCACCCGCACAGCGTATGTCTGTATGTATATGTACACAGGATGCGGACACACCACCGCACTCACACTAGAAAATCAGGGTCACTGTAGTCCTCGTCGCTGTCGCTGCTGTCGGAGATTCTTCTCCTCTTCTTCTTCTTGTGTTTTTTCACCTTCTCCGTTTTGTGCGCGCGGTGCTTGCGGTGCTCCTTCGCACTGTCCGAGTGCGCGTGTATCGTCAACTTAGGAACACGGGGTGTCGCCATTTGCGGGGCGCCCGTGTGCAGTGCCATGGCGGGCACAGCACCGGTGGCGGGTATCAAGTTTACCGAGTTGTTTGGATGCTCGATGGTCGAGTTCATGTTCGTCGGGTATTGATTCGGAACCGAGTTACTCGTTACGTTGGCGTCCGTCATTTTGCTGTCCATTTCGACGTGCGGTACCTTCTCCACCGGTTGTTGGTGCTTGCCACTCGTGTCCGCCTCGTTTCCGTCCTCGTCACCGTCCTCCAGGTCGAACTTCAGCATCAGCTGCTTGAAGTCCAGGTACTCCTTCACCAGCTTCTTCCTACCGTCCGCGTCCAGCTCCGCGTTGCTTACGCCCTCCTTCAGTCTCTGCAGGGTAGCCTTTGGTTTGAACAGCAGGTTGCTCTTGCGATTCACCGCCTTTTCGTACACCTTCGCGGACTCTGTTGGCGAGTACTGGCCGATTTTCTGGTCAGAGAAACCGTAGAGGTCCTTCAGGTGTTGCCTGAGGTTCAGCAGCAAGAGGAACCCTTGGCTGGCGGTGATGTACTCCCTCAGCAACGTGGTGTCGTTCGGTAACCTCGTCAGCAACGTGTCCTCGTCCTCTTCGTCGTCTTCTTCGTCCTCTAAAACAGATAACAATTGTTCGGGCCGGGGCTGACCGTCCGGCCCTAACGTCGGTTGACTGTGATATTGTGGCTGGTGCTGCTGATGTTGCTGGTGCTGTTGCTGATGTTGCGGATGATGATGCTGGTGTTGATGCTGCTGGGAGGACGTCGAATGACCTTCCCTGGGTAACAACGCGTCCTTGAACGACTGTAACAGGTTCATGCCGGACATCGAGATGATGATGTCGATGTGGTGAATGATGAACAGTGGCTCGTCTTGAACTTGATATGTAAAGTAAGCGAGATTGTCGGCCAAGTACAGCATCTGGGATAAGCTCGTTTTCGCGGTCTCGTCGAACTGCTTCAAGAACGAGAGAACAATAGCCCTCCTCTGCTGCTTCGTGTTCCTCAGGATCGTGTACAGGAAACCGTTCAGCGCGCCTGGGAACTCGCCCTCCTTCACCCGCATACCCCTCACCGTCATGTCGTTCTGCAGAATTTTCTGCAGCCGGTAGCTCAGCTTGATGCCCAGCTGGGACTTCATGTGAATGAAGCCGGGGTACTTCTTCTCGATGTCCTGTAACTGCTTGTCGGCGCTGTGACTGACCGCCTTCTCGCAGTCCGTGCTCATGCAGATCAAGTAAGGGACTATTTGAACCGGGTGAACCAAACCTTGCGCCAGGATCAGCTGTATGACCTTCAGGGCGGCGTGTCGAACGCTTATGTTCGCGTGGAGGAAGGACTCGAGGATCTCCTTCACGTACAACTGGATGACGGTGCTCGCCATTCCTGAAGAGACGTCCCCCATCTCTTTGAGGTTCTCCTGCTTCGACATCTTCGCCCACTCCATGTCCTGCTTGATCATCCTTTTGTCCTCCTCCTGCAGATACACCTCGACATTGTTCAGCACCTGAATCCTCATGTGGACCAAAGCGTTCTCCGAAGTGAGCAGATGGTGGTACAGCTCTTTGAGCTCTGGTAGCAGCATGAACTCGTAGTGGCGTATGCACAGGGAGCCGATGGCGGACAGCGTGAAGTGCCGGATGTCGTCGTTGTCCAGATGCACGAAGTAGTTCAGGGTCTCGAACACTTGGTCCTTGATGTTGTCCGCCAGTCCCTCGATCACCTCCGGGTCGGTGAAGTTGAAATGTCGCAGCAGCAAGCCGACGGTAAACAACGCCCTCCTGACGAACGGTCTGTACTTTAAAAGCATAGGATTTGTAGGGTCTTTTTCGTAAAACGATTTGTACTCGGTCAAGTGACCGTAATATTTCTTAAAGCAGTCTCGAATTAACTTAAAATTTCTGGTCACGTTGTTAACTATGGATCCTAAACACGAGAGACAGCTGGCCACCACCGATCTGTCGTGCTGCAATATCAGCTTCACCGAATCTTCCTCGAGCTGCGCTAAAAAAGTTTCGCTCGGATGCTCCATCAGTGGTACGACCAGCTCGAGGGTGTGCGCCACGCTGCTGATGATCTGGTAATCTCCCTGCGTCTGACACTTTAAACTTAGGTAAGGCTGTAACGTGATCGCGTGATTGACTAGCAATTGCGGTCGTATCTTCGCGAATAGATACAAGGTTGTCAAGCAAGCGACCAGTCGTTGAGAAGATCCCTTCTTCTCCGACTTCTCGGACTCTTCCAGGTTGGTCTCTTCCAATCGAAGTACGTTCTCGATCAAACAATCCACGATTTGTTTGCACGCTGTCAACAACGCCTTCGGCGGTTCCATTAGCATCTTTGTACTATCTTCTTTATCCTCTTTAGGCTTGAACAAACTAACCAGCAGCTGTTCAAACCATTCAAGACCCATGTCTTTACTAGCTGCCACTACATCCGTGATGTTCATCACCTTTCTCAACAACGACTCAGAATCGAGAGTGGGACGTTCTCTAACCGGTGTGAACCACATGTTCTGAAACACCTCCATAACTAATTTCCTAATACCTTCCTCGTCGTTCACCCGTCTGATCATCTTCACGCAGATCTCTGGGATCTTAGGGAAGTCCGGGCACTCCATACAGATATCCTTTAAAATTTTGATCACGCGTTTCCGCACGCTCACGCCAGTATCTAGAATCCTGGCCGATAACATATCGTAGTATTTATCTATTAATTCGGGCCTACTTAGTACGAATTTCCCTACCAAATCGACGGCTGCTTCGCGCACAGACGTCGCGTGATCTAAAAACGAATGTTTCACCCCCAACTGCATGTCTACTCGCGCCAGCACGCTTGGATCAGCTTCAACGATCATCGTCAAGCACTTCATGGCTTTTGTCCTGATCGCGATCGACGACTCCGTCAGGACATGAAGGATCTGCTTGAGATACCTGTCGAAACTTTGCGAGAATGGCCTCTTAGAGGCTAGATATTGCGATATAAGCTCCGCCGAATTGTAGTCGATGTAAGTCTGAAGAATATCCGGCTTCGTACCGGTGCTGTACGGCCTTATTCTACTTATAATGTACTTCTTCTTCTCCTCTATTATTCTGTAGGCTTCCGAGTACTTCTGCTCGTTATTTTCGTTCTCGTCCGGGTCCGGCTCGTCTATCTCCGACTCGGATTCTTGATCGCTCGAGTGATGCTTGTTTTTCTTTTTCACCCTCTTCTTGTGGATCTTTTTGCCCGGGCTGTTCTTCGTCTGACCCACCCTCGACTTCTCCACCGCACAATCCCTGTACCACTGGGCCAAATAAAAATGACGAGCGTAGCCCAGAGCCGAATCCTTCGTGCCATTTACAGCCAGATAATCCAAAAGTACTTTCTGTAAAAAAACCGTCCTTTCCTCGTCCTCGCTCAAGCCCGGTATCTCCTTATCCTTCACCTGATCGTAGTCGGAATCTTTCTGCTGCTCGATCTTGATGTCCTTTATGATCTGATCGATCGTGGATAATTTGCATTGGGAGCTGACCGCGTCCTTTCTTAATCTGGCCGCGACAACGCCGAGGTAATCGATGGACGCCACCCTGAGGGCCATGTCGGAGCTCTTGTTGGAAAAATGACCCACCAGCAAATTCCCCAGCAGACTCAACAGCAACTCGGCCGCTGGCCATTCTGGCTTGTTAACGGTGGCCAGCAGATCTTGGACAAAATTTTCGAACAACGGCCTGTAATCGATCTCCTCCCCTTTACTGCCGCACTTGTTCAGGAACACGGTTAAAAAATTACCAGCTATCCTCGTGGCCGTCTCGTACTTATTTATGATCAATACGTCCGCGTCAACGTGACTCGCCTTTTTCTCCTCTTTCTTCTCCTCCTCCTCCTGCGGCTTCTTTGGCTGGGGGAGTATATTGTCTGACAGTACCACCACGCACTGGATCAGCTGCAACACCAAGGCTGTTAACATCTGTATATGATCTTCGGAATTTAACCTGTACGTTCTCAAGCTTCTTTTGCTGCTCGGAAGTCGTGCTATGGATGCCAAAATGTCGTCTAATAATAATCTCCTGTGTTTCTCGTACTTCGTGAATATAACTGTAACCAATTTCAAAGCGCTCAACTGAAGGTCGCTAACAGACTCAACGAAAAAAGGTGCAACGCCCAGCGTAGACGCGTGCAGGACACTCGTGTCCGTTAAAACCTGTATGTTCAGTAGCTCGGCGAGAAGTCCGACCAACTCGTGCATCTTGTTATAAACCTGAAGGATACTTTTCTCGCGGACTTCCTTCATGTGACCCCGTTTCTTACGACCACTAGAATTATAACTGTCAGTCTTTTTTTTAGCATCTATCTTGTAAACAGGATCGAAAGAGGGATAAATAGTGTTCTGCAATTGAAATTTCATAAAAAGAACTATTCTGTCGATCACGTCCTCTAGGTAAACCATCTTCGGCATGTTGCTAGAGGTCATGATGTGCAACGCGATCAGAGACGCGTCTACCGCGCGTTGTACCCTTTCCATAGCTAACTGCATCCATAGCCGACTCTCCTCGACGTCGTCGTCCGGGTCAGCGAGCGGTGACACTTTCGCCCCGTCCCGAATATTTTTCTCCAATATGTTCAACAGTCTAACCAACCGATCCGCGGGAATGGATTCCATCGCACCTAGAGCTTTCAGCTTCGCCGCTTCGGTACATAAATCGTGTAACTGATACTTAGGAATTAACAATTCTGGAGGCACATCACCGTCGTCTTCCAATTCCGGGCTGGTTATAAAGTCTTCTGTGTTTTCAAATATCGTTTCGATAGTTGAATTGAAACGTTGGTAGGTGTTGGTTTCCATCAGCTCTTCGACGCTGAGTTTAGCCAACACGGGGACGAGCTTCTTCTCTATTTTTCTGATTTTTGGTTTCGAAGGTGTAAGCAGCAGCTCTTTCTTATCCTCCTCTTCGTCGTCGTCTAGTACCCTCCTTCGCCTACGCGTCTTATCTTCGGCCTTTTTCCTTTCAGCTTTCTCCTTTTCCCTCTGGACTTGACGTTCTTTCGCCCGTGCTTTGAAATATTTGTTGTTCTTACCGATCTCCTCCTCGCTCTCCGATTCGGACTTCACCTCCTCTCGATTGGAAATCCCCATCTTCGCGGCTCGACTCGGAGATTTTTCGGCGAACGCGGCTAAACTCTTCTGCATCAGAGCTTGATCTGCTAGAGATAGTCTATCTAACATGACCACCGGTTCCTTTAATTTCTCCGGTACCGGACCGGGCACCTTCACCGCTTTCTCTGAATTATTGTTCTGCTGATGTTGTATCGTTGGTGTTGGATTGGCGTTTAAAGTATTGACTATATCGCTGGAGTCCATGGTCGGATAAGACGTAGTCTGTGTCGTTGACATTAGATGCTGCGTCGTATTGTCCATATTTTGTTTCGCCTCGATGTTTTCGATTGGTATATCAATGTCGGGAAGACCTGTTACCGGATCGAGCAGAAACTGTTGACTCTCCTGCACCGTACTACTTATGTCCATCGGTTGAGGAGTCCCTAATGGATGATGTACTTGTTGATTCATCAGAGGATCGAACATGTTTTGCTGAATATTAACGGGCTGGTGCTGTTGCAAAGGCATGTTAGCGCGCATAGGAGATGCTATATGCATATTGTGTTGAGGCGTCATACCAGCCATATTGTGGTGTTGAGGCGTTACGTTACCCAGAGACGTCAACGGCGTCCCGGGGGAACTCATGTGTGCTGGAGAATACATATTTGGCTGTGGAGTCATGTTGGGCAGAGGATTTATACCGGCTGGCGGAGGGAGTACGGTTCTGGCAGCGGCAGGATGAGCTGGACTACCTTGCGGCGTTTGTCTCGATCCCGAAGAACTCGAGTAAGATGGCGAGAACCGTCCATAGTTGGCGGATGTTTGGTTGCTGTGCATCGTACCTTGGGTCCAGTTTCGTGGCGAATTATATTGGGGGCCCTTAAACACGTGCGGATTTATTTGTAAAATCGCCTTAAGCAATTCCGGAGTATTTTGCTCAGTTTCTAAAGGCTGTTCAGTATTTGCGTAATTGTCTTTTAGTTCAATGTGATCGGATGACGTTTGCGATAATGATAATATTAACTGGGGCACTAAGTTCTCATTGCGAACACTCAGCAATATTTGTGCTTCCTCTGCTACTCGTGGATGAAACAGAAGCGACTTGTTAGTCAAAGTCTGCGGCAGCGGTGTTGGAAGGGGCATTTCAGGTAACAAGTCGGTGAGACTCGCGATACCAGCGAGAGTTGTGATTGGCACACTCGGTATAACCCCGTTCATCTTGAATTTGACTTGTTCTGGCATTACAGCCTGGACAAAAAATATTATTAAAATTAGGTCCAGTGTCCTTACGTATACTCTGAGGTTCATAGAATTATCCAACTTAACAAACACTGCACTGGCATGTTAGAAAAGTTTCGTTCACAGTATACGATAAACATAAATCAACAGAACATATCTAAATGCACTGTTTTCACAAATGTTTAAAGAAATCATTGTTAAAATCTTTCCACTCGCATATTCAAGACATTCCGACATAAGAAATATTCCACTGTCGAACAGAAGTATATCTAACGCTTATCAAAGAACACTAGCACTAAAGCATATACTGGGAACTTAACAAAGTCTCTTTTAAGTTCCCATGATGCACAAGACAGTATCAACCAAATTTTGATGAAGCACGTGGATCCTCCAATAAACGGTCCATTGTTAACAATAATTTCTTGTCCTGGAACAAACAACATATCGTATCAAGTACCATAATACTCATATTATCAGTCTCTTATATATTTAATGTATAAACATGAAGATCAATTAAAAATTTAGTATTTCAAGATATAAATTAAATAAATGGAAATGTCCACATGTTAAATAAATATTTATGCAAAATATGTACGCTTACAGATAACTTTGTTTTCAATAGATACTATTAAAAAAATTATTTCAAATTTACTGTTTGTGAAAAAAAAATTATATTAATGGCATAAGAAATTGCATAAAAAATTTGTTTTATAATAATTGAAAAATATGCTTTAAATATGTAAGAAGACTTTAAAAAAAATTCCTTTATAAAGGTTAGAGTAACTCGATACAGTTCTTTTTGTGAATTTAAACAAAAATTAAATAGTGCTATTCTATTTTTATTAAAAATATATTATTTGCCAATTATGCACCATTTGTATCATTATTTCATTCATGGTTGTTATAAAAATAATTATGTATTGCAGTATGATATATTATGTATGTGTACATATACTGTGAAACTATAACAGATACTATTTTATCAAATTAATATGATTATTTTAATATTTTTCATCAGTTTTATTGAAACCATACTAATAAAACCACACAGTAACAAGTTTGCATTAGATAATATCAAAAATTGAAGAAGAAATGAAACCAATGCTCAGCGTACACAATGTCTCGTAAAGTGTCATTGTTTGTTACGAACCATATTTTTCTCGATGATTCCAACTATTTATATCACTCACATTGATAGAATCCATTTTCAATTCCATATTACTATCACTAGGATCACATAAAGTTGTTATTATTACCTTCAGTCGACAAACAACTACCATCCAACATCATACATATGATAACATGGCCTCAGGAACGATGCTACGTACTGGAGATCTCCCAACTGAATGTAATTCTGTCAAATAATAGAATTGTCAGGGTCAGTGTTGCTAACAGCGTCGTTAGTATGTCATTTGACAGAAGAAAATAAACTTGAAAGTCAAAGTTTCGTGTCAATTGCCTTACCGAACTATGCAGAACGATTATTTATATTGCAGAATGCGAGCTGTGAATGGAATTTTGGCGGGAGGTGTATCATTATCCATGAAGCCCGTGCC
Source organism: Megachile rotundata (assembly GCF_050947335.1). Taxonomy (NCBI): domain Eukaryota; kingdom Metazoa; phylum Arthropoda; class Insecta; order Hymenoptera; family Megachilidae; genus Megachile; species Megachile rotundata. Next base: position 11,702,869 of record NC_134997.1, read on the forward strand.
GTTCAACGCGCATAAATCATCGATATTTACATGTCTAGGGAAAACAACGGGCCTTTCCGTCCGAATATGCTCGCAAAAGTTTTCGTCGAGAAAGATATTCGCTCAATTGTCATCCGTGGTTGTGGCCTATTTGGTTGGATACGTTTTCTCGTCGATCACCAGGGAATGCACTTAACTTCGTGGCACGGCACGATTTTCACTCACGTTTCTCACGGCACCGCGTAAACATCGCCATGTCAAAGGTAGTGCATCGCGGGGAAAACAGTATTTATAGTGTGAATACGAGGAAAACAGACACAAAGGCGTCCATTTTGCTCAGCAGCGAGTTAGCGGAAGTTGCGTAGTAGATACAGGCTAGATACAGGTATACCGGCGCTACGGCGTCTTATTTCAAATTACGATGAACGGTTCGCATGAAAGCGATACAGTTTGTAGACATTTTCTTAAAATTCATATGTGACAATACGGTCACACATCGACATGTGCCGTAACATATTTCCTATCATTACGCTTCGTTAATCAATAACAACGTTCAAAGAACATTGTGGATCATATTATGCAGTTGGAAAACATAATACGAGGCATCAATGTCTAATTACTTGTATATTATACATTGAAATTGAATAGATAAATTTATAACTTTTAGAGAAATTAAATCTGTACATACAGGTGTACATAGATATGATCGCATTAGTCGTTTTGTTTTTAATATAAGTATACAAAACTATAATTACGGTAATTTTTGTCACAAATTTTATTATAAACTTTCAGTACTACGTATCAACATCATACTCGATGGTACAATAAAAATGCTCGTAGATGACGCCACCAGTACCATTTCATTGTGCAATCTTTCGGTAATTAACGATTAAAACGGTATTATCCAATTAATTGTCGTTTCAATTATCTCATTTAGTGCTGATATGTATTTATTGACTCAGTTCTTGTCTTCGCTTGGCTAATACTTCTGAGCAGTAGTAAATATATGTGGGGTACAGTAGCAAGCACAGTAGGCTCTCCTAGGGAAAATGGCGATGTAGGGACAACAATTGACCTACTCATTAGCTTTTAGATAATACAATCTCAAATTTATTAACATTTTAGTTTAAAAAATTTGAAATATTTAATAATTTACGACGATGGAAGTTTAGAAATTTGGAAATCTGAATATATATGTGATATAACTTTATATACTTTATGGCAGAACGTTTTCAAAAGTCGTCGATAGATCGCGCTGTATTCGATATAATTTCGACTCGTGCTCGAATTCTCGAAGAAAAATAAAGTTTGGAGTACAATTTCAAAATGGCGCTACTGCTAAGTGTAAACACCCAGTTTTGATGTTGTTATTGTTCTCGACTGACTTCTACGAATTTTTTGTGTTTTACGGTGCGACGAAGAGAGTTTTATCTGAATATGTTTAGTGTATCTACGATCGCCCATTCCATACCAGGTAAGTCATGTAGGAGGGGAAAAAGAGAAGGTGTTTCGTTTGGGGGTCGTCTGACAGATTTGTCAATGGGGTTACGACAGACAGTCCTTTTCCTAGACGCTTAGAATGTCACCTTTCGGAACTTTTGTATATCCTAACTCACACCCGATGGACCGCTAACAAGATACAAAAGCTTACAAGACATCTAGCGACCGTCGTTCGAACCCATCGCGTCCAGGAGACATCTCACACTCCCCTCCTCTCAAACTAATACCGCGAACTAAGGAAACCTAAAAGGCTAACCACCTACAGTATCGATGTTTTTGGCATTGAAAGCGTTTTGTGATTACAGCCAATTAATATTCACACGAACATTGCACGGTTTATCTCTTTAGTTGTTTTTCTTCGTGCCTGATGATTTTTTTGAAATACGAATAATTTTTGAGCGGGCAGTTTTTGAACAAATTTTCGAGCTTCATTGTATCTATCTGTAAGTGGGACGCTTATCTACCATAAAATGTAAATAATTTTCTATATTGTTTAGTACGTTTAACATGCAAATTTGATGCTTTCATATAATGTAAAAACCTACTTTTCCACTTTAATGATTTTAAGTGTATGTAGAAAGTCACATATGATTCTCCAGTTTATGAAAGTTGTGTGTCTTTTAAATGTTTATAAATCTTTTTATGTTGTAATGTGTACTATGTTTGTGATGATGTAGTAAAGAACAGTTACATAAAAATTACATAAATTATACAATATTTCTTTTGGTTGATATTGAAGTATATGCTCCAATTAGTAACCAGTATTACAACAAATTTATTTCACTTTGTGTTAACATAATTGTGTCCAATGAAACAAACTGTGCAAATGTGTTAAAGTTATTCTGTATTGTCAAAGAAACTGTAAAGTTTACATAACACTTGTACCATGTGCCACAAGTTTTACTATTTGTAGTTGTTGCAGGGAGTGACCCGAGTAAAATGACGCAGAAGCGCAGTGCTGGGATGTCACATGTTGGGTAAGTTGTTGCTAAACATTATATCTTGTATGTCGTTGTATTACATTTCTATACATATTTATGATGAGATTATGGATGTTTATGCATTTATAGTGAAGTGTACGTGATTGTGTTGCGTATGGACTATTGATTTGTATACTTTGTAAACTTTGATATTTTATGAATGCATAAACATTCATTGTGTATTTACTATATAGTAAGGTACACTTAATTTGACTTAAAATATGCACTTGACTTAAAGTACATATTATACGTTATAAGCATAGTATATATGTACGATAAAAGAGATACAACAGGTATGTTTTTGTGGGAGAGAAACAATAACTTTGTATCATATAAATAAGATAATTGGTTGAGAAGTGTTTTAAAATATTCTTGTATTAATAATTATATTATATTATATTATATTGATTGAAAATTATATTTAAATTGTGTAAGAGAATTGATACTCAAAAGTTTTAATGAAGTTTTAAAATAGGAACAATTCATATTTTGATCGAACAAATTCTTATCAGTCAAAATTTCACATATAATTTTAATGTTAACGAAATTTATTGTAAACTAAGTATCCAAAGTTGTTGAAACTCTAGTCCAAAAGTTATCAATTTAATTTTAACAGAATCAAATTGGTACTTAACAAATAATAAAATTGAATACCATCAAAGGTAAGTTGAATATCATATTTCAATTTTATCTGTCCTTGTATTATAAATCATAAACATAAGAATAGTAAATTACAGTATAGTGATTCTTTTCTATATTGATAATGTCTCTTACATAAAATATGCATTATTTAATAGAGCAGCCATAACAATGATTCATTGTAATAAGCTACTTCCTCTGGTTACTCTCGTTAGTCTCTCTCCTTTTGTTTCGATAATTCGTTTCGTCATCTGTCTGATAGATAACGTAAACTTTAATCTGCCTTCATTAGCAGGGAATTACTGTTGCTCTTGAGGAACTTGAACAAATTTACCAGATTATGTACCCCATTCACAATCACTTCAGATTATTGTTCTGAAGTTAGAATTTTTGAAACTTTCAAATTTTTATTTTGTCAAATTTTTAGATTCTCAGATTACCAAGATTCTAAATTCCCAAATTCTTGAAGTTCCAAATTTCTAAATTCCCAAATTCCTGAAGTTCTAAGTGTTTTAATTCCCAAATTCTTGAAGTTTTAAATGTTTTAATTCCCAAATTCTTGAAGTTCCAAATTTGTAAATTTGTAAATTTCTAAATCTTCAGTTCTCTAAATCCCCTTTCAACTTCCAAATTCCTAGATCTCCAAATTGTCTAAAACCATGTTCTTGTCTAATCTGGGTCCTCGGTCCCAAAACTAAAGAATCAGACCCACACTGAACAAAAGTTCCAGTGACTGATGCTCTCTTCCAAAGTGTATCAAAGCATTTCTCCCCTATTTCACCCAAAAAGGCCGAACAATGAGACCCAATAGATGTATCCCCATGGGCCAGGTTGGCGAACCCGTGGTCAGGATCGTTTCGTCCTCGTGGTCGTGTTGGCGTGCACGAAACGAGGACGATGCATCCCGGTTAAAAGTCATGCTTTACACGGTGGCTGTGTTCTCCGGGCTCCTCTGGTGGGAGAAGTGATAGTCCTTAGCGGGGTATAGCACAGCGGCACATTATGCGGCTATGGTGGAATCAGTCACTGGCGAGTTGTGGGTGGTGACTAGTCGGCGACCCATCCCGTCCGATGAACGTGCTTCCGTGTTCTTTCATTTCGTTTCGACAGAATCAATTTCATCGATCCCCTATCGATTCCGTTCCCGGTGCACGTGGTACCGTTGCACCCTCCAATTCGTTCATTTTAACGATTGCGAAAATGTGAAACAATTTCGAAAATTGTGATTTATCTTTTTTTATTTGTGGGACTGTTGGACGTGTGGTGCTGAACTCGGAATTTTTCGGAAACTTGAATATGATGGGTTTGTGCGAAGAGGTGTTTTCTGGAATTTTAGTTTCGTGTTTGATCGTGAAAGTATAAAGTTCAACTTCCTGGAGCTCGAAGGATCACGATCGAGGGAACCTTGACCCACGTTTGCTTTGAAAATGTACCTTCAGATCGCGGGTCATCGTAGCTGATCAACTTTCCTCATATCCCAAAATCGGAGACTTGGACAGCTTTCAAAAATCGCAAACTTTGCAAAAGTATACATTCATAGAATATCTGAAACCAAGGATCATTTGATCAGACCACCTGTTCCTCAAGCAAGAATTATCACCAAATTTATAGCGAAGAGAATCTACAAGTTTAATAATCATCAAGATAGGAAAGGGTTGAAGTTAGAAGTCTCTGATCAGTTCAAGTATTAGGCAAGTTCCGTTTCTAATGGAGCTGCTAGGTGAAACTACGAGTGAAATAATGGGTGTCATTGAGGGGGCGATCGTTTAGATTAGTCAGTCTTATTAGGACGGTTCGCCGCGTGAAAGCGATCCATCCATACTTTCCAAAACGGCACCGAAAGTCGCCGACAATCGACGTCCATTCCGCGCAAAACTGCGACCAATTCTGAACCTTGCAGACCCTTTGATCCATCGCTCTACCGGTACCTGAAGAAATGTGGTCTTTGAAGTGATCTGTGAAGTTTGGATTTTCGTTAGCTTTAAAGACTGTTGGAATAGTTTGTGGACTTTGAAGAAAAGATTTTTTTATTACATCCACTGTGATGAAATTTTGGTGTATCTGTGAATTGTCTTGAAGACTTCAGCAACTGAAGTTTGCAGTAAAATTTGAACAAGGGACAATTTATTTTCAAGCTCTCACTATAAGGCCCTTCACTACTTACACGAAAGAAAAGAGGAAAACATATTCCAAAGGCGTGGATAAATCTCTGAGCGTCCATAAATACTCGGATGCAAGAAAAATGGGTATATCTACGAGCAACGGGTCTGGAATACCTGGGTAGTGTCGTTGTGAACGGGGTGTAAAGTATCAAAGATTCGTCGGGCATAGATCTTTCCGTGAACCTCGGTAACAAGATGACGAGATAACCTGAGGGAAGGTGAACGAACGGTTCGAGCAAGAATCTTCGAACGTAAACTATGAAGATGTTCTCGAATTTAATAGCTAGAATCTCTCTCGTGTAATCATTCTCATAGAAACTATAGACTTGGACCTAGAAACTGTGGACTTGGATTACGGTCATAGAAACTGTGGACTTCGGTGGGTTTGAAATAAGGGAGTTATGCTGCAACTCAATTTGGAGATTGCTGGTGTAGAAGTTTTGATTGACTCCCTATTTCAAGGGAGGTTTGCATTTAAACACTATGGAATTGGAAATGTTTAGATAGCTATCAACTCTTGATTGAGTGCTTATAAGTAGTTTCAACTAACCATGAAGATATAGCAGCTTGGACACATCGGTCATTCTCTTCAAAGTCACACCATGAAGATATAGCACCTTGGACACATCGGTCATTCTCTTCAAAGTCACACCATGAAGCAATCATAATCAGTGAAGTACTGTGAAGTACCCTAAGTGAGATATGAACACTACCATAAATTGAACCCTAACTGAACCCTGAAGCAAACCATATTCAAGTTCAAAGATCTTCAAGATGAGATAATATTTTCCGTGAGAGACATTTTGTGGTGTTAAGGGGTTGAGATATAAAGTTTGCAACCGTCGGCAAAATAGAGTATCCGGGGGGTAGCGGTATGTACGGGGGTGGTTCGGGAAGCGGAGGGTATGGGGTCGGTTTGGGCCCGGGGGCGGGTCCTTCGCATTACATACCCTCCGCAACCTCAGTGGGCTATCAATTGGCCCCACCACCCCCTCCACCACCGCCGCCGAGTTGTCCGTCCGCCGGAAGTCAGCTTCTGTCTTACGGGCCCAATCTATCGCCCCATCACATGCAGCAGACCCATGCGGACGCCCAGCAATCCAAAAGGCGAAGGTAAATCTCTTTTTTACGAGGCGAGGATTTCTTGACCTGAGGTAACGGTACATGGGGGATGGAGGATTTTGGGACTTTGGAGAGATTGGACCACTGGGAAATTTAGTGTTACTCGACCATTTGTGTCTGCGGGTACTTTGGAACTTGGAAATTTGAAAGAATCTTACAATTTTATTTTTGAGGTTTGCACTCGAGGTTCTGGGGGTTTTATGAATTTAGGGATTGCAGGATTTTGGGACTTACATGTTTGGAAGTTTCGGAATTTTTACTCTTGGGATCTGTAAGAGATTTGTGACTCTTCAAGTTTGGGACTTTGAAATTTCTGAACTCTGGGCTCTATAGACCCTACCCTACCCTACTTTGGGATATTAGTAGTTCAGATAGTTTTTAGATCTCTAAATTTTGAAGTTCAGTAATTTAAGGATTATGAAGTCTTCAAGAAATTGTAGAATTTTGAAATTTCTTCTTATTAAGATTGTGGTACATCAGAGTCCCAAAGTTGTAGAATTTTGTGACGTCAAACTTCACGAAGTTAAGGACTGAGACTTCGGGACTTCAGAAAAGCTTAGGATATTGGTTCAGACAATTTTGAGATCTCTAAATTTTGAAGTTCAGTAATTTAAGGAATATGAAGTCTTCAAGAAATTGTAGAATTTTGAAATTTCTTTTTATTGGGATTTTGGTACACCAGGGTTCCAAACTTGAATTTCATGAAGTTCACGAAATGAAGTGACGAGTTCAGTCTTCATGAAGTTGAAGTCTAAGACTTCGGGACTTCACAAAACTTGCATTGTAAGGGATTTTTCCTTTTTGGTGTAATCGATACGGAATAGTTATAATTAGCACAAGAAGATGGCCAAGTGAATTCTTGACCTATATGCTTATGAAGCTGCTTTGGTGAAGCTTGGTTCCTGATAAGAAAAAGATACGTCGTTAAGAATGAACAAAGTCCGTTAGGTATAATAAAGAACAATGTTTCTAAGTAGAACGAGAAAATAGGTTTAATATTTACTCATCGACAGAGTCAGTAAATTAATTCATAATTGTGGATCATTGTGGTAGCATTAATCACGTGAATCACGTATGAATCTTTTCGAAATCGTGATTCACTTTGTGACTCGCTGTGAAACCCAATATTTTAATCGTGTTTGTAAGTTATAGTATTAGCACTATGTATTAAAATTACATTCAATCGTATCTAGTGAAAATAATCGATCGAAAAATCAGATCTTTTTCAGATTGTAAATAGTACGTGATTGAAAATTATCCATGTATCGATCATCAAAATTATATCAGCTTGGAATTGACACATTCATAAAAATATGGAATTCTCCATTCCTCCCTAATTAAAATAATAATATCGTTGCTTTCGACCAAGTAAAAGAGAGCTCAAGTAAGGAAAAAGTTGGAAATAAGCGATAAATGTAAGCATTTCTGCGTCACAGAATATTCGCCGATAAAAACTAGCGCTAAAAACGGAGAATAAATCAGCTTCTCCAAAAGAAGGTCTTAATTGATAAAATGAACTTTGATATCGGTGGATGACGATGTAGAATGAGTTCTTCATGAAATCTATCACGTAGCCGCGTTATCAGCGCGACAAAAAAGATTTCGTGGTATCGTCAATAATAATAATAATTCGTCGTAGAATCAGACAGCGAACAACGATTGGTCGCTAAAGGAAAAAACGACGCTACCCTTGAATCGAGATAGTCCGATTATCGGTGAAACTCTCGTAAAAACTGCGTGAACTATCGTAAAACCGTTTTACCGCTACCGACATGGACGGGAACGCGAATATCACGAAGTCGATAACGAATTCAGGAATTCTAACACTTAACATGTTGCTGATGCAACCTTGTTGTTCTTTCGAATACTTTTGTAACTTCTAATTGCCTTCTTTTGCTGTAGATAACGTTGATAACGCTGCGCTCAGATTTCTTAAAGAGAAATATGTTGAGTGCGAAGCGAATCGCTACGCATTTTATATTCTACATATTCGCCACAAGTTTTATATTCTACTTGTTGTATTGCCACGCGTTGTATCACCGCGTATCCCATATTTCTCGCGTTATATAGCCATGCGTTGTATTATCGCGCGTTTTATATTCCACTTGTTGCATCGCCATATGTTTCATATTCCATACGTTGTATTGTCACAGGTTCTTTGTTCCTCGCACTATATTGCCGCGGATTCTATATTTCTCGCGTTATATCGCCACCCGTTATATTACCACGCATTTCACACTGTAGACATTCTATCACTAAAGATTTTATATTCCGTGCGTTGTATTACCACGTTTTCCATATTCCTCGCGTTATATTGCCACGCGCTATATTACCACGCGTTTCACACTCTGTGAGTTGTATTCATAGGTTCTATATTCCACGCATTGCATTGACACAGGTTTTTACTCCTCGCATTATATTGCCGGCGATTCTGTATTTCTCGCGTTATATCGCCGCGGGTTGCATTACCACACGAACCATATTCTACGTGTTGTATTACCACATGTTTCATATTCCATACATTAAATTACCAAGATTTTTACATTCCTCGCGTTATATCGCCGCGTATTGCATTTCCGCATGTTTCATACTCTGTGCGTTGTATTGCCATAGGTTTCATATTCCATGCATTGTATTGTCACAAGTTTTTTGTTCCTCGCACTATATTGCCGTGGAGTTTATATTTCTCGCGTTATATCGCCGCGCGTTGTATTTTCGCATAATTCATATTCTACATGTTGTAATACCGCGTGTTTCATGTTCTATACATTAGATTACCAAGATTTTTACATTCCTCGCGTTATATCGCCGGACGTTGTATTTTCGCACGGTTCATATTCTACGTGTTTTATTACCGCGTGTGTCGTGTTCCATACATTAGATTACCAAGATTTTTACATTCCTCGCGTTATATCGCCGCACGTTGTATTATCACACGTTTCATACTCTATTTTGTGTCACCAGTGTTTCATATACTCTCTAACGTGTTACTAAGTCTCTGACATCCCTCGCGTTATATCGCCGTGTCCCGTCATCCCACTCGTTATATCGCCATTTACTGAAAATCAAATTTTAAATAAACCTTGCCATTAATACCACTCCAAAAACTAATCTAAAAATCTGTCGCTCCATATTCCAACATTTTCCCATCGAAACAAATGTGCAATTTAGCGAAAGGAAAAGAATGTATCATTTCGAAAGGTGTGTCCGTATATCATATCGAATTCATGTTAGAATGTTAAGAATGACTTGGCCGCTCGTGCATAGCTGTTATTACAAGATCGGCAACTTTTTCTCTGAAATACAAAACACGTCGACGGAACGGATTATAAATAATGTCACGTTTTGGCGGAAGTAAATTGCTTCATTATTGTACAATGCCTTGCGTAACGTCAAACGGGCCTCATTATATATACAAAAGGACTGAAAAACGAATATACGACTTCCTCATACTTCGCCTTCGCGAGATACTGGAGGGGGATTTTAATGTTTATTGCGTGACTGTTTTTCAATCGACACGTTCGTTGTCATCGCTGATCATCGTTTTTATTAAACCATCAATCTGTGGACGAATGAAATCGGAAAGAAAATACAACAGGTACTTTTTTCGCTTTCTTTGCTCGAGAAAAATTGCAAGAGGTCCTCGGGGAAATTCTTCGTGACATTCTTCCCTCTTTTAATTCATTTCGCTATTTTTATATTAAACATACCAGAGTAATCCCTTAGCAACGAATAAAGTGCCCGGCTACAACACGAAAGACGCTGCAATAAATAAATGTTTCTGAAGGAAAATAAACGAGAGAAATTCTGGCTCTTTACACAAACGCAGCATGTAAACGAGTTTCGGGTAAACAAACGTTTCAATGTTTTCCTCTTCAACGTTTTTAAGAACACGTTTTCTGGACAGAATCATCTGTTGCTTATTTCTTAATCTTTCGGATAACAGAACTTTTATTTCCGCGATTAACGGTGCCATCTTGATTTCGTCAAATCGTTTAAAAAATGGATACATAACTATTTTCAGTTTCCTGAGTTATTTTATCGAGTCTTTTTATCGAGTCCCTCGATGGAATCCGCAGATAGAAATCGTTCGATTTCTCGCGACAAAACGGGTCAAGTTTCGAACCGTAAAAATTCTTGCTGCCGCGAAAATGGCCCGTCGAAATGGTCGGCTGGCATTTCTACGATCGCGTAAAAACTCGATCTATCGAAAGGGCAACCGTGGCCGGTGGTATACAGCCGTGAAAGGGAGTTTTTTTTACTTTCCCCACCCTTGCTTCTGTTTCTTTTGTCAGCCTATTATCTTCGCCGGTTTATTCTCACTTTCGTCGAATCCGACCGAGTCACGCTCCATCGACCGCTTCTTCATCTTCTTCTTCGTCAACTCGGGACATTCTTACGGTTCCCCGCGGCACGAATGAATCACGCAGCCTCCACGATATAACGAACTCCTAGTTTACTCGTTTTTACCTGCTGATACCCTGTTTTGTTGGGGATGAAGAGATAATGCGATCGATTCGATTTCCACGGACTTCACCAGCGGTTTCTCTTCATCGGTCATGTAACGAGCTCTTTAATTATTTTTTTTTTGTTGACCGCAGGGATATTGTTTTTTAAGCATTTTAGAATTTAGGAATATTTTAATACAAGCTCAGGATGATCTAGGAACGTGATATTGCAATTTAATTAGAACTAGGGATATGGGGATAATTGGATAGAACATGGACAGCTAGTAGTATATCTAGGGATGTATAAATTTGGGAACGTGGTAATCTAGGTATATGTGGGACCTAGGACTATAATGGATATCTGAATAGAATTTATTAATATAGGGATCTAGGGATATACAGGGTTTCTCACAACTAATGTAGGTCACTGAAATGGTAGCTGACATAATTCTGAACGACTTTTTCCTTTGCGAAAATGGGATACGAAGCTTCGTTTTTGAGTTATTAAGAAAAAACGTGGAACCAATAAGAGCGTGAGGGTTGCGCATGCGTAGACGCGACAGCCTCGAACCTAGCGGCTGCGCATGCGCAGTCCTCGCGCTCCGATTGGTTCCGCGTTTTTCCTTAATAACTCAAAAACGAAGCTTCCTACCTCATTTTTGCAAAGGAAAATTTTGTTCAGAATCGCGTTAGCTACCCTCCATTGAACCCATACTAATTCTGAGACACCCTGTATAAAATGTACTGGTACTAAAATATAAAAACGTATAAAATATAGTAAAGATCCAACATATAAGAGTAAATAGGTCTACAATCGTAACAATCTATGTATACGATTTATGAATACAAGCAGGGATTTAAAAATGCACCAACAAGAACGTGTTTTCATAATAATCATAGTTAGGCTGGTTAAGTGCTATCATGTTCCGTAGACTGTTTTATATAACGAATTCATGTTGATGTTCGTCGATATTGTATGACATAAATATGCATTACGCGATGCGTTTAGCGAGCGTAACTAATAAGGTCTTAATTATGAATGAAAATAATTTAAACGCACCACTGATTCACTCTCGAAACACACTTTTCTCGGTTGTTCATCCGGTTCAACGACTCGGTGCTAGAAAAGTAGCTATTTTTTAACGCTACTCGTCCATGAGAATTTGGAGTTCGTAATCTTTGAGATCTCTGGACGTAAATTATTTATATTCACATTTTATCTGTTAATGTACTTTTCATTTGTTAATTTTAAGTGCAGTAGGTATTTCAAAGTACACACAGCTTTCAGAGTACTTTGCATTACGAAGTTGCAGCCTGTCATATATCAGCTTGCATTTAGATTACATAAAATTATAAGAGACTATTTTTATGTGGTATATACAACTTGTATTTAAATAACATTTTCGTGTTGCTATCTTTATAATAACCAGGAATTTAATTAAACTTGCGAAGTTGTAAACTCAGTGATTAACGTGAAGATAGTTCAAATTAGCTCCTAACGAAACTTCAAATAATGACTTCACAGAATTAAACATCATAAAATTAAAAATTTCTTATCAACAAATTGCCTTTAAAATTTTTCAACCATCAGCAATCTGAACCGTCGTTCACAAACCTCCATCGTTGCAATTAAATTTTCTTTTCCTATCACATGACTCATATGATCCCGTTAGATTAGCATAATCGCTCAAAACGTCAATCGTTCATCAAAGCATGCAATCATTCATTAAAACATTCGATCATTCATCAAAGCATTCAATCATTCCATCAAAACTCATTCAAAATCATTCATCAAGATCATCAAAATTATGATTTCATAAAAGTCATCAAAATCATGATTTAATAAAAATCATCAAAATCAAAATCATTAATCAAAACATCCGATCATTCATAAAAAATATTCTCGACTCTACAGAGTCTCCACAGTTCGATAAATCGTGATATTCCATGGAAACTGGAAGATCGATCGAGTTGATCGTCCGTGTCCCGAAAATGGCGAGCTCGGTCGAAGAATTCCCTGTGGCCGGGACATTACGTAACGTAATGATCTGGTAATCGGCTGCGTGAATTCGCGAACGGCCACAAATCTCTGGTACGTGACGAATTCTGCGAGCACCGGGTTTTGTTTGGCGATAGCACGTTCGATGCACGTGGTCGAGCACACCGCGTTAAGCTCGACAGCATTAGACAACAGCCACGGGCTGCGATATCTGTTGCGAACACCCCCTACCTTAACGTGGGCCCTGGACATTTTTAATCTTCTGCAAAAAAATTATCGAAGGACCTTATTCGATTGATAGCTAATTTTGTATTTGAATTTAGACATTTTTAGATTTTTGGATTTTTGGATTTTTGGGATTTTGGGGTTTATGTTTGCTCTTTTTTCTAGTTGCAAATTTCTATATTTTTTGATTTGCAAATTTATGGGTTTAGGTATTTGGAAATTTCTATGCTTTTGGGTTTTTAGATTCTCATATTTTCTGATCTTATATTTACTTATTTTTGTAGTTGTAAATTTTCATATTTTTGAATTTGTAAATTTATAGATTTAGGTACTTGTAAATTTCTACACTTTTGATTTTTAGATTCTCATATTTTCTGATCTTATATTTACTCATTTTTGTAGTTGTAAATTTTCATATTTTTGGATTTGTAAATTTACAGATTTATGTACTTGTAAATTTTTACGCTTTCGGGTTTTTAGATTCTCATATTTTCTGATCTTATATTTACTCATTTTTGTAGTTGCAAATTTACAGATTTATGTACTTGTAAATTTCAACACTTTCGTGTTTTTAGATTCTCACATTTCCTAACCTCAAATTTACAGATTTTTGTATTCCTAAATTTATACATTTTCGTATTAGTAAATTTTCACATTTTCCAATTTGTATGTACACAAATTTCCTGACCTCTAAATTCTCACATTTTCACATTTCTCATCTCACAAATTTTTCAACCCCTTCTTCCCATATTTTCATTTTTACAAATTTCACATCTTCCCTCTTTCAAGTCTATAGTTCATATTCAAGCCCCTATAGTCCCAAGTTTCTAAATTTTTAAATCGTCAAATTTTCCATAAATAACAAAGCACTCAATCTACACCCTCACCCAAAAAACCATCAGTTCCCGAACCGAACAACCTGTTGCATCCCCCGAGATCCTTCATCCCCTTTTCACTCCCGGTCCGTGAGCAATTTCCTCGAGAATGTGGACCGTGGAAATGGGTTTGTACACGGGGTTTCAGTTCGTTAACCGCGTAACGAATGAGATTACCCAGGGTACAATGAGAATCGCATGGGGTGAATTTTCATCGGTTTGCCAGAAAGTCGATCGCGGTAATACGAGCGGTCTCGACCGTTTCACGGTAGAATAGAACTACGGTAAAGGAACTGGAGCATTCTCACGGCTGAGGAAACCCTTATTGTTTAGGGCCGCATCGAGCGGAAAGTCACGCGAACCGGGGAAAAGGAAATAGGAAATCTACTTAATTGCCGACGCGACATTTCGTACTTGTTCATGCGACGTTAAACGATTATTTCGCTCCCTTAATTTTACTCGTTCACGCTTTTTAGTTGTGAATGAATTTAGGGGAGGAAGGTGTTGGGTTAAGGTGTTGGACATTTGGAGTTGGATACATTTGTGGTTCATCACTGTAGACACACTTGTGGTTCATCACTGTAGACTCATTTGTGGTTCATCACTGTGGACACACTTGTGGTTCATCACTGTAGACACATTGACAGAATTTATAAAAAGACTAATACTAATGCCTGAAGTGATCAGTCAACATTAGGGACCATTTGGTCACTTCATTTGAATGTTTCAATAATCTGCAGACGTTCAAATTAATTTTGTATATCTTCAATTTTTCGTTTCTGAATTTTTAACAAAGTTCAGAAGCAACAAGTTTTCCTGAAAATTTCAACACTCGATGTGGACAATCTTTGTCATAAAACATGCTTATAATGTTCATAATAAGTGTAGCTCTGTAACATTGTAAATTTATAAATTTATAGTAGGTGTGTATTATTAAGTATTCTATGTATTGTGCACTCTACATGTATTTTTATTTAATATTTCATTATATAGAAGTAGTCAAATTATTTTGACTATTCATGTTGCATTTAAAAATTGATTTTAAGTTTGGTTCTTCAGAATTTATAAAAGTGTATGATAGGAAGCTTCATTGAACTGCAGACTTCATATAAGATACATTGAGATGTACAGAAAATAAGTACAATACACTACCTGCAAGTGTATGTGCATAGTCTATTATCTTTGTCCAACTTCAATTTTGGAACCTTGAAAAAAATGTTGGTCTTATGGCTGAGTCTTGTGAAACCAAATTAGTCCCAAACTTTAGCAGCGTATTACAAGGTAGCCGTAGCCCGAAGCCGTCGAAGGCAGGCGTCGAAGACAAGGAAGGTGAAACGAACGGTGTCCACGAGGTAGCTCTCGGGCCAGTGATCTAACACTTAGCCACGTTAGTGTGCGAGTTTTTTTCATTAGGAGAGCGGTAATGTCGGCGGTGAGTGTTCGCATATTAAAAGGAAAGAGCGAAGCTATTGGCGGGCCCAAGGAACGGGCCCCAGGAGGCGGTCCATCGTTCTCCGAGTCCGGAACTCTTATCCGTTCTCCTCCGACCTTATTGGTCACCGCCTCCTCGATCGCTCCTACCGACCCCTGTTCGTTGCTTGCATCGATTTTTCCGCGACTCACGATCGCCTTTGCTGTCCCTGCCTCGTTTTGCGTTTCTATACGATGACGGTGCTTATACTTGCTTTTACAAATTACTTACTACTTTTCTTTTATTTTAGCAAGCTTTTATTTCAAGTTGATGATGACTTCATGAAATTGATCATGACTTTGTCAAGTTGATCATGACTTTGTCAAGTTGATCATGACTTTGTAAAGTTGATCATGACTTTGTAAAATTGATCCTGACTTCGTCAACTTGAAGTCATAGTTTTTATTCAAGTTTGTGTTCTTTGGGAAGATTTATTAAATTCTGACTTATTAGGTATTTGGTGAACAAACATATTAGGGTGTTCAAATTGTCTTCATCATATTTCAAGTTTATAATAACTTGAACGTCATTTTGTAATATTTTATTGGGATGTGAGGTTTAAAGGTGTTCTGTGTGAAGAAGGAGTGTGAAGAACATTTATTTGAAGAATTCAAGAAGCACCTATGAGACTGTATAAAATTTGTTTATTTTGAAAGACAAGATTATTTGGACCTCTTGGGCTACTTGGACCACTTGGATCACATAGGAGATTATAACAAACGATCAACTTACACCTATCAATTTTTTAAAATCTTGCAAAAGTTTGTAGAATAGTCACCTCCTAAAAATCACAATACTAGTGTCTGACAACAGTGAGACTCCCAGAGAGTTTCACAGAAAAGTTACCCAGAGAGTTACTCTCACAAAGAGATTATAGAAGACATGATTTTAAACAACCTACTAAAAATTTGATTTGAAGCTTCATTTCCTATGTATTGCTTTTCTATGTACTTCTGACCTAAACCTTTCTATAAAGCCAGTAACAATAAAAAATTGTATACTCATAGATAAATGAGCAACCGAAAGGAAATCAATGATATCGCTAATTAATCAATCATCAAAGGTAAATGATTGAACGTTTAATCCGGGACAAAATCGTCGGACAAAGTATCCAGCAGCGCGATCATTGCTATTCGCAGCATGTTAAGATTGATTACAGCGTATGTAACGCCGCATCTCATTAACGAGGAGGGGAGGATAGCATTAGAAGAAAACTGGCCGACGATACTTGGCCGCTAAGGAAGGGTTATCAAGACATTATTACGATCCTTATACGCAGGATAATGGCCGATGAGAGAACGTGCTGTTGCCAGATTAACGAAGCTATTTGTTGTTTTTAACGGTGGTGCTGTGTTTCGCGTGTTAGCGAGCTTGTTATGAAGGTTTATCGGTTTTCAAATCTTTTTGGGAATTTTTATTTATGTTTCGTTGCAAATTTGTGTGGGATGTTTGCGGATGTTTGTGTAGGACGTTTAGTGAGATTTGTGATGTGGAGATGTGGATGTGGAGATTTGGGGATGTGGAGATATGGGAGTGGGTGGATTTGGGGGACGTGGAGATTTGGGAATGGGTGGATTTGGAGACGTGGAGATTTGGGAATGGGTGGATTTGGAGACGTGGAGATTTGGGAGTGGGTGGATTTGGGGACGTGGAGATTTGGGGATGTGGAGATTTGGAGACGTGGAGATTTGGGGACGTGGAGATTTGGGGACATGGAGATTTGGGGGTGGGTGGATTTGGGGACGTGGAGATTTGGGGACATGGAGATTTGGGGGTGGGTGGATTTGGGGACGTGGAGATTTGGAGGCGTGGAGATTTGGGGACATGGAGATTTGGGGGTGGGTGGATTTGGGGACGTGGGGATTTGGCGGCGTGGAGATTTGGGGACGTGGAGATTTGGGGACGTGGAGATTTGGGGGTGGGTGGATTTGGGGACGTGGAGATTTGGGGACATGGAGATTTGGGGGTGGGTGGATTTGGGGACGTGGAGATTTGGGGGCGTGGAGATTTGGGAGTGGGTGGATTTGGGGATGTGGAGATTTGGGAGTGGGTGGATTTGGGGACGTGGAGATTTGGGAGCGTGGAGATTTAGAGATGTGGGGATTTGGGGACGTGGAGATTTGGGGACGTGGAGATTTGGGGGTGGGTGGATTTGGGGACGTGGAGATTTGGGGACGTGGAGATTTGGGGACATGGAGATTTGGGGGTGGGTGGATTTGGGGACGTGGAGATATGGGGGCGTGGAGATTTGGGGGCGTGGAGATTTGGGAGTGGGTGGATTTGGGGACGTGGAAATTTGGGGATGTGGAGATTTGGGAGTGGGTGGATTTGGGGACGTGGAGATTTGGGAGCGTGGAGATTTAGAGATGTGGGGATTTGGGGACGTGGAGATTTGGAAATGGGTGGATTTGGGGACGTAGAGATTTGGGAGTGGGTGGATTTGGGGATATGGAGATTTGAATATGTGGAGATGCGGATAAATGACACAATTATTATTCCAACTAATTTTACTTTCAATCCTTGCAACACTAATTATGTCCACATACACTAGTCCTTAAAAAAGTAACTCTACATAAATTGCCACCAAAGATGATCTTCCCATCAATGCAGTAAAGCTACTGACTCTAACTGCTGCCTCCTCTAGCTCCTCACACTCTCCAAAAATATTAAACAATTTCTAATCCAAAAAAATTGAATCTCCAACTAAAAACGCAAATTTGTCTCTAAAGTATGCGAACAATCACAAAAAACCATCATCAATATAAAATCCCATAAAGCACCCCAGTCACGAAGTACGATTTGCATACAATTTCCAATTGAACAACGCAATTTGATACACGTAATTAGATTTTCTGTCGGCTCATTGATTCTCCGTTGAGAATCAATCATAGTATCAACGTCATTCTCCGGGAATAGGATTCCTCGATTGGGAACCAAAAGGTAATTCGTTTCGAGATGCACCTATGCTTCCGATGATTTAGCGTGTGAGCAGATAAAAATCTGAATGTAGCCTCCATTCCCACGGCGTTCGCGGCTACAAATTATCGAGTGCACCGAGATACAAGAAATACGGAGATTTGTGATCTGACTGTAAAATCTACACGTGCGCGACCCTCTGAATCACTAGACACTTTCACCGTGTTACGATCGATATCCAAAATGTCGCGTCGGAGTTATCGATGCTGGAAATCAAATATTGTACAATAGAACTGTTGGTTATAAACAAGAACGCAACGGATTCCATATACTGTTATTCTATATATGACCACCTTTGAACTCTTCAAAAATCTGTAACCTTTCAAAACTGCAGATCTTACTTAAATTTTAATTGAGACTTGTAATGATTCAATCTTGATGCATCTTCTTCAGGTAGCTTCTTCTCTGAGGCAGATGTTAAAATAACCCAAGCTTCATAGAAGTTATTTTAATGTGAAAGAATGCAGAAAGGTTCATTCATGTTGTTTAACTAGGAAGGTACATCCATCTGACCCCAAAGAGAAACAATAAGTTCTTGAACATAAATTAGCAGTAAAATTAGAAATTATGGTTGGGTAGTTCTATGACAGTTCACTTACAAAGAATCTGAAGTATAAGTTCACTCAGACATGATAATTTACAGATTAACTGGAAAGGCATATGTGACATGATCATATGAGGATCATATGTGGATCACATCTTCCATGTGCTGCAGCAACATTAAGTTTGAGTAACATGAGTTTAAGTATTCGAGTGAATTTACAGAATAGTCATTGAAGTACCAGAAAGGTCCTTGAAGTACCAGAAAGGTCCTTGAAGTATCAGAAAGATACTTGAAGTACCAGAAAGGTCCTTGAAGTACCACAAAGATCCTTGAAGTACCAGAAAGATTCTTGAAGTACCATAAAGTTGCTTGAAGTATCCAGAAAGGTGCTTGAAGTACTACAAAGGTCCTCGAAGTACCAGAAAGGTCCTCGAAGTACCAGAAAGATCCTCGAAGTACCACAAAGGTGCTTGAAGAACCACAAAAGTCCTTAAAGTACCAAGAAGGTCCTTGAAGTATCACGAAAGTCCTCGAAGTAGCACAAAGATCCTCAAAGTACCAAAAACGTCCTTGAAGTACCACAAAGCTCCTCAAAGTACCACAAAGCTCCTCAAAGTACCACAAAGCTCCTCAAAGTACCACAAAGCTCCTCAAACTACCAAAAAGCTGCTTAAAATATCCTTCCAAAAGTCCCAAAAAGTTTGACCTAATAAGTAATAGAAATCCCCAGTAAGTCAAAGCGCTGATGTACGCCTGACCCTGAACGAAAAAGCCCCCTCTCAGGTCCCCGTATTCTCGTGTTTTTCTCTTTGCTCTGGTGAACGCCACGGAGCTACAGCCAGCATCAGACCCCCTCCGCGCCTCTAACGCCAGGGCCCCGTGGGTCCCAGAGGTGGGGGTGGTGTAGGGCCCGCAGCCAGTGTATCCGGGTACACCGAGAAGGCTCCGTACTCCCTCCATCTCTAAACTCTTTTTCTGGTCTCCTTTTTGCTGCCAGGGACCGAGTCCGTGCTCCGACGAAGAGAGCCGATAGGGCCCGGAGACTTATGGAGTACATAATGATGCGCCCTGCGGTATTATGTCGACTTAACAGATACGTATGCATGCTTGGTAAGCAGAAAACGCGATGTCCACTCGAGAAGCTGGACCTCGGCCACCGTACGAGGCGGGCCTTTTGAGAAACTGACACGGGGACCGCTTTTTGGGACTTATTCTTATGATGTACTGTGGTATTTCACTTTACTGGTACTTTTTTTATAGGGTATTTTTTTTGGGAACATTGAATCTGTGAGTTACTGAGGAAGAGAGAAATTCCGTAGTGCTATTAAGTGTGTCTGATTGGTGCCGGACACACCTAAATTTTGAACCATGTGACAGTTACTTTGAAACGTGCGAACGGTTTCAAATGGTCTAGTTAGGGGAAAGAACGCGGATAGAAGCTGAGGAATTCGATCAGAATTCTGCGTGGAAATTACCTTGCAGCGTTAGAACTTTTATTTCTATCATTCACTATGTGTCACATCATGTGTGTATTCGTCATACATTGGATTTTGAGATTTTTCTAAATCATCAAGCTTCAATCAAGCTTATATTCAGTTTCATACATATTAAAGAAGCTTCAGGCTCATACATTTGATCATACATCACACATACCACACGTGGTGATCATATATTTGAACATGTGTCACATGAACATATGTGTCACATGAATATGTTGTTTGGTTTAGACATACTGTATCACTTGAACGTATTATATCATATGTAGATAATGTATCATATGAGCATATAATATTATATGAATATATTGTATTATATAAACATACTGTCTCATATGAACATATGGGATCATATGAACATATGTGATCATCTGAACATATTGAATCACTTGAGCATATTGTATCATATGAACATATAGGATCGTCTGAACATACTCATCTCACTATATGAACATACTATTTCACCTAAACATACTGTTACATATGAACATGTGTGATCATATGAACATATGTGATCACCTGAACATATTGAATCACTTGAGCATATTATATCATATGAACATATAGAATCGTCTGAACATGCTCATCTCACTATATGAACATACTATCTCACCTAAACATACTGTCACATATGAACATGTGTGATCGTATGAACATATGTGATCATCTGAACATATTGAATCACTTGAGCATATTGTATCATATGAGCATATAGGATCGTCTGAACATACTCATCTCACTATATGAACATACTATTTCACCTAAACATACTGTCACATATGAACATGTGTGATCGTATGAACATATGTGATCATCTGAACATATTGAATCAATTGAGCATATTGTATCATATGAACATGTAGGATCGTCTGAACATACTCATCTTACTATATGAATATGCTGCCTCACCTGAACATACTGTCACATATGAACATGTGGGATCATATGAACATATGTGATCATCTGAACATATTGATCACTTGAGCATATTGTGTCATATAAACATGTAGAATCGTCTGAACATACTCATCTCACTATATGAACATACTATTTCACCTAAACATACTGTCACATATGAACATGTGGGATCATATGAACATATGTGATCACCTGAACATATTGAATCACTTGAGCATATTGTATCATATGAACATGTAGAATCGTCTGAACATACTCATATCACTATATGAACATACTATTTCACCTAAACATACTGTCACATATGAACATGTGTGATCGTATGAACATATGTGATCATCTGAACATATTGAATCACTTGAGCATATTGTATCATATGAACATGTAGAATCGTCTGAACATACTCATCTCACTATATGAACATATTATTTCACCTAAACATACTGTCACATATGAACATATGTGATCATCAAAACATACTGATGATATCTTAATACATATAAAATACAGAGTTACTGAGTACACTAAATTAAACTTAACTAACAATATTTTTAATAACCTGTATTATGAAGCAGTAACCTACATGTGACCACATGTGACCACATGTGACCAAGTGAACGATCCCTGACGAAAGTAATCCTAAATTTAAATTCCGATAAAAAAGTAATGAACAGGTTCCGAAGATGATGAACGTGATTTCGTGCACGTGGATTCGATTTCCAGGCAAGCAAACGTGAATATTGCATGAGATAGCCGTCGATCTTGGCTAACTGTTACACGACGCTCCAGATTTGGGGAAGTTGGATAGGCGACGGCCAATTTTGTAAGGCCGGTAGTCGCGTTTGGTAATCCGGAAGCGATTACACCCGACGTATCGACCACGCGACATTTTATTCGCGACGTTCGTAGAATATCGGATCGTTCCAACGGCAGATGGGACCTTCTTGCGCGATTTCTTCGGCCAACGAAGGTCGGAGACCACAACTTTTCATGCGCGATTTTACGCAACTTTCGGAGTCGATGCTCGTTTCGCGTGTTCTATCATTGCCACGTGGCACACGCGTGTCTCTGATTCTAGGTCGTTCAATGATTGATTCTACCAACTTTGTAAACAAGGATTTCCGTGAAGGATTTAGGCACTGTTTGTGCCAGGAGCTAATACCGTTCTCAACATACTGAATTTCACATGTTGAATTTTTTTATTTTTATTGTTGTTATATCTTGCATTTCTATTCAGGATCTTATCATTCATTTAGATGTTTTAGATGTTTACATTTACATAGAACAAGATTATATCACTGTTTTGAGATAAAATAAATAATTTGAAGAGTCAGGTCCTTTGAGAGTTGAATTTGTTCGATCTTTAATTTATTACTATATGAACATTGCTAGAAACGCTGCTATCAAACAAAAGAATTTTCCTACGTCACAAAATGTTGCAGCATAAAAAATTTTCTAACACAAGATTTCAATGAACACCAATTTTTTCGTTGGATTTTGCAACACGACGCGAGAAATAGCAGTCTCGCAGGAGACGTGTTACAACAGTTATCATGAATATGGTTACAATTGAACGGTGCTCTAAAGGACCATAAATACTTGTATGTTTGCAGATCCGACGAGGATGATCCTAACGGGTGTAAATATAGAAGGCTGGAGGACGAGAATGTACAGGACAAAGAAAGATTTGCGAGGTGAGTGTCAGGCTCGACGTGTAACGTGCATGCTTTCTTACGATAAATGAGAGAGGTCAGTGAACGGGTTAAACATCCGTCTTTGTTTTTGGTGAAAAATGCGTCCTTTTAGGGAAAACTGAACAATCCACAAGAAATTTCCTTAAAAATCTTAGAAACTTATATGAGACTTTGGTAATTTTATTAAAACTGTTCGTAGCTCAGACATCATAAAATAAACTAAGAAGCTTAACTTTCAGATATTTCAATCTGATATACAATTACTGTTATTGTTAATACTAGTTTGATATTGTATTTATTCTGGGTTAATGTTGATTAACAATTTCATTAATATTGATTAGTTGGGTTGAAATTGATTAATTGTTTGATCAAGGTTGATTAATATTGGTACATAGTTTGATCAAGGTTGGTGAATAATTTGATTAATATTGATGATATAGTTTGATTAAAATTGATTAATAATTTGATTAATATTGATGATATAGTTTGATCAAGGTTAATTAATAATTTGATTAATGTTCATGATATAATTTGATTAAAATTGATTAATAATTTGATTAATGTTGATGATATAATTTGATCAAGGTTGAGTAATAATTTAATTAATATTGATGATATAGTTTGATCAAGGTTAATGAATAATTTGATTAATGTTGATGATATAGTTTGATTAAAATTGATTAATAATTTGATTAATATTGATGACATAGTCTGATCAAGGTTAATGAATAATTTGATTAATGTTGATGATATAGTTTGATTAAAATTGATTAATAATTTGATTAATATTGATGATATAGTTTGATCAAGGTTGATGAATAATTTGATTAATATTGATGATATAATTTGATTAAAATTGATTAATCATTTGATTAATGTTGATGATATAGTTTGATCAAGGTTGATGAATAATTTGATTAATATTGATGATATAATTTGATTAAAATTTATTAATAATTTGATTAATATTGATGAATATAGTTTGATCAAGATTGATTAATAATTTAATTAATATTAATAATATACTTTGATTAAAATTGACAAATACTTTTATTAAAATTGATCAATAATTTGCCTCCAATCCATCACCAATTTGCTCAAGTCCATTTAACAATTTTCTACCAATAATTAATAATCAATTAAAAATTAACCTACTGTTGCAGCCACAAGTTAAATTCCTCCTCTCCACATGAAAAATGTTAATTAAATTTAACAATGAATGTTTTAGAAATTTATTAAAGTTACCATCAGGTACCATATTTCCACAATTCCCTCAGATCGTGTTTTTTTCTCGATAGTCCGTCTCGAAGGCATTGTTAATTCGTCTCACGAAATCCTGGCCCAATATGTTCCACCGGTACACCCTGTACATGCTCGGCCAAGTACGAAGATACATACAACATACCTACATGATACCCGGCAATGTGAGTCGATAGCGGAATGGGAAGCCCTCCAGGCTGCTCCAGCGTGGGAACATCAGCCACTTATACGTGCGAGCGCGAGCGCCGGGTCCTTTAAGTTCCTCCATACCGAACTCATCCAGCTATAATCTTGATCTTGTGTCCCGATATCCTCGTTGACGCGTGGAATCCGCCGAATGATATACGACACGCGACTGTTCGATTCTTGTAAACTTTCGATGGAGAACAAGGGTGACTTCTCAAGGGAGGAGGAATGTAACTCTTAGGGTTGTGGACATTTGAGGCTATGGAAAGGTCTTTCAAGTTTTTGGGTTTATTCTTTTTTTGGGGTGGAATTTTTGTATTTGGGAATTCGGGGTTTAGGAGTTGGGGAGTTTAGGGATTTGGGGGGTTGAAGGATTGGATGGTGAGGAGGTTGAATATTTGGGAATTTGGGGGTTTGGGAGTTGGGAATTTAGGAATTTGGGATTTGAAGGATTGGGAGTTGAGAAGGTTGAATACTTAGGAATTTGGGGGTTTGGGAGTTTGGGAAATTAGGAGTTGGGGAATTTAGAAATTCAGGCATTTAGGAATTTGGGATTTGAAGGATTGGAAGTTGAGGAGGTTTAATACTTAGGAATTTGGGGGTTTGGGAGTTTGGGAAATTAGGAGTTGGGGAATTTAGGAATTCAGGCATTTAGGAATTTGGGATTTGAAGGATTAGGAGTTGAGGAGGTTCAATACTTAGGAATTTGGGGGTTTGGGAGTTTGGGAAATTAGGAGTTGGGGAATTTAGGAATTCAGGCATTTAGGAATTTGGGATTTGAAGGATTGGAAGTTGAGGAGGTTCAATATTTAGGAATTTGGGGGTTTGGGAGTTTGGGAAATTAGGAGTTGGATAATTTGGAAATTTGGAGATTTAAGAGATTGGGATTTGGAGGATTGGGAGTTGAGGAGGTTGCACCTTTAAGGATTTTGAGGTTTTGGAGTTTGGAAGATTAGGAGATGGGAAGTTTGGGGATTTGGGAGTTCAGGAGATTGGACCTTGAAGAATTTGGAAGCTTGAGAGTTTAGGGGTTTGAGAATGTGGCAATTTGGAAATTTGATGAATTGGAAGTTTGAGAGGTCACAAATTTAGAAGTTTGAGGACTTGGGAGTTAGAGAGTTTGGTCATTTGGTCCATTGAAAGTTCAGAAGCTTGAAAGATT
This sequence comes from Megachile rotundata, assembly GCF_050947335.1. Classification (NCBI taxonomy): domain Eukaryota; kingdom Metazoa; phylum Arthropoda; class Insecta; order Hymenoptera; family Megachilidae; genus Megachile; species Megachile rotundata. The sequence continues at coordinate 11,728,505 of NC_134997.1, forward strand.
CAGAATTTGTACAAGTTTGTAATTTAAAAAGGAATTGGCAAATGCAAAACTTTACTATTTTGAAAATTTAAATATTCAAAATTTAGGTAATTTCAAACCCATTGTCTGATAGGTCTATCACCTCTCTCTCACCGAAATGATCACCTAAACCTAATTCATTCATCAAATGCTTTCATCAATTCTTCCATCAATATCAATCTGTCAAAGCCAGAAACATATACATTAACTAAAGAATTGTATACGTCCTCAATTGTATCCTTGTACAACATACAAATACTAAACTTCCTCCAAGAAGAACTACGAAGCAGGTAGAAATTACCTTAGCAAAGGTATACTTGCGATCGACTAGCAAGTAGGCATTTGTATCCACCGTGTTTGTACCCACCGAAGGAAAATAGCTGATTGTAGGAGTGTTCGGATGTTCCCGGCAAGTGTACGCGTTTCATGGAAAAGTTGGCAAGCCACAAAACAGCTCCGTTGTCGCGAACGCCCCAGGTACCTCGCTTTTAAGTTAATAACGCAATTACCGGCTGCCGCCGCAAGCCGCGCCAACCCTCTTATCCTCGCCTTCCCGCCCCTTCGTTCGCTATCCACCGATTATTCGATCCTTTCTCTCTTCGACTTCTTGCTGGGGATACCAAAGATTGTCACGTTTCCGTTCACTGTCATGTTATTTTAAAAAAAGATTGTGTTCACTGTCGTTCACTGTGTGGAGTATGGGACTTGTTATGTCTTGAATTTCAGTTTTGCTATAGTTTGTACATTTTTTGGATTTCTGAATTAATTTTTTGGTTGGTAATTTGGGGAGGTGGAAATTTTTGTGTTGGTGGGGGAATAAGTTTGTGGGTTCTTAAATCTGCACGTCTTTAAATTTAGAGGTCCTCAAATTTGCACGTCTCCAAATCCACCCACTCCCAAATTTCTATATCTTCAAATCCACTCGCTTCCAAATCTCCATATCTCCAAATCCACTCATTTCCAAATCTCCACATCTCCAAATTTCTATATTCCCAAATCCACCCACACTCAAATCTCCACATCTCCAAATCCACTCATTCCCAAATCTCCACATCTCCAAATCCACCCACTCCCAAATCTCCACATCTCCAAATCCACCCACTCCCAAATCTCTACTACATCCCCAAATCCACCCAGTCCCAAATCTCCACGTCCCCAAATCTCCACGTCCCAAAATCTCCACATCTCCAAATCCATCCACTCCCAAATTTCCACATCTCCAAATCCACCCACTCCCAAATCTCCACAACTCCAAATCCACCCAGTCCCAAATCTCCACGTCCCAAAATCTCCACATCTCCAAATCCACCCAGTCCCAAATCTCCACATCTCCAAATCTCTACATTCCCAAATCCACCCACTCCCAAATCTCCACATCTCCAAATCCCCACATCTCCAAATCCTCCCGCTCCCAAACTCCCACCCTCCAAATCTTCAAATTCCCCAAATCCTCAAATCTCCACACCACTCTCCAAATCCCTAACCCCCCAAATTCCCACCTCCTCCACTTCCCAATCTTCCTCTCCTAAACCCCGTAACCCTCCCACGCTTCCAACCCCCCATGTTCGTCCCACTTTACATCATCCTATTAATATACCAAAAGATAAAAACCCTTGTATATCTCAACACAAACAATCCTCAACGCCAGTTACAGTCATTAGATTCCCGTCCTCCATTATCTCTAATGTCAGTCGTTCTTACGAGGCATAATGGAGACAAGACCATCACTTAATGACGGTCAATGACAAAACAAATAAAGAACGGTACATTTTCTCTTAATAAAAAGAAATCTCGACAGGCAATTTTAAGGTGAACCTTGCATTTGTTATAATTCTTGCATTCCTAATTCGCTGATTTATTATTTGGTGACTCGAGATAGTATGCAGATCTGGGATTACACTTGGCACGGCAGTAAATGTACAACGGGGCAAAATTTATCTCCGGTCACTTCGGATGCTAACATCTTCGTTTGAAAATGATTTAAACGGCACTCAACGACTCGCATATTCCCGCGGTATTACCGTACGCTGTTTTATGGCGCTGTTTATGCGATGTTTGAATTACGCTCTGCGAATAGAAACAATTTCGAACGATGAAACTTTGTTGGAAAGGTAATGACGCACCTGGTGTGTCATTTTATATTAGTTCAAGTCTGTGACGCACCTGGTGTGTCATTTAATATCAGCTCAAGTCTATGACGCACATTGTGTGTCATCTAAAACCAGTCAAAGTAATGACGCACATGATGTGTCATCTAAGACGAGTCAAAGTACAGACGCACCTGGTGTGTCATCTAAAACGAGTCAAATTAATGACGCACCTGGTGTGTCATTTAATATCATTTCGTCTGTGACGCACCTGATGTGTCATTTAATATCAGCTCAAGTCTATGACGCACCTGGTGTGTCATCTAAAACCAGTCAAAGTAATGACGCACCTGGTGTGTCAATTAATATTAGTTCAAGTCTAAGACGCACCTGATGTGTCATTTAATATCAGCTCAAATCTATGACGCACCTGATGTGTCATCTAAAACCAGTCAAAGTAATGACGCACCGAGTGCGTCATTTAATATCAATTCAAGATAATGACGCACCTGTTGTGTCATTAAGTATAGGTTGAGGTTACTGATACACTAAGTGCACCTTAGCTTTATTGGTTTTTATTGTATTAATAGAAAATAATACTTCAAAAAGCAGGTCCCGAAATTCGTTGAAATAAAAAAGCTCCGTTCGAAGCGGAAAACGAGGAGATATTTAGCATGTGGAATATTAAGATTTGGCATAAATCACTCGACAACGGTGGGCTGGTTAGCATATGTCCGCGGCTGAGTTGCGCGTTCGGAATATATTCGATAACGAATACGATCGCATTAAACGGTCCTCGATCGATTCATAATTCATTTCATTGTTCCACGGGTGTCTATAAGTTCTATCGTGGGGGGAAGGCACGGTTTGATCGTTAGACGAATCCATAATTCACGGTGCGGACGTTGTCGTTTATAGGATTGGCTCGTAATATCGAACCGTATCGATGATGATGATTCGACCGATCTCCTTTCCTACGTGTTCGCTCGCGTGTGCATGTATGCCGAAGAACTCGTTTTTTCCCCCTTAGAACGATTTTATGTGTGCGGTACGTGTATTTCAGTGCCGACTTTGTATCATCGTAATGCGGGGTTCGATGTACACGGTGGGTCTCCTATCTCCATACCGTAATAGACATGGAGATGCGTATTTTTATTTCTTCTTACCGCGGGGAATCTTAAAAATTACACATCTCGGATTTTTACTGGCTACACTTTTCTTCTTTTGCAATTTGCTCATTTTCTTAGATGGCCATGTTCGATATGTTTCATACTCTGAAAATTCTTTATGGTACTTTCATAACTATATTAGATATCTATCAATATTATCTATTAATAATTCAAGTTAATGACGCATCTGGTGTGTCACTTAATAGCAGTCAAAGTAATGACGCACTCAGTGTGTCATTTAATGTCAGTTCAAATCGATGACGCACCTAATGTGTCATTTAGTACCAGTCAAAGTAACGACGCACCCGGTGCGTCACTCAAATACCATTCAAGTCGGCGACGCACATGGTGCGTCATTTACTACCAGTCAAAGTAATGACACACCTGGTGCGTCATTTAGTACCAGTCAAAGTAATGACACACCTGGTGCGTCATTTAAGTACCAGTCAAAGTAATGACACACCTGGTGCGTCAGTTAAATACTAGTCAAATCAATGACGCACCTAATGCGTCACTTAAATACCAGTCGAAGTTATGACACACCAAGTGCGTCACTTAAATACTAGTCAAAGTAATGACATACCTGATGCGTCAGTTAAGTACCAGTCAAAGTAATGACACACCTGGTGCGTCACTTAAATACCAGTCAAATTAATGACGCACCTAATGCGTCACTTAAATACCAATCAAAGTTATGACACACCAAGTGCGTCACTTAAATACTAGTCAAAGTAATGACACATCTGGTGCGTCAGTTAAATACCAGTCAAAGTAATGACGCACCTGGTGCGTCTCTTAAATACCAATTCTAGTCGATGACGCACCTGGTGTGTCATTTGATAGCAGTCAAATTAATGACGCACATAGTGCGTCGCTTAAATAGCAATTCAAGTCAATGACGCACCTGGTGTGTCATTTAGGATAAATTCAAGATGGTGACGCACCTGGTGCGTCATTTAATATAAATTCCAGTGGAAAACCTATAAAACATGAACCCTTGGAAGAACAACTTTAAAAAGGTTTTCAGTTTAATACTAATGTCTCCGACCACTAGTTGGTTAGAAATAAGTCTCGCAATGTTACAAAAGTCATTAAGAAATTATCTCTACATGAACTTCTATGAATATCTCTATGAACCCACATTCTAATCCTGATCAAATATTGCATTGAACCAACATTCTAATCCTGAAAGTCATACAATTAATTTGAGAAGAAAGAAAGTACATTGTAAATGTAACGAAGCTCGAGAAATGATCGATATCGAACGAGAACACCCAGTATATAGTTTGCTGGACCCACAGAGCCGAGCGGGCAACTTCGGAACGTCTGACCCTTGACCCAGGAGTTCTCTCTATCCTGCTTGTTGGATCGCGTTCCTCTTCTGCCCCTTTCTCCTCATGTTCCTCTACCGTCTTGCACGGTACATACCCTGCTTTATACTTGCGCTTTAAGCGCCCTGGCCTCTTTTAAATAGCGGCCCTCCGCTCTGGCCTACGTCGTCGAGGAACGTTACCGATTCCCTTCGACTTCCAACCAAATGAAAGGTCCTGTCCGCTTCAGCCATGGTTATCCCATTCTTGCTCCTTTTGGGACTTCGCTGCATACTGCAACTTCGCTTCTGATTACCTTCACTTCGGGATTCGGGTTATTATTAAGAGGAGATACCGAGGGAGCTCAGACAGGGAAATCTGAGGGTGGAGGAGCGCTTTTAACGTAATTTTAAGGTCTGGAAAATTGATAACTCTGCTTTGTTCTGAACTTCATTCGAATTGTAATTTTAATAGGAAGACCACTTGTTCTTCAAATTGTTGAGTTACCCAAATTAATCTAACCTTGAAGCTTACAAGCTAAAATGACTTCCATAGTCCAAACTCTCAGCTCATCTTACAACTCTCAGCTGCCATCTACTTTTACCTAAACCTTGAAGTTTCTACCCTGTACAAAACTTCTGGTCTCAAATTCTACCTTCTGACCTTGAAGACCAAAATGAATCACCCAATTAACTACCAATAATTATTACATGCAACAATTTTATAATCTTCACAACGTTCACATCAAACATCATAAGGTACAGAGACTGACTCCATCGAAAAATTCAATAATTTTTTAATTGATACCATTCAGCTCATAAGCACGAGTCCCATAATGCATATTCCTTGATTGCGGGTCTGCTTGATGTCGACGACATTCCAAACTAATTACGTTACGTTAACGACGCTTTCACCGGTGGACTTTTCCCCGTGCAACAAAATGGAGAATGATTTTTCTTGGACGGGGTCACCGCATTTCAGACGGGGTGGACGTCCTGGACGCGGAACTTTACGAGAGGTCAACGTTCACGACATGGAGATATTAGCCCGTAAATTGATTTCAAGTAATATTTCAACCTCCTTCATTTTTATTTCTAGTCCATATTTTATTCTGGGTACTGGGAATTTATAAAGTCTCGTAGGTGTATTTGCTGTTGGGATACGAACTTAGCTAAAATATTTGATGAATTCGAGTTGTTTCTCTATTATTAATTCTCGTTAATTTTCATGACAACATCACATTTATAAATTTAGTTGCAAAATACTTGAAATTGTTTCCTTAAACCGAACAATGAATGTGGTTCTTCTCGTGCAAATTTAAACCAACAGTCATCTCAAATAACCACCGACAGATTAACATAAAATTTACTTTATAATAATTGCAATTTCGTTCTTTTATCTGTTTGTCTGATCTTGGTATCCGGGTTGTTTCTCTCCTGACTTGGATACCGCTCTGTCCGAGAAGGAGAACCTTCTTTTGTGTCTACCTCCAAGATAAGACCTCCATCTCGTTCCAGGTCCATCAGGAACTATTACCTTGTACTTATTCTACCTTCAGATCCCCGACTTTCATTCCGTGTCCCTGTAGATACCAAGATATTCGATTTTATCTGTGGGACTGATGGTTCAATTTATTATTGTTTATGAAATCACTAAGTTCTCGTGCAAATTATATTAATACATTTTTATTATTGTCTCACAAATTTTTATAGTTTAATATGTTTGTCATCCTATTGCCACAAAGTCTATCTACTTGCGTTATTTTCGACGGACGTCGTATTGACCTCACGCTGAATTCGACATGCGTCGAACTTGACGTACGTTAAACTCGACTTGCGTTGAACGTGACGTGCATTTAATTTGTCGAGTGTTGAACTTAACGTGCATTGAATTTGACGTGCGTCGAATTTGACGTACGTTGAATTTGACGTGCTTTGAGCTCGACGTGCGTTGAACTTGATGTGCATTAAACTCGACGTGAGTTGAACTCGAAGTGTGTTGAACTTGACGTGCGTCGAACTCGACGTGCGCTAAACTCGACGTGCGTTAAACTTGCTGTGCGTTGAACTCGACGTGCGTTAAATTCGTCGAGCGTTGAACTTAACATGTGTTGAACTTGACGTGCGTTAAACTTGCTATGCGTTGAATTCGGCGTGCGTTAAATTCGACGTGCGTTGAACTCGACGTGTATTGAATTTGACGTGCATTAAATTCGACGTGAGTTGAACTCAACGCGTGTTGAACTTGACGTGCGTTAAACTCGACATGCGTTAATTTTAACGTGCGTTGAACTCGACGTGCGTTAAACTTGACGTGCATTGTATTCGCATAAAATTTAACGCGTATTAAACTCAATCTATGTTGAGTTCGGTGAACGTTGAATTCGACGCACGTTGTGTTCCACACGCGTTGTATTCGCACGCGTTAAATTCAACGTGCGTTAAACTCGATCTCCATTGAATTCTACACGCATTGTACTCGTCGCACGTTAAATTCGAGTAGTAACTAAGAATAGTTTTTCGCGTTCTATAGCCACGCCTTGTCACTCCCGTTATATTGCCTCGGCGCTATTACACACGCAAATACCGTCGGAATTAACATCTCATTGCTCCCAATAATCCCAGCAAAAGTAAACAGCATGCCAAAACGGTTACAAATCGTCTAAAATCAACTAGATCCCTAACTACAATAAAATTGAAAGAGCACGATCCTCGTGCAATGTCAAGGTTCACGAATGATTAAGAAATAATATCCCCGGTGGCAAGGATGCGTGCATACATTATCACCGGGGAAATTTCTAAAGCATCGCGTGAGGCGGCCGATCGAAGTTTCGTTCGCGAAATTATCAGGAATTAAATGCCATTAAATTTACGATTGCCCGCCGACAATTACCAGCTCGAACGCGAAGAGACGTGCGCCGTTACTAGCGGCAGTTACCCTCTGGTAGCGTAATAACAGGGGACGCTGGAAATTGTGGTTTCACCCGATATCCCTCGACGATGATGCATCGTTTCACAATTTATTGGCTACATTGATCACGAACAACCCTTATGAATGACGTCGCCAGATAGAAAATCACCGTCCCGTCGGCGAATCCGCGGGAAACTTGTTCGAACCTCGATACCATCGGTACCGAGTCAATTATCTTACGCTTATTACTTCTTCAGATCGTTCTTAACGACAATGCTGTGGACGTCAGCTTTTATGTAATTGTTCCTTGAAGAGGATTGCGGGCTAAGTAGATTTGATCGACTTTATCGGCCTTCTTAACACAAAAACAATTCTGTAATTGACCAAACTTCTCACATTTGTGCTTTGATACATGTGATGCTTTATTAGAAGGGTGATGAACTAGTATTTAGAAGACCATTCATCCTTGATTTATGAACCCTCTTTATATTACTCAACAATCATGTAAATGATCAGACGCATTTTTCACCAAAAGTTTAAGCTTGAACTATGCAATTACCTTGGTTTTGTCTTGCGTCTAACTGCAGGGAGAATCATTGCGAAATCGAGCGGCGGCGGCGGAACAAGATGACGGCCTATATCACCGAACTTTCGGACATGGTACCCACGTGTTCGGCCCTCGCGAGGAAACCCGACAAATTGACGATACTCAGGATGGCTGTTGCTCACATGAGAGCCCTCAGAGGTGAGTCCATTCTTCTATCACAAAAATAATTTTTACTATAGCCCCTCCTACATACTCAAAACCCATGACGCAACAGGTGAGTCAGTCAATACCTGCACACACTTGATGTATTATTCAATTCCCATCAAGGTTAATGACGCACCTAGTGTGTCATATGAACACTGATTTACTGTGACGCACATGGTGTGTCATACCTATTCACGACGCACCTGGTGTGTCACTCAATACTGTTACATCTTGACACACCAGGTGTGTCACTTAATGTTGATTTAAGTTAAGGACGCACCTCTTGTGTCGTTCCGTATTGGTTCAACTCTGAGACGCACCTGCTGTGTCATGTAATATCAATTCAAATCGGTGACGCACCTAGTGTGTCATATAATACTAGTCAAAGTAATGACGCACCTGGTGTGTCATGTAAGACTAGTCAAAGTAAGGACGCACCTGGTGTGTCAGGTAAAACCAGTCAAAGTAATGACGCACCTAGTGAGTCATGTAAAACCAGTCAAAGTAATGACGCACCTAGTGAGTCATGTAAGACCAGTCAAAATCATGACGTACCTGGTGTGTCATTTAATATCCGTTCAAGTCGATGACGCACCTGTGTGTCATTTAATATCCGTTCAAGTCGATGACGCACCTGGTGTGTCATTTAATATCCGTTCAAGTCGATGACGCACCTAGTGTGTCATTTAATGTCATTTCAAAATAATGACGCACCCAGTGTGTCATTAAGTATCAATTGAAGTTACTGATGCACTAAATGCATCTTAGATTTATTGACTTTTATTAAATTAATGGAAAATTATACTTCGAAAATGAGGTCCCAGATGGGGGAACACGTTATTTTTAATCTTACATATCGATAGTCGCGCGAAATCGAGTAAGCTTTACGGAGCGTAATTCAATCGGACCGAGTCAAAGCTTCAAGATCGCGTTGCCAAAGTTATTTTGCTGCTCGTGCCGGATAACTCAAACATCCACGAAGCTTAATCGTCACGTCCCGCATTGAACTACTTTGTGCCTTATCGGACAACTACGTTGGAAACGTATATTTTCATGCTAATTAACGTCTCAGCTTCATAACTTGCTGCTAAAAATATTTACTTTGTCATTTGTAAATGAAGCGGAGACTGATGTGGGAAATGTAGGAACGATTATTTTATGATAATCGTATTGTTATTTGAGGTCCATCGACTTCATATACATAGATTAGGGTATTTTGGATAGCTGCTTATGATAATTCTTCTTTAGGCCTTAGTCTTTGAACTTCTGGTCCGACTGTGAAGTATTTGGTTTAGACCTAACTCCGCATGTCAAGACAGTACCTAAGTCTCCAGATGATCAAAACCCAGAACCCTACACCTAAGTAAACCTAAGCACCCAAATCCACAAATTCGCAAACTTCCATATCTCATCACATCCCAAAATGCGTCCAAAAATTTCTGCATCACATGGCATTGCCTGTAAGACGTAACTCAGTTCGTCCGAAGGGATGAGGAAGCCTCTCGTCATCGCCAACGAAAATTCATGCTGCGGTAACTGTTGCGTACCGTTCCGGTCGTAATTCACCGAAGGTTTCGTCGTTGGCTGGGTCATATCGAATGCAGAAAGCGCGATATATGCTTCCGGTGCAAAGATGGGTGGAGTTGCTGCCCCGTACGTCGGCTGTCCCTTTAGCCCCGGTCCCCTGGTGCACTGCGTGCTCGCACACTCTTGCACCGTCCACATCGCGAACACCGGGACTCCCCTTCTCTTTGAGTCCGTGTGCGTGCCGTGATTCCAGCTAAGTATTGGTGGTGCGTCGCATTGTTTATAGCCACTTCTCCTCTTTCCCGACAAGAGGGCCGCTGAATACAAATTGCTCGAACCGGAGAGGTCTCTCCTCTGTCTTACCTGACCGGAGGAGAGGAGAGGCTGTCACCTCCGGGATACGTCGAGCCTCGTTTGCGCTACACCCTCCTACGCTGTGCACCCGTGGGACACTGGATTTTTCATCAAACGATCCGCTTCTTTTCATTCTTTCTTACAGGGTGCTAGCGTTACTGTTTCATTAACTTGGAATTTCAATAAAAATTTTATCAAGAATATCAGAAATGTTCGATTCTGTACAAATGTTCGGTGCACAGAAATGTATGATAGCAGTGTAGAGAATGAAGTCGTACGGCAAAGAATAGGTTATCGAAATGTCCCGAGTGAAAAGCAGAGTCCTATCATTGAATCGCGATGGCTATGATTTACATTGTCGGAACGGTACGACGGTGTATTACATAGATCCAGATTAAAAGCGTGGCAAGATTGCCCCGAGTCATCGTTATCGGAGGAGGGTAGCTAGAGGAATGGTTGCAGCATTAATGTCCATCGAAGGTTCCTCTACGTGGAAGGTAATGGTAACGAAGGTCACCCGGGGTCTTCCATAGATCTTGTTTGGAAGTCGTTAAAGTACCTCTTCCCGGAATTCCTTGGTATATCGGGGTAAAGATCGCATCGCGACCCTCTCTGTCTCTCCTCGTCTCTCCCTATCTCATTCTGCCTCAGCTCGCTCGGATCCTGTCCGCTTTGCAATTCCGATCTTGCACCTCGATAGTTACCTACGCTGCCGAGTTGCACCGTCCTCGTTTTTGGTACCGTGGTGTTCGGTAACTCCTGCTCTTTTTCTCTCCTTTTCCGAATCGACACTTTCTCCTTAATTTTACTCTGTCTTCTTATTTTTGTCTTACGGCCCTCCAGAATAATTCCATTTCAAAATTCCTTCGAAATCCACACGTAGAAAAGTAGTAGCACGTATCACCGACAAGCATTCGTCTGAAAAGTGTTGCTCGTTACACGTGCACCTGGACGTCGACCAACCAGCGAGATCCTTCAATCGTCCCAAGCCATTTACATCGAACGTCACGTAAAAAGTCTGTCCGGACGAGAGCAAAAAGACCGCTGCCAAAATAACATATGCAGCATAAAGAAATTACAGAAAATACAACATAAAAGTTATACGATTACAGGTACAGGGAACACGAGCCCGGACGGTGCCTACAAACCCTCCTTCCTCACCGACCAGGAGTTGAAGCATCTGATCCTGGAGGCGGCCGACGGATTCCTGTTCGTCGTCAGCTGCGACACCGGAAGGATCATCTATGTATCCGACTCTGTGGCACCTGTTCTGAATTACACTCAGAACGACTGGTACGGCACCAGTTTGTACTCTCAAGTCCATCCGGACGACACTGAAAAGGTGAGGGAACAATTGAGCGGCGCGGAGCCTCAGAACGGAGGCAGAGTGCTGGACCTCAAGACGGGGACGGTCAAAAAAGAAGGACAGTGTGAGTAGACTTTGTACTTCGTTTCACATTATGCAGACACCATTGCAAGATCACTAAAGAATTTAAAAGCATCTATGTTTCACTTTAACACAATTCTACTCTTAACACTAAACCTACCGGCATACAATGCGTACTTAATTTGAAATTAAAAATGAAGTTAAAAATTAAATAAACAAACGATGAAACATAAATTAGTACACATATTTATTCTTTATCTTGATGAAAATCAATTCTGATTTCAAGAAATGTACTTCAACAAAATGTATACCTTTTAAGAAGAAACTTGTGGAGCGGTCATTTGACCGGCTTGGTAGTTTTAGTGTTAAGCATCCCTTAAGAATCTATTCAGAGTACAGTACAGAACTTGTCCGAATAAATCTAAATATTAAATAAGCCAATCTAAACTTCAGTCATCTAACAGATATCTTGTTTACAGCGTCGATGAGACTATGTATGGGCTCCAGAAGAGGCTTCATCTGTCGCATGAAGGTAGGAAATCTGCAAACGACGGGTGACATGGCCGCCGCTCATGGTTTGCATCGTATGAAGCAGAGGAACTCTCTGGGACCACCGGCCAGAGATGGCCAAAATTACGCCGTGGTTCATTGTACAGGCTATATCAAGAGCTGGCCCCCGAACGGTGAGTTTGGTACGGGTTCCAATGTTTCGTCTGTGATCCGACATAACGGGTCGACCGCGCGACATAGCGCCAACTTTCTATTTTAAAGCGAGGGAGACGGTTGTGCAGCAGGAATATGAACGAACCGGCGGCTTCGTAGAATACGGGGATAGCGACGTTTGTACTATAAATTAAGAGGCCGCGGCCGTAGACGTTCAGCAGGACGGATAGTATGATCGGTTTATAAGAATGAATGGAATCGTCTTGACCTAACAGCCGACAGACCGGTTGGAATACCGATAAACTATGTCGAGACGGTCTGATGCGGGATTTGTATGCTTTATCGTGACCCTCGATGCATAATAAAAGGGACGCGCGACGATTTTCGCGCGTTTCCGCCTTCGACCATTTAGCAATATAGGGATCTTATAAGTCAAAGATTCGATTAGACCTCTGGGTCTATCTATAAATGTAGGAATCTTGGAATAGTTCTCTATTATAGATCTAAGGGTACAGAAAGAATATAGAAATCTAGGAATACAGAGATCTAGGGATATTGGAATCTGTAAAAATATATTTCACTATAATACACGTTTCACTTTTACATTATAGTTTGCAAAGGTAGGCTAGACAGAAAGCAAATGAAACGTCATCCATGAGGTTCTACATACCAACATTGTTTCATTTGTTTGGGTAATTCTGTCCAGCCTAAATGTCACAAGTACGGTATTGTTTAGCAGCATGTAAATCATAATCAGTGGATTATGAGGAACCATGGACTGACTCATCATTTTACGCTGTAGGTGATTTTGTTCCCCCATGTGTACCAGGTGTGGGTCTAGCTGACAGAGAGGCTGCCAATGTTCAAGTGGGACCAGATGGTGTGGTCTCAGACGAGAATGTCAGCACTCATTGCTGCCTGGTTGCCATTGGGCGATTACAGGTCACTAGCACACCAAATAGTAGTGATTTAGCGGGTTCCAATAGCAATAATGGTAGGCATTCTTCGTTTACTTAAAACTTAATTATTTGATCATTTTACTAATTCAGTTTGATGTTACAGAATTTATTTCCCGTCATTCTGCAGAAGGTAAATTTACCTTCGTGGACCAAAGAGTGGGTGGAATTCTAGGGTACACACCTTCGGAACTCTTAGGTCATCCATGCTACGAATTCTTTCACCCAGAGGATTTGACGCACATGCGAGAAAGTTTCGAGCAAGGTAAGAGTCACACAAAAAGCATCGATGCACGCGTTCATTGTTGCTAATGAATATTCTTCCTTTCCAGTGCTGAAGATGAAAGGACAAGTAGTCTCCGTGATGTACAGATTTCGAGCCAAAAATCGCGACTGGGTGTGGTTAAGGACGTCCGCATTTGCATTCTTAAACCCCTTTAACGACGAAGTTGAATACATCGTCTGCACAAACACACACTCCAAGTATGAATCGCTCAACACCTACATTGTTTTATTTGCTTCGCTTTGTGCTAATCTATTCTGGGATTTTTAAGGTCATTCCATCCTGGTAGTGATGGTCAGACGGAATGTGAAGCTGTACCTGCTTATGGACAACCTGGTTTAGATTATTCCCTTCAGAGACATCCTGCCAGGGATCCTTTATATTCTGGGCATCATATGATGCAACACCCAGCAGCTGTCGCTACAGCTGGTAAAATGCTATCAAAATAAAATACATAAAACGCTTGAACAAAAATTAATACTTGCTTTTGTTCATAGGTCCTCAACAACCTAGGCCGTCTAGTACGCAAAACGTTTATCAAGGATATGAAACGACGCAATCACCGATAGCTTATGGCTCACCTGGACAGCAAAGCGCGTCCTCTTCAGTTTTAAGTAGAATTCAAAAGCCAGCCAACACATCTCCAACCCCCGTACAACAGGCGTGGGCGATTGGAAGACAGGTAAACTATAATGTTCACTATTTATTAACAATAGCTTTACTACTGTTGTTTTTGTTTAGCAACCGGTAACAGAAGGCTATCAGTACAATCAGCTGAGTCCATCGAGGTCACCGAATGGACCAACTTATACTCAATTAAGTAGCGGCGCTAGGACACCTGCTACCCAGTACCATGCAGTCACAACAGTACCTAATAACCCTGGTAAATATCTTTGATGTATGAACTAATATATTTGTAGTACACAGATTCATAATATTTCTCTTCAGGCATGTGGGGATGGCAGAGTCAGCAGCATCAAGCACCTCAGCAAGACGATGGACAATCCAATCCCCAAGTCGCTGGACAGGCACCCCCACCCCACCCCTCTCAAGGTGGACCCGGAACGCAACCCCAAGAACTGTCAGATATGTTGCAGATGCTACAAGATCAAGGTGGTGCATCTGGTTTTGAAGAACTAAATATGTTTAATACTAATTTCGAGTAGCGACGAGGAAATAGTATGCCTGATAAACATCTACCTTAAGAAAGCTTTAAGGTTCGAATCATTGGTAGAGTCCCGAGATTGTTCCGAGTATCGTAAGCCGCACTTTTATTTGAGCATTTAATTTAATTGTGTAGGGATTATTTGAAATAACAATGTAAGTCCCACGTGCCGGGTTCGAGTAAAATGATAAGGATAAGATTTTATTCTATAAAAGTTTATCTATATAGTATGTCTTACACACAGTCTCACAGTATTCTCTCAACTCACGATCGCTCACAATAGCTCACAATTGGCTCGTTACTCTCTATACTCTTTATAACTTTGTCACTTTGGCTCCTTAATTTTTTCCCAATCGCTTTCTACACTTTGACTTGTCTTCCAAAGCACTCTTTCTCTTCCTATGTATCCCGATTTAAGCACATAGGCTTCAGACATCTCAGTTTCTTGATTTAGTCCAATCGCTCAAACTTATTATAAATACATTTAAGTGCATCCATCGTCATTACATTGTTTCTAAAATGTAACTATGACTCTGATCATATCACTTTTCATTTATCATTTGTTTTTATTAGCCTGATTTTAGAATATAAGACAATTGAAAAAAAGAGATACGCATTGTAAAATAAAAATCGAATTTCGAACTTTCCTCGCTGTTCTAAAACATGCTGTTGTAGGGATAAGTTATATTTTAAATTGTACATGGCGGTCAAAAACTATAAGATATAGAGAGGCATAGGATTTCATTGAGCTATTGTTAATTGATGTAAGTATATGTATAAAATTTTTGGACGAAAAAAGATGCGTGTAAGATTTGTAATTCTTCATGAAAACGACGCTTCAGTAAGGTTTTTCAAACACATTTATCGGACTGCATGTATTTTGTACGATTATTACCACTTTACATTTTTATAGAATTCGGACGCCTTATCTGTGCTTACATTAATAAGTAATAGGATGTAATTTTCTTTTTACGTAGTAGCGAATTTTGTTTTTCAAAGGAATGAACACTTCGAGATGAAAAGAGATGCATTCTAAACGATAAGGAAAGAAAAATATTTTTAAAATTTCTCGATCAAATTTACAAGAATCGCGGTAATTTTAATACAAACTTATCGTTAGATTTTTAAGGTTAGCTTAATTATTTTAATTTAGGTCTTTGTAATTATAAATAGTGCAATCGTGAAAGGTCGTCATCGAAATGGGAATGAATTGTTTAAACGCAACATGATGTACAAAATTATGTGTAATCCACTTTTTGCTTCTCTGCGCAAAGCAACACCATTTTTAGACATTTCTAAAAAGGAAAAATATAGATAATGTTACACATATGAATATAGTTGCATTTATAAGTAACCACGTGTGATTTAATGCATTGTAGATGTACATGTCTAGCAAATTCTTATTAAGTAGATCGATGAAAAGAAAAATAATTGCAGCATATCATGATGAATTGGGAACATTTGTCACTAATATATGAAAGTTTACATTACACGTATAATTCTTTTTAATCATCCTGTGTCGAAAGTAGCTACGATACTGACAATAATTAACATATTGAAGTCGACGAAGGCATCAATATGTATATGCAAATAATTGATTAAACTTCGAAACATATCTGTGAATTATTTTATGATCCTTCATCCTCTATCGTTTGATATTATTTTTTTGTTGTAACTAAAAAAAAAATGAAGGGAGATTGCAAACAACATGAGTATAAACAATACAACATATTTTTGTATTTAAATAAATTCATATAAAAATTACAACTTTAGCTTAACAGCAGACAAATTATTCTTCTGTTTCTTCTTTTTATCAGTATCAGTCTTTGCTTTGATGTGACTTTTCACTTGATCTTGTAATTGGTTGAAGAATGCAGTGGACGATTTTGGAGCTTTGTAATTTGTTTCGTCCATCGTTATCACATTGCGACTCTTAGTCAACTTCTTCACTATCTCTTCATCCTTCTTCTTTTTCTTAGCAATTCCTGGTTTCAATGCGTTCAGTTTCTCCTTCTTTTCTATAGCCTGTTGTCGTGCACGTTGCTTCATCTTCTTGCGTCTTCGTTCGCGTTTCATGTCTGTCTTGGTTCTTTCTGCTTTACCGATGAGATCACCTCGTGGTTTAGCTGTAAAAAAAATAATAAGATTTATATGTTTGTATTTGAAAAATTTGCAAATTATTAAAAAATAGACACCTTTAATTTCTTCTGGAGCTAATAGGGCAGCATCACTCATCCCTACTGGAGCAACTTCCTCCATATTAATTGCAGGAATATTACTGATAATTTTAATCTCTGGTTTAGCCTAAAATAAGTATATAAAATTAATAAAATCCTGTGTTGTAAAATTAAGAAGAATATCTGTGAATATCTTACTGGTTTTGGTATGTAATGGAAGTTGGATAAGGCATCTAACTTAATGAATAAAGAATGCATTAATTCTCTAATTTCAATATGCGATTTTGGTTCTTCTTCTTCTTTCTCATTATTGTCTGGATTCAATGCTTCCTTTTGTTTGAGATATTCATTTTCATAAATCTCAGACAAACTTTGTTTACTTTTTTCTTGGTCCAAAATCAATTTCTTCTTATATTCTAATGGAGTTTCAACCGGTTTGAATTTCTTCTCAACATCATCCCAAGCCTTGTCTTTTATTCTTTGTCTAATTATGTCTTCTAATTTCACTGTAGTTTTTTCAGTAATTACAGGTGCTGGCCGGGTTGTAATATCAAATTCTACGAATTCTTCTAACAGAGAGTTTTGTGGTCTGTTTGCTGCACTTACTTCACCCTGAAGCTGCCAAGCTTTCTTTGCAAGAGCCTGCTCCTCTAATTTTTGGATCCTTTCCTTTAACCTTTCCTGACGAGTTTCAAAGGTCGATTTGGTTTCATTATCTTCCTTTGTGCTTACATTTTTATTATCTAAGCTATCTGTTTCATCAGAATCATTTGTCAGATTAAATGTGACCTTTTTCTTAGAGGTTTTGTCATTCTCTGCTTCACTGTCTATGTCCATTTCATTATCTAAATCACTGTCTTGTAATGATTTATCATCATCTGTATCCTTATGTACAGAATCATTATGCTCCTCATTTTCGCTTTGTGGACTGTCAAAGAAATCTGCATATTTCAATAATTTCCCTTCTTCAGTTTTCTCATCCTCATCAGAGTAGTCATTAAATAAATCTACTGATTCATCATCTGACTGATCATCAGATTCATCTTTGTTCTTGTCATTTTGTGTCTCTTTCTTCTCTTCTTTAGTCAAATACTCATCCAATTCTTGCAACTTAAAAAATTTATCATCTACTATGGATGGTTTTTTTTTATTTTTTCGAACATCTTTCTTTCGTGTCTGTAAAATACTTTTCATTTCTACATCATCCTCTTCTGAACTTCCTTCTTCCGTAATATTTTCTTCATCATTTTCTTCATTCTCCATTTCATTTTCCTCGCTGCTTTGCTCAATTTCTGGTTTAGTTGTACTCACTGGTATTGTTAACTTTTTATTCCCAGCCAAAACCTTTGAGATACCACTAATGAAATGTTCAAGTTCTCCTTCATTTTGTAATTCAAGCTGTTGCCAAATCTGTTCTTCATCAAAACCTTCCGTCACAAGTTCAGGTAAAGCATTCGTGTTCCTTTTAGACTGTTCTTTTGTAAAATCATACAAACGTTTTACAGAATCTTTAAAATTCAAAGCAACTTCATTTTGTACACTAAAACATTAATAATACAGAAAATTATTGACAAAAATAAACACTAAGTCTCTTAAACAAACAGTACTAAAATAGGTTATACAAATAACAATTTAGAAAATACTTACTTAAGAAATTCTTCCGGCTTTTTAGTATTATTATCAATAGTAGATATAACACTACTCAATATTTCTATCTCAGACATTTTAAATTAACATTTATATTACAATTTGTGTTTAATATTATTTGCTAAATAGGTTAGATTTGCTCCATGAACACTATGAACGTGGTATATACAGGATAAAGATCATTATTGATTCATCAAGATTATCATCAACACGCTGACATACCATTAATCGATATATGAACTCAATCGATATACATGTATAGATGTCGCTGTAATACGTTTCAGTAACTTTTTTTTATAGTAAAATATAATTTATAAATTCTTTTACATTCTTTTATATTGTATAATTGTACAAATAAAAACATTAAATAAAATTTAAAAACATTTTCAACTGCGAAATGTAGTACAAACGGTTGCCCACAGATGGCGGTGATTGGCTGGCTGGCGCCCAGTGACCGACGGGAGCTCGCTCGGTGTAGAGGGGGTTATGATGTTCAGTCGTAACTCGGCCGCGGTGAAGGGCGGAGGGAGTAAAGACGAAGAACCGCTTGGAGTTTGAAGCCGTAAACGCATTGGCGCAGATCTCGGTACGGTTCGCGTTGACACGCTACCGCCAGAACGAACTTAAAACGTGTGCGTTTCTCCGTCCGTATTGTGTGTCGCGTGTGTTTATCAACCGCGTATAAAAAGACGAAGACTGAGTGTGCTTTTTTGGTGGATTCTGAGTGCTTGGAAAGTGTTTAATCCAGTGTTGTCGCGGATTCGCCAGGTGCTTTGCCGTTTTGGATAAGCTTCGTACACACGCAGAAAAGGTATGTGCATTGGAACTTTGTCATTATTATTTCAATCGATCGATCACTTGTCACTCGTATTTTTCGAACGGTATATTATCGTATACGTTCGTGGTAGCAAACGTATATCCGAACAAAAATTGTGAACGTTTGATGAGACACGCAGAAAAAACTGCGAACTAGAAATTAGGTTTCGGGTTTGTTTATCGTCCTCAAGCGATTCCCTGGACAAACAGAAAGTTTACGCGCGCTAAGGTCGACGGGTCACGTGGGACATTTCATACAAGGGATCCAGTGATCCGTTTCGATGCTTGAAAGAAAAAAATGCGTACCGCGAGTCCTTGCTCCTTTAAGCCTTTCTTCCGTCACGAAGAAAGAATTCTTTGCTGACTCGATCGATCGATTATCCTCTACCTTTGTCGAGATAACCTATTAGCCTCATAATACTTGCTACATCTATTTTAATATGAATGCGCTGATTGTTTAAAAAAATTGATGCTCTTTTCTTCTTTTATTTAAGAAATTAAATTTTCTTCTTTTATTAAGTCTTACCGATTGTCATTTCATTCGCATCGAGTTTTATCTTTCAGAAATCTTTCCTTGTACTTGTTTTCGAATGACGCATTGTAAACGTGATTTATGTCACTCCTTCGTCAAAAGCCTTAATGTTTTATTGAAGATGCCTTTTAAACGCATCTCGATATTTTTTTGGTCAACAATACAGCTTCAAAAATATTTATACATTAGTTCGGTGTTTGTACCATATATCAATGACGTCATGCTCTAATTCAAGTATAAATAATTCCGATTAAAGAAAAAGTATTTATACACGTATCACCATACAAAGCGTATTCATTCATGAATTTCAAAATAATCTTTCACGATCTTGCAAAAGTCGAAGTTTGATCTGACGCGATATCGAATTCAAATTCTCCCTTCCTCCCGCCAAAGCGTCATCACGTGTCGTACAGTCATTCCGTTACGAGGTCAGAATTCCTCGTGGAGGATAACTGGTCGTTTGTAAAGGTCGGACAGCTGGAAAACGCGCAAAAGGGAGTGGGTCGACGGAGTTTTCCTTTTCCCTCTTCTCGATGGTGGTTGGACGAGTTCTCTGGACGTGAGATCGTAACGGGGCGCTGGCGTCGGTGCACGTTGAAATTGGAGCGGACTTCGATCTTTTCCCGAACGGTACCCGGCATTTGATCGGCCTTAGCCCTCGCGTTCCAACGAGGAAATAATATTACCGCGAGAGCCGCTGCTTCGAGTTTCTAATGAGCCCCTCCAGACTCTCGGTTAGCTCGTTCCTCTACTCGGCGAATACCGTAATTCTCAATGGATGTCGTTTTTTCTCTCTTTCTCGCTCCTTCCCTCGGTGCCTCCCTTTCTCGAGTCGTTTTTCTTGCCCCCACCATTGGCGTAACTGAGTAGGGACCAGGGTGGGCCCCACGCGACATTCGGACCCCTCCACTGTTAAGACGTAGAATGAGGGTGTACTAGCAATTAACAAAAATTTATATTAAATACAAACAGTAAATATTTTGTACAAAAAAATAACCTGTATATTTTTCTGGAAGAGTGTCAATAAAACTAAGATACCAGATGAAAATTCTAGTTACGCCAATGATCCCTTACTCTTCTACCATCGTGATTTTCGCATCTCCCCACCATACTCGTGGGCCCTTTCGATGCCCGTCTCGCGGGCGAAAGTCGTGTATGCGTGAAGCGGGGTTCTAGCGATAGACTCTTCGACAAATTGTTTAAAAATGCATAATAAAAAGACGAATGACTATTTAAATCATGTCTTATATGTGACATAATCTAACCAACAAATTATTTTGAAACGTGTAACGAAATATGTAACAAGTTTATTACGTCACTATTGACACGGGTCTACTGCGCATGCGCGGTATTGTATACAGTTAAAATAGAATTTAAAGAGAAGCATTTTTTAAAAAAAATAATGTAAAATATCTTTTATTATTTTGTATATAAAATTTTATTATTATAAGATATCTGTTAACATTTTATTATTACAAAATATCTGAAATAATATCCACGACAGATACAAATAAAATTCTTTAAGTACTTATGTTTCTAAGTATTAGCCTTTCGTTTTCTATAACATCGTTTCCTCGAAGTTAAAGATCGATATGCAAATCTAATCTCGCGATGCAGTCTGAATATAATTATGTTATCGAATAAAACTGTTACAGTTATCATTCATAGCTATCCCTCGCTATACAACGTTAGTTGTAGTACTACTAACGAAACGTAAGTTTCTCATGCGTGTTCGCGGCGCATGCGCCCCACACACGTTTTCTGGGGAGTTGCTGGACCGCTCTGGAAGCCCCCTCTTTCCCTCCCATCGCTTCCCACCATTTCTCCGTTGAGACAGCCACGCAAAGGACAAGGAATCGGGGAAGAGAGAAAGAGAAAGATCCTTGGCGAGTCCTGGAACCCAAGACGAGCGGACGAGCGACTCCGGTTACAGACTTCAAGGCTCAACGCGACTCCCGCGTTCCGTCAATCGTGGATTTACGTCCACGGGAGAAAAAAATTGCGTCGCCACGCGCGTTACGAGTGAAACTATTATGGGTAAAATGTTGGGACGCTGAGCATTCCAGGAACTTTGCAATTTAGAAAGGAAACTGAAACTTGAGATTTTCGATGTTTTTGTTTACGTGACCGGAGGAGGGGCACTTGAGGCGCGTGGCAGTTAACCTAAACGAGTCACGGGGGGTTGATTTTTCGTCGTACATCTCCAAAAGACATCTGACCGACGTAATTAGTTGTTAGTCCTGCATACGTGACCTCTCAGGACGCGTACACGGAATACGATATGAAGGAACGGAGTTTTATCTGGCGCGTACACGCGGTAGGACTCTTCTAGTAGACGGGTCCGGCACGACGGTGAATGTAAAACTGCCAGAACGCATGCAGGAATGTAGATTTTTCTTGTCAACTTTCTACGCCTCTGACGTCACGACGCCACTCGTTGCCGAATGCATTATAGCCCGTCTCGAAAAACACCATAATTACCTACAAAATTAAAATTTTATTAAAAATAAAAAATTTGAAGGGTCAAATAAGAACAATGTGTTCACAAATTCCTGTACACGAGACAGTGTTCATCTCTAAAAAAAAAAATAATGCGATAAGGTGAAAATTATTGCCAAACGATAAGAAGAGCCGAGCGATCGAGCAAGCAAATAGCCGGCCGTGTCGCTTAAGATTACGTGTAATTAATGCAGGAGCAACGATAAGATAAAGGAATAAAATAGTTCTCGATTGGTCCAACGTAACGCCGCTATCTCGCATATTTGACCCGCTAGCGTGAAATCATTATTCAATGCCCGTTCTTGGCCATAAATTTCAAAGATAAAACTTGGGAATGCAAAAGAACCAGCGAGATCCGTGCAATACCCGAGGAGCCTGCTATCAATTGGAGAAGCCTCGATGAGCATTTTTTATTGTTGATTTTCTTGAGGTGCCGTTAGTCGTAATTTTCTTGTCGACCATCGAACAGGAACATAAAAAAGAGACAGCCATTTTGGTCAATAGTTTTGCCAGGAATTTCACTCGAGTCTAGCCAGGTGAAACGATTCTATTATCAATTCGAACTGCCTTCTATGTAATTGAACTGAACAAATTATACCGACCTAGCTTTCCGTTTCACTTTTCACCGTTACGTTTCACCACGAGAGAGCTTCGTAACCTCTTCAGTATTAAGGGTCTCCAAAAAACCTCTTCGGCCATTATGGGTTGAAGTAGTTTCAAGAACGATGACGACGAAGTTATGGCTACTTGAGATTTACATAATGTGAACGCGTATATTTTTGGAAAAGTACCGAGAAATGGATCGCGATAGTCGAGCGGGAGAACCGTGGAACCTTGGTATCTCTAGAATCTAACGGTTGCTCCACCATCGATCGCGAAGTTTCCTCGCCACGGAGCGTGCACAATTTTGCTGAAATTCAATGGTCCGTTAGAGAGGCAAGCTTCCTAGGATTCACGGAGCGAATCTGAGCGACGAAGCGGAAACTGGAATCAACGCGATTCCGAGATGTATCCTTGCTTTAGGACGCGGTCCGCATTCCGTCGTTCGCGCGGGAAAAAAGAAAAAATTCGAATGTCATATATTCGATCGTTTAATGTGAAACTCACGTGCTCCCAATTTTTTCCGTATTCCATTTTTTCTATTTTCCAATTATCTCTACAAATTTCTAGTTTTAAAATTTATAATTTTTCAAACTTTTAATGCTGAATTTCCTAACCTTCAAGTTTCCAATTTTTCATGCATCTGATTTCTAATTAGTGAACCTTCAAATTTCAAACAAACTCCTCCATGTGTAACCAATGGTATGCATGACAAAAAGAGGATATTCGCTTGGTAGGCTTGTTAAATTATTATCGAATCGATTAAACAGCTTCTGGCGGGATAATTGGACGGCGATCAACGTATGCAACGTCGGCTCATTGAAAACGGCTTGATCGCGCAATGTCGATTAGATGGTACAGGATGTAAGATTTCCTTCAAATTATCCGTTATTACACTTCGAATTAGCAAGGGAAAAGTGGAATAAGTGCATTTCTTTTTACAATGATGCTTTGCGAAGAGAGAGTTGAACTTTCAATCATTTCTTTATTTTATAAAGTTTCTTACATCTCTTCAAATCTGTTCATAAAAGAGAAAGATGAAATTAGAATAAGAAATATTCTCAAGAATGCTGTTAATATGGTAATCGATGTAGAAGAGAACATTATAATTGAGTGAAAACATGTAAAAATACATTGAGATAAGATAATAGTGTTAAATGATTCATGTCTGGTCTTGGGGTCACAGGTTACCTACTTTGCAAAATCAGTAAACAGCAATAAATTTGATTACAGAGATTGAGCATTCGCAGAAATAACCTGAATGGAAATATTCCCTTACTTTATGCAACCAAATTTTACTTATCTAAATTTTATGAAGCTGTTGGTTAGACAGTTACAGCATTTATTTACATGTTTTATTTATCTCGAAAGACTTGCAGATAAAATATTTACATAATCTATACACCAGCAAGAAATATTTAACAGTCATAGGCTTCTCCTTGTTTGAGACTCTTCAATAAACCAACATGCAAATACCTTAGAGTTGTTAGTTCATTTTCTAATGTTGCTTCCTTCAAACAGAGATGTTTGAAAGTGACTCACATTTGTTGATTCATGATTGCATCTATTATCAATAGAGCTTCAAGTTTCATTGTCATCTAGTATCAATAAACATTCTGACTCATCCTTGTCCTTGAACACTAATTGCTGTGGACTATTAAAATTAAGTTTTATACCATGGCATGCTTTTCATCTTCCTAATCACCCTGTGCTTGTAGTAAAAGTATTATCACAACCTAACATCTTGTTGAGGCTAAGAGCCTTTTTTGTCAAAGCAGGCCCTGGTATAGGAATGCCGTTTTCAACTTCTTCAATGTACCATCTTGGCACAAAAATCTTCAGCATCCTTTCTGTTTTTTTTTTCCAGTCAAAGATGGTAGATGTTCCTACACCTAATTCAGCAGCAACATGTGTAACTTTTTCCTTTTCCCAGACATATCTATAAACATTAAATGTTCAAAAACAATGTCTTGTAATAAACATTGTAATAACTCAGGAATGAGTAAGAATCAAGCACTATTTTTAGATAGTCTTGACCCACTTGTAACATTCCTACTTGCGACATGCCAATTAATCACACAAGTTCAGCGATATAACAAAGAGTCATTCAGTTACATGAATATAAACATTAACACAGTTTTCCAAGAAACAAGTATGTTTAACTTACCAGCTTTAATAGACTATGCAATCAATTAATTAAAATTCAGATAAATCATTATGTTTCTTTGGTTCAAACATATTTGCTGTTTAATAAATTCTTTTAACGTACAGGTTAGGTTATTTACTTTCATGATTGACATCTCTGTTCATAAATACGTATAAAATAGAATCATTCAATCAACAGTTTCGCAAGTTAAACTTACTTTAAACGAAATTCAATTGTTCTTCCTTTTAAATGTTTGAAGTCCATCCAAAACAAAACAGAGCGCTAATCGAAGCGCGCAGCATATTCTGTTTTTACTGCCCTCTAGCGTTAAGCCGTCAAATTAAAAGATCCGAAATAAAAAAGTAAACTGCAAAATAAAACATTCAAAAGATCACGGATGCTCTTTATATGAAGGCAACAAATCGTTCCAAAGTATACTTATCATTGTTTAGAAGTTGTATCCAAATTTTTTCGAATCTGTGGTGTACATAACCTCAACAAAAACTCCCTCTACTTGCCATCTAAGTTTCGGCAAGAAAGCCCGCCGTTCATCGAAATTCAAATCACCCACTTCCATCGTCTCCATTGTATTTATATCGCCGATGTAAATTTTCTCGCAAATTCGACCGTCCGAGTCGACAATGAAGGGGGCCTAATGTAGCGCGTGGGAGTGCAGGACTATTAACGTGCAACTTACAAAAGGTACCGCAAACTACACTGTCGTGTAAAATCAGAATACGACCCACCGGGATGTTCAGGACTGAATGGCGTACATTTTCTATAAAATAACACGTTTCGTTCGGTTGTGTCCTCTGTAATGGCTAGGTGTACAGGTTATAATGCATACAGTGTGGGATATAGGATACATAGTAAAGAACTGTGAAATTTTTTAAACAAGAAGATACGACATTTTTACCACATTTCGATGAAATCATTCCAGGGAGTAATGTACGAATATCGCCTTTAATTGCATGATACAGGTGAATCACTTGATTTCCTACCGGACGTTAAATTATAACTTTCACAAAACAGATTAAGCAACGGCTTACATTATGCCATTACGTATGTATCTGTTTCTAAGGTCGCGGAATGGAAATCACGATAAACGAGTGTTTTCGGATTAAAAAGAAGCAGTTATTTAAATAATTATCTCCTTCGTTAAATCATAAGCGTCAGTGACACGTTATGGGTGATCGTGAAAGGTAATTACTTCTCGTTTCGCGATTATCGTAATAAGTGTTTTCCTGCAGACAACACTGAGGTCGTTGTTACTTAAATGATCGAGAACGGTTATGAGAAGCTCGTAATAAAAGAGTCATTGTGTGAAAGTTATATTTTTCATTCAGGACTCGAAGTACTCGTTTTACTGTTTCGAAAGATACGTCACTGTTCAATATAGAAACTTTCTTTTCTTAGAAGTTAATGAGCCTCAAATTTCAAACAATTTATCGCTTCTAATGAAATCGTTTAGTGTCCGATCACGTCTCAATAGAAATAGAGCGAACCTACCGGAAGTGATCCTTCTCACCGTTCGCGCGCTATTGGCGTCATAGTTAAAGTATCGTGTCGCTGCGAAATTGAAATTAAATGTCGACCACATGTGCAAACTTCCGAGAAACCAATGATGTCATCCGGATAATCCAACTGTCCTCCGACTAAATAGATTACCGCTCGTTGGAATATTCTCTGTTTCGCGGTTATGTAAATCGCCAGTGTATTCGATTTTACTACTTACATGGAAACCAACCAATCGTAAAAGTCGCGAGACCAGAAATCTTTCAACGGCCTGGGAACGACCGAATCGAGAACGAAGAGGAGGACAGACTGCTCGATAGTGTTAGAAAAAGGTCGATGTACAGGAAGTTCGAAATTGCCCCGGAAATACGGCGAACGGAAAGAGAGGGCCGAGACTGTGCAGAAGACCAGGTGAAATCTGAACCGTATTATTATCGAGGCTCGTCCGAGAGTCGGATGGAAAGAGACACCGACGCACTATTGACACTGATAGTCCGGACATACATTCATGTACTCACACATGTGTACACATGGTCGTCGGAAAAAAAGAGGATGTGACAAGGTCTAGCAAGTTCAAATGATATGACGACACGCCTATATTTGGTCGCTGGCTGCTCTCTTCTGTTTTGGTGGCTTAACATGCTTTTTTATATATGACTGTATATCAGGTTTTCATAAGTTTTTAAATTTATCTTAAATTTTAAGGGTAAATTTAAATAAGTATTCTTGAAAATTTTAATTTATTTCCAAATTGAAAAAGCAGCGACGAATCGTTAATCTTCAGTTTGCAAATTTTGAATTACGCGCGGTGCCCCGTGTGACGTACTACGGCCCTGCATATCCAGGCGTCTTCTGATTGGTCAACTTTAATGGTGAATAACTCCGTAAATAATGGTCCAATAAAAAATTGATAAAGGAACTTTCGGTTCGAAATTTCACCCCCTTTCACCCCGTGAAGTATTAATTAAGTTAGGGAATATTTTAAGTTAGTATAAGCTACTTTACATTATGTCTTATCGGATGCTTAATGCTTTCAAATCATTTAAGACGCTACAAACTGGTACCAGTCATTAGAGATGTTTTTATGAATTTAAACGATCAGGTGTCACGTGTACATCGTTTTCGACTTCCTACTCGATCATTCGTATACAAATTGCGATGTAATTATATAATTGAACGCGAGCCATGATGGTTTTTTTTTAGCGAGAATATCCTGTAGTGTGCACAACGTTAGAATGATATTTGCATATGTTAATCGATAGGTTAGACAACCGTGACAGACATTTAGGTTGATTTCGTGATCAAGATAGCGATCAAGGATAATTTATTCTTATAGTAGACGCGTATAAAAATGAGCTATTCATTTTCAAATGTAAAATATGCATTTATGCGAAAATATGAAAACTGTTTATTGTTTAGGTGTAAATATTAATTTTCAACTAACTAACAGTTATTAAACTAGTAGTTATTAAATTTTCTACTGTAAGAACTTACAGTTAAGCTGCAAATAAGACATGTAGTTTAATTCCTGTTGAAATTGAGTCACTTAAGCCTTTGAGTGATCTGATGTCATGAGATACGTCACTCGTGCAAATAAATTTTTTATGGTACCAATTCGCAGGTTCTGATGTAATGTGTAAATACACGGAATCGTTGACACGTTCGATTACTATAACAAGAAACGAAACACTCCGGAAGTATGATGAGACGTACCTAATACGTAGATCTATTTTTTAATTTTTAAGATTTTTAGGACTTTTAGGATTTTCAGGATTTTTAGAATTTTTAGAATTTTTAGTATTTTTAGGATTTTCAGGATTTTTAGAATTTTTTGAATTTTTGGTATTTTTAGGGTTTTCAGAATTTTTAGAACTTTTGGTATTTTTAAGATTTTTAGAATTTTTGAACTTTTAAGATTTTTATCATTTTTAGGATTTCTTAGATTTTTAGGATTTTTAGAATTTCTATAAAATGTAGGATACAGAATTTCATGATTTGTATAAAATTTAGAATCTCCACAAAGTTAAAAATTTTTAAACATTCTAACTTTAATTAAACAAGAAAATTCAAACAGAAGTTTTACACATTTTTGAAAGTTTGTAATATTAGAAAATTAAGTTTGCTCACAGAATATTGACGATGTTCTCGATATTTTCAATACACCACGCGCGACAGTCATTGCTTTAATTAACTCCAGAGATATCGCGATAACACAGCGGACCTTTATACCGCTCGAGATAAATTCGCATTAAACGTCGATATCAAGAATATTGTTCTTCGTCGAAAAAAATGATTGCGACTCAAAAGCAAAATTGCCGACGATTATGTCATATTTTTGCACGACGTACTACGAGCGTGATATTATCTGGCAGAAATGGTGATGACGTTATGACGAATGAATTCGTCGTATTATTCTTATTTGTTATGTTATTCAACAAATTTCTATAATTGTACAATTCTATAATTGTTCAATTTCTATAACTATATTTCATAAATTATATTATAAATATATTATCTTATAAATTAATATAAAATTCATACATTATAGTTACTAGATAAAATTTTTTTGTGAACACAATATTATGAAGCATAATTATACTATAATTATAAGTTTACCTTAAAATAAATTATAAATTAAAATATTAATTAGTACTTGAATTAATACATCACAATTCAAGTGCACATATAATTCTCCATAATTAAAATTAAATTATAAAGTATAATTACTAAAGTATAGTATTAACAAAAATTATTATTATAGTCTTGTTTATTGTGCCAAATAAAATCAACTAATACAAAGTTTCATTAAAATAAATCTTCACCCATAAAACTCTCAAAGTAACATTTAAATATTTTAATTATATAAATATAATTATTTTAATTATAACAACAGTTGTTCAACAAAGCGTTATTTGCACCCTACTTCACTTTCGTTCACTCATAATTATACAATTTACAAGAGAAAGTACACAAAAGAAACGACCACGCGTTTGCGTGCATGACAAACTAATTTTATTTATAAATTCACCAACTTCCTTAATATTTGCGATAACAACCGAATTAAACTAATTTTCACTTGTATTAACTTTCATCGTTCAGCTTCGTATGCAATGGGTACCGTACGAGTTTATTCGCATCGCGAATAGGAAACACGAGATAGAAACCGGAAGTACGCTGGATGCGCCATGCTGGAACCAGAGAAACCTCCAAGGGTTTCATCAACAATATCTAACAGATATTATCTTTTATTCTTTCATAACGAACGGAAAATTATTTTTATCGAATCGTCGATTCTTTGTTTTCTCTTCGAAATTACAAAATTATTTTTGGATCAGTATTTTGGGATTATGGGGAAATAGGGGATTTGGGGTTTTTAGGGAGTTAGGGTGATTTGGAGTTTAGGGCGTTTTGGAATTTGGGGATTTAGGGATTTGGGGGTTTGGGGGTTTAGGGAATTGGGGGTTTAGGGAATTGGGGATTTGGGGATTTAGGGATTTGGGGATTTGGAAGGTTAGGTATTTCGAAATTTGGGAATTTGGGGATTTAGGAATTTGGGAGGGTGGAAATTTGGGGATTTAGGAATTTGGGAGCGTAGAAATTTGGTAATTTAGGGATTTGGGGATTTAGGAATTTGGGAGCGTAGAAATTTGGTAATTTAGGAATTTGGGAGCGTAGAAATTTGGGAATTTAGGAATTTGGGAGCGTAGAAATTTGGTAATTTAGGGATTTGGGGATTTAGAAATTTGGGAGCGTAAAAATTTGGGAGGGTGGAAATTTGGTAATTTAGGAATTTGGGAGCGTAGAAATTTGGGAGCGTAGAAATTTGGGAGGGTGGAAATTTGGTAATTTAGGAATTTGGGAGCGTAGAAATTTGGGAGGGTGGAAATTTGGTAATTTAGGAATTTGGGAGCGTAGAAATTTGGTAGTATAGGGATTTGGGGATTTAGGAATTTGGGAGCGTAGAAATTTGGGAGGGTGGAAATTTGGTAATTTAGGAATTTGGGAGCGTAGAAATTTGGGAGGGTGGAAATTTGGTAATTTAGGAATTTGGGAGCGTAGAAATTTGGGAGGGTGGAAATTTGGTAATTTAGGAATTTGGGAGCGTAGAAATTTGGTAATATAGGGATTTGGGGATTTAGGAATTTGGGAGCGTAGAAATTTGGGAGGGTGGAAATTTGGTAATTTAGGAATTTGGGAGCGTAGAAATTTGGGAGGGTGGAAATTTGGTAACTTAGGAATTTGTGATCATAGAAATTTGGAAGGGTGGAAATTAAAAGGGTAGAAAATCCTCTATCTCCCAAAATTCAAACTAAAACTCTTTTTCCAAGCAAATTCTTCCTGAACAATTGTTCTGAAAGGTAGTCGACATTGCACCAGAGTGTACACGTACAGTTAGCACTCACGTTAGCTACATAAAAGAACGGTGGACATAACACTCTCGCGATACGCGATAAGAGTCCTGTCTGTCAGTGGTCTTTGGCTAACAGCTGAATCAGTTCGGTGTCGCTGTTCGCGAACGTTTAAACGCGTTATTCGGTTTCTGTTGTATGTACTATTCCACGAAGTTTGTTGAAGAAATCTGTGACTATTATTAGTGAACTTACTGTTACTGAAACGAGTCATGATTATCAGGATCGGTGTGTAATAGGAGGATCCGATAGATGATGTCACGTAATTATTATGGTATGTGAGAATGACAAATCATTGTGATGAGAGAATCGAATTTAGAAACTTGACGATGTGGATTGTATTGTATTGAGATCCTTTTAAGGATATACTGGGTATACTTATTGTTAGTATAGTTACTCACATAATAGGTATTTCATTACGTTTGAAGTTTACAAGTTTAGTTACTTGGAAAATTGGTTTGATGCATTTATACTCTGATCAAATAGGTTTATACTGTGATCAAATAGGTTTGATAGATTCATACTCTGATCTAATAGGTTTAGAAGGTTTGTACTTTGATCAAATAGGTTTATACTCATTTATGTAGCTGTGAAGCTACTTAGAACTCTACAGCTACTATATTACACAAGTTACTCTGGTATTTGATTGCCTTTCAGTTCTAAAATCATAGAATCACAGTTCTGTAGACTACATAAGAATATGCATATTTATATGATGCAGTTATGTGGTGTTATGTGGAGCTATAGTTGGAGCTATAGGAGATATAGTTCCAGCTTTAGAGGTATTTCGTACTATAGCTTGATACTGTGATCAAATAGGTTTATACTCAGTTATGTACTTGTGGAGTTACTTTGACAATATGATCAAATAGGTTGATGCTCATTTATGTACTTGTGAAGCTACTTTGACAATATGATCAAATAGGTTGATGCTCATTTATGTACTTGTGAAGCTACATTGACAATGTGATCAAATAGGTTTATACTCATTTATGTACTTGTGAAGCTACATTGACAATGTGATCAAATGGGTTTATACTCATTTATGTACATGTGGAGTTGCAGAGTTACTTTGATATTGTGATCAGATCGTTTGATAATCATTTCTGAAGTTGTAAAACTGCTTGCAACTCTTGAGCTACTATATCACATAAGTTACACAGTTACTTCATTGCCTTTCAGTTCTACAATCACCTCCATATACTACATAAAAATATCAACACTCACATAATTGTCCAGTTATATACAACCACATAGTTGCATATCTAGTTTGGTTTCTACAGTCACTTGAAGCTATAATCAAAATCATATAATAATAATGCAGCCACATAGCTAGTTGGAGCTACAGCTACATGAAGTATCAAAGACCTACAGCTACATGAAGTATTAAAATCAAAATCATGTAATAATAATATGTCCACATAGCTACTTGTTGCTACAGCTACATGAAGTATTAAAATCAAAATCATGTAACAATAATATGTCCACATAGCTACTTGTTGCTACAGTTATATGAAGTATTAAAGACCTACAGCTGCATGATGTATTAAAGAGCTACAGCTACATGAAGTATTAAAATCAAAATCATGTAACAATAATATGTCCACATAGCTACTTGTTGCTACAGCTTCATGAAGTATTAAAGACCCACAACTACATGAAGTATTAAAATCAAAATCCTGTAATAATAATATGTCCACATACTTGTTGCTACAGCTACATGAAGTATTAAACCTTGTACTACATAACATGTGCCAATTATAAAAGTCTTAATCACTATAAGAAGCCTTAATCGCTAAATGAAGAGTTCAATATCTCAAAAAAAAATGAACCAAGATTCGCTTTGATTTTGTTATCGCTCTTTCGTCATAGGTAGCTACAGTACGCGTTGTTCGACAGCAGTCAACGATTAAACAACCACACCTGTCTACCAGTTTATCTGTTCAGATAAGAGATTATCTGTTGAAATTCCCGTCGCACATTCCATGTAATTAGAGCTCAATACACAGGCTCCGGGTGTCGTTTGCTGTTTAGCTGCGACTCGTGAACTGCCTACAATCTTTCTTGTCTGCGATCTTCATTGCGTTCATTGTCGTTTCATTACGCCCCCTTTGAAGCTATCGTTCGATTACAATGTTAAATATCGGTTTCTAATTTTAATAACAGCGAGGAGTTGGTGATGCATGAGCTCAAAGGATGAAACGTTGTTAATTGATAAGGAAAACGTTGATGCTTTTGTGAAATTAACACGTCTGATGATGTTGAGATAGAAGATTCTTTTGGAGGAGCTAGAAAGTTCGTGCTGGAGGTTTAGGGAACTTTGTAGGGTGGAAGTTTGGGATAGAGGGAGATTTGGAACTTGGGAGTTTGGGGAGAATGTGTACTTTTAGAGGTGGAGATTTGGGGGATTTGGGGGAATGGAATTTGGGATATTAGGGATTTGGGACTTTGGAAAATTGGAACCTTGAGAGATTGCAACCTTGGGAGTTTGGAAGCTTGGAGAGTTTGGAACTTTGGAGAGTTTGGAACCTTGAGAGATTGGAATTTTGAGGGATTGGACCCTTGAGAGATTGGAACTTTGAGAGATGGACCCTTGAGAGATTGGAACCTTGAGAGATTGGACCCTTGAGAGTTTGGAACCTTGGGAGATTGGACCCTTGGAGAGTTTGGAACCTTGAGAGATTGCAACCTTGGGAGTTTGGAACCTTGGAGAGTTTGGAACCTTGAGAGATTGCAACCTTGGGAGTTTGGAACCTTGGAGAGTTTGGAACCTTGAGAGATTGCAACCTTTGGAGTTTGGAACCTTGAGAGTTTGGAACCTTGGGAGATTGGAACCTTGGGAGTTTGGAACCTTGAGAGTTTGGAACCTTGGGAGATTGGAACCTTGAGAATTTGGAACCTTGAGAGATTGCAACCTTTGGAGTTTGGAACCTTGAGAGTTTGGAACCTTGGGAGATTGGAACCTTGGGAGTTTGGAACCTTGAGAGTTTGGAACCTTGGGAGATTGGAACCTTGAGAATTTGGAACCTTGAGAGATTGCAACCTTGGGAGTTTGGAACCTTGGAGAGTTTGGAACCTTGAGAGATTGCAACCTTTGGAGTTTGGAACCTTGAGAGTTTGGAACCTTGGGAGATTGGAACCTTGGGAGTTTGGAACCTTGAGAGTTTGGAACCTTGGGAGATTGGAACCTTGAGAATTTGGAACCTTGAGAGTTTGCAACCTTGAAAAATTGGACCCTCGACAGTTTGCCACCTTCAAAATCTGGAACCTCGACAATTTGAACCCTGAGAATGTCGTATCTCACAAATTTGGCTCCTCACAACTTCCTCACCTTAAAAATATAAAACCTTGATAATCCTCAGCCTCGTAGACCCCTGAAAATTCAACCCTACCCACAACAACAACCCCATCCATTATTCTCCGTCACCAATAAAACCTCTAAATCCACACGCAATATGCAACAAATATAAAATTGACATCGAATTTGCCTGATCAAATTTCGCAATATGCAACCAGAAATCGGAGCACAGCTAAAATCTCGTTTCGAGCGACCAACTGCTTAAACAGCAACCTTTGCGCGAAACTAAACATGTTTGCGGAGGTTCCGCTCGAGGAATCCGAAGTGCGTGCACACATGCGTCTGTTACAATCGTGTTACATGGTTTCCAGCAGCTTAGAAACACGACAACTAAAGAAGCTAAGCAGTCTAATCAAATCTAGGATGTTACCTTGTCATTGCCCTCGGTTTTACACGCTTCTCAATTCTTGTTTCAGATTACTGTTGTTTTGTACAGTGGACAATATTTTATACTCTACTGTTGTTCTTTTGTAATGTATTGTATAAGTCTTTTACGTTTCCAATTTTTGAGGTCCCTAATTTTGCAAGGTCTCAATTTCTGACTGCTCAAGTAGTTAATAAGTGACTGCTGTTCTGCGTGTTCCAACAATTAGCATATTTAAGATAATATGTGTTCATGAACATTAAGTTTGGTTATCAGTGATGTTAATTATGTGAGGCGTAATACACAGGTATTTAAAATATTGAATATTTCATTTAACTGTTGTTAACATAAATTGCATTCTTAAAATATTAGCAACTGGACATTAAGATAAATTGTCAAGGACATTCAGTAGTTAAATAAATTAGAATATTAGTATTCAAGATACTAGTTCACTATTTTATTTTTTTTGTTACCTTGGTAAAACATTGATTGTCTGATTTGATCTATAACACAAGTAAAACTACCAGGAGAAAATTGTACGCAACAGAATGAGAACCGTGGCACGTAACTATTTCAAACGTTACTTATCAGGGACGTAGATAAGCTATATCTCTCTGCTGAAAAATCCACTTCCACGTCGTAGAAATAGAAAATCATCGTTCACGAACAACGAGATCAAACTATACAGTGTCCTTCACATTTTCTCTCCCCACGGATAAATAATATCTTTCCACCGATAAGCACTGTGGCACGGATCGATTAATGCAACACGGTGATAAAGCACGAGGATCGAACGTGTTGCTGATCAAAATCGATTCCATAAATATCTGAGTACTTCATTTATTTTTTTGTCACGTTTCGCTGACTCATATCTTAAAACATTGTACATATATGGAGTTTAGTTAGATTGAGTTAGATGTTAGGTTGACTTAGAAATTATGTTGGGTTAGGTTAGATATTAAATTGCATTAGAAATCTTACTAGGTTAGGTTAGATATTAGATTGAGTTAGGAATTTTGTTAGGTAATGATAGATATTTGGTTGGGTTACAAATTTTGTTAGGTCAGGTTAGATATTAAATTGCATTAGAAATCTTAGTAGGTTAGGTTAGACATTAGGTTGAGTTAGGAATTTTGTTAGGTAATGATAGATATTTGGTTGGGTTACAAATTTTGTTAGGTCAGGTTAGATATTAAATTGCATTAGAAATCTTACTAGGTTAGGTTAGACATTAGGTTGAGTTAGGAATTTTGTTAGGTTACATTAGATATTAGGTGGAGTTACAAATTTTGTTAGGTTAGGTTAGATATTAAATTGCATTAGAAATCTTATTAGGTTACGTTAGATATTAGGTTGAGTTAGGAATTTTGTTAGGTAATGATAGATATTTGGTTGGGTCAGAAATTTTGTCACGTTAGGTTAGACATTAGGTTGGGTTAGAAATTTTGAAAGGTGAGGTTGGTTATTTGGTTAGGTTAGCAATTTTGTTAGGTAATGATAGATATTTGGTTGGGTTAGAAATTTTGTTAGGTCAGGTTAGATATTAGGTTGGGTTACAAATTTTCTTAGGTCATATTAAATATTAGGTTGGGTCAGAAATTTTGTTAGGTTATGTTCGATATATTATTAAGCTAGTCTAGATATGTTATTAGATTGTATTACATATATTATTAAATTAGTTCAGTCATATTATCAGGTTAGGCCATAAATATTATTTGACGATGTTTGCCATATTATATCGACGATGATTTATTGTTAGATTGTTTTGAAACTTCACCGCTAATTCCGATGATATCGAAACCGTACTAGTAAAACGTTTTATTAGAACGTTTGATAACAAGTTTTTGAACGGTATTCTTTATCTAAAAATCAGCGACATTTAGCTACACTTCGTCTCGACGTAAAACTACGCGACGGAAATAAGAAGTAGATCCAGAGAGACTGGTCAGACAAAATCCGTGACCTCTGGTAAAACAAGCTTTAGCATTTACAAACGAGTTCTTGGCTAAAACATTCTCGACCAGGTATTTAATTAAAAATCGTGATTCCTTTCGCTGCTGAATTCGTAATCTTGCTGAATTATTCGACACGGGAGTTTTTGTAATATCTCTGGTAATTAATTGATGATTATTTTTGTATATGAGAAATGTACAATATTCATTTTTGGCGATGGGTTATTGTGAAGAAGGCGATGTAGAATAAAAGAGAACGTGTAGAGACAAAAGGAGAGATTTTGAGGATGACTCGACGAGATTATTGTCTCTGTTGTGAATTTTATATGAAGATTTTTTCAAGCCTTATAAGGGAGGATTATAATGGAGAGTGAAGGTGAAGGGGTCGCTTGTTTTTATGGGGATGTGAAATGGGAGATTTGGATAAAATTGTGTTTATTGGGAAAGTTGGGAATTTGGGGATTTGGGAGGGGAGGAAGGAAGATAGGGGTTTGAGTGAGTGGAAATTTGGGAAGGTTAGGGATTTGGGGAAGTTAGGGATTTGGGGAGGTTAGGGATTTGGGAGATTAGGGATTTGGGGAGGTAGGGATTTGGGAGACTAGGGATTTGGTGAGTTTTGGGATTTGGGGAGGTTAGGGATTTGGGGAAGTTAGGGATTTGGGGAGGTTAGGGATTTGGGGAAGTTAGGGATTTGGGGAGGTTAGGGATTTGGGAGATTAGGGATTTGGGGAAGTTAGTGATTTGGGGAGGTTAGGGATTCGGGAGATTAGGGATTTGGTGAGTTTTGGGATTTGGAGAGGTTAGGGATTTGGGAGGGTAGAAATTCGGGAGCTTGGAAATTTGGCAATTTAGGGATTTGGGAGGGTAGAAATTTGGGAGCTTGGAAATTTGGCAATTTAGGGATTTGGGAGGCTAGAAATTCGGAAGCTTGGAAATTTGGCAATTTAGAGATTTGGGAGGGTGGAAATTAGGGAATTTTGGGATTTGGGAATTTAGGATATTGGGAGGGTTGAAATTTGGGAGCTTGGAAATTTGGCAATTTAGGGATTTGGGAGGCTAGAAATTCGGAAGCTTGGAAATTTGGCAATTTAGAGATTTGGGAGGGTGGAAATTAGGAAATTTTGGGATTTGGCAATTTAGGAATTTGGGAGGGTAGAAATTTGGGAGCTTGGAAATTTGGCAATTTAGGAATTTGG
Organism: Megachile rotundata; assembly: GCF_050947335.1. Lineage (NCBI taxonomy): Eukaryota > Metazoa > Arthropoda > Insecta > Hymenoptera > Megachilidae > Megachile > Megachile rotundata. The sequence goes on from NC_134997.1 coordinate 11,766,296, forward strand.
GAGCGTAGAAATTCGGGAGCTTGGAGATTTGGCAATTAAGGAATTTGGGAGGGTAGAAATTCGGGAGCGTGGAAATTTAGCAATTTAGGAATTTGGGAGGGTAGAAATTTGGGAAATTAAATATTTGGAAATTTTGGAATTTGGAAGAGTAGAAATTTGAAAATTTAGGAATATGGAAGGGTAGAAATTCGAAGGGTAGAAAATTCAAACTACCCCAATGTTCAATCTACCTTGATGTTCAAACTACCCTAATAGTCAAACTACCAATGTTCAGACTACCTTACATTCAAAACACATCCACATGTACCTAACGAAAGCCACATGGTCCAACATGCAACATCAAAGAAACCAGACTGTCACCAAACAGTCTAAACACAGATAGGAAACGGAAACTTCATTCTTTAAATATTACTACACGTGGGTTTACATTGGAGAATGTCTAATTTGAAGGAAATGTTTTGGTTACAGGGGCGCAGTATGTGCCCGGCGCTGGGCTTGGCGCCGCACCCCAAAACAGGACCTTCAACCTCGAATACGTACCGAATTATCCACCGATCAAAACCGACAGATTCAGGGGTGGTCCTGATATACAGAAAAGAATGACTCAAAGAGAGGACGCGCTGAAATTCGAGCAGGGCCGTATCAAGGCCCTGCAGGAGGAACGTCTGCATATTCAGAAGAAGACGTTCACGAAATGGATCAACTCGTTCCTGTTAAAGGTACTGTGCCTAGATTTAATCCTCTCATTGTCAGTATTTATATTATCTATTTTTATGGACCTTCTCTATTTTTACATTATTTGTCATTTGTTGTAATTCATGTATTTATGAATTTATTATTGATGTGTTTACGAATTTATATTTCATATATTTACGAATTTATATTTCATATATTTACGAATTTGTAATTCATGTATTTACGAATTTATAATTTATGTAACATTGTTATGGTGAATTTATTAACTATTTGATTGGAGCTATTAAATTTTGATCAGTACCATGTGTACTGAATTGTGATCGTAGAACATTGCGACACTTGCTGATATTTAGGTATTTACAGTTCATAAATCATGTGCAATGTATGTTAGAACAGTTCTGTGAAACACTTAAGTTGCACGGTTAAATTGCATATTACACATATACAGGTTGATTCAAACTTTGAAACATAGCACAATATCTATAATTTTTAACATAAGTCTCCTTTATAATCCTCGTATAATCATTTTTACATTGTACAATCTCCTTTATAAATCTCACATATGTAATTTTGTATTTGAAATTTTTTTACTACAGGCTGTTTCAAAATTTCAAACATAGCATGGTATATAATAATTTTTAACATAAGTCTCCTTTATAATTTTTATATAATCATTTTTACATTGTACAATCTCCTTTATAAATCTCACATATGTAGTTTTGTGTTTGGAATTTTTTTACTACAGGCTGTTTCAAAATTTCAAACACAGCATGGTATATAATAATTTTTAACATAAGACTCCTTTATAATTTTTATATAATCATTTTTACATTGTACAATCTCCTTTATGAATCTCACATATGTAGTTTTGTATTTGAAATTTTTTTACTACAGGCTGTTTCAAAATTTTAAACATAGCATGGTATATAATAATTTTTAATACAAGTCTCCTTTATAATTTTTATAAAATCATTTTTACATTGTACAATCTCCTTTATAAATCTCACATATGTAGTTTTGTGTTTGGAATTTTTTTACTACAGGCTGTTTCAAAATTTCAAACACAGCATGGTATATAATAATTTTTAACATAAGACTCCTTTATAATTTTTATATAATCATTTTTACATTGTACAATCTCCTTTATGAATCTCACATATGTAGTTTTGTATTTGAAATTTTTTTACTACAGGCTGTTTCAAAATTTTAAACATAGCATGGTATATAATAATTTTTAATACAAGTCTCCTTTATAATTTTTATAAAATCATTTTTACATTGTACAATCTCCTTTATGAATCTCACATATGTAGTTTTGTATTTGAAATTTTTTTACTACAGGCTGTTTCAAAATTTTAAACATAGCATGGTATATAATAATTTTTAATACAAGTCTCCTTTATAATTTTTATAAAATCATTTTTACATTAAACAATCTCCTTTATAAATCTCTTTTTTAAACCTCTCCTCTACAGTTTTGAATTTTGGAATTTTTTAAACTACAGGTCGTTTCAAAATTAAACTACAAATTTGAATTGTGGTGTCCAACACAAAAACCTTGTTTAATACTCATGTTATGAATACCTTATCATAAAGCTTTTAATAAAAGTACAATTTTATTTAAAGTATAGGGTGTTTCAAAAATAATGTACATAAAAGACAGAGAAAGTTAAAATGCATAAACGTCTAGTTCTTGTCGCTACTTAATTTTATTGGATATTATATAAAAAAGGGATGTAAATAGCAGGCGTATCTACACAGGAAGAAATCCGTCGTCGAATCGATTACTTTCACTTTACAGGCACGCATGGAAGTGGACGATTTATTCACGGACCTAGCAGACGGCAAGAAGCTCCTAAAATTATTGGAAATCATCTCCGGCGAACGATTGGCGAAACCAAACAATGGTCGAATGAGAGTGCACAAGATCGAGAACGTGAACAAATCATTAGCGTTCCTTCACACGAAGGTGAGTGTAATTAATCTCCTGAAAAATTATACAGCGACTACTTCTTAGCCATGATAATTAAACTTTTTGATACCCGCGAATTCGATAAAGATTGTTAGGGAATCGTTGGAAAATAATTCTCACGCTTTCACGATTGTCTTTCCAATTTCGCGACAGCGTTACTCTTATGATGTTACGCAAGCGTGTACACGACGGTTATGCAAGCGAAAACGGAAATTTTCTCCCCAAGTTTTTCCTAGACAGGGACATTAATAAACGACAATATTATCTGTGGTTCGATTCACGTTTGACCGAGCGTTCCGCTCGATGACTCTGATCTTTGAAAGGTCTTGAGGGATTCGTGATTCGTGAAACTGGATGTAAGACTCGTGAAGTCGTGAAATTCAGCAACACGGACAAAAAATTGAAATTCAGCTACAATTAGATAAGTTGAAATTCAGCAACAATTAGGTAAATTGAAATTCAGTAACAATTAGATAAGTTGAAATTCAGCAACAATTAGGTAAATTGAAATTCAGCAACAATTAGATAAATTGAAATTCAGCAACAATTAGGTAAATTGAAATTCAGCAACATTAAGATAAATTGAAATTCAGAAACAATAAAATAAATTGCAATTCAGCAACATTAAGATAAATTGAAATTCAGTAACAATAAGGAAAATAAAGTTCAGCAACAATAAAATAAATTGAAATTCAGTAACAATTAGATAAGTTGAAATTCAGCAACAATTAGATAAATTGAAATTCAGCAACAATTAGTTAAATTGAAATTCAGCCACAATTAGATAAATTGAAATTTAGCAACATTAAGATAAATTGAAATTCAGCAACAATAAAATAAATTGAAATTCAATAACAATAAGGTAAAATGAAGTTCAGTAACAATTAGGTAAATTGAAATTCAGCCACAATTAGATAAATTGAAATTTAGCAACATTAAGATAAATTGAAATTCAGCAACAATAAAATAAATTGAAATTCAATAACAATAAGGTAAAATGAAGTTCAGTAACAATTAGGTAAATTGAAATTCAGCAACAATAAAATAAATTGAAATTCAGCAACAATAAAGTAAATTGCAATTCAGCAACATTAAGATAAATTGAAATTCAGTAACAATAAGGTAAAATGTAGTTCAGCTACAATAAAGTTAAAATGAAAACAGTATATCTCCTCTATAAAACACGACAATCAATATTGCGAGGTAGAACGAACAGATTTATAGAATGTTACTCTAACACCGATTAAAATTGTGGTTCGTACGCTCGCCACTAGGCGGCGCATGAGGTTTGACTTTCTCGCTAGTACTCAAGGAGCAATCCTACACAGTATGTCAGAAAGGTAACTTTTTAAATAAAAAGAAAAGAATGAGCTATTTTGCCAAAATTGTGCACTATCTAGCAATCATCAATTGTACAAACTGTAACTGGTACTGAACCCACAGCTCAGAGTTAGCGTGATATATTTTTGTTAGATGTGGACATGAAAACATCATGTGACCATGTGATCTGTCCATGTTAATCCTCCAAATAACTGGTCTCCCACAAATAAATTTCATCAAAAAGTTTGACAAGTACACAAAGAAATCCCAAGCTTAATAGCACCGACAGAAAGCATCGAATGAAGTCATTAAACGCTTAATACCCCGATCGCGGTACAACACGATATTAGGCTAGCATTAAAGAAGATTTACAGACGTATCGAGCACAAAAGATCCTTTACGATTTCCACGAAGTATATTTCACAATTGCGTTGCCTTTGATCGTGTACGATCTTGCACGCGTGTACAGATATGTAATTCTCCGAGCAGCAAAGTGCATTTAGCAACATTTCACGGAGTCGATACAGCCATAGAGTTTCGAGACGTCCTACGTGGACGCGGAACTCGCGTGTGCGAAGCTCTGCAAGTGCAAAGTCCTCGTGAATGGCCTCCATGCTTCGTAGCTTATGACATAATAGTTTTATGGCAGGCTATCTACATATGTGTACACACGTATGCGCTATAATGCACTTACGGCCGTGTCTGAAAGACGCGGCGAATACGTTACTTGTCAGAGGTATAATAACTTTTGTAATTCATCTGTATGACGAAGGTGAAAGGAGACGATTTTACTGCGCGAAAAAATACAAGCGAGATATTTCCCCAGATTATGGCTGTATTTTGTACTCCTTTCAAGTACTTTTTTTACTTAAGCTGTAAAATACTGTTTTAATAGATGGCGCTAGTTTTGCTGAAAAAAGAGTTCCATTACTTTTCCAACGTTCTATGTCTAACATTTCGAGTCTTGTCATTTATTTTAATATTACAAGAGTTATTTCTGACTGGTTAGGTTAAATTTTCCCATTCCCAAAAAAGTCCTTGGAGAGTGCCCATATCAATTTCAATGTGGTATAAAAAGAATTATTCAATTTGTAGTTGATGAATGACTCAATAGAAGTTGAGACCAGTAGATAGATCAATGACCAGTCGACACCAACGCCTTCTCCGCTGCATTTAATCGAGAGAGACGATCGTTATTGGATTCTCCTGTTACCGGAAGTGTCGGGCACCTCATATTTTCTCTCTCACGGTCTCACGTGTTCCAGATCGAGGTCCAGAACTGGTTCCTCCATCTGCATTTTTCTCGTTCCTCTCTGTTTACCTCTGAAGTGCATTAATTCGACATTAAATCTCGATTTATTCTGAATCCTCCAAAAATTTACTAAACGGGTTTAAAATTGATGAATAACCAAAAGTATCGAGAATCGAAAGGTTTCACGAAAGAGAAACTACCAACGAAATTCCAAAGCGTTAAAGAAACAAATCATCGATGTCGTTGCAAATCGTAAAAGAAGAAAGTACTTGAACGCGTTCCAACGAGTTTTGAAGCTGGTGCCCAATAATTGAAAGGAACTTTCGTCGTTGAAAATCCAGGAGTTTCCACGACTTTCTAAGTGCGTCTGAAAAATCGCTGAACGGAATGTTTGCATTAGCCGAGAATCACCTTCCAGAAATAACTCGTGTCCTTTCCAACGATCCAGGTGGGAGGCGACGTCGTCATCGGAAACGCGCCGAACCCGATAACCGATTGATTCCATCGTCGATCGATCGTGATTCGAATTCGAACGCTGTTGGGCGTGGTTTCGAATTTTAAACATTGTTTCCTTTTATGCTTGATCATTATTGTATACCTAATATGTGTTGTTTTTATTCGAATTTGATTATAGGGATAATAGGGATAATTCGTGGGGATAACTCTTTGTCTAGGGACTTTTATATTTTATATGTTAGATAAGATCAAGGTTTCCAATTTAATTTTTATGTGAAGTTAAAGTTTTCGTGATTGTTAGGTTAGGTAGGTAGGAAGCTTCTAAACTAGTTTGAATTTTGGAGATGTGGAGTTGGGATTCTAGGGATCCCTAGGCTTCAGTTGTACTTGTGGCTTCAGTGAATAGGTAACTTTAGGTCTCAAGAATGAAGTAAGAGAGTAATCTCAATTTATCGAATAGAACACTCAAAGAGAAATGCTTTTATCTGTGATAAATTGATCAGTTTATTCTAAATTTTGTTGCAGTCTTGTAATCTAGGGATTTTTACGTTCGATCATATTTTTAATAAACCCAAACTTTCCAACTTAATTTTAATGTACTCTGAGTTTGTATAATAGTTCCTCAAGATGATAGCTTTTGAACTATGTTACATTTTGAATACATGTATGTTTGAAATCTAGGGATCCCTAGACTTCAGTGGTGCAGTCAATAGGTAACTTTAAGTCTCAAAAATGAAGTAAGAGAATAATCTCAATTTATCGAACAGAACATTTAAAAAGAAATGTTTTTATCCTTGACAAATCGATCAGTCTATTCAAAATTTCTTTTCGGTCTTCTTATCTAGGGATTTTTACGTTCGTTCATATTTCAGATAAAGTTAGACTTTGCAGCTTAATTTTCATGTACTCTGAGTTTGTATAATAGTTCCTCAAGTTAATATCTTTCAAACTATGTTACATTTTGAATACATATATGTTTGAAATCTAGGGATCCCTAGACTTCAGTGGTACAATCAACAGGTAACTTTAAGTCTCAACAATAAAGTAAGAAATTAATCTCAATATATCAAACAGGACAGTCAAAGAGAAATGTTTTTATCCTCGACAAATCGATCAGTCTATTCAAAATTTCTTTTCGGTCTTCTTATCTAGGGATTTTTACGTTCGTTCATATTTCAGATAAAGTTAGACTTTGCAGCTTAATTTTAATATACTCTGAGTTTGTACAATAGTTACTTAGGTCAATATCTTTTGAACTATGATATATTTTGAATACATGTATGTTTGAAATCTAGGGATCCCTAGATTCCTTAAGTCCAGTATCTCTCAAGTCCACTATCTCCTACCTCGTTACGATAAATCTCGACCCAAGAGAATAATCAGGATTTATCGAACGAGAAATGCTTTTATCCGTGATAAATCGATCGATCAATTTACTCGAGCATAGAAAGGACACGTTTTCGCGCGTGCTTATTACCGTCTGGTCGTGTTACGAGATCCACGATCTGCGTTACGTAAAGCATCTTGTTAATCACGTTTAAAAAGCATCAAATATGCGGACGTGATCTTAACAAGTATTAAATTTATATTCCTACAGCTACTAATATCGTTCAGGTGAACCTTTCGGAACGAGTAGTCTAAACAACAAACACTTTTACTTTTATCCTGCCAGTTCAGCAATCCTTTAGTCATTCTTTTTTGGCAACATCTGGAATCCTTGAGGCCTCATTTGCATCATCGTCGATGAAATAAGGCTGCGTAAATCATTTCTTGCGACGATAATGTTATTCGATGGTAAAGCGTTGACTCATGGCTACCATTTTTAGCTGTGATTGTTTTTCGTGGAGTAACCTTGAACACTTAAGACGGTGGGTTTATAATGTTAGCATGGGTGGCCCTTGGCTAAAGGAAGGGAGGGAATACCGGGCGACTGCAATTAGGATGGTTCTCAGAAACCTTAGTGGCATTTGAAGGAGGCATAGTGCAGAAATCTAATATAAAAGAGGAGTTAATAGAAGAATTGATTCTTGGGACATTTGGTAGCTTTGGACACTTGGGACATTTGGTAACTTTGGATACTTGGGACATTTATTACTTTAAATTTATTACTTTAATTACTTGTTCTTTAATTTTTCTTCTTACGTGTTTATTATACTTCATGTTACAAAACAGCTAATAATTCTTTAAATACCTGCTGGAATACTTGTGAAGTTTTGGATTAAATCCACATTCGAATGGTTTATCTTTCTTGACAAATTTTTGCAAACACCATTATCTACTTCTGAGTAGACGAACTATAGTCCTAACCTAACCTTGATGAAGTCACATTTGACCTTATCAATTTGAGAATGAAATAGACAGCCATCAAGTTAAACTCAAAATATAAAATAAATGATAGAAACAATAAATGAATAATAAAAATAATAAATGAATGACAAAAATGATAACCAAACAATACTTGAATTGAACACGAATTGTATCCTTGAATCTAACTCCTCGAAGTTAATTTAAATTCGTCGAAGACAAAAGTACGAACTGGAGCAAGGGCCACAAAGGGACAAAGGATCCTGAACACCGAATAAAATAAAAAGAACAAGAGAGATGGGAGTCGAGCAAGAAGAAAGAAAGCGATGATCGGTAGAAGAAGAGAACCTGAGAGGAATGGCTGGTGAAAAAGAAAGTGAAAGAGGATTGATGAGATGCTCGTGAGCAAAGGATTAAGAGAAGTCGAGGCAAACACGAAGGATTTTTATCGTACGACTAGTGAATACAAACATTTTACAATTTAGTGAGGTAGCTTTTAAGGTGTGTTTGCTGATGTGATGGTAATGTAGGATTATGGGATACTTTTGTTGGAATTTTGGACCTCTATTTGGGGAATAAGATAGGTAGGTGTAGTGGTTGAAGTGTAGGTTGAAGTGTAGGAGAAGTAGGGTGGTGAAGTTTGGGGTTGGAGTACTTTAAATTGAGATGGGGTGCGCACAGTATAGGGGTACACATGATTAAAGGGGTCCAGCATTATTTTAGAATTTGGGAAAAATAAGACTGTAGCATAGTGTGGGTGCAAGTAAGTTAGCAAGATAGTATTGGCAGCTCCACCTAAGTTAGTAGAATAGTATTGGCAGCTCCACCTAAGCTAGCAGCATAGTACTGGCTCCACCTAAGCTAGCATAGTATCCTAGGATTTGGAATATCTGTAATTTAGGATTTGAGAAGCATAGTACTACTGTAACCTACCTGAAGTATGTACTGTTACCCTAAACTAGAATTTAAGGAATGTATTGCCTGACCCAGAATGTGGAGTGTGTAGTGATTTGAGATGTGTAGTAGTGCTACCCTACCTTGGAGTACCCCTAATTTGGGGTGTATAGCACTCTAACCTTGGATTTGGGTACCTAATAATCTGAGGGAAGCATACCTCTCTATCCTAGGATTTAGAATGCATAGTAATCTAACAAACGTAGTAGTCTACCCTGAGATTATAGTGTACCCTTGAGAACCATAGTGCCTCTCCAACTTGAGATGTGGAGCATATCACACTCTAGATCACATAATACAAACACCCTTAATACTCCAATCTAATCCTTGAACCTCATACTCCACCTTGAACCTCATATACCGCTGACCCATCATTCAAATCCCAGAGTACTGTAACCCATAATACTCCATTTACTAAAAATTTCCCTCTGACTAAAAACTAACTTACATCCCATAAACTAACCTCCACTAACCTAACCTAACTTCCACTCTATACAATCTATAAACCAACCTAACCCCGAAATCCACCATATCCCACTCCACCACAAGTATCAATTTCCATACCCAAAGGGATAAAGTATCACCGAACATCTGAAAGAGACTCGAGTATCGAAATCAAGGAGGGGGCGAAAGGAGACGAATCTCCGTAAGAAGGACGGGAAGTCAGGATCAAAGGAGCGAAATGGCGACGCAGGAGGGGTTGAGAGAAAGAAGGGTCAGCGACCGAAGCGAAACTTGCTAGACCGTGAGTCCCGCAGATGTGAAATGAAACCAGACGGCACATACGTTGCTCGTGTGTTGATCATTTCATGTTAGTCGATCCGCATCTTGGACCGACGCCTCTTCGACACTTTTTTACTCCTACCTGATTTTCTCTTCGAAATGTTATCGGGCTGTGACGTAGCATCTGATAAGACATTGAAATACGTAGAACTTTATCGGGTAAATAGGTGTTATGGGCTGTTTGAAGACAAACAGTGATAACTGTGACTTTGATAGATCGGAGGTAGGTTAATATAATATTGAGACATTTGATGTTGATCAGCTGCTACTTGGAATTCTTTTCGTGGACAGAGTACTTAGTTTAATGGGGGATGTTTTTAATTTCTGATGTATTGGTGGAGGGTGGTGTTTTGTGTGATTATTATGAGTGTTGAGGAATATGGGAATTTAAAAAATTGCACTATATTCTGCATTAGAAAGTTTTGGATCTCATATACCAATCACTGAGTTACTCCACAAATTTCGCAAGAGAAATATCGAAGCAAATAATTTGCCGGGATAAAAGTTCGCGTTCGAGTCGTTGATAACCTCCAGCATGGCGTCACCTCGTTGAAATAAGGATAAAATAATAAATGGCTGGGTAAACAATTAATTGGAGCAGTCGTAGCTTATCAGGCCGTGAATTAATGTCGCGTCACGATCAGCAATTGGGATGCGAATGTGGTACAAAGATCAGAATTTCTTTTTTTTTTTCTGTTTCATAATTTCAAGCTTGAGATTAAATTAAATTAAGTCAAACTTGAAATTGAATTAAATTAAGTCAAACTTGAAATTGAGTTAAATTAAGTCAAACTTGAAATTGAGTTAAATTAAGTCAAACTTGAAATTGAATTGCATTAAATCAAACTTGAAATTGAGTTAAATTAAGTGAAACTTGAAATTGAGTTTAATTAAGTCAAACTTGAAATTAAATTAAATTAAGTCATACTTGAAATTGAGTTAAATTAAGTGAAACTTGAAATTGAGTTTAATTAAGTCAAACTTGAAATTAAATTAAATTAAGTCATACTTGAAATTGTATTAAATTAAGTCATACTTGAAATTGAGTTAAATTAAGTCAAACTTGAAATTGAGTTAAATTACGTCAAACTTGAAATTGAGTTAAATTAAGTGAAACTTGAAATTGAGTTAAATTAAGTGAAACTTGAAATTGAGTTAAATTAACTCAAACTTGAAATTAAATTAAATTAAATCAAATTTGAAATTAAATTAAATTAAGTCAGACTTGAAATTGAGTTAAATTAACTCAAACTTGAAATTAAATTAAATTAACTCAAACTTGAAATGAAATGAAATTAAGTCAAACTTGAAATTAAATTAAATTAAGTCAAACTTGAAATTAAGTTAAATTAACTCAAACTTCACATTAAACAAAATTAACTCAAACTTCAAATTGAATTAAATTAAATCCAACTTGAAAATAAATTAAGTTAACTCAAACTCCAAATTAAATCAACTCAAATATCTCAAGTTTAAAATAACTAACTTGTCTTAGAAATCAGAATTTTCGATCCTCAACAAATTTTTGCAACGTCACTCAGAATTGTCCAATAAATTACAAGCTCGAGATTCACGTGGGATGATTTAATATCACCATGACTCACGATCATTGTAGCATAATTATCCTTAGAGCCATGCTCCGCAGTATATACAAATTTTTAATATACCAAAAATGTCTCGTCATAACGCATTTTATTCCAATCACACTATGAACGTTTCAGGATATCCGTAAATAACTAATTTTTTCGTTTGATCACGATTTTGTGTCGGCGACCTCGTATGCATTTCCCAGGTTTCTCTTTTTAGCGTCAAGCCAGAGAAAGCAGTACAACGCCGTTTCGAAAATGTAGAAAGAGCCTACTTAGGATTATACAAGCTTCGAACGCTACAAATTAGACGTTAATAAAGTAATAATTATTTTTCATGGGCAATTTACTTGTGTGCTGAAAGTTGGGAGAAATTGTGAGTCGAGAAACGGGGCTGCTCTTCAGTGCATTGTTGCTATTTTATTATACCTTGGCTAAGTGCATTTTCTTTTAGTTTATTCATTCTTTCATTTTAAAAAAAAAGTATCACAAAATATGTTGTTCTCTTTGAAGATCTTAAAGTTGATAATAGAAATTGTATAACAGTTATAATATTAATTATGAACGAAGTAGTTGATTAATAATAAATGGTAAAATGGTACCAAGAAGCAAAATTGTGGTACATAAATATAATATATAGTTTTGACTTAATTTTTTATTAGTCGTAATGTTAGTGATTGAGTAACATGTGCATGACTTAATCATAATGATGGAATACCAAGTAATGATAAAATTGAAATAATGGTAAGAATTGTAAAAATAGCAAGGCTTACATAAGTGATGAAATGGTCAAATTACCAAAGAGGACCAAAATGATAAAAATTAATGTATGAGTACCATAACCATAGAATACTAAGTAATAGTAAAATTGAAATAATGGCAAGAATGGTAAAAATAATAAAACTTACATAAATGACAAAATAGTCAAATTACCAAAAATACCAAAAATGCCAAAAATAAAAAAAAATATAGAATGAGTGATAAAATTAGAAGAGTGGTAAAGTTGAAATAATGGAAGAATGGTAAAAATAATAAAACTTACATAAATTACAAAATACTCAAATTACCAAAAATACCAAAATACCAGAAATTCTAAAAATACCAGAAATCACAAAAATACCTGAAGTCCCAAAAATACCAGAAATACCAGAAATCCCCAAAATACCAAAATACTAGAAATCTCAAAAATACCAGAAATTCCCAAAATACCAAAAATACCAGAAATCTCAGAAATTCCAGAAATCCCAAAAATACCAAAAATCCCAGAAATCCCCAAAATACCACAAATTCTAAAAATCCAAAAAATACCAGAAATCCCCAAAATACCAAAAATACTCGAAATCCCAAAAATACCAGAAATCCCTAAAATACCAAAAATACCACAAATCCTAAAAATCCCCAAAATACCAAAAATACTAGAAATCCCAAAAATACCAAAAATCCCAGAAATCCCCAAAATACCACAAATCCTAAAAATCCCCAAAATGCCAGAAATCCAAAAAATACCAGAAATCCCAAAAAATCCCAAAACCCCAAAAATCCCAAAAACCCCCAAAATTCCAAAAATCCCAAAAACCCCAAAATAAAAAAAACAGCTAAAAGAAATAAAAATATAATAAACGAAAAAAATGGCCCCACCTGTTAAATGACGCTACAGGAAACAGAGGTCCAGTTTGTCGAAGAGGTACAGGTTTAACGGTAAAGCGAGATAACCGAGGAGAATCGCACATATGATTCCTTAAACGATGACGAAACACCGGGAATGTTTGGTCTCCGTGTGCAGCCTGCACGGTCACGATCAGGAATGTCCTTTTGGAGTTGTCGTTCGCGTGCCTTCGATCCACATTCCACAATCCTGCCAAGAATGCGCGTTGCCAGTTGTAAACGATGCCGTAGGAAAACCGCTACGCGGCCCGACTTGTACGGATCGAACGACCACGGAAAAAGAGGCTTAGGTACTTTGTGATTGGTATTAGATTGTCATTGATTCTAACTCATCGATAGATTATGGTACATTTATTCAGAGTGATACATTTTGTCAGGGATGTAACAAGCTTGTTAGCAATTTATTCTGATGAAGGATGTGAGCAAATGTTGATGTAGTTTGTGGTCATTGGCATCAAAGTTAAGTTATGAGCTAAGTTAAATCACTGTCAGTTGTGATTATGATGTAGGTTTATATAAAATTCTATGTCTGAACAATTTTGTTATAAAGAATTTGAGATGAATAGCATGTTAAGTACACTCTAGACAATATCATCATAGTCAATTCATAAACCATTCAAGCTAATTGCAATCAACTATGAAGCTGACATTGCAAGGACTTTGTGGTCGATCGAATGTGGAACTACAATGATTAGTCTATTCGAAATCAAATTACAATTAGAATCATTGAATCAACATTATGATCAGTTACATTAGCATCTTCTTCTAGCTTCTACAACCTAATCATACAAAAATCATTCCTTCAAACATAAATGATAACAGCCCTTTCTCATATTAAACAATCTTTAAATGATCATTTTCTAAAATGTTCATATAATTTTGTAACATTTTCTGTTACACCAAAACATTTTCTAAAATGATCATACAATTTTGTAATATTTTCTGTTACACCAAAACATTTTTTAAAATGATCATATAATTTTGCAATATTTTCTGTTACACCAAAACATTTTCTAAAATGATCATACAATTTTGTAACATTTTCTGTTACACCAAAACATTTTCTAAAATGATCATACAATTTTGTAACATTTTTTGTTACACCAAAACATTTTTTAAAATGATCATATAATTTTGCAATATTTTCTGTTACACCAAAACATTTTATAAAATGATCATATAATTCTGTAATATTTTCTGTTACACCAAAACATTTTCTAAAACGATCATACAATTTCGTAATATTTTCTGTTACCCCAAAACATTTTAAAAAATGATCATACAATTTCATAATACTTTCTGTAGCACTAAAACTGTCCTCAGGCTCAAGTTACCAACTCACGTACTTAAAAAGCACCACCTGGAAGCTGGGAGTTAATTTTCAGCTCGTAATGGAGCTCATGAACCACCATGTGTCCGCAAATAATTGAACAAGAGCCTTTATCGTCGGCTAGATCAGAGTCATTAGTTCTTGCACGCTTTACAACTACATTGTAGTTCCACGAGGCTAATATAACTCGCGTTGTGTCGCTAGATCCAGTGAACGTCGGACGTAGGAGTCGAATTCCACGTTAAATGCATTAAGAATGTCTAAGTCCCATTCCGCTGGCATCGCGGAGTCCGTACACCATGGACCCCACAGTTTATTGCGGCTTGGAGGGAATTAATTTCCGTGAACGTTTCCATTAGCGTTTGCTTGCTTTTGTTGGGGGGAAAAACTTGGGGATGAAGAGGAGTTTTTGATGAGAAATTGTGGGGAGATGGGGTAGTATTTGGGGTGGAAATTTTGGAGATTGGGAAGGGGTGGAGGGAAAATTAGGGATTGGAGAGGTGGGGATGTGGAAAATTGGGGGAGGGGGAATTGGAGAAGTGAGGAATTGGGAAATTGGGAAATCGGGAAATGGAAATTCGGGAAATTGGAAATTGGGGGATTAGGAAATTGGGGGATTGAGAAATTGGGGGATTGAGAAATTGGGAAAATGGGAAATTGGGGGATTGAGAAATTGGGAAATTGACAACTCGGGAAAATAGGAAATTGGGGGATTCAGAAATTGGGAAAATGGGAAATTGGAAAAGTGGGAAATTGGGGGATTGAAAAATTGGGAAAATGGGAAATCGGGAAAATGGGAAATCGGGAAAATGGGAAATCGGGAAAATGGGAAATCGGGAAAATGGGAAATTGGAAAAATGGGAAATTGGAAAAATGGGAAATTGGAAAAATGGGAAATTGGGAAAATAGGAAATTGGGGGATTGAGAAATTGGAAAATTGACAACTCGGGAAAATAGGAAATCGGGGGATTGAAAAATTGGGAAAATAGGAAATTGGGAAAATGAGAAATCGGGAAAATAGGAAATTGGTAAATTGAGAAATCAGAAAAATAGGAAACAGAAAAATAAAAATTCGGAAAAATCGCAAAACTGTAAACTCAACAAACCCCGTAAAAGAATCCCAGCAATGCCATCAACGCATTCTTCAATTACTCCAGCAATTATAAAACCTTCAATTAATATTCCTTGTCCACTTTTATATCACGCTTGGTTTCCCCGGTGACCCACAATCTTCTACATCCTCCAGATCCTGAAAAGCCGCTCCGAGTGTTTATAACTGTATTAAATCTCCTATGAAAATAAGGTGTATCCTGCATACAAGTCCTATAAACCTGTATCAGAACTCTCTGTCTGGATGCAGGATGAGTATAACGGTGCTCGCAATTAAAGAGGAATGAATGGATCATCTGATAAGTATTACGATATCTTTAAGGACATCGTTTTATTTAAGTGGTATACCAGGAGCAACCTGTTTAACAAGAAAATTCCTCGGTTTAATCGATCGTGCTCTTTAACTAGTTCATACATGATCCCATACTTCATACGTCGATATCGATCTCGAGAATTAATTTCGAGGGATGAAGCACGCGGAACGTTTCGCACGTTATGTCATCGGGATGAGTGTAAGGTTCAATGAAAGCTGTAATAAATTTTCTCTTATTAAGAGTTGAATGGCTGTCATTAGGGATCGATGCATTTGAATTGATAGAAGCTATGAGGCGTTGTAATTGATCAAAACATCGTCTGGGTAATTTTAGCTTGTAGTCATTTTCATGGAGTGTCTGATGGATTGCTTAAGACATTGTCATTTAGTTAGACACGTATGTTAGTTGGGTACGTATGTTAGTTAGATACATATGTTAGTTAGGTACGTATGTTAGTAAGGTACACATATTAGTTGGGTACATATATTAGTTAGGTGCATATGTTAAATAGATACATATGTAAGTTGGGCACGTGTTAAACAGCTGCATATGTTAGTTAGGCACATATGTTAGTTGGGCACATATGTTAGTTAGGTACACATATTAGTTGGGTACATATATTAGTTAGGTACATATGTTAAATAGCTACATATGTTAGTTGCATATGTTAGTTAGGCACATATGTTAAATAGCTACATATGTTCGTTGGGTACATATATTAAATAGCTACATATGTTAGTTAGGCACACATGTCAAATAGCTACATATGTTAGTTAGGCACACATGTCAAATAGCTACATATGTTAGTTAGGCACACATGTCAAATAGCTACATATGTTAGTTAGGCACACATGTCAAATAGCTACATATGTTAGTTAGGCACACATGTCAAATAGCTATATATGTTAGTTAGGCACACATGTCAAATAGCTACATATGTTAGTTAGGCACACATGTCAAATAGCTACATATGTTAGTTAGGCATATATGTTGAATAGCTACATATGTTAGTTAAGCACATATGTTAAATAGCTACATATGTTAGTTAGGCACATATGTTAAATAGCTACATATGTTAGTTAGGTACATATGTTAGTCAGTCACATATGTTAGTCAGCCACATATGTTAGTCAGGTACATATGTTAGTCAGGTACACATGTTAGTCAGGTACCTATGTTAGGTACATATGTTAATCAGGTACATAAGTTAGTCAGGTACATATGTTACTTAGTTACACATGTTAGTTAGCTACATTATACATTATCCGGGTACCATATACGTTAGTTAGGTACATGTGTGCATATTAGATCAACTCGACTCAACTCTGATACACTTCCACACGCATTCTGCTTTCTGTCAACTGCCCCAAAGGTCCTCTCAAATCGAACCGCGGTAAACCCTCATCAGAATTGTCATTCCGGTTAATTCGAACGAGGGAAGAAGAAAAAGGGAAAGGGGAACAGGGCCTCGACAGAGTGACTCGACTCGTCGTGGCCTACAACAAAAAGCGATCGGCGAATACCGGTTATTTAACGCCGTTGCCTTTATGCCGTTTATTGGCCGGCTGTCTCGTTGCACGAGTTTTAACTGTAACCCCACCTTTACGCTGGATGTAACAGTACCGTATGCCCGTCTTACTATGCAGCTCCAGGCTCATTCATTATTCATACCGCTGATAGCCGACCGCTTATAACGTGATCGTATGCAGTTCGACTGGTTGGAAATTCGAAGGTTGATCTCCGTGGCCGGGTTAACGGGTTGCCGCACTCCTACCGTCACATAATATTGACCCTTTCGATGACTTCTTAAAACTTTCGTATCGTCGAAAGAGCGATTATGGGAACGTTTAGACTACCTGGTGTGAAACGGGTGAGATCATGGGGGTTGGGGAGGAGGCTAGGTGGGAGGACTGCATCATGTACTCAAATTTTGCTAGTCTACATTTTTTAATTTTTTGGGTGTCTTAGCTTGGTGCTTTCAAACCCCAATTTTCTATTTTTCCAATTTCCAATTTTCTATTTTCCCAATTTCCACTTTTCGCAATTTCTCAGTTTTCCAATTTCCTATTTTCCCAATTTCCCAATTTCCACTTTTCCCAATTTCTCAATTTTCCAATTTCCTATTTTCCCATTTTCTCAATTTTCCAATTTCCTATTTTCCCAATTTCTCAATTTCCCCATTTCCACTTTTCTCAATTTCTCAATTTTCCATTTTCCTATTTTCCCAATTTCCCAATTTCTCAATTTTCCAATTTCCACTTTTCCCAATTTCTAATTTTTCCAATTTCCACTTTTCCCAATTTCTCAATTTCCCAATTTCCAATTTTCCCAATTTCTCAATTTCCCAATTTCCTATTTTCCCAATCTCTTATACCCCAACTCCTCAATTTCACCTAAGTTATATAAAGTATCTCCATCTATAAACTTTGTGAGTATTACGAGTAAACTTAGCGCGTCTTCTGCACATAAATATACATTTCCCAATGATCTGCACAAAGACAAATCACCGTTTCCCAAACGCCGGAAATATTCCCCCCAATAAAACAAGTGCAAGATATCCATCGCGTGATAGAATCATCTACCGCAACATTCAGACATCAATCCTCGTCACACCGTGATGATACATTACGGTGATAAAAATAATAAAGAGGAGGATGGTCCCGCTAACGCCAGCTCTAAGACCCATTATGCAGATTGAAGGTCCGTTATTATCGACCGATCACTTCTGATGCGAGGCCGTTGATCGTTACACATACCCGTTGCACGGCTACAAATTACGCGACAGGAAGGGCACATTTGCCTCGGTGTAATGCGAGTCTTGCAAGCATTTGTTTACACGCCGCGAGCTAATCGCACGTTCGGTAAGTCGGCATGATTGATTCTAATGCAAATGGGAGGAATTTGTTTGCGAGGTTCGCATCGTTTTTCAATGAGCTCGACGAGTTTGAACTCTTGTTCGCTACGTTGGTAATTAGACGAGGTGTAATGGTTCGATGCCCGCGCCTGGGAATAACGTACGACTTCCGCATGGAAATGAGAATGATCTTGAAGGCTATCGTATCCTGGGTATATATCTTCATGTAACTGGAAACCGTAAATTTTGTCGCAGTCGTTTTCCGCCTTCGCGCGTTTGAATTTCCCGCCCGGACTTTGAAATTAGATACAGGGTTTAATTGTTGAAGAGCGATTGGTAATTCTTAGACACCGTACACTCGTGTTGTAGCTGAAAGCTACAAAATTTCAATTACATTTCACATTATTGTACTTTAAAAATTTTGCGCCTTTGCGTGTTTGAATTTCCCGCCCGTACTGTGCTTTGGAATTATAGATACAGAGTGTTATAGTTATAGGACGATTGGTAATTCTTAGACACACCACGTGCACTTATTTTATAGTTAAAAGCTACAAAACTTCAAGTACATTTCACATTATTGTACTTTCAAATTTTTCCGCCTTTGCGCGTTTGAATTTCGCGCGCCTACCCCGTTATTGCTTCCAATGCTTTAAAATTATAGATAAAGAGTTTAATAGTTAGCGAATGATAATTCTCAAATACATTTCTTCATTCTTGTTATAATTAATAGCTATAAACCTTCGATTATATTTTACGTTCTCGTGCATTCAAAATTTCGTGCCTTCACGCGTTCGAATTTCGCGCCCTGCGCACACCTTCCTATTATTGATTCCTACACTGCTGTAGAGTTATAAATGAACAAGTTTAATAGTTAAAGAAGCAATATGTAATTCTTAAATACACCTCTTTATTCATTTTATACTTAAAAGCTATAAAACTTCGGTTGCACTTCACGTTCTCGTGCGTTCGCGCGTTTGAATTTCGCGCTCTGCGTACACTTTCCTCATTATTGATTCCTACATTGCTGTATTATTATAGATGAACAAGTTTAATAGTTAAAGAAGCTTAATACTTAAAGAATAGTTAAAGACACACCTCTTCATATTATAATTAAAAACTATAAAACTTCAATAACATTTCACCTTCTCCCACATTCAAATTTCCCGCTACTTTTTGAACATTACTCCCACACTTGACAGCTTCCATTAAAAATTTCCTCCACGTTTAACGCCTTGATTATCAAAAACTAACAAGGTATTAAAAACTGTACCGATATGTTTACTATCAATTACTCGAATAACATAACTAAATTACTGACCAGGAAAAGTGAACGGTCGAGTTCATCGCGAATTCTCGGTTCCGTAACTTCGCCAGTTTCATTATCCAGTTTGGTTCTCCGATGCGTTTTATTTTTATCCAATCAATGTTTCTTATTTTTTACGCGTTTTGTGTCCCTCGAATTCCGCGAGATGTCAGCCGACCTGAAAGAAACGATTTTCATTTCTCAATGGCCTTGATAGACCACGGTACAAGTGATCGGACGGCATTCCAACAATCGCGAGAACGTCGCGCTTCAGGCACACACTGCGATTAAGTATAATAATGTAGCCGAGAGCGGGAACACTTGGCCCACAAGCATTTCTTCGAGGTCTCGATTGTTCCATCGAAGAAATCAATGAAATGAACGCGGAGGTTCGAATACCGCTACAGTCACGTCGGTTGCTGAAGCTTTCTTTTGGTGGAAGGAGGAGTTGGGGATTTGGGGGTGTAGGGATTTGGGAATTTGGGGATTTGGGGATTTGGGGATTTGGGAATTTGGGAGTTTGGGAGTTTGGGAGTTTGGGGATTCGGGGATTTGGGGATTTGGAAGTTTAGGATTTGGAAATTTGAGAATTTGGAGATTTAGGAATTTGGGGATTTGAAGGTTTAGGGTTTTGGGAATTTGGGAATTTGGGAATTTGGGAATTTGGGGATTTGGGGATTTGGGGATTTGGGGATTTGGGGATTTGGGGATTTGGAAGTTTAGGATTTGGAAACTTGAGAGTTTGGAGATTTAGGGATTTGGGGATTTGAAGGTTCAGGATTTAGGGAATTTGGGGATTTAGTGATTTGCAAATTTAGGGATTTGGAAATTTGAAAGTTTGGAGATTTAGAGATTTGGGGATTTGGGGATTTGAGAGTTTGGAAATTTAGGGATTT
The DNA here is from genome assembly GCF_050947335.1 of Megachile rotundata. NCBI lineage: Eukaryota > Metazoa > Arthropoda > Insecta > Hymenoptera > Megachilidae > Megachile > Megachile rotundata. The sequence goes on from NC_134997.1 coordinate 11,787,091, forward strand.
GGAAATTTAGAGATTTGGGAATTTGAGAGTTTGGAAATTTAGGGATTTGGAAATTTGGGGATTTAGGGTTTTGGGAAATTGGGGATTTGGTGACTTGGAAATTTAGGGATTTGGGAATTTGGGGGTTTGGAAATTTAGGGACTTGGGAATTTGAGAGTTCGGAAATTTAGGGATTTGGGAATTTGGGAAATTGGGGATTTGGTGACTTGGAAATTTAGGAATTTGAGAGTTTGGAGACTTAGGAATTTGGGAATTTGAGAGTTTGAAAATTTAGGGATTTGGAAATTTGGAGATTTAGAGTTTTAGGAATTTGAGGATTTAGTGACTTGGAAATTTAGGGATTTGGCACTTTGAGAGTTTGGAAATTTAAGGATTTGGGGATTTGGAAATATAGGGGATTTAGGGATTTAGAGATTTGGAGATGAAGGGATTTGTGAATTTGCAGATGCAGAAAGTGGATTTGTCAAGATAGAACTGAGAGATTAGAAATTGAAAGATTTTGGGAATGCAAGGATTTGGGGACTTAGGAACTTAAGAATGTGATACGTGAGACTTTGAAGGTTTGAAAAATAGTACTCTACGAGTTGAATCTCAAAGATTATAAATTTGAAGAATTTTAGATTTACAAATCTATAAATTAACCCTCTGCACTCGAAGGTAATTTGACTGTTCGCAAACAGCAACTTTAAAACTTACTTAAAAAGTTAAATGAATCCTTTCGAGGTTTTATTATTTCTCTACTAATAATTTCCACTAATGTTTCACTATGTTTATATAACACGTGTGACATACACTTTTCTTTGCTAACAAATTATCAAATTCTTAATGTGTAACTTCTCAAAATTTTTATGTTCTTTTGCGTTCGAGAGGTGACTCTCAGTCGCCATTTTATTTGTGACACACTCGTGTCATATTATAAAATAGGTTAAAAAATACTCATTCCAAACTATTCTATTAAATAAAATGGCTACTGAGTTACCTCTCGAACGCAAAAGAACATAAAAATTTGAAGAAGTTACAAATTAAAAATTAGATAACTTGTTAACAAATAAAAAGTTTCACCTCCAGATGCAACATCCCGAATTTTCCCAGGCTCCATAAAATCGCCCTTAGTAATAACAGTAATCGGATGATCACGCATAACATCAGTTTTTTGTTTCGAATACTTTATTGTACACATGTGTTAGACTCAAGGCCGTCTAGCAGTTCTTACTTTTCACATGACGCAACGTGGCTGCATGTCCGTTTTATCATGGCGAGATGCTCGTGCATAGGCGCCCATTAAGGCCCACTCTTTACGCAATACACCACGATGCCAATAGCCAGCGTGCATTCCTCTCGTTTACTTATCCGTCCGCGTATGTGTACACACGTGTACGATGGAATGCGAATATCATTGTGCCAGAAGTCCACCGATCCCTTCTCATAAATTCTGCGAGAACATTATGCGGTTGCGTTCACCTGATCCTACGGCGAAGAATTTTCATGAAACCCAGAAAGAGAAATCCGATGATCAATGATAAGCGTGAATGCACCTTAAGCCAAGAGATTAATTATGAAATACATTATTAATGATTATTTCCTGATAGGTTCGCTTGGAGAGTATAGGAGCGGAGGACATCGTCGATGGAAACCCTAGGTTGATACTGGGTCTCATATGGACGATCATTTTGAGGTTCCAAATTCAGGAGATCGAGATCGATGTGGACGAAGAAAATGATAGCAGCGAGAAGAAGTCAGCCAAAGATGCTTTGTTGTTATGGTGTCAGAGGAAGACCAATGGATACCCTGGTGTCAACATCCAAGATTTCACTGGTATTTCTACTAAAATATAAAATTTATCACAAAGGCTTAGATGTGACCGTTGTGCTAAAATACTTAAAGAATAAGGACCTTGAAAATTTTTAATTACACGAAATTTAATTGTAGGGTCCTGGAGGAGCGGTCTGGGTTTCAACGCCCTCATCCACGCCCACCGTCCAGACTTGGTGGAGTGGTCCGAGCTGCAGCAGAATAAGAATATCGACAACCTCAATTATGCCTTCGACGTGGCGAACTCGGAACTCGGAATACCGAGACTGTTGGACGCCGAGGACGTGGACACAGCTCGGCCGGATGAGAAATCCATCATCACTTACGTCGCCTCTTATTACCACACCTTCGCCAGGATGAAGAACGAGATCAAAAGTGGCAAGCGAATCGCGAATGTACGTCGATTTATCCCGAGTAGCGTCGTTAAAACTTGCTCATTTGTCTGTTTAATGTTTCCAGATTGTGGGGCAAATGATGGACGCGGACAAAATGAAGATTCATTACGAAAAGCTTACGACGGACTTGTTAGAGTGGATCAAGATGAAAATCGAGGTGCTAGAAAACAGAAACTTTCCCAACTCTCTAGAGGGCATTCAACGGGAACTGTTAGCCTTCAAGCAGTATAGAACCGTGGAGAAACCGCCGAAATACAAGGAACGTTCCGAAATAGAGGCCTTGTATTTTCACATAAACACGCAATTAAAGTCCTTGAATCAGCCCGCGTTCACACCGCAAGAGGGCCAATTAGTGCACGATATCGAAAGGAACTGGGTGGAATTGGAACGAGCGGAGCATCGCAGGGAAGTGGCTCTCAGAACCGAGCTGCTGCGACAAGAGAGACTAGAACAATTGAACTACAAGTTCGAGAGGAAGAGCGTCCTCCGAGAAGGCTATCTCAAGGAGATGATTCAGGTGTTGACGGACCCGAGATACGGTAGCAATTTGGCGCAGGTGGACGCCACGGTGAAGAAACACGAGGCCATCAGCGCGGACATCTTAGCGCGAGAAGAACGCTTCCACGATTTGACGAATATGTCGGAGGAGCTCGTCAGAGAGAACTACCATGGCCTCGAGCGGGTACGAGTGAGGGAACAGGAAGTGTTGCAGAGGTGGAAGGAGCTTCTGGCCCTTCTGGATCACCACAAGTCCAACTTGGTTGCCCTCAGCTTCCTCATGAGCCTCATGCGCGAGATCGACACGACCCTGGCCTCGATTCAGGAGCTGCAATTGAACTTCCAGAGCACCGACGTTGGTCCACATTTGCTGGGAGTCGAGGATCTGCTGCAGAAGCACAGCCTGCAGGAGCTGCAGGTGACTGCTCTTGGAGAGACGCAGAGGAGGCTGGGTAGACAAGCGGCTCAGCACTTGGCACAGCCTCAGAGCAAGGAGGTACCTCTTCTGCAACAGAAGTTGGAGATGTTGAACCGCGCGTATGATGATCTGGTGGAGTACAGCAAGGAACGCAAGGCTCGTCTGGAGGACGCCAGGAACTTCTTCCACTTCCTGCAGGATCACGAGGACGAGGAATCCTGGCTGATCGAGAAGCAGCGGATCTGCAAGGCTGGAATATCCGCGAAGGACTTGAGAGCTGTAATCTCGTTGCAGCAGAAACACAAAGCTCTGCAGGACGAGATGAAAGTACGGAGGCCGAAGTCTGAACAGCTGTGCGACGCTGGACGCAAACTGATTGCCGATAATCACCCATCGTCCTTAGAAATACAGAATCGCATCGACTCTTTGCAAGAACACTGGAAGGTCCTGGAGGAGTTGGCGGCACTCAGGAAGAAGCAGTTAGATGACGCGGCAGAAGCTTTTCAATTTTATGCGGACGCGAACGAAGCGGATTCCTGGATGAACGAGAAGATGGCCCTTGTGGCGTCCGAAGACTATGGAGTAGATGAACCTAGCGCTCAAGCGCTTTTGCAAAGGCATAAGGACCTGGAGGGAGAGCTGAATGCTTACAAAGGTGACGTGCAGTCGCTCAACATGCAAGCCGAGAAGCTTATTAAGTCCGGGATTTCAACTTTGGAGCTGTCTGCTGATCCAGAACCGGTTGCGGAGCTGGAACAGGAAGAGTGGAGTAAGTTTTTGCATCGTATTACGATAAAATGTAACTTTCCTTTTCAGAATAAAGCGTAATGATCATTTTCTTCTTATTAGGTAAAGAGATAAGATTGGTTCCGCAAGACGAGTGGGTGGACGAAGTCGTGGAGAGGTTGGAGCCCAAAACCGTCCTCGAAGAGAGACTGGTACCGCAAGTAAAAAGTTTATACCCGTTCAGTGGGCAGGGTATGCATATGGTCAAAGGTGAAGTGATGTTCTTGTTGAACAAGACAAACCCAGACTGGTGGAGCGTCAGAAAAGCTGACGGCACCGATGGTTTCGTACCAGCCAACTATGTCCGTGAAATCGAGCCTAAAGTCATACAGGTTCAAGTGAGGAGACCGGAAAAGGTCAGGGTAACGCAGAGAGTGAAGAAGACGAAGATGGTGAAGCAATTAGTTCCTGTTAGAAGAGTCAAGTCTATAAAGTCGACGGTCAAACCGATTAAGAGGAAAACTGCCTCTGACGGAGACAGCGTGGAAAAACGACAGAAGAAGATTAATGATACTTACAGCGAGCTTCAAGAATTGGCACTGAAGCGGCATGCGTTGTTAGAAGACGCCATACGTCTTTATGGCTTCTACCGCGAATGCGACGACTTCGAGAAGTGGATCAAGGATAAAGAGAAGATGTTAAGAGCCGACGAGGTGACGTTGAAACGCGAAAACGTAGAGACAGCGAAGAGGAAGTACGAGAAGTTCTTGACGGACCTCTCAGCCTCAGGAAAACGCGTCGAAGCTATTGATGCTGCGGTCGACGAGTTCGTCAGGCAGGGTCACAGTCAGCTGGACAAGGTGAAAGCTAGACAAAGGCACATTCATCAACTTTGGGACCATCTGAATTGGTTGAAAGCGCAAAAGGAAAAGAGCTTGGAAGGAGCCTCGAGTGTGGAACTGTTCAACAGGACTTGCGACGAGGCTCATGATTGGATGTTAGAAAAAATCACGCAATTAGACACTGCAGAACTGGGACCAGATCTAAAAACAGTTCAAGCTTTACAGCGACGACATCAGCACTTGGAGAGAGAGTTAGCACCAGTCGAAGAAAAAGTATGAACTCAAACAACTCCAATTATTATTTGAACTATTATTATTTCCAAAGATGTCATATTAATATCTTCTATTTCAGGTACGTAAGGTAAACCTATTAGCAAACAGCGTGAAGAGTTCGTACCCTCACGAGCTAAACAACGTGAATGCCAGACAAAATGAGATCAAAGAACTCTGGAATCAAGTCCAGACAAAAGCCAAGGAGCGTAGGTCCAGACTAGAGGACGCGGTAGGCCAGCAGATTTTCATGAACAGCTCGAAAAATTTAATCAACTGGGCTGCCGACGTGCAAGAGATGATGAAGGTCGAAGAACCTGTTAGGGATGTTGCAACCGCAGAGCAACTCAGGAAACAGCACATGGAACTCGGAGAAGATATACGAACGCGAGAGGACGAGTGAGTATCATGTTTCCCGCGACTCTTGTTAGTGAACCATGTAAATTATTCATGCATGCATTTCTTTAGGTTTCGAGAAGTTGAAGAGCTTGGAAATCAATTGCTGCACCGTAATCCGACTCTGGTGGATGTTAGCGAACGTTTAGACAAGTTGCGCGGTTTGTATCAAGCTGTAACCTCGGACTGGGTAGCAAAGGAAGCTTGGCTGCAGCAGTGTCTGGAGCTGCAACAATTTAATCGCGAGGCGGATCAAATAGAAGCGACTACTAGTTCCCATGAAGCGTTCCTGGACTTCACCGACCTGGGAGAATCTCTGGATGACGTTGAAGCTTTGTTAAAACAGCACGAGAAGTTTGAGAACACTCTCCACGCGCAGGACGATCGACTGAAAGCGTTCAGCGACACTGCCGATAAATTGATCGCTCAGAACCATTACGACAAGGACTAGTAAGTATCCTGAAGCTTCTCCGAGCTTCTAATTCTATCTCTAATTTGTAAATAAATTTTAACAGCATCAACGATAGAAGAAACCAAGTTCTGGCGAGAAGAATGGCGGTCAAAGACGCTGCGCAGCGTCGTCGGGCAGCGTTGAAGGCATCAGAACACTATCAGCAATTCTCAGCCGAGGTGGATGACCTCCGAGATTGGTTGGGCGACAAAATGAAAACTGCGTCCGACGAGAGTTACCGTGACTTAAACAATCTCGAACGAAAGCTACAGAAGCACGAGGCGTTCGAAAGGGAATTGAGAGCTAACGAAGGACAGTTGAGGGCAGTGAACAAGGCTGGCAAAGCCTTAATATCTGAAGAGAATTATAGATCAGACGACGTGGGAAAGACGTTGAAGGAACTGAATGATCAGTGGGATAGGCTGGTAGCTTTGTCTTTGGAGAAAGGTCGAAGGTTGAGACAAGCTGCCTGCCAGCATGGTTACAACCGTACCATGGAAGATGCCAGGCTGAAGTTAGAAGAAATTGAAAACTGCTTACAGAGCAAACAAGTTGGAATCGATCTGAGAAGTTGTAAGGAGCTGCTGAAGAAGCATCAGACGCTTGAAAGCGACATGTGTCAGTGGGAACAGAAGGTGGATGATCTTGTCGCCATGGGTGAAGAAATGGCGCATGAAGGACATTTCGATGCTGCGAATATATTGAAAGCCAGTCAAGCGACGCAAAGAAAGTACGTATCATATGTCATAAGAAATGTTATCATCTTTAATATCCCACTTTATTGCTCTGCAGGTTCCGTAGCTTGAAGGAGCCAGCGAAGAGAAGACGAGAAGCTTTAGAAGAAAGCTTGCGATTCCATAAATTTGGTTTTGAATTGGACGCCGAGCTGCAGTGGATTAAGGATCATCTTCCTCAAGCGTCCTCAACTACGCTTGGACAGAATTTGCATCAAGCTCAAACCTTGCATAAGAAACACAAGAAACTTGAAGCTGAAATTGCAGGTCATCAACCTATGATAGACAAAACTTTGGCTTCTGGACAGACTTTGATCGATCAGGCTCATCCGGAGAAGAAGAAGGTAAAATTTATATCACACGATTTGAAGATGTTTTCAGGGAAAAATGCACTTCTTTATTTATTGTTCTTACACGTCACTGGTGAAGTTAAAATAAACGTTTGTAATTTTTGTACAGTTGGGACTGTTACAAGAGTATTGGGTCTGTAGAGGTAAGGTCGGCACAGATGCATGAATAGTGTTGTCTTATTTAAGAAATAACATAAGCGTCAAATTATGAAGAACGATACTTCAAGAGCGCAGTGTACCTTCGGTGTCTTAAAATATTTTTTAATGCATGCATGTGCTTGACTTACATCGATCTTTTCAAACAAGATTATTTACAGAGTTATTTTTTACACATGTTATTTTTTATTACGATCACTTTATATTAACAGGATTTTCGTTTTAGAAATGGAGACCTATTTGTTATGTTTTCTTTGTCAGTGCTAATAACATATTTTCTCCTGCACCTGTTTTATTTAATGTAATTATACGTTTGTATAGATACGAGAATTGTGTGATGTGCTTGACGAAGCATGGAGGGACCTGCAAGAAAAAGCCGCAGAGCGAAGCAAGGTTCTAGATTTATCACTGAAGGCGCAGGAGTTCTTCTTCGAGGCGGGAGAAGTTGAAAGTTGGTTGAACGAAAAGAATGACGTTCTCAGTTCCACTGATTATGGCAGGGACCGTGATGCCGCAACAAAATTGCTGACCAAACACAAGGTACATTCACTTTCGCATCATTAAGGAGGATGATGTCAAGTAAATTTATTTGAAAATAATTAATGTTCCAGGCGGTTGAACTAGAGCTGGACACTTACAACGGTATCATAACTGAGATGGGACACACAGCGTCTGTAATGATTAATGCTAAACACCCTGACAGCAAAGCGATAGCGAACAAGCAACAAGCGATTGCTCAGCAAATGCGCGCTCTGCAAAGATTGGCGACGGTGAGACAGCAACGTTTGATGGAGAGTATGTACCGGCACGAGTACTTTTTGGAGAGCAGAGAGTTAGAACAATGGATCAAGGAACAAGAACAAGCCGCCGCCTCTGAAGACTATGGTCAAGACTATGAACACCTGCTGATACTGCAAGCTAAATTCAATGATTTCAAACATAGGATAGAAGCTGGTTCCGAACGATTCAACCAGTGCGAAGAGTTGGCTAGAAAATTGATAGCTAATGAGAGCCCTTATATTCAAGACATTGAGAAACGACAGGAACAGTTAGGGTAAGGTTTAAGAACAATTGTAATGAATATGTATATAAGTTGGACTTAGAATGTACTTGGTTCAGGGCACTTTCAAACTCATTCACTAAATGCATGTTCAATTCTTTTGAACCTAGTATCTTCAATAGTGTATTGCTAATGTAATCTATAATAAGAAATAGAGGTGTATGAATTAGTCAGAAGAGTAGGATGGTATTAGGGGATGATACTGGTGCTGGGTTACTAACAGTATTTTTGTATATATATTTAACGCAGACCGGACGATGATGACCCTGTAAGTCAGGTGCAGAGACAGCATGCCGCAATGAAGTAAGTGTTGTAGAAATCTAGCTGTGTTTAATTCTGTGGAATGCATTATATGAATTGTGTTGCCTATTACACGTGATGTACAAACTAACCAAATCTTTATTACTCTATTAGGGAATCCTGGCAACATCTTCTTGGCCTTATTCGAAACCGCGAGCAAAGGTTGCAGGCTGCAGGGGAAATCCACAGATTCCATCGCGACGTCGCGGAAGCTTTATCCCGCATACAAGAGAAGGAAGCAGCTTTACCGGAAGACCTAGGACGCGATCTGAACTCCGTCCTGGCGTTAATCAGACGTCACGAAGGTTTCGAGAACGATCTAGTCGCCTTAGAAGCGCAACTTCAAGTCTTAGTCGAAGATGCATCGAGGTTGCAGGCTCACTATCCAGGAAACAACGCGGTGCACATTGATCAGCAGCAACAGATCGTCGTGGCTCACTGGGAAGAACTGAAGGAAAGATCAGCTCATAGAAGAGATCAGTTACAAGCAAGTTGCGACTTGCAACGATTCCTCACTCAGGTCAGAGATTTGATGAACTGGGCGGCTGGACTTCGCGCTACGATGTCGACGGAGGACAAAGTGAGAGACGCGGCAAGTGCGCAGATTCTGAAGGCAGAGCACGAGGCTTTGAAAGGAGAAATCGAAGCGAGAGAAGACAGCTTCAGTTCCGTTCTGGATCTGGGTGAAGCCATGGTTCAAACCGGTCATTACGCTGCCTTAGAGGTGGAAGAGAAGTGCAATCAGCTGCTCGATGAAAGGCAGAAGCTGCACACCGCCTGGCAGCAGAAAAAGATTCACTTGGATCAACTGATAGATTTACACTTCTTCCTGCGAGATGCCAAACAGTTGGATAACTTATCCTCTACTCAAGAAGCTGCACTCAGCGGCGACAACTTCGGAGACTCCGTCGAAGAAGTAGACGCGCAAGTGAAGAAGCACAACGAATTCGAGAAGCTACTTGTAACGCAAGAGGAGAAGCTGACAGCTCTGCAGGAACACGGAGACAAGCTTCTAGCGCAGAATCACTTTGATTCGCCCACGATTGCGAAAAGGTTGAGCGAAGTTGTACAGAGACGAGCTAGAATTCGCACTCTGTGTGACGCGCGAAGAAAGAGACTGGAAGCTGGTTTGTTACACGCGCAGTTTGTCAGAGATGTCGCGGAAGCGGAATCCTGGATCGGTGAGAAGCAGAAGAAACTCGAGGCTGAAGCGTCCAAAGGAGAAGTGTCCAGTTTGGAAGACAAGATCAAGAAGTTACAGAAGCACCAAGCGTTCCAGGCAGAACTAGCAGCGAATCAAAGCAGAATAGAAGAAATCAAGGCCAAAGGCGAGACGCTGCTCACACAGAAGCACCCAGCAAGCAACGAAATCCGTCAGCAACTGGAACACCTGCACGCGTCCTGGAGAAGGCTGCTGCTGGAATCTGGTAATCGTGGCAGGGGCCTTGAAGAAGCGCAGGACATCCTAGAATTCAACAACCAGGTAGAAAAGATTGAGGCATGGATACGAGACAAGGAAATGATGGTGCAAGCAGGAGACACCGGAAAGGACTACGAACACTGTCTCAGTCTCCAAAGAAAACTCGACGATGTGGACAGTGATATGAGAGTGGACGACTCCAGGATCAAGGCTATCAATGCTCTAGCAGACAAACTGATCAAACAAGGTAGGGACAACGAGTCCAAGGCTATTCAACAGCGCCGTGACAATTTCAATAATAAATGGAAAGGTCTGCAAGGAGCACTGAGCGCCTATAGGGAGACACTCGCTGGAGCTTTGGAGATTCATCTGTTCAACAGAGACATAGATGACACGAGTCAGAGAGTCATTGAAAAGTCAGTCGCCATGAACACCACTGACGTAGGCAAGGACCTGCCTGCTGTTGAACATCTCCAAAGGAAGCAGGAGGCGATGGAGAGAGACATGACCGCCATAGAAGGCAAACTGAAAGAGCACAAGGCGGAAGCTCGAGAACTGTCGCAGAAGTATCCGGACAAGGCACCACAAATCAACGGAATATTGTCAGAACTTCAGTCTAACTGGGACGACCTTCAACGCCTTACTCAGCACCGTCGTAAAGCTCTGAATCTAGCTTACACCTTGCGCAAGTTCCAGGCTGACTTACACGAACTGGAGCTGTGGGTAGCGGACACCATTAAGCGTATGGACGAGTCTGAGCCTCCGACAACTATATCCGAAGCTGAAGCTCTGCTGGAACTTCATCAGGAGAGAAAGGCAGAGATCGACGGTAGACAAGACACGTTTAAAGCTCTGAAGGAACACGGTCAGAAGCTCCTCGCGATCAACGAGGACGTAGAAGATAATCTGGAACACTTGGAAGATATTAGACAGGGTCTAATCAACGCATGGGAGACCAGGAGGCAAAAGTTGACACAGGCGCATCAACTGCAGTTGTTCAAGGAGCAGGCTGACCAAGCTGACAGCTGGCTGGCAACGAAGGAAGCGTTTCTTAACAACGACGACCTTGGCGAGTCCCTCTCCGGCGTCGAAGCCTTGCTGCGCAAGCATGAGGAGTTCGAAAAGATGTTAGTCTCCCAACTGGGTCGCATCGAAGAGTTAGAGAAGTTCGCGAATGAGATCTTGTCTGGGGAGCATGCGGACGCAAGCATCATAAAGCAGCGGTTGGCATCAGTTTGTGCTAGAAGGGACAGATTGCAGAATAGTGCGAGAGCCAGAAGGAAGAAGCTGCTGGAGAGTCATCATTTGCACCAGTTCCTCAGGAACATATACGAAGTCGAAGGCTGGCTGCATCAGAAGCAACAGGTAGCTAGCGACGAGAACTACAGGGACTCTTCGAATCTGCAGAGCAAGATTCAGAAACACGCTGCCTTTGAGAGCGAGTTGATGGCCAACAAGGGAAGAGTTGCGGCAGTGATCAATGAAGGTGAGGCCCTGATTGAAGAGAACCACTACGCTGCGAACAGCATACAAGAACGCTTGGATGAACTGGAAGCAGAATGGCGTTTACTTCAAGGGACAAGTGAGCTGAAGAAGAACAGGTTGAACGATGCTTACCAGGCTCTACTCTTCGGACGTACCCTGGACGAGTTTGAGGCCTGGATGGACGAGGTAGAAACTCAACTACAATCAGAGGACCATGGAAAAGACTTGTCCAGCGTCGCCAATTTGCTGAAGAGGCACACCAACTTGGAGAACGATGTCCTGGGCCACAACGAAGCTTGCGAATCCATCAAGGAAACAGCGACCAGCTTCCAGAAGTCCAACCACTTCATGTGTGACGAGATACAAGAAAGAGCCATGGTCACTATAAACAGGTACCACAGTCTGCAGGAGCCGATGCAGATACGAAGAGACAATCTAGAAGACGCGAAGTTGTTGCACCAGTTTGCACGAGACGTTGAAGACGAGCTACACTGGCTGTCCGAGAAGGAGCCTCTGGCTGCCAGCAACGACCTAGGCAGTTCCTTGACTACCGTGCAAAGACTGCAGAAGAAGCACCAAGGACTGGAGGCGGAACTGATCTCGAGGGAGCCTGTGGTAGCTTCTTTAATTAGCAGAGCCACCGTTATGGTGAGAAGCGGACACTTCGCGTCGGAGAAGATTGAAAAGCTGTCGCAGGAGCTGCAGGAGAAACTTGCGCACCTTAGGGACCTAGCTAGCGTTCGCAAACTGCGTCTGCTGGATGCTGTTGAGTCACAGATGTTCTACGCCGAGGCTGCAGAGTCTGAACAGTGGATAAAGGAGAAGCATCCACAGCTAACTTCCACGGACTACGGGAAAGACGAAGACTCCGTGCAGTCCTTGCTGAAGAAACTGGAAGAAATAGAGCGGGATCTTATCGGGTTTGAAAAGAACATTGAGAACTTGAGGAAGCTTTCGCAGGGTTTGATAGAGAGGCACCACTTTGATAGCAAGAACATCACGCAAAAACAGTCGGACATAGAGCAGAAGTTCAAGGAATTGCAGAAGCTGAAGGATCATCGGTTCCAGCGCCTGCGTGAAAGCGAGAAGTTCTTCAAGTTCATCAGGCAAGCGGACGAGGTCATCGAATGGATCGGAGATCAGACGACGGTCGCCGCTTCGGAAGACTATGGTCGCGACGTGGAACATGTGGAGCTTCTCATCCAGATCTTCGACAACTTCTTGGCCAGTTTGACCACCAGTGAAGGTCGAGTATCAGGCGTGTTGGAGAACGGACAGAAATTGATTGAAGAAAACAATCCGGAGAAGAGTAAAATACTGATGAAGATCGAGGAGACGAAGCAGCAGTGGGATGACCTTAAGGAGCTAGCGCATGCACGACAGGAGGCGTTGGCCGGAGCGAAACAGGTGCACATGTTTGATAGAACAGCGGATGAAACTATTTCGTGGATCCAAGAGAAAGAGGCTGCTCTCAGCTCTGACGGCTATGGTCACGATTTGGAGACCATTCAAGCTCTAGTGAGGAAGCATCAAGGATTTGAGACTGATTTGGGTGCTGTGAAAGAGCAGGTATGTTTAGGGCCTCCGCTTGAATTTGATAGAACACTAATTGATTCTTGATATTTCAGGTCGAGTCGCTTATGGAAGAAGCCTCAAGATTAATAGAGCTATTCCCGGATGCCCGCATCCACATTGATGTGAAGCACCAAGAAGCTGAGGCAGCATGGAACGAGTTGCTGGAGAAAGCGGCTCAGAGAAGAAGCAAGCTGGCGCAAGCAGAACAACTGCAGTCGTACTTGGGCGAATACAGAGACTTGTTGTCTTGGATAAACGAGATGGTAGCGAAAGTAACAGCTCCAGAGTTGGCTCGCGACGTGCCAGGTGCCGAGGCATTGATTTCGAGGCACAACGAGTACAAAGCAGAGATTGAGACGCGTAACGAGGCCTTCGAGAAGTTTTACAAAACTGGCCAGGAGTTGATAGAAGAAGGCCACTTTTTGGGTAAGGAGATCGAGGACAAGATATCCGTTTTACAACAAAGGCAACAGTTCTTGAAAGACACCTGGGAGCAAAGAAGACATATCTACGAGCAGAACTTGGATACTCAGTTGTTCAAGCGAGAAGCTGAGACTTTGGAGAACTGGATCGTGAGCAGAGAGCCTATGCTGCACGACGGGAAGTTGGGTGAAAGTATTCCGCAAGTGGAAGAGCTGATAAGGAAACATGAAGACTTCGAGAAGACCATCGAGGCACAGGAAGAGAGGTTCAATGCGCTTCAACGCATAACCATGCTAGAGGAAGCGTTCCAGAAACAACAGGAAGCGGAGATGGCGGCTAGGCAGGCGGAGAGGGAGAGAGTGGAACGTGCTCGCCTTGAAGAACGAAAGCGCAAGGAAGTTCAGAGGATAACGGAAGAGAGAAAGCGCGAAGAGGAACGCAGGCGATTGCTGGATAGTCCTCATCGAACCATGCACGATGAAGTGAACGGAACGTCGGACGAACACGAATCCATCAATAAATTGTCACCGCTGAAGACAGCCAACGCTCCAGAGAACTTGGATTCAACTCCGATTCAGAAGACACACGGCATATCGCACGTGTTTGGTGAGAAACTGAGGAGAACCACTCCTGATATTAAAAGAGCTGAAAGCATGAAGGTAGACACGAAGAAGCCGAAGAGGACGCCTAGCTTCACCACCAGGAGAAGAACTCAGAGCTTCAGGAAGCTCCAGAGGATGGAGAACATGGATGCGCTGCCACCAGTGGAGATTCAAGGCTTCTTGGAAAGGAAACACGAGCTTCAGAGCGCCGGCAAGAAGGCGGCCGTGCGTTCCTGGAAACAATATTACACGGTACTGTGTGGACAACTTCTCTGTTTCTTCAAGGACACCGAGGACTTCTCGCTGAGCAAAGCAGCCACTGCTCCCATCACCATCTTCAACGCCATATGCGAGAAAGCTAACGACTACACGAAAAAGAAGAACGTGTTCAGACTGAAATGTACAGACGGGTCAGAATTCCTGTTCCTAGCTCCTAGTCAACAGGAGATGGAGGACTGGGTCAATAAGATATCGTTCCACGCCAAATTACCTCCTAGCTTGCAGTTATTAAGTTACGACGAGTCGCAGAAAGAAGGCCTACAGAGACTGCAAAACGTGTCTATAGATCATGCTGATGACAACGTTTCGACTGGCAGTAGCCACGCCTCGACCCCTGAATTGGAACGAAAGAACTCGGTGATCAGACGCGATCTGTCGAACCAACATTCCCCCAGCAGCGTGCAGATAGAGTTCCTCCAGATGCACCGGCAGAATCAACAGAAACGCGACCCGCAGAATAACACGGAGTTCATAGCTTCTCAGAGGAATGAACCACCTCAAACGCAGACGGAGTTTCTGCAAATGCACAGACAGCAGCAACTGTTGGCGCAGCAGCAGCAGTTGATACAACAAGAACAACTGGCGAGTCAGAGAGACTCCGGGGACAAACCACCCATCCCGCCAAGAGGAGCTCCTCCTCCCATTCCCATGAGGTCACCCAGCTCTGAAGCTCTGCCTCAGTATAGACGCGAAGGTACATTGATTTGATAATTAAAATAGTTATCTTCAGAGAAATGGAATTGTACAAACATGTAAGATCATAGATGAAATGTTCACAGACACGGAACACGTGCAAGGACGATCCGGTTTTTATCAGCAACGTAGCGCTACGTTGAACCATAACGGATCTGGCCAGTATCCATCGAATGCAACTTGGCATAGGCAAAGTAGCGTAGATCTCAGTACGCAACATCAAGGTATAATAAATACTGTTAGGGAACCACAGTAATAATGTATGTGTACGCGTAGAGTATCCCTTTTTCATTGGATGTTTAAGAACTCATGGTTGTTTTGTAGAATTAGCACCCCCTTTGCCATCAAGCGCCCCTCCACCAAACAGAATGGCTCAGTGGAGTACTCCTCATGATCCTGGTTAGTCATCGTCAGCTGTTTGTGTTGTCTTTCGCAGTGTTCATTTTTGCATGCTATTTGTCAGTTTTATCCACTTCTCCTAAGTTCTCCAGTTGTAAATTAAAGATGGTTTTATGGATGAATAGTTATTGTAAGCAATTAACCTGAAAATAATTTTGGAAAACAATTTCTTCTGTTACAGCTTATGGAAATGTTCCGGTAACTATTAGACAGGTAAATAGATAAGTTCTTTGCCTATTAAAATTTTTGGCTAATGTACTTATTTTAAAATATCTTTTGTGGACATTGTAGGGTGTGCAGCAGAATAATTCATTTACCGGTAGACCAGTTTCTTTGCCACCGTATGTGGCGCCACCAGCGGTTCCACAGAACGCTCAAAATATTACGGTAGTAGACGGTAGGAGAGCCAGCGAAAGTGGATCAGAAAGTGAACACAGCGTGGGTAATAATCGTAAGGATCGCGATTATAAGCGGAGTTCTGTTTTGAGCAATCTATTTGGTAGACGCAAGAAACCCCAATCGTAACCCCATTGAAAACGAAGTGAAAGGCGTACAGATCTTCATGAAATGTGGCAAACACGATGTAAAGTTCCTTCGAAAATGTTAGGAAGGACGCGTGCCTATCCTTGCTGCATAGTATATTAACTCGTGTAAATTATTTTTATGTACTATACAAGTTTTACTCGAATAGATATACTTATATTCACGTTAATAGCGTGATCCGCGTTGAGTTGGCCACGTAAAAAAGAACTAACATTACAATTATTTCAGTTGAATTAATTTAAAAGCATCTTTTGATAAATACATGTATTTTTTTATTACTGTAATTATGCCCATAAATGTCAATTTTTGTTTCTACGGTATAAGATTAATCTTTTACGAGTTCTGTAACATGATCAACTCAAACATTAGAGAAAAGCTTGCATTTTTGTATTTTTTAGTTTTTACAGTGTTCATATATACCTGATGTGTCAGGAATTGAAAAGCATCGTCAGAAAATTGTTAAAGAAATGCAACATATTGATTATATAACAAAAAATGAATTATATACAATGAAAATGAATTCACTGTTACTACGATTGTTAAATTGTTTCTCTTTAAATGCACCGTAAAGCTACAAAGGGAAGGATTATGTTAGAATTATGCCTTACACGCGATGTTAATGAATTTATTTAAAGTGTACCTGACTTTAAGAGAAGTGTTGAGGAACATGCGAATACATGAATAATGTACGGTTTAAGTTTATAGATGTCATAATATATGTTGCAAATATTATATATTTGAGAACATCTATCCGGGACCAATGACCCTATAATGTATTAAAGTATCAGCAATATGTACACATGTTCAAGAGAAACAAAATTACATGTTTCTCAAATATTATATCTTTTTTTTTCTACAACATTACATTGTGTAAAGTGTATTTAATACATAAAGAATAATAATGTATTATGTAGCCTTGTCGGTACTATTCTGTAGTTACATAGTCTTTTCTGCGATAGGGAGCCGAGAGTTAAAGATTAAATAAATAAGAAAGAAATGTGAACTCTTATTATTTTAAAAAATGCTAGATCCACTTCAAGGCTTCATAACCTCTTGTGCTATAAAACAATTTTATTTGACAGTATTTATACTAATGGTAAGTACAACTATTAAGACTCTATGTTACAAAGGTGTTACAAATACTTAACAGAGAGATCAACTTTGCTTTGTATATCCTCAAATCTCTTTGTCTAAAACTTAAATGCAACAATGATAACAACAAAAGAGTTAACCTTGATAATAAAATTCTTAAGTAGCAATCATTGAACTAAACACTAGCAACATTTTCACATATGTACAATTTTAATACAAAACTATGACAATGTCATACTTGAGCTCACTGTGAAGAGCATCAAGATCTATCTTCGTTTAAAGATGTCTTCTCTCTCAAAGAGCACCGTGCTCTATGCCTTTCGTCAGCTTGCGAAAAGGCAGGCAAGGAACAAGACATACAGTTCAATGTCAGTCGTCAACGACCGTCATGCCAATGAACACGTTAACAGTTACACAATAGTCGGTGGTTGAAGAACAGCTGGCGCTCGCCTGACTTTCAAAGCTTCAGGACTCATAGTCCGCACCTGTTTCGCGATCTGATCATAGTCATACGTGACAGCCAGCCCGTCCGAGTTCCCTTTCCTCCCAAAACCCTTGCTCTGCGAGTTAATATTCTTCTGCCTTTCGGTCGGCGTCGTATTGCTATAAAACGCGTCCGCCGCGATGCTACCCTCCTCCTCTTCCTGGCTGTACCGACGGTTCTTCAGTCTCAGCAGAAAGTACACAGCGGTCGTTATCAGAAGAAGAAGAAACAGCAAACCAACAGCAGCGGCTGCCGCGATCACCCTCATCTCCGTCGAGTCTCGGACGAGCAATTTGACGTTGGTCGAATCTCTACCCTTCTCGCTCTCCACCAGAAGAGTGTAGATCCGCGCATCCTCCTTTTGGAGATCCTTGATCAGCAACTTCGCCCAGTAGCAGTTCGTCAGCATCTCGTTCTCCTTGATGTGCTCCAGCGGGAGGGCCTCGTACTTCGGATGAATATTCTCTCCTGAAGAATTTGATTGAGAATAAAAATGAAGTGGATTGTAATAAATGATTCTAATAAAGTGAATTGTATCTCGTACCTGCCCTGATGTGCGAGCTTCCCCACTGCCAAGCAACGAGTCTAGGCGGCGGCCTCGAACAAAAGCGAGACTTAAGCACATGTTCGGCTTCCCCGGTCCATCCCAAGGATTCGTAGAAACCCTTTTCCCCGGAAGCAGGTCTCGCCTGAATCTCAGGTGGGCCGGTTACGTGGAGCATATAACGAGCCTCGCTGGGCATTTCTCTCCGCACTCCATTAATCACGTTGAACGCCACGCATCGATATTCCCCCTCGTCGGACCACATCACGTTCTCCAAACGCAGGCGTTTACCGCCGTCCTTGTTCTGCAGGGGATTCTCGATGGTATCGGTCACGCCGCCTCGAAGGTGCACCCATCTGTACTGAGCCGGTGGGTTCGCCTCGAAGTCGTCGCACTCAAAGGGCTCCAAACTAGTTCCGAGAAGAGTGGTCTCTTCCAGCTTCTTCAGCGTTTCGTTGATAGTTCTGTCCACTTTCGGTCGGGGCCCGTCTACAGATAAAATTACCGGTTAAGGAATTTCAACTGTAATGTTAGCTATGCTTGAAGATTTCACTATGAAGAGAAACCTCGAAAGTCAATTGCTAACAGACAAATTGACGTTCGACGACTATTATTCCGAGCATTCCTGAAAACTGTTATGACCGAAGAAAGTCGTTCAATGAACACGGTCGAAAAGTCAAGATACGAACATTGTACGTCCAGCCTGTAGTTAGCCGCGGTGCTTTCACCGATAACGTTGACCGCCTTGCAAGAATAGAGACCGGCGTCGTTTCTCTTGACCGGCTCGAATCTCAGCTCGGAGCCCGCCGACGTGCTGTTCTGCTGCGTTCTGTTTAACATCAACGATACCACGTTGCTCGTTACAGTGATGGGAGCTGAATCCTTGAACCACTTGATCGTTCCGCTGGGATTGCTGTCCGCGAAGCATTTCAGGCTCATAAAACTCGCCGAATCCTCCAGAGCCGCCACCAGCAGACGCGGCTTCGTCTCCAGCCTCACCTCAGGCGAATCTGAAATTCGTCATGCTATCATAACCGAAAGAATCTTAATTCGTGATGAATCGTTTTTTGATGGACGATCAAAGTATCTAGGAACCCATTAGGGGAATCCATTAGGTCCTTGCGAGCTTCGAATACTTTTGGGAAGAAGTCTCAAGGTCCACTAGATTTAAAATGGCGGATCTCTTAAGACTTATTGTTTTATTTTTTTAAACTTGTTAAGAAATTTTTGGAAGAATGGCTACTTTTGTCTTAGGCAGTTTGCGTATCAAATTTATTTATTTTTTTATTTTAATTCAAATTTAAATATAGGCAACTATGAATCTGTAGACCTAATTAAATTTAGCTATTGAAGTAGCTGATTTTTTACTCCTTCCACTTATTGTCAGATTTCCATTTTGATACCATTTGGGTGTTGTCAGCAGATGTCTATTTTAACAGTAAGACCACAATCTATTTCTATCGGAATCGAACGTGAATTGTAGCGTTCCGAACAAAAGTATGCAAAATATACATACAATGCACATCCAGTCGTGTTTCCGCAGAAGCTGGAACGACGCTGGACGGATGGATCGTGATACATCGAATCGGTAGACCATGGTTCTCTCTTTGTCCACGGACTCGGAGGAGACTGTGGGCTGCCCAGGTTTTAGGGCTGTCTACTTCCGTCGCGTTCGTTTGCTCCCTTAAGGGCTCCACTTCGTTTCCTCCTATGTACCTGTGCAAATAACAATTCATTAAATTGTTGCAAACAACATAAATAATAATTCAAACACTTTTTAACTCTTTATACTTCTTAATATTTTTTACCTATCAGCTCTGGAATTTATAAAATGTATTAATATAGCAGTTCTTGAGAAAATGTATCACAACAGTATGGAGTATGAGACAAATATATTTTTAATTTATTTTAAGTAATAAATTCATGAAAAAATATTAAGCTAGACTGTTTATGAGTTCCAAGAGAATTATCTGTAAATTGTAAGAGAAATGAAAAAATATTAAACCAAACTGTTCATGAGTTCCAAGAGAATTATCTATAAATTGTAAAAGAAATGAAAAAATATTTATTGAGTCTATTTATGAGCTCCAAGAGAAATATATGATAAGCCACATTCAACACTGAAGTACAAAAATTTAATACAAAAATATAATTCTCCACAATACAATATCTAAAAGCAAATATATTAACAATACATAATAAACGTCACTACCAACTACCATTACAAAATACAAAAATAATATTTCTTGCAAGTAGCAAAAAACCATAAATAATTGCAAGTAACATTACAACTTAATGTTCACCGCAATTTGTCTCATTGTCTCGCTAAACCTAACCCACAATCCCCGGAAAAAGTATTCAGAATTTCCCACAGATACCGATACCCAAGGTTTATAACCTTTCTAGAATGATTCACGAGGAGACTATGTTCGTGGCCAGCTTCCACGACTGCAGTCTGCATAATTACGCTCACTGCATCTTCGGTGCAGCCCGCAGGGAAAAATGTGGCAGAACTATTTAGACAGCGTGCCTATTAAAGGCAGTAAAGAGAGCCAGTGCAGCTTAGCTCCGTTACAATAGCCGGTATAATTTCAGCAAATGTACTACGGAGTATGAAATTAGGAACCGTTTTCTTTTGCTCCATATTCGATTCGTTTCCGTGAAAAAAATCGTTCGGGTGCGTGAGGTGAGGTTGGACGCCTGAGGGAGATCGCTTCTTTGCGGGCGTTCGTGTCACTGTGATGATGAGACTTTTGGAGGGAAACTGTGAAAGAGAAGGAGACAATTTTAGTGTGGACTTTTTGGGAATTTTGGAATTTTTAATATTTGGAATTTTAGGGGTTGCAAGTTGGGGGTTGTAGGAATTTGGGATGTGAGAGTTGGGGATTTTGGAAATTTGAGAAAGTGGAAATTGGGGGTTGTAGGAATTTGGGATGTGGGAGTTGGGGATTTTGGAAATTTCAGAGGGTGGAAATTGGGGATCTTAGAAATTTGGGGTGTGAGGAATTGGAGATTTTAGAAATTTGAGAAGGTGGAAATTAGGGACATAGGGAGTTGGGGATTTTAGAAATTTCAGAAGGTGGAAATTGGGGACATAGGGAATTGGGGATTTTAGAAATTTGAGAAAGTGGAAATTGGAGATCTTAGAAATTGCTAATTTTAGAAATTTAAAAAGGTGGAAATTGAAGATCTTAGAAATTCTATAATTTGGAAATTGAATCTTAAAAATTTGAGAACTAAGAAATTGCTAACCTTAAAAATTTGAGAACTAAGAAATTGCTAACCTTAAAAATTTAACATCTCTTAAAAATTCATAATTTTCCAAATTCATGTCCTTAAAAATTTACATATCCTTGAGACTTCAAGAACTCTAAGTTCCACTTAACATAATAAAATTGTAAGAAACCTCCTAAATGTTCAAATCGAATTTTCTTGAAAGCGCACTCCCAATGCGAAGTTCATGTTCACACGGTGGAAAACACTGGTTCATGGCAAACCGGCTCATGGAAATCGTAACGCCGCTCATGCGAAGGTGATGATCAGAACAGAGAGTTTTATGTTATAAGAATTTAGATGAGGTGTGGCTAGCACGATCAGTAGACCATGACAAGAAAAAGAGTCGGCCAGCAAAGCTTTCTGCCGCATAAACACCGTGTTTATGGCTTTCTTGCTTCTCCGCGAACCTCTGTTCTTACGTTTACATTACAATCTGCAAGCACAAAAGCACGCGTAAGCAACAATTTAACAATAAGATGATTTACAAAGGTTTTCTGTTCTTTATTGAAACGTTCCACGGGTAATAATGTCAGCCAGCATTCCTTCGAATGAAAGTTGTTATAAAAACTATAATAGGAGAGTATAGTACCGTTGCACAAAGGTTTTACTGCGCGAGAACAAAATGTGCTTGAAATTTTACGTTTAATTTAACGCGTCGATTTTTGTACCGTGAAATCGCAGTGAAAGAAACGAGGTTCTGTAACCTACTGGAATTTCGAAATTATATTGTTTTTAATACGCAAATCCTTTGGGTACTCAACTTGAAATTTAAATCCAAGTTGCATTATCAAGGATTCCTTTATATAAAATACTCAGAACATTTTCATTTTCTCTGTCCATTTTAGTGTTATAGTCCTCTATAGTCTTGACTGATGCATCTAATAAATAAATTGCATGGGAAGGGGTTAAGTCCTGACGCACTCGCTGAGAAAATCATATTAGAGGTTAAATCAGATCGCTTGAAATGGAATTTTTGTAGGGGAAGGTTAGTTTTACCCCTTCCATTAACTCACCACTTTATAAGGGCCGCCGGATTTCCATATCTGGACACGCAGGAAATGGTAACTTCCTGACCCTCCCTTAGAGTCAGCGCATTGCTCAAAATGGTTCCCCCGTACTCCAACCGTGGCTTCCGGGGTTTCACTGCAATCAACAGGACATTTAACTCATTTAAAAATTACAGAACCTATCAATTATAATATGCTTCATTTATTTTAAAAGTTGTGCAAATCCATTTTCACTTATTTTGAAAAAATTAAAGGTTAGCATATATGTCAAAAAATATAGGTTAATCAAGCTAATTCAACTATATCAGTTAATCATAGGCAATTCAGCAATTTCTTTGCTGATTGATCAATATGTAATTTTATTATACAAATTTGTTTTAAGTGATTAAACTAAAATAACGTATATTTATGCAAATAGACTTACACTACTTTTAAAATAAACGGTTCATAAATTATTTGAAGAGGTTCCCTCTATTTTTAGAAATTAGATTGGCAGCAGAAGAGTATAGGGTTTTTTAGTTTCTTAAGTCTTGCGCGAGTCGATTTTGCCTACTCTAATGTTTGCACTTCCGTCGTGACGTTTAGACAGTGAAGATGTGCATCTGTACCAAAGACAGTTTTTCCTTTATATTATTCAACTTATATTTATTCAGTTTGTGCTTATTATGTTCCTGTATTATCTATTATTATATCTAAGTATGGTTATGTATTCACATTTTATTTCATTTATATTAAACTCAAACCTTATACATCATCAGTGTATTTACTAATAATTTTACAAGACACATGACAGATGTAATAAAAGTGAAATTTTCGTAGCTCCCAATTCGACGACCAGTGCTATAATTTTAAATGCTCCTCACTTAAGGATGATTCAAGGGTTACAAAAAAATTTTCCAGCATTGCAAAAATCGTGCAGCAAGAGGAAAAGTGGAACGGAACAAGTTGCATCACGTCACGCCCACGTTTAGCGAATTTGAACGCGGGCCAGCTAAATCTGCATTGTTCCGTTGAGAAGACAGGATCTGATTATCCCTGCAATATTCGGCGTGGATCCGCGAGAAGTCAACGTTCCGTTAAAATCTAAATGCGCTATTTAACGCTTTAATGTTTCGCGTTGCATTATAAAGGTTGCGCAAGCTCGATTCCTTAATCGAGAATTACGCCGATGTTTCACGCGTTCGAGTCCGTAGCTTCACGGGCATTAACGGAATAATTGTACGTAATGGGATCAGTGGTGTATCGAATCCAGATATTCTTCAGATAACGAGCGCATTAGTGTTAACATTTTTTTAAAAGAACGTAAAGTGGTGAGATAGGTTACTGTTACAAGAGTCAGGTAGTCTGGTCTTTCAGGGTGAGTCATTGAGATCACAGATGCTATACGAAATCTGACTTAAGTGGTAGAAAAAAAAGTCTGGTCCAAGTTTAGTCATCCTGTGAACCAGATATTTCTTGGTACATTAGATACATTCTTGTTTTTATTCTTAGAACCCTTCTTAGATAAAACTATTGATATATGCTCTCGATGCAAAAATAAATTCAAAGTCAAACTTTGTTAAACTGTATTGTTATAACATTTCTATTAGGTATTCTTCTTATTTTTATTCTTAGAACATAAAGTATCTTAAATCAAATTGAATTGCAAAGCAGCAATTTTTGTACCTATTTCAAATTCCCCTTTTCCACGCTGCTGGAGGCAATTAGCATTATCATATATTTTCCATATACATGCTAAATTGCTGCTCGAGTTACCTAGAGATCTGGATTTATTTTAATTATCAAATCAAACAGATGGTAATGCAGCTATCATTTTATGTACCAATTAGGGGAAACAGAATATGTATTAGAACAGTACTTTTGTTTAAAGAAAAATCAGTACTGTACCCTTTGAGGATGTTTCCTAATACAATGCAATTTTGTGTGGCTCCCTTCTATGAATCACTTTGTAATTTCAAGTTTGAATATTTTTTAATTTAGAAACTTAGAAATTTTATATGTATGAACTTAGGTATTTTGAATGAGGAGATTTAGATATTTTAAATATGGGAATTTAGAAGTTTTAAATGTAGGAGCTTGAAAATTTGAAATATGGGAAATTAGAAATTTCAAATTTTGGCGGGAAACCTGCTAGCAGGACTTCACCTATCTTCACCATTCTCGAGAGTCAACACAATCGATACCACGTGGTTTATATTTCTCCTACAAATAGTAATATTTCATATAAATAAATTAATATCTCTTATAAAATTTCCTCTGAATTACCTCTGACAAGTAATCTCGACGGCAAAGAGGTCAAAGCATCCTGTCTCGTAAAATCACCCGAGGTAACTTGACATTCCCAGTATCCATCGTCGAAATCGAGAGACGCTCTCCGAATAAGAAGGGTGCAATCACTGCCCCGTCCACTTGCCCATTCGTATTTATCCGGATGCATGCCCACTGGTTTCCGATCCTTTTGCCAAATGCATTGACCTCGTTTGTCTTGCACTCTGCAGCGCAGTTGCGCGTCGTCGCCCGAGGACACTTCCTGATACAACTCAGGAGTTTCCGCGAATCTTTGTTCGCAGGTTATTTCAACAATTATCGCTAGTATCGCTGTCCATTGAAAGTTGAACTTCATTTTGAAATATTTTTATTTTTAAGTCAATCTGTTTATAAATATCTTTATTAAATTTCTATTATAATAGTTTTGGTTTGGGTCTTTTCGAACGTTCAAATTTGGCGGGAATTTTAGTGCAGAGGATCACTTAGTTGACACTGGTTCGATGTAATCGATTTTAGATCGATGTATACTTTGATTTATTATGGTTGTTCAGTTCATTGTTTTAGCATTTCACTGCTGTACGACTATTTTATTTAAGCAAATTTTATTCAATATATGTTTTATTATTAGAGGATTATTTAAGTTTAAGGGTTCTATAATTGTCTCACAGTTTAATCACAAGTGGAACTCAGGTTTGTAATCACAGTTTTTTGTAAAACTTATTGAACATCAAGTTTAAAGTTATTTAGTATATCATGCATTATTAGATTAATTCATTTTATGCGTACGATTAAGTCGATCTTCGAATCTGGCGGTAAATACGAATATTTGGCGCCAAAACAAATTTTCAAAACTCAATATTATTTCATATATTATTAACTACACAGATTCTACACCAATTCAACAAAAATTCTTTTGTTCTAAAACCTTTCCACTACAAACACTTCCATCAAATAAAACTTGCGAAACATTTTCACAAAATTACGTCCAGTTCAAAATTATGTCAAGTTCAAACAAGTGAATGTACTTTATTATAAAGGTAGACACAAAGTTTATAGTTATTCACAGGCATCGTTCGAAGCAAGCATCGATCTTGCTGTCGAAGAACATAACACGGAATGAGCTGTTGTGAAATTCGAAAGAAACTCCGCGAACGAGGAACTCTCGTGGCGCCGCTATCGGTGATTCATCGAAACGCGTTCTCATCCCCCACGAACTTTTTCAAAATTTTATGAACGACTACTGAATAGATCGCGTTTAAACTATCTTATATCACGCAGAGCACTTTCATTATTATTTGTAATAAAGTCTTGACATAATTTCATGTTCTAGTGTAATTTAACTCTTTGTATTTTTATGAGTATCGTGACGCACCCTTGACGCACTCTTATTATTTTGAGGAGGCTCTTGACACACTCTTATTATTTTGACAGGTCTTATGACGCACCCTTGACGCACTCTTAATATTTTGACGAGTCTCTTGACGCACCTTTGACGCACTCTTACTATTTTGAAGTTTTATGACGCACTCGTGACGCACTCTTAATATTTTGACGAGTGTCTTGACGCACCTGTGACGCACTCTTATTATTTTGAAGTATTGTGACGCACTCTTACTATTTTAACGAGTTTCTTGATATACTTGTGACGCACCCGTGACGCACTCTTACTATTTTGACGAGTTTTTTTATGTACTCATGACGCACCCGTGACGCACTCTTACTATTTTGACGAGTTTTTTTATGTACTCATGACGCACCCGTGACGCACCCTATTTTGACGAATCTCGAGACGCACCTGTGACGCACTCTTGCTATTTTGACGAGTCTCGTGACGAGTACTGTGACGCATCCATGACGCACTCTTACTATTATGACGCAGTCGTGACGCACCCGTGACGCACTCCAAAATTAATACCAAATCGACATACCTTTTTTCTTTGTCTGTTTTAATATCGTTTAGTTCTGACTTGACAAATAAATGGTTACATTTCGTGCAATATTTTCTCTCGTAATTTAAACTGCGCTCCCTTAACAAACCGGAAACACTTCGCAACGTCGTTCAAATTCCGTACTTCGTCTCGAACCGGGTACGAAGCAGTTTTGTTTGATCGAAACGAAACAAATTGATTACGAAGAGGAAAAGAGAAACGAGGAAAGAAAACAGATAGAGATAAAACGAAGTTATCTAGGACGTCGGAGCACAATGCTAGAAGTACATAGTGGAACTGAGCCGGAGTTAAAGCCAGAACGTTCACCGAAGTGGAAGCGGAAGACGGGCCCCAAACGCGGACCCACGCGTGCGTATCCAACCCTGTCTCCTCTGCTGCTATCCTTATTATTCGAGCGTGTTATCATTATGCCATGCTACGGCGAGCTTAGCCGCCCATTTGTTCCATATATTCTCCATTTCGCGGTTAGCGGCAGAGAACCACCGTCGCACCCTCGACCCCTACTTGCTTAGAGAGAAAGCAGACAGTGTAGGCTTTACACTGTAGGGACATGTGTGGAGTTATGTTTGGGGAGGGGTTAGGTAGATGTGATTTTTGTGGAGGGTGGAATGTTTCTGGATAGTGGAAATTCTCAAGGTTTTTTCTTTGTGAGAGGTTCAATTTTAATTGCTTTAATTTTGGTTTTCAGTTATTTGGTTTGTAAATTGTTTAAGTTGGGAATTGTACTATTTCTGAATTTTTTGAGGTTTAGAGTATTGAATTATTGAATTCTCCAAATGCTGAATTACCTAATTCCACAATTTTTCAATTGCTAAATTTCCTAATTTCCAAATTGTTCAATTCCTAAGTTCTCCAATTCCCAAATTGCCCGATTCTCAAATTGTCCGATTCCCAAATTCTCCAATTCCCACATTGTCCGATTCCCAAATTCTCCAATTCCCAAATTGTCCGACTCCCACGTTGTCCAATTCCCACATTGTCCGCTTCCCAAATTGTCCCATTCCCAAATTCTCCAATTCCCAAATTGTCCGATTCCCAAATTGTCCTATTCCCAAATTCTCCAATTCCCACATTGTCCGATTCCCAAATTCTCCAATTCCCAAATTGTCCGACTCCCACGTTGTCCAATTCCCACATTGTCCGATTCCCAAATTGTCCCATTCCCAAATTCTCCAATTCCCAAATTGTCCGATTCCCAAATTGTCCGATTCCCAAATTGTCCTATTCCCAAATTCTCCAATTCCCAAATTGTCCGATTCCCACGTTGTCCAATTCCCACATTGTCCGATTCCCACATTGTCCAATTCCCACATTGTCCGATTTCCAAATTCTCCAATTTCTCAATTGTCCAATTCCTTAATTCTCCAATTCCAAAATTGCCTAATTCCTAAATTCCCAAATTGTCCGCTTCCCACATTGTCCAATTCTCCAACTCCCCAATTCCTAACTCTCCAAATTAAAAATTTCTGAACAACCCAACAAAAAAAATTCTTCATATGAAAAGTATTATATTTGTCATATGGAAGGTCACCCTCCACAAAAATACGACACTGTACGTTCGAACACGTTGAACTACTAGCAGATGCTCCCGATAAAGAAAACGACACGCAATGACAATTTATTACAGCCATCTGCATACTGCTTTCCAACTTCACCCTCACCAATCTTAATGGAAAAGCTGTAATAATATAACCTGTAATTTTTAACTGTGGAATTAATATCTTATGTTACATTTGGCACACTTCTGACTTCATGGGCTATTGACTTTTCTTGTAGAAAGGAATAAGTAAGTTAAACTCGAAAAAGTAAGGCAGTCTAACGTAAAAAATAGGTAACTTGAAACTTAAAGTTAAAAAACAAGTCACTCAAACGTAAAGAAGTAAGAAATTTAAAACTTGAACTTAAAAAACAAATCACTCAAATCTAAAAAAGTAATAAACTTGAAACTTGAACTTAAAAAACAAATCATGAAAACTTAAAAAATAAGAGAGTTGAAACTTAAACCCAAAAAGATAAGAAACTTCAAACTTGAACTCTAAAAATTGAGAACCTTGAAACTTAAACCTAAGAAATATAAAACTTAAATCTTAAAAAGTAAAGTTTCAATGCATGTTATCATATATCACATAAATATAGGAACATTTATTTAATTTTGCTATTTACCTACATTTGCCTAATTTCATCTATTTACCTACACTTACCTAAATTTACTTTTGATTTTCTCAGGTTCCAGTCGCCATTTTGTAGTGCAGTGATTTAAACGACGGCATTAGCCAGCGGAATTTTCACTTACAGTGTAATTTGTACGTAATAACGGAGCTAAGAGGTAGCACTGACTCACGTCGTTGATAAATTGATGTTTTAATGAAAAGGAAAGGTATTCTTAAGTAGCGATGAATCGCTTCACCGTTAAACTACGAGTTAACGACTGCGCTAATGACCGATAATAGATTCACTTTGTTCTTCATTTTATCGGCATAGCAACGGTATGAAATCACGATAGATATTTACTTGGAAGTGTGACTTTCATTTTGGGTTTTAATGTATTTGTTTTAATGTTAATTTTCTGTGTTACAGGTGTGGATGACAAGTGCAAAGGAAGATGGAAAAGGGATCAGAAAGGGGTCAAAAGGAAGATGGAAAAGTGATCAGAAAGTAGTCAAAAAGAAAATGGAACACACTGAAGATGGAGAAGTTGTATGAAATTGTATGAAAGTTGAGATTGTGTGATATTGACTGTGTTAATAATTTCTGATATGTTGTATGTTTGTTAATCGTTTATATATTATTGTTACATAGACACATTGTAAGAATAGCATTGTAACTTCAATCTAAGCATACAGAGGTTACAATGCTGTTCATAAATAAGCGCCAATTTATTAATTGTTGTAAGAACAGCATTGTAACTTCAATCTAAGCATACAAAAGTTACAATGCTGTTCATAAATAAGTGCCAATTTATAAATTGTTGTAAGAACAGCATTATAACTTCAATTTAAGCATACAGAAGTTACAATGCTGTTCATAAATAAGCGCCAATTTATAAATTGTTGTAAGAACAGCATTGTAACTTCAATCTAAGCATACAAAAGTTACAATGCTGTTCATAAATAAGTGCTAATTTATAAATTATTGTAAGAACAGCATTGTAACTTCAATCTAAGCATACAAAAGTTACAATGCTGTTCATAAATAAGCGCCAATTTATAAATTGTACATTTATATATTAATGTATTAATTTATTGTTAATTATATTTAAGCTTGAGTTGAACATAACTTACAAAATATTGTTTGTATGATAGCATTAATAGCGAAACTAATGTAAATTGCGTTTTATATTGTTTGTAAGATAGCATTAATAGCGAAACTAATGTAAGTTGCGTTTTATATTATAAATTAAGTAATGTAGCTATAAGTTAAGTTAAGTTACTCGATGTATGACAAAGGAAAATAATAAAGAAAAGAAAACGAAAATCAACTGCGTATTTATTTATAAAAAACCATAGACCAGTCCCACTCCCATATGACGTCATATAGAAAAATTAGTAACAGCAAGATTAGTAATAAATTTCCAAGAGGCAGTTTTGAATGAGTCAAAATTCAATCACATTTTTCGATTTTGAATTTCGGTATCAGGAGAACATAATTAGCGAGGAGGTGGCACAAAAATCTCTCGTGTGACGTCACTAAGTTTTGAAAATCGGTATCAGGAGAACATAAGTTGCAAGGAGGTGGCACAAAGGTCTCTCGAATTTTATTTTTTCCCAGTTTTGAAATTTGGTATCAGGAGAATATAACTTGCCAGGAGGTGGCACAAAAATTTTTCCAGTGCCATTACCAGGTTTTGAAATTTGGTATCAGGAGAACATAACTTGCCAGGAGGTGGCACAAAAATTTTTCCAGCAGCCTTACCAGGTTTTGAAATTTGGTATCAGGAGAACATAAGTTACAAGGAGGTGGCACAAAGG
Source organism: Megachile rotundata (assembly GCF_050947335.1). Taxonomy (NCBI): domain Eukaryota; kingdom Metazoa; phylum Arthropoda; class Insecta; order Hymenoptera; family Megachilidae; genus Megachile; species Megachile rotundata. The sequence continues at coordinate 11,817,506 of NC_134997.1, forward strand.
TCTCTCGAATTTTATTTTTTCCCAGTTTTGAAATTTGGTATCAGGAGAATATAACTTGCCAGGAGGTGGCACAAAAATTTTTCCAGTGCCATTACCAGGTTTTGAAATTTGGTATCAGGAGAATATAACTTGGCAGGAGGTGGCACAAAATTTTTCCAATGCCATTACCAGGTTTTAAAATTTGGTATCAGGAGAACATAACTTGCCAGGAGGTGGCACAAAAATTTTTCCAGCAGCGTCACCAGGTTTTGAAATTTGGTATCAGGAGAACATAAGTTACAAGGAGGTGGCACAAAGGTCTCTCGAATTTTATTTTTTCCCAGTTTTGAAATTTGGTATCAGGAGAACATAACTTGCTAGGAGGTGGCACAAAATTTTTTCCAGCAGCGTTACCAGGTTTTGAAATTTTGTATCAGGAGGACATAACTTGTAAGGAGGTGGCACAAAATTTTTTCCAGTGCCATTACCAGGTTTTGAAATTTGGTATCAGGAGAACATAACTAACGAGGAGGTGGCACAAAAATTTTTACAGCAGCGTTACCAGGTTTTGAAATTTGGTATCAGGAGAATATAACTTGCTAGGAGGTGGCACAAAAATTTTTCCAGTGCCATTACCAGATTTTGAAATTTGGTATCAGGAGAACATAACTTGGCAGGAGGTGGCACAAAATTTTTTCCAATGCCATTACCAGGTTTTGAAATTTGGTATCAGGAGAATATAACTTGCCAGGAGGTGGCACAAAAATTTTTGCAGTGCCATTACCAGGTTTTGAAATTTGGTATCAGGAGAACATAATGAACAAGGAGGTGGCACAAAAATTTTTCCAGCAGCCTTACCAGGTTTTGAAATTTGGTATCAGGAGAACATGAGTTAGAAAGAGGTGGCAGAAAGGTCTCTCGAATTTTATTTTTTCCCAGTTTTGAAATTTGGTATCAGGAGAGCATAACGAACGAGGAGGTGGCACAATAGTATTTCGAATCTTTTTTTCTTTTTTCATTTTTGATATTTTGTATCAGGAGAACATAACATGTGAGGAGGTGGCATAAAGTTTCACTTTTGAATTTCGACACAGTGCTTTTTTTATACTTTTTATGGAAGCGTAATAGGAATTCTAGGATAGTTTGTGGGTTCTTAAATAAATACATCATTTCTATCTTTTACTTGATATTTATTCAAACTTCTCAAAATACATATACAATTCATGACATACAATATGTGTGTGTGTGTGTGTGTGTGTGTGTATAGTTATAATACAATATTATGTTATAATATATAGTAATCTTATAAACTAAATATTTTATAAAGGTGCTTATACTAATTTTAATGTTATAATAAATTAAATTATAATAAATTAAATAAATAAAATGAATTTTAATTGAATTTTTATAAATGAACATGTGGCGCCATCTCTCCTGCGAACGGGGTGAACTACAAGGTTTTGGAACTGCTGCTTCGTTAGTTTCAACGTACTGCCGCTAGATGGCGCCATTAGTTCCCTTAAAAAAGAAAAAAATTCAATTAATATTAATTTTATTCATTAATGTGCTCTAAATTTATTACATATTTAATAATATTGGGTCCGAAGATGTGAATTATGTATTTAAAACAGTTCGCAAACTATAATGTAACTCGTCGGTAACATAAGATATGAAAAATTACCGACCGAAATGTGTAGGTAAACTATTGACACGCTGTCACTTACCGACCGCAATATGCAGGTATATTATCGTCAGTTGACACGATGATAACTTACCGACCGAAGCGCGTAGATAACTTACCGACAGTTGCCCCGCTGTTAACTTACCGACCGCAGTGTCGATAACATATCAATCGCAATATTATGTAAATTTACCGATAAGTTACCAAATAAAAGTTGCCAATAACACACAGTTCATAATATAGTGCGTATATCATTCTATCTCTCCTATCATAAACTCTCCTAACTTAAAATACTAAGTCATTAAAATACCGAGTGCATATTTCTCCTAATAACTTAGCATTTCACCACTACAGTACTACAACGTTTCTCCCAGTCGATAACCACTTCTGTGCTTCAACTTTATTCCTTTTATAGGTCCTCTCTGTATTTCATTGCAAGAGGGTAATCGATTGATCGATATATCGCAGTACCGCTTACCCTGTCGTGACTAACCTCAGAGCTGTTGTGAACAATGGCGACGTTTCGAGGAAAGTGACATTCTAACGAACAAATGTGTTTTTACACTTTAACGTTAATCTTCTTTTGTAGATATTAATTACACTTGTTAGGTGTTAGATCGACGAGAATCTGTGTTTTATGATGGCTTTGAACGCTAATGCACTATCCAGTGACATAAGCCGAAGAAACCCTCAGGATGAGTACGAGCTCATTCAAAGAATAGGTAGTGGAACGTACGGAGATGTTTACAAGGTTTGTATTCGTCATTTTTGCCTTTCTGTTGTCGTTCGCATTGGGTCTATATGCTGCTCAATTTATTTTCGCAGGCCAAAAGACTTTCCATGAATGACCTCGCTGCGATTAAGGTTATCAAGTTGGAACCAGGTGAGCAATTACAATTTCTTGCTTATCTTTATGAACATATGATTTTTCAGTAGTACACGATTTTGCAAGAATGTAATTGGTACAAGTATTCTTGACACCGATGGAACGATTTTAATATTCAAATGATTCAAACCTTTAACTTTTAATATTAATTATAGCTTTCTAAACTGTGATCATGTATTGTTTGCAATGTTTCATTTGTTTTTTTATTTGAAATGTTTTAGGAGATGATTTTGCAATTATTCAGCAGGAAATTTTAATGATGAAAGATTGTAGACATCCTAACATAATTGCGTATTATGGAAGTTATTTAAGAAGGGATAAATTATGGATATGTATGGAATATTGTGGAGGTGGTTCCTTGCAAGATATATATCACAGTACGTTTCACTTTCTAACTCATGCGTAACATTTTTCTAGTAATTTATATTCGGTAAAGGAGTTGGCTTTTTTTGAAGATATTTGTGATTTTAAAATATTAATCGTGTTACAGTAACTGGACCATTAACAGAGATACAAATAGCATATATGTGTAGAGAGACTCTTCTAGGATTGGCTTATTTACATAGCATGGGAAAAATGCATCGTGATATTAAAGGTGCCAATATATTATTAACTGAAGCTGGTGATGTCAAATTGGCTGATTTTGGAGTGTCTGCGCAAATTACTGCAACTATTAATAAAAGAAAGAGTTTTATTGGTACTCCTTACTGGATGGCACCTGAGGTATCTTGAATTTCTGGGGTGTCAATGTATATTTAAAATTATACTTGATAAGACGGATAAAAAATTAGTGTTTCGTTTGTAGGTTGCAGCTGTAGAAAGAAAGGGCGGTTACAATCAACTTTGTGATATTTGGGCATGTGGGATCACTGCAATAGAGTTAGCTGAATTACAACCACCTATGTTTGATTTACATCCGATGCGTGCACTTTTTCTTATGTCAAAATCTGGCTTCAAACCGCCAACGTTAAAAGATCGCGATAAATGGAGCCCAACGTTTCATAATTTTGTTAAAGTTGCTCTCACCAAAAATCCTAAAAAACGACCAACAGCCGAAAAATTACTGCAGGTTTTTACCATTCATTTTCGTACTTGTTACAGTGAATTAATACAACTATGAAAGTTCCAATAAAAACTTTCATTTCAGCACGCATTTTTTCAAGGAGAAATGAGCAAACGTTTAGCCTTGGAGTTGTTGCAAAAGGTATCAAACCCTAGTCATATGTTTACTGATTTAGAAGCCGATGAAGATGGAGCTGTACCCAATGTACCACAAAGGATAGCCTCACGTCATACTGCAAGACCTAGACCAAAAAGTCCTATACCGCAATTAGATAGTGATGGTAAATGATGTATTTGTTTAGAATGAAATATCAACTATGGTAGCCTTCAAAGATTGGATATAAATTTTAATTGATTTCAGATCAGATTAATATTGATGGGACATTACAAAGAGACATAATATCACCATCAGTAGATACTAACCCAGCTTGGGATATTATGGATATCATGAATAATGTAAAGGTGATTTATATTTTTTAAATAATATTTTCTGTAAACTTATGTTTTAAAAAATAATCAATATTGTTTTTACATAAAATTTAGGGCGTTCATAATTGTGATGTTCATCCAGATTGTGGTATTGGTACTGCATTTGAAGATGTACAGGAAAAGTAAGTACATTTAAAATAAAATTATTTATTTTATAATGCGATATGCAATGAATATACACAATGTGGGGGTGGCTTTAAGATCCTTCCACTAATATGGTAATTACTGTTTTGTTATATGTACATTTAATGCAATGAATATGTACATTGATGCAAAGTATAAAACAGAACAGTAATTTTTTCTTACATTTATTAAGCTGCATATGGCACGTCTGCTTCTGCTTTGTAAATATTGTTCTAATTAACAATGATACAATAGCGAATGGCATTTTTACACAAAAAATGAAGTATATTAATGGTATGACATGATAGTATAAGTTAAATACTTCAAGTGTGATGCTAATTTAAATTTAATACAGTTCATGTGTCTTTCAATATTGTTTTTTCAAAGACATGATATAGTTTATTTTTGTATTAGTCCTCTCGGCGCTAACGTTACAACAGATAGTAGAGAATCACGTCGAAGCAAAACAGGCACAGAAATATTTCATATGAGTTTAAGGTAATTCGTATAAGACAAGTGATTTGGTGTGAAAATAATTACCCAATCTTAAACTTTACTTGGAAATTTAACGTTAATATTCAAATGTTTATTAATGAAACTGTAACAAAGATGCAATAATTTTTTTACTATTTAAAATAATGCATATATTATAAGCAATTCTAGTTTTTCAAGCAAGCTTTTGAAGCGTGTTTTAAGATTCATATACTCGTGACTAAAAATTATTTTAGGTATGGATGAATTAATTTTGTAATTATATTTGTAGATTTTTTTCATTTGCATGCACTTGATTTTAATAAGCACATTAATAACTTTATTCATATCATGCAAATAAATGATACTCTTGTTAAAGTGCTGATATGAATTGTGCATGATAGTAACTAGTATAAGTATTATAAATATTGCATGCCTAAAATGAAAGTTCAGAAAGGTCTTATATGTTCATTGCTTCTATTATGTAAGTATTGTTATTACATTTGATTGTCATGTAAAGATCTTTTTGACTTCTTGTATTTGTTTATCACGATTGACACTCACAATGTCTTATAATTAATTTTTTTCCAATATATTGCACATTCTAGTAAATAACAAGAGTCACTGTGAATATATTGATAATATTTTATTAAATATTTTTATGTACCATATATTTGGATGTGCCATATATTCTGCTGTGTTTAATTTAGAAGAGATATTTTATATTTAAATAATACTTAACATCCTGAAATAGCAGGGTACTTTGAAACAGTTACTTTCTCTCATATGTATTACGTCTAATCCTTATTCAAATTGCACAATTCATTTTAATTCTCATAGCTTTAATTTCTCTGATCAGTTTGTAATTTTAATAATTTCTCCCAACAGGAGTCTATTGCAGTACATTGATGAGGAGTTGTTGCTAAGGTATTGGCAGGTAACCCTTTTCCCTTGCACCTTGCACCTTGCACTTATACGTATCTCCTAATACCCTGTATTAAGCTGTTTAGTTTCAATCGCAGCTTCATACTAATCCATTTATCTAACTTCCCATCTTCATTATCTCTTGTGTCGCATTTAAAACCGTTTAAGTTACTTAAACAGCTTTGTAAAATTTATTTCTCTCATTTTTCCTATTATACATTTCTTTATTTGTATATCTTATAACACTTACAACATGCATGAGTTTTTGAGGTATGTATGTAAATAACTCATACTTAAATTTCAAAACATTTGATTTTCTTAATGTTGTTCATTGCATGTGAATTTATTAGAAGATAAATCAAACAACTGCAAGCCATATTGGTGGTGGAAGTTCATTTTTCTATTACAGATGTTTAATAAATTATGTTTAAACTATGTTAAACTAAGTTCTTATAGGGTGATGTTGATAGAAAATCAGGAATAATAAAAGGAAGCAAAGTGTCTAATGTTTACTAGACTGAGAATTTACATTAATGCACTAATCACAAGTAATTATATGTATTGTGATTAATGATATGTCTAGTAGAATGTAAAGTACAAGAGTATAATAATTTTTTCTTGGAAAAATAAATTATCCACATAATATTCCAAAGCACATGTGAATCGCCTTGTACATACAATTTGTATGAAAATTCATTTGTAATATAAATCATCAATTTAATTGGGTCAATGACAAAAATGTGTGATTGTTTTATAGTATATGATTATAGTTTCATGTGTGCAGGGGGAATGCAATGTCAATGGTTGGTGGTCATTGTGACCAGCTATATTCCCTGCAGTAAGTAAATGATAAAGTATAATAGTAGACTGCCTCATCTTTTGGTTGTAGATTCAATTCAGTTATTCTTTTGTTACTTTTGTTTGAAAGTGACAACTGCCTCTTAAAATAATTTGTTTTGATAACAAGTGTTGAGTCCGCTTTAAGTAATTTTTATGAAGAATTCTAATTATACAACAATATGTTTTAGTTATTAACAGTTATCCAAGGTGGTATAGAATAATAAATTAACATAAAAATCTACTTTTTTTTTACATCCTACAATTTTTAGATACTGCATACACAAGGTATTGACAGTGTATGTAAAATCAAATAGTTTAAAACCAACTTATTCTTGAGAGTAATACTATTCTGAAATCTTCCTGCAAAACTTCTGTTGGTAAATACTGTATTAATGTATTCAGTCTTTTAACACTTCTTGCTTAAATATTTTATTTTTCCGGTGCAGCACTCTAACATATTGTTCCTTCTCTTTTATAAGGCTGTTTTATTTCAGTTCTTGGCTAATTGATATTAATAATATTTTTCAATTTATTTCCTAGAGAGTACCTATGAGTTACTAACATTTACTTTCATACATTAATTGTTCTAATACCCAGTTTTTTATGTGTACTTTATATATTAATATTTGCTGACACATTTCTTTTTTCTAGAGCAACGCTCCCTCTTGGAGAATCATCAAATGATTGTGAAGTGCATTGTCCGTACTATAACATGTCAGGTAAGAATAAATTCTTATATTACATTAATTTAGCACATAAAGAAGTGATCTACACACTTGTAATAATTGGTTGATTAATCTTTCAAAACTAAAATTAAATCAGTAATAGTTAAGAGCTGTTTAAGTAGTTAAGGTACATGAAAGTAGTTTGATGATTTAACTAATCTAAAGACTCTAAACGGTTTGGGTGAATTGAAGCTGTAGTATAAAAAGTAGATTCGGTACATAGGATCTCAAGCAAGTCCCAGGCGTCACAGCTCTGTGGACGAGTTGTATGGTTTGGTGAGCAGTACCCAGTCTTTAGCCGCTGTCAATGGACAACGTCAACGGTCTCTGTCGGACAGTTGTCCTAGAGATGAATCCCCACAGTCTAATGGTAGGAGCACCATTGATTTAAACTCCTATTTTTGACTCTAATACTTTAAAACCAATTCCTAATAACTGTAATGATTGAATGCAAATAACAAATAGCCTTCATTCCATAATTTCAAATTTAATTTTGTGGCTAAACATTTTTGAAGAAAGGAACTTTTTTTTTTAGGTCAGAATGAAACACCAAGCGATGGAGATAGAGAAAGTATGAGTCCAGATTTGTTGTCTGATACTCCACCTGTTCCTCCAAGAAGAAGGGACAGAAAGCGCCACACACCACCCAGACCTATCAGCAATGGACTGCCACCCACACCCAAAGTTCACATGGGTGCATGTTTTTCAAAAGTCAGTGTACTTCATATTGATTCTGTGTTTATTATTTTTACAGAATTAATAGAAAGATGTTTATTTAGGTATTCAATGGATGTCCATTGAGAATACATTGTACTGCGAGCTGGATTCATCCAGACACAAGAGATCAGCATCTACTAATTGCAGCAGAAGAAGGAATTTATAACTTAAACCTAAACGAACTTCATGAAACTGCAATTGATCAATTGTATCCAAGACGTACAATATGGATGTACGTCATTAAGGATGTGCTTATGTCTTTATCTGGTAAAATATTTTTATGAAGTTGCATTTTTACATTTTTATTGTACATATAAAACTGAGTAAACAACTTTTAGGAAAAACCCCTCAGTTATATAGGCATGATTTATTAGCCATGCAAAGCAAACAAAGCCATAGGTTTTCATTGCACATGAACAAAATACCTGAGAGATTAGTACCTAGGAAGTTTGCTCTTACCACTAAAGTCCCAGATACAAAGGGCTGTACTAAATGTTGCGTTGGTAGAAATCCATACAATGGGTAAGTAAATAAATCTTACTATAATAATTATATTACATTGGATATAACATTTTATATGTTACAGGTATAAATATCTCTGTGGTGCCATGCCGACGGGAATATTTTTAATGCAGTGGTACGATCCACTTAATAAATTTATGCTTTTGAAACATTTCGATTGCATACTACCGACGCCATTAAATGTATTCGAAATTATTATCACGCCGGAAATGGAATATCCAATGGTGTGTGTATCTGTAAAGCAACCATATCAGCAGAACAAATTAAAATTGGATTTAATAAACATGAATTCAGGAGCAAGTTGGTTTCACAGCGACGAACTGGAAGATATGGATGGTTCAGGTTCTTATAACTAGATAGCATACATTTCATAAATTTTATTATCTTATTTAAATTATGATTAACTTTTACAGCCACTGTGATACCAAGAAGAGAAAACCTTCATGTTATTAATGTTACACAACTAGAGAAAAATGCAATATTAGTGTGTTATGATAGTAAGTGTTATACATTTAATCTACAGCTAAATTAGTATTCGTTATGATTTACTATTTCTGTTTCACAGATGTAGTAAAAGTAGTCACGTTACAAGGAAGACCGAGGTCAAGCAGAAAGCACATGTCAGAATTACACTTTAACTTTCAAATTGAATCAATCAGTAAGTTAATCAATTATTTATATCACTAATGTTGAGACTAGTTTACTAGCAATAATTTCTTTTTAGTCTGTTTACCAGATAGCGTACTAGCATTCCACAAGCATGGTATGCAAGGTAGAAGTTTTAAAAATGGCGAAGTCACGCAAGAAATCAGTGATCCAAGTAGAACGTACAGATTACTTGGATCTGATAAGTATGTATTTAAGGTTATGTTGGAAACATTTGTAATTTATTTACAAAATAATTAACAAGAAAATATTTTGTCCCTAAAGAGTTGTGATGCTGGAGAGCCATTTGGTTCAATCAGGCACACTATCCGAATCTGAAGGAGCGGACTTGTACATACTTGCTGGGCACGAAGCCAGTTACTAAGTTTATCTTCCAACTATAAATTGTGCAGACATATTGTGTCGCAAGTGAATTGTGATTTCCAATGACTGCGTGTAAAGTAAAAATGTGACTGTACTGAGAGGCAGTGGTTGATGTTGGTAAGAGAATAGTTAATTATCCTGTTTTAAAGTGCATTCAAATGAAATCGATTACCGATGTACTTTAGTGCACACATACATACACACACATCATTCGTCACTGTTCTCCATATAGTCAATGCTGCATAGACTGGTTATTTACCGATAACTTTTTAACGAAGACAAATTTAGGATTAGTGATCTTCGAGGATTTAAGGAAAGATCACGAAAGGGGATTATTGAGAAGAAGTATGATATATTTCAAATATGTAAATTTGCCCTTATGCCTGACAAAATAAAGCTTATACTGATCGGATTCTTCTCTCAAGAATGGTTTAATATTAAATTGCAAGCGTAAAATTTATATTCTCTTGGTATCCGTTGTAATAAGTGTCTAGCTAGACGTGAAGCTTGATTAAAAGGATTGAAAAATTGAATAAATTTTAAACTCATTTTAGAATACATTCTGATTCGTCTCATTATACATAAACAATGTTTACTTGTAGATATACGAGCACTTATATTTTTAGAATGGTTTTTAGATTGTACGATAACACAAAATATCTCTACATCCTGATCGTAAATTAATTACATCGTCGTAAGCTTCTTATCTTTGTACACTTCTAATAAGATATTGGCCAAAGGTAGTTTAAGTAGATTTAATATATTTGAACATTACATAGCAACAAAGACAACGATTCAGATACAAATTAGTTACCGAATATATAAAAGCAATGATACTTATTAAATGTCAGTCCTAAATATATATATTTTTCCTGAGAAAAAGAAGGGGTAGAATTAAATTGAAAGGTGTGAATTCAATGCAGTATATATTGTATGTTTTTGTATAAGTTTTACTTTGGTAGGCATTGGGCTTTTGCATAAAAGTTATTTTAATAAGACATTGCGTTCATCAGTGTCTCTAATTTTGGACGATTGTACTATAAATATACAGTATAAATTGCAAAGTAGTTTATGATGGCAATCATAAATTATTTATTTTAAGAAATATGTACGGAAAAGCTTAATAGTTATCATTCAATTCTTATAATATTCAAAACGATATTTTTTACTAAATATGTAAATTGTTTTAATTATGAGATTCAGGACGTTTTAAGTTATCTAAGTAATTATCAAGTTTATGAATGGTGATTGGAGTTAAAAAAAAGGGAATTAAGGGCAGAACAATATTCCACCCATTTATTTAGCTTATTGTAGGAATATTACGCCTATAACGGGTATATTATATGAATTTAAAGTTCAAAACTATATGTCTATATATTTGGAAACAAATTTATTTCCATAAGTAAAATATAAATATTTATATAATTAGTATTTTCTGAAAAGATAACGAAATTAAATGCATTTTTGTGTGATTGGTTTTTAAGACTGGGAGAAATATTTCTCATTTGCGAAAGACTTTCTTAATACATGAACGATGTATTCAGGGGGAAGAGTGCTGGATGAAATAGAATTTAAGGAACAATTTTTTATGCAAAAATTACATTGCATATTTACTTTTGCTTAGAAATTAATTTTCCTTTAATAATTGAGATTTTTTCTTTTATTAAATTAGGTTCATAATTACCGTGTGATATTTATATCTTTTACCTGGGTAACTAAAATAGAAACACAATATAGCCTACATTATTTAATTAAAAAAAACGTTTTGCAATTCAATTTTTTACTTGTGTTAAAAGTGATATATATAATTTAGTAATACTCATTTCACAATTTTTTTCACAGTATTGTATCTACAATAAGTAAAAAGATAAACGAATATGCAGTTTCTGCAATAAAAAAGAAAAAATTATGAAAAGTAGTATAAAAGACAAATTAGTATTTAATCGTTAGTTTAGAAATGTATTAAATTAAGTTTAGATATCACTTTCAAAATTTAAGAAGACCGCATAAAATATGTCAATGTTTTATCTTTTTTTTAATCTTATGTTTGTGCAGAAATAATTCTACAAAATTATTTGCAATTTTTATTATAAGTTCAGGTCAACAAAAAAAGTAAAAACAGTAATCAGACATTAGCAAAATTAGTATTAAAATTACTAAATAGGTCTAACACTGTTTCTGTCTAAAGAGAAACACTTGAAATTTCAAGTTAATAATTAAGATATGAAAAAAGACAAAAATAAAGATATTTCTTTTAGAACAATGAACATATATTTTAGCATTAGCATCGATTAAATTAATGCTATCTAAATTTAACGTAATTCGACTAGGAATACTAATGAAGCATAGATTGCTTGATAGTATTCGTAAGCTCAAAATGCAGTTATTATGTTAAAGTAAATTAAATTTTGATTTGTTAGTTTAGAATTTTTAGATTTTACAATTAAGTAATGTTCTAGCACTTTTCCATCCATTATCAATACATTGATATTTCACAAGTTAAAGTGATTGCTTTACCATAGCAGGGGTGAAATGTAAGTTGAACTAGGAAGGATTGACAAAGTAAAATTATCTTGGAAATGTTGAAATATTTTGGTATTTTATATGAAAAAAATTTGCTGTGTATATAGAAAGTAGATTATTAAAGAAAGTATTATGCTATTAAAGATTTACTATAATAACAATATATTATAGTAAATAGTATTTGACTGCTTATCGCTTATGATATTAGTGCATTATGATGAACAATTATGTTAATAACATGGTGTGTTTACAGTGGAAACATAAGTGGTATAATATACACTTCTACATGTGTTCAATAACAATTTTTATCATAAGTTTATTTTCTTACATTCCAATATTTGAATTGAATAGTTGTAATTTTTTAATATGAAACATTTAACATTTTTGCAAATATTTTTCTTTTATTCTTTCAATTTTAGAAGTTAAATAACTTCAAAACACTAATATCTTTTAAGTAATTTTAAATAAAGCCTCTAAGACATGTATTTGTACCACTTATGTGCAAGATTTAACATTGAACATAACATTGTAAAATGCAACAAAATTGTGTAGCGAAAGGATATTTTATGCTAACAATTTATTATGAAATTGAAATTATTGTGTTCAAAATATGTCCAAGATAGTTCACTTTACCATTTTAAATATCACTCTTGTCTCGTGCATAAATTTTCAATATCATTTTTATATACTCATTCCTAATACACAAAAATGTCTAGGATATACCTTGTTCATTCATTATGCACGTGCATATAAGCTGCACAAAGTGATAATTGATTGCATGAAGTCTAATAATTTACAAGCATGTATTTGTTACATATTAAATGTAGTTGTACATTTGAATATTGAATTGATAGAAATTTTCAAAGTATCTGCAATATTAGTAAGTTTTTTAAGATAATATACACAGAGAACAGGTTTAAAGACAAGAGAGATGTTTTATCAGGGAATATGATTAAATAGGTCCATGTTGCAATGCATTTACATCTATTCGTGTCAGCAATTTAGTATACTATTACAATCAATGCCTGAGCAATCAAATACGAAGTATTTAATCAAAGACAGCTTGTTTGAGAATTTAATTAAAATGTTATTTTTGAAAATTAGTGTGTCTTGTAAAAGAAGTATATAAAGCAATGTCTTCCCCGTATCTGCTATTAAGCATATACTAATAGGAGATGTTGAATGCTTGCTGAGACAGCATTTGAAAATGAATGTATTACTGTTTAAATTTTCCTTGTTACTTTCATAATTCTAGTATTGATATTGTTTAACTTTTGTCTGTTTTCCAACATTTTAAGAACATGATTTTTGTTAAACAATATTTTAATGAATAGTTAGTATCTCCCTCAATTTTGAACGAAGTTAAAGATACTTATGTTTTGTAAGTTTTGAAAATAATTTAGGAAGAAATGTATAGTGGTGTGATATAAGATTATTAGACCCAATGAAAGATGAAAATTCTATATAACATGCTTTTTAAGCAGTATAAAGATATATTTGCATTCGTAATGTAGCCAGGAAAGAAATTTGTTTAGGTGAACATAAATAACTTACTGTGAATCATGCACATTAATAAATTATAATATTCCATCTCATACAATATTAAATATAAATTTCAGTTAATAAGTCAATTAAGTTAATAATTTGCACAAGTTTTTTTCATTAAATTAAAAGTATTTAATTCCTGGATATATTACTGATTTTCTCACATGTTCTTACATAAAACACTTATAATGTTTCATAAAGCATTCATACAGCAGAGTTGAACGCTTCTTTCAGTGATGTTATAAATAATTACAGTGCAACGTTACCTGGCAAATTTTTGTATTATTGTAATGACAATAATTTCATTCATGGTATCGGATATACATCTTAAAAAGTATTTAAATATATATTGGCTAAATCCAAAGGAAGAATACTTACAAATGACAACAGCTGAAATAAAAAAGTATGGGAAGAAGAAAACAAAGAATAATTATATGTATACTGTATCACAGACCAATTATTAGAAGACAAAATTTAGTAGAGAAACACCAGGAACTCAGAAACATTTTACATGCAGATTTTACATATCCATACTCTAATTATGACCACAAAATTTTAAATATACCTCTGAGAGTGTTTCGTTGAATGTAGTGCATAGCTGAAAATACTTAATTTTTATTGTATCTTCATGTATATGTATAGTGTGTGAATTGAACTGTCAGTATATGAGATTTAAAGTAATAATTGCATAAATAAAGTTTATATTTATATACATTGACAATTTCAATGCAAGTAAGCAATATTTTTAATGCCTCACACAATAATTATATATTGTGATCAAACACAGTGAACACAAATTAGAATAATAATTTCATATTTTTTATGTTACAAACTTTACATATTATATTTTAAAAATAACAATATCTTATTTAATTCACACACATACACAAAATGTAGATTCCCATAGTGTAGGACAAATAGTACAGCGATAACATGTACCTGTCCGTATTGACCAGATCAGTGGCTTTGCCCTTACAAATGAAAACTATAAAATTTGTCTGATAAAATTATAGGATTATGTTCATAAAATTATAAAAGACAAATTTGTTTATTATCGTGTTTTAAATTTATTAAAAGATAAAGGTATGAATAATTTAAATGGAAAAGTAAAAGAAGGAAATGGTGTTCTTTTTAAAATAAAATTCAGTAATGAACAGATTTGTTTCTTGTAAGAATGAATTCCTATAATATTCAATTATCATTTGTTTCTATTTAATCCTGAAAGTGACTATAATGAAACTGTTGTATCAAGTTGTTTTTATTTTCTGTCTTACATAGAATTAATCAATGAAACGGGTAATATTATTGTTTGTCTTTTGGAAACAACAGAGTCGCTTTCAGGATTTTCCACAGGTGCTGTTTGATTATTGTTAAATCAAAATCAACCGATTCGACGTTTTTATTCAGCTATGTATTATGTTTTTTGTTTTAATGAAAGTGTACGCGTGTGCGTAAAAACAGAATATTTTAAGAGACAAGATCATATTGTAAAAATGATGAAGCGATTTAGAGAGAATGAGACAAAGAGATACGAAAAACAGAGAGATATATATATATTAAGTATAAATATATATATTATATATTTAATAAAAATTCTTCGAGGGAGGACAGCGAATGTAAGTTCAAAGAAAATTAGCGTGAATAATCGCAACGGGGAAACTATAAAGATTGTCAATATGTTAATAGTGCGTTATTAACCAAAGCTTTAGCTGCGAATAGAAACGACGATTTAACTATTCTTGCAAGTGGAACCACTGAAAGAGCATACCGTTGTCGTAAAGATGAATTGTAGGTTTAAAGAGTTTCTTGACTAGGTGTTGTAAAGAAAAGAATAATAACAACATATTTCTTGTTGTGCATAATAGAGTTCACAGAAGGCAACTGTAGTTATACGAATGATCTACGACCAATTAATCATCATATTGACCCACAGCGATGAAAAATAAATCAAATTGTTTGTTTCGCAGTAAATATGATGATGTCATTGCAGATCATTTATGATTGAGAACAAATGTAGCGTAGAGCAAAATGTATGTAACATTTTGTACAAAAATGGACCAGTTGCTTTGCGTTATGTTTTGTATAATAGACTTCTGTCGTACAACACCTGTCACAGAAACTCAGTAAACAAGATATGAACCTTAATTTATTCTCTATATTTAATATTCGTAATCGAAACTAATGATTAATCAGAAGATTCCTTCTGATTAGAGGGCAGACTCTAATTCAAGATAATACTATGATTAAGTGTATCATATAGTTACTACGATTGTATATAATGTGTATAATGAATGATCCTTTTTTTTTAGTTTTACGAGCTTCTCACCTTTAGTCATTTTTTGTTTCATTTTCTTTTATATACATACAGTATTGCGTAGTTAACTTATGAACAATGTATATCATTTACTCTTGTATCTGTAAACACGACTAGCTGAAAACCTCTTGTAAATAGACATTTCTCTTAATAAAAAACCTACCTGAAGTAATATTTGGATCTACCTTTGGATATTAACCCTCCGGATGTACCCTTGGATCCTTTCTATACATTTCATAATAATACATGGTGTAAAAGGTACAGATAACAATTTGTTTGTAACATTTTTATCGAATGAAAGAAATTACAAAAATGAATATTGACAATAATTAAGTTGATTTATTGCAATGAAACTGTGTTAGCATAATTGCAAATAAATCAGCCACTCATTTTCTATCATGAGGTGATTATTGTCTAAGTAACATTAAATATATCGCGTTCGTTTAATATAATTAAACAAAAATATATAACTCGTTAGGTTCTGTAAATAAATAAAAAATAAAGATCGATCCTTCTGATCTACGTGAACGGACATGTTTATTATTAAAACATAAAATAATCAATCCTAACGAGTTAATGCAAGTACATCGACGCTTAGAATATTCAGTCGACATGCGCGTTTATTTGCATAGTTTGACTAACAATGTTAAAATATGAAAATTTTCTTGGTAAAACTTTGCAACAATACAGGGTGATTTAAAATTAACCTCTCATAACAATTTTAACATTTTTCTTTTCACAACAGATATGTTTACATTTCATTCAAATATGTAAGACCGCAAATATTTCACAGATAAGACTCTAATTACCCTGTATTATTAACACGAAATTTATATATGACACGGATTAAATATGAACGTTAATTGAAATCGCTAATAGCGTCTTTCCATTTACCGCTAGTTTACATGATATGACAAAACGCTTGGCAGTATTTGTTTCAATGTTGTACCATACGCGTGTTTCAATACTAGACCTTCATATGTCGCGTGGGCAATAGTTTACACAAGGCACAAAATAATGTAAAGGGAAACGTAATGCGTACATGGTTCTTTAAAATCTCGTACAAAGATTAATGTTAGTAGTAGAATGAAAAGAATGGCAAACATGAAAATGAATCAAATGTAAAAATTGTTATCTACTTTCATGGAAAGTTCTTCATTATGTACATATCATGTTTTCCAGTGCAGCATCTGAATTTCACCTAGATCAGATAATAAAACCCGTCAGTTCTAATCGCTGATCTAGATCAACCTTTGTATGTATCCTGTTTACCCCGTTCCATTGTACTAATAAAATATAATCTCAAAGATTTTGCTTTGGAGATCATTTGAAAATAAAACTTTGGACAACTGGACAATGACTGCTTGACCCCGTTGAGGCATTTAGAACATGATTTCGGACAAACGTAGAATTCATGCGTTTCAAGACCCAGTTTAATATTTGTACAATTTCATTGGTATGAATTACGTTTCGACGTGACCCTGGAATTGACCCACTATCTTTCGCACCCAACCTGCTTGACTCTGTCCCGCTGACACATCATCCTTATCTTCACTATTATTCTGCGCACAACTATTCTGCAAAATGGTTGTAGAACACTGATACGTTGTTCCCTCGGTCAAAGGGGATCTCGCTGGAGTTTTGCAGTCCGATTCTTGTCCCTTCAAGAACGCTGACTTCACTTTCAAATAGTCAGGTTTTTGAGCAACGGTTGGTTTGCATTTTGAAGAGTTACACCCTGAGGGATTCAACGACTCTGTTCTCTTTTTGGCGGGGATTGGCGGAGCTACTTTGCTTTTGAACGATGTATCCTCCGAGAGAGGCCTGGTCACCAGAACCTCCTCGATGTCGCTAAATATTGCACTATCCCGGAACGCCTCGTCCACATCTGCGTCCACGTAATTTTCTATAGTCTCAAATGACTTCTCGTAGAAACTGTCTGTTTCGCTTTCCCTGTTTTCCGCGTTCTCTTCGTCCTCCTTCTTCTCCTGTTTTGCTTGAGACGAATTCGCAAGTTGGCGTTTGCTCTCGGAGAACAGTATCGAAGGATCGGCGTAATCAGACTGAGCGATACGAGCACCCAGACTCGAACTTCCTTGCTTGTAATACAGCGAAGGGATCCTTAGGTCTGAAGATCCTCTTGCTGTGCAGCCTACGAGCTCTTCCACGTCCGATGAAGACTCCCTCGAATGCTTCAACTTGCTCTTCTTCTTCAACTTACTTGTACTCAGAGAGCGGAAGTACTTGGTCCTTTCTAATTCCTCGCTGCACTCCAAGGTCTCTGTGCTCATGGTGTTCCTCAAGCCTTGAAGACGGTTCCCAGCCTTCGAAAGGACGTTCTTGAAAATCGTGCTACCACTGGTGTTTGGCCTGTAAATCTTGTGATCTGGGTGTATGTTGGTGGTTGTTGAGGACACGTGGACTTCTGAGTACGCATCCGTCAAGGTGTCATCCAAGGAACAGAAGAATGTTGAAGTGGAAGTCGATACCGACGTAGGAAATTTGGCGATCCTTCCTTCTGGCTGGCAAGTTGAAGCGTATCTCTCCATGTCTTCCAAGTTGATCTCTGCTGGTTTGTCTGAAGCTATCGTGAAAGGTCTCTCGCTCATTGGTTTACCGTCTCTCTGCAAGAACCGTGATTTCGTTACGTTCTGATTGGAGTTGGGATGAATTTGAAAACTGCGTGGGAGGGAGCCACATTTTTGAGGAGACGTGGGTAGTCCTTCGCAGAGTTTGGTTAGCCAAACCGCTGGTCGAGTTGGACTGTCGTTCCCGTCTAAGCCTTTTTCCTCCTGCAAACCCTCCCAAACGTGTTGCAAGTTGTCGTAGTTTCCAAAACCTTTGCTGGATCCTGTGCCTTCTTGAGCGACTTCGTTCATATTCTCGCCATTTACCAGTCCTTTATCGCTGCCTGCTACCTGTACTTCAGTTTCAGGTACGGACGTTTGGTTCGCAGGTTCTTCGTTCCTAGTCGCTGAGTTCTCCCTTATCCTCAGCGCAGTTTTGATGATCTTGCTTTCAGTCACGATACTTTGCCTCTTGAACGCGTCGAACAACGCCTTCTTCTCTTGCACATGATTTACCTTGTTTTTCGAGTTAGTCTCGACTGATTTATTATTCTCAGTCTTGTTCAAATTATCATAAAGCAACTGCAAGGCTGGCTGGTGATCCCGGGGAGAGGATAAGGAATTCAAAGTGTTATTCGTTTTGACAAGTCGTTCGCGGTGGCCCGCACGCGTACGCGATACTCTGTTGTTGACTGAATTATCAGTGTTATAAATCGTGTTTTCAGAATCGCTGTCATCGGATGTGTCGGCAGAGATACGTTTATTGAAACGTTGTTGCTGCCTGACGTTGAGTATACTGTTCGTTCGCTGTTTCTCGAGAAGCTTCTGGAATTCTTGGTTCTGCATGAGGATGCGGCCAACTATTTCCTCGACCGTCTGTGCTTGAGCCTGTTGTTCATTGTTCTCTTTGGTTTCTGATGGTGGAGAATTCGTATGCTTATCGTTCTCAATGATCGCGCACTCAGTTTCGACCGTAGCTGACCCCGTATCCCCCGTATCTTCCTTTTGCTCCTCGTCAGATTGATTGAGACACACGTACGACTGGAAACCTGGTTCTGATTTTCGTCTCCAACCAGTAAAGCGATCCTAAACATAAATATAGAAATTGTAAATACTTTGAGGGCCTAAGGATATAGGAGTTCGGAAATAGAATCAATTGTATATTTTCAATACCTTGACTTTTGACCCGCGTCCATCTGAAGACCTAAGACCCTGCTCTCTAGAATCGTTCAGGTTTGAATCATCGTTCTGATTTTTTCGTGGCGATGCTGGAGAGTCCTAAGCAAACATCAAAGAAAGCAAATTAAAAAGATGTTATTATAAACACATAAATTTATACTCACCTCAGTTGTAGTCTCAGACTTTCTACCACTCTTTTTGAATCTTTGCCTAAGTCCAGTTTCAGACCGTCGTCTCTCTCTTTCCTGTTTACGTTTCTCTAAATACTCTGGTGGTGTCGAATGTTGTTTCTTTGCTGACCCCCTATCCGCTAAAGCATCATCTGTAATCGTTTCAAGATAATTATAGTTGAGTTAATTAAGTATAAAGTTTTTATGATACAACGTACCTTCTGGCTGTGTCTGACCAAGTTGTAAAACTAACTGCCTCGCGTGCATGGGTATCTCCGCGTTATAATTTTCAAGCATCACTCTTTTTATCTGCAACGTCCATTCCCTTTTTTGCTCCAGATTTCGTGCCTGATATAGATAAGCACAGTGCAGTTAATTACAAGTGTACACAATCAACGTACGTATCAATAATGGAGTCATTTTACCTGCAACGTATATTGGAGTCGAGGATTATCAAACGGAATCACGTGAAAGCTAAGGGGCTCTCCAGGTATGCTCTCGATAAGCATCAAATTTGAACACTGTAAAATTACCAAACAGTGCAATGAGAACTTTTATCTCTATGTATCCTAGATTCGCTAGTTATTTATTTAGAAAAAAGACATACCATGATATGAGCTTTGTAGACTAGAAGTCCATCCTCCTTTTTCTTGGTGAGCAGGAGCATACGGTCAAACAAGAAGGCGTGTCTAGGAGCCTTTGCTCCTCGCATTCTGAATCGTCCTTCCGCCACTAGTTCTCCACTCGTGGTTAAATCTGGACCAGACCAGCCGTACAGAAGCGACTGAATCTCTTGAACACGCACAGCATGCTCGTGTCTTCGTTTCATTGCGTTAATATGCCTTGCGATGCCGGTCATCGCTGCAAGCGCTGCTTCGATCGCTTTTCTTCCTTCAGCCTCGTTTTCTCCTAAGTCGCAGTCTGCGCCGTACTCCTTCGACAAGTTCTGTAAATTTGACGATGGTTTATAGGACAAAGACAAAATAAATCATTCATGATGAACAGTTATAATTTACCTGCAGAAGTAAATGGTATTTAAGAATCCTTTGAACAGGTTTAAGAAGAAACGAACCAAGAGGTAACGCGTGTCCTAGTGCCGCTTGTCTTTCTCGAAACGCGTTCGCAGTCCCTTCTTGGCCCATTAAGTCAGTCAAGACAGAAACTGTCCTAAAATGAACTGCATTAATTTCAAGCTAAAATTGAAGGACTACAATATGTGTTGGTAGGTACTTAAGGTTCCAAATGAACTTTTATTTGGTTTGGTTGATTTTATTTGGTTTACCTTGGGTAATTGGTACAGTATTCTGTGTACACTTTGAACCCTGAGTTATGCTTTATAAATGTGTTTGCCACGCAAACAGGATCCAAACCACACTTTTCTATTTCCTTCAGGAACTCTCTGAAATTGAATTAAATTATTTAAAATAATTATAGACAATGCAGCTACTGTGAATTAACTAAACTAGTTTACCTATTGAATTCAAATATGTCCTCAATATTACTAAATAAGTCACTCAGCTGCATTTGATGCACAAACGATGCCGGATCGTTTCTCCAATATATAAGGTAACCCTGCAAGAACAAATGAGGTAAATTAACACAAGTGACTCCACTGAAAATTCATATGTAATGAGTGGTGCAGTCAGTTCTTACGGTATCAATGCTTAAGGTATACCTGAATTACTTGTCGCAGATGTTCCACATATATTGCCTCAGTGTCAACTATCTCTAGAAGTACCCTTTCCATGGGATTTCTATGAGGATCACAGTAACGTGGTTTGTGACATGGTGGACCTTCCTCTGCACTGTTTCTTCTTTGCCCTGTGTCATCATTTCCTATTCGACAATTGGTTTCTGACACTGTGACCACTCCGCTGTCTCCAGAACCTATTTAAATACATGTACAGAATACACATAAATACACATACACATATTACAGAATTATAAAATTATAAAACATTAACATAACATAACCTTAACATCATTTTTTCTTGTTCATACTTGTAAGATAGGAAATCAATCTCTAATGAAAATATATAATTTTAGATACAAGGTTACATGCTACTAAATCAATCTTACATGTTTCTGCATAAATTAAGTGATAAACATTTCAACTTTTCCATGAACTTTGAAGGAAATAAATTATACCGTGAAGCTTGGAAATATTTTAGAAATTTGTTTCCCAATGTATCACTTGAAGCAAATTTCAAGGACCCTGACTTTCTCTTCGCTGTAGCGTAATCAACGGCAATGACAGTAATGATAGCAACGGTGGTAATAAACTTCTCTCTCGGCATGCTGTGTTCATCGTTAACGGAATCGTTATTACAGCTTGAAAAGCGGTTGCACGAGCCAACGGGTATTTGGAAGGCCCGCAGCTAACAATATCTTATTGGTTTCGCTTTCGTTTCACAAGAGCAGTTCTTACAGGAAGTTTTAGTACACAGATTTTTGAGCTGAACATCTAATTTCAGATTTCCTTGAATCCAAAGTTTGATTCTTTGTTTTATTAACTTGTTAGGTAAAGCAATCTATTAAGTTGCATGATTCTGAAAGGTGGTATTCATTTGAGACCTGAAGATTTCAAAGATCTCAGAAATATTGAAACATGTAATTTTCACTTCAAGCTTGAATATGCCAGAGGTGTTATTGCAACAGTTTCATGTCATGAAATGTCAGCATCTCTGAATCATTTGCAACTTAATCTTTCACCAGTCTTCTCACAAAAGAATCCGTAAAGCCCATAAAAGACACCTCCTGATCAGACCCTCACCTTGAGAGCTGGCACAAGTGTCTGCCAGGGACTCGACCGACGCCAAATAAGGATTGATGGTGCAAGCGTTCCCCTGGTTACTGCACCCGCTGGAGGAGGTGCTAGACGCTACTGAACTCCCGGACAACGGTCTCCTGCATCGTCTGTCGTACCTAAGTGGCGTGAGTCCGTTGCTCTCTCGTCGATAGGGTTTCTCCTCTATCCTCTCGTTTCGATCCTCCTTCTGACTCTCGAAGACGTTCTCCTTCTCGACGACGTCCTCTTCCACGACCACATCCACGTTATTCTCCGGCAACGATTGCTCGTTCATCGTGTCCTGCTGTGATTTCGCTAACTCGGGACAGAACTGGCCGAATATGGAGCCACGATGGGATACCAGGCTCAGTCGCTTCTGCAGCACCGCTGGGATATTGCAGGTCGAGGGAAGGACTACGTGATCGGTATAGCCATTGCCGCGACGGGCTAGCTCGTCGAACATGCCCAGCAGCTGGGGCACCAGGTCTGTGCTGGTTCCTGAAACAGTGGATAGGTTGGGTTAGTTTTAATTAGTTTTATTTGAGTCAATTTCTTAATTTCTCAATCCTTTAATTCCTCAATTCCTTAAGTCCTCAGTTTATCAATTTCCCAATCCCTTAATTTCTCAACTCCTTAATTCTCCTATTCCTTAAGTCTTTAATGTCTCAATTTCCCAATCACTTAATTCCCTTATCTTTTAATTCCTCAATTCCTTAATTCCCCAATCCCTTAAGTCTCCAATTTCTCAATTTCCCAATCCTTTAATTCCCCAATTCCTTAATTCCCCAATCCCTTAATTTCCCAATCCTTTAATTCCCCAATCCCTTAAGTCTCCAATTTCTCAATTTCCCAATCCTTTAATTCCCCAATCCTTAATTTCCCAATCCTTTAATTCCCCAATCCCTTAATTCCCTTAATCCTTTAATTCCCCAATCCCTTAATTCCCCAATCCTTAATTCCCCTAATCCCTTAATTCCCCAATCCTTAATTTCCCAATCCCCTAATTCCCTAATCCCTTAATTCCCCAATCCCCTAATTCCCCAATCCCTAAATCCCCCAATTCCTAATTTCCAAGTCCCCAAATCCCCAAATTCCTAAAATTTCTCTCCAGATCCAAATTCCTCTCCGTTTCCCAGACTCCCCCGCTATCTCCACGCTCAATAAATCACCGCATCCGATAAATGTTTGAGAACAGGTACAATTTTGCACGCGATGCAAATATTGCAACAAGAACGTTTGTGTATTATAAACGGCAGTGATGTAGTGTCTGGCTAGGAAGCACCGTGTGCTTTTAACTTGCACGCTCCGCGAAACATAACAATATCGTGTAAACAAACGAGCTGCTCTGATGGTTCCCAATTCCCCATGAAGGCAGACGGAGAAGCAACTGGGCCAATGAACCTGTCCGCATTCATGCATGCGATTTTTTACATTTCGTACGCTGCAGATGCGGTTCAACGAAAGAGTTGTAAGTAAAAGTACGCACATGACTTTTGCTTCTTCACACAAGAATTTCACAGAACTTCTTCTTCGCATGAATTTCTCGTTTATTCGAGATTTAACGGTACACATTTTCAACGCTAATAGAGTTTTCGATCATCATTTATTTTTTATCATTTATTAGTTGATTGTTGAAATTTTGCCGCAGTTTACAGGAGAGAAAAGTAGTCGAACCGTTAGTGTACGCAAGAAAAGCGAAGGAAGTTATTCTTTCGAGATTCGCAGCTGTCGGAATACAAATGCAAACTGCGTTCATAAAGAACACGCAAAGAAAGCAGAGTATATTTTTGCGCGGTGAAATTTATCGACGGACCAATTTGCTTGCGGTCGTTTACAACCAGAAAGCAAAACATTTGTTACGTACGCTAGGAGTTACAAAATTATATGGGCGAATAATTGAACTGAAGAGCTCTCTTATGGATTCTAACTCAAGTTTCCTTCGGTGTAAATCATTTTTCTTGGGGAACACTTCTGGGACTGCAAATTGTTCAGGAGTAACATTTCTGGGTTTACAGATCCTTTAGGAATATTTGTAGGATTCTACATTTTCAAGGAGTAAAATTATTAGGTGTTTTAATCTTCGAGGAACATTTCTGGGATTTCAAATTTTCGAGGTTAAAATTTCCATGCCTCTAAAGTCTCAAGGTTTAAATTTCCACGCCCCCAAATTCTCAAGGTTGAGATTTCCACGCCCCTAAATTCACAAGGTTGAGATTTCCACGCCGCTAATTCTCAAGGTTGGAATTTCCACGCCCCTAAAATCTCAGGATCGAAATTTCCACGCCTCTAAATTCGCAAGCTTGAAATTTCCACGCCCCTAAATTCGCAAGGTTGAGATTTCCACGCCCCTAATTTCTCAAGCTTGAAATTTCCACGCCCCCAAATTCGCAAGCTTGAAATTTTCACGCCCCTAAATTCGCAAGGTTGAGATTTCCACGCCCCTAATTCTCAAGGTTGGAATTTCTACGCCCCTAAATTCTCAGGATCGAAATTTCCACGCCTCTAAATTCGCAAGCTTGAAATTTCCACGCCCCTAAATTCTCAAGGTTGAAATTTCCACGTCCCCAAATTCTCAAGCTTGAAATTTCCACGCCCCTAAATTCGCAAGCTTGAAATTTCCACGCCCCTAAATTCTCAAGCTTGAAATTTCCACGCCCCTAATTTCTCAAGCTTGAAAATTTCCACGCCCCTAATTTCTCAAGGTTGAAATTTCCACGCCCCTAAATTCTCAAGGTTGAAATTTCCACGCCCCCAAATTCTCAAGCTTGAAATTTCCACGCCCCCAAATTCTTAAGGTTGAGATTTCCACGCCCCTAAATTCGCAGCTTGAAATTTCCACGCCCCTAATTTCTCAAGCTTGAAATTTCCACGCCCCTAAATTCTCAAGCTTGAAATTTCCACGCCCCTAATTTCTCAAGCTTGAAATTTCCACGCCCCCAAATTCTCAAGCTTGAAATTTCCACGCCCTTAAATTCTCAAAGCTGAGATTTCCACGCCCCCAAATTCTTAAGGTTGAAATTTCCACGCCCCTAAGTTCTCAAGGTACAAATTTCCACGCCCCAAACCCCAAAAGTCCCAAATTCCCAGCAACCTAGTCTAAAATTAACTTCAAAAACACCCAAAACTTGCAAAACCAAAACTACTACCACAAAAAATCCTAGAATATGGAAATTAACCATGTACAAAGTACCAGTATCGTCAGAAAACATATCGAGATGATCGAGGCAAGCGATTCTCGCAAAGAGGCAAAGACCGTCTCCCTTCCTTTCTCGTCTCCTTTCCGCTTTGCTCTGCTTCTCTCATTGCTGGCCATATGCGTTCCTCTTCGATCGCGATGTTGCACTTGGCTGGAACTCTGCTAATAATAGAACGGGACCAACTTTCGTCTCGGTCTCGCGTGCATCGGCTTCGTCCTCCTCGCGGCTGTCACGCTTTGGACCGATGACACGGTTCGGCCCAACAAATTGACCGGCTTCGTGTTTACTTTGCTCGTATATTCCTCCCTTCTTTGCTATCTTCTTCGTGGGAAATGTTCAAAATGCGAGTCTGTAACCAATCAGCTCGAGTGCGTTGAACTTGCATGCTGAAGAACCACGTTGACATTCGTGACTTCTGCTGGAGACGTGATCTTTCACTTCTTGCATGGAGAATTGCTAATTTTATTGTTATAAACTTGTCCTTCTTTTGAAACAACTATGTAGTCAACACAAACCAAATCAATGAATCAATGAATCAATGAAAATCAAGGAACGCAACCATGTTAGGATTTAGTGTTTAGTCTGACACGATTTGATGACATAAAAGTATCTTCAAACAGCACTTATGTTACATCAATTTAAAGCTTGAGGTCCCACAAAAATGTTCACATAAATTCCTCATCAATTCTATCAATATAATTAATAATTCAAAATAGCAAACAATGAACGAAGTTTACAGTTCATTCTTGCCATTAGCGAAGGTCTAATTTTAAGAAACACTCATTTCATGTAAAGAATATCAA
This sequence comes from Megachile rotundata, assembly GCF_050947335.1. Lineage (NCBI taxonomy): Eukaryota > Metazoa > Arthropoda > Insecta > Hymenoptera > Megachilidae > Megachile > Megachile rotundata. The sequence goes on from NC_134997.1 coordinate 11,844,040, forward strand.
CGAAGCCTTCATGCAGTTATTTTCGTCAGACTCCAAGCTTCAAATCGATATATCACAAGCGCTATTTCGTAACACTTTTCTGTCATGAAATCAAGACAGATTGCCCGCGCCCCGAATACGTCACGCAACCTCATACAATGCATAACTATACTACGATGACCTGGTCCGATTAATTAAACGCGTATGAATTATTAAAACGTGTTGCATGCAAATCCTCACGAAAATTATTTTCACCGTCCTTTCTGGTCGGTTACAAGTTTGTTAGTCATCGTACGTTGTCATTCCCGTTGCAACATCCAACCATGTTGTTGTTGCGTTCCCGTGACTCACAGCAACGTGGCGGGCATACAGACACGACATGAAGCAGCCACTCGAGACCTTTCAATGCTCGTGCCTATTACTTTTCGTCAATGAACCGACGTTTCCCTTTCTTTAGACCCCTGAGATCGCTATTTTTGCCGCGATCGCCCGACCAAACGCCGCCGGAACGTTTTTCCTTTGGGTCGTTCAACTTGCGGTGCGCCGAACTTTTTATACTTAAATGGGTACATTGATTATTTAATTCAGTTGGTGTTTTATGGTGTACGTGGAGTTTTCTCACGTGTGGGAATTTGGGAGCTTGGTAGTTGGGACGCTTGATAATATAGGGGCGTGGTGATACAACGCGTGGAGATACGACACGTGAGAATTCGGGACGCGTAGGGATACAACGCGTGGTAATTCGGGCGCGTGGTAATTTGGGCGCGTGGTGATACAACGCGTGAAAAATTGGGACGCGTGGTGATTCGGGGGCGTGGTAATACCATGCGTGGTGGTTCGGGGGCGTGGTGATATCACGCGTTGTGATTCGGAGGCGTGGTAATACCACGCGTGGTGATTCGGGGGCGTGGTAATACCACGCGTGGTGATTCGGGGGCGTGGTAATACCACGCGTGGTGATTCGGGGGCGTGGTACTACCACGCGTGGTGACTCAGGGGCGTGGTAATGCAACGCGTGCAAATACCACGCGTGGTGACTCGGGAGCGTGGTAATACCACGCGTGGTGATTCGGAGGCGTGGTAATACCACGCGTGGTGACTCGGGGGCGTGGTAATACCACGCGTGGTGACTCGGGTGCGTGGTAATACCACGCGTGGTGAGTCGGAGGCGTGGTAATACCACGCGTGGTGATTCGGAGGCGTCGTACTACCACGCGTGGTGATTCGGGGGCGTGGTGCTACCACGCGTGGTGACTCGGGGGCGTGGTAATGCAACGCGTGCAAATTCCACGCGTGGTGACTCGGGGGCGTGGAAATACAACGCGTGGTGACTCGGGGGCGTGGTAATACAACGCGTGGTAATTCAAAGGCATGATAATTCGATTGCGTGGTAATTGAACGCGAGTTAATTCAATACATCTGATAATACAACCCACAGTAATTAAACTGCATGATAAATGGTAATTCAAACACGTAATTCAAGCGTACCTAAAAACACATTATACAACACATAATTCCAGCACACGAAGATACAACACGATGACGCAACGTGCACAACACATAATTCAAGCACACAGTGATGCAACGTGAATTAACACAACTCATGATAGTTCACCGTGGCAATTCAATACTTGATAATACGACCTTTAGCCATTGTCGCTCAAAGTATTCTTCTCGAAAGAGCTCTCTACAATGGAATTGATAAGTGGATGAAATCGCAGTTAAATCATACGCTTTCTTCATACAGAGAGCATTGAAAAGAATGCATTCCGATTTCCCCTCTGTTAGTCACGTAAATGGTCCGGCTATGAACACGTGCGGTGTTTGTTTTACGGTGTCCAGGTGCGAGCTCACAGAAACCGAGAATCTATTGCGCTTGCATCACGACTTTGAATCAGTTCTATGTACACGAGATTTCTTAATATCTCAATGACTCGTTCGCCATAGCTTTCGGTCGTGATCAATCGTCGGAATTTTTACTTACGTATAATTAGATCAGTGACGCGTGCGATAAGTGGCCTTGGTTCAATATTAAAGAACCCATCTTAATTGATAAAGCAATCTAGCATACCAAAATCTTCTTTTTAACATCGGTATGCACTCGTACTCTATCACAGACTCGAGAGTGTCTATTATTAGACCTAGAGTCTGCCTAAGCTAATAAAATAATCCGCATTGTGAAAGCGTTGAATCGATAATACACAAACAGTGAGGTACATTTCGCAGTAATCGCCGCCATTTCCTTTTGACAATCTCGGGGCAGTTATGCAGTTATTTTGGTCGGACTTCAAGCTCTAATCCGATATGCCACGAGTGGTATTTCGTGACACTTATGTCATGAAATCTCGTAGAAAGGAACAAGTCATCGACCCGCGATCTGCCATTTAGAGAGGCAATACGTGTTGCACGGCGTAAACTGTAAGGCGGGAAAAAAACAAGCCTCTCTGTTCACATCATCGGCCACATCGAGATGGCCTCGTAAACTCCGAACTATCTCAGCTGGTTCCCGCCTAGCGAGCAGAGCGAGTTTCCGGCTACATCGACCGCGATAAGGTTCGAAGCTCGCCAAGGGAAAGTCACGATTCGGCTCGTATTTCCTCGAGGGGGCGAAATAATCGGGCGAATCGCGCGGAGCATGGCGATAGCGCAATAGTTGGCGACCGATAGGAACACGACGATAAACGGACAGTTTATGGCGGTGCAGTCACGAGTGAACGTGCGTGAGCAACGAGCATTAACGTTCGCTCCGAGCCATTACTACCACTTGGCACGTTAACCCATTTGCATTAAAATCCGACTAATTACGTATTTGTTACCGAGTAACGATCACTAGGAAGATTTTTATGCCCTTCGGAGGAATGCTTTATGATCTACTTTGCACCTCTATGGTACCCTTTTCATGTGGCGATACAACGCGTGGTAATTTGGACGCGTGATGGTACGGCACGTGAGAATTCGGGAGACGTAGTCATTTGGAGGCGTGGTGATATGACACGTGATAATTCGGGGGCGTGGAAATACAACGCGTGGTGATTCGGGGGCGTGGTAATACAACGCGTGGTAATTCGGGGGCGTGGAAATACAACGCGTGGTAATTTGGACGCGTGGTGATACGACACGTGAGAATTCGGGACGCGTGGTAATTCGGGTGCGTGGAAATACAACGCGTGGTAATTTGGACGCGTGGTGATACGACACGTGAGAATTCGGGACGCGTGGTAATACAACGCGTGGTAATTCGGAGGCGTGGTAGTACAACGCGTGGTAATGCAACGCGTCGTGATTCGGAGGCGTGGTAATACAACGCGTGGTGATTTCGGAGCGTGGTAATACAACGCGTGGTGATTCGGAGGCGTGGTAATACAATGCGTGGTGATTTGGGAGCGTGGTAATGCAATGCGTGGTACTACAACGCGTGGTGACTCGGGGGCGTGGTAATACAACGCGTGGTGATTCGGAGGCGTGGTAATACAACGCGTGGTGATTCGGGGGCGTGGTAATACAACGCGTGGTGATTCGGGGGCGTGGTAATACAACGCGTGGTGATTCGGGGGCGTGGTAATACAACGCGTGGTGATTCGGAAACGTGGTAATACAACGCATGGTAATTCAGACGCGTAATTTTCATGGAACATCATATTTAGAACTGGTGTAATTAACATGAAACGTCACAGTTGAAAATAGTAAAAGTTACCGTACCCGTTTGATAACTTTTTCCTCAAAGTTCAGCGTCATGCAAATCGTATTTTCACAAGCTGTTCACCTTTTCACTTGCCAGTCGGATGCTGAGGCTCCAGTCTTTTTCCATGAGTCATTCGAATTCCTCCGCATTCTTCCTCCGCCATCATCCTGACGTTCCACGTATTTATTAATCCCCGTCAAACGTCGGCTAAAATAAATCTCCAGTTTCCATCTCGAACCTTCACCGTATTCATCATCGTGCATCTTTACAAATTTTTCATTCACCGCTTTTACCACGAGTCCCATTGAGAGACCGATAAATTTCCCGGAATATTGCACCTTTCACGCGAATCGCTTTCGAGTCACAGCGCGAGCGATTTTTCTTGCGGCGGCCGGTTGGCCGCGTTCCAAATATCCCGGCACGAAAAGAAGCTGACAAGAGCCGCGAAACGTGTCACGTAGAGACGGACATCGGGGTGCACGAGCGAATGCCGGAAAAGAGAGGAAACCAGCGACGAATCAGAAAAGGCGAGATCGTATTCGATCCACGTAGCGGCAACGACGGGTATCTAAGTAAGTACAAGGATCACGTTGCGCCAACGTGAGACTCCTCTGCTCCGGAATTCCAGGCCTGCCCTCTTTTGTAACCCCTTATCTGTTCCTGGAGATGCACCCGGAAACGAGCTACCCACCAGGAGGACGCGCATTCCGAAAGGTGCATTCCGGAGGATAATGCGATGTCAAAAGTGTCCGCTGTTTTATACCTGCGTGGCTGACCCTTCTTGGGCCACCTTGCAAAGTACCGATTGTGAGTTTACTGCTGAACTACCGATTGTGAGTTTACTTGTGAAGTAAACCCATTGCAAGTTTACTTACAAAGTGGACCCATTGCAAGTTTATTTGTTAAATAAACTCGTTGGGAATTTATTTGTAAAGTAAACTCAAGCCAAGTTTACTTGTAAACCAATCCCAAGTTTACGTGTAAACCAATTGCAAGTTTATGTGTAAACGAGTTCCAAGTTTATTTGTCTGATCGTGCAAACAATTTTGGTAATAGCTGGCTAGGAGTGCTTTGGAGCTAGCAGAGTAATCGTGCGAGTAACAAGATTTAAATGGAGTAATAATTGAGTAATTACATGGATGTGATGTGTCCAGTAATTGTATAAATAACTGTATTCGACTAATGAGTAGTTATAAGAGTAATGATTTAACGAGTGGTTATAGCAATGGTTTATGAACAGATATCGAAGTAATGGTTTATTGAATATGCTTGAGTTAGTGCCTCAAAGTTTTACCCCTTACTAGTGACGCACTCAAGGTACTCGTGACGCACTCAAGGTACTCTTAACGCACTCAAGGTACTCTTAACGCACTCGAGGTACTCCTAACGCACTCAAGATACTCCTGACGCACTCGAGGTACTCCTGACGCACTCGAGGTACTCTTGACGCACTCGAAGTACTCTTGACGCACTCGAAGTACTCTTGACGCACTCGAAGTACTCTTGACGCATTCGATGTACTCGTGACGCAGTCAAGGTACTCCTGACGCACTGAAAGTACTCTTGACGCACTCAAGATACTATTGACGCACTCAAGGTACTCTTGACGTACTCAAGGTACTATTGACGCACTCAAGGTACTCCTGACGCACTGAAAGTACTCGTGACGCACTCTGAATACTCGTGACGCACTCTGAATACTCGCGACGCACTCTGAATACTCGTGACGCACTCTGAATATTCGTGACGCACTTGCAGAACTCGTGACACCCTCGCAGTTCAGACGTGACAGATATTTCTATATTTTTCATGCACTTTTTACGTCAACATTTCGTCAAGTGAAATTAAATATAAAACCTGCGATATTTTAACTTTTATCGCTCGTTTTGAAATTGTGACTATGGTCTGACGTACCTAATAAATCGTGTGAGAGGTTCCCAGAATTTTGCGCAGATTAAAAAAGATTTAATTGCCGAGACATACTGGTTATCGATACAAACAATTCTTGTTTTGAGAGGACTTTGTTCCACCCGCGATAAAATGATTCATTGGAAGAATCACGCTTTAGTGGCCCATGGGAAGTGCGATACATAGTTTCCTGTTTAAGATATACTATTTGCATGAATTTGCATAGAGGTAGAAAAAGTGCATTTGCACCTTTCCGATGAGTTAAAAAGTGGAAGATACGCGTTCTAATCTTGAGACTATCTGCGTCGCGGATAACGCTTATCGATGTATTATTTGGTCGATTCCAGTGGAAATCGCTATCGTCGTCTAAACATCGAGACTATGTATCGACGTGAGATTCGCACCGGTTGCGTAACGCGATTGTGTTCGCGGAATGCGATCCATGCTAATTCATTCGAAACACTTCGAATTACAATTAGATACACTTTCGCGGCTACTGAATCTTCGGACTTTCATGAGCCTTTGGTGTATACAATGGTAATTTGGGCGCGTGGTAATTCGAGCGCTTGGTAATTCGGGTGCGTGGTAATTCGGACGCGTGGTAATTCGGGCGCTTGGTAATTCGGATGCGTAGTAGTTCGGGCGCTTGGTAATTCGGATGCGTGGTAGTTCGGGCGCTTGGTAATTCGGGCGCGTGGTAATACGACGCGTGGTAATTTGGGCGCGTGGTAATTCGGGAGCTTGGTAATTCGGGCGCTTGGTAATACGACGCGTGGTAATTCGGACGCTTGGTAATTCGGATGCGTGGTAATTCGGGCGCGTGGTAATTCGGGCGCTTGGTAATTCGGATGCGTGGTAATTCGGGCGCGTGGTAATTCGGGCGCTTGGTAATTTGGGCGCGTGGTAATTCGGGAGCTTGGTAATTCGGACGCTTGGTAATACGACGCGTGGTAATTCGGACGCTTGGTAATTCGGATGCGTGGTAATTTGGGCGCGTGGTAATTCGGGCGCTTGGTAATACGACGCGTGGTAATTCGGGCGCTTGGTAATTCGGATGCGTGGTAATTCGGGCGCTTGGTAATTCGAGCGCTTGGTAATTCGGGCGCTTGGTAATTTGAGTGCGTGGTAATACAGCGCGTAGTAATTTGGATGCGTGGTAATTCGAGAGCGTGGTAATTTGGGTGCGTGGTAATACAACGCGTGGTAATTCGAGTGCGTGGTAATACAACGCGTGAGAATTTGGAACGCATTGAAATTACCTCAAATATTAGAATTCACTGTTCACTCCACCATGAAACGATGCTCCATCTAATTTTTCATTCGGACAGTTACTCTTTCACATCGAATTAAAAGGCCCACGAATTCCGACCCAAATCGACAAACGAATTTCCAAACAGCCATAAAATAGAACGCAAATGAAAAGCACTATTTCCACCTCCGAACAATAAACCCACAACGGTGCTAGAAAACACCCACACAACGAATGACATTACCGATACACAAAGCACAACAGTTATCCCAAGGTAAAGACGTATACATCGGATCGCACTTTCGTCGAAAGCAATTACTCACCGAGATCCCAGAATCTCTATGAAAAAAGATGCAGTTATAGTATCGATAGAGGCGCAACAGGGTCTCCAGACACAGCCATAATCGATGGTTGCTGGAAAGGCTGGCAGGAAGCAATTGATTCGAGCAACGAGCTTCAATTGCGCGTATCCGTGTCGCGAACACTGTTTGTTCGATCGTCGTTTCACGGAAAACAAACAACGGCACCCGTTCACAGAACTCGCGTTTTCGTGGCTTTCGGGAAAAAGACACGCGACGGAAGACGGTGGAAACAGGTAGAAGCACGGAATAGCCTTCGTCGGTCGAGCAACAGGTAGGCACTGTGGAGAGAGGCGAAGATGGCAATGGAGCGAGCCTACCGCTCGGATAGACGGATTCGAATGCCGACGAGCGGGACTGGTCTCTTTAGGCGTCGTGCACAATCGGCCGACAATGGGACTGGCGTTTGACTTCCGGTGCGCGTTATCGCTCTCGGAGATTGTCTCGCTGTACGACAACGGGCGTGGTGATAACGTTCTTTCCCGATATCTTTCTGATGGTACTCCGGTTTATGTGCCCCCGAATATACACCTAGATTCTAGCGTATCTCTTGACACCGTTACTGAACAATTACTTTTTGATATCTGGGTCGATCATTTTAGATATTACTGTTCTTGGAAACTATTCCTACATGCATATGTATACATATACACATATTACTTACACATATATTAAATATATACATATTACATATACATGCATAGTGCATATACACATATGTTCTTTTGAATATATTCACAGAGAAATCATTGCAGATGTGGGTCCCCTCAATTCTTCATTATTGAAAGATAGCCATCAGGCAACTTCATACATCAGTTTATTGAAGGGTTTACGTGCGAAATTTATTTAACCTCCTAACAATTTTCTGGGCACCTAATTCATACAACATTAGGACAACTGAAGAAAGTTAAAATTTTAGGTACATTATTCAGTGATACTTGATTGCAGTTCGCTCCAAAGTTCAATTGCAGTGACCTATGAGTTTAGTTTATCACAGATGAACTGCAGTGTGCGTCATGACTGTGTCACGAATTCGACTTGAGTGCGTCATGACTGCGTCACGAATCCATCTTGAGTGCGTCACGAATCCATCTCGAGTGCGTCACGTATCCATCTCGAGTGCGTCTCGAGTGTGTCACGAATCCATCTTGAATGCGTCATGAGTGCGTCACGAATTCGACTTGAGTGCGTCTTGAGTGCGTCGCAAATCCATCTTAAGTGCGTCACGAATCCATCCTGAGTGCGTCACGAATCCAACTTGAGTGCATCTCGAGTGCGTCACGGATTCGACTTGAGTGCGTCACGAATCCATCCTGAGTGCGTCTTGGGTGCGTCACGAATCCATCATGAGTGCGTCTTGGGCGCGTCACTTATTCGACTTAAATGCATCACGAATCCATCATAAGTGCATCTTGGGTGCGTCATGAATTCGACTTGAGTGCGTCTTGGGTGCGTCACGAATCCATCCTGAATGCGTCACGAATTCGACTCGAATGCGTCTTAGGTGCGTCACGAATCCATCCTGAAGGCGCCATGAGTGCGTCACGAATTCGACTTGAGTGCGTCATGAATCCGTCTCGAGTGCGTCTCCAGTGCGTCACGACTACGTACTTGTCCCTAACATTCTAACTTCCCTTACAACCAAACATTATAATAAAATTTTTATCAGCCCAAAGCACCATTTCATCCACTGCATCTTTACCAATCGATAATACTTGTCTCCCATAATAAACCGTATCTCCGTTACAAATATATCTTCAGCCGGAGAAATTAACGAAACGGGCAGCTAAAAATGGTTGGTACATTTTACGAAAGCGAGAGAAGTTATCTTAACTCCGTAACGTGGCTCTCTTATCGACCTTATTAATCATTCAACGAGCGTGGCTGCATGGAAATGGAAAGAACGTATCGCGCAATTGTACGTAACAAGAAGGTTAACAAATTGTCCGCGGCTAAGGATGTCATCTATCAGATCGACTCGAGTTACGATTATCGTGTAATCTGTCTCGAAGTGTCGGATGCGCTTATATCTCTCTTTCAGCGATTATGTAAGTGGCGCTTAGTTCACGGATAAACGGCGATACGAGATTAACAACTTCCCTTTTTATTTCTCTGCTTTCCTTAACCTAGTAGAATTCTATTATTATCGGGAATTTTAGACTGGTATACGGAGGATGATAAGGTAAATCGTAGAAAGGAAAAGTGTAACTATTTCCCAGAGTTACAATCTGATGAAGTTGTGTCTCAAGATAGGCATCTCGGTTTCTCGTGTGTTCTAAACTTCTCTTTAATAGAAAGCAAATACGCTTGGTCACGTATGCGAACTCTCTTAATTGAATTTCTCACTGACCTGTTACGCCGGTATTACCGGCAATAAAACAGAGCCTATGTTACGAAGTTCGTGAATTCGAACATCCTTCCTTCGTAAAGACGCTCTCGCAATTAGCAAGAAATCGAACATCAATCGAGAAGTTTTTATCAAATCTCCAAAAGTCACTTAACCAAATTAATTTCAAGAAGCACAAAGCAGAATTCTTTACAGTTCACAATATTCACAAAATTTCCCACTTAACATTCGATAAAAATCAAGCAACAAAAATTACCTGAGTCCTCCGTGACTCAGCACTTGAACCTCCGATGCGCTATCGAATTCGAGGAACCGTACGATAAAAACATTCGAGGGTCATTCTTCTTGTGAATGAACCCGTACTCCAGAGAAGGCTGGTGGGGATACTTCAATCATCGCAATGAATTACAACGAGCCAGTCACCGAGAGTGACTCACTACGTGGCTGCTCTAGGCACTGCAGCCCGACGAAGCTCTTTTTCTTGGCCTCCTCGTGGCGAAGGAATTCGAGCTGTAGCACCTAACGAGAAAAAGAGCGAGAGAGAAACTTCACGATCCAATCTCCATGGATCCCCGATGGATCCAGCCATTATGAATCATCGTGCACGGCAAAATCTTCAATCGACTTTCGTACGATTGAACTTGTGAACCTTCGACTAACGGCACCTCTAGTACTCTTAATTTGCGACTACGATGGAGAAATTTTGGTCATGGGAACTGGGGAGCTTTTGGAATTCGAGGGGTAATTTGGAGGTTTGGGTTTTAGGAAGTTTGGGAATTTTTGGGGGGATTTGGGGAATTTGGGGAGTTGGAGATTTAGGGATTTGGGGAATTTGGGGAGTTGGAGATTTAGGGATTTGGGGAATTTGGGGAGTTGGAGATTTAGGGATTTGGGGAATTTGGGGAGTTGGAGATTTAGGGATTTGGGGAATTTGGGGAGTTGGGGAATTTGGGGAATTTGGGGAGTTGGGGAATTTGGGGAGTTGGAGATTTAGGGATTTGGGGAATTTGGGGAGCTGGAGATTTAGGGGTTTGAGGAATTGGAAATTTAGGGATTTGGGGAATTTGGGGAGTTGGAGGTTTAGGGATTTGAAGAATTGGAAATTTAGGGATTTGGGGAATTTGGGGAGTTGGAGATTTAGGAATTTGGAGAATTTGGGAAGTTGGAGATTTAGGGATTTGGGGAATTTGAGGAGCTGAAGATTTAGGGATTTAGAGAGTTGGGGATTTAGAGAATTTGAGAATTTGGAGATTTTAGGAAATTTTAGAATTTGGAGATTTGGGGAATTTTAGAATTTGGGGGAATTGGAAACTGGAGATTTAGGGATTTGGGGAATTTTAGAATTTGGAGAAATTGAGAACTGAAGATTTAAAGATTTAGAGAATTTTAGAATTTGAAGATTTGGGGTATCTTAGAATTTAGGGAAATTTGGAACTGGAGATATAGGAATTTGTTCAACTTGAGAATTAGAAGATTTAAGCATTTGGGAACCTTGAGAACTTAGAGATTTAAAAGCTTGAGAAACCTCATTACTTTCTACCTCTAAAAATTCTGCCAACCACAGAATCTCAAATTCAGCCTCCTAACCAAAATATTCCAAAAAATAAAAATTTATAAATTCAAAAGTCTCTCAATAAATTACAAACCTTCATATCAAAAACCTTACACAAATCTTTAAGTCATGAAGAATAAAAAGAACAGTAAGTTTCCCACAGAGTAGAAATAACTAATGAGCGATTAGAATTCTACGTCTACGATGAGAATGTCTGAAAACTAGGACTCGTAAAATTCCTAGCAAGATTCTAAACTGTATGTCCTCCATTGAATGCTAATCCGAGCATATTGGGTACCGTACAGAAATTCGAGGGCGGAATTTCACGGACTAGTTGACAGTCGTGAAAAATCAGATTTCACGTGAGTTAGGTTTTAAAGCGGGTATCATCGTCTGGTTTCTTTTTCCTTTTTTCACCGACGGACGCTCTCTCGATTCGCATACCGTGCCAATTATTCGCCGCACGGAAGTTCCACGGCCTGGCGTGAGAGATTGATGCAAGTCGATGCACTGTGCGTATGTTTTATTCATACCTTTCACCGGGACCGATAAGAAAATTATATTTAAACCGGCGCCCCGTAACGTCGCGGGAAAAGAGAAAACTGACTCTCGATCCTGCCTTTTCCATTACTTCAATAAGTTCATTTCAATTTTTTTTATTAATTAGCTTTAAATAAGATTAAGTGCAAGCTTTTTTTAAAACTACCTGTCCTTTTGTAGAATTATAAATAAATTAGGTTTTAAATTTTTTTATAATCTTTGAGACATTATTTTGAGAATTTCTTATTATATGACTTATTAGATTTAATATAGGATGTTTCATAATTAGTGTAGGTCTCTAAAATGGTAGCTGACGTGATTCTGAATAAGATTTCCTTTTGTAGAAATGGAGTGTGAAGCCTCGTTTTTAAATTATTAAGGAAAAACGCGGGTAAATAAGAGATCGATGCATGCGCATGCGCAGAGGCAGCTTCGAGCCTAGCTGCGCGCGCATCACGCCATTTGAGGGACGCTACTTGTGAGACACCCTGTATTTTTAATTGTTATTAGACACACGTGTATTTTTAATTGTTTTAAATTACGTATACAGGTAAACAGATGGAGTGAAGAATTAGAGGTTCGAGAAAGAATGAATAAAAAGGTTTTCGACATTTGTAATAATTCGACCGAAAGGAACTTGGAGGACTTTGCTCCCGATTCGTAACTTTCTCGTCGCTGAAAACGCTTCGCGAGTGCATGAGAAGCGTACAACGCGTTGTGCAGCCGCGCAGTGCAATTAATTAGCGGATCAAAGAAGCACAAGAGTTATTATCCCCAGAAAAGTTCGATTCTGCGAACCGATGAAAGTATGTCCTATTGATCTATTGCTCTCAAGAATCTTCTCACATCCTTTCTAAAAATCCACCTTTCTTACAATGTTCCGAGTGTGAATTTATAAAGTGTAAAATCGTTAGCAGTTCTCATAAACATTCATTAATTGTTTAATTAAAATCGAAAGCGAGATAAGAGACAAGAGATAATTGTTGTTAAAACGAAGTCTGTGAGAACGGGACGGTAATGTATGCTATTGTAACCGTAACAGGGGCCATTTCTCGTTGAATCAGCTTCGATTACGAAACATTCGTGACTCGATCGTGTGCAGAATAACGCGAACTTTGTGACGTCGATCTCGTATTAAAATTCTTCTGGAACAGTCATAATGCCACAAAGCGTCGAGATAAGGCATTGCCAAGGTCTTAACGATTCTGTGATTAATGCGAAACAAAGACTTCCGTAACTCCCTCATTATATCTTATAATCTTGTGTCGAATCGATATCGAATTTTAAATACTAATTTCCTACCACAATTTTGTCTTATCATGTCTCTTTTCTGACTGATAATGTTAGGTTTTTTATGAGACACACCAAGTGCGTCATTACTTGCATAAAAAAATACAGAACACATATGTGTGCAGTTGATATCACACCTACATATATGAATAGCATTCACGAGGTGCATTGATATGCACACAGTATGAGACGCACCAGGTGCGTCGTTCATATGATAGGTAAAGGACACACATGGTGCGTCACTCATTGCACCACGTTAGTAGTATAAGACGCACAAGGTGCGTCATTACTTGCATAAAAAAACATAGAACACATATGTGTGCAGTTGATATCACACCTACACATATGAATAGCATTCACGTGGTACATTGATATGTACACAGTATGAGACGCACCGGGTGCGTCGTTCACATGATAGGTAAAGGACACACATGGTGCGTCACTCATTGCACCACGTTAGTAGTATAAGACGCACAAGGTGCGTCGCCTATTGTAACACATACAAAGGAACATTTGAAAGTTATTTTCAACAGTGTAACTTCGAGTAATGTATGGAACTGTATAAACTGAAATATTTTGAAGTAAATTTCACCGAAGTGAATTTCATAGAAGCCACACGTTCCAGTTGCACCAGTTTCGAGCGACTCGAGGGTCAGGGGGTATTTCAACGATAGGTCTCCAGCGTGGAAAGTATATCCAGCACGGTTATAAATATAGCCGCGGAGGTTTTTCACGCGAGCGGAATCGAGCCGAGGCGGAACACGCCTCCGCTATAGTCAAGCGGTGGAGAACGTCGGTTAAACGATGCAAAATTATAGTTTCATATCCATTTCGCGGCGGCGTTAAATAATACTCGTAAATAACAGTATAACCACGCGAACGAGATACTTTATTAGCACGACCGGTGCAAAACTACCGTCGGTAACTGTTACAGCGTATAATATTCGATCGGTGATAAATCGATTTCGATGACTTTTTTCTTCGCGCCATTACCGGAGTCTTGCGAAAACGTGCTTAATCGAACGTCAGATGCGTGCTATATAATTCGTGTAATCGCGCTCTCATGTCCCTATAACACACTTTATATCCATGACGCACGATCTGCGTTCTGATTTGATACGACATTACTCATGACGCACCAGGTGTGTCATATACTGTTTACATACATAACGTACGACGCACGGGGTGTGTCATATACTATATATATATGACGCAATAAATATGACACATATCATCCTTGCAATATATGACGCACAACGTATGTCATGTACATTCTAATGCAAGACGCACCAGGTGTGTCATGTACTATCCAACATAAGACGCACCAGGTGTGTCATGTACTATCTAATGCAAGACGCACCATGTGTGTCATGTACTATCTAATACAAGACGTACAAGGTGTGTCATGTACATTCTAATGCAAGACGCACCAGGTGTGTCATGTACTATCCAACATAAGACGCACCAAGTGTGCCATGTACTATCTAATGCAAGACGCACCAAGTGTGCCATGTACTATCTAATGCAAGACGCACCAGGTGTGTCATGTACTTTCTAATGCAAGACGCACCAGGTGTGTCATGTACTATCCAACATAAGACGCACCAGGTGTGTCATGTACTATCTAATACAAGACGCACAAGGTGTGTCATGTACTATCCAATGCAAGACGCACCAAGTGTGCCATGTACTATCTAATGCAAGACGCACCAAGTGTGCCATGTACTATCTAATGCAAGACGCACCAGGTGTGTCATGTACTTTCTAATGCAAGACGCACCAGGTGTGTCATGTACTATCCAACATAAGACGCACCAGGTGTGTCATGTACTATCTAATACAAGACGCACAAGGTGTGTCATGTACTATCCAACATAAGACGCACCAGGTATGTCATGTGCTATCTAATACAAGACGCACAAGGTGTGTCATGTACTATCCAACATAAGACGCACCAAGTATGTCATATACTATCTAACATACGACGCACCAGGTGTGTCATATACTATCTAACGACGCACTAAGTGTGTCATACAATCTGTGTACAGTAACACTCAACTAATGTATGTCGAACGATCAAGGCGTTTAAAAAACTTGCCCGACCATTTGGTAGAGATAAAAGTCGCACGGGTTTCGTCGGAACGGATTAAAGCAATCGTACGATAATTCCTAGACGATCGAGCCAAGAATCTAGCGATGTCGATTCTTTTCCCGTTTTACGGTTGGCGCCAGCCAGGAAGTAGGTCGTCGTACCACCGCCATGCAAGTGTGCCTTTTAGCGATGGCTATTAATTCGGGCCGTGGAAATTCTACCTCTCCGGTAAAAAGTAGCATGAAATGCACTTGGGGAGAGCTCAAGTTCACTTCAAAGCTTGATATTTCGCAAAGGCATAGCGGGAGTATTGCGAGTGAAAAGTAGAAAGCATTTCAAAGAGAAAACCGAAGAGATTCTCAAAAGGATAGTCCTATTTGACGGTGCATGAAATGGTGGAAACGGGGAACCTGTAATCGGGAGTTACAGGTTCACACGGGCAAACGCAGGGAACGGTCACGTGCCATCGCTTCTCTCGGAAAGCGGGCTATATTGCCCCGTGCCGCGGCACAGATCGAAGCGGAAAAATGCGCGCGGAATAATGCGTGCAGCAGGACGGCGCCAGTGCTCGGCGCCCCGCGTCCATCTCGGTCCCTCCTCGGCGTCGACTTGCGGTGAAGACCGTCTGGAGTGGGGACTGGCGCCGTTCAGGGTGGATAAAAAGGGGGAACGGCCCATGGTAGGGGCACCCATAGAATAAGCAGGCAGATTAAGAAGAGGAAGACGCGTGAAAATAGAAGACCAAGTCGAAAAACGAGCGGGACGAGAAGAAATAAGAGAGGTGAGAAAATGATGGAGATCGGACGTGAAAAAGGAAAAGAAACGGTAATGGTTACCGAGATGGAAAGATGGAAGAATTCAGAAAAGTCGAAGTGGAGTTAAAATATTTCTTGAAAATGATTTAAACAGAGAAGCACGATTGGGACAATAATATTCATTGTGGAGTTGTGTAACGATTAGGCGACTGGTCTTTAAATTTCGAAACCATGGGTGAGATCTCTAGGAATTAAATGGGTTCAGATAAGATAAATTTGAAGGGACCTTTGCGACCAAGATACCAGAATTGTTCTACGAACGGTCAAAGTCAAGTTCACTCGATGACAAGATAGCGTTGCTACAATTTAAATTATTTTGGAGCTCCTGAATTTCTGTTGCCATAGAAATAGCCTTAATACAATGGCTCAATAATTTTGAATTAAAAAAAAAATTAATAAAAGAATTGAATTAAAACAAAAAATTGAATCTAACAAATATTAAAATTAAAAATTAATAAAAAAAATTGAATTAAAAAAAAAATTGAATCTAACAAATATTAAAATTAAAATTAAAAATTAATAAAAAAAGTGAATTTAACAAATATTAAAATGACAATTAAAAATTAATAAAAAAATTAAATTTAACAAATATTAAAATTAAAATAAAAAATTAATAAAAAAAATTGAATAACAAAAAATTAAAATTAAAAATTAATAAAAAAATTGAATAACAAAAAATTAAAATTAAAAATTAATAAAAAAATTGAATGTAAACAAAAATTAGAGATAAAGTATCGACTTGAAGTTGCATGAAAACTGCATTGTACAAATTTAAGTTACATGAAAGCTGCCTTAAGGAAAGCACGTGACTCGTGTGAATTATAACCCCGTTAACAAAAAATTTCATTGTACTATTATCTGCGTGTAACTCAATACGGTTTCACGTGGAAACAGCCTTAAAAAAGCCATAAAGAAAACTACCAAGTGACTTAACACATCCCGTAACAAACACAAATTACCGACATAAATTCGATTCACGAGATATTAACTACCTGTTTACCAACATTGCGTGTACAACTTTCTACATAGAAACAGCCTTAACGATCGCTGGACACCCCACGAAATCGATGTACGCTGTCTCCTTATTTCACCATACATCGGTTGAAAACTTTCCACCGATTTCAAAAAGAGAATCCCATCTCGTTTATCGAGGTATAAAAAGAAAAAAAAGAGAGAAGCTAAATCCGAGAGAATTTCGTATATGAAAACTAAAACCTGAAAGTGACGGCAACTATTGGGAAATTCGAGTGTTCCGGCTATCGAGTGACACGATCGTGCATACCAATTCGAAGACCAGAAGCGTTTAGGGACTCGCGTAACTAGAACTTCTTTATGGTCAGGTATGGGAATTTTGCTATGGTGAGGTTCGACTGGACTGGAAGGTTCGATAACAGTGTTGGTAGGTATGTGATTTGAGGAAGTGGGATTTAGGGAGGTGGTAATTGGGGTTGGAGATATTGGGGTTAGGGGATTTGGGGATTGAATAAGGTGGGGTAGAGGATTTAGGTATTTGGAGATTGGGGTTTGAGAATTTGGGGATTTAGAAATTGGGGTTTGAGAAGTTGGGGATTTGAGATATTGGGGTTTGAGAAGTTGGAGTTTGGGGATTTGGGGCTTCAGAAGTTGGGAATGTGAGGAGTTGGACATGTGAGGAATTGGGGATGTGAGAAATTGGGAATGTGAGGAGTTGGACATGTGAGGAATTGGGGATGTGAGGAGTTGGACATGTGTGGAATTGGAGATGTGAGAAATTAGGAATGTGAGGAGTTGGACATGTGAGGAATTGGGGATGTGAGAAATTAGGAATGTGAGGAGTTGGACATGTGAGGAATTGAGGATGTGAGGAGTTGGACATGTGAGGAGTTGGACATGTGTGGAGTTGGACATGTGAGGAATTGGGGATGTGAGAAATTAGGAATGTGGGGAGTTGGATATGTGAGAAATTAGGGATGTGAGGAGTTGGACATGTGAGGAATTGGGAAAGTGTGGAATTGGGGATGTGAGAAATTAGGAATGTGAGGAGTTGGATATGTGAGGAATTGGGGATGTGAGGAGTTGGACATGTGAGGAGTTGGGCATGTGAGAAGTCAAGAATGTGATGTTGGACATGTGAGAAGTTGGATATTTGAGAACCTGAAGATTTGAGTATTTAGAGTTTTGTATAATTAGAAAATGAAGAAGTTGTAGATTTGACATAATTAAGCAGTTAAGGAACTAAGTTAAGACTTGCCAAGTTAAATATTTGAGGAAGTGAATGTCCAAATTTAAGGATTTAGTCTAAGCCTAAGAACATGAGTATTTAAAAGCTTGAGAACCAGAGGTCTAAGAATGTCATGATCTGAATATTATACGTTACACTGTTATATTATATAAAAATCTTATATATTAAATATTATACTATATCATATGATCTACAACAATATAAAAGCTTGCAAAAACTGATCAAATTATCTTTCTAACCAACCTACTACCTCACCCACCAAACCACTATCCCATCAAATTATATCAAATTATTTCCCAAATTTTCTCACAATTTTCCTATAAATCATCACAACCTAAGATCAACCTAAAATATTTGTATCAGTAAGTAAAAAAGATAGTATCAATGGCAACTACATTTTAGACCCCCTCGTTGGTATCTCTAACGCAGTCCGATCGTTGCACCTGCAGGGGCAAGACGCTCTACTTGTTGGACGAGTATTCAGGTGGAAAGAGGTGACCGGCTTTTAAAAATTGTGGGTTAACGACACGCCTCTTCTGCTGTGGCTACCTTTTGTGTCCTTTTTTGGAAACCTACGGCGAGAGACGACGGCTAAAAAATCGAACCAAGAGTTATTTTCGTTGCTCCCGATGGATCTTGGGATGAATTATTTTCGGCAACGGTGAAAGTGACGTGAACTTTTCATTCTTAATGTAGACTAGTTAGGAACCTGGGGTGAAGCTGTTCTTCAGATGTTGTACTTCAAATTTATAAATTACTATGCTAATCTATTTTTTACATTTTTTATTTGTAAATTTTTAAATTAGCAAATTTTTAGATTCATATTTTTTTTAAATTCCCGTATAGAGTTTTTCATTCTCAAATCTCACAGTGATCAAATCTCCAAATTTCTTTTCCAAAAGTAAAAATCAATAAATTCTCTAATGATCAAATTCCTGCTTCTCCATATTTTCACATCCAATAATTTCTCAATTCTCAAGTCTTCGAATTACATGGTTTTCGAAATCCGCAAATCTTCAGATCTGCACACTCTCAAATCCCCAAATTCCCAAAACCTCAAATCTCCAAATTTTCAAAGACCTAAATTTCCAAACTCTCAAGTCCCCAAATCCCTACATTTCCAAATCCCCAAATATCCAAACTCTCAAGTCCCCAAATCCCTAAATTTCCAAATCCCCAAATATCCAAACTCTCAAGTCCCCAAATCCCTAAATTTCCAAATTTTCAAATCCCCAAATCTCCAAATTCCCAAATCCCCAAATCTCCAAACTCTCAAGTCCCCAAATCCCTAAATTTCCAAATCCCCAAATCCCCAAACTCTCAAGTCCCCAAATCCCTAAATTTCCAAATCCCCAAATCCCCAAACTCTCAAGTCCCCAAATCCCTAAATTTCCAAATCCCCAAATCCCCAAACTCTCAAGTCCCCAAATCCCTAAATTTCCAAATCCCCAAATCCCCAAACTCTCAAGTCCCCAAATCCCTAAATTTCCAAATCCCCAAATCCCCAAACTCTCAAGTCCCCAAATCTCCAAATTCTCAAATCCCTAAATCTCCAAATCCCCAAATCTCCAAACTCTCAATTCCCCAAATCCCTAAATTTCCAAATCCCTAAATCTTCAAACTCTCAAATCCCTAAATTCCCAAATTCCCAAATTCCCAAATCTCCAAACTCTCAAATTCCTAAATTTCCAAATCCCTAAATCCCTAAATCCCCAAATTCCCTCCAAACTCTCAAATCCCCAAACTCCCCAATTTTCCACTTTTCCAGTTCCAAATTAACTCCAAGATAACTTCAGAAACACTCAGTATATCGCATTCCGCGATCAAGTTACAGGAAGAAATGCACATACATCAAGTCTGAAAAGTTCGTCGAAGGCAGCTGGCAGGAAGGCGAATCGAAGGGAAGAGTGAATTTATTAGGGGCTCGTTCCGGGTATTTATTAAATATTCCAGTTAGAAGCTGCTCCGCGAATATAGGCAGTAAAAATTGCATTCGAACGAACGCGACGTTTCTAATTGCCGTATTTATTGGACGCAACGTCGAAAGTGCTGAAAGGGCCATTCACTAGCACGGTGTTCGGTTAACGGTCTTGAACAATAAGCATTTATACGAATTGCTGAATTTCAAAATTATAGATATCAAAGTTTATAGCGAAAATCGCTGAAGTCGACACATTCCTAGATTTTACAGGTCTCAGGTTTTAAAATATCGAGAAATATCAATATAGTGATGTTGGAGTCTGACGCTCTGACACAGTAATACAGATACATAGGAATATACGTCTGACGATATAGTAATCTAAAAATCCATAAATTATATGTAACATGTCCTCATATAACACATGCACACATGGTCCACCTTTACAATACAAATTAAAATAAATTAAAAATTGTAAATTTTGCCTTTTGTTTTTATAAATTAACTTACTGGTAACTGTCTTATATGTCAAAATATGTCTTGTATATAATTCTGTTCACTACATAATTTTGTCCTCGATGGAAGAAAAATATTGACGCAACCGCAATTAGGAGAAATAATCGCAAGACGATTGTTACAGAAAGCAGAGGCGCTCATTGACACGGAATTACCGCGTTCGTTTTGCAATTAGCTCGTTGCTGGAACAATTGAATTGCACCGATTGCCCATCCCTGTTTTTCCATCAAGCCAGGACAACGAAGGATAATCGCTTGCCTTTTTGCAGCGAGTACGTTGCGAAACCTACGGTAATTATATTTTGCAAAAACGCGATTCCAACAGCGACTGAAAGTCTTTGATCTGTTTGCAAAATAAGGTACATAATTTACGTAGAAATTTGAGTCGTTTTGAGAAAAAGAAAGGTACCAGAACAGAAAATCGATCGCCAATGAAATTATCCTAAGCAGTTTCTCACTGCAGGTAATTCGATCGGCTTGTTACGTGAAGGTTCATGTCCTCTAAGAGACACTCTCTCTCTCTTTTTTTAATTCATCACGAAGCGATGAAAGTGATTTCTCACATTAGAATTCAAAGACACGCTCTTGCCGCTGAATACGCGGACCGTAAAAGACATTCCATTGATCCGTTCGACTTACAAGTGCATTCAAGAAAAGGATCCATTGAAGAAAAAATCTAGGAATTTTCCTACGTATTAAACTCAACGTTTACTCGTTACTCAAATTATAAATTAAATCGCCAGAGTGAAATATTTATACAGATTTGACCAAGTGAAAGGAGGAAGATAAAATTAAAAACGAATTTACGAGTACAGGAACCACCCTATAAGTCACAGCAAGGGGCGTTTTCGTAGATACGATCCGGAAGCACCGATTAGGATTGCTAATACCCGAGATAAATGTGGCAAGACGCTAATTAAGCACGCCGATTGATCACGCTTCGGCTAATGTCGAATTTTGCATATCTCTCTGTGGGAAAGATCGAGTGCTCGGCTAATTGGAAGAAGCAACGACGATTTCAACCTTTTTCAAAAGAGAAATCATTACCGTGCTAGACTCTCAGAATGACGCAATCTACATATGTAGAACTATATAGAAATACATGGAAATTTAGGAGTTACAGGAATTTAGGTATTATTCGATTAAAGAATGTTTAGAACCAAATTTTTGGGGTGTGAAGATTGTTACATCTAGGAATTGCAATGAAGAGACTTACATATGAGCTAGAGTTCACATGTAGTGTGCGTCATGAGTGCGTCACGACATCGTAGGACCAAAGAGATTACCTACCATCACAATTTAGCTAAAGTTCATATTTAGCGTGCGTCATGAGTGCGTCACGACATCGTAGGACCAGAGAGATTAGCTACCATCACATTTTAGCTAGAGTTCACATATAGTGTGTGTCATGAGTGCGTCACGACATCGTAGGACCAGAGAGATTACCTACCATCACAATTTAGCTAAAGTTCATATGTAGCGTGCGTCATGAGTGCGTCACGACATCGTAGGCCCAGAGAGATTACCTACCATCACAATTTAGCTAAAGTTCACATGCAGTGTGCGTCATGAGTGCGTCACGGTATCATAGGAAGAGGTTAACTACCACCACAATGTATAGCTTTAAATTTAACTCCATTTTCTCGTCATTTTCCATCCATGACTTCGTCATTTTTCTCAAAATACAGGAAGAAGCCCATGAAAATTTAATCGAAGAAGTCTCCGCGAGATCGAGGTTCTAATGCAACCAACGAATGGAATGTCCTTTGTGAACGTACCGTTTCACCTCCGCGTTCTCCGGCTTCAACACCGATTTCGTCGATTCGACGATATTCGAGCCGCAAAGAATTCCGTTGTCGAAAATTTCCACGGGCGCGAAACCGTCGCGCGGACAGCTGCGTTTGATTCGTACGGTAATGTCGGCGTTCTAATTACGACAATTGGTCGTCATTGTTCTTAGGCACGTACGTACGTAAGACGGGGAGAACGATTAACGTGATGCGGCCACTACTTGGAAACTGGCCCTCGGTGCACCGAACGCTTTCAAGCGAAATTAAGGTCGATCATTAATAATGGAAATAAGCCGATCCAACGGATATCGAATTTATTGCTCGGACAACCCTCGACCTCGTATCGGGAGTCCAATAAACGATAGGTTACTTTTTCGATTCGGGGAACGGGGCTTCTTGAGAAATCCATGGGTTTTATGGCTGACTTTTATCGCCTCACGGTTGCATCTTGTGCTTCTACGTATTCAATTGCTGGAGATTCCTGGGAGATTTATACGTCAAATTATTGGGAAATAATTCGTTATGAATTACTTGAAAATTTGTTCTACGGATGAAGACACTTCTAGAGACTTGTACATCAAATTATTGTGAAATAATTCGTTATGAATTATTTGAAAATTTGTTCTACAGACGAAGACACTTCTAGAGACTTGTACATCAAATTATTGTAAAATAATTTGTTATGAATTATTTGAAGATTTGTTCTACAGACGAAGACACTTCTAGAGACTTGTACATCAAATTATTGTGAAATAATTTGTTATGAATTATTTAAAAATTTGTTCTACAGACGAAGACACTTCTAGAGACTTGTACATCGAATTATTGTGAAATAATTTGTTATGAATTACTTGAAAATTTGTTCTACAGATGAAGACACTTCTAGAGACTTATACATCAAATTATTGTAAAATAATTTGTTATGAATTATTTAAAAATTTGTTCTACAGATGAAGACACTTCTAGAGACTTGTACATCAAATTATTGTGAAATAATTCGTTATGAATTATTTAAAAATTTGTTCTACAGATGAAGACACTTCTAGAGACTTGTACATCAAATTATTGTGAAATAATTCATTATGAATTATTTAAAAATTTGTTCTAAAGATGAAGACACTTCTAGAGACCTATACGTAAAATTATTGTAAAATAATTCGTTATGAATTATTTGAAAATTTGTTCTACAGATGAAGACACTTCTAGAGACTCTTACATCAAATTATTGTAAAATAATTCATTATAAATTATTTGAAAAATTTGTTCTACACAAAAGTTTCGAAAAGATAACTTTTCTACATAGAAATCTTCCTAATTGCGACAGTTTCTTAAATCCTAAATAAACTTCTAAATTACCATAGCACTTAGAGTAAATTGTCCCTGTAAATTCAAAGGGGAATAGTTTCCTAAAAGCCTGAATGGGTCGAGGCAATTCTTAAAATCCCCAGAGAGCATTAACAAGCCGTCGAGACTTCGATCGCGGAGTCGATTGCGAAACACGTAGTGTTTACAACGCAGCCTTTCGGCTCGGATGTAATGTATGCGCGGCTGTGAAAGTAGTCGTCGTGTCACGGAGGGAAAAATAAAATAAAAACGAAGAAAAGTCTCGCTCGTTTAGTAATGACCTAATACCCTGTCTCGATCGGCATTAAATTTGAACGAC
Source organism: Megachile rotundata (assembly GCF_050947335.1). NCBI lineage: Eukaryota > Metazoa > Arthropoda > Insecta > Hymenoptera > Megachilidae > Megachile > Megachile rotundata. Next base: position 11,867,960 of record NC_134997.1, read on the forward strand.
ACCTCGCCCCGTGCACCGTGTCTCACGATACCCAACACCATCGGCTATTCGATACTCCATCTACATGGCAATGGCGAGGACTACCAGCGAATAGAACGTATCTTTAATTATAAACTCTAATTATGAGCTACGATATTTTAATATTTCAAGATTCTTTCAGATTTTCGAGACCCTTGTAGGTTTATTAAGATAGCAATTTGGGAAGTCTACATTAATGATAAAGGTGATGGACCTTAGGAACCTTAGGGAATCTAGGGACTTTTTTGTAGAGGACATAGAAACCATAAAAAAAATACGTCGAGATAGAAGAGAAAACTAGATGGGAAAGTTTACAGGGAGACAATTCATATAATTTTGGAAAATTTTACATTAATAACGGAGATGAAGGGCTCTAGGGACCCTAGGAAGTTTCGTGTAGGGGACCTAGAAACCATAGAAATACCTGGAGATGGAGAAGGAAAGTTTAGACAAAAAATTTACTGGAAGAACATTTATATCAATTTGGAAAATTTTATATTAATGATGGAGATGAAAGATCCTAGGGACCCTAGGAACGTTTATGTAGGGTTCATTTTCCTAAGTCCAAATTTTCCTAAGCTCAAATTTTCCTAAGCTCAAATCTTCCTAAGCTCAAATCTTCCTAAGCTCAAATCTTCCTAAGTCCAAATTTTCCCAAGTCCAAATTTTCCTAAGCTCAAATCTTCCTAAGTCCAAATCTTCCTAAGTCCAAATTTTCCTAAGCTCAAATCTTCCTAAGTCCAAATGTTCCTAAGCTCAAATCTTCCCAAGCTCAAATCTTCCTAAGTCCAAATTTTCCTAAGCTCAAATCTTCCTAAGCTCAAATCTTCCTAAGTCCAAATTTTCCTAAGCTCAAATCTTCCTAAGCTCAAATCTTCCTAAGCTCAAATCTTCCTAAGTCCAAATTTTCCTAAGCTCAAATCTTCCTAAGTCCAAATTTTCCCAAGTCCAAATTTTCCTAAGCTCAAATCTTCCTAAGTCCAAATTTTCCTAAGCTCGAATCTTCCTAAGTCCAAATTTTCCTAAGCTCAAATCTTCCTAAGCTCAAATCTTCCTAAGTCCAAATCTTCCTAAGCTCCAATCTTCCTAAGTCCAAATCTCCCTAAATTATCCAAACTTAGAATCATGCATCCACCCCAAATTTAATTTCCACAACAACATATCAACCTAAGTACTTAATATTTAGACCTCAGCCTCTTGAAAGCACCTAACGTCAAAGGAATTATAAACCATGATAGTCAATTTGAATCGAAGGAACGCAGCATCGTTCAGCACCGACAGTGCGTCGATTTGCAAACAATCGTGAGGGAATGTCAAAGTCGCTTTCTCCCGGCGCACCGTTCGCAATTTTTCCATTTTTCACGCCACGATTCGCGAAATTCTCATTTTTCTATCGAGTTACATTTTTGTGAAAGTACGAATATTGTGTTTCACGTTAACACGGTATTAGCACAACAACGGCATGTTACTTCTGTATCGAGTTTCGTTTCACCGGTAACTCGCTATGTCCGTGTCGTTTTCCTTAACAGATATTAAAATCAGACGATCTTTCATTGTATCGTTGTATGAATGAAACATAAGGCGCGATTGTTTATAATCGAAGATGAAGTTTGAGTATGAATATTCATCGAGGACACTGCAAAAAGACGAAATCTGGATGAACAAGGAACAGTTACCTTGAAGACCTCCCACGTCTGTTCGATGATTGTTTGCGAACTGATTGCATCACTCGAGTGCTTTCGATCATTTGTATCAAGAATTCTGCGAAGATTTACTACGAGGAGTTCTACGAAGACTTAGCGTGAAGGATCATATGAAGATTATGAAGAATTATGTTGCTTTGTAAAAGTTTGAGTCACTTACCGAATTGATCTAGCAGCAAAGAAAATATCCTGTCGTCTTGGTTGGTCTCACTGAGCACTGTTAGAGTACTGCTATCACAAAGTGTAATTTCAAAAGACAGAATTAATTTTGGTCCAGCTCTCATATACACACAGACATAAACATCCTAGATGAGGAATGAAAAATCTATTTGAAACTTCCTATAAATTCAGCTAAGCGAAAGAAGCAATTCTCTGAAAGAAGAAGCTACAGTTTCAAGCCTAATTCCAATTGAAGATGCACAGACCCTACCGTTTCTTTGATACGAAACTTAGGATTGATAGGAAAGTTGCGTGGAACAAAAGGGTGTCGAAATCGAGAGGTGCAAATCGATGAGAGACACGTCGACGTCGAGACAGCACGGTAAACACTGGCGGAGGATGCTCCAATGCGGGAGACTTCTAGCTAGTGCACACAGTTCTGGTCGCATAAGGTTCACGTGGGACAGAAATACCACCACGGAGCCACCGGGGTGCGGTCTCGTTTTGCCGCGGCACTTTTCTGTCTCCACCTCGGCTACGAGTAGAACCGGTCTCGCCGAACGAACGAGTTCGACGCGAATCGACGCTTCTACTCGCCAACTCGCTATACTTCTCGAGGATCAGCTGCTGCACTGTCATTGCACCCACAGACGTCTGTCTCCTTTACAAGATTCTACGTCGAAATTTTACGATGGCAATTTGAATTTACGGATTATTCATAGGGAAATATTTTCCTGGAGATTGTCTACGTTTAGAGATTTATCATTTGTGTAAACTTATGGATTATTTGATAAAGGAATGTATTTTCTAGCTGCTCACGTCGTGGATTGTTAGACTATTAGTAGATTGCTTTATTAGTATGGTATGTTTTGTAAATATGAGACGGTGACCCACGGAGGAGAATTCATTTTTGAGTGAATTTTTAAGGGAACTGTTGATAAGATAACGAGTATCATGGAATATACACTCATGAACTCATAATAATGATACTTTGTCGTGGAACACTGATGACCCACCTATAGAAGATAAGTGACCCACGGAGGAACATACATGTTCATCACAGAATATTATTTTTAAAAAGACTATTATGTATATTTTTGTAAATATAAACATAGCAGATGGTGAATTACTACTCAGAAGCAATGACCCACACATATAAGAGAAGTGACCCACGGAGGACCATGAATGCTAACCATAAAATATTATTTTAAGAAGATTGTTATGTATATTTGCACAAATGTGATCATAGTAAACCTTGAATTAATAAGAACTAATGATGGCCCACACAGAGAAGGCAGGTGACCCACGGAGGACCATACATGTCAACCATAAAATATTATTTTAAGAAGACTGTTATGTATATTTGCACAAATATGATCATAAAAGATGCTGAATTAATAATCAGAATTAATGACCCACGCATAGAATGTGACATGACCCACGGAGGACCAAACGTGTTAACCATAAAATATTATTTTAAGAAGACTGTTATGTATATTTGCACAAATATGATCATAGTAAACCTTGAATTACTAAGAACTAATGATGGCCCACACAAAGAAGGCAGGTGACCCACGGAGGACCATACATGTTAACCATAAAATATTATTTTAAGAAGATTGTTACATATATTTGCACAAATATGATCATAAAAGATGCTGAATTAATGATCAGAATTAATGACCCACGGTGGACCAAACACGTCAACCATAAAATATTATTTTAAAACAATTGTTATATCTATTTTCATAAATGTAATTATATTAAATTACTACTAAAAACCAATGACCCACGCATACAAAATAAGTGACCCACACAGTATACAGATTAATCACAAAATATTTTTAAGAAGCTTGTTACATATGTTTACAAATATGATCACAATGCGTAATGAATGTGTACACAGAACTAATGATGACCCACGGAGATAAATTAACATGACACGTAAGTTCAAATAGCTTAAATCTAATTATCAGTGAACTGTTTGCAGACGGAAATGGCTGAAATAAAAGCGATGCAAATCTGAGAGTAATCTATTGAGTTTCTACCGGATACGAAATAGGCTAACAGTATTCCGCCGGTGTCGGAAGAGATTTGCGGCTTCTCGTGTCGCCAACATCACCCATAAACACACTTCCCTCGTACCTGCTCACGAACATGTTTCATTGTTGCACATAATCCTTTCTATGAAACTATACCTTTCATGAAAGCGTTCGAAAGTCGTACTTCCACGAGATTCAATTAAATTACAGCAAATAATCTTTGTATTCATATTTCAGTTCGAATTATTACATCATTCGAATATCATTACATTCACAAAATTCGCTGAGTGAATTTTGAAATTTAATAACAGTGAAAATATGTGAATTTGATCATAGAAATTCTATTACCTATTAGTGATCTGACAACTCAAAATAAAAAACAGTACAACATGCGCTCGAAAACGTGACACTAATCGTCCAAGCGTTAATATTAAAGTATTTAAAAAATTTATCTGGAATTCTGCTATCATATCTTATCAGCGTTAAATCGATAATTATCTCTATAATTGCACCGATAGTTTGCTCTAGAATTTTTCCCGAAGGACGATAATGCACCGCAAATTTAATCGATTTGTCGCAGAATCATGGCACGTGCACGATTTCCCAGAGAGATCGGTATTTCGAGTCGAGCACGTGGGAGGCGAAATAAACGCGATCATAGGTAGCGCTTGCAATGGCGTAACCGGTAAACAAACTCGGAAAAGAAGGACACCCTACGAGGGAATAAACCTGTTCGGTTAACTTGTTATCAGCGAAACGCGAAACGGGTTATTAAAAGCGATCGCTTTATGAGCAGAAGAGGGGAAGCAACGAATACGAGCTGCGTTTCATTTCATTACCGATGCCTTTCCTTTAGGTAGATCGTTCAATTGATCCTACATCGATCACTTCGATCGTTAATACTATTATAAATTGTACGATGGAAATTAATGGGAATACTTGGGTCATCGCTCAGCATACAAAATCTATATAATTAAAATAGCATAGCAATAGTGATGCAGGAATATTCAATTGTCTGTTAGATATGTAAAAAAGTAGCAGTATAATATTTTAAGACTTGTCCTTAATAAGCTTTCAGGGATGTTGCTGCAGAATGAAGCTTCCTCCGTGGGTCATTTGTGGTTCATACAAATTAATGATTTACGAGTTACATAAAAGTGTAGGAATATAATATATTAAGACAATATATCCTCAATAATAAACCTTCAAAGTCATTGATGAAGAATGAAGTTTCCTCCGTGGGTCATCTCTGGTTCATACAATTTAATGATTTACGAGTTACATAACAATGTAGGAATATAATATATTAAAACAATGTATCCTTAACAATAAACCTTCGAAGACATTGATGAAGAATAAAGTCTCCTCCGTGGGTCATCTCTGGTTCATACAAATTAATGATTTACGAGTTACATAACAGTGTAGGAATATAATATATTAAAACAGTATATCCTCAACAATAAACCTTCAAAGACATTGATGAAGAATAAAGTCTCCTCCGTGGGTCATCTCTGGTTCATACAAATTAATGATTTACGAGTTACATAACAGTGTAGGAATATAATATATTAAAGCAGTATATCCTCAACAATAAACCTTCAAAGTCATTGATGAAGAATGAACTTTCCTCCGTGGGTCATCCCTGACCCACGATACAAATAGACAATACAAATATCTCAAAGTAACATTTCAAAACAGTATATCTTCAAAAACAAAGTGAAAAACTTAACACAATTAAAGAATGCATTTTCCTCCGTGGGTCATCCCTGACCCACAACACAAATAAACAATATAAATATCCCAAAGCAATAATTTTAAACAGAATATCTTCCAAAACAAAGTCAAAAGCTTAACACAATTAAAAAATGAATTTTCCTCCGTGGGTCACTTAACAATAAGCTTGAGCTACAGAGTAGAAATGCAACCAAGGGCGAAATAAAAAATGTGAAAGAGGAAAGGAAAGGTGTAGTGGTCGATTGTATTGCATCGTCTCGGTAAACCCAAGGAACCTCTCTGAAACCGTTAGACTACGTCTGTTGACCAGAGAGAGGAAGAACTTCTCACCTTTGCTCATCGAATCGTCGCACGTTAACGCAGGAAATCGTGCGACCCGTTGCGGTTTCCAGGGAAAACCTTTGCAGCCACGAAAAATCCCGGACATGCACGCTTCGGATTGATTTCTCCGTATCCTACACACGGGAAACAACCCTTGCGCGGGCTACTTCTGCTGCCAGGAAACCAGCGTTACGTAAAGCTTTTATTTCACCGCTTATTCCTTTATTTAGTCGTACATGGATATGACAGTGGTTCTCAAAGTGTGAAAAACTTAATTCATCAAATTTCCCAGGTTGAAAATTTTAAGTCTTGCAAATTAACAGATTTGTAAATCCAATTTGTAAATGATATGGGCTTGTAAATTATTCAATGTGGAAATCTTCTGAGTCTTCAAATTCTATCATTTCTAAATCCTCATATTTCTTGATTGACACACTTTAAAATTTTCAAAATTCCAGACTGCACAATTTTTATACACAACAAATTCCATAATTTGAATTGCTCAATTCCATAAATTGAATTGTCCTACAATTTCGAAGTCCCTAAATTCTCCAAATGACCATCATTTCCAAGTCCCTAAAGTCTCCAAATTCCATCACTGCCAAGTTCCCAAAAATTCTGCACTCTCTTCTGCTAATTAATGCAGAAGGAAAAAAAATACGAAGGTTAATGACGAACACTTCGCTGCAGGACTAAAATTATGATTAATTCGAGAGGATATAAAATCCCCGGGAACGTCTGGAACTGTAATACGACGTTAATTACGTCGCAGCGTGACGTCGTTCCTTGCAGGCTGCCTCCAAACAAAGGAGACAGCTAAAAGTCTGGTCACGAATATTCGTCTGGCGAATCCCTAATTCTTGTTATAGATAGCAGAGCTTTTTTAGATCAACTAGGTCGCTGCTGTGACATATATTTCCATCTATTAATACTTGAGGTGGCACCCAGGCGTTCACCGGATCCACTAGATGGAAAACGAGACACTAGCAATTGATGAAACGCTATCGATTTTCAGTTGTTATCGTTGCAAAACAGCGACGTACCAACAACTTCAATATTGTGGAAGTTCCAACAACTTTAATTTTGAACACCTGGCAAATCACGGTTTTTCTTATTGCCCACTTCCTACGTATATCTCCAGATAAACGCAATGTCGGCCCACACGGCACTAAATAACGTTTTTCTGGTACCTACATATCTGCGAATACCGACATCCGCGTTTCTATTGATTTCTACCTAGGAATCTGCTTACAATTGCATAACTATAAATACACAGCGAAACAACGCAGCTATTTAAATGAAAAGAAAAGAATTTTGCTAAGATTAATTTTTTTATACAAAAGAAACCCGCGTCGGGACAAAGCTGGGCTCACATGACGTTAATATAGATTTTTTTATGTTGGTTTGAGGAATCAAACAACCTTGTCACAGCTGCTTGGATTGCAATTCCTATGAAGGGATTACGACGCATGGTATTGCAGCGTAGGACATTACGGTGCGTGGAGATATGACGCGTGGTATTGCAGCGCGGGGAATTATGATGCGTGGAAGTACGACGCGTGGTATTGCAGCGTGAGGAATTACGGTGCATAGAATTACGACGCGTGGAACTACAACGCGTGGAATTAATAATGCGTTGGAACTACGACGCATGGAAGTACAGTGCGAGGAATTGCAATGCATGGAATTACGGCGCGTGGAATTAATAATGCGTTGGAACTACGACGCATGGAATTACAACGCATGGAAGTACAGTGCGAGGAATTGCAATGCATGGAATTACGGCGCGTGGAATTAATAATGCGTTGGAACTACGACGCATGGAATTACAACGCATGGAAGTACAGTGCGAGGAATTGCGGCGCATGGAATTACGGCGCGTGGAATTAATAATGCGTTGGAACTACAACGCATGGAATTACAACGCATGAAAGTACAGTGCGAGGAATTGCAATGCATGGAATTACGGCGCGTGGAATTATGACGCGTGGAACTACGAGGCGTTAGAATTACGGTGCGTGGAATTGCAACGCGTAGAAATATGGCGCGAGGAATTGCGGCGCATGGAATTACAACGCGTGGAATTACAACGCGTGGAATTACAACACGTGGAATTACAACGCGTTGAATTAATAACGCGTGGAATTACAACGCATGGAATTACAACGAATGGAGTCACAAAACATTCCTTCCACAGCCAATAAAAAATCCATACATTCTATAAATTTGCACCCCAACAAATTTCCAAATTTTCATTCTGAAAACACCCAAATAAAAAAACATGTCATCAAAAATACTGAAGGGTCCACCCTTTCAAACCCTCTTACACTCCCAAGCTCCATCGAATATTTGAAAGACGCTTCACAGAACTTCCTAAGTACACTACGCGCACGAACAACGACGTCCTTATTCGCGGAACAAAATGGTTTCTCGGCAAAAGGTTCAGCTGGACAACAAGGTACAGGCATTGAGAAAAATGTTCACGCGGTGACAAACTAGAACATTCACGGCGGATAACGCACTCGTCACGCGCACTCGCGACAACGCCCACGCTAATGCATTCGGAACGATTTGAAACGGGGCAGCGCAACGAGTTCACAAAAGACGCGGAAAACGGTACAAAAGAGTCTCGCGACCGCCGCGAAATCGTTTCAATCCGTCTCGATGCCGGCCTCCTTGGCAGAACACGCTTTTCAGCGAGAACGCCTTCCCGGAATTACATATTCGGACACGTGCGCCAAACACGGATTGGTTTGTCACGGGTCAGGTATACGCGTTAAGATGCTTAATTTTGGACGGGGTATAGGTTGAAGTGAGTTGGTTGATGAGAAGTTGTAAATTTGCAAATTTTTATGTTAATAAACTTGTATGGTCGAAAATAATGTTGTCCAAGTTTGTATAAACACTATTTCTGGGTTTCCAAGGTCCCCAAGTTCCCAGGTCCCCAAGTTCCAAGGTCCCCAAGTTCCAAGGTCCCCAAGTTCCAAGGTCCCCAAGTTCCAAGGTCCCCAAGTTCCAAGGTCCTCAAGTTCTAAGGTCTCCAAATTCCAAGCTCGCCAAATTCCAAGGTCCCCGAATTCCAAGTTCCCCAAATTCCCAGGTCCCCAAATTCCAAGCTCGCCAAATTCCCAGGTCCCCAACTTTCAAGGTCCCCAACTTCCAAGGTTCCCAACTTCCAAGGTCCCCAAATTCCAAGCTCGCCAAATTCCCAAGTCCCCAAATTCCAAAGTCCCCGAATTCCAAAGTCCCCGAATTCCAAGGTCCCCAAATTCCAAGCTCACCAAATTCCAAGGTCCCGAAATTCCAAGGTCCCCGAATTCCAAGATTCCCAAATTCCAAGCTCGCCAAATTCCCAGGTCCCCAAATTTCCAGGTCCTCAAATACCCAGACCCCAAATCCCCAAATCCCCAAATTCCTACATTTCCAAATCCCTACATCCCCAAATCTGCAAACCCCCAAATAGCTAAATTCCCAAATTCCCACTTTCCCAAAACTGCAAACCCCCAAATTCTTACACCCCCAATTCCCACAACCCCTAATTCCTATATCCCCAATTCCCTATCCCTCCAAACCTAAATTACCACATCATCAAATCTCCAAATATTCTCCATCTTCTTCCTAAATAAAAGAATATTACCTCAACAGCCATTTTTCAAGAATTCCTGCAAGCGTAAAACGAGAACAATTACGGCAGTAAGGCCACCGAGGGTAGGTTTCAAAAATGGCCATGAAATCGCGCCAAAGCGGGGATATCTCGTTTCTCGCGACCCTGGGAGGTCCCCGTTAAAATCCGTCAAGCGGAAAGTGAGCCTAAGCAAAGCAGATTCGTGTCCCGTTACACGGCGGACTTTGTCGTCTAATTAATCGTGTAGGTGCTCACAATGGAATTTGTTAAAAGAGCAATATTCTTACGCGCTCGTTACATCGACAATTATTAGAGAAATCTAGAGCGTTGGGTCACACTGTGTTCCAATAAGAAATTCTTTGTTCAGGTGTGCTTATCACGGTGCTGTTAATTATCAGGATTCAGCGTAGCAGAACGCGTAGGAAGCGTTCGTAAGCTGCTTATTCCCTTCGACATATCGTGGAACATTCGAACGAGTCTATTTGCATTTTAAATATCAAACGCGCCCCCGGACGCATTATTTGGATTACGTCTAAGTAAAAAGAAACGGTACAGTGCAGTGAGTCAGCTGAGGTGTGATTTAGAAAGCGATACATTTTTTTCGGGGGTTGAAAAATGGAAGCAGATGAACGCGTGATTGTGATACGAACAGAAAGCCACAGATAAATCGACGGCGATTAACCTCACGGTCAGAAATAATTCAACCCGTTCATCGCGCCGCTTAATTGTATAGCATCGCGATAATTGAATGCAATCGGGGAGCGAATAAATCAAACGATCCGCAAAAATCGAGCATCGCGACGCGTTACGGACCCACGATTACGTACGAATGATTTAAAGCATGCGATATCGCGACCCGAAGGCGAACTTACCTGTCGATGTTATCGATGTATCGAATCAGTGGACCAGCAAATACACTGGTATACAAAGGAATCTCGATAAATGACTGCTGGAACCTACCACACTTAATACAGTCGTTTGTGATCGGGCTACTCCATCACAGTTAATTAAATATCTTGTGTCGTATACCTTAAGAAAAGGTTAATTGAAATTGAAAGCAGAAAGTTGGTGACCCACGCTGTGCGCTCTCTTTGGCGCTAGTTATGTCGACTTTCAGATTCGCTTATTTCGAGGAGGATTATTTCTAATTTTAAGGAGCTGGAATTCGCTGGTTTACTCCGTGGGTCATGGTGACCCACGCTGTGCGCTCTCTTTGGCGCTAGTTATGTCGACTTTCAGATTCACTTATTTCGAGAAGGATTATTTCTAATTTTAAGGAGGTGGAATTCGCTGGTTTATTCCGTGGGTCATGGTGACCCACGCTGTGCGTTCTCTTCGGCGCTAGTTATTTCGACTTTCAGATTCGCTTATTTCGAGGAGGATTATTTCTAATTTTAAGGAGCTGGAATTCGCTGGTTTACTCCGTGGGTCACGATGACCCACGCTATACAGTGCTTTCAGTAGGAGTTATGCACCGTGACAATAATTTGCCTATTTCCAAGAATGATAAGTGAAGAAGTATGATCATACTCCGTGGGTCATCGATGACCCACGCTGTATAATACTTTCGCTGCAAATTATTACGCATCGAGATTTTTATTTGCCTGTTTCCAACAAGAATAAGCGAAAAATGCTGGTTGTACTCCGTGGGTCACGGTGACCCACGCGATATAATCTTTTCACTGCGAGTTATTACGCATCAAGATTATGATCTGCTTGCTTCTAACCATAGAAAGCGAAAAATAATGGATGCACTCCGTGGGTCACGATGACCCACGCTATGTAGCCCTTTCACTTCAAATTATTACACATCAAGATTATGATTTGCTTGCTTCTAACCACAGAAAGTGAAAAATGATGGTTGTACTCCGTGGGTCACCGATGACCCACGCCTTCACTGTAAATTACTACGGCATCGATATTATGATTTGCTTACTTCTAACAATCGAAACTGAAAAATAATGATTGTACATCGTGGGTCATCCGTGACCCACGCCCATAATGCCAACACTGCGAATAATAACTCATAGAAGCTATTTGCCTATTTCCAAAAATAAAAAATAAATTTCATACTTAGAGGAAAATAGCTGTAGTGCTACATGCATCATCGATGACCCACACGATGTTTCACGTAGCCCATCTTTGACCTATTTTTCCACGAAAAAGGATGTTTAGATTGTTCGATACTTTCCACACGGAATATTCGGACCAAACTCAAAGGCTGATCGTAGATGAGCACGAACGGTCGGGGGTAGGTTTATAAATAGTCTCGTAGAAACGCTCGAAACGAGGGACTGTCCGTGGGTTAATGATACGGAGACACGACAGATAAACCTCATTGTGCCTTTGTAGAGCTTATCGTTGCACCGCGAGATTGAACTTTGATTGTTCAACGAGATCTCCTCTATTGTATCTGTAGGCGCGTATGAGCGGCGGTGTACGATGCGTTGCCGTGCCTAATGCGCGGCGACGAGAGTGTGAATGAACTCGTAAATCGTCAGCGTCGAGACACTTTTGTCCGCGCGCGTGTTGCTGCGACTACGCGTTTTAATAAGCCAACGCTTGAAAACGTCTCGAGAAACTTTATTAGCGTTTTCCTTCGAGAAGAATGGCTCGTAACTCAACCGAATCAACCAGAACACAATTTTCCAGTTTGCAGCCGACAATGGAACGTTTGGGAGGCGGTGTATCGTGGGTCACCGATGCCCCACGGCGAAGTGACACGCTCTATTTCCAACTTGCGTTTCACTACCTCGTAGACTGAATTTAGGCTGACAAAATTGCAAAGTTCAACTGAAATTTGAACTCTGAGTTGATGCAATACCTGTCGAGTTCGTCGCATATTTTGAATAGCGTCACGCAAAGTTTGCGCCGGCGAGAAAAGCACGCGGAAAGACGTGACACTTTCGCGATAAAGAATTGCAGAAATAACAACGGCCGTTAAAAGTAACGCACGTTGTATAACGAGGTTGCTCTACATATTCTCAGCCTTAGTCATACCTTTCTGTGCCCGAGCACCCACAAAGATAAAGACCGGTGAACCCTGAATCGTTAAATTATTTAAAGATCAGGTCCAAAACTGAACAAAAAGATTAGATGACCCCTGACACGAGACGATTTTTCCCTCATTAAGCTGACCACGAGTGTAAACGAACCTTTATCTCAATCCGGCGTGTTACATATAAGGGAATCGTAACGAGTAACGACATTAGGCATCGGCGTAGCCGCGTACATGGCAGCAGTCAGCCTAACCCCCTCGTGCGCTTTGAGATCCGGTTTTATCAGCCATATTGGATGCACACGCCAAGTCAATTGTGGACTTAAGAAGCGTGGGTCGCTTGCTCGACCCTGCCCGATCTGGACACCACTGCTTTTTCTACCAGTTTACCTGCCACCCGTCTCCGATTCGGTCTAACTGTTTTGTACTGAATGCTGATCGATGCGGAATCGCTTGGTAGATCCAAGAGAAGGCTTAGAGGGTTAGATGGGACAAGGTTTGATTGGGTAATGGTTACGGGATTCTATTATATGGCGTATTGAGAGGTGAACTCTCACTGCTGGTGATGGACAAGGAAGTTAGTGTTCTATGATCATAATTGGAGTTACCTACATTTATACATTTCTATGTTCTCAAGTTTACATATGATCATATTTGTGAGCTACAAAATTCCTGAATCCTTAAACGTCCTGAAACTTCAGACTCCTATGTAGTCAGGTCATAGTACTTGTATTTTTAACCGATTCAAATTTTTCAATGTCCACAACCCAACATTTTAAAGCTTCCTATGACCTCAGACTCCTATGTACTTACATTTCCAATCCATTAAAATTTTTTAATGTTCACATCTCTACATCTCAAAGTCGCCTATGACCTCAGACTCCTATGTACTTAATATTTCTGACCCATCAAAATTTTTTAATGTCTACAACCCAACATTTTAAAGCTTCCTATGACCTCAAACTCCTATATACTTGAATATCCAAGCCATGCAAATTTTTTAATGTCGACAACCCAACATTTTAAAGCTTCCTATGACCTCAGACACCTATGTACTTACATTTGCAATCCATCAAAATTTTTTAATGTTCACATCCCTACATCTCAAAGTCGCCTATGACCTCAGACTCCTATGTACTTACATTTCTGACCCATCAAAATTTTTTAATGTCTACAACCCAACATTTTAAAGCTTCCTATGACCTCAAACTCCTATATACTTGAATATCCAAGCCATGCAAATTTTTTAATGTCGACAACCCAACATTTTAAAGCTTCCTATGACCTCAGACTCCTATGTACTTACATTTGCAATCCATCAAAATTTTTTAATGTTCACATCCCTACATCTCAAAGTCGCCTATGACCTTAGACTCTTATGTACTTGAATATCCAACCCACCCAAATTTTTCAACGTCCACAACCCTACATCTGAATGTTTCCTATGACCTCAGACTACCAAATACTTTAATATCCAACCCACCCAAATTTTTCAACGTCCACATCTCTAACTTCCTAAATTTCCTATGACCTCAGACTCCCATGCACATAAACCCTTAATCCACCCAAATTTTTCAACGTCCACAACTCTAACTTCCTAAATTTCCTATGACCTCAGACTTCCATGCACATAAACCCTTAATCCACCCAAATTTTTCAACGTCCACATCTCTAACTTCCTAAATTTCCTATGACCTCAAACTCCCATGCACATAAACCCTTAATCCACCCAAATTTTTCAACGTCCACATCTCTAACTTCCTAAATTTCCTATGACCTCAGACTCCCATGCACATAAACCCTTAATCCACCCAAATTTTTCAACGTCCACATCTCTAACTTCCTAAATTTCCTAAGGTCCCTTTCCTAAATTTCCTAACTCCCTAAGGTCCCAAAATCCTTAGGAGTCACTTCCCAAATCTCCCTCTTCTTAAATTTCCAACCCTTCCAACTGTCCCAAATATTCAAATCTGCAAATCCCTAAATTTCTATACCTTGAAACCTCCAAGCCCCAAATTTCTTAAAAAAATCCAATAATTCATGGAATTAAAGATGGAAAGCGAATGTAGAATTTCGTGCGGAAACGATATCGGGTGTGATTCAACACGTGGGCGATTGGTGTTAAAAAACCGAAGCAGATACGTGTCAGAGAGTATCGTAAAGCACGTAAACATCCTCTGAATAATGTACTCGTGCCTGCACATCAGAGGCGTGGAAAAGGATGTGATATATACGATTACGTTCAGATAACTATAATATTACCATCGTATATTTTTCTTGATTTTTCTCTTTAAACTTTAAACCCGACTACAAACTTCATTATTCATTTAACCCATTTTACGTGTAGATACCGTATTTTTCTTTCTTCTCAGATTAAGCTATAAACCTGATAAACTTCACAGTTATACTAACTCATTTTACGCTGGAAATTGCAGTTGTTATTTTATACTTTTGCTTACTATGTATCTACATTATCTATCTATTTAATGAAAGTACCTTGCAGTCAAAAATTTTATGATTTATAAATGAAAAATGATTTCTGCATCGAACTGTAGTATAATTCTACAGACGCTTGCTATAATCCAAGTATAAGATTTCAATATAGAAACTTGATTACGTAAAATAATGAACATGCGAGAGGTGACCACAAAACAATACAAGCAACGAAGTTTCAAAGAACAAACTTTCCACGCAATTAATAGCACTCTATTGTACCCGATTTGTAAACAAATTCGCGTGCAAAATGCTTTCACTGCTTGATTATGAAACGGATTGTTTTGCAACTGGGGATTGCAATGCCTGCACCTTCATTATATTAATCTTGTACTCTGTACCTTCCATCTTCTTGAACAGAGATAACAAATTTCTTTATTGGGAAAATTGGGAGGATTTCTTATCTTTCACTACTTTGTTGCTTTCACTACTTGGAAGTTCAAGAAGACATTTTTACTGAAAAATTTAGAAAATGACTGTAATAGAGTTGATGCAATAAATTCAATGTGATAAACAATTTCAAACTTGAAACAATTTGCAAATTTTTAAATGTGCAGTTCATAAACTCCTTCATCCCTTAACTATGATTCCATCAGCAAGATATAGCACATTAATAATAGTAATTAAAACAGACCAAGAATTTTGAAATATTATAATTGTTATGCATGTGTCAATTATTGATTGCATGGATCATAATATAAATTAAACTTGAAATTTAAAATTCGTCAAATTTGTCGAAATTTCTCAGTCATGTGCGTCATGTGCGTCACGATATAAGACAAGGGATAAAAACTAAAATTTAACAAACCTAAAATAATTGAAGGGGTGTTACTCTCCACGTGAAATTTTGTCAAAAGAAATTGAAGTGAAAATTCTGAACAAGTGGATTTTGCTAAGAGAAGTGTATTCGAGTCGAGTTGCAGACGATGGAAATTTGCAAGAAAATTCGCAGGACTTAGGATCGACGTGAGACACCGTCGAGGGCAACGACGTGCTCGTTTGGAGTTTCTGCACGTGCCATCCACGGCTACCTGGTGTCGGGAAATCAAGTTCAATGGCGTCGTTGGAGGAGCATCGACGCATCGTGCATACTATCGATGGAATTCTTCGTGCATGAATGAAACATGGAAATACGCAATCACTTTTAATTACAATCATTTTCCTATCCTCCCTCAAAACATGAAGCACACTTTTACCTTCGAAATAAATTCATATGTTAATAATTTGACCCCTGGGAATTGGATAATTATTGATAACCATATGCAATCCTCCTTCAAAAAAACGTAAGCACGTTTTTAAAGTCCCAAATTCCCTCAAAGCTCCAAAATCCCTAAATTACCCAAAATATCCAAATTCTCAAAAATCCCCAAATTCTTCAAAGTTCTCAAAATCCCTAAATTCTTTAAATTCCTCAAAATTCCTAAAATCCGCAAATTTCCCAAATTCTCCAAAATCCCCAAACACCCCAAGATCCCCAAATTCGCCAAAGTCCCCAAATCTCCTAAAATCCCAAATTCTCCAAAGTCCCCAAATCTCCCAAAATCCCAAATTCTCCAAAATTTCTAAAATCCCTAAAATCCTTAAATTACCCAAAACCCCCAAATTTCCCGAATTCAGAAATTAAGAATCTGACCCCTGGGAGCTAAATAATTATCCATAACCATATGCAACCCTCTCTCAAAAAAACATAAGCACATTTTTACCATCGGAATAAATTGATAAATTAATGATCTGACCCCTGGGAATTGGATAATTATCACTAATCGTTTGAAATCCTCCCCAAAGGAAAAAAACGAAGAACATTTTTACCAACGGAATGAATTGAAAGTTAAGAATCTGACCCCTGGGAACTGGATAATTATCGATAACCAGCCTGTCAGACGAGACAAACCGAAGCATCCCTAAGTAACTTAATACACGCGCCTTATAATGGGGTTCAAGTAACCCCTTGCTGATAGAAGGTAAACCTTGCTCCTTGCTAAGCAAATATTCATACTAAGGCTTCCAAACATTGACACGTTCATGCACCGTGTGCATACTGAATATGCAATAACATTCTCTTGTTTGATAGCAAGGTTTACTGGGGGCTGGCAATTAGCTGACTGAATGCATAAATTCACTGTAGGTAATTAGTGGACAACTACTGGAGGAAATTGTTGAGAGTTACTGAATAGTAAAGTTTAATTTGAGGTTTAGAATTGTATTCCAAATTTTATGGTACTAAATTCCCAAGTTCTTAAATTCCCCAAAATCCTCAAATTCCTTAAATTCTCCAAAATCTTCAAATCTACAAAAATTCACAAATTCTTTAAAGTCTCAAAATTCCCCTAAAGCTCCAAAATCCATAAATTAGCCAAAATATCCAAATTCTCAAAAATTTCCCAAAATTCCCAAATTCATCAAAATTTCCAAAATCCCTAAATTCTTTAAATTCCCCAAAATTTCTAAAATCCTTAAATTACACAAAATCCCCAAATTTCTCAAATTCTCTAAAATCTCTAAAATACCCAAAATTCCCAAACACCCCAAAATCCCCAAATCTCTCAAAATCCCAAAGTCCCCAAATCTCCCAAAATCCCCAAATTCTCCAGTCCCCAAAATTCCTAAAATCCTTAAATTACCCAAAAACCCCAAATTTCCAAATTCTCCAAAATCCCTAAATTACCCAAAATCCCCAAATCTCTCAAAATCCCAAATTCTCCAAAGTCCCCAAATCTCCCAAAATTCCCAAATTCTCCAAAGTCCCCACAATTCCTAAAATCCTTAAATTACCCAAAAACCCCAAATTTCCAAATTCTCCAAAATCCCTAAATTACCAAAAATCCCCAAATCTCTCAAAATCCCAAATTCTCCAAAGTCCCCAAATCTCCCAAATTCTCCAAAGTCCCCAAAATTCCTAAAATCCTTAAATTACCCAAAAACCCTAAATTTCCAAATTCTCCAAAGTCCCTAAATTACCAAAAATCCCCAAATCTCTCAAAATCCCGAATTCTCCAAAGTCCCCAAATCTCCCAAAATCCTCAAAATTCCTAAAATCCCCAGAATCCTTAAATTACCAAAAATCCTCAAATTTTCCAAATTCTCCAATATCCCCAAATTCCCCAAATACCCAAATTCGACCACAAAAACACACGAAAACAAATATATGAATCAACAAGTAGGCGAACGTACAGTCACATTCCCCGTAAAGTCATTTAAAGTAACAAATGCGTTAGCAGTGAATATTAGAGATAATAGCTCGCTTTATCTCTATCTCGTTGAAGGCGAAACACAGGATTAATGGACACATCAGAGCTTAATATGAATCAGCCTGTAGATGCACCTATGAGTATATTTTCCATGCAGGCACTTGGCGTTACAAATGCAGCCGGAGAAGCATGATACGCCCACGCTTTACTAAACCCACACGATCAGGGCCGTAGATATTGTGATCCAGGTGTCACATCCTGGAATCTTATCTACCATTCCGAACGATATCAATGGAACGAACATCTGAATAAAATATTGTGTTGAATTTAAGTTGGGACAATAACAAAACTATAGTTAGATGTCTGTTTAGATTTGAGGAATTCAGATGTGATACTTTGATGTATTATTTTGTGGAGGCAGGTAAATGTATGTGGGGGTTTAGGATGCTTAAGATGGTTGCAAGGGTGCAGGTTTAAGGACAGATGAGTGGCAAGGTTGTGGAGATTCAAGGATACAGGATTAAAAAATTTTAGAGTCCCAAATTCTCAAAGGTCCATGTCTCAAACTACTAAATATGCAAGGTTCCATGTTCTCAAATTTCCAAGCTTCCAAATTTCTAATAATCCACATCTCAACTCTCTCAGTTCCCAAATTTCCAAGGTTCCATATTCTCAAGGATCTACACCTCAAACTCCCCATATTCCCAAATTTCCAAGCTCTCAAATTCCCAATAATCCACATCTCAACTCTCTCAATTCCTAAATTTCCAAGGTTCCATATTCTCAAGGATCTACACCTGAAACTCCCCATATTCCCAAATTTCCAAGCTCTCAAATTCCCAATAATCCACATCTCAACTCTCTCAGTTCCCAAATTTCCAAAGTTCCATATTCTCAATGATCTACACCTCAAGCTCCCTATTTTCCCAAATTCTTCTCAACTTCCCAAATCCCCAAAGTCCTCCCAAATCAATTAGATATTGATCACCCAATATATGTTCACCTCATTCATAATTATGATAGAAGATGATCCAACCATTTCATCGGGACCCACAAAATTCCCAATTACGATTTTCTGAAAACCCCTGTAGAGATATCTGGCCTCAGAAGAGGACTCGTGACTCGTGATCTATCACCGGCCGAGGAAATTTCTGATTTTCATTTGCATGCCAGCCCGTAGCTCACGATAGTCACGAAGAGACGATGCAAAGGCAAGCCTACGCTCGCGAGACAAGTGGCGAACTTAAGGATGCGACGCGATGCACAAAAAACAGCCGCTCTGCCGGATGCAGCTTAGAGAGCGTCGCTTTCCTTCCTTCGTGTACGTGTGTCCACACGTGTACACGTATTGCATGTATATCCCCGGGGGAGCGTGTGCGTGTCACGCGTGTATTCCTGTCCCCCCGTGCACGCCCAAAAATCGAGCAACCGACTGGCTCGTTCCGTCTGGATTTTTATAGGCCCGACCAGTGTCTGCCCAGCCCTGCAAGTTTCACGAAACCCGTATTTGCATCACGATTCCGTGATCGTGCGTGTCCTCGGAATTGTCTCGTTATCCTCGATCTCGTAATAAATCCTTTCGAAAGGTTTCTTGAACTTGCGGGAATTAATTTTGGGAGTAATGCGGAGATTATAGGTTGAGATTAGGTGATGACGCACCCATAATGCACCGTGACGCACGCATAATGCACCTATGATGTGCTACGACGCACTCGTGACGCACCCATGATGCACAATGACGCGCTCGTGACGCACCCATGGTGTATTATGACGCACTCGTGACGCGCCCATAATGCACCGTGACACACTCGTGACGCACCCATGGTGTATTATGACATACTCGTGACGCGCCCATAATGCACCACGACGCACTCGTGACGCACGCATAATGCACCGTGACGCACCCATAATGCACCATGACGCACTCGCGACGCACCCACAATGCACCGTGACGCACGCATAATGCACCATGACGCACGCATAATGCACCATGACGCACTCATAATGCACCTATGATGTGCTATGACGCACTCGTGACGCACCCATAATGCACCATGACGCACTCGCGACGCACCCATGGTGTATTATGACGCACTCGTGACGCACCCATAATGCACCGTGACGCGCTCGTGACGCACCCATGGTGTATTATGACGCACTCGTGATGCATCCACAATGCACCGTGACACACTCGTGACGCACCCATGGTGTATTATGACGTACTCGTGACGTACCCATAATGCACCATGACGCACTCGTAACGCGCCTATAATGCACCACGACGCACTCGTGACGCACCCATAATGCACCACGACGCACTCGTAACGCGCCCATAATGCACCACGACGCACCCATGATGTACTATGACGCACTCGTGACGCACTCATAATACACCATAAAGCATTCGTGATGCGCCATGACACACTCACGACGCACTTCGCATGCAATATCTCAAAAATACATTCGCACAATTGAGTCAGAAGTTTAATACTATTTATATTGCATAATTAATTAATTTGCCTAATCAAGTTTTCCTAAATTTAATTTTCATTATTTGTACATTGCATATAATCAAGTCTACGGCAGTTGACGAAATTATAGTTTAATATTGAAGCTAATTATTTTTTTTTTAATATCGAATTGGTGTATTTTGGGTACGGGTTCGTTTCGTAGAAAATGAACCTTCAGGAACTGCTTTTTGTTCCTGCATCCGCAAGATGTACGTATTGACGTGCATAGTGGCCCATGTACGTCACCGTTTCACTTTCTTCCCGCATGTTATGTTGAAAAAAAAAAAAATAGTTTTTTTCGTCGAGTTTAGAATTGTTAGTCAAAGTAATGCGCAGTTACATTCGAGCAAAAAAATAAAAAGTTATCGATGTGTACAAGTAGAAAGCAGCGATCATTTTGTTTCTTTTAGGGAAATCCGTAATTACCATCGGTATTTCTTTCCGACGATTTCTCTTATTTTGTGGAGTACGAAATTTATCCTACGAACTATTCGCGACCCTCGGTGTTGTATATTGGACGTGTTTTTTTTTTGAAGCTTTCTCTTTTCGAATAATATGTGCACTTCGTTACGTCAGTGTGTTTCACCTAGATGTGCAGTATCGATTGTACATATTTGAGCTGATAACGAGGGGCAGACGATTGCGACAGAGATTTAGCAATATTTTTTTTTTCATTTTTTGAACCATTTAATTGTACTTTTATAAGTGCGTGATGCGCAATATAACGCGTGACGATATGGAATATAACGCGTGGAAATATAAATGCGCAGATCTAATGCGCAGCCATTTAACGCATGACCTAACGCGGTGATAAAACATGTAGCAATACGCATGATCTAACGCGGTGATAAAATACGTAGCAATACGCACTTACTAACAGTACTAACAAAAAAAATTGAGATACAATCGAGTACCGCCATCGCATTTATCTGATCAATATTTGTCCACGTATTTATCCGACAGTCAACATTAGTGTTCGCAATAATTATCAAAGTGAAGCACGGATTTCTGATGCCGCAATTCGAAGAAATTTATTACGATAAATCTCGAGTCTATTGCCTGCAATAAAAAACTAGACACTAACCAATAACTATGCACACTATATATTTTAATCTCCACATAAAACTCGTGTTTTAAAATCCGTATAAAACGCGTAAAATTTCATTACATCACAGATTTAATCGCAGTGCTGACCGCATATTTTAAAAAATGCAAATTGCATCACGTGTCCCGTATTTTAAAACAAGATTCGTAGAACTAAATAATCACCTCTTGTATCTTGTCCGACAATAAAGATAATAGAAGAATTAGACGGATAAAACGAATCAAGTGTTAAATTGCGATAAACGCACCACATGGGTTTTACTATTTTTAAAATATTCTTTTACGCTTTATCAGTCAGGAAGTACTCTCGAATCTTATGCGGAGATAAACTCTGAATCATCCTAATCAAATACGTTGTATCGTGGAACAATCTTCTAATTCAACGATGTCATCAAATATTATCTACATAGTCATTACACATCGGAGATATCGCTTCTATGCGTAACGTTTTTAAAATTACATTCGCGAAATATATGGCCCACTTTTTGTGACATATGTTTCGGGCTACCCTCAATCATCAACACAAATTATCCACTCGAAGCAAACCGCGCGATTGCATTAACGACAATGAACACGCGACGATCGTTTGTTTTCTTTCGGCAATGTTCGTGAATTATCGCCATTTCGCGACATCGATCGACGCTCGAAGTCGAATGTCAATCGACCGAAAAAATGGACGGGAATAAATAATGGCGTCCTGTCGAAAGAATACGCGAACAATATATTTAATATACACAAATTGAATGCTACATTTAATATACACAAATTGAATGTTATAAGATCGTTGTTTATTTGAAGCAAGACATCGCATTAGCAACAACGAACACGCACGACCGTTTACGACTCGTGCTTTCTTTTCGGCAATGTTCGCGAATAATCGTTTCGAAACAATCAAAACTACGCTTTACGTGTACCGAATTTTGATCAACACAAACGGTACGGAAACAAACGATATTGAAGAAACAAACGGTATTGAATTATCTCAAACGGTAATTTCGAATACACGGCATTTAAATCGAACGTAATAGAACGCCAAGAATTTTTCATCCGTGCGGTACCACGTGGTACCCCCGTTTCATGAACACCGTTTCACCCTTACTGTTTACGATTACATAACATCGCAATAACGCGATACGTTAAAAAGCACGCAAAACAATTTACACGTGATCATAATAAAAACCGACGCGACTCGAGGTAACTTCGCGGAAACCTGAAAACTGTAGCTTATCTATAACCTCTCAAGGAACGATATCGAAGCCTCACAATAATAACAAAAAATCTTTTGTAACGTGTCACGACAAGTCTTAAGACCGTACCGCCCACAACCCACGCTAACGAATAGGTTCTTCGTGACACGAAATGCACGTTACATATAGAGATCGATATCGATCCACGGGTTGAATAAAACAAAATAGAAACTCACCGAAGAAGTCTTCCCAGCTAACAGATCCATCCGAATCGACGGCGTTGGCAGCCGTGGCCTCCGCGTCTGCCTCGCTGCCCATCTCGTTGCATCAAATACTTCAAACACGACAGGAACGTCCTCTCCTTGTTGATTGTCACTGATTCCGGAAAAACACGGGATCCTTTGATGTCGAACACACGTCACACAACAACGACATTCGTCTCGTAACGCGGAGAACGAACCGTGAAACGGCCGACACACGATCTTAATCACGGAAGGAAGAGAACGACATCCCCTTGGCACGCGGTCGCAAGACGGACTGAGAGCGGGAGCCTTCGACCCGACCGAACGTGCCGGCAACTCAACGAATCGGCAAACAGCCGCCACCGACCAACAACGCTGTGCTGTGCTCTCTACTCGCGTTCCTCTGCTTTGCTCGGCTGCGAGTCCCTCAATGCACCGACTGTCCTCGCCTTCGTCCAGAAACGTACACTCTGCTGCAATGCAACCTTTCTTCGGACAAGGACAAATATTAGAATATTTACCATATTTCAATTTGGAAAAATATATTATACATTTTTAAATTGCTAATCTTTTATATTTTCTTAATTACCCAAAACCCATGAGTTCTCAAATTTTTAAATAGCCAAATTCCCAAATACTGAATATAGATTTATGTACTGGAATAAACGTGAAAATTTACCATTCAAATGGACGAGTGAGTGCTTGCTCTTGACGCCATTTTTAGTGGGGATGTGTACGGTGCTCGCGAGTGTACATGTAAATCGCCATACGCCGGCTGCCCATTGAATTAGGACCATCGAATATCGTGTGTATTTTTAACCCTTCATGGTGTACCGCCATCGCCGTTGCCTGGAACATAGCTTCTTGTTGGTTCTTTTTCCGGCGTTCGCTGCTCTGGCACTGGATAAAATAATTTGTTTTTTTAGGGATGAAAAATGACATGGTTTTACAGTTTAATCTTCTAACTCTTACGAGGCGAAAATATATTAGTTTCAAAATAGTATTTTCTGTTATGAACAAGTCACATAGTCATCGATAAATATCGGATCAGTCTGTCGAGTGTTATGAATGTGTCAATTATTTATAACATTGAGGAATGAAGAATTTTATAACTGAATAGATATGAACAATTTTTTAAATGAAAAGATAAGAAGAATTTAATTGTATATTAAAATAAAGATGGCTGTATGAAATTACATCGTAAAAATGACTATGAAATTATATTGTAAAAATGGCGTGACATTAAAATTAGCAAATGGCGTCTATTGTCAAACTTCAATAATGACAAATGTATTAAAAACTATTTAAACACTATTGAAATAAATAACATGTCGTACAATATGGTATATGATTCAATATGTTTTACCTGATATTTTATGTGTACAATCCAATAAGTAATTCCATTTTATTGTGCAAATTAATTTACACGCGGCACAACACATTCGAATAAGAGACGCACATGGACTAACAGTATCCTTCCCCCACTCAACGTATCTGTACTGCATGCGCGCCGAAAACAAACTGCGCATGCGCAGTGGGAACTACGTACAAACTATTAGCTACTAAAAAATGTTTAGATAACAAAGTTCTTGGTACTTTTGTACTCAAGTTATTTATCTTTTTAAGTGGCTTTGTTTTATCAAATTTTCTTAATTACAATGTAAGAAAGAGAACTATATTGATAATGAAAGATTAATAAGATGAATGTATAGTACAAATATTCTTTTCATGTGCTTTTAAATTTTAGGTGAGCGCGCGCTTTAGAAACTGTACAACTGTCGCCATCTAGCGATATTTCTTAGTATTAAGAAAAAAGAAAATTGTGATTTTCTGCAAAATAAATTATTTTTGGACTTTGGTAAAGCAAATAAATTATTGTAGGGTCATGGCTTTATTGAAATAATGGCTTTACAGTATGCTGGAAGCGGTAAATTTGATTTTTGAAAAAATAGTGATTTGTGGACAGTAAAAAGCTTAGCCATCTAGCGGTGGTCGCCGGAACTAAATTTCATTTACTTTTTGCAATATTTAACGTATTCAAAGTGTCAAAATAAGAAATTAAATAATCTTACGCATAGAATACTTTCGTTTAATGAAATTAAATAAAGAAAACTAATTATTTAAGAAAAAATAATTATCTGTTAGTTCCGCCAATTATCGATGGGTAGCGCGTGTGTAGCCAATTGAAAAGCGCGCGCAAATACAAAATTCAAAATTGCACACAGCGCACCTAGCACTTTTTTTTTATTAAAATAATTACTTTACGATAATTGTACACATAAATTTATCACCAAAATTAAGATATACACAAAGTACATCATAAATAATATAATATAAGAATAGTAAAATATGCCTCCGAAGAAAAAAATGTTCTAAATTTAAAAAAGATATTAAATATCAATATTTGAACCTTGTGCTGATTATCTCAGATAACATTAAATAAAAAAGAACAAGAACCATCATAATCACGTTATACCTCAATACCTCATTGACTATAATTACAAATTATAAATAAAAGAGTCATATATTTCACAAAATATTGCGATCATCAGTGTCAAGATAAAAAAACTCCACAATATCAACCAATTTTACATAATCTTACCACACATGTAATTCGAGAAATAGTGCTACCTAATCTAGCCCGATAACACGATCGTGTCTACAGGTGCAACAGCCCTTTGAAACCTGCGATCAGCCACGATAACAGCTCATAAATCGTACGTCTAGGCTCCAGCACCATGTCCCTCGTTTTATCAACGACAAACGTCGTAAAGTTTTCTCGCGAACCGAGCAATTAAACTTTCTTTTTTTAAGGATCGAGGAGATTTTTCAGCGACACGACGTTCAAGGTCGTACCAGTTAGGGACGCCAACTTGAAGATCGCATCTTAATATGAGCGTGCTGTTACTACGCCATCGAGGCGAAAGACCCTCGATATCGATTTTCAAGGACACCCTTCAAACGACCCACCCACAAAATTGCTGGTTAAATTGCGCTCTGGCCACTAGGCCAGTAAGGAAGGTCTTGTCCTTTGCACACTATTTAAATTTTGTCGATATCGGTAACTTACACTTTTCAGCGATTCACTGGCAAAATTTTAGGGGTGGAGTAATCTTAGGTGGGGGAGGCAAGGTTTAATTTTGAAATTGGGGGTTGGGGGAGGTGGAATTTGAGGGTGTGGGAGTTGGGGATTTGGGGATTTAGGGATTTAGGGAATTAGGGATTTGGTGATTTGGGGATTTGAGAATTTGGGGAGCCCCCAATTTGGGGATTTAGGGAGTTGGAAATTTGGAAATTTGGGGCGCCCCGAATTCGGGGATTTAGGGAGTTGGAAATTTGGAAATTTGGGGCGCCCCGAATTCGGGAATTTAGGGAGTTGGAAATTCTGGAATTTGGGGTGCCCCGAATTCGGGGAATTAGGGAGTTGGAAATTCTGGAATTTGGGGTGCCCCGAATTCGGGGAATTAGGGAGTTGGAAATTTTGGAATTTGGGGTGCCCCGAATTCGGGGAATTAGGGAGTCGGAAAATTGGGAATTTGGGGAGCCCCGAATTCGGGGATTTAGAAAGTTGGAAATTTGGGAATTTGGGGAGCCCCGAATTCGGGGATTTAGGAAGTTGGAAATTTGGGAATTTGGGGCGCCCCGAATTCGGGAATTTAGAGAGTTGGAAATTTGGGAATTTGGGGCGCCCCGAATTCGGGGATTTAGAAAGTTGGAAATTTGGGAATTTGAAACGCTCCGAATTCGGGGATTTAGGAAGTTGGAAATTTGTAAAAAAATTAGTAAACGTATGCTTCAAGAGTAAAAGACTCTGACTGTAGAAGACATCGTTGTCTCTAAATAAAATACAAAAAATTTAGAATATTACACAAAAATTTATAAGAAGTTTTTAATTGCAAGAAAAAGATTGCGTAGAGGAGTGGTTTTATTCTTAATGGTTGTACCACTGTCCTACAACAGTGCTTTAAGGCGCCATATTTTTTATGGGACGGAATATATTAACACTTTTATGGCAACTGCGCAATTGTATCCGATACCAGGAACTTTTATCGCAATATTCACACGAGTAATTTTTCGCGAAACTTTCAACAACCATTAGCACGCAACGAAATTAAACAGAATCTTTAGTGAACTATAAAAAACGCACAAAGGAAAAAAACTGAATTATATATTAAATGCTAACACGTTTGTATTGACTGTCTTTATAAAATGACCTTATTTTCTTAACGTTAATGAGTCATTGCTAACACGTGCCAGATAAAGTTTGTTTTTTAAATAAAGTTGGAGTAAACAGGTCAAATGTTATGCACAAGTAGTAGATACGATTAAAGATATCGAAGAGAGATTGAGGGTGGAGGAAACGCGGTGAAATGAGTGATTGAAAAGGGTGGCGGTTAGCGTGACCGCAAAAATCGAAGCACGAAAAGATAATAAGTGGAAGCATTTGATAATAAGCGTGTCAGACATCATAGGTGAAAGGCTGATGTTATAGTTAATCATTTGATGGAGGCCAATTACGGCGATAAATTTGGAATTGGAGGTGGTGAAACTGGACGTGCCCTAAAAATATGGTACTTTGTTATTTATTGGTAGGTGGAGGCCTTGAGTTTGTGCTGTTTTGCTGTAGCAGGTTTCGAGGTTTTAAATTATTGAGTTATTAAGGTTTTATGTTATCGGGGTTTTAAGTTATCAAGGTTTTACGTTATCAAGGTTTCAAGTTATCAAGGTTTCAAGTTACCAAATTACCAAATTTTCAACTCTCTAAATCCCCGAATTCGGGGCTCTCCAAATTCTGAAATTTCCAACTCCTTAAATCCCCGAATTCGGGGCGCCCCAAATTCCCAAATTTCCAACTCCATACATTACCGAATTCGGGGCGCCCCAAATTTCCAAATTTCCAACTCCCTAAATCCCTAAATTCGGGGCGCCCCAAATTCCCAAATTTCCAACTCCCTAAATTCCCGAATTCGGGGCTTCCCAAATTCCCAAATTTCCAACTCCCCAATTCCCCGAATTCGGGGCATCCCAAATTCCCAAATTTCCAACTCCCTAAATCCTCGAATTCGGGGCGCCCCAAATTCCCAAGTTTCCAACTCCATAAATCCCCGAATTCGGGGCGCCCCAAATTCCCAAATTTCCAACTCCCTAAATCCCCGAATTCGGGGCGCCCCAAATTCCCAAATTTCCATCCCCCCATTCCCCGAATTCGGGCCTCCCCGAATTCCAAAACTTCCAACTCCCTAAATCCCCGAATTCGGTGCTCCCCAAATTTCCCAATTGAAACAAAATTGAAATACATTTTTCAAAACTAAAAATGTAAATTCAAATTAAATTTTTTAAAATTAAAATACATTTCATTATTCTTCCTGTATGTTGTGCATTATGATGTTTAACCACTATCAACTTAAAATAAATCAAATATAATTAAACAAA
The DNA here is from genome assembly GCF_050947335.1 of Megachile rotundata. Lineage (NCBI taxonomy): Eukaryota > Metazoa > Arthropoda > Insecta > Hymenoptera > Megachilidae > Megachile > Megachile rotundata. The sequence goes on from NC_134997.1 coordinate 11,896,717, forward strand.
AAAATGTGACCTAAGTTCATAAAAATCCAAACAAACAAAAAGCTTCGAAGAAGTATCTGTAATTTCGATACATTGTAGCGAAAGATTTGTGGGTTGTGTAATTTCAGGGCGAAGAAACCTTGGAAGGGCAAGGGTGTGTTAAGTAGAAAGGTTAGCCCCAGGAGTCTCAGGGCAAGAAAGGCGGAGTGAAAGAGCGCAGGCCTCGACCTCCACCGCGTCGTTTCGAAGTTGCCGAGGGTGGTCGACTGTAGGAGTCACGCAAGGGCGAAACGAGACCCGAGTGGCCAGCTTGGGGAACCGATTGTTTCCTTGGCAAATCAGTCAGTCTGCAGAATGAAGTGTCCCGCGTGGCTGCTTTTCGCGTTGTTCCCGCTGTTGTTTGCCGGAATACCGGTGTCCAGCTCGCAGAGGACCCACGCGAGGCAGGGCCTGGGTCGTGAGCAACCCCTTGTCAAGATTTCTGATCAGGGAACTGTCGCTGGCAAGGAGGTGAGGCTTCCTTTTATTTACTAGCTTCCTTTTATTGACCAGCTTCTTTTTATTTACTAGCTTCTTTTGTTATTTACTGAGATTTCGATCAGAACTATTCGAATCAATTCATCATAGTTCACAATTCTTCATAGTTCACAATTTATTACAATTCATAATTCATCATACTTCACCGCAGTTACCATAGGCATCATATTTGTGATCATATGAGGGCCTTTAAATTACAGTATCGAACCCATAACCTTTCGTCAAACCCATAACAATGTTTGTCATTCAACACTCGACAATTCAAGTTTCAATTTATGTCACAAGGTGCAATAGGAATTTAATTGTGAGCTTATATAAATAATCGCATTGTCATAACCTTTCGTCAAACCCATAACAATGTTTGTCATTCAACACTCGACAATTCAGGTTTCAATTTATGTCACAAGGTGCAATAAGAATTTAATTGTGAGCTTATATAAATAATCGCATTGCATAAGCATGTTATGTGAACAGATCACTAGTTAAGATATGATTTTTATTCGTTTGATTGCATAACTGGAGATCTTGATTTTGTACGTACGTGGCAATAATTCTTCATGGTTTTCATAGTCACCGTTTCAAAGGGGTTGTTACCTGCCATCAGTGCGGTTGCTATGCAATTAAATAAAATGTTGCTTGACTCGTATTGGAGACTGTCTTCCAGAGGTCCTTCGATTCTTAAATTTACTGTTGTTTCGTTAAAATGGAGACGTTGTAGTGATGTCTTTGAACACTTTATTGTTGTAATATTCTCGGGTGATTAAATTTGCTTGGTGAGAGTAAAGCTTGATGAGATTGTGAAATAATAACGATAACAAGTGGGAAGGTAGTAGAATATTGTAGTTTAATAAAATAATGGAAAAGTCGAATAATAAAATAGTTAAAATTTTAAAATAATAGAGTAGAGTAGCAAACTTGTAGTGGAGTACTATAGTTGTATAAGAACAGTACAGTGAAAGAGTGAGATAATAATTTAATTTAATATCGCCGTGAAATCGCAGTAAAAAGAAACTCGGTAACCTACTGTCCCGTCAAAATTATATTCCTTTTAATACGCAAATCCTGACGCACATGACGCACGTGACGCACTAACTGTCGAAACCCAACAAATCTCCCATTTTCACCACGATTCAATTTCGCATTAAACTTGCATTTCTTCGAATGAAATTTGTTATAAAAACTATAATAAGAAAGTATAGTACCGTTGCACAAAGGTTTTACTGCGCGAGAACAAAATGTGCTTGAAATTTTACGTTTAATTCAACGCGTCGATTTTTGTACCGTGAAATCGCAGTAAAAGAAACTCGGTTCTGTAACCTACTGTCCCTTCAAAATTATATTGCTTTAATACGCAAATCCTTGCCTTACATCTGACGCACATGACGCACTAACTCTCGAAACCCAACAAATCTCCCCACGATTCAATTTCGCCTCCAAAATTAAACATTTCAACGACCCCTCAAAAGCAATTACAGTACAAAACTCTTAAGCACGAAGAACGTTATTCCCTTAATGTCACATTAGCATAAGCAGCAAGCCTCAGTAACCGAAACCTACATTTGCACCGAGAAGTAACAACGAAACGTAGAAAAGCTGCGCAAACATAATGTAATTCGACATTTTAACCGCACAGCCAACAATAACATGAAAGCACCGTAAGTTTCAATTGTACGAATTAAACGTATGCAGATAATATGCAACAGAGACGTAACTGGGCCGCCACTTATGAATTTTAATTTTATAGATTATTTTTTTACACCCTTTCGTTTCTGCTAATATTCGAACAACGATCAATTTCCGTCAGACCGAAATATGTTTTCATACTGTGGTATAATTCTCTACTTTGCATACATTTGCGTTTCACTTCTTTTTCAGCTAATCTTATTCTCCATTAGGTATACATTCTTGGAAAATGGCGATGTACGAAATAGGAATCGTAGAGCGAGGAAAGACGGAAGTGTTAACCTCTTGCTTTGAAGAGTCTCGCTCGACGCACTTACTGCTCGAATGTGAGGAACCTCACTCAAATTTTGGGTACTCTACTTGAAATTTGGGTCCAAGTTGCAGTATCAAGGATTCCTGAATATAAAATACTCGGAACATTTTTATTTTTTTTGTTCGTTTTAATGTTATAGTCCTGTTTAGTCTTGACTGACGCATCTGATAAATAAATTGCATAGAAAGAGGTTAAGTCGTCCTGACGCTGTATCAAGGATTCTTAAATATAAAATACTCAGAACATTTTAATATAATATTTAATGTAATATAATATAACGTGTTATAGTCCTAAATATTCTTTACTGACGTATCTAATAAATGGGAAGAAGCTAAAACAGTTTTAACCTAAGCAGCCCTTAAGTACCCTCAACATAAAAAATTAATAACCTATCATAATTTAAAAGTCGTTCAAACGAATAACGTCACCGAATAATTACCATACATTAAATCATATCATTTCAATATTTAAATGTCAATGGTTCGCGTGATCAATTAAACGGTAATGAACAAATTGCGAAAGCAATTAACGGAAGTTAAATTAAAACGCGTTTCAAATCGCGTTCCACATTTCGCGGGTTTTACGGCCGCGATAAGCCAATGTAGTTTAGATGAAATCACGAATTGCAAACTATGAGTAACGTAATTTAAATCGCTAGAAGTAAAGCGATTGTATTACGATGAACTCGAACCCGGGTTTAAGCTTAAACGCCTGAGAGATGATTGCAGGTCGTCGAGATTACGTGGCCACGATTTGTCACGTGTAATTTTCCAGTTCCCCTAGAAACCTCTTTCAGTTTACCTTTTCACCTAGAAAATCAGGTTCTAAACGTCCTCGCCCTTTCTCCACTTAACGTGCAAAGACTTGATATGTTTTGTACCCTTTATCGATGTTGCATATCGAATAGTTTATATCTTAACACCTTCGTTTCAGTCATTTTAATAGGCAGTATTTTAGTAGCATTTATTTAAGATATATTCACGTTATTATATGTGTTGGAGTTTTGAATTTACGCGCTTTTAGAAATTCGCGGTCCTTCGTTTTCTGTTTTTCGTTGCCGTGCAGCGTTTTGTGTTTTGAGAACCGTTAGTGACCACGTTTTACGATGCCCGGCGACTTTTATTCTGCGTGTTTTAATAAAAATAACTGTGTTCACGATTCACGTTATTTAAGATAATTCGTTGTTTCACAGGTGTTCCTAAGTCCGACGCAGAAAGTTGTACAGTATTTGGGAATACCGTACGCACAACCACCCGTCGGTAAACTACGCTTCTCCAACCCCGTTACCGATCCTCTTCCATCATGGAGCGGTGTACGAAACGCTACTCAGTTTGCACCGTCTTGCCAGCAATTGACGAATCGATTGAAACTTCACGAGCAACATTACAAAGGATTGCTACCACCTGATCAACCTGATCCTGGGGTCAGCGAGGACTGTCTTTATTTGAACATTTTCGCTCCGGATGGTAAGTCTTCGGGAGCCATTTTGTTTTTCAAATGTTGCCTTATATAGAATAATTCTGTCGAACATTGAAATTAACATTGAAATCATATCATGATTGAAATCATATCGAGACTGAAATTATATCACGATTGAAATAATATGATTGAAACCATGTCATGATACAATGAATATATCATCCCTTACAAAAAAGACAAAAGAGTAACTGAGCAGACAGAACGCGAATTAACAAAGAAAATGTATATGATTGAAATCATATCATGATTGAAACCATATCATGATTGAAACCATATCATGGTACAATGAACATATCATCCCTTACAAAAAAGACAAAAGAGTAATTGAACAGACAGAATGCGAATTGACAAAGAAAATGTATATGATTGAAATCATATCATGATTGAAATAATATTGTGATTGAAACCATATCATGGTACAATAAATATATCATCCCTTACAAAAAAGACAAAAGAGTAACTGAACAGACAGAATGCGAATTAACAAAGAAAATGTATATGATTGAAATCATATCATGACTGAAATTATATCATGATTGAAACCATATCATGGTACAATGAACATATCATCCCTTACAAAAAAGACAAAAGAGTAATTGAACAGACAGAACGCGAATTAACAAAGAAAATGTATATGATTGAAATCATATCATGATTGAAATTATATCATGATTGAAATAATATGATTGAAACCATGTCATGATACAATAAATATATCATCCCTTACAAAAGAAAGTCAAAAGAGTAACTGAACAGACAGAACGCGAATTAACAAAGAAAATGTATATGATTGAAATCCTATCATGATTGAAATAATATCATGATTGAAACCATATCATGATACAATAAATATATCATCCCTTACAAAAAAGACAAAAGATTAACCGAACAGACAGAACGCGAATTAAAGAAAATGTGCACCCATTGTGCAAACCATTGAATATACCCTCAGTTAACATCTACCTCACATAATAAAATTAAAGAACTCATCATTAATAATTAAAAAAGAGCTTAACAACGAGTTACCAGTGTACAATCTCACCGTGACCGATAACTCGATGTAATCCAAATAATCGACACGACAGCTTCAAATAACATTTGACTGGCAACACGCGAGTCACGCGAGTAATGATGATCATAGTCCCTCGTTTCTCCTTGGCGATATGTCACCTTAGTTCGATCGCTATCTTGTTGCTAAAGAAAAGCCTGTGATTATAATGTCGTCGCGTTGCTTCGAGAAAAGTTCCTAATCTTCGTCGAATGGCTCGCGTGGGAAACTTAATAACGTCTGAACTTTGCACGATAGTTCGATCGGAGATTAAAACATTGTAAATTGTATGGAATTACGGTGGTTAGATATTTATACTTAGTATTAGACTCGTGCATTTGTTAATAGTTTAAAGGTAGCGGTTATGTGTTGATTGTGCCTCGTATTTTTTGTTTGATGGGAAGGTTTTAGACTTCGAGGTTCTTAGAGCGTTCTTGGAGGGTTCTTGGAGGGTTCTTTTAAATTTGATAGTCTTAGGAAGTTTAAAATTTTGAAAATTAAAGGACTGGGAGGTTTAGAGATACTGGGAGACTCAGAGATTTAGACTTCGAGGTTCTTAGAGCGTTCTTGGAGGGTTCTTTCAAACTTGATAGTCTTAGGAAGTCTAAAATCTTGAAAATTAAAGGACTGGGAGGTTTAAAGATACTGGGAGACTTAGAGACACAAGGAGAAATATAAAGAAGGAACATAGTGGAAGATCTAGAGACGTGAGGAGATTTAGAAGAACTTTGGATGAGTTACTTAAAGAGTTACTTAGAGTTTGAGGAACCTGGGAACCATTGTGAAGTTTGAGGAACGTGGAGAATCTAAACATCCTAAGAACTCTATGATCATATTCCTACATCTTACAATTAGTAATCATCTATTAAATATTTCACTAAATTCATAAACCTTGAAGAACCAAAAGTCCTAGCTACCCCAAAACACCTGAAGAACCCACAGCCTTCGAAGTCCTCAGAAACTCATGAAACCTTGTGAACTTGAGGAACTTGGAGAACCTAAACGTCCTAAGAACTCTGTGATCATATGACTAGGACCTAGTAAATATCCATTAGACATTCCACTGAATCCAGAAACCTTGAGGAACTTAGAACCTAAACCTAGAACCTAGAAATCCTAGCTACCCCAACTCACCTAAAGAACCCACAGCCTCTAAAGTCCTCAGAAACTCACAAAACCTTGAAAGTCCCAAGAACCTAAAAATTGTAAGAACCTAAGAACCTCAACGAGAGATAAATTTTGTCTACTTATCGTATTAAATGATCAACCAGCACTGTAGTTCCGTAAAACCTTGTACTGCAGCTAATGCAAAATAGATGTGTTACAACAGTATTCGTGAAGCGTCATAAAGAAAGCCATAATTTTTATTATGATGATGACTCGAGCTATTTGCCGTTCCAATTTCTCGATTGACAATAAATGCGACTCCCTGCGTGCTGAACGTACGTTAATCTCGTTGTTTGAGGATGTCGGTTAAGGACTAAGCTAATAGCGGCATTACGAGCATCATTTCCAGCTAATTTCGGATGTCTCGTGAGCTCTCGAGCTCGTAAATCGAAAGAAAGCTTATGAAGGTTGCGATGAGAGTTTCTCAAATCGATACGCTAAAATGTGACGTTCTTGGGATCTTTGCTATCTCATTTTTGACTTCACAATATTTAAATTTTGCAATATTCATCTTTGAATAATTGTGGAGATGAGACGGTCTCGAATTCAAAATTTGAACTTCATATCCACATCTATTAGTACCAATCATACATTTGCAACTTGACCACTAATTTACCCTTATAAATTCTAAATTTACCTACTAATTTACCCTTCTAAATTCTAAATTTACCCACTAATTTACTCTTCTAAATTCTAAATTTACCCACTAATTTACCCTTCTAAATTCTAAATTTACCCACTAATTTACCCTTCTAAATTCTAAATTTACCTACTAATTTACTCTTCTAAATTCTAAATTTACCTACTAATTTACCTTTCTAAATTCTAAATTTACCCACTAATTTACCCTTCTAAATTCTAAATTTACCCACTAATTTACCCTTCTAAATTCTAAATTTACCTACTAATTTACCCTTCTAAATTCTAAATTTACCCACTAATTTACTCTTCTAAATTCTAAATTTACCCACTAATTTACCCTTCTAAATTCTAAATTTACCCACTAATTTACCCTTCTAAATTCTAAATTTACCCACTAATTTACCCTTCTAAATTCTAAATTTACCCACTAATTTACCCTTCTAAATTCTAAATTTACCTACTAATTTACCCTTCTAAATTCTAAATTTACCCACTAATTTACCCTTCTAAATTCTAAATTTACCCACTAATTTACCCTTCTAAATTCTAAATGTACCCACTAATTTGCCCTTCGAATTCTAACACTCCGCAAAAATAAATTACATCTCCAAAATTTGTATACAAAAATTTTTGCAAGAATTTCAAACAATCGTCAAGTATAATAATTGCAAGGAACAGACTTGATGTGACAAGCCAAATTTAGGTTCCTCCACGATACCAATGATTACCCACCATAGTACAGTTATTAATGATACACCTCGAATACGACTTTCTACGCGTACCTTGCACGCGTGTCACGGTGGAACAGGGACAAGAAGGGGTTAGAAAATAGGAAAGGGGACACGTGAATCTGGAAATCGTGCCGATCCCGCAACCCACCCTCGGTCGATATAGAAACAGCAAAAGGTAAGAGTAAGAGAGTAACTGGTGCACACCGTTGCACGCGATCTCTTTTAGGGTTGCTCGAGATGTTAAGATACCGAGGAGGTCACGAAACACCCCTTTCTCTTACTTTCTTTGTCGCTTTCAGATCATTTCGGAATCGTACCTGGAATCGACAGAATTTCATGTTCTTCTAGAATTTCATGTCATAGTTCTTCAGATTTCATACGGTTCGGAAGAGAAGAAAGGAAATTTTGGGTCAAACTTGCAGGGATGTTGGATCAAATGTTTCATAAATTTTTAAAATGGCAAATTGTACAATTTCACAGTTCTAAACTTTCAAATTAATGTACCTTCAGTGCCATTATGGGACATCATCCGCCATTTTGTGATGTCCCCAGGCAAATTTTGGATCAATCTTTGTAACAATGTTACATCAAACGTTCCACATTCACAAATTCTTAAAATCTCAAACTAACCAATTTTCACAGCCCTAAACTTCCAAATCAATGTACCTTTAGTTCCATTTTGTGACATTCTCCGCCATTTTGTTTTATCCCTATGCAAATTTTAAATGAACCTTTACAGCAATATTACATCAAACGTTCTACATCAACAAATTCTTAAAACCTCAAACTAACCAACTTTCACAGCCCTAAACTTCTAAATCACTGTACCTTTAGTTCCATTTTGAGACATCCTCCGCCATTTTGTTTTATCCCTATGCAAATTTTAAATGAACCTTTACAGCAATATTACATCAAACGTTCTACATCCACAAATTTTTAAAACCTCAAACTAACCAATTTTCACAGCCCTAAACTTCTAAATCACTGTACCTTTAGTTCCATTTTGAGACATCCTCCGCCATTTTGTTTTATCCCTATGCAAATTTTAAATCAACCTTTGCAGCAATATTACATCAAACGTTCTACATCCACAAATTCTTAAAACCTCAAACTAACCAACTTTCACAGCCCTAAACTTCCAAATCAATGTACCTTTAGTTCCATTTTGTGACATCCTCCGCCATTTTGTTTTATCCCCAGTCAAATTTTAAATCAACCTTTGCAGCAATATTACATCAAACGTTCTACATCCACAAATTCTTAAAACCTCAAACTACTCCATTTTCACAGCCCTAAACTTCCAAATCAATGTACCTTCAGTGCCATTTTGTGACATCCGCCATTTTGTGAATCCCCAAACACCAAAATCCTTCCCAAAAGTTATGAAGCCTTAAAACTTGATTTACCTCCACAAGTGGAGAATACGAAGATGGTTAGAATCAATTGGATAAGCCTCGAGATCGCGATAAGCGTCTAATGAATCCTCGTGACGGGGACTGATATCTCAGAGAAGAAGAGGCTATTCCTGGCCGCCACAGACCGATAACTATATCGTTTCTTCCATCGCGTTATCGTGAAATGTCCTACCGTGCAATGGCCTGAATTCCTGCGACCTTGGCACGCTTGAAAAAATTGACCGACACGCCGCGAGGAAATCGCCGAAATTAATTATTCAAACGGTCGGATAGGGTTCGTTTGGGTGGAAAGAATTCATGAAACTTTTAATGATTCACCATTCGACGGTTGTGTACTTGGAAATCTAGGTGTTCTAGGATTTTAAGGATACCTAGTATTTTACATAGTTTTTTGCAACGTATTGAACGTATTCACGTTGATAAGGTTTCAAAGAATTTTTTACGAGTTCCAAGGTCTACGACTCATCGATGCTATGCAAATTCTGTCACGATCGATTCACCGGTTTAACCGGAAACGTAGATGCATACCTGGGAGCACGCACGTCTTCCTCACGATCTCTGGAATTCGCCAAGTCTCGCTTAGCTCGTTAATTTGTCGAAACCGTCTGGCGAAACCTTAAGGAAATACAATAATTAAATAGAATGTATTGAAAAATGCCGGATGTATTTGAATAAAAAATGAGAAAGAAACAATTGAATTTTGAGCTACGAGAAATACAAAAGTTTACCTTTTAAAAACCGAAGTATATTACAACATAAATGTACAACAATAATTTGAAATACATGTAGGAAATAAACCGGACGAAGGATGGCCGGTGATGGTGTGGTTCCACGGCGGTGACTTCAACACCGGAACACCAGCGATCTGGGACGCGTCTATTTTCGTCAACAAACACAAAGTAAGTCGTCATTAATCTCTCTCTATATATATATTAAATTACAAACAATGTTACACCAAAAAATACAATCTTCACAAAATTCTAAAATAAATTCTTCCCACTGAGAACTACTTACAAACATATCTCGAATGTATCAAAGCTAAAAGTATCTGAATTTCAACGTTCTCGCTAAAACTATTACCATTGGCGTTTTGACCTTATAACCTATACACGTGTAACCCTGGAAAAGAATCCGATCGCGAATCAATCGGTTCGAACGTTAAAAATGGACAGAAAATCGAAGGAAATTAAGGTGTTGATTGCGTGCAACTTTCATCCTAGATAAATTCAACCTTTGGAATCGTAAGGTTCATCCATGATGCATGTATGCCTCAAGTTATCGCTGTAAATGCTAATTCGAAACATTCATGAGGAACAATCGTTGCTAGAAGATTATTAAACGTTATGGGAGTTATATTAATCGACTACGAAGAAAAAAAGATCGATTAAAATAAATTGAGGCAAAGATTACAATAGACTTTCGTCACCATCGTACGAGAATCTGTTGTAATTTTTCTCTTTAACACGTCGACTGCCAATAGAACTAAAGCTAAATTAGAAAAGTAGAGAAAGAATTCTTAATGCCCCTAAAATTCTAACGATACAAAATAGCGAATAGATTACCGTGTGCCTGTACTAGGCGTGTCTAATTATCTACTGTGCCAGTCACACGTGTTAAACGCGTTATTTGGAGAAACCGTTCGACGAGGTTAACGATCGTCGCAAATTTTTAACAATATACTGTATCATATACGAAGGGAAGGATCTCGTTCTCTAATTTCTTTTCTACGCGATCATCTAACGCTCTGTTCATTATTCGACAGGGTTTACAAAACAATGTAAAAACGCTTAAATTGCAATATCAATTAGTTTCGTAAACGTTCGTATTTAATTTAACGCTAGCGTACGAAATGATTAATTACGTGATAACTGTTGATTGAACGTTTCACATCTATTGGTTTGAGAACACTTATACATTCCTAAACTCGTGAACTCTGCCCTTACGTTCCTACAGGGTGATTATAAGAAGACGTTCAGAAATTTCTAGCCTTGTAATGTCTCTCCATTTTCTACTCATTGTTACTTCATAATTACTTTCTTATTCTGACAAGATTCTCTGTATGACAAAACTCTCATATGACAAAAAAAATAACTCCACAATGATTCTACACAAAACATTACAAGTCTATCAATTACTGAACCACCAACAACCGCGACAGAAAAATATTAACAAACTCTCCATTAAAAACCATTCTACTCCCCATTGAAATTAACACACGAAACGAGTCATTCTATCTTACAACGATACAACTCAGCCTAAATCTAACGCACGATTAATGGTAACAATGGTCTTCGTGTCCAGGTGATAGTAGTCACGGTGGCGTATCGTTTGAACATCCTCGGCTTCTTCACCACAACGGACGCGGAGGCGCCGGGTAATTACGGTATGTTCGATCAGATCGCATCCCTGGACTGGGTCCAGAAGAAGATCCATCACTTCGGTGGTACCTCCTCCAACGTGGTGATCTACGGCCACGACTCGGGCGCAATCAGCGTGGGTCTTCACCTGATCAGTCCTCTGAGCAAAGGCAAGTTCTCCAAAGCGATCGCGATGAGCGGCGACGCGTTGAGCTCCGTGGGTACTCTTCAAAGGGAGCTGTCCGTGGTGGACATAGTCGCCGAGAAGTTCGGCTGCTATCGTCGTCCAACGTCAGCGCTGATGGAGTGCCTTCGTCGGGTACCCGTGAAGCTTCTGGTCCACCAATCGTCGGACATAGAGTCCTGGGGTCCCATCACCGACTTCGAGACCAACAACTCCACCGAGCCGTTTCTTCCGGATCATGCCATAAACATGTTAGAGAGCGGCAACTTCTACTCCGTCCCTCTGCTAGCTGGCTACACGAACAACGAGTACGCGTTGACCTACATCGAAGGCCTGGATAAAGAGAACGCCGAGGGCAAGATGTCCTACGACACCTTCCAGATGATGATTACGGACTGGTTCTCGGCGCTGGTCCAGGGCCCAGAAGACAACAGCACCTGCGAGCTGAAGCCAGAGATGGTCGCAGAGGCGGTGCTGTTCTTCTACAAACCCCATCCGCCGACCAAGGACCAGGGCGCACTGCGTGACAGATACCTGGACCTGCAAATCGATAGGAATATCGCGGCTGGAATGACTCTGCTGGCTGGCAAGGTGGCCAAGGAGAAGCGGGCGTTCGTTTACAGGTTCGACTACCGACCCAAGACTCAGTCAGTCATCAAAGACGTACCGGAATGGGCCGGCGTGCCTCACATGTTCGAGTTACCCTTCGTCTGGGGGCTTCCTTTGCAGGCTGGCAGTCCTATCCAGTGGAACTTCAACGATAAGAAGATGGCCGAAGTGGTGATGGCGATGATAGCCGGGTTCGTGAAGACGGGCAATCCCTCGCTGAACAACGTCAAGTGGGAACCGTACACCGAAGACGAGCCTGGGATCCTCATCATCGACAGGAACATCGACATGGCTCAAGCTAACACCGTCGACTACAAAGCGCTCGCTTTCTGGAACGAATACTATCCGATGATTCTGGAAGAGGCCACCAATAACTGTTGTAACGTAACCGGTAGTGGCGCCGCGTGGAGACGAAGTTCTTACAACGTTGTTTTTAGCGGATTGTTTTGGGTAATGGTGACGTCTGGGTTCCTTGAACTGTAGTCCGTTTTGGGAGGTTGTTCTTTGGATCTGCTCAAAAAGTATGCTTGAATGTATCGGTGATCGAGAGACTTTTGGGTAGACTTCCTTTAGGTTCTGATCACGCAGTAGGCTAGCCACGTGTACAGAGTACAAACGAGCGTCTCTTATTTAAGTTGTCACTGGTCGCAGCCTCGTTAGATTTAGGACTCGGTTCTGATGTTTAGAAACGTGCACCAGAGTGGACCACCTTTTGACAACACACGTAATGTTTTGAAAGAGGTTTAAAAAACGTGTCGATGCACCGGCATCGTTCACGGCGTAGTCTATGTGGAAAAGAAAAGTAAGATATTCGATTAGTCGCGAAGATTGGAACGCTTAGAGAGATAATGAACATTGTAAGTCCAGGAAATTTGAATTAATTTCTAGATGTAAAGTATCTAAAGATGTTATCAAAGATAAAAGTAATTAATTCGCTTTGACAAAGTTCGATTTCGACTAGAACTTACATCGCTCGTTATCTTTCGGATCGAATCGAGAAAAGGGAGAAAAGTTGGGCGTCTAGGTGTGAGTGAATATCAAAGGAGGAGAACCAGAGCCTGGGCTTATTTTTTTCTTTGTTCATTTTTTCTTTTTTCTTAACATTCACTGAGAGATTTTTTATTATTTGCTTTAATACGGAGAGATATAGAAAAAACATATATTGTTCGAGAAACAAACGGCTGATATAACTTATGAATATTTTGATGCTTCGATAATAATTAATAATAATAATAATAGTAATTAATAATCATTCGTGTGTGTACGTGTGTCCTGTTCGTGTGTATTCGTGTACGAATGTGTGGATGTGGTGTACGTGTGTGTTTGTGTGTCTGTACGTGTACCGTCTATGTATAATTATTATATTATATATAAGAGAGAGGTGCGCGGCGGGCAATGCATGGGGGCTGGTGGCCTGCGCACGCGCACATCCAAACATTTTTTCTTTTTTCTTTTTCATCCTTTTCTCCTAATACATATACATATACATATAAATACATATATATATGTATATATATTTATATATTTATATATATTTATATACTATCATTAATTAATCATATTTTTTCTTCTTTCTCGTTTCTACCACCTCCTCTTCTCTGTTTCCTCTTTAATGCAAAACTCCTACTACAATGATAACTGACAGCCACGGGGTCTCTCGTTAACACTAAAAACTCCTCTTCAGCTTCGTCTTCGTCCTCTTTGTGCGCCTATATTTGCGCGTGCACACGAGCCACCCCGGGACCAACCTATGTACAACATTATTAGTGTTTTTTTCCTCGCTGTTTCTATCCCCCTTCCTCTCCCTTGCTCTCTCCCTTGTCTTCTCCGTACCCTCTCTCCGTCCCTTTCTCTCACATGTCCCTGAATATTTCTTTCATCGCGCCGTGTCTTCTTTCTCACCTTCTTCATGGTGTTCTACGACCTTGTGCACTTCTGCCCACTGTGTTTTTGCCTCTGTTTACTTGTGATTTCCCCTCAGCCCCCTCCTTTTGTCACTAGTAGGTTTATTCGCTTTGAACCCCTGTCCTCCACTGGTGTATCCGGATTTCTTGCTTTTTTTATGTATATTTATATATCCTTCCTTTTTTTGTTCTTTTTATTCACGCAGGAGAGCATGGGCTTCTGCTGGATCTAACTTACAGAAGTAGGCACAGCGATTTCTTTTTCTGTTTCATCTTCTTCTCTGGCGACTTTTTGTTGATTTGTCGCACCAGGTCGTAGAAAATCTGCAATCACACGTACCATATTAGTGATGCTGTTTGGATTATTCGTTTACTATTGAACACAATTTGCTGAAGACAATTTTATCCTTAAGACTAGCTCACATCACTCAATTATACTTTCTACTCTTTTCAAGGACATACTTAGTCATACATTCCACGTCTACTTAACTATTCTACTTACATTCTATTCTAACTGCATTATTTACAATATGAGACTAAGAATCCTAACAGCATAACTTCATACATGAAAGAATGAAAAGCAGGCACACGAATGCAGAATGGTATAATTGTTTTGTCTCCGTAACGCTTTATAATTAAAAAATAAATATCAAACATGGAGGTAGAATTTTCTTATCGCCGTTTTAGCTGTGATAGTAAAGGGTTAGACTTTCCACGAGTTTGTAAAGAAAAGTTAGAAATGTTTCTCGGTGAACAATCCTCTACCAAAGTTGATACATGAACGCAAATAAAATTTATTTCAAATAATCGCTTGTACGTTGTATACCCTGTCCCTAAAAAATCGATTCCACTCAATAGATGCATTTCAATTGCTTCAAATAATTGCTCTCTGATGTTTCGAACATCGCATTCAGAGATTCGCAGAAAAAACGTGCTCCAATTATGCAACTGAATTGTAATGGCGCACCGGCGAAATAACAAAAGTAATCAAACGCAGAAACGCCAGATGAATTCCCCGGAGAGGAGAAGTTATTCAGAACTGTCTGAAGTACGATTCACGGTAGAATCTTTAGAAACGTCTCGTCAGAGAGACAGCCTTTCACGGGAAAGCGAAGGGAAACATACTCGTGGAGAAAAACAATCATCGCTGTCACCGAATGTCGCTGTTCTCCGGGCTTTTACGGAGAAACAATAAAAAGAAAAGATGACAATAAGTTAATTTTCGAGATGAAAATTCGGCAGTTCTTTCAGTTACATGCATGGAGCTAAGTAAAATTAGCGTCATTTCATCATTGACGCAACTAGGATCTCTGCATAAAAGAGTGAAGTCTCTAGCTTTCTTTTACTTTCAGAAATTTTAAAATTAGGACACTGGTACTTTAAAGATTCGCAAACTTAGAAATGTACAACTTAAAATTTCTAAATTTCCATTACAACAATTCATCTTACATATATCTAAATTTCTTCGGTCCAAATTTGAGAGTTGTTAAGCCTACTTCAAACCTAGTCAATGAATTCATCTTACAACTTGTTTCAGTAGCCACAATTTGTCAACCGGAAATTTTACAAGATTAATTCTCAAATAAAGTTAGACTTTACTCTCAACGTGCCACGAAAATGAATCCGTGGGCAGGTTTATTTTTCTTACACAGAGAGATGTATGGATTGCAGACGGTAATTTAACGAGTTGCAAATTGCTGGCTGAGTGGTACAGTTATAATGTTGCGAGGGTCGCAAGTGGCGAATAGAGATGCGAGAGTCGCACTCCCACACTTGGCGATTGCATTCCCACATTTAAATTACAATATCTCAAAGCCTTCGTAACGGTCTTGAACTCCCACGCGTCGCACTAATTAAACAACAACAATGGTATCTTTGGATAACTACTGTTATTCTCTTACAATCGTTCGATGGGATATTCTTTCTTTCCTAATGCAGAGACAAACTTTTATTTGCGTTCAATTCGTGCTTCGAGTTAACTTCTACTGTGTTCTACGTACTTCTACTTCATTCACTTGTTCTATATTTTGTTTTACTCGGCTTAACTAGGTTTTACTTAGCTCAATTTGACTTTAGTCTTATATTCTACTTAATAGTTCTACTTCAGTTGGCACTATTGCATCTTACATTTAATTCTACTTATTTCTACTTGACTTAATTGTACAGGCATTCATATTATCTTATTCTAGTTCACATTACCAACAGAGTACACACAATCTCTCATTCATATTGTTACATAGTTTACATAAAATCGAGGTGACACGCTAACGCACGCTAACACACACTAACGCACGCTAACACACGCTAACGCACACTAACGTCAATAAGCGTACAATACAGCCGACAAAGTACAAAAGACAAAGGAAACGATGAAAGGGTCGCTACTACTCACATCGTAAACATTAATTTTGGCTTTGGCAGAGGTCTCCATGAAGGCGCAGTTAAATTGCCGGGCAAGGTTGACGCCCTGGTCTTTGCCCACTACCCTTTCGTCCTCCAGGTCGCACTTGTTACCCACGAGGACCATCGGCACGTCATCTGTGTCCTTTACCCGCAGGATTTGTTCCCTGAGGTCTTGCAGGTCGTTGAACGTTGACTGTGCCGTTATCGAGTATACTAACACGAATCCTTGTCCGTTCTTCATGTAAAGGTCCCTCATGGCTGTGAATTGTTCCTACAAAAGGAAACACGCTATAAATTTACACATTCCACAAAATTACCTACACAGTTATCCTCTTATTAAAAATTATTTCTCTTTTACAAACGAGGATCTGTTGCGTCAAAAGGTTAAAGAGAAAAAGAAACTCACCGTTCCGGCTGTGTCTAGGATTTCTAACATACATTGTTGACCGTCGACCTCGACCTGTTTGCGGTAGCTGTCCTCGATCGTTGGATCGTACTTCTCCACGAAGATACCCTGCACGAACTGGACAGTGAGGGCGGACTTGCCTACACCTCCACTGCCCAACACTACTATTTTATATTCACGCATTTCCTTGCCCTAATTCTCTGTGCGCCTGTGGTCACAGCCCAGGGGTCACCGAATCCGCCACGTTTTGCTCCTCTTTGCTTTCAGTTAGAACGGACCTGAACAAACAACCCATCAAACCTTTACTTTCCTTTTCTCGCATGTGTTGGGGTGGAAAATACTGGGAGTACAAATTTTAGGATCTGCAAATTTAAACTCAGTGGGCAAAATTTGAAAAATTTTAACTTTGACTATTTTCTTTGACTCAGTTGAACCCACAATTTTATATAATAAATTGTGAAACGAAAAGTGAAAGGAAATGTCCAACGAATTAAAATTAAACGGTACGCTAAATCCGCGAGGTATGGAATTACAGAAATTCATTTATGACGAACGATGTGCAGAGAGATAGAAGAGATTCGAGGATCTAGAGCAGTTTTTCCACTTTCCATTGTCTTCGCTTCGAAAAACTTTTCCCCGAACCTTTGTTTGTAAATGAAGGATCGCCTGCCCGGGGGTTCACCCACATTTTCAGGTCACTACGGAACAATATAACGCCGCATTTCCGGTTCTCTGGTTCGCCACATTCGTGATAATACTTATTTTAAATCATGTCGGATTAGTTCTCTTCGTGCAATTAATTACAACAATCAAGAATTACTGTTCCCCTTTCATTTTATATTTTTTCTCTCTGCGTTTTCAACATATTTTCTTTCGCAAACGTTGGGCTTTTTTTATTTACCGTGCCGTTTCCGATGGACCGGGCTCGTAAAAATACAGAGAACTTGTAAAAATAAATTTTACTAGCTTTTATTTCCCGCGGGAGCGGAGCAACTTGATTTTTCATGATAAAAAATATGGTCGACGGAAAAGCGGAACGTTAATAAATATTTGACGCGTGTCCACACGTCTTTTTCCCATGTTCGATATAAAATAAAGAAATGTAAAGTAATTGGAGTAAAAATAAAACAAAGGCAATGTAAAAACGTGTATATAGTTTTAATATACAATATCTTTTTCTGAATTATTCCATCAAGAAAATCGTGATCTAAAACAAAGGAGCAAACGGAAGATTTCGAGATAAAACAGTAAAGAGGGACAAATTCGTCGAAGAAACGCGAGAGAGAGAAACCGGAAGAAAAACAAAGAGTCAGAGAGAGCAAAATAGTAAAAGCAAAAGTTAGACAAAGAAGGAGCGAGAGGTTAGAGAACGCGTTAGAGAGAGACAGCTAGACATTGGCCACGAGTAGACGAACGTAGTGGAAAACGAAAGGGCTACGCGCATTGGCCAACGATGCCATCATGGCGACGAAACCCGACCAATCACAGGCCTCGAATTTCTTTCTACCAATCCGTCATTGATTTTAGGTTTATGAATGGGACCCGCTTACGCTACAGCGTCTCTTTCAAGATACTACGAGACGACGCGACGCGGAGAATCTCGTCTTAAAGAGAATCTTACGTTACGACATTCGCACCAATTCACACCCTTTTATGACCACCGATCAAACCGATAATTCTTCTTTTTTTTGAAGTAGTATACAATTTTATGTGACCAGTATTATTCGAGCATTTTAACGCGGTTATGACGTATTTTTTGTTGGGGAGAGTTCGCTTTACGAAGTTAATGAAAGTATAATTAAAGGAAGAATAATTGTAATTTGGGTTATTAGGTGTAATTTTGGTGTTTTATGGCCAAGTGTTGTATTATGGCGAGTTACATGTTGGGTCACAAGGAGTATGTTCCACATGTGATGTTCTACACGTGTTAAATTGCTACGCACGGTAGTCGCGTGATATCTTCCACGCGTTATATTACCACGCACAGTAATCGCGTTATATCGCCATGCATGATATTCTACACGTGTAATATTACTGTGTGTAGTAATCACCACGCGTTATAATTACCACGCACGGTAATTACCACGCTTGATATTTTCCATGCGTTATATCGCCACGCATTGTATTACCTCGCGTTATATCGCCGCGCAGGATATTTTCCACGCATTATTTTACTACGCACAGTAATCTCAATGTGTAATATTCTCCGTGCGTTATATTGCCACGAATTATGTTGCCTCGCGTTATATCGCCGCGCACGATATTTTCACGCATTATTTTACTACGCACAGTAAACTCCACGTGTGGTATCCTCCCATGCGTTATATCGCCACGAATTATATCGTCTCGCGTTATATCGCCGTGAATGATATTTCCTCGCGTTATATCGCCACGGGTGATATTTTTTACGTATTATTTTGCTACGGACGGTAATCTCAATGCGTAATATCCTCCATGCGTTATATCGCCACGAATTATATCTTCTCGCGTTATATCGCCATGAATTATATCTTCTCGCGTTATATTGCCACGCGTGACATTTTCTACGTATTATTTTACTACGCACAGTAATCTCAATGTGTAGTGTCCTCCACGCGTTATATCGCCACGAATTATGTTACCTCGCGTTATATCGCCACAAACTATATCTCCTCGCGTTATATCGCCACGTGTGATATTTTTCACGCATTATACTACTTCGTACAGTAATCTCTTCATGTAATATCCTCCACGCGTTATATCGCCATGCATTCTACCACCTCGCGTTATATCGCCACGCCTGATATTTTCCACGGATTATATTACTATGTACAGTAATTATCACGTGTAGTACCTTCCACGAGTTATATTATCATGCACAGTAACCTCGCGTTATATCACCGCATCCTCCATGCATTACATCGCGGTTACCCACTGACTGAAATGAGATTAATCCACAGCAAAGTTTCAGTATCGAAAGAAAGTGTGACTCGCGAGATTCTGACGAAATGAATCTTTGATATCAGAAGTGACACAGAGAGCACATCTCCCGATAAGCATTATATCGTTGACGGTATATGTTAACGCCACACGAAACAGGGTTAATTGCAGTCCGCGAGCTATCAAGTATACAGTCATGAAATTCTTGACCTGCATGCATAAAATCGCTTTGATCAGGAATTCGAAGAAGCTGGACATTCCGCTCGTTGATTACGAGCTTTCAACGTAGTTTCTCGAGCATGTCGCTCTTCGTCCCAAAGTTTCTAACCGATTGTTAGAATTAATCGTAATATCTTCCAACTATGCAATCGAATGTTTCTTAATTGATCAACTTCGCGGTGACTGACAAATCGATAAAATTTCATCCCCGTCTGATACCTTCCAAGTCAATTTAAATAAAAGATTGGAAGCATCAGTCGATGTAAAACGATTCGAAATAATATTCCAGCCGGCACGAAACGTTCGAATATTAAATTATCCGAATGGGTCTTTCCCGGTCGATTCTCGTTGTCACCCTACCAACCCTCATAGATCGCGTCCATGTGTTGGTGCGTGCAAATAGAATCGTTCAGCTCGTAGAGCGTCTTCCTTCCGGGAAAGGGAGCAACGATTCTAACACTCCAGCTTCAAACCCCAGCCGCGAGTCTCGAAACGCTTAATCCCTCTTCAGAGCTGCGTGTTTTCGCCGAGAGAGCTCGGGTTAAACTGTAAACAGATTATATTTTTCCCGGGCAAATTTTCCTCTTAGATCCCTTCAGGTCTAAATATTTTTACGTCCTTATAATTCATTTGTGAAATAAAATTGTCAGCGTTGGTGATACAACGAATGACACAACTCACAAATCCCAAAAGTTTGAATCAGAACGCGAATTTAGAAGTATCGATCGCAGGGGCTAATTGGATCGACATCGGTGTCGTGTATCAGCAACAAGTCCACCCGGTTTAGAGCTGGCGATCGAACCCGTTGGCCAACGTCCAAAAAACTTTTTACCACCGACTGGAAAAACATATCGGTATCCGCATACGTCCGCAGAGGGAGCGAGAGAGGAAATGTTCGACCGGTGACCCAGTTATCACGGCCATCCGCAACCCGATGCACCCCTTTCCTTCTCCCTGGCCGAATTTCTAGCCGCGACAATTAAAACGTCCCTGCCGACGTTTCTAGGCCTCCAAGATTCGGACCTTTCGAAACTCGATAAAGATTTTAGGTCCACATCTTAGTGACCTAACAGGTGTACCTCTGATATCACATTTGTAACCTTAATAAAAATAATGAACTGTAAAGAAACCTCGATAAACAAATACGGACGGTCATTTAACGAGTTGTAAACTGCCGGCTGAATGACCTAATTGATTGAGTTATCGGAGCGCAAGCCCTGGAGATTGTCCAAAAGTAAATCGAGAATATTGAATCTGTGGAAGAATCGGGGTGGAGTTTGTTGGGCAAACGTTAACCCACTTGCATCGAAAAGTAGAATATTTAGTGGCGGAGATAGTTCGATTTAAGGGAGTACAAGGTTTGATTCTTCGTCGAGATTTTTCTGAGAAATTTCTGGGGATAAATGTCATCGTGCAAGGTGAACCATTATTCAACGAGACGGGAACTCGCGTGGTCGCGCATTTAAAGGGCGCAATTGTCTCGAGCGGACATCTTGACACTGATGCGTTTAATTAAACGCGATGAAGGTTGATCAGGGTTCATCAGAGGCGGGTGACGAAGTACTCGCTCGAAGTGTGTCGAATCCACTTCCGGATACCGGAGAGGCGAAGATGGAATTATTAATTTATGTATAATTTATATTATGTACTGGTAATTTTACATAAATTGGTAAAATTGGTAATTTATGTAAAATTTTCGCATGGTATTTAAAAATACAACACTGAATTACAATCTTAAGTTACCACATCAGACTTCAATATTGAGACATCGAATCGCACGAAGTGCCAGAATTACTCGCGTTAAACCTTAACATTAAGGTAATTAGGTTTATAATGGTAAGTTAAGAACATATGCCTGTTCATCTTCGATTAAACATCGCCACCAAAAAACTGTCTTAAGAGAAACGTAATCACTCACGCGACGAGTACTCGTTAAGTATGCCAGGATTTTTTTCCGCGATAATAACCGCTCCAGAACAAGGGCGAAGCCGCAATTTTAACTTGATCGAGAGTATCGGCCAGCACTCGAAGCTTCATCGGATTTTCGATGCTCATAATACGTAGTTCCCGAACCAACGGCCCGTTAATTGGTTCCGCGAATAATACGAAGAAAAAGGCGGCCGTTAATTGCGCGGCGAGCTATTGTATTTTTTTTTCTTCCTCTCTCTCTCTCTCTCTCTCGAAAAACCTCACTAAAAACACCACAATATCGTGGCACACATTTCTTGGCACATTCATGGTGTTAATTACACGTGAAATTATGCAATCAAGATTTTTCAAGCTTTCCCTTTGTTGCATTAACGTTGCTCGAGTCAAGTACAAAATTGCATGCCAATTGACTTCTTTAATTAACGCAACCATAGCCATTGCGTATTCAGTGACGCACCCGGTGTGTCACTACGTTATATTGGAGGACGCACCAGGTGTGTCACACTGCTTTATATTGGAGGACGCACCAGGTGTGTCATACTACGTTATATTGGAGGACGCACCAGCTGTGTCATAAGGTGACACATTGAAGGACGCACCCGGTGTGTCACACTACGTTATATTGGAGGACGCACCAGGTGTGTCACACTACGTTATATTGGAGGACGCACCAGGTGTGTCACACTACATTATATTGGAGGACGCACCAGGTGTGTCATAAGGTGATACATTGAAGGACGCACCCGGTGTGTCATAAGATGACATACATTGGAAGACGCACCCGGTGTATCATAAGATGATCTACATTAAAGGACGCACACGATGTGTCATAGGATGGTGCACATTAGAAGACGCACCTCTTGCGTCATAATATGATACATACTAAAGGACGCACCTTGTGCGTCATAATAAGATAATACATATCGAAGGACATAAAGATGTGTCATCCTATATTTCTTTTAATAGTCAAATGATTCATCAGTGCATCACAGTTCAGGATGACTCCTGAGTAACTCAGATGAGTAACGCCTCGAATTAGGAAAGTTCTATCATCCAACAACCCAGAATAAGAAGGAGAATATTTAAAAAATTAAGAGTTCGTAAGAAAGAACTCGACATAGATGGGGAAACATTGGCGCGAAGACGAGGTGCATCAATAGCCCGAAGTTCGCAACAGGAAAGATTCCTCTCGCTGGAGGCGGTGGATCTCCTTTTCGTCGGGCACAAGTATTTCATGCACAACGATACCACGCAGAAATCATTCGGAGATGAAAAATGGACGGCGAGAGAGCTCTTCACTTTGCTCTTAGCTCGGCGAACACGGCGAGTCCCTGTGACACAGTTTCGCACAATAGAGAGCAGTCCAACCCGCTTTTACCTCGAGCTTCTCGCCGCCATTCTTTCTCGTTCTTAAAGCCGTCACCCCTCCCCCTTTTCTATCTACCCTTCGTTTTAATCGTTGCCCGCGAAACGATCTCATCGTCGATATCTGAACTCAGACATCGATCGAACACCTAATTGCAACCCGACTTTAGGCGAGTTTCCGGTCCTCGTGGATTTCGACGAAATTTACGGTCCCTCGTGTGAAATAATTTCAACCCGCAATTACGAGAAAAATGTATTTAAAATTAGATTAGATTATTTAACCAAAATTTGTTACGTCTCTGAATTAATTATTTGAGTTATTGCATGCCTATTTGCGAAATTATTTTTTATTAAAGCGATACAAAGTTCGACGAGAAAAATCACCGGGGTGAAAAAGGGTCTGTTAAAATCGTATAATCTTCAAAGTAATTTCTGTTACACCAAGGAAATCGAATTACCATCGCGTTACAGGCAGAGCGACTTTTATTCGCTTAACCGGGAGATCTAACATTTTCTTCTCTTTTTTTCTCCACTCGCGTCACTGAAATAAATTGCACTTACTAAGTGCTCGCGGAAGTAATCTTTGCGCGGCGATATTGCGCACCTTATCCACTTACAACTTTTTTTCATGAAACATCGAAACGTTGGTTTAATACAGGTTCTCGTAAAAATTGGTCAAAAAGTTTTCTCTTTATGAATGCATGGCGATATAACGCGAGGTGTCTTTCAAAATGTCCTCAATGTCTTTATCCTTCAGTCATGTGTAAATACATTTAATATTAGAATAAGTTTAAGACATTTCCGTAAGAAAAACAAGGAGCTAGGTTTAGAAGCAAGATAGGTTTTAATTGAAGTTGGCAGTCATTTAACAGGTGCGAACGGCTGTAACGCGTCTAGAGACGAGACAAGGTTTGTCCCCGGTGTAAAAGGATACGAAAGTTGCGAAAAGCCGATAGTTTCGTCGTTAATTCTGCTTCGTTAGGGGTTCGAGTACGCTTCACGCGTCTAACCGAGAGAACGAACTCGAATTAATTCTGTTCCGCGGGGAAGAGTGCTGCAGTGCAGCCAATTGCATCTTCGAGTGTCCCTGAACCGTGTTACGCCTTGTTCCATCCTTTGTAATTAACACGAAACAATGAAGGATGGGTTCGGCCAAGTACACAGTGACGCGACGAATTTACCTCGCACGAATTTCTTACGTGCCGCGGCAATGAAAGAACACAATTTCATGCCAATTGTGACTACCAAACAACTGTGTTTTAAGGTCTGTAACTTACCGTGATGAAATCCAAGTGAACGCAATCGATGATCCGTAAAATTTGAGCTGCTTCGCTCAACCTTGCACCCCTTTCTTTTCTCTGTTAATTCAAGCAACTGGAAGCAGAACAATAGGAACGTGTGAGAACAAAGCTACTACAAAGGAAATGGAATTATGGCACTCGATCATCTTGATATAACGAAGCTAAGACATTCGATACTCTTGGTTCTCATAATCAATAGTGTGGATGTACAGGGTGTCTCACAATTGTAATGGTGGGTAGCTGACGTGATTTTGAATGAAATTTTCCTTTGCGAAAGTGAGGTAGCAAGCTTCGTTTTTGAGCTATTAAGGAAAAACGGGGACTGATCAGAACGAGAGGATTGCGCATGCGCAGAACGCTGTTTGGAGCTCTTCTCGCGTCTGCGCATGCGTACTCAAGCTCGGGTTGGTCTGCGTTTTTGCTTAATAGTTCAGAAATGAAGCTTCAAATCACATTTTTGTGAAGGGAAATTTTATACAGAATTACGTCAGCTACCATTTCTGAGACATACAATAGTTGTAAGATACTCTTATTATATTATTAAATCAAGTTCCTATATCCCAAATTTTCATATGCCTAAATCTTGATATTTTCAAGTTCTTCTACCCTCAAATACTCATATCCCTATATTCCAAAATTCATGTGTCCCCAACTCCCTATATCCCCAACTTGCTATATCCCCCACTCGCTATATCCCCGACTCCCTATATCCCAACTCGCTAAATACCCAATTCGCTAAATTCCAACTCGCTAAATTCCAACTCTCTAAATCCCAAACTCTCTAAATTCCCAATTCTCTAAATCCCAAACTCTCTAAATTCCCAACTCTCTAAATCCCAAACTTGCTAAATCCCCAACTCTCTAAATTCCAAACTTGCTAAATCCCCATCTCGCAAAATCCCCAACTCTCTAAGTCCCCAATTCGCTAAATCCCCACCTCTCTAAATCCCCAACTCTCTAAGTCCCCAACTCGCTAAATCCCCAACTCGCTATATCCTAACTCGCTAAATCCCCAACTCTCTAAATTCCAAACTTGCTAAATCCCCATCTCGCTAAATCCCCAACTCTCTAAGTCCCCAATTCGCTAAATCCCCAACTCTCTAAATCCCCAACTCTCTAAGTCCCCAACTCGCTAAATCCCCAACTCGCTATATCCTAACTCGCTAAATCCCCAACTCGCTATATCCTAACTCGCTAAATCCCCAACTCGCTAAATCCCCAACTCGCTAAGTCCCTAACTGACTAAATCCCCAACTCGCTAAATCCCCATCACCCCGAATCGCAATTTCCACGTCTAAAAAAGTACAAAATCCCTCTTTTGTATACAACAATCTTTTCCTCCAACTAAATAAACAAGTTGAAATTCATCGCAACAGTAATTATATCAGAAAGTTTGTCGTGTGCAGTTTTACCAGAGCGTTCAAGGATTACCACGTATCTGAGGAACACGTTATTCTACGTAACGCAACGCGACGTCAGTAGTAAGCTGATTCTCCTGTCGCTTAATCATTACTGAATAAGCTGCGGATTCCATGTACAGTCGCTTGTATCCTTACAATTATTATACCGTGAGAATACCTCTGATATTCCATTTAACGCGTTACGTGTCGCGTTAAATTCAAGGTTCTCATTGAAATTACCGCCGTTTGCAGTATCAATACGTTGCACACCGTGTAAACGCCATTCAAAATTCTCTTAAACTTCTTGTTCAATTGCCGGTGTCGCAGGTGACCCCTATAAACCGACGTGTTAAGCTATCCAGGCCACCGACGAATATTCACTCCCTCTTAAGCCTAGTTTACATTAACGAGTAAATGATAGAGTGCCGCGGTAACTTTTCTACCCTACTGTCCTATTTTTGCTTTGGTACGACGTTTCTATCCCTCGAATATAGTTTCACTGGGTAGAGACTTTAGAACGTTTAGCAATGGACGTTACGTAGACTCAGGACGCTATAACTTAGACTTTGTTATCTGTACTCTAATATAAGGTGCTCTAATACGGAGTCTAAGCCTCTAATATAGGGTTGCTCTAACTCAGATTTTGGAATACAACTCGGACTACGTAGCACTGATCTAATCGAGTGGAGAACTTAGCACGTGATACTCTAACCAAAAGTGTGCCATAACAGATTTTGAAGCACATAGTCCGACTTTATGGCAGGTCTAAGGCTCTAACTCAGATTCTGGAGTGCATACTCCAACCTGGGCTACGGAACACGTACTGATCTAATCGAGTGAGGAGTACCATAACTTAGGAGCACTCCGGAGAAGATTTTGAAGCACACAGCATAACTTAGACTTTATGGCAGGTCTAAGACTGCTCTAACTTAGATGCTGGAGTGCATAATCCAACTTGGGCTACGTACTGATCTGAGAGTGCACTATAACTCAGATTCTGGAAGTAGAACTTAGGCTTCAGAGTCTAAGAGTCGAGGTGTAGTTAAATTTAGACTGTTACTCTATAGCATATATTCCAATTTAAAGTTTGAAGCATACAGTACTGACTTAGTGGAGATAGAAGAATGTGGACTACCATAACTCTGACTGCACATGTAGCTACTCTAACTCAGATTTTATGACACATGGTACTTTAACATAGGGTTTGAGGTACATAGTACTTCAAGCTAAGGTTTGAAGCACTTACTGTTCTAACAGAGAGTAGATGTGTTACCTCACTTAGATTTTATTACCCTAACTTAGATATAGAATGTTACTCCAACTTAGACTTTGCGTTTGTAGCACACATTCCAAGCTAAAGTTTGAAGCATACAGTACTGACTTAGTGGAGATAGAAGAATGTGGACTACCATAACTCTGACTGCACATGTAGCTACTCTAACTCAAATTTTATGGCACATGGTACATTAACATAGACTGTGGCGTGCATAATACTTCAAGTTAAAGTTTGAAGCACTTACTGTTCTAACAGAGAGTAGATGTGTTACCTCACTTAGATTTTATTACCCTAACTTGGATATAGAATGTTACTCTAACTTAGACTTTATGTTTGGAGCACATATTCCAGGCTGGTACCTCACTATCAATTTTGTGGTACTTAGCTTAACCTGAGCTAATTTAGACTTCGAAGTACACTGTTGTAACCACAATAATTAGCACCACACAGTAATTTGTAACTCCACCCCAAGATTTCGTCCACACCCATATTCTCCCAGTTACCAATCAAAGCTACCTTCCCGATTAGGTAATTTCGAAACGTTCATTTTGACGAAGCAGAAGATAGCGTAATCGGACGTTTCGTAGCCATTCCAGTGGAAGACCGGTTACTATTATTGACTTTTTCGTCTTGCCGGTAATTAAGAACGCTGTCACCGGGTCCATTAAAGCATTACGAGCCGCTTCAACGATGTTTAAGGGGCAAGTTTCAGGTTGGATCGCAGCCTCTAAAGCTTCCGAAGACTTTTAACAACCACGACAGGACCCCGTGTCTCGGCCATTCAGCCACGTTACAATGGATTATCAAGGGGGAACGAAGCTCACGGCTATGGAAAAATGCTCAAACGAGATATTAATTAAGCTCCGACTTTGTCGTCTTTCGTCGTTCAATGAACTTGTTGTGGGAAGCTGCCTACATTTGTTTCAATCACGCTGCTTTCTTTTCTATATTTTTGCCATTTATTTTTGTTCGACTTCTTCTTTTATTCACCTTGTGTTATAACGAGTTTATATAATTTTAGTGACGTGATATGAATTCATGTTATCGGATATTCCTGAGGTAATAAGATGTAATATAAATTTATGTTAAATTAAATAACATAAATATAAAGCCTATAAAATTTTAAATAATTCATTAAAAATACTGAAATAAAATTGAAATCATCCCATAAAATTTGCATGAGCAGAAATCAGAATGTAATAACTGGAAACCGCGCAGCAATAAAAATATTGATATGATGCTGATTTTAACCCGGTTTCTCTCGTCCATTTCGCGCAGTTATTTTGAGAAGATACGAATTAGATCGTGTCAGTTGTGTCTGCGCAAAATGTCCGTCCCGCGGAACCGAGACGAAAAACATTTTTCTAACACTTTTTGCTCTTGCAACGAATCACCGGAAAAAATAGTTTCGGTGGGTGGATATAAAAAATATGTTACACGAAATCGATTCGCGTAGACGCTCAGTTTTATTTTCAGTCCGAAGACGTCATCCTGTCTTTTCTAACTTACATTTGCATCGAATGAAAATATCGTGGAATCATGCTTCCTCTACAAAATATTTTATTTGCTAAGGAGGACGAAATTTGCAAACAATGCTCCAGATATGTGTTATAAAATTATCTTTCAGAAATTATAATTTTTAATTTGCGAGGTTCGCTTCAAAAATATTGTAGCTATTTTCAGAGAACTACCATTTGTGCAAAAATAAAATTTGTTAACATTTTTTAAGAAACTTTGTAAGAAAATTTATTAAGAAAATCTGTTATGGAAATTTGTTAAGAAAATTTGTTAAGAAAATTTATTAAGAAACTTTGTTAAGAAAATTTGTCAAGAAAATTTGTTAAGAAAATTTATTAAGAAAATTTATTAAGAAACTTTGTTAAGAAACTTTGTCAAGAAAATTTGTTAAGAAAATTTATTAAGAAACTTTGTTAAGAAAATTTGTTAAGAAAATATGTTAAGAAAATTTATTAAGAAACTTTGTTAAGAAAATTTCTTAAGAAAATTTGTAAGAAAATTTGTTAAGAAAATTTATTAAGAAACTATGTTAAAAAAATTTGTCAAGAAAATTTGTTAAGAAAATTTATTAAGAAAATTTGTTAAGAAAACTTGTTAAGAAAATTTCTTAAGAAACTTTGTTAAGAAAATTTGTCAAGAAAATTTATTAAAAAAATTTGTTAAACACTTCTATTAAGATCACAACCCATATATTACATCTATTATGAAATTACAAAACGATTCACAGTACAAACGATAAATTACAATTCCCAAATGATAAATTATAAAATGCCCTATAAAATGACAAATTACAAAATGATTAATTACCACAAGATAAATTATAAAATGATTATACAAAATTATGAGATGTGAAACATTCTGTGAATAGTTAGGTATAAAAGAGGAAATATGTCGAAGGTGTTAAGGAGAGGGTTAAACCGGGAAGACAAAAGGCAAGTATCCATAAAAGATAAGAGCGAAATGAAATAGGAGATTGAATTTTTCTAAGAGAGTTTTAAAGAACGCGTTAATCGTTGATGGACGTTCATTGCGGCTACTGAATAAGAAGGCATTCAAGCATTAATTGATCGGACCTGATTGCAGAGGAAGTGAGTCGCCTCCGTGAGGCCAGCCTCGCGCATCTAGGGCACACGCATTACACGTCCCTGTCGACGTGAACGATGATTTGAAAGCGCGTCCAACCACGGTTGTACAGCTCCTTTCAAAACTGATACACGGTCCAAAAATTAGTGTGCAATTTTACGTACATTTTTGGTACTTTCATACTTGGCGATTTTTGTATGATGTTTTTTTTGGGTTGATAATTGGAGATGTTGGGACTTTGGGGTTTTGGGACTTGGGAGTGTTGGGACTTGGGAGTGTTGGGACTTTGGAGTGTTGGGACTTTGGGAGTGTTGGGACTTTGGAGTGTTGGGACCTTGGAGTGTTGGAACTTGGGAGTGTTGGGACTTTGGAGTGTTGGGACTCTGGAGTGTTGAGATTCTGGAGTGTTGGGACTTTGGGGTTTTGGGACTTTGGAGTGTTGGGACTTGGGAGTGTTGGGACTTTGGAGTGTTGGGACCTTGGAGTGTTAGAATCTTGGAGTGTTGGGACTTTGGAGTGTTGGGACACTGGAGTGTTGGGATTTTGGAGTGTTGGGACCTTGGAGTGTTGGGACTCTGGAGTGTTGGAACCTTGGGGTGTTGGGACCTTGGAGTGTTGGGACTTTGGAGTGTTGGGACCTTGGAGTGTTGGAATCTTGGAGTGTTGGGACCTTGGAGAGCTGGAATCTTGGAGTGTTGGGACTTTGGAGTGTTGGGACACTGGAGTGTTGGGATTTTGGAGTGTTGAGACCTTGAAGTGTTGGAATCTTGGGGTGTTGGGACTCTGGAGTGTTGGAACCTTGGTGTGTTGGAACCTTGGAGTGTTGGAACCTTGGAGTGTTGGATTTTGAAGTGTTGGGACTTGAGGACCCCAAAACTGCATAAGTTTGAGTCCTCAAAACGTTCAAACCTTGCAATTTTTTAATTTTAAGAATTTTTAACTTAAGTTTTCTAGCTACATTTTGATTCCGTCCAAATGTTTATAGAACTTCGTTGAACAGTACTTTTGAACCACCCTATAGACACTGATTTTCTTTTCTCTTCTCGTAAAACACGTTCACGCTTGGCTAATTAACGCGGGAGAATTATCGAAGCAATCGAAACTGCACTGTAATTTCTTGGAAACATAATTGGAACTTTTAACGATTTTCTGAAATTTTCTTCGACTTTATACTTGCAACAAGGACACTACTTTTTCTTTTTATTCCGTGTTATAATTAAAATCCAATAAACAGGTGATTTCTAACTCATTGACCCGTGCAATTATCATCGATGTAATATGTAATTATCTGAAAGAAATTAATCCTCTAAAAATCTTCATAAGAATAAACGAGAGACGATAAAGCTTTCAGCAACGAAGGATACAGTGTCTATCAAACGTGTTTCCGCATAATTTAGAGTATTACGAGGAAAATGGAGATTTCTTGGGTGGATTCATATCTTAAGATGCCGTGCACTGTCCCCTGGGATAAGAACACTATTTACATAATGGATTTAAACCATTTCATCTAGTAGAACACTGCTGGTACGGTTTATGGCACTCCTGCTACTTTTTGGAACTGCAATCTCGGTTATGTTCATACTTATCCTATAAATGATTCTCGTCATTTTGTCGGCTGGGAAATGTACAATGTTGCAGGGAGTCATTAAGCTTTTTTGTCTAATTATTTACTGAGGAGACTGTTTGTGCATCTGTTAACATATCCACATATGTGATATTAATATGTACATTAATATGTGGATATATACATGCGTGTTTTAATATGTACATTAATATATGTATGTGTACATATGTGTATTAGTATGTACATTAATATATGTATGTATACATATGTGTATGAATATGTACATTAACATGTGTGTGTAATACATATGTGTTTTAACATGTATATTAATATATGTATGTACACATATGTGTATTAGTATGTACATTAATATATGTATGTATACATATGTGTATGAATATGTACATTAACATGTGTGTGTAATACATATGTGTTTTAACATGTATATTAATATATGTATGTACACATATGTGTATTAGTATGTACATTAATATATGTATGTATACATATGTGTATGAATATGTACATTAATATGTGTATGTAATACATATGTGTTTTAACATGTATATTAATATATGTATGTAGACATATGTGCATTAATATGTATATTAATATGTGGATGTATACATATGTGTACGAATATGTACATTAACATGTGTGTGTAATACATATGTGTTTTAACATGTATATTAATATATGTATGTAGACATATGTGTAGTAATATGTATATTAATATGTGGATGTATGCATATGTGTATTAATATTGGCATTAATATGTGTATGTATACGTATGTGTATTCATATGTACATGTATACATACGTATATTAATATGTACATGTATACATATGTGTATTAATATGTACATGTATACATATGTGTAATATTATGTACATGTATACATATGTATATTAATATGTTCATGTATACATGTGTATATTAATATGTTCATGTATACATATGTATATTAATATGTACATGTATACATACGTATATTAATATGTGCATACGTGATGTATAAACATATGTGACACAATATTTAGATCAAACATTATATTGACTTGAAAATATATAACAATTACATTGAATAATTAATTCGTCTCAAACCCCACGAATTGTCCTACAGTCAATAATTAATTAACAATTATTACTTGTGAATTATATAATAACCCAAATTCCGAATGGTATACCCACAAATTAATTCCGAGTCTTGAATTTCCCTACACTGTATCAACGAGTCAATTAACACCTAATTAACATTGCAATGTAATTGTTCAACCGTAGGCGGACCAGAATAATCTTAATTACAAATTCGGTGTACACAAACGACCGTATTCAATGAAAGGTAAATTATCAATATTTGCATTGGACGAAATATTTTGACGACAGAAGAAAAAGGGCGGGAATTGGAGATCATAAGGTGACACGTTCGATGGTCGATTAAAATTTTCTCTCTGTCAAGAGGCATGTTTAACCCCTAATAATTTCTAATTCAGCCAATCAAGCCAGCTGCAATATATTGGATCTAACGTCTACCAGAATATACGATACCAATATGCTGTTTGATTTATTGCAGCAAAATTGATGATTTATTCCTGGAGCAATCTTGCTTTGGATGTACTCTGTGCTCTTGCTGTTTTAGACTTCAAACGCTTTTATTAATAATGATTGTATCCAGTAAAAATTGTTACAAAAATTGTGATGTTTTTCCTTCGTTTTGATTATAAAATTAAAAATTTGTTTTTTAAGAAAGGACGTAATAATCAAATAAATAATTACTACAAAAATTATGAAGCTTTTCCTTCATTTTGGTTATAAAATTAAACATTCATTTTTTAACAATGAACGTAATAATCGAATAAATAATTATTACAAACATTGTGAAGCTTCTTCTTCATTTGAAATAACTTTTTTTAATAATGAACGCAACAATGAAATAAATAATTACTACAAAAATCACACATCTTTGTCTTTCATTTCAAAAATAAAATAAAAAAAAATTCTTCAACAATAAACATAGCAATCAAATAAATAATTATTACAAAACATAATTAATCTCCCTCACTCCCACAATAAAATTAAAGATAATTCTAACTATATTTTATACCTCTACTAAAATTATTATTTTTATATATAATCTTCAATAAAAATAATAGTACCGTTACTTCAGTATAATCGCGCACAACAAACTCCTCTTCCATACCGAAAGCAAAAAAGAACGCTTTTGGTATAATTCTCCTTTACGACTCGTAAAAGAACATAAAAGAATCTCGCTAGGATATCCTTCTTCAAGAACTTTATATTTCGCGAAGTTGAAAAAAGAGAAGCAACGAGTCTTCCTCTTCTAGCATTTCATTTCGTAACAAATGAGGTATAACGTAACTGGTATCCCGACACGAAGTCCAATATTTTGTTACATAAAACATCACTTATACCGATCCTTGTGATAATAACGTGAATTTTCCTTCGGTATTTTCTTTTGGTGATGATGCTTCAGTATACAACCTTGAAGTTTCATAAAATCCTTCTCTGCGATGGGTAAGAAAAGTACTTGGAGAAATGTAGAAACTTAAAATTGGGGAGTTGGTATTTTGGGAGGGTTGGGTTGTAGGGAATTGGGGTAGAGGAGTTGGGGATTTAGAGATATGGGATTTAGCGAGTTGGGGATTTAGAGAGTTGGGATATAGGGAGTTGGGAATTTAGAGAGCTGGGATATAGGGAGTTGGGAATTTAGAGAGTTGGGGATTTAGACAGTTGAGATATAGCGAGATGGGGATTTAGAGAGTTGGGATATAGCGAGATGGGGATTTAGAGAGTTGGAGATTTAGAGAGTTGGGGATTTAGAGAGTTGGGATATAGGGAATTGGGAATTTAGAGAGTTGGGATATAGGGAGTTGGGAATATAGAGAGTTGGGATATAGCGAGATGGGGATTTAGAGAGTTGGGATTTAGAGAGTTGGGGATTTAGAGAGTTGGGATTTAGAGAGTTGGGGATTTAGAGAGTTGGGATATAGGGAGTTGGGGATTTAGAGAGTTGGGGATTTAGCTAATTGGGATATAGCGGGATGGGGATTTAGAGAGTTGGGGATTTAGCGAATTGGGGACATAACAAGTTGGGAATATAGCAATTTGGGGACATAGGAATATAAAGACTAGTACCTATAGAAACTTCAGACATTAGAATTCTGACATACAGAAATCCAGGAACAGTGAAACCTAAAGACACACAGAAGTCAACCAACTTGAACTTACAAAGATTTATAAACAAACTTAAGAACACAGAAACACAGAAATAATAGGAACAAAGAAACTTAAAAATGCAGTAATATACCTAAGAGAAGCTTACATAGAATAAATGAAACTTATTCCACATTAACTTTTCTTCAATCCAACAATATGTTCTCCAGTATCTCCAAATTACATCGCATTGTTACTGAACCACACAGAATACGATAAAACATTCATTTACAAAGATCGATGTTATCGCCGCCGGTAATTAAGCCATTGTACCCGAGTGATTTCGTGTAATTAACAAAAGAAAAACGAAATACGAGGAAGAAGATCGAAACGAGATAATTAGATTAATGAAACGTGAGCTTGGTCGCATGATTGCTTTACGGCGATAGCTTCTGTGATACAAAATCGATAGGAACCACTACTAACCGCATTAAGCTTTGCATTATCAAAATTACCGTCCCTGTACTTCGCTTAATATTGTCATAGTACAACGAACAGCCATTCTCGATGATATACAGGGTGTCTGAAACTTCGCTGATTAATCTGTGACACCGTGAACGAGCCGAAGTTTAGGAAACGCTCGTTAGAGGAACGGAAATACACGATTTCCGTGATCGATCATTTTGATATACAGGATCCTATCTGTATCTGTCAAATTTTTTAAACTTGGTTTTAACAAATTATCAAATTGTGCACTGAAGTAGTTGTTTATTATTACCGCATATATTTCTATGTTTTCAAGTTTCTATATCCTCAAGTTTTGATAAATTTCCGTATTCCTAACTTCATATATCCCAACTCGATATGTCCCCAACTAGCTATATTCCCAACTCGCTAAGTCCCCAACTCGTTATGTCCCAAACTCGCTAAGTTCCTAACTTGCTAAGTAACCAACTCGCTAAGTTTCCAACTTGCTAAGTCCCCAACTCGCTAAATCCCAAATTCGCTAAGTAACCAACTCGCTAAGTTCCCAACTCGCTAAGTCCCCAACTCGTCAAGTAACCAACTCGCTAAGTTTCCAACTCGCTAAGTTCCCAACTTGCTAAGTCCCCAACTCGCTAAATCCCAAATTCGCTAAGTAACCAACTCGCTAAGTTCCCAACTCGCTAAGTCCCCAACTCGCCAAGTAACCAACTCGCTAAATTCCCAACTCGTTAAATCCCAAATTCGCTAAGTAACCAACTCGCTATATTCCCACCTCGCTATATTCCCAACTCGCTAAATCCCCAACTCGCTAAATCCCCAACTCTCTAAATCCCCAACTCTCTAAGTCCCCAACTCTCTAAGTCCCCAACTCTCTAAATCCCCAACTCCCTAAATCCCCAACTCTCTAAGTCCCCAACTCTCTAAGTCCCCAACTCGCTATATCCCATCTCCCTAAATCCCCAACTCCCTACATCCCCAACTTTGCACTAAAATTTCAACAAATCTTCCTCGAATTTTTAATCCAGTCTTCAACCATAATTTACTCATCAAGTCTTACACAAAACTGACTCACATCCTTCCTCCATTTTAATACCACATCTGAGTACTCAGTTCTGACGCACCGTACAAACAGGGCAAGGGTTAATGAATCCAATAAAAAGAACACACGACACAGGTAAAACGTGTGAAAACAAGTGAAAAATCATGAATGAGAAGCCATGAATGACGAGGCCCAGACAAATGTACGCGTCAAGAGGCTTCATAAATCAGTATATGGTCAACGATCACCTTACGCTTCGAAAAGGAAGAACGTTCAAGGCGAAACAACGAAGCGAACACGTTCGACGACAAAGTCGAAGGATGAGTTATCGAGAGAGGGTGTACACAGGAGCTCGCCATAAGGTTCACGAACCCCATGACTCATTTCGCGTCACGCAATGTAGCGTATGTAAGCCCCACAATTTTCTTGGTTGTAACGCATCGTACAACGGACACGATATCATTAGCTTTTCTCGACCAATGTTTTCCGTCTTCAAACGATAACCCCTCGATCTATAGTAACTCAATTTATTTTATCGTGCATCATTTTTTGTTGGGTGTACGAAAGTTTCCATGGACGAATATGTGAATAGTTTGATTAAAATTGTTTTTTAGGATTTGATTAATAGGCTGTTAATGGGTGGAAGGTTAACAGGTGTTTGCAAATGTAAGAATATCTCGTTAGATATCAATTTTATGGCAAGAATGGTGATTACAAGATTTGTAGCTTAGGAAATTCTCTACAAAAATGGTCGTATGAGTCTTTTTCGTTAGAGCGACCATTTTCAGATAAATAAGATTATAAGTCTTCATGCTCCTATTGAGTTTGCAACTTTACAAAGCTAAGAGACAGAATATCTCGTTAGATATCAATTTTATGGCAAAAATGGTAATTACAAAATTTGTAGCTTAGGAAATTCTCTACAAAAATGGTCTTATGAGTCTTTTTCGTAAAAGTAACCATTTTTAGGTAAATGGTTCATACCTGCTTCACACGAGTCTTCATGCTTCTGAGATTGCAACTTTACAGAGCTAAGAGACAGAATATCTCGTAACCTATCAATTTTATGACAAAAATAGTAATAACAAGATTTG
Source organism: Megachile rotundata (assembly GCF_050947335.1). Classification (NCBI taxonomy): domain Eukaryota; kingdom Metazoa; phylum Arthropoda; class Insecta; order Hymenoptera; family Megachilidae; genus Megachile; species Megachile rotundata. Next base: position 11,933,942 of record NC_134997.1, read on the forward strand.
TAGCTTAGGAAATTCTCTAAAAAAATGGTCCTATAAGTCCTTTTCGTAGGAGTAACCATTCCCAGCTACATAAGTTCGCAAGTTCATAATCACGTTCAACTTCACTCCTAACGAGTTTAAAACTTTGCAATGGTAAGAGAATATCTCATTATCCATCAATTTCACGACAAAAATACTAATTACAACATTTGTAGCTTAGAAAATTCTCTACAAAAACGATCCTACAAGTTTTTTTCGTAGAAGCAACCATTTCCATTGTTCGGCAATGAAAAGGTAAAATTGTCGATTAACTTTCTTTACACGTTAATCACCGGATCTCTCGATAACCTTGCGATGACTCACTATTTTCTCGGCGCTCGAACAGGAAACAGCCGGACGTAGCTTGTATATAAAAAAAATTCTGCAAGCAAAATTTTCTCACTGGTTTCGATCGACAAAACCGAGGACTCAATTACACGGTGTAATTAATAATTAACATAGCATTCCATAAAAATTCAATTGTTTGTTCCCTTGTGAATCGATCGGGTTATCCTTGATCTTTCCACGCCTTGGTCGAATTCTTTTCATGGAAAATGATGATGAATTTAGAGCGGTGACTGGGTTAAGAATCGCCATTGTATGTTCTACGGTCTTTCATACCTCTCTTTTAATGTACACTCATTACTATGGTATTTGAACGTTTCATTCACTGGTTCATTCATTTATTACGATACTACTGGGTTTACTATCTGCTGTTTACAAGTGTTTTGGTAGATGGACTGTTTAATTATTTTGGTGACGATTTTTATTGTTAAAATTTGTAGTGAGCTTGATTATTATAGATTACTACTGCTGCTCTTATAGCCATCACTACTTCACTGTGCTGTTATAGCCATCACTACCAGTACAAGTACTGTTACTGTCTTGATTCATTGACTGCTTAACTATTACCTTGATGATGATTTTTATTGCAAGAATTTTGATCTCAATTATTATAGATTGCTACTGCTGCTGCTCTTATAGCCATCACTACTTCACTGTGTTATTATAGCCATCACTACCGGTACAAGTACTGTTACTGTCTTGATTCATTGACTGCTTGACTATTACCTTGATGACGATTTTTATTGCAAGAATTGTGATCTCGATTATTATAGATTGCTACTGCTGCTGCTCTTATAGCCATCACTACTTTACTGTGCTGTTATAGCTATCACTACCAATACAGTTACTGTTACTGTCTTGATTGACTGTTTAACTACTAACTGATCCTCCTCACTGTTAAAAATGTTACTCTTAGTGATCTCGATAATTGCACACATGTTTTCACTGTCACACCAATATAATAATTATTGTCATTAATAATTACCCCTGTTATTGTGAATGCACTATCACAAACACGGTCATTGCCGTTATTAGCATAATCATTATTGTTATTTATAAAACATCATTACTAACTCCACCGCAAAAATTGTTTACAATATAATTGTTAATTTTATTGTAAACGTTACCGATATCACTATCGTTGCCATTGACATTGTTATTGTTATTGCTACTGCCACGGTCACTGTTATCATATCACTGCCGCCACCGCTATTATTACTACCGTCAGCAGTGACATCGGCGATATCGAACAAGATCGTCGCGTAATGCGATATCAGATTTCGTAGCCGCGACAAATCGATAGTCGCCGCATCAACCGGGAATCGTATATTATCCATTTTAACCCGTAGTCTGCGGTATACGTTTCAAAATCGTGCATATCGTTTACAAAATTACCTTGCAAAATCACTCGATTCTTTCCCGTGCTTCTAAACGCGTTAATCGTTGGAACAGTTCATGGATTACCAGGTTGAAGTCGAACAACGGCATAATCGAGCAGGTTAGTCGTAACTAGTAGGAAACTATCGATTACGGGAAGCACAACGCGTACATCTAGCATCAAACCCTTTTAGCAGTAAGCGACGATGTATCACGCTTTCAAATATATCCAGAACTGCTGCTGACAGATATATGCATATCCTGGCTTCCGTGACCGGCTTCGCCTCAATGGTGATACATCGACCATTCTTTCAGGGATTTCGACAGGTGTTTAATACGGGAACACGGTTCGGTTTTTTTAAAATTTTAGAGATTTGACTTTTCTTTCAATTTTTGGAATATTGGGACGAGTTAGGTTTCAATGATATTGCGTTTCAATGCAGAATTGCAGTGCGATGTGATTTGTATATGACTGAATTGCAGTACTGAATTTTGCAAACAGAGAAATTGTAATAAATCAAATTTAAGTGCACTCAGATTGCAAGCAGATTGGAATTGAATACTACTGAATTGCAGTGCACTGTAACTTGAATGCAACTGAATTGCAGTGCGCTGCAACTTGTACACGACTGAACTGCAGTGTTGAATTTTCCAACAAAAAAATTGCAATAAATCAAATTTAAGTGAATTCAGAGTGCAAGGAGTTAATTTTAGATGAACTCAAATTGCAATTGTATACGACTGAATTGCAGTACACTGCAACTTGAATGCAACTGAATTGCAGTGCGCTGCAACTTGTACAAGACTGAACTGCAGTGTTGAATTTTCCAACAAAGAAATTGCAGTGAGTCGAATTTAAGTGAATTCAGAGTGCAAGGAGTAAATTTTAGATGCACTCAAATTGCAATAGTATACGACTGAATTGCAGTGCACTGCAACTTGAATGCAACTGAATTGCAGTGCACTGTAACTTGTACACAACTGAACTGCAGTATTGAATTTTCCAACAAAGAAGTTCCAACGAGTCGAATTTAAGTGAATTCAGAGTGCAAGGAGTAAATTTTAGATGCACTCAAATTGCAATTGTATACGACTGAATTGCAGTGCACTGCAACTTGAATGCAACTGAATTGCAGTGCGCTGCAACTTGTACACGACTAAACTGCAGTGTTGAATTTTCCAACAAAGAAATTGCAGTGAGTCGAATTTAAGTGAATTCAGAGTGCAAGAAGTAAATTTTAGATGCACTAAGATTGCAATTGTATACGACTAAATTGTAGTACAGTGCAACTTGAATGCAACTGAATTGCAATACAGAATTTTACAACATAGAAACTGCAACAAGTTAAATTTAAATGCATGCAGAATGCAAGGAGTCAACTATGGATGCACTCAGATTGCAATACGTTGAACCAGAATTTGCATAATTGCAGTACATAAAGTTTGAGTGCTTAGTAAATGCATTTAAATGCACTCAAAATGTAATAAGACAAATTCACATATGCATAATTGCAGTGCATAAAATTTTAGTGCATAGTAGATGCTAGGAGCATTTGAATGCACTTGAAATGCAATTCGTCGAATTTGGGTGCATGCAAACTGCAAGGCGGCAGATTTGGGTGTGTAGGAATTGCAACGCGTAGCATGTGGGTGCATAGCAATTGTAGTACGTAGAATTTGGATGCATTGGAATTGTAATGCACTGAATTCGATATTACCCAAATTGCAATGCGTTAAATTGGAATGCACCGAAATTGCAGCGCATCGAATTCGAATGCACCCAAATTGCAACGCGTAGAATTCAAATGCACCCATATTGCAATGCATCGAATTTGAATGCACCCAAATTGCAACGCGTCGAATTCGAATGCACCCAAATTGCAACGCGTCGAATTCCATTTTACCCAAATTGCAACGCGTAGAATTCGAATGCACTGAAATTGCAGCGCGCCAAATTCCATTTTACCCAAATTGCAACGCGTCGAATTTGAATGCACCCAAATTGCAACGCGTCGAATTCGAATGCACCCAAATTGCAACGCGTCGAATTCGAATGCACCCAAATTGCAGTGCGCCAAATTCCATTTTACCCAAATTGCAACGCGTAGAATTCGAATGCACTGAAATTGCAGCGCGCCAAATTCCATTTTACCCAAATTGCAACGCGTCGAATTCCATTTTACCCAAATTGCAACGCGTCGAATTCGAATGCACCCAAATTGCAACGCGCCAAATTCCATTTTACCCAAATTGCAGCGCGCCAAATTCAATTTTACCCAAATTGCAACGCGTCAAATTCGAATGCACCGAAATTGCAGCGCGCCAAATTCAATTTTACCCAAATTGCCACGCGTCAAATTCGAATGCACCTAAATTGCAACGCGTCAAATTCAAATGCACCCATATTGCAATGCATCAAATTCTATTGCATCCAAATTGCAATGCGTCAATTTCGAATGCATCCAAATTGCAACGCATCGAATACGATACATGGGATCACAGCGCGCCAACTTTGAATTCACATGTAATAGAAAGATTCTCTACCAAAGTACTTTGGCAAGAATCTCGGTGTCAAGTATTTCTACTCCCCTCAAGAGATTTCTTTGTCGATCGGTACACTGATCTTCACGAGACAAAATAGCACTTATTCATAAACACACGTGACTTTGCTGTGCTATAAATGAATAACCAATAAGTTATAAATACACGATTGTGGAGAGGCGAATTGGAGGGAACGCTCCGGAGAAATCGCAAATATGTATTCCATAAAAATTTACGTACCTAAGCTTCCAAATCTATTTTGAACTACTTTATCGTTTGTATTTATTTGGAACTGTTTTATAATTAGTATATATAAAATACCTCAGTGTTTATAAGTCTGAGACAAATAGAGAATAGTCAGTTATAATTAATTATTAAATTATGTACTGAAAGTCTCAAATTTTTTGTTTTATAATAAAAAGTATTTAAAAGTATTATGGACCTAAAAACAATATTTAGCCTAATATTAAACAATATTTAACCTAAATTATAAGATACGAGATTTGTATCTTGGACCTAAACACAGTATTTAGGTGCATAGTGATTTTGAGTCTGCAATAAGAATAATTTAATAATAAGAGTAATTAAGTAAAAGAAATAACGCAACAAAGAATGCAATACACATAAGATGAAATCGACAAGAGCGAACACGATGAAATATAGAAAAATATCGTGGAGAACAACGCGGATATGACGCGATACGCTTTCGTTACGTCATTTCTCACACCGTGAGCGTTACAAATGATTGCATTAGATCGTGAGTCACTCTTGCCTCGCAAAGTGAACGTAATAGCAATTTTGCACGAAACTATCAGCATTGTGCCACCACTTTGAAACTGGGTCTATCCTACTTGCGCCTAAAATAGTTACCATCAAATCCACGAATCATTTGTCCGTGTCTTATTTAAAAATTTATTTCTGCACTGAAATATCGCGCAACTTCTGACTTCTTAATTCCTATCCATTGTTACTAAAAATCACCAAGTGATATATCGAATTATAATTGCAACTTGATAAGTTTTTGCAACAGAATTGAAAATATTACAATTTTCACGATCTCGAAAATATTAAATATCGGGAAATTTGACGAGCTTTTTAATCTTCCACCAGTTTCCATCTGGTGCGTTTTATCTTTTCGCGCAGTCAGCGATCTTGTCTAAGGACAATACGGTGTTTGAGTCGACGAGTTCCGCGTTCGCATAACGAGAGGCTTTTCGCGAAATAAAAACGACGGAGATGATTTCATCGTATGCTCACTGATCCAGATAAATATCGACCTTAGCCTCTATAAATACCGCGCTTTTACCTAGGCTGATTTTTTGCCAACATTTTCGGACTCCATTTTTAACGCTTTTCCTTCGATTTATTTAACTACTCATAAATTCGGCATAGAATTACTATACATCGTACAGCGAATACAAATTGCAACGTCGAATATGTATCTCCAGAAATAAGGCGCCAAACCCTCGGAAATTGCAGCGCGCCAAATTCAAATGCCCTTAGCGCGCCAAATTCAAATGCCCTCAACGCGTGAAATGCAGACGCATAGAAAACCCCGCCCAGCGAATTTGCATCGAGCGTCGAGTTTGAATTGTCGAAAATTGCAACGCGAGAAATCGAGGAATTTTTCATACTATCAAAAATAAATTCCGACATTCTCCACGATGTTTATAAAACAACGTCTGCTCCATTTTTCTGCGCACGTATACACGTAGATATGGTTACCGTTTTTTCACAAGATTCGTTGTTGAAATTTTTTCTCCCCCGTACAACGGTACTCGTTATCTCGTATCTGAACATTGCGTCACGTCTGAAGATATGCGTAAAATTTCCAACACTTCGAAAGTTAGTCGTGCCTGGATCGGAATTCGTTTTTTTTTATCGACACGAGAGAGAAAGAGAAAGAAGAGGAAAAAAACTATACCAATATCGTTCGAAGCGTCATCTTTATTCATGTTATAATTTAAAACGAACCACGCGCTCAATAAAACGTTACCTTTTTTGTGTTTCTTTTTTATTTATTTGTTCCTGTTCCTGTGAAGTTAATAAATTCGTGAACTGTTCTTTATACCGTTCGATTGATTTATCGTTCTATTGTGCGAAATTTGGTAAAAACAAAATTCGCTTTAAAAAATTTCTTTGATTAAAATTTACTGGAAATATATAGCGGTGGATGAAAACGTATTAATTTTGAAAAAATATTTTCACCGTTAATAACTTTCAAAAACTACGTGGTAATTTGTTTTAAGAGGATTAAATGTAACAGGGAATTAATATGATCTTTTATCGAAAAGTAACATGGAAACAAATATGGTTTTGATTTTTAACTGAAGGTAAAATAAAGTTAGTTAAAAATCAACATTAACATTGTTCGCACAGATTGACCTCGATATTTTACCGTCTATTTTCTCGGTGACTATATATTAACCTGTGTATCGAATTTAAAAAAAAGACAAGGACTGAAAATAAAGTACGTTAAATTAGCCACGCGACAGCTTTCAAACTTGTTATCTCCTTTGTTTCTGATAACTTGTCACCTTCACCATTCCCGTTTATATTGCTACAACAAGTTTCGTTGTTCCACGATTTTATTTCATTAACTTTTAAAATACGCTCCACTGGAATCAATATTTAACAGTCATAAATTACCCGTCAATGTTTCACTAATCTTAACACTTTAAATATCTCGATAATTGCCAACGTAATTTATTCAGACGATTAGCTTGAATCGCTATAAATCGATTTTTAGCGCCATCTTGAAAATTAACCCATCAAACAATTACACAAGTTTATTCGTTACAATTTTATTCATAAATTTTCGATAAAGTTTAATCGGAGTTGAGGTTAAGATATTTGACACATGTAAAACTATTCCATATCGACATGGCAAGAGGTTAACACTCGATCGATCGTAGCACTCGACTTTCGATCGTTCGAAATCACTGTGCAGCTATCAGAATACCACGAAAACAGAATTCACGGGTCACGTGACAGTACGCTGCATTCTACGCCGCACCGATTCAACGAAGCCAATAATTAGCCACGCTTCCAGCTCCGTCGTCGATCCGTGTCAACAATAACTTCGAATAGCAGAGATTATCCGAGCATTTCAACGACCGAGGAGGTCATATGCACACCCGTGACAAAAATCGTACAGGCTAAATGAATAAAGTAGAACGATAAAAAGATGACATGAACCTTCCGGCGACACGCGCGTGATACATTGTTTTCGTACGTCGTAAAATTCATTAGAACCGGTGCACGAGTTTGACTCGAGTTAATGTTCAATCTCGAACGAAGAATAGCAGTGAGTGTGACGAGGCCTCTATAAACACGAGGAACAAATGTTCGAGACACGAGCAGCGTTGTTGCACGTTGCCGGGTTTCTTTCTTCTCGAGTCACTTCCTGCGCCGCCAAGTGACTCACGTGAATCACCAAGCAGTCAAGAAGACGACGAACAGGCGAAAGTATTCGAGGAGGCTACACGCTTCGTCCTTGCCGGTATGTTCGAACGTTTCTACTTCCTTTCCGGTCAAACTTGAATGATAAAGTTTATCGCGAAACTGATAAATCGCGCGGTTTAGATGTGCTGATATCGAGAACGTTGTATCGATAATATCGTCGGAGCTAATGAGAGTAACCGAAATAGCATGTAACGTGCAATTTTATCATTCATATTTATTTAATATAACCTAGCGTAATATGATAGGCAAATTATTCTTGTTAAGATCTTTAGCATTCGTTTGGATATGACTGAAACGTGTGTGTACGTTATATTGAGATATCGAGGTTAGGTTAGTTTGAATGAAAGGTGGTTATATAGGGGTTGGGTTAGGTCGTGGATAAGTTAGGCTAATATATTCAATTGATAAGATTATGTGTCAAGTTGTCGATGTGTTAAGTATCAATAAATTTCGATAATCAATACACCATTAAAATAGTTACGATCGGAACGAGATAGATCGTCGCACCTACCCTACGCGAAAAACTTGGACTGGAAACAACAGACACTATTTGACACGAGAAAAACCGGCACGGACACGAGCGATCGTCACGGCGCGAACAACGCCAGCGATAATTAGATGACGTAGGATCGTGGAACGTGATACGCGAGAAAATGGACGGAACGTAAACGAGAATTGTGGAGATCTTTAAAAATCAACGAAAGATCGAGTATCGGACTAAGAAAACGCGCGAGCGGCCACCGCGTATGATTTCCGGCGGCGTTTGCCTAGCGTGCCACGCCACGACCTCACGGGGGGGTTGGACGCTGTTCTTTTTTTAGAAACTATGTATCCCTATAGAGACATCGGTTTTCCCCTTACCTTTGCGTCTTCGAAATATTCGTTGAATACACTTGGTACTGTGTACTGGTTGTACCCGTACCCCTCGAATCTAATGGCCCCTCTGTCGCACTCTATCCGTCCCTTTCTTTCTTTCTTCCTCGCACACTCCTTCGTTCACTGTCTCTTTCCCTCTCGTTCTCCGTCCTTGTTCACGGCCCACTATATCCCAATCTACAGAGATTCTCCGGCGATTACTCGTTTCCTACTACTCCTGTGCTCGGTTCGTCGTCCCGTCGGCGTAGCGGACACATCGAAGGCAAGGGGAGGATCCGTGGACTGGTGCCGGTACGACGAGGCCACGGAACAAAGTAAAAAAGAAACCGAACGTGTCACTGGCTCAGATATTCCGCACTGGTCGAAAGTCTCGCGCGGCGCGGGTGCACCAAAGCTCCTCGGGGCACGGTCCTCCTTTGCTCGCCTCTCAGAACCGAATACGCACTGACTCTCGACGCGGTCGTTCACGCACCACGAAAATAACCTCTGTCCAAACGACGATCTAGCCGATCGAGAACGGTTCCTACGATTCTCTCGGTTTTCAGCACTTTCGCGAGAAGCAGCACGACACCAGCCCACGATTCTACCGTTATCTAGGGCGATGCCTCTCTGCTGCTCGCTGCTTTGCCCTCTGCCTGCGACTATGTAATCACCAGCTGACAAGATGGCGTACTCGGTGCCACGAACGCGACACGCGCCTGCGTTACCGACCGACCAATCCACTACCGCCATATATCGGTAATTCTCGAAATTCGAATTTCAAAGTATAATAAAATTATAATTAATGTTCTTCAAGCTTTAAACAAACTTAATAACTGTGTATCTAGTCAGCAATATAATTCTTTCGTTTTGTTTTTTATCTACACGCGAAGTCACGATTTATCAATCCTGATATTTATTTTTGTATTTTTATTATTAATATCTTAGGCAAACGAACGTATCTATTTGCTATTTATTTTTCCCTACAATATCTAACGTTAATTTTTTGTACTCAAACCTGCTTTGAAAACTGCATTGGAAACTTGTTTTATAATTATCGTGTACGTCACGAGAACTGTTTTTCTTACAGCTATATGTGATGCAATTTTGGCGGCATACTTTGATCCTTATTAAAGATTTACATGTTTTTATATCAATTTTTTGTATTTACTGATAAGTCAATACTCACTGACTTGCTGTAATTGCAAGAGTACATAGTTGATAAAGCAGGAAAAATGTAACAACATCAGTTTTAATGTTTGAGGTTATGTTTGTATTACGATGAGTATATTTTTCTTATTAATATCTATTACGTTGCATTTTTAAACATGAATATTTTTGTTTATAATCGCGAGTTTACTTTTTGTTATTAATTTGCTGAAAAAAATTAGATGTTACATGTTGTGTCATAAAAATTAAGACGTTGTTTTAAATTTTAAAATCAAAATGGAAAGAAAGAAAAAATATCGACAATTAATGAGTGCGACTCAAGCTGAAATTTTACGGTCGCATCAGAGGGATGACGATTTCATCAAACATTTAAGAGACAAACTTGTAGATTTTTTACAAATATTTGGAAGACAAGGAAGTTTAGTACCCTTTATTCATTCTGATATTCCGTTCAAATTAATTTATTTCTTTTTTACAACTGGAATGGGCAATCAAACATTGGGAGAAGAATACACTGGAATTGTACAAGCAAATTTAAAAGTTTCTAAAGTTCCATCATTGTTTGTACGTATTCAAAGTATTATGGGATCTGTATGTTAAAATGATTCATTAATACAGTACATTCATGCACTTAGGCAAGGGTTTTGGCAGTGATTTTGGAATGTTTTGGAGAAAAAGGATTATTAAAATTATTGAAAAGATTAGAATTATCGATTAATCATCCTTCCTCACAATTAAGACCTAATGTTGTAATGTTTTTAAACTCTGTTATACCAAAACTATATAGCTTGATACCTATTTTTATTGTTGTACATAAAGGATTATTTTATTTATTTGGTCAATATTATAGTCTAGGTAAAAGAATAGCAGGTATAGATTATGCAAAGGTAATATTGGTGTGATGTATTTATTTTTTAATATCAATTAATGCAGTTTGTACGAGTTCATTTTTTAAATTTGAAGGTGTATGGTCGGCGACCAACTGATAGTATAAGTTGGGGATTAAGATTATTAGGAGTTGCTACCATTGCACAGTGCATATTAAAAATCTGGCAAAGTAGTAACAGTGCAAATGATGTTGACAGATATATAGCAACTGATGATAAACATAGTAACTCATTATGTCAATTGTGTCTTGAAAAAATACCAACAACTACTACACCATGTGGTCATTTGTTTTGTTGGTTTTGTCTTACCGATTGGTTGAATTCTAAACCCCAGTGTCCTCTGTGCAGAGAACATGTTGTACCTTCAAGAATTGTATATGTAATGAATTTGTAACTTTCTCAATGTTTAAAAACTATTAAATGAAGAAATTATAAAAAATACATGCAAATATTTGTTCTTCTTTTGAATAATCAGTGAGTTAAGGGTAAATGATCCACTAGAGTTATTGTATAAGTTTTAACACTCTATAATTTGTTTAAATACTACTATTCATCTGTGCTAATAATTTTATACAGATGGTAGTAATAAATACACATACATGTACGTGATAAATGTAAAGCAAACGAGTAGACACACACATATTTACATATATATATACATATAAATATTTATATATATATATATACAAAAATATCAAGTTTTTATTCATGTCACGCGTATACACGCAGTTCTCTTGTATAACAATGCGTTATTCACATAAACGATAATGTACAATTATTTTATTTTCATTGTATAGCGTTTTATAAAATTCTCAATCGAATCAAGGAATCAATAACAATAAACTCATAATTGTGGGAAGTTAATGACGTTATAGTCACAAGGATGTGCGTTGAACAGAAAGAATGCCTACTTTTTCGGCAAAATTACCGAGTAACTGGCCGAAGCCGCTCGACTCGGAATTGTCTTTCATTCGAAATCCAACAGTGTGACTATAAGCGTTATAAAATATTCTTCTTAAACATTGCAACTTTTCCTTGCGGGATCTAGAACAAATATAAAGGTACATAGAATTTGAAACTTTTACCTCGTTCGCTGCGCGTTTATTATGATACCTACTGCGCTAACGATGCACACGCTTCATCTTCAATGATCGTTGTGCTTGATTCTTGAGACGCGTGTCCAGTGCAAGTCTCACAAAGGGGTTTGCAAACTAAACTAGATGTTAACCCATCTGTGAGAGGAGCATTGGCAGTCGTAGAACCACGTAAACTTCCGGTTCCCGATATCATTTGCCAAGAACCTCCAGATGACGAGGACTCGTTTCGTTGTCGCAATCGTCCGGGTACAGGAACCGCGACAGGGGAAGTCCGGTTAGGAGGCAGAGGTGATCGTGATCCATGAGAAATACCTTCTTTATTCGGAGAAGGATAGAATGACCATGGTACAACGTTTCTAGAATATTCATTAAAATTATATACCGTGTGTCTGTTCCACGCAATTGTTACAATAAAAAATATATTTGATTGAAAGAAGTATATGTACCCATTGCTATGAGAGTCATCCTGACTCTCTGTGGAAGCACAGTGAAACACAGTCGGTGGATTATTATCTTGACTATCCCTACTATTTTGACTAACAGAACTACACCAACTATTCAGACTTAAGTTGGAGCTGACTGAACTCAACGTAACTACCGATTCGCTATCAAACATTACGTTATCTAATTGCGAGTCACTGTCATTCCGTAGAACTGTATGCCTAGATCTGTTATGACGTAGGTGGATGCTGAATTCTTCGTCGTGAATATGCTTCAGAAAATAAAAGCAGAAAAAAAATATTTCTTCTCCTTTGCTTAATCTGTCCTCCAAATCGTGTCCAAATAGCATCCAGTCATATGCTATGGTGTAGTAAAGGATTTGATAGGCATTTAATGAAGTATGAATTGCACCATCAGCCCATAAACTGATCCTCAATAATGAAATAAATAACGGTGTGCGATCCCAACCTGTAAATTATAATTAGTGCTAATTGTATCTATCAAATTAAAAATTATATTGCATGAAAAGAATAATACCTACCTGAGATACAATGTATTAATATCCCACTACTACTATCACTCAAATATCTCAATATGAGTTTTAAATAATTTTGAGTAAGTTTGACTAGATCCCAGACTTGATATTGATCCCAATTGATTCGTAATTGAGTAGAAATCGAGTCTTCTGGCACACCAATTTGTGCATCTACGTGAGTCTGAGACCAATCAAATACCAAACCTTTAGCTAGGTAGTCGTTTTCTCTAAACTCCCTAAAGAATTCACATCCAGGATATGGCAGTGAAATTAGGGTGAAGTCGGAGTACCTCTTCTCTTTGTCTACTTTCTCCGAGGATGTCACGCTGAGTACCGAACAAAAGAGCTCTGTTTAAGGTCCTCTAAAAGTGGATTCATAGAATAAAAAAAACTGATCATGCTATTAACTGCTATGAAATTTCACTGAATCTGTGAAGAATTGTTTTCATAGTTACTTATGGTTTAAATCCTTTTCCCACAGAATTACATATTTAAATAAATTAATAAAAATTCACAAAATAAAATACTGATATTGATTGTTTAAAAAATTTCAATAAATAAAATGAATAATATATAACTGCATGCTAGTTGTATATTTATTTCTATATTGTTCAATAGCACTTTCATTAATACAAGATGACTTTCAAAAATAATGGAAATGACACTCATTAGAACCACTCCTTTCTGCAAATGAAGCATGCATAAAAATTTGCTGTTTCAGTTTATTTACTTACTTCATTCCAAATTTGACCTTCTTCTTCTCAACCATAAAATCAATTATAGTTCCTACATTAAGCGTTTTCAGAAGCTTGATGTCTTGATGTCTAACTTTATCAAACAATTGCCAGTCACTAAGTACAGAATCACCCCCACGAGCTTCATCTACTTGTTGTATTGAAACTATTCCTTCGCTACCAGCAAATAAATAATCTAGCCCAGATCTACCATAAATTTCTGGTCCTCCAGATAGAGTGGCTGATCTGCACACATGTCTACCCTTATACAATATTACTGGCAGTGGAAATCTTGAACGACACCTAGCAAATCTAGCACTTTTGATCAATTCCTTCAATTTATTAGGGTCATACATGCTTTCATATATAGTCTCTGTTGTGCGTGGCAGTGGTGGTGGTGTATCACACATATTTGGATTTCTATACTTCTCATATTCTAAAATGATAAGATGGCTAGGATAGTGCGCGCTGAGATCACCTCCATTATTATTTATTATAGAGTGAGTATAATCTAAATCAGTGAGCAGCAGACATCTTTGCATGACTGCTTGACTCTAAAAAAAAAACATATTTTACAATTATAAAATCTGAAATTTGTACCATACATATGTGCATGTAAGAATATTACCGTGCTATCTGCATCCTTAGCTCGATAAGTATTTTTTGAGAAGTATATAAGAAGCTTCTGTAGATCTTGAATAGTGATTTCTGTCATGATCGGAGTAACTTTATCCAGAATTTTTCATACAAATTTTAACAAAAAGATGATTTGTTTTTTAAGGTGGTCCTAAATTTCTATAATTCTCATAAGGATGTTCGTGAAACATTAACTGTGGCCAGTGTCTTATACATGAAAGGAATGGCACAAGCACTATATTTAAAATACACCACATCACAATTTAACATTTGTTATGCTCTAATTGTCATGATTTCTTCTTAAGATTAAACTATATTACTTCTCATATAAACATAACATTATAAATTTATAAAAACATAACATTATTTGTCAAATACATACAGTTTTAAGTCTACAGGATATCAATGATTTTATTAATTGAATCTTTATAAAACAAATCCATGCTTAGAAAATAAAAATAATAATAATTAAAAATTACAGCAGAAAGTAAAAATTTCACTTCACTGTTTTAATTTCCAATACAATTTTTCAAAATAAATATATATGTATAATTATGTAAAATATTATTGAACAAATATTATACATTCATATATTACATTAATAGCACCATATGTGGAAGATTAAACTTATATTGCTTTTATTATTTAGAAAAAAAGTACTTCTCATTTTTGTCAATGTTTCACAATAAAATTTGTTTAAACTTATAAACTGGTGTTAAAAGTGTTGCAACTTCACAAAGTAAGTATTAACAAGCATTATTCTTCAAATATAAATAATAGTACTGGTGAAACAATCACTCGTGTCTTTAATATTTACATCCAAAAATTAACAGAATATATTTCATTTACTTTTTCCAGTTTCACAACGTGCAATAAATCGTTTGACTTGATTTTGCTTCTTCTTTATGTGCAGTCACAAATCAAATCCGAACGTCCTTCCTTGACAGTGTAAATTTTTTGTTTGACAATGCAGCCGAAGTAAGATGAACAATTGTTCGTTTACAATTTCCTTTTCCACAAATTTGAGCAACAATTTTGTCGTAACAATGTAGACAACGCGTTGTAGTAACTTAACCTGATTGAAGCCATGCACACCGCTTTCATCACAACGAACGTATTAATTAATGTTTAAAAAAGTTCACGAAAAGGTTCATTGAATAATAACCGAATGTGAAACTGGACAGTTTGTCACGGGAAATATCCATGGTATTTCATCGTGTTCCAATTTCGATGAACATCCGACGAGATAACCTAAACATCACTCGTAAAAGAATGCGTTGCACGTTACTCGCAATTATTTGAATTCGTCCCAAGCACAATGTCATCCTTTTTCTTTTTGTTTACAGTGAATCCCCTCGTATCTACACTAACAAATCTGTTTTCTTATCACGTTCACGCGTCGCATTTAAAGGTCGCTCTTATTAAAGGACAGTCGTGTTTCTCCTCTCCGCTGTCGATTTCGTATCACTAACACGGTACGTCGACCTTGATTTCTGTCCTTTCACCCACGCAGCAACAAACACGGAAAAATAATCTCGATTTACAACAAATAACGATATTTTTTTCCTCTCCGTTAATCCGCAAGCAAAGCAAAAACCAGTTGTCTGGCAGGATGAAAGTGTGAAGTGAAACGCGGCGTACGGAGATAACCTATTTCTGCAATGTGGAGAACGCGTGCTTTGCTCCGAAGGTGTCGCGAATTTTCGCAAATTTAATAAACACGTGTAATATTCTTTCGTAAAGAATGTAACGTAATTATAAAGGATTTCTTAAACTTGATTATTATAATTTTTCACTATTTCAGTAACATCAAAAAATTATCAACCTACTCAATGAATTATGTATTTCTATACATTCATTTATACAAATTAAACGATGCTAATTATATTTTATCCTTACTGCGATTACTTTTGAAAATATGATTACAGCGTTAAAAAATATCCATTTACTATTTTACCAATAATGAAATTATTATTTATATATTTATATACAGTTTCTTTTTATAGGGTTATAGCAGCGTATCGATAATTATAAATTACTGACTCAACAGGAAACGATGTTTCCAAGTTCGACGTAATTACGCATTTGTACATTTACGAATGTACTAATATGGATGCATTTTAAATTAATTAGGTTTCTAATTTCAAATAATACCGCGCTTTAAAACCATATCTGTAAGCGCCATTCATTAGTATCAACATTCCAACGCTAGATGACTACACCATTTCCATGTCCGATCTATTCAACTTTTTAAATTATCGATCTTAAAGTTTTGAGTGATCTGCAAAGTCATTGTACAGATTCAAGTGAAGTCGTATAATGATCTGCTGCACTAATTAAAGCGTAAGACCTATTTACATAACAAAAACAGGCAATTTTTTATTTTGTTAGTATCATGACTTATCGGTAGATGACACCAGTGTCGCCGTTTTTAAAGTTCAGATGTAAAATTGAAAATCATTTAAAAATAAAATTTGTATAATGCGTTTAGTTTGTCAAATTCGTTCTTTTTTATGTATAAGTCAAATTCTACTCCCTAGGTAACCTATATAGATATCGATGTGTACATCATTCGATATTCAAAATGATCAGTCGTTAGTATGGAATACGCAACAAAAGCATTGACAGAGTCAAGGTTCCGAGCAACATTTGTATTTCATATTGTGTGACACGAACTTTTATAAGATGGTTAATGTATTGTGTACTTTGTCCGCGATACGTGCAAACAAAACATTTGACTTTCATTCTACGAATTATTGACACAAGAAGAATTAAAACCTGACACGTTTTATCGTTTCAGTTCGAGATGGCGGGGTTCTGCGCAGCTAAAAGGCCACTCCAGTTCCAGCGCGGTGCGCATGCGCGAACGGTCGAGTGTATTTCTGGACAAACGATCCAGTGGAATTGGAACAGGAACGGTCGTGAATCAGGACTGGCACGAGCTAGAGGTGGCAATAAACGCAAGATGGCGGGTACGCGATGAAACGGTGTTACGCCGTGGATGGATCATTGTCAATTTTTCACGGACAGCGCGTCCGTTCTGTGTGATATTCGCGTTGGTATGGGGCCGG
This sequence comes from Megachile rotundata, assembly GCF_050947335.1. Lineage (NCBI taxonomy): Eukaryota > Metazoa > Arthropoda > Insecta > Hymenoptera > Megachilidae > Megachile > Megachile rotundata. The sequence goes on from NC_134997.1 coordinate 11,951,114, forward strand.
GGGCGTTTCTACATGTGCCGCGTGCTGATAAACGACGCGCGTGCCTTTCGTGATTCCGCGAATCGCTGAGGAGAAACATTCGCGAGCAAGCACCGAACGCGAGACAGGACGAAACGTGTGTGCGCGCTCAGTGAAAGTAAACAAACGGTATGAGTGCTGTACTGGGTAGTGTCGGTGACCCGGGCGGTCTCTTGGACCCCGACGTTGAGAGCATCCTCGAGGAGAAGAATCAATTGATCAGCCGGCAATATGCAGAGATCGAGCGGTTGCAACGTGAGCTCACGGAGGTCATCGGTGAACGGGACGCCCTGCTCTGCGAGGTGTCAAAATTCAAGTTTGAGCGCGAGATGACCGACCTGACGCGTCTACTCGATGACAGGTATTTGCAACTTTCTTTTATTTTCATTGTTCGATTTATCGATAATCGTTCGAACGGTTTCTACGCGTTTCGCTCGTCGCGATCGGAACAATGACACGAGTCTCGGCTGCGAAAAGACGTTGACGCCGGTTGTGTTGACGCGGTTACGTAGATACCTGGCATAGGTGAAGGTTTCGTTCCACGATTCGAGTAGGCGTTCGCAACTATGCGTATTAGCCAAACGTGGAAAGGCTGTATTAATAAGTAATCAGCGGCTTTTCATTCGTATCTTTCACTAGACACGCATGCATACCTCGATTCATTAATACAGTTGCCGCCACAATAGCCATACGTATTAAGGCACAAAACGATTTTATGATTTTAAGAGCAATCGTTTTCATTTCTTTATTATATAAATCATAGTACGATCTAACGCGTAGTTGTGCAATTTATAGCGATATAATGCGTGGCAATCTAAAGCTGGCCTCTTAGACAAAGATTAAAAATATTATCTACTAATATCTATACTTTATCATTTATTCACTCAAAATAACATCATCGATAAATAACAAGTTTCAGGCGATAATTCTTTCATAAAGATTCGCTTCGGCTTTTAATTATCTTTCGTGCAAAAATATGCATATATAAAAATGTATGAATAAGGTTTACATAAAAGAATGATTCGGTTTTGTTTATCAGCGATTCGACGAGTCTGCAGATTGCAAATGGAATTTTCCAAAGCCCCGAGCAAGTCAAAAGTTCATAATCGCGTACAAGTTGGTTAATTATTTTAATCGAATATCGTGCGTTATTTTCTTCCTCATTTTAGTAATACTGTATGCATCTGTGTACTTTGAACAAGATTAATGTTCAATATTATATGCATGGGAACATCAGGAAAGTTTGAAGGGAAAAAATTCCTTCATTGCACAACGTAATTGGTAAAAGTTCTCGTTATGCACCAGTTTGCTCGATGAATTTTGTCGTAACAATCATTACGTTAAGTAATTATTCATTTCCGAAGAATTCTGTCGTTCGTTAATTTCTGTTTCCATATTACGTAAACATTATAATGGTTCATATGGATGAATATTTCAATTAAATTGAAAATCCAGTTCTCCATAATTAACCCTAAATATTTTACGCCAAAAATTGTGCAATAAATTCATTGATAATAAAAAACATTGTTATTGCGACCTATGGCGGAAGTTAACAATAAACAGTACTATCTAAGCAGTCCGATGATAAAGAAAGAAAAAGAAAAAAAAAGATAACACCGTATTTTTGACGTCTAACGGTGACTAATAAGCAGACAATTAACCTTGATGCAGTCGGTCGTTTCTATCGATTATCGCGACATGAGAACATAGGAAACCTCTCTTCATACTACATTGTGTGTTGTTCGTCCAGAAATTGGGTCGATCATTAAATCGCGCGTTGCGTTATCTAAAATCGATGCGCCGTAATAACTTCAGTAAAACTAACTGTATCGTCGTCTTGCATTCAATCGATTTAATACGCGTGCGAAACTTTGTCCGAACCGTGATATGATCGTCTTGTAATTGTAAGCCGGCGTCTTCGATCTTCTTTCCAGACGGTCGCTCACTCCTCTAATATCACCTTATAACAACTTTTAATACAATATACTTGTCCAGACAGATTATTATAGATCTGGTATCTGGAACATTTTCTGTAATTTTTATATTAAATCAAATTCAATTTTCATGTTTAGGAATTTACCAGATGTTTCCGTGCATTTTACCCCTAGATGCTGCATCGCGCGTTTTATTACTCGCGCATTATATTATTCGTGCGTTTTATTGCCTACGTGCTGTATTACATGCGCGTTGTATCGCTGCGCGTTTTATCCATCACGCATTGTATTATCCACGCGTTTTATCACCGCGCGTTTTATTGCCTACGCCTTGTATTACCTATATATTACATTTACGTTATATTACAGCGCGTTTTATGCGTCACGCGTTGTATTACTACGCGTTGCAGTATCCACGAATTTATCACCTCGCGTTATATCGCCGACACGTTGTTTTATCTATATGATATATTACCTTCATGTTATATTGCAGCGCGTTTTATGCGAAATGCGTTGTATTATTACGCGTTGCAATATTCACGAATTTTATCACCTCGCGTTATATTGCCGATGCGTTATATTAGCTATACGATGCATTACCTTCACGTTGTGTCATTGCGTGTTATATCCACGATGCATTGAATTACTACGCGTTGCAATATTCACGAATTTTATCACCTCGCGTTATATTGCCGATGCGTTATATTAGCTATACGATGCATTACCTTCACGTTGTATCATTGCGCGTTTTATCCACAATGCATTGTATTACTACGCGTTGCAATATTCACGAATTTTATCACCTCGCGTTATATTGCCGACGCGTTATATCGCCACGTGTTATATTACCAATGCGTTCTGTTACCTACGCGTTTTATCCACAATGCATTGTATTACTACGCATTGCAATATCCACGCGTTTCATCACCTCGCGTTATATTGCCGATGCGTTATATCGCCACGCGTTATATTACCAATGCGTTCTGTTACCTACGTAATATATTACCCTTGCATTGTATCACTGTGTTTTATCCACCACGCGTTGCGTACCTCGCGTTATATCACCGCTTATGTACCTCGCGTTATATCACCACGCGTTACACAATTTGAATTAAATTCAGTGCAATCACATAGCAACTGAAACACGGTATCTTTACGATGCTCGTGTAATATAGTTAGCTTGAAAAATAAACATTTGTATATCTCGAACGAGTAGTTTGCAGAGCTAAGTGTATTAGTACTTCGTTTATTTTTCATGAGTTCCACTAGCCACTTACGCTGTAACCATCGGGTCATTAGCACCTTGCATTTATAGCGTATCTCAAGTTTTTCCATACCGTATCTTACGATTGCGAAATAGATAAAAACAGAAAAGCAAACAAGAGCATGAATAATAATGAAACGGTAAAAATAGAACGCATCTGGTTTACAAACAAATACGTAAATAAACAGATTGCCAGGTGATGGTATCTGGCTTGAAAAGAGCCTGGCACTTCCTAAATAAGGCCTGTTCGCAATTGTGCACGTTCGCGAGCGCGCACCGTGTTGGCGATTTCTCACAAAGCACAAAGCAGGCGTGGATACGCGAACCGGCAAGGTTAAGCCTGCTTCGGGCGTATCGTTCATCTCGAAAGAGAAAAATAGCAGAAGTAAATCGTTCCCACAGGTTGAGTCAGACGTAATTCGTGTCCCTACTTGTAACCGCTATTACGAAACTAATTAATCGTCTATCGTTGACCGTAAACATTCGTTCGGAGAACGAATCATTTCGACCCGAGCGAATTGAAAATTCTATGCAATTTTAATATGGTGTGATATGAGCTTTAATGGTTTTCAATGATTTACTAAGTCTCTAAATCCTTGAATTCGGAATCCCAAAATTTGCAAATTTTAAGTTTCCAAATCCCCGAATTCGGGGCTCTGAAATTCCCAAATTTCCAACTCCATAAATCCCCGAATTCGGGGCTCCCCAAATTCTCAAATTTCCAATTCCATAAATTCCCGAATTCGGGGCTTCCCAAATTCTGAAATTTCCAATTCCATAAATTCCCGAATTCGGGGCTCCCCAAATTCTCAAATTTCCAATTCCATAAATCCCCGAATTCGGGGCTTCCCAAATTCTCAAATTTCCAATTCCATAAATCCCCGAATTCGGGGCTTCCCAAATTCTGAAATTTCCAATTCCATAAATCCCCGAATTCGGGGCTCCCCAAATTCTCAAATTTCCAACTCCCTAAATCACCGAATTCGGGCGCCCCAAATTCCCAAATTTTCAACTCCCTAATTCCCCGAATTCGGTACTCCCCAAATTCCCAAACCTCCAACTCCCTAAATCCCCGAATTAGGGGCTCTGAAATTCCCAAATTTCCAACCCCCTAATTCCCCGAATTCGGGGCTCCTCAAATTCCCAAATTTCCAACTCCCTAAATCCCCAAATTCAGCGCTCCCAAATTTTCAAACTTCTAAAATTGTCCAATCTTACCATTGTAAACTCATAAAAAATTGACTCAAGAATAGTAAAATAATTATTATGGTTTTCAAAGAAAATTTCAATTTAAGTTCCCTGCAGGAGGATAAGAATTATAAGCGCGTAGATCGTAATGAAATTTCTGAAACAAAAGGAGGGTAGAAGTTAGATTGAAACTTATAGAAAATTGTCAAGCAATAGAACAGACAGGATGACAAAGTTAGGTCGAACGAAATTGGATACATACAAAGACCAGTAGCGTCTCGAGAATGAGTATCGATTTTAGCCCGGAGACTCGCACGTGGAAGGAAAGAATTGCACGCTTTTGGTCGCAATATTGTGCAAGTACGTCCGAGGTTAACCGGTCATGCCAAATATATCCAGCAGCTCGTAATTGGCCGACCGCTATTGGAAACTGTTGGAGAAATTTGACACAGATTCCCTTGTTTGCGTGCAGTTTTCCACCATTTTATTCTCTGATTTACGTTAGCCCTTCGTAACCTGAATTTACTTATAATATATTGATTAGAGGTCTGTTTTAATTCTGTAAGCGATTCTGTAAGGTTTTGGTGTGGTTGTTAGAAGAGTTGTAATATTTGTACAGAAGAGTCGTAAGCACGTTTGTAAGATAACTAAATTACGTGCAAACGGAAGTTTATCATGTTGCGTCAAAGAGACACAAATTCACTGAAGATAAACGACAAAGGGTTGCCAAAAGTTTGGATGCTGCATTGAATGCACGCATAGCCTAGTTCTTCGATGACCTTCCGAAGAAAGATGTACACTTCTAAGGTTTTGGAGCCCTGCCACATTGATCCTTCGATCGAGAAAGGTCACGGTACGAGGTCAACCTGTCTAAAGGGAAGGAATACACCTCTTTATCGTCTCTCATTTTACTCGTAAACATCTACATATAATGTAATACATCTGCATATAAATATCCAAAAATTTGCAATAACATTTTCAACAAAGAGGCACAAAAAGTATGTTACTTGTTTTCGAACATTTGGATAAAAGATTCATGGCTGTACAATTATTGTTTGCGTCTGTAAATTACTCGCGCTAAATGGCAATTCTGTTTAGCCATTCGTCGCAGTCACGCGAACTGACGAGGACATAACACACGACACATTCTCTCCAGATGTAGCTGCACACTTGTGGAAAATATGTAGGACACGGTGTCTACGAGTTCTTAGAACCGTAAATCTCTTTTTGGCCACGTGGGTCACGGGATATTGCTGCTTTGTTTCGGCGATTACCGCTTTCCTTTTCGAGAGGGAAACCGGAGGGTAGCCTACACGTGGTGTGCATTTTAGACCCTGAATTTTAGATGTTTGACTCGAATTTCAAATACATGTGTTGCAAAAATAGCATTTCAATGGGACGAATGTCACGGTTGAACACGAAGGTTACAATTGACTCAAATTTGTTACCAGATGATTTTCATGTGTTGCTAAAATAAAATTTCAATCGAACATGAATGTTACAGTTGAACACGAAAGTTGTAATTGACTCAAATTTGCAATCAGAAGACTTTCATGTGTTGTAAAAATAAAATTTCAGTCGGACATCAATGTTACAATTGAACACAAAAATTACAATTAACTCAAATTTGCAACCAGAAGACTTCCATGCATTCCAAAAATAAAATTTCAGTCCAAAGCTTGAGCACTAAATTTACAAACCTAATAGAAATATCAGTTCTTCGCAAAAATAGCAAAAATCGATAGAAACTTTCTAGAATTACAGAGATGTAAGATGAAATTCTGTAAGAAAGCACAGAGCCAGAAGCAGATCTCTCCCGTAAGCTCCTTTCGTAAGAGGAGCTAAGATCCAACGTTTGAAGCGGCTCCAAGCCGACGAAGCGTTTCGAAATTAATTAGAAACGACGTCTGAAGTAATTTTCGTTGCGGCATTCCTCTTTTTCATTTTCTTTCCTCGCGTTGTGGTCTCCGGTGGCCGGGGATAAAAATAGTTCGTTTCTCCGGTGGGCCACTGCAAAGAGAAGTTTGGATTTTTCAGCCGGAGTGCTCCTTCCGTTTCTCTGTTTCTTTTCTCTCTCGGCTTTGTGCTCTTTCCACTCTTCATCTTCTCGAACTCTTTCGATCTCTTCCCTGTTACACTCCTTCGTTTTTGGAATAATTTCTGTCGGATGTTTGTGGGATTTTTGCTTGTAGGATAATTTGCTTTTATGGGATGGTTCATTTATGGGATGCTTCATGATTTGTTTTTGTTTGTTGAGCTTTGTGAAGATTTTGGTGAAAAGATACGTGTAGGTTAATTCATCTATGTAGGACATTTAGAGAGTATCTTATTTTTTATTTTAGTGGGATAGTGAGATTGGAAATTTGGGAACTTGGGGAGCCCCGAATTCAGGGATTTATGGAGTTGGAAATTTGAGAATTTGGGGAGCCCCGAATTTGGGGATTTATGGAGTTGGAAATTTGAGAATTTGGAGATTTGGAAATTAGGGAATTTAGGGAGTTGGAAATTTGAGAATTTGGAGAGCCCCGAATTCGGAGAATTAAGGAGTTGGAAATTTGGGAATTTAGGGAGTTGGAAATTTGAGAATTTGGAGAGCCCCGAATTCGGAGAATTAAGGAGTTGGAAATTTGGGAATTTGGGGAGCCCCGAATTCGGGGATTTAGGGAGTTGGAAATTTCAGAATTTGGGGAGCCCCGGATTTGGGGAACAAAGGAGTTGGAAATTTGGGAATTTGGGGAGCCCCGAATTCGGGGAACTAAGGAGTTGGAAATTTGGGAATTTGGGGAGCTCCGAATTCAGGGATTTAGGGAGTTGGAAATTTGATAATTTGGGGACTCCCTAATTCGGGGAATTAGGGAGTTGGAAATTTAAGAATTTAGGGAATTATGGAGTTGGAAATTTGGGAATTAGGGGAGCTCCGAATTCGGGGAATTAAGGAGTTGAAAATTTCTAAATTTGAGAGTCCCGAATTCGGGGATTTATCGAGTCGAAAATTTGTAAATTTCTCAAACTATTATACTTAAACTTTATATTAAACTCCTTATTTTTCATAACAATTATGAACAATCATCGAGTCGATTAAAATTTGAAGAAGTACAACTGTTAAACATCTTTACTTTAAACTACCTATATTCAAAGGTGTTCATCTAGAATCAGAATTGCGCGTCACTGACTGATATACCACAGAACACGAACATACAATTATTGATCAGTCGACTCGGCAGATAACGATAAGATATATTTTTCCCCGATAACAGTGACGTTAAAGCGATTGAGATCGGTAGCTTCTAAGTAACCAGTCCGTGTTTCATCGATCAACATCGCGCAGCATTTTTATGACGGTCTGTCGAGTACAGTTCGTGGAAACTGCTTGATTGTTGAACGCTTTTGGGTCAGAGTGGCCCACTTGTTCGCTTCTAAAGTTAGATGGAAGATTAGACGGCAAGAAAAAGGATGTAAGGGTCGTGCTACCCAGTTTTCATGTTGACCCAAGTATAACCTGGGATCCCTCGAGGACATTCCTTGCTCTCTTAACGAGTACAATTTTTATTACATAGTACGTAACAAGCGGAGTAATCTTCAAGAACAACTCTATTATGAACATACAAGACTTTGAGTAAAAAAGTAACGCGTTATTCAGGTTATGTAACAGTTCATCATGAAGTCTCGTTCTAACGAATAAAAAAATAAATGAAAATTTATGTGTATGAAAATATTTAATGAAAATTCATTGCACATAAAATTTGTATTAATTATACAGTTTAATATACATTACGTTTTCATTTATATTCCACTGCGTTGATAATTATTGAGTACGTAAAGAATATTCTAAAAATTATTGCTAACAAGCAAATTTGCCTTTGACCATCTTTAAACGAATTACCATACAAAATGTGTATGTACTAATTTCACCCCAAACGAATTTCAAAGCGTCGTTAATTCGTTTGGGCATCAAAAAGCCCATTAACAGGCTTTCAGTCGATAAAGTGTTAACTAGCACAATAAGCCCCCTGGTAGAGTAACGCATGAAACCACCCTTAACGCCAGGTGTGCAAAGAAATCAGCTCGTTCGATCGAAAGAATAACGGAAACAGAGCGTAAATCGAGCGAAAAGTATTCAAGGGTCGACCCATTGACCGACAAAGTGTTAAATCAGGGCCAAGAATATCGATCGTCGTCGATGATTTCACCATCGGTAGCGTCATTATGCGTTCATTAACGAACGCGTGCGCGCACGAACACGTGGCGCAGGTGAAAGAGAGCTACAGCTTTAACGAGCGCCACGAGTGCACTCCGTTCTTTTTTTCACCGGGGGTCGCGACTAATCCTGAAACCGGATAATCCGTATAGGAATAATCAGATTGGTCAGGACGAGATTGCTCGGCCAACGGCGAGCCCTATTTACGAGCAATCTCTGGCTCTCGGGAAAAAAATATTCGATTAAACGGAAGAAACGAGGGTCTACATCGAACGGGCTTAATTTTTGATGCACACTTTAGTTTAGGCAGGTATTTGGAGAATGTGGAAATTCGAGGTTTGGGAATTGAGAGGTGGAAATTTGGGGATTTGGGAGCCCCGATTTCGGGGAATTAGAGAGTTGGAAATTTGAGGATTTGGAGATTTGGAAATTAGGGGATTTAGAGAGGTGGAAATTTGAGGATTTGGAGATTTGGAAATTAGGGTATTTAGGGAGGTGGGAATTTGAGAATTTTGGAGCCCCGAATTCGGGGAATTAGAGAGTTGGAAATTTTTGAGGATTTGGAGATTTGGAAATTAGGGTATTTAGAGAGGTGGAAATTTGAGGATTTGGAGATTTGGAAATTAGGGTATTTAGGGAGGTGGGAATTTGAGAATTTTGGAGCCCCGAATTCGGGGAATTAGAGAGTTAGAAATTTGAGGATTTAGAGACTTGGAAATTTGGAAATTTAGAGAGGTGGAAATTTGAGGATTTGGAGATTTGGAAATTAGGGTATTTAGGGAGGTGGGAATTTGAGAATTTGGAAGCCCCGAATTCGGGGAATTAGAGAGTTGGAAATTTGAGGATTTGGAGATTTGGAAATCAGGGAATTTAGAGAGTTGGAAATTTGAGGATTTGGAGATTTGGAAATTAGGGTATTTAGGGAGGTGGGAATTTGAGAATTTTGGAGCCCCGAATTCGGGGAATTAGAGAGTTAGAAATTTGAGGATTTAGAGACTTGGAAATTTGGAAATTTAGAGAGGTGGAAATTTGAGGATTTGGAGATTTGGAAATTAGGGTATTTAGGGAGGTGGGAATTTGAGAATTTGGAAGCCCCGAATTCGGGGAATTAGAGAGTTGGAAATTTGAGGATTTGGAGATTTGGAAATCAGGGAATTTAGAGAGTTGGAAATTTGAGGATTTGGAGATTTGGAAATTAGGGTATTTAGTGAGGTGGGAATTTGAGAATTTGGGAGCCCCGAATTCGGGGAATTAGAGAGTTGGAAATTTGAGGATTTGGAGATTTGGAAATCAGGGAATTTAGGGAGTAGGAAATTTGAGAATTTGGGAGCCCCGAATTCGGGGAATTAGAGAGTTGGAAATTTGAGGATTTGGAGATTTGGAAATCAGGGAATTTAGAGAGTTGGAAATTTGAGTACTTGGAGATTTGGAAATTAGGGGATTTAGAGAGGTGGAAATTAGAGAGTTCCCTAAATTCCCTAATTTCCAAATCTCCAAATCCTCAAATTTCCAACTCCCTAAATCCCCAAATTTCCAACTCCCTAAATCCCCAAATTTGCGGCTCCCAAATTTCCAACTCCCTAAATCCCCAAATTTCCAACTCCCTAAATCCCCAAATTTCCAACTCCCTAAATCCCCAAATTTCCAACTCCCTAAATCCCCAAATTTCCATCTCCCTAAATCCCCCAATTTCAACAGTTGTACTCTAAATTTTAATCAATGCAACAATTGTTCCCAAATTCCCCCAATTGTCTCCAAAATTAAGTCTACCATAAACATCAATTACAGTAAAAATTTTAATTGAACCACGAGGATCAAATTGTTGGTCAATACGCATTTTATGATTCGTCCAAGCAATCGAGCGAGAGGCACAATGAAAGCCGGCGTTTGCGATGGCGTTACAATAAATAAGAACAGAAAGAGAGGGCATAGAAAAAAAAAAGAAAAGGGGGTCGGTGACCCCGTCGACTCGCGTGCCCAAAGGCATTTAAGTGCACGCGTAATTACGTACCGCGACACAGGGTGCACTTCACTTTTCTCACGACCTTTCCCACCCCTTTGGACCTCGCACCCCAGCCGACAACCTTCGAATTCGTGGTTGAGTGCGTCACGTTCCTCGAACTCGACCGTGCAGTCTACCACCTGCGTGGGTAACACGGCACTCGCGTGTGCTACCCCCTGCTTCTTTCGATCGGAACATGCGAGGGCGGTAAAGTGAGTTCTGTGCATCGATCTAGAATATCTTGCATTTATGTCGTATTTTATTTCTACTATTTTCATTCTACGCGTTGTTAATTCCACGCGGTGTAATTCCACGCGTTATTAATTCTACGCGTTGTAATTCCATGCGTTGCTAATTCCACGCGTTGTACTTCCATGTGTTATTAATTCCACGCGTTGAGGCTCCACGCGTCGTAATTCCAAGCGCCATAATTCCATGCGTTGTAGTTCTACGCGTCGTAATTCCACGCATCGTAACTCCACGTGTCGTAATTCCACGCGTCGTCGTTCCATGCGTTATTAATTCCACGCGTCGTAGTTCCACGCGCCGTAATTCCATGCGCCGTAATTCCACGCGTTGTTAATTCCTCGCGGTGTAGTTCCACGCGTGGAATTAACAACGCGTGAAATTAACAACGCGTGGAATTACACCGCGTGGAATTAACAACGCGTAGAATTGAGACGCGTGGAATTAATAACGCGTAGAATTTCGACGCGTGGAATTACACCGCGTGGAATTAACAACGCACAGAATTGCGACGCGTGGAATTACACCGCGTGGAATTAACGACGCGTAGAATTGAGACGCATGGTATTACACCGCGTGGAATTAACAACGCGTAGAATTGCGACGCGTGGAATTACACCGCGTAGAATTAACAACGCGTAGAATTGCGACGCGTGGAAGTACACCGCGTGGAATTACGGCGCGTGGAATTACGAAACCCAACCCAAAAATCACCCATTTTGTATCGCCTTCAAGAATCAACAAAAAGACGATATCCCGAAAGCGCAATAAAGTAAAACACGTAAAGGGACCTCGAATTCCACGTCGAACTGTTATTATCACAGCCTTGCATAACAGATTCCGTGCAAAGTTCAGTGCAAAGTTGGCCTCGTTTGATCGAAAGGCAAGACGCGTATCTCTACGCTCGCACATTTGCTCTCCCTTGTTCGCGAAGCAATTCCCGCCGGAGCAATCGCAAATATTTACGCTGGCTCGTGTACACGTCGGCTTTAACCCTTTTATTCGAGTGCATCGGCTGAAAGGGTTCGACGCGTGCTCGATATTGGCCTGTGCCGCTCGTGTATGTTTCGAGATTGTTGAAAAAAAGAAAGATTTTCGAGAAGAACGACGTTAAAATCCCACGTGTGCCAGAGAGAAGCTTTTACTCTGCTCGTTCGTGAATCTTTGAAAATCCTCGTCTCTGTACTGTAAAGCTCTGCTCGTCGGATCAAAGCTAACGTGCCCGTGACTTTTTCATCTTTTAAATGTTTCAAGAGTCCTCTTCCTTAACCGGAGAACCAGCATTCAAGCTATTCGAAGTTTGTTGCAAACCTGAATGTTCTTCAGGGAAAACTGATTAACACCTCGTACCTCGAATTTTACGGTTTCTTTCGAAACTGGGTCATTTTGACCGGAGTTTTTCGAAACTTCGGTTTCCTTGTGGACGCTGAAACTTGCAGGTCTCTGAAGCTTGCATGTTTGTGACTCTCTTAAGCTAGACCAGAAGAATGATAAAGTAATCATAATAGCTGGTATGCTTAATATTGAGACTAGTGAAATTCTGATTCTTAGAAACAACATGACTGTTAACTATGGTCCGAAAAATGTGGTGCCCTAAAACAGTTTCTCGTGTCATCTGTTCTATAAACGGGGTCCTAATTCGATACCAACGCTACAGTGGCGTTAATGAGATCTCCATACGAGTTTCATTGGCGATGAGACTTATGCAGTGATCGAAGCAAGAACTGTACGAGCAAACCCAGAGAGTCCAGTCCATTGAAACTTCCTCTCGAACATAAAGACATCTGCCAACAATATAACCTCCGTATCCAGACAACGTAACAAGAACTTTTGGAGTAGTCCGCGGGAACCTTGGTCGTTCCAGATGGCGTGGAGGGCTACAAAGAGTTCGCGTTGAATTACAGTGGCAACGAAAAAGCTCTTCGTCGGCATTTTCCCGGGAGCGTCCCGGTTTCTCCAAGAGAAGTCTATGGAACAAAGGGAAAAGCGAGAGGAGAAACGATGCGTGGACGCCATGGACAGCCAGAAAAGGGGGAGAGAAATTCGTAGGGGACAAAGGGACGTCGCGACGGCGCAGACTCGGGGTATGGGCGTCGCGACGCTTCCTCGTCTCCCCTTCGTTGCAGCCAGTGCTGCTCTAACGATTCACGAGTCGCGCTTTTGCCATTCACGCGCACCGCGAAAAACTGGCATCTATATCTTACACTCTTCTTCTTCCTCTTCTCTCTCTTCTTCACACACACATACATGTACACGTGTGTCACACGTTGATCTACGAACTCCGAGGCACACCTGTGCATACACGGAGCACACCTGCAAAGCGTGTGCCGCTCACGAATGTGCACATGCAGCGTGGGCGTGTGTAGGCTGTTCTTCGGGCGAGATCCCTTGTCCCTGTTCTTCCCGGTAAGAATCTGTGTGTGTTCGGAACTGTGTCGAAATCCTTCTGTGTTTGTATCTTAGCTCGGAGCGTGTTTTGCCTGCAGGGCGAGCCGAACTCTCGGAACGCTCCGGGTTGTTCTGTGTTTGGTGTGAACGCACCTTTACGCTTTGCATGTTGTTGTCTCCGGAGCGTCTGGATGCACCCGTTCATTGATTCTACGGGCACGTTTTCACGTGACAGTAGATATTTAATGACGTGATTTCCTCGATGCGGAGTCCTCCTTGATGTTGTGAGTCTGTGTTTCGTTCTTGCCACGAAATGTCATGGGTTTCGTGTCACGATGTTGTAACTACTTTATATATACTTTAATAGTGTCATGATCAATTTATATGTATTGTAACAGTGTCACGATCAATTTATATGTATTGTAACGGTGTCATGATCAATTATAAATCAGACCAAAGTTATAAATAAATCAACAAGCTTAAAAATTCTGAAATTTGTCATCAGCTGACTCATTTTGATAAATGAAAGTGATGTTAAAATCTCGTTAACAAAATGATAAGCCTGTCCCAGTTAATTAAAGATAAATTAGTTGATTTGTGTAATTGAACGTAATATCAACACGGATTGAAAGAGAATCGAAGCGTCATTAGGTTTGTCATAGTAATGTTATATTTGTCAGCTACACCACGAAATATATAGAGGGACGTGGTTAAAAGCAAATTAGACTGCGCCTGTTTATTATTCCCAGAAAAAGCGTGGACAATGGCCGAACGATAGCTTTGTACAGAGACAGGATGCAGGAAATGAAGCGATCGATCATCGGGAACCAACAGCGTGTCCTGTGCCGAGGGAAAAATAATTGTTCTCATGAATTCAATGAAAGCGAGCCTTAAGAACATCCATGAAACCAAAGGACGCTGTAGTATTACGAAATGAAGCTTTTGAAACGTTTAATAAAGGATTTGCGAACAAAAAATGTGCAAGCGTCATCAGAAATATGCGTATAGAGTATTGTCGAATGATCGAACAGTCAGCAAATGGTAGTCGCGTTCTTTCGATCGCTGTGAAACCAGTGGCGTAACTGTCTGGGGATCGCTGGACGACTGGTTTCTCATAGAATTTATGTTTGGGTTGTTCGTTATTGGGATTTGTGCAAGTTTTATAAATCCACGCGGTGTAATTTCTCGCTCTGTAATTCCATGCGGTGTAATTTCGCGCTGCGTAATTCCACGCGTTGTTAATTCTACGCGTTGTTATTTCCATGAGTTATTAATTCCACGCGTCGTAATTCCAGGCGTTGTTAATTCCACGCGTTGTTAATTTCATGCGTTGCTAATTCCACGCGTTGCTAATTCTACGCGTTGTTAATTCCACGAGTTATTAATTCCACGCGTTGTTAACTCCATGCGTTGTTAACTCCACGCGTTATTAACTCCACGCGTTGTTAATTCCACGCGTTGTTAATTCCACGTGTTGTTAATTCCATGCGTTGTAGTTCCACGAGTTATTAATTCCACGCGTAGAAGTTCCACGCATTAATAATTCCACGCGTAGTAGTTCCACGCGTAGTAGTTCCACACGTTATTAATTCCACGCGTCGTAGTTCCACACATTAATAACTCCATGCGTCGTAGTTCCACGCGTAGTAGTTCCACACGTTATTAATTCCACGCGTCGTAGTTTCACGCTGTATTAATTCCACGCGCCGTAATTCCACGCGTAGTAGTTCCATACGTTGTTAATTCTACGCATCATAGTTCCACGCGTCGTAATTCCACGCGCCGTAATTCAACGTGCAGTATCTCCACGCGCCAGATTACCACGCGTCATAATTCTATGCGTTGTAAATGTTCGCGTAGTAGGTCCACACGTTGTAAATGTACGCGTAGTAGTTCCACACGTTGTAAATGTACGCGTAGTAGTCCGCACATTGTTAATTCTACGCATCATAGTTCCCCGCGTCGTAATTCCACGCGCCGTAATACTGCGCTCCATAATTCCACGCGCCGTAATTCAATGTGCAGTGTCTCCACGCGCCAGAATACCACGCGTCATAATTCCATGCGTTGTAAATGCACGCGCCATAATTCCACGCGCCGCAATATCATGCGCTGCAATACTACGCCTTACAATTCCACACGCTGTAATTCTGCGCGCCCTAATTCCAAGCTTGCAATTTCTTGCTCCCAACTTTTACGCGTCGTAATTCCATTCATCGAAACTGTTGAAATAAATCAGTGAAAAAATTCATGCCTAAAAATGGTAAGGTCCTGACCATTACTGTGGTTATATGTCCGGAAAAACGCAAGGTCAAACGTGCAGTTACATTTTACTGCTGTTCTGCTTAGAAAGTTTGTTTTCAGTCAGTTCGACAAGAATGTAAAGGCAGGACATACCTGGTCATAGACTGTTTCCTACATTTAGTATTAAAGTTTATACATTTTTTAAACTGTTTTTTTCTTTATAAATAGTCTCACTTTCGTCATAACCTCAACAGTACTCCACGCGCCGCAATTTCACGCGCCATAACTCTACGCTCAGTAATTCCCCGCACCGTCGCCAAGAATCCTCAGCAACGAAAAGCAAATGAAGATAGTAAAAAGTTACGCCAATGGAAAGCAGCGATCCTTTTACCTGTCGCAGCCACGTCCCACGGACAGATTAAATGGCAGTTGGTGTAATCACACGAATAAACTAGTTTCCCTATAGTGTTGGGTCGGCGTTCGTAGCGCGTGCCTAGATAGCGTGCTAATACGTGCCATTGGGATTAGAGAGGCAGTCTCGTCGATTAGGGAGCGAATGAAATTTAATTTGGTCGTGTTCGACAGATCCTATGGGATTTTACAGACACCGTTTACATGGATTTAATAACGTCCAATCAAGGAGACCGATTAACCCCTTCATTTTTGATCGTGGACGTGTTAGGGTTGCATCAACTCAATGTCACTGCTATTCGGGTCACGCACGAATTTGTACTTGAGCCACTTACCTAATTTATCAGCGTCACTGACAAATAATCCTACGGAATATCTGGAAATATATTTAGAAAATAAAATTGAATTATTATTTGTTATCGACTATTTATTTTTTGTCGACTCTCTCAAACACCGTCAGTAAATAATTTTATATCGATAAGATGTACAAAGTAGTCCAATGATCTACAAATTAATTTATCAGCAAGTATTGTAATGATACGCGACCGCAAAGTACACGAAAGCCACAGTTGGTTATACGATGATACTCTTTTTTATTGCTCACGGTACAAGTGGCGAAGCAGAAATAACGGGAAACAGTCGAGCTCTTTTTACCCGATACACATCCAAGGGAGAAACAAGCAGCAGCCATACCACACGCGTGCTTAGACACACGCGTTGCGGAGGCCTGTGGTTTTAGAATGACCGAAGAAGGCTCGTTCACGTGGGTTGAACCGTCACCCACTAACGCTCGAACGAGCACGTCGACTTCTTTGCTCGCGTGGTCGTTTCGCTTCGATCAAACAGCTTTACCAAGCTTCTACTCGTTTCGTTATTGGAACTTGCTACACCTGCCGCCGCGTTACACATTCATTGTAACAATTCGTAAAACACAGAATTCGGGGAGTTAGGGAGTTGGAAATTTGAGGATTCGGGAGCCCTGAATTTAGGGATTTAGGGAGTGGGAAATTTGGGGATTTGGGAGCTCTGAATTTGGGGATTTAGGGAGTGGGAAATTTGGGGATTTGGGAGCTCTGAATGGGGGGGGTTAGGGAGTTGGAAATTTGAGGATTCGGGAGCCCCGAATTTGGGGATTTAGGGAGTGGGAAATTTGGGGATTTGGGAGCTCTGAATTGGGGGAGTTAGGGAGTTGGGGATTTAGGGAGTGGGAAATTTGGGGATTTGGGAGCTCTGAATTTGGGGAGTTAGGGAGTTGGAAATTTGGGGATTTGGGGCGCCCCGAATTTGGGGATTTAGGGAGTTGGAAATTTAGGGATTTGGGGCGCCCCGAATTTGGGGATTTAGGGTGTGGGAAATTTGGGGATTTGGGAGCTCTGAATTGGGGGAGTTAGGGAGTTGGAAATTTGAGGATTCGGGAGCCCTGAATTTGGGGATTTAGGGAGTGAGAAATTTGAGAATTTGGGAGCTCTGAATTGGGGGAGTTAGGGAGTTGGAAATTTGAGAATTTGGGGCGCCCCGAATTTGGGGATTTAGGGAGTGGGAAATTTGAGAATTTGAGAGCTCTGAATTGGGGGAGTTAGGGAATTGGAAATTTGAGAATTTGGGACGCCCCAAATTCGGAAAATTAGGGAGTTGAAAATTTGAGAATTTGGGAGCCCCGAATTCAGGAAATTAGGGAGTTGAAAATTTGGGAATTTTGGACGCCCCAAATTCGGAAAATTAGGGAGTTGAAAATTTGAGAATTTAGGAGCCCCGAATTCAGGAAATTAGGAACCTAAGAACTCATAACTTCATTTGCAAACGTAAAAGTTATGAAAACTGACTCGAGAACGTCCAGTATACCAATAACCCGTGATTGACTCACACAGGACAAGGTTATCGCGTAGGCTTGCATCGAACCCACGCTTTATCAATCACGTGGCAGTGATATTTCAGGTATAACGATTCCCAGGTATTCAGAAGAAAAAAGCGCGGTGGATCAACTTCTGTCGTTCAAGTATGCAAAACACGAGACGGAGGTCCGAATTCCACGGTCGACCTTCCTTTTGAACCGGTGGAGCCAACACATAGGCCGTAACGATCACACGTGCGCAACCACTATTGATTGCCAGCGTTCTCTCGTATTGTCGTCAGCCCTTGTCGACCCTCTTCTTCGACTCGCTTACACTCGCTACAAGTTCACGAAAATAGCACGTTGCATGCCACGAAAATAGTACGAGCGGAGAAAACGATCTACGTGGCTGACGACGCAACCCTTGCAACGATCCTGACACGACCCTTTATGCTTGACTGTGAGTTAGGTATGCTGAGGAGAAAGTACCGTAGCCTCATTAGAATTTCGCAGCCTCTTGTTCTCCTATCTTTATTATATTTGACGGCTGCATATTAAATGTGTTTTGTAAGGTACTGATCCGATTACGTGTCAGCAGGTGGCATTTGTGATACGTGAATTTAAAGCTTGATAAAAATACGTAAGCACATCCATGTACTCGATATAAAACTGCTTACTATCTTAAATGATTACTGGTTTCATAATGTACAGCCTCTGCCTTGAAGTCATGACATAAGTGTCATGAAATGCCACATGTGGCACAGCGATTTAAAGTTTGAAGCTTCAGAAAAATGCTGTATGAACGCGTCATACATATTCTTCAAGAAGAGATTACGGCGCGTGGGATTGCAGCGCGGGAAATTACGGTGCGTGGAATTACGACACGTGGAATTACAACGCGTGGAATTGCGACGCGTAGAATTGCGAAGCGTGGAATTAATAACGCGAGGAATTACGAAGCGTGGAATTAATAACGCGAGGAATTACGAAGCGTGGAATTAATAACGCGAGGAATTACGAAGCGTGGAATTAATAACGCGAGGAATTACGAAGCGTGGAATTAATAACGCGAGGAATTACAAAGCATGTCATAACTAACAATTAAAAATGTAACGCAGTGTAAAGTTCTAAAAATACGACTCTACACATGACACACAAACAACCGTATCGTTAACAAAATTTAGTTCGAACGCAGAACTTACGTGACAACCCAACAATACATAGCTTTCGCAAGCTGGAAACAGAGACACGTTCGATTGTATCGTATTTCGAAGGGTGAAAAACGTGTGGAACGTGGCTGAATGAGCCCACGCGCATTCCGTTTCCCCAAGATATTGACATTGGCCCTTTTCCACCGGATCCAATTGTTTTATTATGCAGTGACGGAACTCGGTTTCGAGGATTGGCACAGTTTCAAGCATCGAGCCGACGTCTACGACGCTCTGGAGACGCTTGTCGACGGTTACAGACGCCTCAAGCCGCGACGATATCGAACCGTTCTAAATCACGTAAAATACGTCTCGGAAAAGTTCGCAAACTTTGTTGGAAATTTCTACGTTTATGAATTTTGTGGATTTCAAGAGTTTTAGAGTAGGGAATTTAGGTGGGGAGATTTGGAAATTGGGGGATTTAGAGAGTTGGAAATTTCAGAATTTGGGATTTTATTAATTTCACGCGTTGCTAATTCCACGTGGCGTAATTTCACGCGCTCTAATTCCACGCGTAGTAATTACACACGTTATCAATTCTACTCGTTGTAATTCCACGCGCTATAATTCCACGCGTTGTTAATTCTACGTGGCGTAACTCCACGCGTTGTTAGTTCCACGTGGCGTAATTTCACGCGCCGTAATTCCACGCGTTACAATACCCCACGCGTCGTAATCCCACGTGCTCTAATTCCAAGCTTGTAATTTCTTTTTTCACCTGTCTTTTACGCGTCATAATTCCACGCATCGGAATTTCACGCGCCATAATTCCACGCTCTGTAATTCCACACGTTATCAATTCTACTCGTTGTAATTCCATGCGCTATAATTCCACGCGTTGTTAATTCTACGTGGCGTAACTCCACGCGTTGTTAATTCCACGCGTTGTTAGTTCCACGCGTTGTTAATTTCACGCGCCGTAATTCCACGCGTAGTAATTCCACACGTTATCAATTCTACGCGCTGTAATTCCACGCGCCGTAATTCCACGCGTTACAATACTCCACGCGTCGTAATCCCACGCGCCCTAATTCCAAGCTTGTAATTTCTTTTTTCACCTGTCTTTTACGCGTCATAATTCCACGCATCGGAATTTCACGCGCCATAATTCCACGCTCTGTAATTCCACGTGCTGTATCACACACAAGAACCCGCAGTAACGGAAAATAATTGTAGATCCTAAAATGTTACGCTAATAGAATGAATTTTAACTACGTTATAGTTTGAATTTTTAACTAAAATTGTGAATATTAAAAAAAATTTCTTCTCAGTTACGAGGTAATGTTTCAAAAGCTTGTTAATTGGATCAGTTTCAGTTTTCAAATTCAACAGTATTCTACCTCGTTTAATTGTTCGATTACGTTATATTTGATGCGTGGTCACTGACGATACCCATGGTAATCAACGTGCTAAGCGGAAGAGACTGTTAAGTCCGCGAAAAATTAATGTAACAATTTAAAGCGTGAGAAATGTCGAAACTAAAATACAGTCTAGACAGTTTCAATTCTACTAGATATAGGGACAAAAACTTCTCTCTATTTATATGACAAATATCTAATAAACAAAGCGAGATTTCATTTAAGTTTCCTTGGCTTGAATAGTTACGATTTTCCCCGACTCCGCACTTTCAATGACACTTTTAAATAAATAAAACCGTCTCTAAAATACGAAAGAAACAGATATTTCAACGTTGTCTGAACGAGAATACGTATATAAAGAGAATATCGTAGCGTTTCACGATCGAGATGGTAGAAAACGTGCCGAGAGGTTTCAGGAATGGTACTATTGATTTTTGGCTGCTCCTTTTTCGACCCCATCCGTCTGCGATTCTGTCCCCTCGAATCATTCGCCATTACTTCCCGTGCACCCTTCTCGATACGTGCATTTTATATACCACCATGTGTTCCTTCGTCACGTTTGCCGAATGCTGGTGAAATAAGTGGCTTGGAAAGAACCATCGTATCTTTAATTACACTCTCTTCCTCCTCTCTGCTCGCCAGTTTTTAATCTGCTTCTTAATGCTCTACTGGCTTAAAAACTTTAATTAATTCAATTCAATTTCTATTCTCGTTACAGTCGTTGCATAGTAACAGTTTATGTATCGACTTTGAATGTCTTTTTTTCTCCTGCATGTTTGTTTCATTGCACGTTTTATAGAATGTTCGTAAAATATAGGATGTTACTTTTGTTTATAGAATGTATCGATGTCGACAACGTTGTTGAGGTTTTCAATTAAAAACGCGTTCGAAAACACAATCACTGTCGTGTCATTTTTCCGATACTTTCCGTGTTACGTTGAAATTGAAATTTCTACTCAAACTCACGGGTTAAAGTTTTAAATTTGCAAATGAAGTTATGAGGTTCTCAAGGTTTTCGTGGGTTTTTAATTTTGTAGGATGTTAAATTACTCAAATTCGCAAATTTTCAAGTTCCTAATTCCCTGAATTTGGGGCTCTCAGATTCTCAAATTTCTAACTTTCGAAATTCCCGAATTTCCAAATTTCCAACTCACTGAATCCCCGAATTCGGGGCTCTCCAATTTCCCAAATTTCTAACTCCATAAATTCCCGCATTCGGGGCTCCCCAAATTCCCAAATTTCCAATTCCATAAATCCCCGTATTCGGGGCTTCCCAAATTCTGAAATTTCCAATTCCATAAATCCCCGAATTCGGGGCTCTCCAAATTCTCAAATTTCCAATTCCATAAATCCCCGAATTCGGGGCTTCCCAAATTCTGAAATTTCCAATTCCATAAATCCCCGAATTCGGAGCTCCCCAATTTCCCAAATTTCCAATTCCATAAATCCCCGAATTCGGAGCTCCCCAATTTCCCAAATTTCCAATTCCCTAAATCCCCGAATTCGGGGCTCCCCAAATTCCCAAATTTCCCACTCTCTATATCCCCAAATTCGGGGCTCCCCAAATTCCCAAATTTCCAACTCCCTAACTCCCCAAATTCGGTGCTCTTAATTTCTCAAATTTCCAACTCCCTAAATCCCCGTATTCGGAGCTCCCCAAATTCCCAAATTTCCAACTCCCTAAATCCCCGAATTCGGGGCTCCCCAAATTCCCAAATTTCCAACTCCCTAACTCCCCAAATTCGGTGCTCTTAATTTCTCAAATTTCCAACTCCCTAACTCCCCGAATTCGGGGCTCCCCAAATTCCCAAATTTCCAACTCCCTAACTCCCCGAATTCCTGCGTTGAAAAGTCAAAAAATAATACAAGTTTTCCTTAATTAACATACTGTTAATAATTTGTCTAACGCTACTTGTATAATTTCTGTAACAAAACGTAGTATATAAAACGTAAGATATGAGATTGGGAGAAAAAGGCACCCAAGAGCATCATAAAGCGAACAGAGTTCATGGGAAACAAATCGACAGACGTACGAACACCATGGTGGCACATATTGATCGACGAAGGCTTTATAACGCGTGGCTACCACCCTCGCACCAGTGGGGTGCAACATATAATTTTCATGAGACTGCTACACAACGTGTTTCCTGTCAAACGCATAAAGTTATCTCGCCCTGCAGTTGTTGCTGCCTCTGTTGGTACTCGCCAATTATTCACGGCCATTGCTGTTTGCCATCCCTTACTTTCCAATTTCGATAATGTAACCGAAGGTTATTTGTATTAATTCTTTACTGACGGTTTCGACGGGAAACTTGAGATATTTATTCTACTTTTACCTCGCTTTGAATTTTCACGGTGGCTATTCTCGTCGATAATGCACTTCACGAAATATTCGGATGGTAATTTTCCTTTGGTACTTTTAGTAATTTTACTTTAAATTATTTACACTTTTTCTTTATGATTTTTTAGTAATTTTACTTTAGATCCTTTACACTTTTTCTTTATGATTTCTTTTTAATTCAGGCACTTTTTAGTGTCGAAGTTGAAAATGGTTTTTACATCAGAATTTTCTTCATAAGTTCGACAAATTTTAAATGGGATTTGGAATTTTATTTAATACAGCTCAATTAATTGATAAGATACAATAAATCGGTGTGAAAGTTTCCTGCACTTATCACTCCTCTTGAAAATTGAATAATGTACAGTAAAGTGATTGATATAGGTGGGCGTAATTACTTCGTTATCAGTAATAACATTACAAATGATTCAGAACAATCGTGGGTCAATGACGAACCGTAGGAGGCGTTCCGAATCGATTAGTTATCTAATTGTACATTAAAATTCTTTGAAATACGTCCAGCAGAAATAGCTACGGAATTACGTATCATACTTGGTAAATACAGAGTGGAATTTCACTGTCAAGAATAAATCTATATGCAATCTGCATTGTTATTCTTTATTATCATTCTACACACAATCCTGTTTATTTACCTGAGAGAAGATTTAAGTCATCTCTTAAATCGACACGATTCTTTTTTATTTAATAGTAGTTTGAATTTCGCGGTTAATGCGACTGTATTTACCGACTGTGATCGAACGCTTCCGATCGGGGACGATTCGGATCGAGGCTCGCCGATCGGGACCGATTCGAATCGAGTCTTACCGATTAGGACCGAGTCTCACCGAACCGACACGACTCGATTCGAACGTCCCCGAATAGTTTCAGCTATAATTTTCCCGAGCTAATGCAAATGAATTTAAATTTTCCCAATTGTTAAATAAAATTCTGACCCATGAAAGACCTATTTTTTCACCGAAAATTGATTTAAAAAAAAAAAAGAAAAGGGACGAAGTATTAGTTTCGTAGCGCGGAAGTAAAAGACGATTTTCCCAATAGAATTCGCCCGGCGAGGACAATATATATCGTCGCGATAGAGCAGATAAGATAATGGAGCGCGGTTTCTTTCTTTTCCTCCAATTTTTTTTATATTGTTTCCGAACACGCGTCGTTCTCGAGAGAGTGTGTAACGATCTTTGCGTCGCGACGTGGCGCGTCCCGCCGCTCCACATGTCGAGTTTCCGTTCCCAAGACGGATTTCCGTGTGCAGGCTGGCTTCTCGGTGTCATGTGCTTCCTGGACGTGTTCCAGAGGAAATGCAGCTACAGGTAAAACCGTCTCGCGCTTTTCTTTCGTACCCAGCTTTCTAAACAATGTTATCTTCATCCTTGAACGATCGCCTCTTTCTACGTTACTCTTTTTTCTCTTCCTGTCTTTCGAGATTAATTGCTGATAAACGGAATAGTTTGATACTCGTGCATATTAGGAAAAATACGATCGATTAAAAATACAACTAGGATTATATTTAATTATATTAGACTGCATGATAACAAATGATAAGTTACAATAAAAAATAAGTTTTGTATTTCTATGTTACAGGTAAGCCGACTCGCAGTAATATTTGAACAACGTGTAAAGTGAGTAAAGATCTGATTTCATCGAGTGTAACATTAATACTCGAGCTTGTTAATCGTCTCGCTAAACAACTGATTTATCACAACCTTCAAGTATTCGGTTGAGATATATCTCGATATGTACTCGATACTCAATTCCCGATATAGAATTATGCCGAGGAATGTTTATTTTTTAAATTCAATTACAAACTGCATACTTTCTATTTGTAGAAAGTTTTTAATACTTGAGACACTAACAAATTCAAGTACACGTTTCAACATTACAAGAATTCATTTAAAGAATGCAAAAAAAATTCATGAATGTGCATGGACTGCAATGCGCTGAATGACTATATGGGAATTGTGAAGCGCAATATTTAAATGTATTCAAACTGCAGTCCGTAAAAATTTGGGTGCGTAAAAATTGTATTAAATCAAAGTTTAATGAGTGTGGATTGCAAGGTTTCATGTTTGAGCGTCCTCGAATTGCGGCGCGGCAAATTTAAATGTGGAGAATTAGGATGAGTTACGTTCGGGAGTCCCGAATTGAGGCGCGCCAAATTCAAATTTGTAGAAATACAGTGCGTTGAATTCGAACGCTCCTGAATTGCGGCGCGCCAAATTTGAATCTTCCCCAACTTCCACGCGTCAAATTGAAATATATAGAATTACAGTGTGTGAAGTTTGAACGCTCCCGAATTGTTACGCGCCAAATTTGAATCTCCCCAACTTCAACGCGTTAAAGTGAAATATATGGAATTATAACGCGTTGAATTTGAATGTCCCCGAATTGCGACGCGCCAAATTTGAATCTTCCTCAACCTCCACGCGTCAAATTGAAATATATAGAATTGCAGTGCGTGAAATTCGAACGCTCCCGAATTGCTACGCGCCAAATTTGAATTTTCCCAAATCTCAACGCACCAAATTTGAATTTCCCCAAATCTCAACGCACCAAATTTGAATTTCCCGAAATCTCAACGCGCCAAATTTGAATTTCCCGAAATCTCAACGCGCCAAATTTGAATTTCCCCAAACCTCAACGCGCCAAATTGAAATTCAAAGAATACCAACTTACTAAAAAATTCTCCTCAATATTCCTCCCGAATTTCAGCTCCGATAGAAATAATTTTCCGCACCTGACCATGATGCTGGAACATAAGTAATCGTATCGGTGAATGGTTCAACTAGGTCACTCTTATAGTCGTTTTATTATAGACAAGGTCGCTTTATCAACTTCGTATTTATCTGCCTGTGATCCGTTTCTTTTCTCCCATCTACTCAAGTTTTTTTTCTAAACTCTTTTTCTATTTATCTATTATTTGTATTAGTAATTCTTAAACATCTCTTAACGTAGTTATATTTAATCATCTATAAAGAAAAGTATCGAGATGTGCTCTTATGATTGCCCCATGATTTTATGATCAATTACATCCCAGTTTTTCACGCTTGAAACTGATCACCGTTCACATCACGTCGCAAAGTATAAAAAGGTATAAAACGTGCAATTTTAATCTTTATGTGGAACAGGAAGTGAAAGTGCTTTTACGCTGTTACGTTTCACTAAATCCTCGAGATACTTGAGTACTTATGATTCTACTTGTCTTATGAAATAGTCGATCAAAAACGTACGATCATCGTGATTTAGCAGTAAATTATAAGCAGTTAAATCTTGATGTCAAATTATAAATTATACGCGGAGATCAAAATATTATTATGAGATTGTAGAGTATGGTTAAAAAATTACGGAGAGGAGTAACATTTTACTGGGGGCTGTAAATCTGGATTATGGGAATTTTTTGCGAGTGACCTGGTTAAATATTTAAATAAAATAAATAGGGGTATAAATCGTATAAAGTGAATCAGTCTTTTTTTACTGGAAGTCAAGTTAAGAAGATAAGTCGTAAATCCACGCTTCGTAATTCCACGCGTTGTAATTCCATGCGTCGTAGTTCCACTCACCGTAATTCCATGCGTTGCAATTCTATGTGTTCTTAATTCCACGCGCCGTAATTCCACGCATCGTAGTTCCACGCGCTGTAATTCCACGCAGCGTAATTCCATGCGCCGCAATACCCCACGCGCCGTAGTTACACGCGTAGTAATTCCACACATTATTAATTCTACGCGTTGTAATTCCACGCGCCGTAATTCCACGCGCCGCAATACCACGCGCCTTAATTCCACACGTTATTAATTCCACGCGTCGTAGTTCCACGCGTTAGTATTTCCATGCGCCGCAATACCACGCGCCTTAATTTCGCACGTTATTAATTCCACGCGTCGTAATTCCATGCGCTGCAATTCCACGCACTGTACTTCTACGCACCGTACTTCTACGCGCTGTAATTCCACGCGTCGTAGTTCCACGCGTCGTAAGTCCATGCGTCGTAATTCTACGCGTCATAATTCCACGCATCGTACTTCTATACGCTGCATTCCATATGTCGTAATTCGCCAGTCGACAATAAATCTAGATCACAAGAATTTTTTGCGAATAACCCCGTTAAAATTTAACGGGGTTAATATTTAATATGTAAATAAAATAGTGGTATAAACTCCATAAAATAAATCTGTCTTTTTTACCTGGAAGTAAAATTAAAAACGGGGTTAAAGTAGATAGCGATCCTCCACTAATTTTGATAGAAAATTTAGAAGAGAAGGATCACAACAGAGAAATTTCTGTTTATCGAAATCAATCGATTAGAATGATCGCGTTTCTCCATGTAATAAAAACTTAGCGCAACGAGAAATTTCGTCGCGTTTTTCATCGCTGTCGGCAGAAAGAGCGACCTACAAAGGGTCCAGTAAACAGATGTATTATGCATAACACGAAACGTTACTTCATTGCAATTTTTCTTTTCTTATCGGCGCGTGCGAGCGAATTCCCAGACACGAAAGTCTCAGCGAGATCGCGATTAGTATCTCGTTCGCATTCGCTGATGCAAATTGGATCCTCATGGATGGTCATTGTTGACGTGGAAGAGGGGACCGCTCTATTTTAATATGAAAAGAGAATATGGGAAGAAACCGTGGCTGGAACCGCGGCTAAAATTGTCGAAAGTTGACTGCGGGCCAAGTTTAACGAATACTTGCACAGTTTAGTGTTTCTGCTTGAAATTTCGATATCGAACTATTGTTGCATCTTCCAATATTTTTTACAAGCGAATATTACAATTTTTTTGCTGTTGGGTACAGAAAATTCGAGTCAAGAAGAGTAAATTTATTAGAAAGATAAAATAATAAACTATTGTTACATCTTTCACATTGTTTAGGGTCATTTTTTTATTCTTTGTGGGTAAAGAAAATTCTGAAATGAAGATCGAAGAGTAAAAAAGTGCAACACAAAGATAAAATGATAAATTAAAACAATACAGTGTAATAAAAAAAAATACATGTTAAAATAAGTTGAAAATACAGATTGTTGGTTATTTGCAGTCAGTGAAAGGCTATAAATAGAGTTGTATGTTTGAGAACACCGTTATTATAAATTGGGGGCGTTTCTAATAGGGAGAGACTTTCGTTGGGAAAACACTGGATCGTAGGAGGCCCGGAAATTGCGTCCATTATTGTCATTAGAGTTTTCCATGTTCGTCTAACTTTCACTCGTCGCACGTGACGTTGAAACAGTAGGTTTGCGTGTGATAACGATGCGTTTTCTTTGAACGGAGAAACAAACTCTTTTCGATCAGAAAAACAGATGATTTCTCCGCTACAAAACAACCCGTCTAATCCTGCATTTATTCAGATGTTTTATGCATGGTTTTAGACTATGTACTTCATTCGTATAGTATACATAGAATTATAAAATTAAATCATTATAAATTAATTCCTTGCTAGACTGCTTGGAAACATTGTCTAAAACATATGTATCAAATACGAGAAATTTATTGTTGGAGGCATAGAAGATTAACCGCTCGCTAATTCCCTGCTACAGGGGCTCTATAAGGACTTTACAATAATTGCAAAATTATCGAACAGTCCGTCTCTTCTTAAGAAATAGAATACACCTTATTATTAAAGGCACAGAAGCCTAATCACTCGTTAATTTCCTGCTACAGGGGCTCCACTGAGACTTCACAAGCTTTAGGAAATTATCTAACCGTCGCGTTTACTTGCGAAATAAAATATACATAACTCCATCAAATTACAATCTACATGCGTAACACGAAACGTACCATTATACAATATGAAAATATAATTATACATGATAGAGAACTAAATTGCAGTATAAATGCATACAAATTGCAGCGTTTCAAACCCAAATGCATAACAGTCGCAACAAGTTGAATTCGAATGCAGAGAAATTGCAATGCGTGAAATTTGCGGGCATAAAAATTGCAACACTAAATACGAGTGCATAGGAATTTTGTATAATAGTATATTAAACTTAGATGCATTCCAATTGCAGTAGGTTAAATTTGAGTGAGTGCGATTTATAATACGTCACCATATACGAAATTGCAATGAAGCGTTGAAATAGGATACATGATTATTGTGATGAGTAGCATTTGGTTGCATAGAAGTGCAATGCGTTGGATTCGGGTGCATTGGAGCTGCAACGCGTTGGATTTGGGTGCATAGGAGTTGCATAGCGCCGAAATCGAGTGTATAGAAATTGCAACGCGTCGAATTCGAGTGCATAGGAGTTCCATCGTGTCGAATTCGAGTGCATGGAAATTGCAACGCGTTGAATTCGAGTGCGTGGGAATGCAATGCGTTGAATTCGAGTGCATAGAAATTGCAATGAGTCGAATTCGAGTGCATAGAAATTGCAATGAGTCGAATTCGAGTGCATAGAAATTGCAATGCGTTGAATTCGAGTGCATAGAAATTGCAACCCGTCGAATTCGAGTGCATAGAAATTGCAACGCGTCGAATTCGAGTCCCTAGAAATTGCAACGCGCCTAATTCAAATGCATACAAATTCCAACGCGCCAAATTTGAATGCATCGGAATGCAACACGTATTATCATTCCTCAAAATCGAACATATTGCAACCCATTCAATCCCATCCCAATTTTTAAAGCGTTCTCCATAATATATTCACATGATACAACGGTTAAACATTGTAAAGATAAAATGGAAACAACAGCGAAATTGAACGTTTCAGCCCAGTTCGTGCCCAGATCGAAAGGATAGCATGGAGTTCCGTTTTCTGCCTCGATCCATTAACCTCCACGAATGCAAATGGTCGTCGAGCAAAGGCCAAGCTCTCCTGTTCTTCGAGACATTCTAATTCGAGGCGAAAGTCGACTCGTCGAGGTTTACCACGTGAATTACGCTTTATGAATCTTGCCCATTTATTCTTTCCTCTCTTTCAGAATTCCTACAGTCTTTTCTGATTTGTAGACTTATACCTGACCCAAAATCTTACACTTTCTAATTTGAACTCTTCTGAATTCCTTCGAAAGTCCTCAAAAAATTCTGTAATAATTAAACACTTTTAACTTTAAATTTAGTCAGCTTCATAATTTGCTTTGTGAACGTTCGAAACTTTTATCGTTGAAATTTTCCAGCAAGAAACTTCGATGATCTGCAAGCAAAGTTACCGAACTTCAAAGTACCTCCGTTCAATTTTACGATCAGTAGGCGAAACTTGACGAGAGATCAAATGCGTGTTCCTGGCTCCTTGATCTACTCTTTCTTGCTCCTTTTTACTCTCCTTATGGCTGGCATCCGCGAGCGTCCTCGAACGCAGTTTGCAAACCGTTCCTTGGCATTTCTTCTGCAACGACAGACCGTCTCCGCCTGGTACGAGCTAATCAGAACTCGTTACGTAAAGACACGCGGACACGGCCGACGGCATGCTTGATTTTCCATTCGCCGCAACAAACCTTTTCAGTCGAGTTTCGGTGACCGACTGCTAAATTATTATACCTCTTGAATTTCATTCACAAAATTACTGTCTTTCTATTTATTTATCACGCTGTATAATTATTTTTTTGTTAAACGCATACATGAATTTCAGTATCGTACAAATATAAAGTGTATCGTTAATAAAATTGCGAACTTTCTGCCAGCTGTGATAATACGATTAATAATTGTGAAACGAACAGATAATGAGGGATCAAAATAAGGCGATCGAAATGATCATGAGGTGATCAAAATAGGGTGATCAAAATGATCATAAGGTGATCAAAATGATTATGAGGTGATCATATCTTCTGTTCAAGTCTTCACATATACTCTTGCTTTTATGTCGTTTTGTGGAGTCGCTTCAAACACCCTTGAGATTGCAGCTGCTTGGACTTCTATTCCTACGAAGAGATTACGGAGCGTGGTATTACAACGCGGGGAATTATGGTGCCTGGAAGTAAGACGCGTGGAACTACGACACGTGGAATTAATAACGCGTGGAACTACAATGCGTAGACTTCCAGTGCGTAGGAGTACGGCGTGTACAAGTACGGCGTGTGGTATTGTAGCGCGGGGAATTACAACGCATGGAATTACGACGCGTGGAATCATTGACGTGTGGTACTACTACGCGTGGAATTAATAACGCGTAGAACTACAATGCGTAGAATTAACAACGCGTGGAACTATGATGCGTGGAATTACGATGCGTGGAATTAACAACGAGTAGAACTACAATGCGTGGGACTACGATGCGTGGAATTAACAACGCGTAGAACTACAATGCGTGGAGTTAACAACGCGTGGAGTTGCGGTGCGTGGAATTAACAACGCGTGGAACTACCTTGCGTGGAATTACGACGCGTGGAACTACAATGCGTGAAGTTACGGCGCGTGGAATTAACAACGCGTGGAACTACCTTGTGTGGAATTACGGCGCGTGGAATTACAGCGCATGGAATTAACAACGCGTGGAACTACCTTGTTTGGAATTACGGCGCGTGGAATTACAGCGCATGGAATTAATAACGCGTGGAATTACGACGCGTGGTGTCATAAAAAGTTCCTTCCATAATTAATCACAGACTTATTTTTTCACCAAAAATTCACGAACATTCAAAGTTCCATGCCGATCAAAGTCGCTCGAATAAAGTATCGCGCACTCGAATAAACGCGATATTATTAACCGGTACCCAGTACCAGCGCAATTTCACAGAATTGCGAGGCACGGGTGTAGAAATGATCGATGCTATCCAGGATCTGTTGCGAAACGCTTTTCAACGCACGATTGTCCGACGGAACGGTTGAATCGAGATCGAACGAGATGTCCACACAATGAATTCGGGCGTGAACCTAGTAACAATGAGTGAAAGTTGCACCCGGCGAAAGCAAATGGGAAACAAGTGGTGTCGTCGCTGTCTACACATCTAAATGCCAACATTTCGTGTGTACAATACTTATCTTCGATCGTGCCTTCCTATCACCCTCCACTTCCGTTTGCTTCGTGACAAACGCTATCTCCCGATCCACCGTTCACGCTTCCCCTTTCGGAGTCAATTCGTTTAGAATTCTTTCGACAAGCATAGAGCACAAAATGTACTCTGACACAATGGTTCTCAACCTTCTCACTGCGTACGAATTAAAGTATCATCGAGTTAAGTGCTCTTTCGACTATTGTAACTCGACTTCGATGCACTGAATTTACCTGTAACGTTTCAGTGCAAATCCAGACTGAAAATTGTAGTTCATTGAATTTGGTTGTGAAATTGCAATTTTAGGTTTGAGGTTGGATTGCATTGTACTGAGTCAAGATTGTGGAATTGGAACTCAGTCAAGTGTGTAGACATTGCAGTCTTAGAATTCGTATTGATACTTGTTAGATTTGATCGTTTGAATTCAAGTATAACGTGCTAATTCAAGTATAAATTCAAGTACAGAGTACTCAAGGTTCCTCCATTTCTAGTACAAGGTACTCATGCTTCCTCCATTTTGAGTACACAGTATACTTGCTTTTCCTGTTTCTAGTATAAAGTACTTAAGGTTGCCTCCTTTTGAGTACATACTATTCATGGTTCCTCTACTTTGAGTACACAGTATTAGTGCTTTCTCTAGTACCAGTACAGAGTACTCAAGGTTCCTCCACATCTAGTGCAAGATACTCATGCTTCTCCCATTTTGTGCACACAGTATACTTGCTTCTTCTATTTCTAGTATAAAGTACTCAAGGTTCCCTCATTTTGAGTACATAATATTCATGGTTCCTCTACTTTGAGTGCACAGTATTAGTGCTTTCTCTAGTACCAGTACAGAGTACTCAAGGTTCCTCCACATCTAGTGCAAGATACTCATGCTTCTCCCATTTTGAGTACACAGTATACTTGCTTTTCCTATTTCTAGTATAAAGTACTCAAGGTTCCCTCATTTTAAATACATAGTATTCATGGTTCCTCTACTTTGAGTACACAGTATTAGTGCTTTCTCTAGTACCAATACAGAGTACTCAAGGTTCCTCCACATCTAGTACAAGGTATCATGCTTCTCCCATTTTGTGCACACAGTATACTTGACTCTCCTATTTCTAGTATAAAGTACTCAAGGTTCCCTCCTTTTAAATACATAGTATTCATGGTTCCTCTACTTTGAGTACACAATAAACTTGCTCTTCCTATTCCTAGTACAAAGTACTCATGTTTCCCTCATCTTAACTACACATTCCTCCATTTCGACTGCAAAGTTCCATTTCAGTAACCAAAATTCCTCTTCAAATTCATCTTCGCCACAGTTCCGTTACTCGAATTCGGTCACAAGAAGAATCGGAGCAAATCCCCTCTAGACCCCATAAAATCAACCTTCTATCTTGAATTCCCCAGTACGATTCCATTAGCGGCTCATCTATCCGCGAAAACGGCATGATCGAAAGCAGAAGGCCGTATAATACTCGACTAGAGTCGGTAGAGCGGCGCGAGTCCACAAGTCCCACGTCACGTCGTGTCCATCGAGAAGAGGAGGTGGGGTTAGCCGTTCGTCGGTTTCGCAGCGAGTAATCCGAGCGAACGAGCGAGTCAGCCAGTCAACCTGAAACCGCGAACAACCGCGACACCGTGTGTTTCGTCCGTGCGCTGCCGATGGCGCCGGGCCTTTCTGTCACCTCGCAAACAAACACCAGCTTCGATTTCGACCGCGGACATCGAAGCGGATTTTACGCGGACTAGCGACCGACTTGCGGTATCACACCTGTCAGTGTCGCGGCTCGAGAAAGCAGGGAGTTGCGTTAGAGCGTAGGTGAGAATCGAAATCGGATCAACGAGTGGGTTCCTTCAAGGGAATTGCGGGGTACTTCGTTAACTTCCAAGCTTAGTTGGAAAGAGTCTGTCCGCACGCCTGTTCAAAGTAGTGGTACTTCCATAGGTACTTTTGTAGAAATCAGTGTTTTGAATCACAGTGTTGAGTTTATGTGGAGCTGCAAGGTTGCTGTGCAGAGTGCTGGAGTTTGCTTTGGGGTCCTCAGAATTTCGAGGGATTCAAGCGAGTGTCGAGCCTCACATGGATGTCCCACATCGAATTTGAGTGCGTATCGATTTCGAGTGGAAATTGGAACACGTCGGAATTACCGTACTTTCAGTCCGTACGATATGGAACTGCACATGAACTAGCAACACAAAGAAGTTGCAGCACAATATATTTGCAGCTTAAGAAAATTGTGGCACTCAACTTAAAGAACAACTGTCATTTGAACGTCCTCCAAATAAAGTTTGAGAACTTTCCAAAAGCAATCAGATCCAGATCGTCCCAAATTCTAAATAGCCTATCACTTCGATAAGAAGGCTACGGGTTCGATTTCCCGGGACTGCAGGAACCGTGGAAGCATAATCGCATCGTGACCGAAATCTCGCCTAAAATCCTCCAGAAACCGCTGAGTGGTGTTCTGGCTGGAAAGCGAGGCGTTGAAACCGCGACAGAGGGGATACGTTGGTCGAACGGTGAAATCGAAGATGCAGCGAGAGCTCGATACGAAGTTCAAAGGATATAGCCGTGTCTATTAAGCGTTTTGCTCTCGCGTTACGCCCGTGGAAAGTCAAACAGGAGAGGTGGAGAGAAGGGAACGTTGTTCACCGCGACTTTCACGTCGAGCCGTTTCTTGTCGATCGCGTTGCGAAAATCCAGCCTTACTCTGCCCGCGTTGACGAAAAGTTCCGTCTGTCGAACCCTAAACAATGGACACGCAGCTTGCAATCGTTAGATCAGAAAGTTTGGTGTAATTAAATCGTTCTCAGGGATCGGTGATTTTTTCAGTGAGAAGTGAGCAGAATTTTTTCAGTGAAATCGTCGCGTTTTTCGAGTCTGCTCTCGATTTTGAGAAAGCGATCGATGGACGAAGATTGTGCAACGAGATCGTTAGCTGAAAGTAATGGAACGAGCGCAAAACACGAGTGATACAAGAACGAGACAATGATCGGTGTAATTGCATGCTTATTATAGCAAGCAAAAACAAGATCGTTATGGTTTGGTAATAAAGCGAGCAAATGCCTGCAATTTAACGGCCTCGCTGGTTCGAGTGTTAACGAATTATCGAAAGGAAACGTTTGAAAGCGAGTCGAACGTTTGAAGACATCGATTATCGATGGGAATATAATTCCAAGATATTTCCTCGAGGTCTTTAGGTTCTGACAGCGAATTATTCATTGAAGTATATTCATTATACTACAACGAAATTGTGGACTGCAATTGTATATTTATAAGCTTTGGAACATCAAGTTTGGATAGAATACTTTGTATAATTATACTTTATACAATTTCAACGTGTTGAAGTTCAAAGGAACTGTGAAACATTAAATTCAAATGCACTGTAATGCATTTATAGAAATTGTCGAATTAAAATACTGAGTTTGCAAGAAACGAATTTACAAACTAAGTTTGAGTTCCCAAGAACTAGAATTTCAAATTAAATCGATAAGAAGACTACAACGTGTCAAATTTTATCGTCAGAACGCGTTAATTTGAATGTCGAAAGCGACCGAGTCCCAGCGCGCCAAATTTGAATTCCAAGAGCGCCCGCTCCCAGCGCGCCAAATTCGAATGCATAGAAATTGCAGTGCTTCAGTTCCAGCACTCTAAATTCGAGAATAAATAGTTTCTGACTGAATAGAACTCCATCGAAACTCGAAGAAACAACGCGAAATTTGAATTTCGAGAGCGCGGACTCCCAGCGCGCCAAATTTGAATTTCAACAACACCCAGCGCGTGAAATTCGAACGCACAGAAACCGCAGCTCCCAGCAGCAATTCTCATTGAATTAAACTCTCTGAAACTCGAAGAAACAGCACATCAAATTTGAATTTCAAGAGCGTCGGCTTCCAGCGCGCCAAATTTGAATTTCAACACCGAGCGCGCGAAATTCGAATGCACAGAAACCGCAGCTCCCAGCAGCAGTCTCATCGAATTAAACTTTCCGAAACTCGAAGAAGTCTTGCAGAATTGAAAAATTAGGCAAGTTGGACTTTTATTGGCCCTGGCAGCCATAAAGTTATGATAATGGCGCGCAATATGGTCATGGCTCGTGCGTCATAAGGCTTCGGCTGTCGGAACGGTGACATCAATTTAGAAAACTGTCGACCGCGGGTAAATCTAATTATTTAACGAGCGAGTGGGCGTAATGCGTCTCCGAGTGGCGACGCGAAATCGTGCGGAAGACCGACGTGTACCCTTCGTTTCCCTGAAAACGGATTCCCAGTTGTTTCGCTGGCGAACAAACGGGATTTTAGTGCGGACGGTGTGTCGTGCTGGTGTTCCGTGTTGTGTTTAACTTCAAGAAATAGCAAGGATTTTTGGAAGGTACAAGGAAACGAAATGTCCTGCATTTTTTTATCGATATTTCCTTTACTTCAATGATATATTCATTTTTTTTAATTCGATAATAGATTCATTTTTTTAGTTCGGGAGAAAGTTTTAAGTTAAAATTTAAATTTCAAAATTTGCATCGGGTAAATTTATATAAATCGAGAAAGCTGCAACCGGAGAAAGTTTTACATAATTTTGTAGAAAAATTCGAGTTTAAATTCTTCAGCTCTTTTAAGTACGTAAAATACATCGGTCTTTAGGTTTCAAATTTAATCAAAGAGGAGTACAAATGTCTATAAACTTGCGATTATAGGAACTAATTGGGGAGATACAATCGAGGAGAAATTCTAGATTTTAATCGACATTGAATGGAAATTTTATTCAGCGATATTGGGATTAATGTTTGGCTATATTTACCTTTTGAGATACTCATCATATCAGTACTTATTCCGAAGTTAATTGGCATGATCGATAGGATCACACTTTCAGAATGTCAGTTTCATCATTTGTTGACTTTTGGTCTCAAAATGTACCACAGTTACGTGCTGAACC
Organism: Megachile rotundata; assembly: GCF_050947335.1. Lineage (NCBI taxonomy): Eukaryota > Metazoa > Arthropoda > Insecta > Hymenoptera > Megachilidae > Megachile > Megachile rotundata. The sequence continues at coordinate 11,987,604 of NC_134997.1, forward strand.
ATCGCTTTTTTCGTTGTTACGCAAATCTTTAACATTTCGCGTTGTCATCGCAGGCACGTAATTAAACTTTAATTGCAACACGAAACACAGACTATTTTCGTAATCATTCTCTGACATCCTAAAAATTCCCATGTCGTCTCTTTCTACATCGATTTGCAGGTTCGTGTCAGTCAATTCTATTCTAAAGTAATCACGATAAAAGTTCCGTTAGAAATCATTGCTCTAATAATCCTGTCACGTTCGAAATTTCGACAACCATTTTTGGTTCAATTTTAATACAAAGAAGTACTGTAAAAAGTAGTACAATTCTTCCACAATAATCGCGAACATTACGGTTTAACTTGGATCTTCAAGTTATAATCTATTCGGTGCTCATTAACCTTCTTTCTTATACCACTAATACGGTACCCGCGTTAAATTACTTCGAAATGAATTGCAAAAGAGTTGTCTTAAGTTTCTACACTGTATACTCTTCGTAAAATTTGCGGTGCTACTTCAAAGTTAAATTCGGTCTGAAAAGTGTTCTAATGGTGTATTTGGAGTGAAGTTGAACCTTGTTGCATAGCAATTGCAATGCGTCAAATTTGGTTTATAGTAACTGTAAGGAATTTTGTGCATAGTCGAATTTTGGTATATAGTCGAATTTTGGTGCATAGATATCAAATTTTAATCCATAAATATATAGAAATTAATTTCTATATATAGAAATTAATATAGAATTTAATATAGAATTTTAATATAGAATTTAAATATATAGAAATTGCAATGATCCACATTTGGTTGCATAGAAATTGCAGTGAGTTGAATTTGGTTGCATAGAAATTGCAGTGAGTTGAATTTGGTTGCATAGAAATTGCAGTGAGTTGAATTTGGTTGCATAGAAATTGCAGTGAGTTGAATTTGGTTGCATAGAAATTGCAACGCGTCAAATTCGGTTGCATAAAAATTTCAATGCGTCAAATTTATTTACATTGAAATTGTTGTGATCCGAATTCGATTGCATAGAAATTGCAACGCATTGAAAGCGAGTGCATAGGAGGGCAACGCGCGGAATTCGGGTGCATAGGAGTTCCATCGCGTCGAGTTCGAGTGCATAGAAATTGCAACGCGTCGAATTCGAGTGCATAGGAGTTCCATCGCGTCGAATTCGAGTGCACAGGAATTGCAACGCGTCGATTTCCAGTGCATAGAAATTGCAATGCGTTGAATTTGGGTGCATGGGAATTGCAACGCGTCGAATTCGAGTGCATAGAAATTGCAACGCGTCGAATTCGAGTGCATAGGAGTTCCATCGCGTCGAATTCGAGTGCACAGGAATTGCAACGCGTCGATTTCCAGTGCATAGAAATTGCAATGCATTGAATTTGGGTGCATAGGAGTTCCATCGCGTCGAATTCGAGTGCATAGAAGTTGCAACGCGTCGAATACGAGTGCATAGAAATTGCAACGCGCTGAATTCGAGTGCATAGGAATTGCATAGCATTAAACTTTATTGCATAGAAATTGCAACGCGTGAAATTTGATTGCATAGAAATTGCAGTGGGTTGAATTTGGTTGCATAGAAATTGCATCGCGTCAAACTTGTTCCTATAAAAATTGCAACACGTCAAATTTATTTATACAGAAATTGCAATGATCCAAATTTGCTTGCATAAAAATTGCAACGCGTCAAATTTTTACATAGAAGTCAAATTTTAATCCATTGAAGTTTCAGTGTCCCAAATTCACCTGCACAGCAATTACATCGTAATCAAACATGGTTGCATAGTAATTCCAATCCCGAATTTCAGTGCATAGAAATTGCAACGCCTCGAATTTCGGTATTATACACAGCAACTGTAACGCATTAAATTTACACAGTACAACATATCGTGATTGCACAGTAATTTCTATTCACATCAAATTTCAATCGATGAAAATTTCAATCAAATGAAATCTTATAGAACTTAAGGCAAATTAATTCTTGCATCAATTATAATTTAAACCTTTTCAACTAAACGCTACCCTAAACGTTATATCAAGAGCAATCCTGTAACCCATCTAATAGCGTTCCATCTAAGAAAAGAGAAAAGCAGAATATTTTGATGTACCTAGTGAAACCACGTATCAAGTAAATGCAGTACCGTGGTGTATCACACAAACGGTACTGTAACGAGATGCGTGCGTGTTAACGGTACCAGCAATGCTATCGGTACTACCACTACCACGTTTGTTCCCCACGTGTTCGATGCGTGAGTAGAACCGTCTGTTAACATAGTTATCGTGTTCGGTTATCGATAACGCGACGTCCTCGAGAGTCCGTGTTGGCCAGACGATCGGTTAACGAAGATATCGGAGGAACCGTGTTCGATATTTTTTACTCGACAACACTTTTCCAGGCGACCTGAACGTGTCGTATCGAGGGCAACCATTTCGGCAATTTCGCGCGTTGACGATCTCAGATGAGACTCCTCGGCAATTTTGGGAGATTACGTTCGCTTCGCTGTTTTTAGATCGATTTTCCGGAATTTCGACGGATACGCTATTTTAACTCGGTTTTAGAGAAGTGGAGTTCTGGGAAATTGTAGTTAAATTTTATTTTCAATTCGGGAAGGTTTGAATGACAATTTGATTTTTTATTAGATCTTTGAGTTCGTATTTTAATATTTTAATTCGTCGTGTTTTAATATTATTTTTAGTTCCAAGGAAATGTGATTCGTTACATTTTAAAGCACTAACACTGAGTTTCGATACATTGGAATTGCAATGTGTACTATTTGAATGTACAAGATTGCGCGCCAAATTTGAATGCATACAGTGCACCAAATTTAAATGCATCAAAATTGTAACTCTCTGAATTTGACTGCAAGCTATTGAATTTCAATAGAACCAGTCGTATATATTTAATAAATAGAAAGCTACTGAATTTCAATAGACTAATCATATATATTTAATAAATAGAAACACATCGTGTACATTTAACAAGAATTAAACTGAACAATAATCCTCTCACGCTTAAAATAAACTCACAAAATCCTCGACTACCAAACTGTTAATCCCTAAACGATTAACTCGGTAGACATCTATCAAATTGTACAGTAAATCCTCTTGTACTCTCATTTTAAACCTTCTGTAAACGATAACGAAAGCAGCCTCTCACTTTCCGAACAGCAGTCTAATAACATCTTGTCATCCTCCAATGCGAGTGACACGACTATCAATTTCAAACCGGGTCGATATAACCAGGTATAATCGATACCTACAGGTATAATTATTGAAAAGATGTCTAGAACAGAGACCTTTTTACAGCGCGTAGAATTAATAACGCGTAGGACTACGATGCGTGGAATTACGGTGCGTGGAGTTACAGTGCGTAGAAGTACGGCGCGTGGTATTGCAGCGCGGGAAATTATAACGCATGGAATTACAACGCGTGGAATTAATAACGCGTGAAAGTAGGACGAGTGGAATTACGACGCGTAGAATTGCGACGCGTGGAATCATTAACGCGTGGTACTACTACGCGTGGAATTACGACGCGTGAAATTAGGATGCGTGGAGTTAATAACGCGTAGAACGACAATGCGTGGAATTAACAACGCGTAGAACTATGATGCGTGGAATTAACAACGCGTGGAACTACGATGCGGGGAATTATTACGCGTGGAATTACGACGCGTGAAATTAGGATGCGTGGAGTTAATAACGCGTAGAACGACAATGCGTGGAATTAACAACGCGTAGAACTATGATGCGTGGAATTAACAACGCGTGGAACTACGATGCGGGGAATTATTACGCGTGGAATTACGACGCGTGAAATTAGGATGCGTGGAGTTAATAACGCGTAGAACGACAATGCGTGGAATTAACAACGCGTAGAACTATGATGCGTGGAATTAACAACGCGTGGAACTACGATGCGGGCAATTATTACGCGTGGAATTACGACGCGTGAAATTAGAATGCGTGGAGTTAATAACGCGTAGAACGACAATGCGTGGAATTAACAACGCGTAGAACTATGATGCGTGGAATTAACAACGCGTGGAACTACGATGCGGGGAATTATTACGCGTGGAATTACGACGCGTGGAATTAATAACGCATGGAAAAACGACGCGTGGAATTACGACGCATGGAATTACAAAACGTGGGATTAATAACGCGTAGGCCTTCGTAAAAATATCTCTGGAAAACAAAATTTCTTTCCGAAAAAGCTATTTCTAAAAATTTGTTTATATTTAAAGAAGCATACGAACAAAGCGGTACAGCAGTTGCGCATACGATGCTCGCATCGATGACGCGATCTCCACCTCCATTTTCCTTGAGAACAACCTCGGACACAATACACGACCGAACAATCGGGCTCGTACTTTCGTTTTAAACGTTATTGCGCACGAACGTTTACTACCAAAACTAAGACTCTACCTAAACCAATTACATCGCGTGTGAACCTCGGTGAAATTCACCTAAATCCGAAAGTTTTACTTGGACAACGCGGTAACACACAGTTTCGAATGGTCTATCGTTTTAGAATCTTGTTGCAGAAGCGTTTAAACTAATGAGCCGATGACTCATGCACACTTTCGCAACGCGATGGAAAACTGATGGGAAAGACAGGTTCAGACGCAGACGTTAAAATGCCTAAGCATCCTGCAATTAACGCGAGACGGTTGCGAGAAAATTTTTCTCTTGACGTATTGTTTTTTGTACTAGGTGATCGAATGAGTAATCAAAATTAGGTGATCAAAATGATCATGAGGGAATTAAAGTAAGGTGATCAAAAGTTCTGTTTAAATATTCACATCTACTCTTGCTGGAATTTGGATGTACACAGCATGTCGGAAAAATGACGGAACTTTTTAAATAAAATTTCACGACGCGTGGAATTATGGTGCGTGGAATTACAGCGCGTGGATGTAGGGCGCGTGGAATTACATGAAAGTACGGTGCGTGGTATTACAGCGCGGAGAATTACGGCGCACAGAATTATCACGCGTGGAATTACGACGCGTGGAACTACGGCGCATGGAACTACTGCGCGTGGAATTACGGTGCGTGGAATTATTACGCGTAGAATTAATAACGTGTGGAACTATGACACGTGGAATTACGACGCATGGAACTACGGCGCGTGGAACTCCGGTGCGTGGAGTTACAACGCGTGGAATTGCGGTGCGTGGAATTATTACGCGTGGAATTAATAACGTGTGGAACTACGACACGCGGAATTACGACGCATGGAACTACGGCGCGTGGAACTCCGGTGCGTGGAGTTACAACGCGTGGAATTGCGGTGCGTGGAATTATTACGCGTGGAATTAATAACGCATAGGATTAATAACGTGTGGAACTACGGCGCATGGAATTACGACGCGTGGAACTACGACGCGTTACATATAATTTTTCATAGACGACGCTAAATTTCCTTAAATTTAAAAAGTTCTGTACTTTTCCGACATACTGCATATGCAAAATTATCGACTTTGAAATAGCTATTAATGCAAATATCCATCACTATTGTTTCAGGATCATTAGTCATCAAAGTCGCTGCTCTTTTTCAATATTGAAACGCCTTTTCCTAAATACAGTATTCATCATTGTAATGCGATGGGTGACGATAGTAACCGCGTTAAAAGAGGTGCCGTCTCCTTTTTCTGCGGCTCGCTTTCCATGTATCTGGCACGTCGAACGGGAACGTATGTAGAAATTCTGAGTACCGCAGAAACATTCTTTTTCTGATACCAACGTTTCATTGCTCGAAAATGAAATCGATCGCTCGATGAGCAGACGTTACCTGCAAAACTTTCAGTTTTCTCACAGTCACAGTTCATCAAGTTTAACTATCACTTTTGTTATTTCCATTTAGAAATACTTAAATGACCATAATATTCTTTTGGAGCTATGTTGATTCACAAATCAATCAGACTCACAATAAGTACAACTATAAATTTACTTCAAAGTAAATCAAAGACTATCATCTTTGTGACATGACATTATAAATTTACTTCAAAGTAAATCAAAGACTCTATCAGCTTTGTGACACGACATTATTTGAAAATCGAGTCAAATGAAAAGAACGATGCAGCAATAAACTTGATTTACACCTCAAATGATCCGTAATCTACCTGATTATACCTCAGTTATTCGACTCGTAGTTTAGGTATATTAATTTTGAACAGTTTATACAGTTCGAAGTAATTCTAGAAATCGTGGGCGGTAACGATCGACCAAGTCGAAACGAGCAAAGAGAAAAAAGAAGAAAAGCCACGGAGCTAGGCTTTCTTGGTTCGCGTGTTGTTTTCTTGTTAGCCTACATCGAGGCGGCTTCGACTTCTTATTAGAGTGTGACGTATTCGAGTCCAAGTGAAGTTGAACGATCATTCATCGCCTCGAACGAGGCAGACGAACATCGAGAAGCGGCCCATTTTCATGGATTTCTTTTAATGTGAACTGCTCTGCTGCGAATTGAGGTTCTACACGAAACCTTTGCGCTGCAAATTCATTCTGAATAATATAATTATACTTGATTGATTTTTTGATGATTAATTACAATTTGACTGTTGTTGTTCATATTTGAAATGATGTTATTAACTCCACGTGTGATAATTCCACGCGTCGTAATTCCACGTGTCGTAATTCCACGCATTGTTAATTCTACGCATCGTAGTTCAATGCGTTATTAATTCTACGCGTCGTAGTTCAATGCGTTATTAATTTTACGCGTCGTAGTTCAATGCGTTATCAATTCCACGCATCGTAATTCCACGCGTCGTAATTCCACGCGTCGTAATTCCACGCATTGTTAATTCTACGCGTCGTAGTTCAATGCGTTATTAATTCTACGCGTCGTAGTTCAATGCGTTATTAATTCTACGCGTCGTAGTTCAATGCGTTATCAATTCCACGCATCGTAATTCCACGCGTCGTAATTCCATGCGTCGTAATTCCACGCGTCGTAATTCCACGCGTTATTATTTCTACGCGTCGTATTTCAATGCGTTATTAATTCTACGCGTCGTAGTTCAATGCGTTATTAATTTTACGCGTCGTAGTTCAATGCGTTATCAATTCCACGCATCGTAAATCCACGCGTCGTAATTCCACGCGTAGTAGTTCCACGCGTAATAATTCCACGCGCCGTACTTCCACGCACCGTAATTCCACGCGCCGTACTTCTACCCGCTGTAATTCCACGCGACATGGAACTTTATTTAAAAAGTTCCGTAATTTTCCGACATGCTGTGTATATTTGTAAGAAGGTACCAAACTTGTTCCTAAAAAACCTCGTTCCCAAGAAACCTTCCTAAAATGTTTCACATGTTTCCATGTTTCACATATAAAGCATCGAAACAAAGTGTTAAAAATATTCAAAAACACCGCACACAAATGCACTCAAGTTCAAGAGTAAGATATGATATCACCGTCACTCATAGAACGTTCAAAGTAGAATTTAATAGCCGTTTTAAAAGCACAAACGTCTGAGTCACTGTAAAACAATACACAGCTGGCTGAACAAACTACAGGGACACGGTGTGCACGTCATTTCCAGTTCTAGCGTAAAAGCAATCATGTACACGGAACATTATTCAAAAATAACTTGATTAGTTGACGTCTACCGTTCGTTACGGAACCTTGATTAATTGAAATTCGATAAATTTAAAGAGTATAGGGCATTGGTCGAGACTTTGTAGCCTATGAAAACTTCGTCGTTCTATAGGTAGATGAGGACTGACAAGTTTCTGAGGACTTTTAGAGGAATTTTGAGGTGGAATGAGATGGATGCATTTGGCGGAATAATTTTCGATTATTGAATTATGTTTGTGTATGTTCGTAATTGGATAATCGATATAGTGAGCTAATTCGTGGAGGTTCCAGTGGATTATTGTATGAAATATGTGGAGAGTGAATGTGGTGGACATTGGTAGGGGTTTTAGTTAGGATAGGTGGATTAAGTGGATGTTGCAGAGTTAGGGATTTGGAAGTTCACTGATTTGGAAATTTGCGGATTTGGGGATTTGGTGATTTGGGAATTTTGGAATTGCGGAATTTGGGAATTGGGGGGTTTGGAAATTGGGGGATTTAGAAATTGGGAGCTCCGAATTCGGGGATTTATGGAGTTGGAAATTTGGGAATTTGGGGAGTTCCGAATTTGGGGATTTATAGAATTGGAAATTTGGGAATTTGGGAGCGCCGAATTCGGGGATTTATGGAATTGGAAATTTCAGAATTTGGGGAGCCCCGAATTCGGGAATTTATGGAGTTGGAAATTTGGGAATTTGGGGAACCCCGAATTCGGGGATTTATGGAATTAGAAATTTGGGAATTTGGGGAGCCCCGAATTCGGGAATTTATGGAGTTGGAAATTTGGGAATTTGGGCGCCCCGAATTCGGGGATTTATGGAGTTGGAAATTTGGGAATTTGGGGAGCCCCGATTTCGGTCATTTAGGGAGTTAGAAATTTTGGAATTTGGGAGTCCCGAATTCGGGGATTTATGGAATTTGGAAGTTTGGAAATTTGAGAGCCCCTCAAATCAAGCCCCGAATTTGAATTCGGAGATTTATGGAGTTGGAAATTTGAGAATTTAAAGATCCTAAATTTAAGAATCTATAAACTTAAAATCTTGCCTACTAAAAATCCCCAACTTGTAATACGAGTTACCCATCCTACATTCCTATGGGTTGGGTCGATCCATATTTTGGGGGTGCCCCACCCCGATTTCTATCCAGTTACGCCAATGATCGCAATTACAATGACGAGGTTAATCGAGATGACCGTCTAAATATCACGGTGGGAACGTTCTGATGGCTTCTCTGATTGATTGTCTATAATTGGTATCATTACACTAAAGAGAAAGCATTATTAAATACTACGAACACTAAGTATCCTATAAAACGTAGTACATATTAAAAATATCCGAACGCGTTTGTTTGATGTCTCCTGACTTTTTTTAGACTCGTAGGCTGCCAGAATGACGTAGCAAGTTCTTTGTTAAATTTACATGACTGTTCAGAAGACTGAGGTGAAGCGTTTAAAACATCAGCTAAGTTTTGTTCACATTTTGCATGAAATTTGCAAGGTCTACTTCCTTTCCTTAACCTCTAGCTATCATCCCGTCGCAATTAGGATGTCTAGGTCGTAGCGAAACAAGAGGCTTTCTCCCAATGGCAGACTTTTACTTTTGCCATCGGCATATTGAACATCGGCTATCTGCAACGATCGTGCATCGCAGTATGTAATTCTGATGTACTCGAATTCGTGACTGCGCATTGAACTTAGCGTGACGCGTTTCTATGAACGATCAGAAACGCTGTTATTTCGGTGTCGACGGGTGAAATTTATCGAAGCCCTTTCGCGAAACTCCCTTATCACGGTGCATTAGCATACGTGAAAGTTTTCTAGCGACACCGGTTACTGGAACACGCTTATTTTTCTAGCCACAGTTCAGTTGCGATCGCGCTCGCCTGCGTACGTTCTCTGTCGAATTTTGTGCGCGAACCTTCGAAATTCTATCGATTATCACGAGTGAATTCGTAATTAAATCGTATGTAGATTAACTGTGATTCGAATTAGGTTACAGTACGGTTTCGACGCTTTTACAGTGAAATTTTGATGTAATTGCATTCACGTAGTTAGTTACATCACTCAGAATTTGATAGTAGTCGAATTATAACGTGATGATCAGGTTATTGGGGAATTATAATACCCTAATTTAATGGAAGTGCAATTTTAATACGCAAAAGTTGGGTATATATGCATTGCAATAGTCGAAAAAATTCGTATTCAAATTCCGGCGCGTCAAAGTCGGATGCGCAGAACCACTGCGCAGCGAGGTGCGGTGCGCAGACAGTGCGCGGAATTTAAATTCATAAAAGTTACAACTCTTTCAACATCTAGATTGGAACACATCGAATACATAATTATAATGAATTCTAATACAGATACGTAAGCTTCATATTCTATACTTGTAAACTTCAAATTACTGCGCGCGAAATTCAAATGCACCAAAACTTCTATATTGTGTTGAAGACTTGTAGAATTATGAAACTTTGAATTCGGTCGATATAATTTCTAGTCCATACTGTATAACTAATCTAGTCATATAATTAACTAAAATAATAATAATGCCAGTTATTATTTTAGTGAAAAGAGTTCTGGTATTTCCAAAGTAGAATTTTTAAAACGTTTCCGTGTAGGTGCAAATTGACCTCTATTCAGAAACGGTAGAACGCCGGTAGGAAGGCCGATACACGCGTTGAAATCTCCAAGCCGGTGGGAGGTGTACTGCTCCACCTTTCATTTGACTTTGACAGTTCCATTATGGTATCGAAGCTAACGGCAAACAGTACCGTACTTGACGCTAGTGAATCAACGTGTGCGCCGATATGTCGAGGTATATTCCTCGCTGTTTCCTTACCATGGATATCATCTCTATAAACGTCATTGAACTGTCAACGTTCGACAACTTTATGTTTCCTCGCGGATTTCTCTTTGATTCTCGTCGCTTGCTTTTAAGATACGGTGCAGTGTGCAGTGACAATTCTCAGCTTTAATACGTTTCGCTTAAAATCTTAAGGAACCAATGTGAAGTGTAAAAATTCTGGATTTGCAGTGTCTAGCGTAAAGAATTCTAACAAATTTTTCCACAGCCACTTTTTCATCCCTGAATTTTTAGTAATTAAATTAAATTCGCAAGAACCGGTTAGGATTTATGGGCAAAGGAATCCCCGAGAGCATTTGGACAATGCTTTTAGCGTAACATCGGTTGCACGCGAATCTGCAATCAGCCTAATGGCGAATGATTAATCGGACGAATTCCGACAAAAGGACGGGTTGAAGAACTCTGTCCTATGTCGCTCGGTTCGACCGGAAGGGAGATATTCAACGATCCTTAACAACTCGTTAAAGGTTTCGTCTAAATCGCGGTTTTCGAGATGCAACCTAATTCTTTTTCACCGACGAAATCGCGCAACCGTTTACTCGGTTGCCTTCGACGGTCAGCGCTCTTTAATGAGGACGCTTAATTATTTCGTAACGATTTCTGGTTCATGCCGCTCTCTTATGATATTTTTACTGGAACTCTTAATATTCCGAACGGGAATATGGAGATTTGGAGAATGGGGATTTGGAGATGTGATGATTTAGGTCATTTAAGAATATGGTGATGCAGGAGTATAGGGGTTGATGAGGACGGGTCCTTTTGTGATTCAGACATTATAGATAATAGTATTTAACTGTTCTAAGTTGTAGAAATTGTAATATAGTTATTTTGTCATCTGGAGATTCTGGAAGAGAAATTTTAGGACATCAAAATTTTAAGATGTGAAGACTTGTGAGATGTTATAAGACTTTATGATATTTAAGATATTTTAGGCTCTAAAGACTTTATGATATTTAAAAAGATATTGAGATAATATTTAAGGTATTTTAGATTTCAAAGACTTTATAATATTTAATAAAATATTAAGATGATATCTGAGGTATTTTAGGCTCCAAAGACTTTCTAATATTTAAAAAAATATTAAGATATCTGAGATATTTTAAGCTTCAAAGAATGTATGATATTTGAGAAGATATTGAGATAATATTTAAGATATTTTAGACTTCAAAGACTTATAATATTTAATAAAATATGAAGATGATATTTAAGATACTTTAGGCTCCAAAGACTTTATGATATTTAATAAAATATTAAAATAATATTTAAGATTTTTAAGCTTCAAAGAATTTATGATATTTAAGAAGATGTTAAGATGATATTTAAAATATAGTCTCCAAAGAATTTATAACATTTAAGAATTCGTTGATTCTAGTAACATATTTTTTCCTCATTAGATAGTCCTGAAAATATACATATTTTTTTCCTTATTTGTATAACATAATGAGACCTCTATCATTACAAAAATAATATATCTTCTAAATGAACATATATCGAACTTCCCCCCGATAATTGATATCCGATAATGACTTTTTAAAACACTTCGCCTTCTTAACTTTCCCGCAAGGTTCGTTATCTTCGTTAACGGATGCGCAAGTTTCTTCCAGCGGAAGACACTTCGCTAAACGAGAAGTGAATTTAGATAACACTTAAATGAAAGATAAGGGGAAATTGCAAGAATTAATTTAAACCAATACGTTTCTGAGTTTCTCCACAATTTCCCGTTTATGGAAAATAGAATTTTATCGCGTGTTTTTTAGTACTATCGAAAGAGTGAGAATCGTTCGCATGTAATTAGTCGATCGTGTAACTAGAACGTGTCAGTGGATACCGTTTGTTCTTGTTCGGTATATCGAGGCCTCACGTACGAAAAAAGGTGTTGAATAACGATGAGTGACGATACTAAAAATTTCTGAAGGATTTCATTCTGGTTTCTGCAAAAAAAAATGTTGGAAATTGTGTACAAGGAAATTTCGCAACGAAGAGTTAATTAAGAGGTTTCTAACCGGAAGAGTAACAGTATCTTGTCGAATCTTGCTCGAAATGATTCAAAGACAATCGGAATTTCATTTCCGATGATGTCGCACGTGTACGAGCTTCCTCCTCTGCATATTAATCGCGCGTCATTAGAAAGTCGTGATTGTCAATTAACCGGAAAGGAACGAGTGAAAACGTCATGATAACTTGTCCATATCAAACAGATCGGGGTTGAAAAATCCGAGCAATAAATCAGAGGTTGCTTATTTATCGGTGTAGGAATTAGAAATCTATAGGACTTACAGAAATTACATATAGGACTTATATATAACTTGTAGAGATTTATAGGACTTATATAAATTTATAGAACAATGCAAATTTTGACAATGAAAATTTTAGCAGCGCAAATTTAATTTTCACCTCTCTCGTCTTCACACGCCATTTTAACGCCTGTAATATAATTTATTTCATTCCTAAAAAAATCGCTGGACATTTCGTTTCCCCCTCCTAAAAATAGCAAACCCCATACCTCTAAAACCGAAACCTTCTCAGGTCTATTGGGTACCGCAATGTATCTTGGATAAGTAAGACGCTTCCGACATCGGCTGATAAACCAAAGAGCACTGTGATAGCAAACTAAAGATGAACCACGAAATTGTGAGTGAAAACAGTGAAACTACCGCATCGGTTCGACGTTGATCAGTGAAAACGATCATGTTCACGATGATCGAGCCGAGAAACGACAGGGTGTCCAACACCCAGACAAAACACCATTGTTACCAGGTGATAAGAACCACCAGGGTGCACCAGAGTTCAAGGAGCTCGAGGATGGTTACCGTTCAGGAGAAGGTCATCAGATCGCGGCTGCAGTTGGGATATTCGACTCCTACCAACTTCATTAATCGGTATTTATTATTATTTTGTTACAAGGGAAATTCGGAAACTTACTACATTTTTAATATTATGGATATATCTTGTTAGATACTGTAGATATATTGTTAGATGTATAGATATGTAATAGGAGCTTGTTAAATAATACTGTAGGTATATCTTGTTAAATAATACTGCAGATATATCTTGTTAAATAATACTGCAGATATATCTTGTTAAATAATACTACAGGGTCTCACAACTAGTGTAAGTCTCTATAATGGTAGCTGACGTGATTCTGAACAACTTTTCCCTTTGCAAAAATTGGATTCGAAGCTCCGTTTTTGAATTATTAAGGAAAAACCAATCAGAGCGATTACGCATGCGCAGACGAACCAATCAGAGCGACTACGCATGCGCAGACGCGAGAGCTTCGAACCTAGCGTCTGCGCATGTGCAGTTCTTGCGCTCCGAATGGTCCGCGTTTTTCCTTAATAATTCGAAAACGAAGCTTCATATCGCATTTTTGTAAAGGGAAATTTTGTTCAGAATCACGTCAACTACCATTAGAGAGGCCTACACTAGTTGTGAGACACCCTGTTACATACTGTGGGTCTTGTTAAATAGTACAATAGATATATCTTGTTAAATAATGCTACATATATACGTTATCATGTCAGGTAGATTTTGAAGTGTAAGTCTGACGTGATTTCATGACATAAAAGTATTACGAAATAACATGTAAAGCTTGAAACACTATTGAGACACTGTAAAATAACTATTGAAACATTTCGTTAACGTTGTTAATATAAAATAGACAAATACCGTAGTCAAGTACCACACTTGAACCCTCTCAAGTTGACTAAGGTCTCTCTTCCTGAAAGTATCTTAAAATAGCAGTCCTGAAGTACAAAAATAGTCCTAAAAATAGTACCTCAGCATACCCACAGTTTAAATTTCGATAAAACTGCCTCTGTAAACATTTCATTGCGGCATCGTCGAGAAAAAAAAAGAAAAGAATACTTTTCATTGGCAAACGAACCGCCCGATTTAACGTTTTGATATTTGGGTCGTTCTTTCATTTCTACCAGTCACAATGATCCTCCCCGGTGGAAAAGATAAAATTTCACGGAGTTTCGAGAGAAGATTTACACCGACAGCCGCGTGGGAATCGCGATCCGACTGCTCGAAAGATACTCTGCTCCCTTTTATGCATCTAATTAACGCGAATAACTTACACTCTAGCCGTTCTACGAGGGTTATACGGATTAAAAATTTCCATAAAATAGCCGGAAACCGTTTGCGCAACGCGAGCGGCATGCAGTGAGAGCTCGAAACACTGGCCATCATCCGGAAGCGAGCTACGAATTAGGACACGTTACAAGGCATGAAAGGTAATCACGAATTCGACGGTTCGTGTGTACGTTTTTATCTGTCGGTTTAACGCGAGATTCGGACTATTAGAATATTCATTTACCTGTTACTTGTCACGATCTAATAAGCTGCGCTCGAGATTCAGCAAATATTTGTTTTGATTTGAGTGCATTTATATTAGAATAATCTTTTCTATTCTTTAAACGTTTATCAGTGACCCAATCTCTAGTTTCTGGTTAAAAATAGTTTTAACTCTATTCATCACTTTTCGACACTTCTGCAATTAAATTTTGATGTACTGATTTAAATAATGTAACTAGAGGTTACAGAATTTGATAATAATCGAATTATAACGTGATAATCAGGTTACTGTGGAATTACTATACTCAGAATTTAATGAAAGCTAAATTTTAATAAGCAAGAGTTGAGTATACACAAATTATAGCACTCTGGAAACAGATTCGTATTCAAATTCCGGCGCGTCAAAGTAGGATGCGCAGAACCAGTGCACAGCGAGGTGCGGTGCGCAGACAGTGCGCGAAGTTTGAAGTCCTATCATTATCACCTTTGCAACATTTTAATAAAACATTCCTACAGTAATTTTTATTGAATCAAGCTTGCTATACGTTATTTTATAACACTTTTATGTCATGAAATAATGCCACGTTTTATATTACGAAATATTTCTATCAGTGCACTTAATCTTGCAAATCCTCTGTACTTATTATTTATACATTTGTATATGTTTTCATACATTTTCTATGATAATCCGTAAGTAGTTTTCGAGCACAAACGCGCTTGTTTATTCACACATCGATGTCGAAGGAAGGAACGGTGGTTCGTTGGCTTCTATCGGGCGGAAGAAGCCGCGCACGGTGTCTCGAATTCATTAAAGGAATTATTAAGGCGTGATGCATTACCGTGCGAGGCCGCTTCTCCGTCTCGACTAATTATCATCGACCAATTAACAACCGTTGATTGCCGTTAACGGCGCGTATGTGCTTCGCAGATTCGAAGCTCCGTGAAATAATTTCCTCCTGCAACGCCGACTATTGCTGTTATTCTTCCAACGACACCGAAAACTCTGCTACAAAACTCCTCAATAGGACAATTTTGACTTCACTAATTTTACAAGTGTTAATGTTAATACATCTAACATTATCTATAAATAATTAAGAATCAACTTCGATTTAATAAAAGATATTTCCTGACTTTACAATTGCAAAAGTACACGAGGAAAAAGATAACACATGTGGTCACGTTCAATGAAAACTTCACATGTACATACCACACATACAACCTTGAAGTCAACAGACACAATCGATAATTAATTGCAAACCAGTCGAAGGCCAATTTATAAAATTGTTCAAAGAAACAATACGAAAAAATCTCTCAGTCAAAAAAAGTAAAACCACTCTAAATAAAGATCAATGCGTATCTAAATAAAAATCAAGTTCAAAATAAATCCAACAACTGTCCATTAATAACAGCTTGAAGCAAGGTGTTCGCAAGCGAGAAAACTGGCTAGAAGCATGAAAGTAGGAAGGAAAAAAAAGTAGGAAACACAGTAGAGGCTTCTATGGCGCGTGTCCAAGTGGCAGCTGATGCTCTTCACCTGAAGCCTACGCGTCTGAGGGTTTTGTCTTGGTAGAAACGCACGAGTGGCCCCTGCTAGACTATCTCTTTCAACCCTCTTTCCTATCTTCATTGTCCTTCCCTCGTCGTGGACGTCCAAGTCAAACGGCGCTCTAAGACAATGGAAGTCTACGAGGATTTATCGAGGGCGCGAACTGCGAACTCGATGAAAGAGCATTTGTTTCCAGCAACTCTGGAGACGCGTCAGGTGGAGTTTTCATCTCGACAGTTCGCGTATCTTTTGCGTTTCTAGATTTGTGTAGAGTGGGAGGAAATATTTGGGGGGGTTTTAAGAATTTTGCAATTTGGAAGTTTGGAGATTTGGGGGTTTGAGGATTTGAGGGTTTGAGGGTTTGAGGATTTAGAGTTTTAGGACGCTAGGCAATTGGGGATGGAGGATTTGGGGATTTAGGAATTTGGAGACCTGAGAATTTGGCAAATTAGGGATTTGGGGACGTAGGAATTTGGAAATTTAGCTATTTGGGGGCGTGCAAATTTGGGGACGTAGGAATTTGGAAAATTAGCTATTTAGGGCGTTGCAAATTTCAAAGTGTAAGAATTTAGAGAACTGAGAATTTGGGAAATTAGGGATTTGGGGACTTAGGAATTTGGAAATTTAGCTATTTGGGGGCGTGCAAATTTGGGAACGTAGGAATTTGAAAAGTTAGCTATTTGGAGGCTTCTAAATTTCAAAGCTTAATTTAGGGACCTTCATCCAAATTTGCTAAATTGCAATGCGAATAATTCCACAGCACTAAATCAGCGATTCGCTCCATTCGGAGTTAATCAACGTCGACTGCCGCCACGTGGAACATGCATAATGAAATCGATATCCCGGCAATAAGCTGCAAGAGTAAGCATGATCGAGCGGCCCTCTGTCAGCGAGCACGTGAAATACCGTCGAACAATATCTTGGCTGAAGGTGGTATCCACGAGATACGGGAAATTCAAGGTGCACAAAGGGAGCACTCCAGCCTGTTCGAAATACGAACGCGTTAGAGGGCGGTCGATGATCCGCAGGAAGAGAAATAAATTGGAGGCAGGACGGCATTAAAGCCTCCCAAGAGGCGAAACATCTGCCTGTCGGCTGTTACGAGCTCGTGCCATGGTGCACGCGTGCTGTTGCCACATACACACTGTTAGAGTGTATGAAACTGCACCTGGCTTTGGCTTTTTATTTTAAACGTGGACGGACACTTATACTCTTTCAATTCTTACGAAGCTCTTTTACCAATTAACTTCTTGAGTAACTCAGTAATTCAGTAACTAAGTAATTCGACAACAGATCGCTTCATCTCTCCGCCATTTTGTATGAACAAAATTTACTGATCTTCTTCGTGTAAATCGATCACATTATTTTAACGGTGTTCAAGTACTTTTATCGCAAATGAAAGGCATAGGTAGCGATGAACCTTCTTGATTCATTGTTTTTGTACATCGATTCAGCCGATGAACTTTGGGAAAATACTTTCGAAGCTCTTTTACCAATTAACTTCCTAAATAAATCAGTAATTCAGTAACTAAGTAATTCGACAACAGATCGCTTCATCTCTCCGCCATTTTGTATGAACAAAATTTACTGATTTTCTTCGTGTAAATCAATCACATTATTTTAACGGGTTTCAAGTACTTTTATCGCAAATGAAAGGCATAGGTAGCGATGAACTTTCTTGATTCATTGTTTTTGTACATCGATGAACAGTTTCTCATTGAAATACAAAGACGCGGCTTTCTCAGGATTCGTGCACTTGGCAGGCGTGCGTTTTAAATACAATTCCGTTGCGGGAAACTTTTCCTGCAATTACGTTTCGTTTAAGACGATCGCGGGTGGAACGGCTGAAAAGAAAAATGTGATTCCGTCCGACGGGAAGAATAGTGTGAAAGTGACGCGGGAAGTATTTTTCTTTCTAAATAAATCTACGTTTCGGGTAAATTTAGTTGGTTGTGAAATTGAAAAATGTTAGAATGCTATGGGAGAGATTTTTGGGAATTTAGGGATGTGGAGGATTGAATGTGGAGGAGTTTGGTATTGGAGTTTGCGAACGTAAAGTTCTGAGGATGTAGATGTAGAGAATCTGTGGATTTGAAGATACAAGTTTGCAATATAGGGATTTAGAGATACAGAAATGTTAGGATGAGGATATAATCGTCTAAAGATAAAAAATGTGAAGACTCAATGTCTTGAGACATTGTTGTACAGATTTGTACAGAAAATTAACTTCACACAAAAATATAAAATTAATTAACTTTATAAGAAATGTCTCAATGTCTCGAATGTCTCAAAATCTCAATATCTTGAAACATTGTTGTGCAGATTTATGCAGAAATGGCATTTCAATGCCTTGAGACATTGTTGTGCAGATTTGTACAGAAAATTAGCTTCATACAGAAATATAAGGTTAATTAGCTTCATAAGAAATGTACTCCCATATTATGTATAAAAGTAGAACATGAAATAGTTCATTACGATCGTCATGAAAACTTGACCCACCACATTGAGTCTACTACAAATCCAATCAAGAGAACTTTTGAGGTCTCCGATCGCAAAGTACGCAAGCCGTAAACACACTCTCTTATCCGGTACATCTTGGACCCTTACGTAAGGACGCTTAATGGCCGAGAATTGCATAAGGTGTAGAAGGTTGAGTGTCACGGTCATCGTCGTCGATAGCCGCCATATACCTGCTGACACACATGTGAAAGCCGAGACACGTTTTCGAGGGCTGCTCGACAATCTGCCCCTTCCCTTTCCTCAAATAACGAACCACACCTGGATATATACACACCATTTATCTTCAAGTATCTCCTTAACCCAGTTCCAACCCTTTGAGAGGTAGACCAAATATGTCTAGGGTTCTGCGTAATACCTGAGGATATATTGGAGGAGCCTGAGGGGAATCTAAGAGGAACAACTATTGGAATAATCATGAAGTGTAGGTTTATAAGATTGTGGGGTATAAAACATCGTATAATATGAGAACTTGTAACCTGGGGGGACAAACAATCTGGTGGTTGTAGAACTTAAATGGTCGGAAACGTAGATATTATAGAAGACAGTTGATCAAAGAAGCTAGATACTTGTACAACCTAGGTGCTCAAGTAATTTAGGAGGACTTAAATGAACAGAAACGTAGATGATCAAAGAAGACAGTTGATCAAAGAAGTTAGATAAATGAACAATCTAGATGCTCAAGTAATTTAGGAGGACTTAAATGGTCAGATACGTAGGTGATCATAGAACTCAGTTGATCAAAGTACCTAGATACTTGTAGAACTTAGGTGGTCAAGCAATCTAGAGGCTCATATAATCTAAATGATGAGAAACATAGTTGATCATAGAACCTACTTGATGAAACTAACTAGGCACTCATCAAATCTAGTTGACTAAAGAACCTAGATACTGGTAGAACCTAGGTGGTCAAGTAATCTAGAGGCTCATAGAACATAAATGATAAAAAACCTAGGTAATCATAGAACCTAGTTGATCATACTACCTAGGTGTTCATTAAATCTAGATGACCAAAGAACCTAGATACTGGTAGAACCTAGGTGGTCAAGTAATCTAGAGGCTCATAGAACCTAAATGATCAGAAACCTAGATGATCATAGAACCCTCTTGACCAAACTACCTAAGTGCTCATTGACTCTAGTTGATCAAAGAACCTAGCTATATTCCTGTTATATTCTGAAGAACCTAATAAGTGGAACCTAAATGATCAGAATCCTAGATGATCATAGAACCCTTTTGATCAAGCTACCTAAGTGCTGATTAACTCTAGTTGATCAAAGAACCTAGCTATATCCCTGCTATATTCTGAAGCTACCTACTAGGTGGAACCCAAACGATCAGAAACCTAGCTGATCACAGAACTCCCTTAACCAAACTACCTAAGTGCCCATTAACTCTAGACACTCATTAAACCTAATTAACCAAAGAACCTAGCTACAGTCCCTATATTCCCTATATTCTAAAGAACCCGATAGAACCTAATCTAGAAAGAGCCAAAGCCTGAACCAAAGACATTGTCCGTTTATTCTACCATCGTTTTGAGGTCTAGGTCAGATGCAGTCGTGAAAAGAACGGTTGTACAGCGTCAGTGAAATTGTATCATGAAGAGAGGGATTAAATCGATCCTCGAGCAGAAGGTTGCTCACCACTGCCGAGGCCGGTGTGCACGTGCTCTTCTCGTACCCCTCGTCCCTCTAGCTGTCGTGTTCACTGATTTCCGATCCTCGTGTCGAGGACGAAGAATGCCTCTGGCTGCCAGCTGCTCGTGATCCTCCTCCTCCTTGATCTCCCAGTCTATCCTTGCGATCAGACTATCATGATCCTTCCTACCGTCCGCATCCAAAGCTTCCAACTACCTTGGAACTTCCCTCCAAATTTAGTTGTCCAACTTTCGTGGTGTTTGACTACTTTGTCTTAGACTTTGTCTACTTTGTCTTGAAGAAGTTTTGGAGTCTTCTGGTGAAGTCCTTCTGACAATCTTGAAGGGTTCTCAAGATTTGTAATTGAGTTTGTGGTGAAATTTAATACTTTATCCAAGACTTGCTTGGGACTTTTGAAGTCTTTGATGTTCATGGTGAAATAAAGTCCTTTTTACAATCTCGACAATCTTGAAGGGTTCTCAAGATTAGTAACTGAGTTTGTGATGAAATTTAATACTTTATCCTAGACTTGCTTGGGACTTTTGAAGTTTTTGGTGTTCACGGTGAAATAAAGTCCTTTTTACAATCTTGACAATCTTGAAGGGTTCTCAAGATTAGTAACTGAGTTTGTGGTGAAATATTTTAATCCAGGTCCTTGCTTAGAACCCTTTGGTGTTCATGGTGAAATAAAAATCCTTCATCCAACCTGACAATCTTAAAGATCTCTCAAGTTCAGTAACTGAGTTTGTGAAGCATCTAAATACTTAAGTTTGTGAATTTTCTAAATACTTAAGTTTGTGAAATATCTAAATATCCAAGTCCTCGAGATCTTTGAGTGACTGTGATTATTGAACGTGCAGAATGTGCTGTTAAGAGAAGAAGTTTATACAAAGTCGAAGTGAAATAGTTTGAACGAAACGACAAACATGGTGATCTGCGTCCTTGGCTTTCTCACGGGGTAAGTTGCTCTGCATTTGTAAGGGGGTGAATTTCGATGATTCATCGCATGATTCATAAACGTAAAACGATTCTACGAAATGGTAATTGCTGACAGCTGGCGCAGGGTGCTTACGATGCGTTATCGAGTTTACAATATTTCAGTTCTAATATTCTGGAATTCATTCCACAATTTTGCAGTTAAACAATTTCACACTTTTAATACGCAATGTAGACCTTCCCACCGTTATACAGTTTTATGGTTCGAAGGTTTATAACTCTGTTGTTCCACATTTTTGCAATTCTACGACTATTCTGCAATTCTATCGTTCGCGGTTCAATAGCTGACATTCTACCAACCCAGTTTCACCCCAATATTCTCTAAATACACATTTGACATTTCTAATTAAACAGTTCTGTAATTCCAAGATTCTACGAAAATGTAATTAACAGCAGTGACTAAATAGTTACTCGGCGTATAGAAGCTCGTTTCGGTGGAAACCGTGTGGGCCTATCTGTACGTACGATAAGTGAAATCTCCGGAAATCACGTTTGGCAATCACGTAGCGAGCGGATATTGAATAAACCAGCGACGGTACCCATATATGAATATATACGACGAAAAACAAGATCAGTCGATAAGATTAACTTGCAAATTGCGTGCGAGTTGAACTGCGATACTTTTTCACTCTTGTACCTAAGCAATTGAATTTTACGCGATTTTATAAGTTTTAAAAATAGTGCAAGGTGAAATTCGAGTGAAATTCTTTTGAATT
The DNA here is from genome assembly GCF_050947335.1 of Megachile rotundata. Taxonomy (NCBI): domain Eukaryota; kingdom Metazoa; phylum Arthropoda; class Insecta; order Hymenoptera; family Megachilidae; genus Megachile; species Megachile rotundata. The sequence goes on from NC_134997.1 coordinate 12,009,742, forward strand.
TCAAGTGAAATTTTGACGAGAAACCTTATCGTGTATTCGAATAAGTTACGAATGCAGATATCACAGAATATATTTGTGTGAAACAATTGCAGTGCTGCGAATCTTTGTGGAATAAACGCTGAAGGATAACCACTTTTCATTCCCTTGAAAAAGTGATTAATCGCACCATGAAATTCGAGGGAAATACAAAATATTATTCTACGATATCATTACCGTATTCCTTCAAGGGGTATGTCTGTGTGCGTTCGAGTGTGCAGCTGCTGATACGTTCTTGCACCGAACGTAAGTTAATCAAGGTAGAATGTCATTACGCAATTATATCTTCTACCGTTTCTCCTTTTACCGTTCTTAACGGTATGTAGAATTTTACTCATGCATCCCTTTCGGCTCTGTAATTTCGATGCCCTGAAATTTTCATAATTCGCAGATTCTACTTTTGAAGTATCAGAAGACTGTAGAATTCTTAACTCTCAAGATTAAAAAATTGTAAAATCTCAGGGTTAAAAAATTGCAAAGTCTCAACCTTGAAAAATTGCAGTCTCAGGGTGAAAAAATTGCAAAGCCCCAACTTTGAAAAATTGCAAAGTCTCAGGGTGAAAAAATTACAAAGCCCCAACTTTGAAAAATTGCAAAGTCTCAGGGTGAAAAAATTGCAAAGTCTCAACCTTGAAAAATTGCAAAGTCTCAGGGTTAAAAAATTGCAAAGCCCCAACTTTGAAAAATTGCAAAGTCTCAGGGTGAAAAAATTGCAAAGCCCCAACTTTGAAAAATTGCAAAGTCTCAGGGTGAAAAAATTGCAGTCTCAACCTTGAAAAATTGCAGTCTCAGGGTTAAAAAATTGCAAAGCCCCAACTTTGAAAAATTGCAAAGTCTCAGGGTGAAAAAATTGCAAAGTCCCAACTTTGAAAAATTGCAGACTTAAGGTTAAAAAATTGCAAAGTCTCCACATTGAAAACTTGCAAAGTCTCAACAATAAAAAATTGTAAACTCTCACCATTAAAAAATTCTAAACTCTCAAAATTAAAAACTTGCAAACTCTCAACATTACAAAATTCTAAACTCTCCATTAAAAAATTATAAACACAAAATTAAAATATACCAAACTCTCACCATTAAAAAATAGTAAACTCTCACAACAAATAAATTTCAGAGCCTCCAAAAATTTCCACAGTGATTACATAATTCAATCGATGTACCCTCGTCCCGTTCCACATTCCATATGTCGGAACCTCCGCTCCAACTGGGGTATCGAATCCCCTATCTCTCCCAAAATATTCATGAATATCCCGTTTCTGTTGCAGCTTCCCTCAGAAAATGGAGAGGCCATCGCAGCATGCCGCGAACGTGAACCAGGTGCACAGCAGCGGCATGCACGGGGTGTACTCGTCCGGCAGCCAAACATCCCTGACGACGTCGTACATCACGGGCCAGTCATATGTTCAGAATCAGAATTACGCCCACGGTCCGTACAACTCGTCGTCCAATGTGCGGGTGTACGCTCATGCGGGGTACAATCAGCCCCAAAGCTACGGCACCATGGTGCAGGGCTACGGCGGTCAACCTCAGGCAACAGGGTATCAACAAAATCACCTTAAAAAAGGACCTGTACGTAACGGAGACGTGCTGAAGAGATGTCGCCTTCAGACTGCGTAAGACTTCGTTGTTTTAATTCTTGCTTTCACTTGTGAAACATCAAGACTTCGATCAGACTCAAATTTTTCTAAATGCCTTCGAATTTCATTCTTTTCAATATACTCTGACTACGAGGTGACTCTGTGTCCTCACAGTCTGAACTTGATTGCAAAGTAGAGAGCTTCAGAAAGTTTGCGCGTCTTCGTTGCCAGTTTAGTTTCCAAGCTTCGCCTGCTTGACATTGTCCTCCATCTTATGTCTTTCTTTGCAAAACAGGTACGAGCTGTCTCAGGACCTCCTAGACAAGCAGATCGAGATGTTAGAGCGAAAATACGGCGGTGTGAAGGCCAGGAACGCGGCGCTGACCATCCAACGCGCGTTCCGAAGATACACACTGCTGAAGAAGTTCGCGGCGATCACCGCGATGGCAAAGGCGGAGAAGAGGCTCAGCAGGAAGCTGCAGGAGACGGATCGAGCGACGGGCATGAACGAGCACGAGAAGATGGCCTACCACAGTCAGATTTATATCCAGCAGCCTCAGACCGCGAACAGACCCATGCCCATCAGGAGCATGTCCCTCAGAGAGAGGAGGCACGCGGAGAACTCGCAGTCGCCGATACCCAGAAGTCAGAGCGGCAGGTGCGAGGTTCAGGTCACGGGTCATCAGCACGCGAATCATAATATTCATCAGAGCGGCAGACACACGCCCTCCTTGGCGCCCAGTCCTTGCAACAGACATCAGCAGCTTCCTCCCAGTCCGTGCTGGGAGTCCAGCTCCCAGGAAAGCGGCTCTAGCATCCATTATTACAACCCACAGGTGATCTAGAGTTCCTTTAATAGGGTCAGTGATCTTGCAGAAGATGTTCGACCTTTTGTGTGAATGCTTGAATCTTTGATCTCCGAAAAACGAAAGCCCTTTAATTCCATTTGAAACGATCGTTTTAGGAAGCCCTTTGTGGCATCAGACAAGAGACACCTCCGCGGGACTTGCTTCGAACGCCGTGCACGTCGCCGTCGACGCCTCACAATCTCCAAACACCGATCCCTCAAAACTGGAGCAATACCAGTCATCTGGGCTCCGCCGGGCGAACGAGAGGATCCGCGAAAAAGGTCCCGCCGGAAGTGCCAAAAAGAACGTCTTCCATTACGTCCAGGTCCATGGAACCGCGTCACAATGGTTTGAGCAAGAGCGTCGAGAACGGTAGCCTGAGCTCGGTCCAGAGCTCTGGCAGCGATTCCACTAATTGCGAGAGCTCAGAGGGAGACGCTCAAAGAGGATCACCTGTGTGGAAGCATAAAGGAATCGTAAGTTCTGCCCGTTTTCCTTTGTGTCCCCTTTGCCTTTTGTCTTCATCGGCTTTCACACTTTAGGCTAGACTACATTCAACCTTGATGTCTGTTTTTTTGTTACTCGACTTCAAAGTAACTGTACCTTGCTGTTATTTGCGCAGCAAGAATTTCCATTGGCGTAAAGCGTCCGCGAAAATGTATCTGTGCATCACTGACCCTTTTAAACTGAAACTATATAAAATTTCAATTAAAATGTACTAAAGTAATTACGTGTTTTGCAGTCAAGCTCGCCGGAACATCAGGAATGCGCGAATCACGCGACAGACTCAGCCACCATGATGAACAGCGTAAAAGATATGGGTCATTCACACGCCAGCTCCGGTTACCAGCTTCCATTGATGGACCATCAAGAGAGTATACCACAAACGAGCTACAAAGTATCGGAGACCGTCAGAAAACGTCAATACAGAGTAGGCCTAAATCTGTTCAACAAGAAGCCCGAACGGGGAATCAGTTATCTGATCAGACGAGGATTCTTGGAGAACAGTCCGCAGGGTGTAGCCAGATTCTTGATCAGCAGAAAAGGATTGTCCAAGCAGATGATAGGAGAGTACCTTGGGAACTTGCAGAACCCCTTCAACATGGCTGTGCTTGAGTAAGTCTGATCGCTTGGAAAGGGAATTGAATAGTTAAAGGACGCAATGGTGCATTCGGTGAAAGTTTGATCGTTTATCACTGTGATCGGTGATCGACGTAGCGGAAACTAGTAGCTTCGTTCGCTATTATTTATTATAGAAAGTCGTTTTCACTTGTCGTTATCTTTTTCACAATGCGATTGTTTCGATCGAGTAGCTGTTTGGCATTGATACCGATTTCACAGTGAAAAAAGATCTATAAAAACATTTAGGTCAAGATTGTTATGGTCAAATGTAAAAGAGAAAAATACCTTGCGGTTATAGAGATCTATTCTGTAAAGTCTATAATGAGCAAATATTACGGAGTATGTCATCCATTCCAGATGCTTCTCCCACGAGCTGGATCTGTCTGGAATGCAAGTGGACGTAGCCCTAAGGAAATTCCAAGCATACTTCCGGATGCCTGGCGAAGCCCAGAAGATAGAACGACTGATGGAGATCTTCAGTCAACGTTATTGCCAATGCAATCCAGACGTGGTGTCCAGGCTACGTTCAGCAGACACCGTCTTCGTCTTGGCGTTTGCTATAATCATGCTGAACACAGATTTACATACTCCAAACCTGAAGCCGGAACGCAGGATGAGGTTGGAAGACTTCATCAAGAATCTCAGAGGCATAGACGACTGCGGGGATATTGACAGAGACATATTAATGGGCATCTACGAGAGAGTGAAGGAGAACGAATTTAAGCCTGGATCTGATCACGTTTCCCAAGTGATGAAGGTTCAAGCGACGATAGTGGGCAAGAAGCCTAACATGGCGTTGCCGCACAGAAGATTAGTCTGCTATTGCAGGCTGTACGAGATCCCAGATATACACAAAAAGGAGAGACCAGGTGTTCATCAACGAGAAGTGTTCCTCTTTAATGATCTTCTCGTTGTGACCAAGATCTTGAGCAAGAAGAAGAACAGTGTCACCTATACCTTCAGACAGAGCTTCCCACTTTGCGGAATGGTCGTCACCCTGTTTGAAGTTCCACGTAAGTTGTTAATAGTAATCTAATATACTTTATGCTTCTGCAAACTCGTGTTTAATATAAATTTTACCTCCATCCAGATTATCCGTACGGAATTAGACTCTCCCAACGCGTGGATGGAAAGGTTTTGGTCACATTCAACGCGAGGAACGCGCACGACAGGTGCAAGTTCGTGGAGGATCTCAGGGAATCTATCAGCGAAATGGACGAAATGGAGACCTTACGGATTGAGACAGAATTAGAACGACAGAAGAGCAGTAGAAGCGCCAGAGGAGGCGCAGAGAACCGGGATTCTGGAGTAGCGGATGTGGAGATATGTCCTTGCCCAGGTCCCTGCTCGGAGAGGTCAGAAACCACCGACACGGACACGCAATTGAAACGCTCTGCTCTTAGTAACTCGCTCCTGGATATACATGAGCAGTGTAAGTAGAATTACTTGACGGTATATAGCAAACCTTTTCATGAGTCCTTCGAGGACAGAGAAATAAATCTTCAAAGAAACTGCAAGCATATTACAATAGAAATAAAAGATGATAGTTTTAAGTTTGCGATAAACAATTGAGCATCCTCTAACACCAAACCAACCTACATGCAGAAGATCTGTCTTTGGCTTCCAGAGCCGCTCTTGGAAAGGTCTGCTTTATAGAGTCTATTTCTATCTTAAATATATATAAACTTAACATTTAACTTTGGTATCCTATTATACAGTTGCCGGTGAGAAACCACAACGACGTGGAAGCGTGGGCTCCCTAGATAGCGGTATGTCGATTTCTTTTCAATCTACATCTGCCAGCTCAATGAGCCAAGGCATTAAACATCCTGGACATCCTATACATCCAGGGGCTACGATCCCTGGTGGTGCTAAGGGACTGGCTCAGCAGCCATCTTTTTTAGGGGGTCTCTTCGCCAAACGGGAACGAAAGCTTTCGCAATCGGAGGAATCAGGCCCCTACAGTCGCACCACGGAAGTATAATATATCCTTCCGGTGCTATTTAACTGATAACAGACCAAATCGGATTCCTACAAGGGGACGAGCACTGATTAATTATCTATCGAACGCGTAACTCAGAACTTCTTGAAAAGTGTATACCATTGGCGTAGCTAAAGGCGGACCTGGCCTTCCATAGGTCCTCTTTCCAATCCCTAAATTCCCAAATTTAAAAATTGATCATAGTGGATATAAAGCGTTAATAATAGAGAACCCAAAGATCTCATTAACCCCGAGAATAGTCACGCCACTGACCTGTACTTGTACCATTCTTTATTTCAGACTTTGGTGTTATGGTATGAAAAAATTGATAGTAGTAGTTTGAAAAGTAGTAGTAAAATTTGAAGCCAATGGTTCGTGCAGTCCCTTTGTTGGATAAGACTCCTCTTGCTTTCCTCGACTTCTGAGAAAGCGAAGCACATTTAACATTGCACACGAACAGAAAGTACAACGCAGTTTGAAACTGGAAGGAAGAGCGAAAGTTACCCTAGGTTAAAAATGAAACATAGAAAGAAGTGCTTCGAGAAATGAGCGAAGAAAGTTGGAAGGTAACAAGATGTAAATTTATGAGATTGGGCAGGATCCAATCGCTATCAGTCCAAGAAGAGGATTTGGCAAGACCCTGCTGGCACATGTATAATATTTATTCATCCAAAAAAGAAGTCGGATACGTTTTCTTTCGTATGGTATTTATATATTATAATTTCTAATGGTGGGTCAAACTCGCGCCGATCTGCGTTGTGTATGTAGATAATAATCGTTTTGTTCGCCGCTAAGAATGAACCGGTTTTTAAGCAGGTTATGTTAAGAAAGGATATTCTTAACGTAACGTGAGACAAAAAAATGGATAAAGCGGTTCATGGAGAGTGGCTCTCGAGTAATGTCGTGTTTTTTGCAAGTGTCGTCGACGTAGTTATACTTGAACGATTGTACATAATAGGTATATAACGATAATTGTATGATTACAATAACTCTGTAACAAAACGTAGCCTAAGGAAACGATAAGCAATCCCTTTCAATGTTAGGTGCATGTTGATGTCTAACAAACTTTTTAGTATCACAGCAATGGAAATTTGAATGTAGCAGTCTTGTAAGTATTAACATTTCGAAGGAAAGAGGAAAAGAAAGAAATGTTTTTTTCATTGTTGCGGTACATTTGTAATCATCTGCAAGTTCTGGTAGTTCTGCTTGTGTGTTTGAAGTTGAACAGTTTCTTCATTTCCTGTTTCCAAAACAGCGTATTAAACGAAAAGTGATAGGAATTAGTTGGTTTCTCGTCTCGTAGCATGTAGACAACTTTCAAGATCACTTTAATAATGTTATAAGGATGAACGCGGGTGAACCGTAAGACAACTTGTATGCCTTATATACTGCCACAATTTTATCATTCGGGGATGAGAAACTAATTAATCACTTTGCGAATTAGATAGTAGAGAATTTTCAAACGCTGCGGAATTACATCGGAAAATTTGGATATCTTGTATATATCAGCGGTCGCAATACGAAGTAATAGTAATAAAAATATATATATATATATATACATATATATATATTCATTAATTTCAATTCAAAGTGACTAATCAACGGAGTTTCATACACTGTACATTACAATTCATTTCGGACCTTGGGAGTTTCTTTGTACCCTCATAACGTTTTATATAAACAAATTTATTTTCATAGTTCTTGAAATTCACTTTTTTGCACTGCTGTCGAGCACTCTAACATCTGTTTCCAAATTGTATTCTCTTAACCAATTATTTAACCCTTCGGCTGCTGTGAACAACTGCTTATTTAACAGAAGTCTTCAAAGAATACTCATTCTTAAAATAAATAGAATAGGGCAGCTAAGAATTTATACATTTTATCTTCCACGTTAACTCTTGGCTATTCGTTGTCCTATAAATGAAAAGTCACTGTGCGTAGAGTTCAATTGTTATAAAATTGTAAAAATATTTGATTGTATTCTTGAGGACAAATCTTGCAAGGACTACACATGTCTTTGGCAGCTGAGGGATAACTTGAATAACTGTTGGCAAAGTGTTTGCCATGGACGTACATATGCTCCCATTGATCCGTAACAATCTGTAGTCTTCAGCGTTATTAATTCTAGTCTTTCTCATCAGGAGAATTCTCCAGTATGCTGTAATATCGCGAAAGAAACAATTCCATAAAACGTCAGGACAAACCTTGATGTAGCTCGTAAGGATGTGGATACAATAAAGAATGTGAGATCAACCATAACTTAGGATCGCGTCAATTTGTGTGACGAATAAGTGAATTGCTCGTTCGGATTACCGGAATATATGTCAACTTATGGAAATGCTTCTGTGATAATCTTCTTACGAATGAAAAATAAGAAAAGACTGATTAAGAAGACCATGTTCTAAGTCGCCTGTTTACAGAGAAGTTCACGAGAAAGTAAAATCCATGTTCGTAGACACTCTCGCGACTCGTCCTTCCCTTCTGATTCCTATATCGTACATTCTATGAAGATTTTTATAAAAGTCGATCGGTTTCCAATTTTTGGACGAGGACGATAAGAAACACCAAACCCTTTTTAATCAAACACTCATGAATCCACGTTTTCCAAAATTGAACACACTTTTCTTACCCTTTAAATAAATTCAATCCTTAGAATTCCTTGCACTCTTATATATAATAAATAAAATTTTCATTGGATATTGCAAGAATATAAAATACATTTTATCAGTACAAAAATAGAGATGTAAATTCGACAATTATTCGAAAATAACGAGAAGAAGAACAGAAAAACTGATTGTACGACATCGAAGCAATACAACGTTGTGAAACATAATTACATACAGTTCGATTTGACGCGATCTTCGAAAATGAATTGCGACACGCGTACCAATCGTGTCGATAAAACTTGGCGCATTCGATAAAAATTTGATGAGAAAGTAAATCACTACGTTATTATTAAGAGATAACAATCGCTCCCCTTTGTTAATCTAACGAAAGCTGTATGCACATTGTGTTAATAAAGAACTATGAGTCTGAAACGAGTAAACTAATCAGTCTCTTTTAACTCTTAACATGTTACTAAAGGGAACATTGTTTTATATTAAGAACAATGGTTTTTATTTCACTTAGTTATTAACATTTAACTCAGCCCTAATTCCTATTCAAACACTAAACAATTAATGACCTTTTTAAGAACATTTATTTCTGAATAGAGCTTTAGTGAAATATATACAATAAATGTAAATAGCACACTATACAGTGTACAAAGGATTACATATAATTAAGTATGAAGATACATTCATACCCAGTTTCTTAATACATAATTCAAGCAACGTATGCTTGTGTAGAGAAAAAAATATCGGAATTTGTTCTAAAATAATAAGAACATTTAATCAAAGTTAATGTTTCCTTCGTTTGTCACGATCGTCTCTTCGCTGTTCATCCTTGCGTTTTGTGGTAGTGGTAGTCGAACTGCTGGCACGCTTAGCTTGTTTCAAGAACTGATCCAAACCGAAAGGATCCTCTTCATCTTTCTCGAACTGTACTGGTCCAGAACGTGTGGTTGATCTGTCAGTTCCACTAAATTCTTTGTCCGGAACAAATCTAATAGAACAGAAAACATCACTGAACTAATTTTGGGAAATCATAGAATATGAAACTGTTATACAATTAAAATAAATTGCAAGTTAAAAATTCAAAAAAAAAATTATACAGACCTATTTGTTTTAACAAGTTTCTCCAAATCGTCTCCGTAAGTGTCTTTATCGATATTTTTGCTAGGACGGTATATGTGAGAGCCAATGGAGTTGGAATCTTTCCATGGTTTGTCGTAAACGTTGTATTCGTCGTCGTGACCATAACCACTATCCATTCCTTTGCTGGTATTAAACAGACGCTGATCAAACTGTGCTTCTCCGGTGTTCGCAATACTTTTCGCTGGCAAACCAAGCGCTATTTGTTCACTAATGTCTCTTTCACGTTCGCGTTGTAATCTGGAACGTTTGTCGGGTGCAGCACGTGCCAAATTGCGTTCGCGAGCACGATCCTTGTGTCTTTCTTGTCTGAGTTGATCTCTTTCACGCGAATCCTCTGATTTTTCTATTACAAACATAATATTATTAAAACACATCTTAATAAATATGTATGCAATTTCTGTACGAACCTAATGCAGCAGACTTCAAACCAGCACGCTCCTCCCTGGCTTTCTGTGCAAGTTGTCTTAAATGGTCTTCCTTCTTTTCTTTTTCTTTTTGTGCTAATTTCTTTTCAAGCTGTGCTCGCATCTCTACCGCCTCACGAGCTTTTCTGTCGGCTATGTAAAGAGCTTCGGCTAATTTGGCGAAATTTTCGTTAATGTGAACTTGTTGCAATCCTCGGCCATCTGCGGCTAAACGTTTGTCGAGAGGAATCGTGTATCCCTAAAAACATTGTTCCCTCAGAATTTTATTCGTTTATGATTAGATTAAACAATACACATACCTTTGCATTTTTCCAGTTACTGATACATGGTGGTATTTTCCATTCTTTCTGTTCTTTGACCGTGACCTTTCTGGTAGGTGAATGCATAACCGGTGCTGGAGGTGAAGGAGGTCCTCTCGGTATTTTCTTATTAATTCTAAAATTAGAAATTACTATATTATTCACAGTGCAGTCAATATTTGTTAGAATACAGCTTGCTTTATTTTCTTTTAATAAATATCTTTCATCTTTATGAAACTTACTTGAATTTTGGTGGTTCTAATGGATCTACCTGTGCTTCTACCATTCTAATAACCCTTTGTTTAGCTCCAGAATTGAATGATTGTCCTTGCTGTGAAGGTGTATATCGAATATATTGTGCTGGTGCTTGTTTTTCAGCACATCTGACCGGCATGGCTGCAGCTATTTTTGATCTTGTAATTTTCTCTAAAGCTTTTCTCGTTTTTTCTGTAAGTTCATCAGTTTCTTCGCTTGATGGACGTTGCAAACTAGGATCCTCCTCACTTGTTATCTCTGAAGGTAATAAATCACTCAGTTTGCTATAAACAATCTGCAACACAACAAAACAAAAATATTCTGTGTAATAGATATTAATATTTATATTTATTAAAGTTTGTCAAATTACCTTATCCTTGGAGTGGCCTTGTCTAGCAATTACATCATATTTTACTTTTCCTTGAGCATCAAGTTGAACTGCCACAGCATTACTGGTAGACTCCTTTCCCTTCATTCCCATACCCAGTGGATATTGGGCCACATGGATTTCTGGAAATGCTCCACCATCTCCAAAATCCTAAATGCAATAATAAAATGAGATGATTGCGTGTATACTGGGTCAACTTCAAACTTTGTTTATTGAAATTTATTTACCTCTGGATTCCTGGGTACCCATCCTTTACGCTGTCCATATGGTGGTGCAGTAACAACAGCTTTAACCAATGCTGACACAGGTCTTTGCCGTAATTTCTGTTCTCGTGCCTCATCTTCTCTGTCCCACACCACTTGTGATGGTGCAGGCAACAAGCTATACAAAAAGTTACATAAATATTAGCTTAAAGCAATGTAGGAGAAACATGGAACAATTATTAAAGTAAATAATATATTTGTAAGTAAATTAACAGCCTAAATATTAGGATTAATGCATTGTTAAATTTTTGGTTTTGGTTAACAAGTACGCGTCAACTTTACGATATCAAATATAACGTATCCCATAAGGAAAAATAATGTTACATTATTGTTGTCGATAGTAGAAACAACATTTTGTAACATGAAAATGTAAAAACTCACAATTTTCTATACAACAAAAAGATAAATAACAAATAATTCTTATAAACACTAACCTTGTTAACGACATTTTGTTAATCTTCAAGCAGTGGTACCAATGATAGACATGCGTCAAAGATACATAAATCCCTAGTAAAGTTTGTAACTAGTCTCTTTGATTGAAGCGTTCCGCGCCTAACCTAACAATGTGAGTGAGCGAATAAATTTCACGCTAAAGTAAAAATAGTCAGCTGTGTCACTTTTATTATAAAAGAATGTTCAGTGATCCCTCAGCTACTTTCTCGTATCATATTTGTTCAGATTTTTAATGAAATTAATTAGATATTAACTAATAACCTAAGGCCAGTCACGGTGACAAGCAGTATATACGAGGTCATTTTGAATAATTAATTACATGTTTTGTGGATATATTTTGTGCACTTTTATGATTGAAGAGTGGTTAGCAATGCATTATTTACATGGTTCAATCATAAAAGTTCATAAATAATGTTCGGGTAATGAGTAATTAATTATTTTGTGTCAGCGTTCCGATACGTACATGAGCTGCCTATGGCAATTCTATTGCGCAAATAAAGTGCAATATTTTGGCACTTTGACGACGCAGTATGGTTCCTGAGGCATTTAGAAACAAATTTCTATTAGGGTTTAATGCGTTTTGATGCCTAATAAAGCCAGAAAATGAATTTTTGTCGAAATCGGTCCAAAACGGTACAGGTGGCGCCATCTAGCGGCGAGCGGCGGAACTACGAAAAACTAAAATTTCGATTTTCTCGAAAACTAGGGACTTTTCCGAAATTCTGAGATATACAAATTGTTCCTTGTCGCCTACGGAATCGAACGAATGTAATTACAGCCTGCTAGGACCATTATTAAGGAAAATAGAAAAATAGTCCATTTCATGGACTAAAAAATTGCCGTCCATCTAGCGGTGAAAGTTGGAACTACAAAAATAGAAAATCTCGATTTTCTCGAAAACTAGGGACTTTTCCGAAATTCTGAGATATACAAATTGTTCCTTGTCGCCTACGGAATCGAACGAATCTAATTATAGCCTGCTAGGACCATTATTAAAGAAAATAGAAAAATAGCCCATTTCATGGACTAAAAAATTGCCGTCCATCTAGCGGTGAAAGTTGGAACTACAAAAATAGAAAATCTCGATTTTCTCGAAAACTAGGGACTTTTCCGAAATTCTGAGATATACAAATTGTTCCTTGTCGCCTTCGGAATCGAACGAACCTAATTATAGCCTGCTAGGACCATTATTAAAGAAAATAGAAAAATAGCCCATTTCATGGACTAAAAAATTGCCGTCCATCTAGCGGTGAAAGTTGGAACTACAAAAATAGAAAATCTCGATTTTCTCGAAAACTAGGGACTTTTCCGAAATTCTGAGATATACAAATTGTTCCTTGTCGCCTACGGAATCGAACGAATCTAATTATAGCCAGCTAGGACCATTATTAAAGAAAATAGAAAAAATGTCATTTTATGGAGAAAATTTGTGGCGCCATCTAGCGGCGAAACTGCGAAATAAACTGAAAAAATGTATGTCCAAATACGCAGTAAAAGGGTAAAAAAAAATTGATTTTCTGGGCTTACTAGGTAAAAGAATGAATAGCCTATTAAACAAAAATTGCTTTAAAATATCTAAAGATACATACTAGGCCGTCAAAGTTGCGAAACATTGCGTTTTCTATTTTTTCTTAACGCCTGTTCGGACATATATTTTTTCAGTTTATTTCGCAGTTTCGCCGCTAGATGGCGCCACAAATTTTCTCCATAAAATGACATTTTTTCTATTTTCCTTAATAATGGTCCTAGCAGGCTGTAATTACATTCGTTCGATTCCGTAGGCGACAAGGAACAATTTGTATATCTCAGAATTTCGGAAAAGTCCCTAGTTTTCGAGAAAATCGAGATTTTCTATTTTTGTAGTTCCAACTTTCACCGCTAGATGGACGGCAATTTTTTAGTCCATGAAATGGGCTATTTTTCTATTTTCTTTAATAATGGTCCTAGCAGGCTATAATTACATTCGTTCGATTCCGTAGGCGACAAGGAACAATTTGTATATCTCAGAATTTCGGAAAAGTCCCTAGTTTTCGAGAAAATCGAGATTTTCTATTTTTGTAGTTCCAACTTTCACCGCTAGATGGACGGCAATTTTTTAGTCCATGAAATGGACTATTTTTCTATTTTCCTTAATAATGGTCCTAGCAGGCTGTAATTACATTCGTTCGATTCCGTAGGCGACAAGGAACAATTTGTATATCTCAGAATTTCGGAAAAGTCCCTAGTTTTCGAGAAAATCGAGATTTTCTATTTTTGTAGTTCCAACTTTCACCGCTAGATGGACGGCAATTTTTTAGTCCATGAAATGGGCTATTTTTCTATTTTCTTTAATAATGGTCCTAGCAGGCTATAATTAGATTCGTTCGATTCCGTAGGCGACAAGGAACAATTTGTATATCTCAGAATTTCGGAAAAGTCCCTAGTTTTCGAGAAAATCGAAATTTTTGTTTTTCGTAGTTCCGCCGCTCGCCGCTAGATGGCGTCACCTGTACCGTTTTGGACCGAATTCGACAAAAATTCATTTTCTGGCTTTATTAGGCATCAAAACGCATCAAACCCTAATAGAAATTTGTTTCTAAATGCCTCAGGAACCATACTGCGTCGTCAAAGTGCCGAAATATTCATTTTTTTATTTTCCTGATGTGCATATTCGGACCCTCATTTTTTAGGTTTAGTTCACCCGTTTTGCCGCCTGCACTATTTATATATGCAATACTTTGTAGTTTTATATCTTTTGTTATTCTGTCAATAGAATTTTATATTTGTGTTTAATAAAAACAACACATATAGGTCTAAAATTGACATTCAATATAGGAATAAAAGAGATATTCTGTGACATTTAATTAATTTATATCGTACGTATTTATTAATCAATTATTAAAGATTTATTTAACACTATTCAATATAATTTTTGCATTCTTAGAAACAGATTGTTAACAATTACTGGTCCTCTCTGACTTTTCATCAGAATGATTATTCATCATGCAAATTCTTGAAAGAACATCGCCACATCTACCTTCTATTTTAATGTCTGCAAAATCGTCTGCTCTAGTCTTGCCAATATTTACTATGGCTATAGGTAATCCAGCATTGTTAGCTTGCAATATTATTCGATAACCAGAAAATGTGGTTAATGAGGTTCCTAGCACCAGTAAGGAATCTGAATGCTCTACATTATATTTCACACTTTCTACTGTTGTACGTGGTACATTATCTCCAAAAAATACGATATCTGGTTTGAGAACCCCATTACAATTCTCACATGATGGAACAATAAATCCATCCACTTGTTCCTAATAAAATTTACATCTGATTGTTTTAAATTCAAGCAACTTTTTAAACTTAGTACATTTGTATATCACTTACTTGTGATAAATCTACATCTCCATCAGGTCTTATCATTTGAGCACTTGCTGTCATATTTGGATTTAGTCTATCTAAAATATCTTGTAAATGATATCTACATATTCTTTGATCGCATTTAAGACACATTACTTTGAATGCTGTTCCATGTAATTCAATGACTCTCCTACTACCTGCTTTTGTATGTAAATTATCCACATTTTGAGTAACAATGCACCTTATTTTTTTTCTATCTTCTAATTTTTTTAATATTTCATGAGTAACATTTGGTTTAACAGAAGAGAACCTATATTAACATTTTCAGAAATAATGATATTTGTAAATTTATAGTTATTTTTATGAAGGCAAATTACAACCTTGGCCACCCAACATAATTTCTAGCCCAATATCGTCGTCGAAGAACAGCACTATTACAAAAATCTTGATACAATATGGGTCTACGACTACTTCTTGCATAAAGTCCAACACCTTCAGATCTATAATCAGGAATTCCACTTTCTGTGGAAACTCCAGCCCCTGTTAAAATACATATCTCATTGTGGCTATCAATAAATTCTTTTAACTTTAATATATCTGAATCTTTCACTGTTTCACATTTTGGTACGAATGTAAGATCTGACAGTGATGACTTAGCTGTAAAATGATTTATTTACATTTTCAATATTACAATATAATACTATAAAAATAACAATTAATTACGCAGACTACTTACATAATAACGTTTTAATTTTATTTACAAATTTATGCTGCTTTGTACAAATAAAACTCATTTTTAAATTAAGTATAACATTATTCGCACTAATTAAAAAATTCTATGTATGAAAAATACATAAAATTTACAGTCAATTTATTATTAATTCTAAATTCTAAAATACCATATTGGGTTCATAATACTGAACAATATCAGTAACTAATATTAAAAACAATGCATATCAACATTTTGACATGGTACTTAGAGCCACCTTACCACAGAACGCAGAACTACAATTAAGTTATAAGGTAAGATCAAAGAAGTGCCAATCTATATTGGTATTCGCATAAGTTTTCGAACACGATAGGGTGAAAGAATTGGCTACAAAACATTCTGAAGTTAATTAGTCTTGCATATTGTTCTAATTTGATGCATATTATAGTAAATTAAGCCAAAAATGGGGTTTTTTCGAAAATGGAACAAGTGGTGCCATCTCTCCGGCGAACAGGGTGAACTACACACTTTTGAAACTGTACTTTAATTAGTTCACATTTTCTACACTAGAGGGGGTACACGTGCGCCCCCTAGCGTGGAAAATGAGAACTAATTAAAGTACTGTTTCAAAAGTGTGTAGTTCACCCCGTTCGCCGGAGAGATGGCGCCACTCATTAAATTTTAGTGGAAATAAAAAAAAATAACTAGAATGTGAACTTAGTCACTTCTAGACTAGTGATATATTTCTAGATCCTAGATTGTTCTAGAAATACAACAATATATCATTAGGAAAAATAAATTATTTATCACAAAGTATTCTATGTAACTAAATATCAAAGATCCTTTTATTTGTTTCATTTTATAAAAAGTACCTGTAGAATGGAAAATCCCTAGATTATTAAATGCGAACATCACCCATTCGATACTAGGCACTATTCAGCCCTATTGTAATTACCGAAAGAAAGCGACGGAAGGAAAATAATTTTGTGACATTTTGCGAATTGTGACAAGTACTTGATAAAATGGCTGCAATTAGTTTATTGAATCCAAAAGCTGAATTTGCCAGAGCTGCCCAGGCGTTAGCTATCAATATATCAGCTGCGAAAGGAATTCAAGATGTGATGAAGACAAATCTTGGTCCCAAAGGGACCATGAAAATGTACGTTCAATCATTTTCACGTGCTAAATTTTTTGAGGATTAATTTTGTTTTTTGAATAATATAAAATGAAATGAAATACACAGAACTATATAAAACGTTTTGCGTTATATATTTTCTGTTAGAGGAAATTAGATCACGTGTAAGATGTTGCTATTACTTTATTATCCTTATTAGGATATGATTGATACTTCGAGAAGTACCGGTAGCACGATGTGGAGAGGGAATTAATTTCATTGACTATTCAGTTTGATTTTTAAATTCAAAATTACATTTAATAGATCAGATATAGCATGCATAAATACGTATATTTATATTTTATATATATATAATTGCTAATCGTTTTATTATTTATTTTAAAGGTTAGTGTCTGGAGCAGGTGACATTAAAATCACAAAAGATGGAAACGTATTACTTCATGAAATGCAAATACAGCACCCAACAGCTTCTTTGATTGCTAGAGCATCCACTGCTCAAGATGACATTACTGGGGATGGTACAACTAGTACTATATTAGTCATTGGAGAATTTTTAAAACAAGCAGATATTTATATATCAGAAGGCCTTCACCCTAGAATGCTTACAGAAGGTTTTGATCTAGCTAGGGCCAAAACATTAGAAGTATTAGATTCAATGAAAATTCCACTTGATCCAGAGAAAGGGTTATTAGATGTTGCAAAAACCTCATTGAGAACTAAAATACATCCTACCATAGCTGATAAATTGGCTGAAATTTGTGTAGAGGCAGTTTTAGCTATCAGGCAAAAAGATCAAGAAATTGATTTGCATATGGTTGAACTGATGGAAATGCAACATAGAACTGCAGCAGACACTTCTTTGGTTCGTGGTATTGTAACAGATCATGGATCCAGACATCCAGACATGCCTAAAAGAGTAGAGAATGCTTATATATTAACTTGTAATGTTAGTTTGGAGTATGAAAAGAGTGAGGTAATTAAATTGAATTACAAACAATGCAAATATATTATTTTCTTATGTAAAATAAAACTATTTAATTATACAGGTAAATAGTGGTTTCTTCTATAAAACTGCAGAAGAGCGTGAAAAACTTGTAGCAGCTGAACGTGAATTTATTGATAATAGAGTAAAGAAAATAATTGAACTGAAAAAGAAATTGTGTGATGGAACAAATAAATCATTTGTTGTTGTAAATCAAAAAGGCATTGATCCCCAATCTTTAGACATGCTTGCCAAAGAAAACATTTTAGCTTTACGTAGAGCAAAACGCAGGAATATGGAACGTTTAGCATTAGCCTGTGGTGGAATGGCTATGAATTCAGTTGATGATTTGAAAGAAGAACATTTGGGATGGGCTGGTCTTGTATATGAACATGTATTGGTAAATATTTTGCAAATCATTTAAGTATCTAAATTATTTGCATATAAAATAATAAATATAAATATTATGCAATTACAGGGAGAAACAAAATACACATTTATAGAAGAATGCAAGAAACCAAATTCAGTCACGATTTTGTTAAAGGTAAGCTTTTGAATTAATGTGTTATTTTATAATCTCTAATATAAAAACTTATTTTAGGGGCCAAATAAATACACCTTGGAACAATTAAAAGACGCTGTAAGAGATGGCTTGAGAGCTATCAAGAATGCTATTGATGATGGTGCTGTAGTTCCTGGTGCTGGTGCTTTTGAAGTAGCTGCTAATCAAGCACTCCATCAATACAAAGAAAAAGTTAAAGGAAAACAGCGCCTTGGTGTACAAGCTTATGCAGAAGCTTTACTAATAATTCCAAAAATTCTTGGTAAGTAAGATACTCTAAATTGTTGTACCTTTGAAATTGTTATTCACGTCAGTATTATTTTTTATTTAGCTGTAAACAGTGGATTTGATGCGCAAGATACGATTGTAAAGTTATTAGAAGAAGCATCTTCATTGGGTGAACCTGTTGGGCTGGATATTTCAACGGGTGAAGCGTTAAAACCCGCAGATGCTGGAATTTTTGATAATTATAATGTAAAAAAGCAGATTATCAATTCGTCGTAAGTATTTATGAGGATTCAACCAGATATCGAGAATAAAATCTAAGTTGCACCGAGTTAAAATATGTTTGTATTTTTTTATTTCAGCACGATCATCGCAAGCAACCTACTTTTGGTTGATGAAATAATGAGAGCAGGAATGTCATCTTTGAAGGGTTAAATCATGAATGATAATTCCTTTAATTTTAAAAGTATTCAAAAAAAAAGAAGATTCTTTAACTTAACTTAAATAATTACATTTGTATGATTTCTTGAATGTTTTGCTTACTTTCTACATTTTTATAAAGCTTTCACTTAATAAAAAATACATGCACACAATAACAAATAAAATGCTACTTTTGAATTAAAAAGAAAAAGAAAATACAAGATGTTTGTTGTTCATTAATTTCCCATTCATGATTAATTAATAATTTAAATAAACTAAAATAATCGTTTGTACAGATGTCTCCTTTGATGAAATCAACGTAAAAAGAAGTTTGAAGTTTGATGTATCGTGTTATAAAAATTCAACTAGAAATGATAACCACTTTTATTATAAAAATCAAAAATATTTATGTGAAATTTTTATATTACACGATATTTACAATCATTTATAAACTAGATTATTACTTCACAGGACACTCAGTCTTTTCATACAATTCGTTCATCTACTATGTTAATTTCGATGTTAAACGGATCAATTTAAACATACACATAAGAATTGAAAAGAATACAACAAAGTATTAATTTTACACACGCGTACACTATTTCGGGGTAATATGTATTGTGTATAATATAATACGCAAAATTTATTTTCACTGATGCTCATAACTAAACGGTGATACTTGTACTCGTGTATTATTATTTTTAAAACTTAGTATTATCGATTCGGAATAAAACAACGCAATAATATCATTAATGTTAACAATAGTTAACATTTACAAGAACTGGATAATGCACATACACATTGTATGTATCTATACATCATCCTTAACAATTGATTATTGATAATTATATACGTCTTCAATTTTGTTAGACGTTTTGAAAGATTTCGTGTTAAAATTTGAAAACCAATGATCAATAAAATAAAAGTGCTGTATCATCAAACATTATATAGTAAAAAATAAATACCCCTAATATTTCTTTTCTCAAAACACATAGCTGATGAATATTGATATACTCAAGATAATTATGCTATAATACTGCATTTTGATTTTAAAAAATGTTTTCTCTCAGCATATAGCGTTGCATGGTAGGTTATCTGTTTTAACAATCTTAATCAAAATTCTTTATACGCTGGCAACATTTCATATACAACATTGACATTGTTGTATAACATACGATGTATAACCTTTAATAATAATGTACAATTATACATAAATCAGTGATACACTGTTAAAATATCAACGTGAAAACAAGAACTGTCCACTTTTTTATCCAATTAAAATAACTCCAATTTTCCAGTAAGTCAATACGTAAAAGGACAATGCAATTTTATGACAATTATAAATTACTTCTCTTTTGTATTTAAAAATTTCTAAATATACACTAGAAGAATATAGGCACAATGTACGATCATTGAACAATCAATTATGATGCCTTTTCTTATATGTACGCCTTGCATTACAATACAAAAAGAAACAATGAATTTTATAAAAATTCATTAATACGTCTTCTACATATAATGTTACAGAAAAGCACATAATACCACATATGCTTTGGTTAATGTGAACCATTATATCAGTGATTGTGTACAATAAATATTTATACATCATAATGTCAAATTAAATCCTAAGTGTAAATTATTTGCTTTCAACAGTAAATAACGTTTTCCTTCGCATCTCCAAAAACTATTTCAACTTTTTAATGGTTGCCATATTTTTGATATCATACTTAACATCTTGTAGTATTATTTTTGGGTTGATGTTGATTAACTGTGCCAGAGTAGTACAATTCACTTTCATCCGATGGCCTCCAACTACCATGTACGTATTTAACTTTGCTAAATTAACAGGTATTCTAGGAAGGCCATAATATGAAAATCCTTTACATTGTACCGACTGTTGCTGATCGTTCATTTTATTATTAAAAAGATATCTCGAATGTGGATTAGTCGATTTTCGAGCGACTGCCTTTATCTTGTACGATATAAGATTGGGTCGAATAGAATTTTTAGTCGTAGACTTTCTAGCCACCGCATGACTCTTCGCTGGTTCGATCGAAACTTCAACCTGATCTTGTGAACTCGATTTCTGCCATTTAACTTTAGCCATAATACTTTCCAACTGTGCCTCATAATTCTGTATACTTTCTATCTTTAATTCCATGTCTGGATGTTCCTCAGCATTATGCGAAGACACTTGAGAAGCAGAACTGAAGGTTTTATCACAATATTTACATTTCAGAAGATTGATATGCTTGGATACATGGCTTTTCATCACGTTTATAAACGTTGTCGTGAATGAGCACTCAGGACACGTGTATCCCTTAAGCATCCTAGTCCTATCTTGTTTTTTAAAGTTCAACGGCAAATGCGAATGGAACATACTGTGATGTGTTTTTATCTTAACTTCAGAATCGCACAGTTCGTTACACCACTGACAAATCCAACCGTCCTTCGTTCCCGACGCTTCTATTATTTGTACATCATCGTGCGATTGTTGCAAATACAGTTCATATGGAGTTTCCGTTTCCGTTTTAGAACACTGAGCTTTCACAATTGGCTTCTCTGATAACAAATGTATTTTTTTGTACCTAAATGGACAATTTGACTTCAATTTTAAACTGTCATTTTCTAATTTCGATTCACTGTGCACCAAAGTCCAGTGATTTTGAACCATATCCAAAGATCTGCTACGGAAGCTGCAATAGAAACAACAGTAGCCTATCTCATCGTCCGTTGAATCAGAAATCTGTTCCTCCTCTATGTCATCGTTATAGTCATCAGAGAAAGATTTATTATCCTCTTTAACATTTTCGGAATCTCCTAATGATTCAGAAGTCGGTATGTCCTCGGATTTGAACGGTGAAAACGGATGGTTTTGTTTCCAATGTTCCCAAAGATCTGTCTTTGTCGATGCAGCAAACGTGCAATACGAACACTTCAACGTGTTCTTTGGCGAGTGTATTCGCATGTGTGCTCTCAAACCTGTTAAATTCATCGCGGTAAAACTGCATATATTACATTTCTCCTGTGTCTCGGAATTGTTAGCCTGTTCTTGAGTCGCATCGTGATCGGGAACTTTCTCGTCACTTATTTTCCTCTTACGTTTTTTGGATCTTTTTGGAAACCCGTATTCGGTCTCGGATAGATTTTGAATCAGTTTCTCGGGACAGTTGCGGTGTTTCAGACGCATATGTTGCAGCATTAACTTTTCACACTTTGTGGTGCGATCACAGTAAGGACATTTGAATCCAAGTCGCTTTAAATGGGCGTATTGAACGTGTAAGTTATAGCCTTGCCACCGAGTGAATGTCATCTTACAGTATTTACAGACGTACGTTTTTTCTCGCTCGTCCTCTGCTCCAGCTACCATAAATATAATTAATTTTTATCATATTTTACTTTTTAGAAATTTGAAAATTACGTCAAAGGTTAGGAGTTACTTACCTTTATCGGATTCAGTTGTTTTTTCCGTTTTCTCTTTGTCGTCTCCCATATCGATGATGAGACTGTCGTTATCTTTAACATTATCATCTTGTACATTTAAATTGACTTCAACATTTTGAACTTTGCTGTCTTTTGTATTTGGAGATTTACCAGCAAGATTTGTGTTCTTTGAAGTTTTAGTTACAGTATTTTGAGTAATTTTATTGGGGGGTGATTTATTATCACTTCCAGAAGTGTTTACGACTACAGGTGTGTCTGTATTATTTGCATTTTGCTTAGATAAAAATTCTTTTATCATAAGTGTTTGTCTCTTCAATAGTGTGCCAACCTATGGGAAGAGAAATATTGACAAACACGTTTAAAAAAAATGAAAATTTGATTATTTATAAAATTACCCATTCTTCGATATCATCGTCCGGTGATAATGGCTCGTGATTAGGACGTTCTCCATTATGGTGTTTAGCAAAATGTTTAAACAACGCATTACGATTGACGGATAAATATCCACATTCTTGACAGTGCCACCTACAATATTGTTACAATGTTATATATCTAACCTAAATAAAAATTCTAGTAGACTATAAGAATATTTACCTCGCATAATTTAACTCCCTAAAAAGATGATCTCTCATATCATGTTTGTATTTGGATTTAAACTGCGTGCACAAAGTGCAAACGTACATGTTACCATCAGATTTTCCATAAGGGCCAAATCTACCAACATCCGAATCATTGGAGTCATTATCTTCAATCAATTTAGTTTTCGCTTCTTTATTTTTATCACTTGCTGCAGAAGTGTCTTTCACATTTTCTGCATCTGCCTTATCACCGAAAAGTGTCCGTTTACATTTGTCCTTCAATTGTTTCGAATCATCTAGGGAACTCGACTTTCCTGGTTTTATCTTAGCCGGCTTAACGGCTGCCAAATCTGAATCGCTCTTTCGTTTTCCTGCTTTTAACGAAGACTCCGTTGATCCTTCATCTTCCTCTTCCAAAAGAATTCCACGTATGTGTCTAATACGAGGCATGTCTCTTCTCCACAGAGGAGTAGTGTCAAACGGTTCATCTTGTCCACCTTGCTCAATGTTATCTGCACTTTTCTTATTAACACCTTTTATCCTCTGGTACATCAGAATATAGTCTACGTTCGCATCGTTAGGGTGTTTGCTATTGATATGTTGGTCGAACATAATTTTTCCACTGGTTTTAAATGAACACAAATTGCACTTGTACTGACATTTTTCATCATGCGTTACAGTAGCATGATTAACCATTTCTGCCTTGTAGACGCATTTATAGTCGCAGATATTACATTTCCAGTGATTTCCATCTGGATCAGGTGCTTGTTCTTCGACCTCTTCTTGCACAGACTGCTGATTATTCTCTGTGTTTTCCAACTCTCTGATTACCTTGACAAAGGGTCTTTTCTCAGGGTGCTTGTCAGAAAGATGTCTCTCCACAACGTGCCTGATAAATGATTTATTACTATTAGAAAGCATAGAAAATGATCTAGGAAGAATTTAAATTACTAAAAACATTTGATAAGCATACTTCATATTATCTGTTTGCAAAATTAAGATACAATAAAAATATTACAGATTAATTTTTTCTGCTTTTCAAATGTTTAGTAAATATATCAAGTTATTTGGAAATTAGTAATTTGCATGATTCATAGATCAATCAGTGCATCCTATCACTGTGTACCTATGATAATGGTGGTGATTGCAGTGAGAACATTTGTAAAGTCTTGTATCATGCA
This sequence comes from Megachile rotundata, assembly GCF_050947335.1. NCBI lineage: Eukaryota > Metazoa > Arthropoda > Insecta > Hymenoptera > Megachilidae > Megachile > Megachile rotundata. Next base: position 12,033,719 of record NC_134997.1, read on the forward strand.
TTTTCAAATGAACAGCCATTTTATCGATCGCTATGTTTAATCCTTCTTGACCTGGAGGAGGTTGCGGACAATGAGGACATCGAAAATATTGTTCTTCAGAGTGCAAAGCCTTTAAATGGCACCTTAACATCGCTTCATCGACCGTTAAATAATTACATTCAGCTACACCGCACACGTATCTATTATGAGTAAATATTATATCGTTATGTTTCTACATTTATTTTTAACACTTATCAAATTGGCAGAATAACATTCAAAACCTTTACATTGGCGTAACTAGGATTTTAGGGATTTGAAAATTTAGGAATATTACAATATTGGAAGATTAAGAGATTAGGGTCAACGTATTTAGTTATGCCAATGTACGTAGCAGAAGTCATTTACTTGCCTCTTATGTTCTGGTACAAATTTTGGAATGAATTCATCGTCGTTATCTTTAACAGGTTCCTTTGGTTTCCCTCCCATCCGGCCATTCTGATGAGAGCTACTTGCCAAATTCACCATTTTATCAAACATTCGTTCTTTCTTATCTAAACAAGGCACAGGATTAACAGGGCCGCTCTCTGGTACGCTTTCGTCTATCGCGTGCAATCGCAAATGTCTTATAATATTCGTCCGAACTTTTGTCGTGTATGGACATACGGCACATTGTACTGCACGAATGTATATGGCTTGCAGAGGTAGAGAGTCTATTTCGTCAGGACCGAAAGAAAATTTCTCCAGATCTGTAGATACCTTTTCACCTTCTTTGTCCGCAGACTTTGTACTTTTACGTTTCTTTCCCTTTCGTTCGCCACTTTGAAACTGTATAGAAATAGCAATCGTTAAAATATAATTAAATAGTAATTAGTGCTCCTTACAGTATAATTAAATAATATACACTTACAACGGGTTGTACAATAAAAAGACCATCTACAGATGGATTCTTTGGATCAGCTGGAACCAATTTACTGTAAGCATATTTATGTTTCATTTTCATGTGTGCTATCGCTTGGTAACCAACTGTGCATCTCATCTTACACAGTGAGCAACCAAATCGTTTCAACCCATGAGACTTCAAGTGCTCCAGTAGAAATCCAACTTTGATGAAACGTTTATTGCAGTGAACACAATTCAAGCATTTATTAGGACCGCGCGATGCGCATTCTTTTATATGCACCCTTAAAGTACTTGCAGTCTGTGCACCATAATCACATGATTCATAACCACATCTGTACAACTTTGTCCCTATGAAGCCAGTATCTTTGATATCTTCTAGTGTCATTGGCTTATCTGATTTTTTAACGGGGCTATTATTACTAGAATTTTTAGTAACATCGGTAGATGCGTTTACATTTTCAACGTTGCTGTCCAACTGCTCCTTCTTGTCATTTTCTTGTGGGTCTACCTTTGCTTTTTCCTCGAAGTTATCTATTTTCTTTAAATCAGATTTATCATCCTTCGTTAGAACTGTCCCTGCGTCATCAATATCTACAATTTCAATATCACTGTCTTCTGCTTTACTTTCATTTACAGTTGTGTTATTTGTAACATCGCTTGAACAACTATTAACGTTCTTGAGGAAATCGGGATTGTCAAGTAAATTGATATTCACGAACTCGTCAGTGGAGTCAAATGTTCCAGTCGAAGGTTCTAAAGGTTCGATAGCACTGTCAGAGACAATGCTAGCATCTTCGTTCTTATCTAACAAAATTTTATTTGCAGCGTCACTGTTAGAAACAGCCATTACTGACACGTCGACGTCGTCCAAGTTGCCAAATAACATTGTGCTTGCATTATCATTACAACTATCGCTTAAAGATAATTTTCCACTTTGAGAAACGTCGGAGTTGATGGAGTTATTCGAGTTGCTGCCCATTCCAAATAAATTATATATTGATTTATTCAGTATCTCGTTTTCATCTTTATTCACCATGTTTAGGTCTTTAGTCAAATTCAAAGAAGATTTAGGAGATGTCGGGGTGTTAACGATGTCTACTACAATTGGATCTTTAGTATCTTTTCCTTCGTTTTCTAAATCAATTACTTCTTCAGTAAATTTAATATTATCGTCGAACGTTCTTACCACTAGCTGATCTATTACATCTTTATTTCGTACTGGCTGAAATGTGTAATGTAAAATTACAATTACAATTCATACTATTTAGAAATCCAACTTAGAATATATTTCTTACCTGAGGAGGAAGAGATCTTTCAAGAATGTGTGGCAATCGATTGCAATGGAATATACTTAAATGATTGTGCATTTCATTAATGGTATCCGAACCGTTCAAACAATAAAGGCATTGATACTTGTAAAATCCATGCATCTTATAATGCTGAAATTTGCCATAAAAAAGTCAGTAAACCAAACATTTCAGAATTCAATCAAGTTATCAATAGAACTAACCATCATCAACTGTTCAACTTTTAGACACGTAACACGGCACACATGGCACTTAAATGTGGAGAGAACCGATGCATGCTTATTTTTTAAGTGCGCCATAAAAGACTCAGGAACATAAAAAAACTTGCTGCAATCTGTAAAAAATATTTCTATAAATTTAACTCCTTATTTCAAAGTGATACCAAAGTAATTAAGATAGCAATTATACCATGCTGGCACATATAAGGATGTATAAAGTCATGTCGATTGACCTCTTCTCTCGTTGGCAATTCCTTTAATAACTTGCCAAGTAAAATTCCATGTTTACCAGGATGAGCTGTTAACTATAAACGAAGGAATGTTATATACAAATTAAACAAAATATGTTGTGTTACAAAGTTTCTTTTCTTGTACCTGATGTACTTGCACGTAAGAAGGAACGATAGCTCGATAAAAACAAAAGCTACATTGGTAACGACAGTGAGCATGTTTGTCCTCCATATGCACTTTCATCTGATTCCAATTCTCCAGTACCATATAACAATAAGCACATTTCTGATAATCAGGTTGTGACCCCTTTTTCTTTTCAGCCTCATTAGTATGCTGAAGATAATGTTGTTGATATTGTGCCAACACATCAGTCGTAAAGCGACAATCACGTTCCATGCATTTGTATAACTGAGCTAATTTAGTCCTTTTCAACATTGCGTTATAAGCGTCTACGGATTTTAATTTAACTACGGTAGTACTTGAAACGGTGGACTCAGCCGATTTCAGTACCGTGGGTGTTCGAACTACTTTGACAATTTTATAGTTCAAATTCGGTGACTGTGGAGATCCTCCAACAGTCACAGTGCGCGTAGTAGTTGGCGTCATGACTGTGGTCTTATTTCCAGAGAGAGGGAAAGGTAACTTGTTGTTTACTGCAATGATTTTCTTTGTCTTTGGAGCAATAGGAATGAAAGTAGCACCACGATGAGCAGCTGTGACAGAAACCGGAGTCGGAGACAAACTTTTTACTGGAATTAATTTCACGGTTTCTGTTGTAGCAGGCATATTTAAAGGTTGTGTAATGGCTACTGCGTTAAGTCTCTTTAAAATAAAAGGTGAATTGGACTTTTTCAGTACAGATACACCTTGACTTTTTATTGGCGAGATTTCAACTGCTTTCCTTATATCATTTATCTGTAACAAAACAAAATAAACATCTACCTTTATGCCAGCTTAATTTATAAAAGAGATTTTTAAAAATATCTCAACTTACAATAGGATTTTCATCGTTATCAGCTCTTGGTGCAAGACTAACTACATTTTCAATTTTCAAAAATGAACACTCCTCTTCTTTCTCTGGATTTAATATACTTTCTGTAGTAACTGGAGTACTCGATTGACTTCCATCTATTACAAAAAATAATTGGTTTTTCGTTTGTCTTTTTTATATCATTACTTAAGTAACCATAATTTTTATACATACTGCTTTGTGAAGTAGACACATCTTCTTGGGTACCTGGAGACTGTGTAGGTATTGACAACATATCTCCACTCAAACGTCTCAATCTAATAAAGTTCTTAGGTTGATTGCTATCACCTTGCGTTTCTCGCGAAATTTCATGGAATTTATTTTCTAATTTTCCAACAAACTTTTTGATGCTAGCAATAGGCACCACATCTGGTGGTTTGGGAATAGAAACAATTGAAAATGCTCTTTTAGGTTCTTCAGATTGTGACTTCTCTTTGTTAGCATCAAGTGGTTTTGTAGCCTGTAGCTGAGCAGCAAGCCTCTGAATAGTTGTTAGCATTGGATCCTTGGAGGATGCACCAATGCTAGAAGTTTCTTTCAGGATCATATTTACATCTGTGGATGGTTCGCTGTCAGACTGTTCGCTGCTTGAGTCAGACTCATAAATAGGAGCTGAACTCCTGTTTTCATTATCACTGGTTTCTACATCACTTTCATCATTCTTTTTCTGACCTAATCCTGTTGAAGGATCTGTAGCTTTGGAATCAGTTTGTGCTGCTTCAGATGTGGGCTGAGAATCTTCAGTATTTGGTACACTTGTCTTCAAAACAGAATTCTCAGCCTGCACATCAGTGCAAGTTTCTTGAGGCACTGAATTTATTTCTGAATTCTCTGAGGAAGTTTCTAATATTTTGGAGGTAGGAAGCAATTCAGTGCTACTTTTTTCACACTGGATTGGTGAATTCAGAAAAGTGATAGGAGTTTTACTAGAAGATTCTGGACTTTCACTACTAACAATCTCATTATTTTCAGCTAGTAAATTAGTTTTCATTTTATCTTTCAATTTGTCTATAATGGAAAGACCTTTCTTGGATGCATCCTTCTGCAATTTGATACCAATATTCTGAATGATCTCCTGCATTTTCCTCTTCCGTTCCAATTGAATCTCCACTTCTTTCTTTTCCAACTCTGGTGGACAAACGAAAACGCTTAGATTTCCAGTTGATAAGCTTGAATCTGCATCTTCTTGAGTTGTTTTCTTCTTTTTACCATCATCAACTTCAGAGTTGTCTTCCTCCTTTTGTGATTTCATTTCTGCTTCATCCTTTTTCTTTTCTGCAGGAGCAGCTTTATCATCTTTCACTGTTTCTATCTTATTTGCAACGTCGTTTTCATCAACAGAAGATACAGGATCATTCACAGGCTCTTCCAACTTCTCCAAACTCGGTTGATGTACTTCTTCTTTTATTTTTCCAGCCGCTACGTCTATTTTACTACTAGGTTCTTCCTGAACTGTATCCAAAGACATGTTAATCATTATAATATCTACATATGGAACGTCTTTGTGCCAAAATTTGGCATGCTCCTCTACATTAAACCGTTTCAATTGAATGAAATTACACTTTGAACACAAGTAACCATAAATCCCATTCTTCTCAGGTATATCATCTTCAGTTATTGCTTCAGCGAACGTGTCCTTAAATCGTCGACACACCTTGTAGTAATGAGTTCTCATAGAAGACTTGGCTACTGCCTGATAAGGACAACTGTTGCAGCGAAATCTGTACTCTCCAGTGTGAGTAGTGCAGTGCTCATAAAATGCTTCCATAGCAACCTTTGCAGCACCTTCAGTTAAAAAAGAACAAATCCTGCAACGAAATTTGTAAATTTCTTCAGTCAAAGGTTTTGAGGACTTTGCCTCCATATTAGTATCTTTAGCTTCTTGAATGGCTACCCGAGCATCTGATGTTTGCAATCTAGAGATCAGAATTTCTTTCCCAGGATGACTCAACTTGTAATGATGAACTATATTCTTCCCAGTGAAAAAACAAAGCAAACATTTGTACCGTTCTTTCCCTGACCACGCATAATATATCAACTTATTCACATCTAAATCTAGAAGTGACCTATCCAACTCTTTAGCTTTCTCTTTCACATCTTTCTTTTCTGGTTCCTTCACATTGGTAGGTTTGAGAGCTTTCTTTTTCTCTGTTAAGTCCACTGATACAGGAGGCTGTTCCACTTTTTGATCTTTCACATCATCATCAGAAATCTGACTGGTATTCTCAAGCTTCTCAGAGTTACCCTGAGTATCATTCAACGAACTGACCTCACTAACCTTGTCTTCTGATGGTGAAGAAGCATCTGCTTTTATTGAACCTAACTCACTACTACTATTGAGATCAGTGTCAGCTTTGTTAGAAGCTGCAGGCGTCCTCTTCCTCTTTTTCTTCGACAAAATCCCCATCCGCCAATTGCATTTCTTTTTCTTCTTCTTCGCATAAACCTTCTTGGTAATCATATCAGGCGACAATCCAGCTGGCAAGTCATCAAGGTCTACGTCGCTTCCTTTGCTTGCCACGGATGTATCCTTATCCGTATCGCTCTTTGAAGGTACTAGCCCCACCAGAATATTACTCAGCAACTCCTCATTAGCGTTAGATTCTATCTGCGCTGCATCGTTCGCTTTCTTTCCTGAAGCCACACTGCTAGACATGGAAATATCAGAAACAATACTTTCCTCGTCACTAAACTGATCATCCACCTTGCTTTCAGTAACTGATTCATTTCCCTTCTTCTTTGCGGCCTTCTTAGACGCACTCTGATTAGATTTTTTCTTCTCAGTTGTCTCTGGCGTTTCCGACTCTACTTGTTTATCAGGATGAAGGGAGATGTCTACAGCTGCAGCTAACTCTGAAACATCTATGCCAAAACTCTCATCAGACGAGCTGTCGAACATTACTTTAGAGTTATCCAGCTTGGATATATCTGTTTTTTCGACGACCACGCGTGGTTCTTTAATCGTTTCCTTGTTAACAATTCGTTTACTTCTTCGCAACATGTCGGAGTCGTCGCTACGCGAGTCCTGGTTGGACAACATGTTCACATTTTGAATAAGTTCCGTTCTAAAAGCAAGTGGCTGATCCTCCTCGCTGTCCGAGCTCGGATACTGTTTGATACACTGTCGAGTGACTCTCTTCGTGTCTTTCTTAGATTTGCTCTTTGACTTATTTAATTCCTCCGACGTACGAGACTTCTTCTTTTGCTTGGACGCATCCAATGCTTCCTCAGTATCTGACTCTGCGTCCGGTTTACTTGACTCATCTTTCTTTGTGGTTGGCGTACTTGGACTGGAAGTGGATGGAACAGAGTTAGGCTGAGTTTGCTCTTTCTGCGTTCGACAGAGTCGATGACCGGTTGCAGCCACAACGCCATCGCAAATGAACATCTCCCTTATATCCTCCTGTAACATTTCCAGAGAATTTCTCCTCTTTGCTTTCGCTTTGGGTGTTTTGGGTCTATCTTTGTCCTCCAACGATTCATCTTTAACGGAGTCCTTAGTATCTAGTGTATCGTCCACTTTTTCTGCGCTTACCGTGTTCTCTTTGGTTTCGTCTTTCACTTGAACCTCATCTTTAACTACCGCCTGTTCCACGATTTCGCTTTTAGGCTGAACATCAGAGGATTCGGTAGATATTTTCTCAGGCTTTTTATCCACTTCCTCTTTCTGATCATCAACACTCTCATTCTCTTTACTCTTCGCCTTCAAGATATCCAATCTTTCAGCAAGGGACTCTTCGTCCGAGCTATCCGAAACGATCACTCGTCGTTTCTTCTTCGTCAACACCTTTTTCGTGTCAGGAGCATCGTCCTTGTCGGAACTACTACTCTCCGATTCGGACTCGATAATTTTTTTAATCTTCTTCAGCTTCTTCGCCTGCAGTACTTCTCCCAGTTTCTGCATGAACTTCGCTTGCTCCACGAACTTCTTTCCCTCGCCAAATTCGAAGGACTTTCTGATCAAAGCCTCGATCCATTCTTGCGTCACTTCATCCTTCGATTTCGGCCCCTCCGATTCCGCGTCCTCCTTCTTTTTCTCTGCGCTCTCAGCAGTTTTCGGACACGTTGTACTAATGGAATCTGACTCTGCGATATTTGAATCGCTCTTATCTTCCACGGTCGCAGAAGACTCCTCCTTTGGATCCTCCTTCTTGTCACTGATATCGCTACTGTCGTTCCAGTTCTCCGATTGTATGTTTCCATCGCTGCTGCTGCTCACTTCCGCCGTAGCGTCATCCTTATCCCTCTTGATCGCTTTGCTTTCTTTATCGCACTCGCTCTTCGCCTCTTCAGAAACATGACTCGACGTCGGCGACTCCAGCGACTCGTTACGTTTAATTTTCGGGATTTTGAAGTTCTGCAAACAGTAACCTTGCGCGGACTTCGCTTTCGTGTCGATAACTCCGTACAGGGTCTCCAAGGGCGACTGCATTTTCTCTTTACTCGATTTGTCCTGTTTTCCAGAATTCTCTGCATCCGTTCGCCTGTGGCCCTCGACCGGTTTCGGAGGGGACTTCAATTTCTCCTTCGATTTCCGGAACGAGGATGTCGGGAACACCGGCGCAGTCGGACGTTTCCGCGAGTTCCTTTCGTTAAAAGTACTGTCCTTATTCTTGGCTGGTGGGAAGTGTTTGTCCTTCGCCAATCGAGGGTCCCTCACCGAAGTAACATTGTCCCTCGGCTGGTTGGGGCTCTGGTTCATTGTATTGTGCTCCGCACGAACCCTTGGGTCGCGGTCGGATATATTTCTAGCGTCCCTACCGAAACGGTTACTATTATCCCACTCGTTGTGATTGTCCCTGGCCCACTCAGGCCTACGAGAATCGCGGTTAAAATTGTTCCTCGGTTCCGCTCTACTCCTATCGTTATAATAGTTGCGACCTCTGCCACCACCCCGGTCTCTGTCCCTGTTCCAGGGACACGGCGTACTGGGCCTCGGAAACGGTCCTGTAGGACCGTCCGTTGGGCCTATCACGTTACAAGGAACTTCGTTTTCCTGTCTATAGGGCACTTCGTTCGGTCGATTAGCTGGGGAGTCCCAGGACTGCCTCGGATGGCCTCTGTCGAAAGACGGGTCGTACGGTCTGTTTTCACCAGGGAAATTTCTATACTGCGGGCCAACGGGGAACCTCGTGGGTGATATTAAAGGCTGTATGTTTGGCACATTAGGTACGTCGACGGGGGGCAGATCTTCGGGTCGTGGAATGTGGTTCATATCCTGAGGACGAGTAGTCGGACTCATCAGTGGCCTAATTCCTGTGTTCATGTTGGAAGGAAACTGATTAGGCCTGAGTTGACCTTCGTTCATTTGGTGAGGATCTATGTGAATCGCGGCGCTGCCTGCGCCCACGTTCCACATCTCTTGATGCATTCCCATTGGGTGCTGGTACGACTGCGCGGGAGAGTTTGGCATACCGCTGAAGTTTGAGGTCTGGGGCCACTGGTTGTTGCAGAACTCGTTCGTGTTCACGGGAGGGTGCATGGGAGGCCAGTGGCCGGGGTTCGGTACTTGTCTGTTGAAGTACTCGGGACCTTCTGTCCTGAACTCCGTCTCTATCCTAGGCGGCACCATTTCGGGGCCAACGTTTCCCTGACGCCTTTGGTATAACAGACTGTTATCCGACTTGGCGGTGTTCGCGGGGTGTAATGGATTAGGTATATCGTCGTCGATCAGTCGACGAGGATGTCGTTCGTAATTGTCCGCGAAACGGGGCTCGACTTTAGATCCAGGCGACGAAGGCCGGTTTCTACTATCTAAGGATCCTGTGTTATGTCCTAAACTAACTGGCGATGGTCCCTTGATTTCGTTCAACTTTAAAGTCTCGCCTTTCGCCGGGACACCGGTGGATAGACATTTTCTACTAGTCAGTTTGACTATATGTTTATCGATCTCCTCCCAACGCCTCTCGCTCTCGCTATCGATATCCTCCTGCGATAACAGGAAAGGTTTCGACTGCTTTGAGTCCTTGTTTAAGGCATTTAATTCTGACTTGTCCTTTTTCAATTTGACCGCGTCTCCCTTTTTCTCTAACTTGTTATCGTCTTCCTCGTTCAACAACTCCGCCAAGTCTTCCATGGACAACGGAGGCTCCGTGGAAACCGGAGGCGGGGAGAGCAACAACGGTACCGAAGGCTTAGAAGGTCTTGCCTCCTTCAACCTTGGAGACGTGTTCTTACCGTGCTTCGAATACAAAATCTCCGAGTCTGGAGACTTGAGTCTAGTATCCGACACGCTCATCGGTGACTCTGGCCTCGACTCCGACTCCAAATTCCCTCCTGCTAACCTGGTCTTCTCCAGTATGGACGACAACCTTCTGGAACCACCCAAAGAAGGAACCGGTATCGTTGGTATGTGCCGAGTAGAATGCATCGATATCGGTACATGGGGTCTCCCGTCGCTACTCCCTAATTTCATCCCTGAAGCTACATCGTGGCCGGAAGTAACGATACCCTGCCAATTTTTAGTTCTCCCGATCTGACTTTCGTTCCCTTCGAGCATGTCCCATTCGACGAACGAAACGTCGTCCACATTTTTGCTCGAACGCTGGGAACTGGGGGAGAGGCTGAGATCGTTACTGGTCCGTTCGGTTGGTATGATAATCGGCGCTTTAGTTGGCAATGTCTCTATCGGGTCAGGGGAGGCAGGTTTGTCGAACTCCACCTTGCGCTCGGTGGGTATTATTATCGGCTCTACTTGAGAACCCGAGTCGGGGCTAACTGGGGGACTTGGGCTAGCAGGTGTCTCGTGGATCTCCTTGTCTTCCATTGTCTCCTCCACAGGCTGAGACTTTCCTTCCATTGCACTGAAAGGTGTTGAGGCGACATTTTACATGGGATATTTCTGAACTGTTTAACTGTATTAAGTCGCACTTTTCAAATTTCGGAGAACTAATCAAAGGTGCCCTGGATATAGGTCTATACATGTTAAGATAAATGTTATTGTTTAAAAGCAAAGGCACTTGCTTTTTGATAGTAACTTAACTGGGTCTAATACTTTTTAACTGATATCTTATCTGATTTAATCTTAAACATACTGTTATATAAGTCTTCTGAAGTAGGTAATAAGTCCAGAATTATTTTAAGCTAATGGACTTAATACCATACACAGTTCATAATCGCAGGGCTAAAGAGCTTCTACCATGTAGATAGTCTTTTTTCAAAATGAACTCAACGTGGAACTTTTTTTATAGGAATGCTGTTCAAGCAGAGTTTCTTTGCTTATGAGCTCTTGAACAGTATTGCTTTACAAAGTTGACTTATTTTAAAAATACAATGATGTATACAATAATTTTTTAAACGGATTCAGACGGGTGTACAGTAGTTCTTAAAAAAAAAAATCCGATCCACAAATACTCACGTTGAGGTCTGCGCTGAGTTCGCTTCATTTTTCTTATTCGGAAAATGTAATCCAGGTGTATTTCCCTGAAACTCGTGTCAGATTAGAATAATTAAAATTAAACAAAAAATACATGCACTACGAAAGCCTGAAAATATACAAAAATAAATAGAATGAAGAATAAGGAGAAAGGCTACTACGTCCATTTCAGAAAAAAAGAGAGGTAATTGTAACAGAAAATTTCATTTAACTACTGTGCTACAAACATTCACTTATTCTGAAATTATTTCAAAGAACATTAAGGTGCAAGTGTATTATACAAATGTATTGTGTAATTCCTTAGAAATAAAAGGTAAATGTAACAGCAATTTAAACCACCCCATAATATAAGGATGCAAGATATCTACAAAATAAAATATGAAGTAAATAATGCAATCTTTGCTCTATAAAAGCATGGTGGTGCCTCGTGAAACGATATAAAAGAGTTGGTACAAGTAGGATAAATGTTTAAATAATTTTCTTAATGAAATTTTATTATTTAAACACTCTCTCGTTTATATGTTTCGTTCACAGTGCGATCTAATGTGATACACCAAGAACATTTTAGTTCACTGAATTTATAAATTTAATATCTTGTTTATAAATTTATTATTTATAAAAAAAATTCAGTGAACTATAAATGTACAACGTAGAGCGTAAATCAGCATATGTAACTACCTTTTCTACTTTGTTGTGCAACTTCTGGAGTACATCTTCGCATCGCTGCAACGTCTCGATCTTCAGCCTATTTTACCGATAATATCGTGATTAAAAGTTCTTGCAACCTTTTGTACTGTATTTTTCTAATTATAAGCACTTCTTTGCGATAACATTTTCGGAAAAACTTGACAAAAATATGTTCTCTATTGAAAGTTTGAAAATTTAAGAATTCGACAAATTTTTGGCGCGAAAAAATTTTGAATTGTTATCGTCAAGCGGCGCGATAAAAAGTGTAGGATTGTTTGCATATCAATTTCGAAACGTACTTTCTCTTACTGTTCGACAGAATCCCGTGAAGGCTTTGCATTTTTTGCAGTTGTACTTCCCGCGATTTGTCCTTAACGTTTTTTAATCGTTCTATCATCGCTTCCAAAAACGGAATGTACTTTTGCATCTCAGCGAATTTCTTGTCGTACTCGTCCATCTTGTTCGTTGTATATCAAATACCTGGACCGGCAAAAGAAAATCTTTATATTTTCACGTTTCTCAATAAAAATATTTATAATTTACTGGACGGTCTTATTTCAGATTAAATAATAAAATAGTGTAGGGTACATGGAAATTGCCATTTTGTTTATGTTATAAAGCGATACAATAAAAATTTAACATCTAATATTTATTGTGCCGTGCATAGATAACACCCGTAGAATTTTATCGAAGTCGATAAGATACTTATCTAGCTAAAACAAAAAACAAGTCTTATGCGCCTGTCGAATAATTATCTCTAAGACCTTAAAAAAACACCAGTGACTCGAAACCCTTTAGGGAGTCTCTGGTTATTAAAACTTCTAACCGAAACAAAACAGATCCAGATATCACAAGTGTCGCAACATTCATATTTGTCACGATTCAATTTTTATTTCGTCCGTCATCTGTCACGGCATAAATTCAACACGAGTATTATAACAAAGTATTACATTCAATGTTTTAAAAGTAAACCGCCATCTTTTTTCCGTTCAATATTTCCATTTGTAATTTACCAATTCATAAACTCATTAAGATTCGTAAATTCATACGAGCAATCAATAACAGGAATAATAAATAGCACGGTTATATGCGAATATATAACGAGTATGGCAATTTATGTATATAGCCATTTTATTCTTATACATTACATACAATCGCACTGATTTTCCATTCATAATTCTATTAATAATTTCTGGGAGAAATATTAAATGGGTTTGGATATACCTTTGACAACGTTATAATACACGATGAAAGAGAATTAATTTGTATCACATCGATGCTTCATGGGCTTCACAGTTGCTGAACTCCTCTTGAAGTGTTCACAACTTCACTTGCGATCACTTTTTAAACTAAGAATCGCTGCAAACGCGCCTCTATTTTTCATTAATAAAAAAACATCTCTCAAAATATGACCGCGTGATCCAGACAGAAAATTGACGATTAATTAAAACGAACGTCAGTTATTAACTTTATAATGTTTCCACGTGTACAAACTGTAATGCGTATGCGCAGTGAACATCATCGATGAACTTACACGATCGAGTTACATTATTCAACCGAAAGAACCTTTTCTTTTATAACAATGTTCTTTTAAAGACACGATTCTCGGTAATAACGATAACATTCGAGCAATCGAAGGTTATTTAGCACTCTAATATACACTAACCGAGAAATAAGTCTAAGGTAAAAATCACAGGCGACAACACAGCCAACAAGTAAACATGTCCGCGATCTTTTAAGTCCACAGTTTCTCACTAAATTCGAGGTACGCAACGATATGAATGTACCGCACGTTGCAAGGATTCACAGTGAAATATCCAATTAACTCTCCTTGAACACGTGGTTCTTGCACCATTAAACTTGTTCAGTGCCCGTACATTCCGGATCCTATAAACGTGTTTCGCTAATTCCTGAACGCATTACTTGCGAACGGTTCAGTAGAATGGACAAGAAACGTCCTCAAAAGACATTTCTCTTGTCACATTTTACTGCGTGAACAACCGTACGTGGTTTCATGATTCCTAGGGAAAGGAAGTAGATGGCGCCACAAGCGTGATGCTCAAAATCATCGGCAGATAGCAGCACGTAATAAACATGGCGGCCGAATAATATTGCACAAAAATATCCGACGTAATTTTCGCTTTTGCATTTCGATAATCATGAATTTGTGAGTCGTATTATCTTTCAGAATGGAAAGATGCTCACATGATTAGGAAGCTAGTAACTTTTGTATGGTATATATCGGCTCTCTGTATCGGTAACTTAACATAACGTACACTGACAGAAATGACTTCCAGATGCACTGAATCATGATCCTAATTTTAACTATAATATTTAATTCTAATAAAATAATAGGATTGTTACTGTATGTTAATGTATCTGCAGTATTTGAATAAAGAAGTAATTACGTGATTAAGTGACCGAATATTATATGATCCTTAAGTTTCCGGTTTAGTTTGAGTTTACCGGAAATGAAGAATTACAGAATGTAGACGTCAAATATGTAATGATATATGTATGCAATAAGAATCAATTATGTCATTACATAATAAATGTAGAGACAGAATCTTAATTATTATATCATAAATAATGGCAAACATAAATAAAATTATAATGTATTAAAAGGACATGTCAAATTTTCAAAAACTGCTTTTATAATTTAACAAAATCCAAAGAAAAATTATATGTATAATTGCTACGCGCGTAAGAAGTAAAACTCATGTGTTATAATTTAAAATTTAAGATTTATTAACTTGAGAATTTTGTTTTTTTTAGAAATTTTGGGATTTAGAAATTTAAGAATTCATTTTCAATTTGCGCAACGCTCGAGTCTGACGATCAGCCATCACATCTCCATAGCAATTTCATTTTGATAAATCTATATGATTCTATAAAATATCACGTAATTCACATGAGATACTATTTAAAGTCCATATAGCATTTACATACTCAACAATGGACTATAATTTGCAAACAGCAATGTCCTTTCTCTTTTCTATTACTTCTCTATCTACGTACTTTACGTCTCCATATTTATTTTCCTCTCTCCTTCGTATTTCGTCGATATTGACTACGTGACAAACAATGCTCCGCTTCGGAGCGCAGTAAACGCTGTTTCATATCATTTTACTATATAGTTATTTTTTACTTTGCAACAATTATAATTTACAAAACTTAAAAATTCAAAATTAATGAACTTTTCGCACTAAAAAGTTTTATACCTTGTATAAAACATTTATTTTATCCACCCATTAATGATCATCGAGTAGCGGTCAAAAACGTGTAACGTCTATTATAACGAAAATAATAGATATATCACCGATTTCTTACCAAAGAACAGATTCTTTGTCTGCGACGGCACATCTGATAAAACATTACACAGCAGAATATAGCCGTAAGCATTGATCCCCTGTTGCCGTTCGCGTTCGATCCTGCGTTCCGTGACTTAAAACACAGTGGCCGGACAACGAAACTGCGATATGCCGTGTTTTCGTTGTCAATGCATGGCTACGAGTTCGCACTGCGTAGAAATCGCTCGACTTTCTCACAATGTCGCAGTTACGTCGGAACTGACACTTTTCTTTTTTTTTCTAAGTTTTGCAGCGCGCTCTATAATTCTGCATCACCGGCTACAGAACTAGACCCGTCGCAATGAGTATTTGAGCATCAAAAATACCGATTCTGCATTTTTCAGCACGGAACGTCACTTCCTACTACGCACGCACGACACAAGGTTTCAGTTCGTAACTGTTCAGCATCCTGTAAAGGTGTATCCAGATCAACTGGCGGAATCGTGTATACGGATAATTTGAAACGATGACACTCTCCTGACAGACGCCGTTTCGACAAATTTTGGTAGATTACGAAGTTCCTATATGTCCTTACTGTTGGTTTTCGCAGGCACACTGTGAGTCTACATGTTGGGATTAATTCGCTAGCACCGCACGTGTACACTGGCGAGCATGATAGATTTCCCTAGGGAAAATGGTGACATAGGGAAAAGAGGCCCCACCACTAGTTGGTTTTTGGTTGGTCCATTTTGAAATTTGTTAATGTCCGAAATGTGTATTTTAGAAATTTGGAGAGTTAAAAAGTAAAAATTTGCTAATCGGAAAATTTATTTACAAATTTTTAAATTCGGGTATTTTTAAATTTGATAATTTGGAAACTTAGAAATTTATATATTTCCTAAAGTCGAAGTTAAGTAATAAAAAACTCTTCGTCTTACAATTATTCTTATCCAAAAGAAGTCTACATTGTCAGTTTGATTTTTGTATCTTGATGCACTTGGAAGTCCTATAATCAAAACTTCGGATAGACACTAGTTTGGTCCACAATAATTCATTATGGTGGTGAATCGTTATTACTTTTCAACTATATTTGCACATTGTAAAGATGGATAGTTATATGATAGGATACGATGCGATACGTAAAATTACTTTCCTAGGTTCACAACTCAATCATACGAAAGAGAATCACTCTTGAATAGATCACGATATTTCCGATATAATACTTAAGAACAGATTACTTCTCTTAACAGGTACACCTTCTGTAAATACAATCGTACTACATATGAAATAACGAACGAAATGGCAACCCTGAAGGGCGTATGTTATTAATGGCTGCCATCAATGGCGCTAGGCTAAATAATTTCACGTGGATATCCCAATACACCTTCCACCATATGCTGCTTACCTGTTATTTTGTTGGTGCAACTATAAGATCACATTAAATAATATTTTTCTTATTAATTATTTATGCAGATGGAATAAATGATTGTTTTAATCGAGTAACAAATCAACTTTTATCGTCATGTCGATTCGATCTTGAATGAGTCCCAACACGAAAATATAAATACAAATTGTATTACAATGAGCTTTCTACATTGTAAGAGCCAATAAATAGAAGAATGTTGCACAAGAATACATATCATGAATCACTAATGAATGTTATGTAAATAATAAAATGAAGAAAAGTAAAAATGTACATACACAATATTTATTATAACAATATTGTTCCTAACGTAGGATTCGTGGAGTCAGGAATGCAGATGGTATTGTAATTCCAACAAAATTTAGGATCTGGTAATTATTGTAGTAATTCTTGTAGTTAGATTAATTATAACCAATATTTAACACTTTAAATATACTCGAAATCATTAGCTGATTCGAGTTTCATGTGTTTAAATACTGATTTACGTGAACGACAATATTACATTTTAAAATACGAGGAGTCCACCTTTCTTCAACTTACGCAGATCCGCCATTTGCAACTTCTGTTCTACACTTCTGTTCGGGAACTTGCGTAAACGAAAAACGAGTCTAAGCGGAAACACCCGAAGTACTGATCCATAAATATATACATATACTATACACTGTATACTATATATAGGATGCAAAACTAGAGTTTGAAAATATTGACAATAAAATTATTTTATAATTTTGAAAACTTCAGGCAATTATATTATCAATATTTTAGGATTTTTACAATCAATATATATATCGTCAACAAAATATTGTCAACAGATATTGACCTTGAAATATTGATAATATACATATGTATTATATTGATCAACTGAAGTATTCATTGTACAACACTAAACAAGAATAAAATGTAGTTTGATAACAAAATGTAATGAAGGTTTAAAATCAATTTGTAATAATTATGAAAATAGCAAAGACTAGCAAATATTTTTCTTAAGAGTCTAAAATAAAGATATCAATGGACTTATATTGTCGTTCGTCTTACTATTGAACAATCATAAAAATAAGATTTAAATAAATTAAATTGAACATATAGAAATTATATCACAATTTAACAAAGGTTCAAATTAATATTTTATAATGCGCAAGAAATATTGGTTTGTGATTATTACTATATTAACTTTAATTCGTTTCAGTAAATAAATGGAACAACTAAAGTTACAATTACAGTTCTTTGTATTTATTTGTGACGTTTCCCTCGATTTCACATAATGTAATATTTAGTAACTTTATTTACAAATTACTGGCTCAATACATGAACCAATAAACTTTAGTTTGCTTAGAATTTGAGTTATTTACAAAAATTTTTGAATTATGAAACAATCCTTGAAGTCCAGAAATTTACCGCAGACAGATCAATTTGCTGTCTACGATCAATTAAGCAGAAAACCACTGTTACCATCTTTTTATTCTTAAAAAAGTGAATTAAAATCTTTTTACAATTTTGTAAGAAACACTTTCCACCAAATATTGGTCAAGCATTACTATCCTTAAAAATGAGTCTAACGTAAATGCAATTTTCTTCGCGAAGAACATCATTTTGTTTATACCGTTTTCATTATATTTTACATAAATTTCAATCGTAATAGCCTCTTTTAAAGCAATAACGTTGTCTGAAAGTGATATTTGAGAACAAATATCACCGTTGTCTATTCTTTTGGTAATTAATAACACCGATACATTTGTTGTTGGCAGTGCTTTTAGTAATTACATTCTTGGCAAGTAACTTCCAACGTGTTTGTCTTTTACATAGCAGGATTTATACAATTATAGACGAATTGTAAACGTCTGAAGGTAAACAGAAACTTATTGGATAATCAAAACTATTATCTGAACATTACACCTTTGACGTGTCAAGAAATATTTGAACAATGAAAATGTTGAAACTGAGACTTCTAATTTTTATTATTAACTAAGTAGATGTTGTGTACCTGAATAACTTCCAAAACAATTTATCGCACTCCTCATTGATTACATTGAATCTGCAGCACGGCTGCAGTACTTCGTTTACTAGGCTTGAATTTGCTGTAACTTGAACTAATTTAATACAAAACTGTCGTTTGCATTGTACAAAGTTCGAGAATTTGTGATAATGAATACATAAGACATTTTGTACTTGCAATTTTTGTAATCAACACTTAATGTACAATTACATAAACTGCATAATAAATTTCAACGAATACATTTATGATATTTTTTAGAATGAAATAATCAACCTTTAGCAACAGAATCCAAGTGTCCATAATTTTAGAATATTTCATAGTAATTTTGCGCAAATCATAAATAAATTTTGGATAAGTAAAAATACGTGTCAAGTACTTCCGAATATGAAAATCAGTTTTATTAAATAGAGTATTATTGTAAAATAAGATGCAGATTTGACAATAGTCCATGAATTCCAAATTCAATAAAACTATTTAGGTGTCACTTCATACACATTAACAAAATACAAATATACAAAAATATGTGTTATCAATTTTCAATATTCTGTTAGATTTTTAAATGTTTAGTAAATATTAGGACGTATTAAATAATCTCATACTTTTTAAATTAGGAAAAAAATATAATTTGGTACAGTTGACGCGACACTTTAATATAGATCAATTATAAACCATGTAACGAATTAAAAAAAAGTGAAATAAAAGGAAAACGAGTATCTGTATTATTATTATTCGTGCTATAGATCGAATATAATTATTATGATTGTACGAAAAATGTAATCACAAAAATAACAAGTTAATTGTAAAGTAAACACATATTGACAGCAATGTTGACATTAAATTTGTTTCAATTTGTAAACGTGTTTTATTTTCCTTCGTCCCTCTATAATCGGTGGAATGTTCTTTCTTTCTTTCTTTCTTTCTTCCATGAATGATTTAGTCATTATACATTTCTTCCTTTTAATAAATTCTCCAAATGCTTTCTCTAACTATCTGCCAAGGTTGCATTGGAATTGTTTTACTCTAACTTTCAGTTTCGAACATGATAATAACACTGTACCCTCACATTTCTACAAAGTATATATTATATTTATTTTCTTAATATATGCAAGACTTGATGAGTACTCGCTTTCATTATTTCATTTCGTATGTCCATTTTTCTTCATGCGACTTGCATTATTCATAATAATATAAGTAGAATATAATATATGACATTTTTTTCTCTGTATATGCAACTGTACTCGTGGGTGCTGCAATTTGCAACTTTTTTGAAGGTTTTGACAATATTATTTACCTAAAGGACTTTGCAAGCTTTATAACATGACAAATAAACGGTCAGAAAACATTATCTAATTAATTAATTATATTACTATTTATTAATACATGGTAAGCTATATACTGAAAATTCAATAAATTTGAATAATTGTAATTATTGAAATAGAACCGTAAGGATACTGTAATTTATACATAAGAACTTGCTGTCCAGACTTAGGCAAATAATTTACGCTTTACTACCGTTTAGAAACTATGCATAGTAAAATAGTACTTTGCTTCCTCATAGTCAATAGTAAGAATCTTCACGTTCTTCAGTCTTATAAGCAATAATTTTTTTTAATAGAAAGCTGTTCGTTTCTTGTCGGTAAATGGCTCATTTTGTTGTAATTATTTTCAATCTTATACCATATTCCATATCCTCTGTACATTTATCGCTTTTAGTTAACATATCTTGTAAAATTTGTTACAAACAAGTCGTGAGAGATACTCAAAAATGATATTTCCACACAAAGGAAATACTACTCAACGGATCTATATTGTGTCCAAAAATGTTTCTGACCAAACTGAATGTTATTTCACTAAACCTTCCATCCGCTAAGGTTCATTACCTAAATGACTCGTTGCAAGCCGGATTTTTATGTTCTTTTAATCAGTAGTAGATCTTCATACCATTTAATATGAAAAGCCATCTAATTTAAAACGTATAGTTCGTTAGAGCAATAATTTCCAATGGGATCCTGTGCTTGCAATTGAACATATGAAAAGATATAATGTTAATCTAATTATGCACTGTAGTCGATGCATGTTGAAGTCTTTCTAATTCTTCCAACGATAATACATTTGTCTGGACAAGCTCAGGAAGCTTACCAGCCCGAGCCTGAGCGAGAAGTTCTGGACTAAACCATCGTGCTAACTGATTTGAAGTGTGTGAAAGATCTCCACCATTACGTGGAGGCGATGTTTGACGACCTATGGGCATGTTCAATTGCTGCGACCGCATTACTCGCCCATCTGTGAAAAACATTTATTACATTTATCTTTAATATTTATTGTATTGTAAGTAAATTCATCGCATAAATAAAAAATATAATGAGATGTTTTTATATAAAGAAATGTGTAGAAAAGAAACAGAATAGTAAGGAAACATAAATATTATTGAATAAAGAAATGTTATGGTATAGCCAAGTTATGTTATAAGGTGGAGCACAGCCTAAATGATTATTAACTCATTACTTTAAGTTCGATCCAAAGATAAATGCTGTTTAGACTTGGTTTAAATAAGAAGAACAGCTAAAATGTGAGATCTAATTATTCCAATTTCTGAACACCATTGCATGCGATTTGATTAGGCAAGAGGAAGACACCTGAAAATGTTTTAGAATAACAAAGTTAATGCAACAGTGTAATGAACATATTGTAATGTAATTATTACAACAAAAATTTGTTAATGCTCAAATTAATGCAATGTATACAAAAACATTAAATTAGTAATACTTTAATTTATAGATTACATACATGAAACCATTTTAAATGATGAAACAACATGAATTTAATAAAACAATTAATAAATGTTGTTTAAACACATGCAGAATATTATGCACTTAAAATGTGTTCAGAATTTAATATGATTTTATAATTTACAGCTTAAGTTGTCTTCATCTAGAAAACGTTTATCAATTAGTAAATTTTTAAGCAATTTGTCAAGTGGTTAATTTTCAGCAGAACACGTTTATCTTCTTTTTTATAGTATTTAAATATAATTACCTGCTCGACTGGAATTGTAGTTTTGATTCAAAACCATTTGCATTTGTGAATTAAGGGTCCGGTGTTGTTGTTGCTGTTGCGGTGGAGGTTGATGTTGCATATTAGCAAGATGAGACTGAGCCTGTTGTACCTTCATTTGGTTATTTATGGTATTTGACCTCTGATTTATCATAGGATTCTGAGCAACATTGTATTGCGGAACATTGTGATGCGATATAGAACTTGTCATAGTATGTTTGGAGCGTGCGGGGTTACCATACACGCTTGAAACTGTCCTGTGTTGTTGTTGTTGCTGCTGCTGCTGAGGTTGCTGCTGCTGGTAATCTGCATTTCCACTGTACTGAAAGTGATTACCGCCATTTCCGTCACCACCTTTTACTATTGGTCGTCCTGTAATAAATTATGTATACATATATTTTATTATATCTGTAGGAAGCAATACAGAAGATGTAACATATACCAAATATAAAATACCTGGATGTTGTTTAATAGTTGGATTTGACCATGTTGATTGAACGGACTGTGGCCGTAATGTATTATGTCGAGAAAGCACTGCTTGTGTTAATAATTGAACTGCAGATTGCATTTGTTGCATTTGTGATGACTGAGACTGAACTCCCATCTTTGATGGATCATTAGTATTACCTACATAAAAATAAAAAAGTCATTAAGTAAAATCACATAAACCATACATTTAACTTTCTATTTTTGGAAAACAGCACAATAATTCTGATATAGTACACAAATTTGATGTAAGCAAATATTTTAATTTGAATTTTTAACAAAGATATTCTATAAATCAAAAAAATATAATAGACTTTCTAATATTTTGTTTCTAATTCAATAAAACATAGAACATAAAACGACAAATTTAAATTGTTTCAATTTGTACATGTACCTATAACTTCAAAAACACAATAATAGTTGGTAGGAATACTATGTAATTTATAATACATGCAATTTATTTGTACACATCAAGCCATAAAAATAAAAGCTGCAAAGCACGTGCAACAAAATACAAATTGTACCAAAGCATTCCAACAAAGGAAAATGAAAATGTGTAAAGGTAAACTTAAAGTGTAAAATGTATTTATTAATCTTTCTTTTTTATTTTAAAAAACTGTTTTAACATATTGTTATTTTGTAATATGTTCATATATTAATTAATGTAGAAAATATAATTTATAATATAAGTTTTCAATGAGATCAGTATTTGCTTTTGGAAACCAAAAAACTTTTATTTCGATTTATCTAATTTGCCAAAATATAGACAAATTGATCTTGCAACATCTTAAAGGTGTCAAGCAAAGAAAAAAAGAAAAGAGAACAAAATTATCATTCCTCATTTTAATACAAAAATAAAAAATAATTTTACATTAGATAATAGTCACAAATTTACGAGTATTTTTATGCAGTTTGTGAAACATTTATAATATTTTAAATAACAACATCATTCTGCGAATTTAATATTTTATTTTCTTTTATCTTTTCTAATGTTTTATTATTATCGACTATTATCGTTTCAATTTCAAATTGTTCAGTTAATAGTTTGTCAAGAATAAGAGGACTATTATTATTATTAGTATCACTTATATTCAATACAGTTGATTCTTTATCTTTATCCTCGTTAGTAACTTTATTTTCCTCTGTCATATTCAAACTCAAATTATTATTTGAATCTGACTGCTGCTGAAAAGAAGAGAAATACTTGTCTTTCAACGCAGACTCTTCTACTTCTATGTTGCCGTTTTTATTTAATTCGTATGCACTGTCCGATGTGTTAATCTTCAACATACTAACATGCCGTTTAGCGTTATGATTAGTAAGCTGAATTGCACCGTCAGAAGAAGCAAATGTTTGTGTGTCAGTATTTTCTTTGTAATGAAATGTGTTGCGATATTTGTTACGATTATCATTGAGTATAGGTGAAAATAAGAAAGTCGAGTCTAATTGATGATTGGACTGATTCGCACCCTCAGGTTCCTTATCAGCAGTCATTTTACGCAACACCGATGTTGGGGTAAAAGCGAGCGGTGTTGGGCTCATGGTCTGCTTCGCCGGAGAGTTAACAGGGCTTGACGATCTTTGAGTTTGTTGTTGTTGCTGTTGCTGCTGCTGTTGATCCTGCCGCTTACGGAAATTCTCACGTTGCTCCTCCAATTTTTTCTTAATTAAAGCACTTTGCATTATAGATTGAGTATGCATAACAATCTCCCGCGGTGAGAGAACTCTATGCTGCATCACTGTTAAAACAGCAAAAGATCAAATATATTTTGCGTAGGTAATTATCATCATACAACTTCATTAAAATCTTCCTACAAATTTTATAAGATATAAAAACAGTAACTTTCAGTGCAAACTGTAATTATATATTGTTGTAATATTTAGCCAATACTCAATTAATAAGAATCGTAATTACTACTTATTTTATTGATTTAAATATATCTTTTATATTGTATTTAATTAATTAACTGATTTTATATACATTGTAATAATGCCACGCAGTAAAAGTATTATTATCTTGGGAA
Organism: Megachile rotundata; assembly: GCF_050947335.1. Classification (NCBI taxonomy): domain Eukaryota; kingdom Metazoa; phylum Arthropoda; class Insecta; order Hymenoptera; family Megachilidae; genus Megachile; species Megachile rotundata. The sequence continues at coordinate 12,057,716 of NC_134997.1, forward strand.
TTCTACCTGGATGCTGTACTGTTAAAGTACTGGGACTAGCAGTCAAATTCGGAGATATTACTGAAGATGGACAATAAGCTGCATTCCAAACATCATATATACTTGAATCAGTATTCTTAAGAAAACTACTAAATGTTTAAAAACCAGAATAGTTCACAAGAGAGTACAAAATAGTTTGATGGTACTATATCAAAAATGAATTGAAAGAGAAAAAATATCAAGACTACATTGGCAGTAATAAAGCAAATATAAAAGCATGAAAAATAGATTTCTTTACTATACTTTCTATTGAATTCAATACCAACGATGCACTTACCATTATTCATAGGGGATGGAATTCTTTGTTGTAACTGCTGATACAACATCTGTTGCAAGATGTGATCTTGAGGAGTAGGTGCACTAGGATGCGGACTTACTGTACGAGAAGTAGTACCACCATACATCTTTAAAATATTTACTAGAACTTCCCTGTGACGGTGTTGCATTGCTGGATTCTGTGGCATACATTAATGTAAGGGCAAGTTATTAAAAGGGTGATATATTGGAAGAACTGAAGTAAACTAAGACTTTTTTTTAGTTAAATAAGCCAACCTGCAGCTGTTGTATAAGATGCTGTCTTGTTATTTCTCCTTGCTGAAGACCTTGAATAATGGCTTGAGCTTCAGGTCTTTGTAACAATTCTTGACTGGTAGGAGCATTGTTAAGCATCATTTGCATTTCTGGAGGTACAGGGCTCATTCCTAACATTCGCTGACCACTCATTATCATTGGTAACATATCAGAATGTTGCTGCTGTTGTTGGTGTCGTTGTTTCTGTTGTTGTTGTTGCTGCTGCTGTTGCTGCTGCTGCTGTTGTTGTTGCTGCTATGAGAGAAATGAAAATTGTTCATGCAATATATTATTTCTTTATCTTTTTACGAAACAACAATTTACCAACCTGTTGAATTTGTAACACTTTCATTAGATTTTCATGTTGCACTTGTGCTTGGTGCGGATGTTGAGTTGGTCCAAGAGAACCAATATGATTGAATGTCGTAGCATGCATTGGTTCTGGGACCGATTGCTGGGGGGCAATTGGTTGAGTTTTCAGTTGTGAATTAAGCAACTACAGAAAATTACATATTATCTTCTATAGAATAAAGTATCGTGCAATTTCGATTATTAACAAATTAAAAACAAAATGATACAATCACCCTACCTGTATTAATGTCACAGGTTGTTTTTGAGAAATAGGACCGTTTGCTGCTGGTATAGCTTGTCCTCCAGTTACTTGAGCAAGCTGCATCCAAAGCAATATTTTATTAGTAATATATTAATGTAAGACATACACAAATGTAACTATGTTTAAGATTACCAATTTCTTAAAAGCAGAGAGATCTTCTTCAGTCTTATTTACACGAGGTTGATCAGTCGAAGATGTGGGTAGGGGAGCACCACCTCGCATACGTGCTTCTAATTCTTCCAAACTATGCACAACCTTTCCACCAACTTCTATAAAAAATATTCAACATAATACAATACTCTATTCACATAACGTATAGATTGAAATATAAGTTATACAACTACAAAGTAACATAAATAGCTCAAGTTCTCACCCATATCCTTAATGGATGTATTCTTTATCAATGGTATGACAGTACTAGCAGCATCTCCTTGTCCATTTTGTGTTGATTTGTTTCCACGTTGCAGCATTTCCAACAGTTTTACTCCAGTAGTGGATGTAGTATTATTTGTTGTTGTTGTATTGGCAGGGGAAATAGGAGTAAAATAGGTATTGGACTCTGTCACTGATGGAATTTGAATATTTGGCTCAGTAATATCATTCAGAAGATTATTTAGTATATCATCTTGTATAGAAGTCCTGCGACTATCGAGTTGTTGAACTGGACTTTCTCTTTTAAACCATTGACTAAATCGAGAACAGGAACCACCATTTGAACCGACTCCATTCTACATAAATAAAACATACTTTAATACATGATTACATCATTGATTCTACGTGAATCAAAGATAATTTACTTCACTCACAGTTAAAAGCCCAGGAACACCAGGCAACGTATCTGATTTTAAGAACTCGTCAAGGTTGAAATCAGGATGACTGTCTTCTTGATTTTGATTAACAGTACTAGAGTTATCTATACCCGCGGTTTCGCAACTTTGTTCTGCTACAGTGCTTTCGCTGGAATCGTGATTCGCTTTCTGTGTAACTGAAGACGACTCGTGTTGTTCTGAAATGGGTGAATGTGGCGCAGCTACAACATTTATAGGTTGGTCCATCGTTGTCGGTGTGCTACGACCCTTCGGACCGGCTGAATTTTCGGTTTGCTTTTCATCCTTCTCTGACGAATTCTTCTTACCACGCTTTTTCTGGACTGCTGGTTGTTTTTTATTTTTGGTGCTACCATTGTTATTGTTTACTACTTTTTCCTCGGGAATATCTTCAAATCCTCTTAATTCGATGGTATCATGCTGAGACGTTGGTCCAGAAATAAACCATTCTGGTTCATCCGCATCGTTACGATTTTCGCTGTAAGTTCGCCTGCGATCATTACTAAATCTTCGCTCTCGTCCACGATCTTTATCACGGTCTGATCGATGATTACGATCATTACGTTCAACTCCTCTGTCCCGATCCCGTTCTCTTTCCCTATCTCTATAGTCGCGACCAAATGATCTCCGTTCAAAGCGTTCATTCCGATCATCCCGATCACGTAAGTTGTCGCGTTCACGATCTCTGTCCCTCACATTCTCTCGATCCTTTCCATCACGCGTATCTCTATTATCACGATCACGAATGGAGGCTCCACCACTGGGCCCAGATCGAAAAGCAGGTTCGAGCTTCTCATTTTCAGGTCTAAAGTCCCATATATCTCGAGTTAAAATTCTACCGCTTCCGATTCGTCGAACAGATTCTCTATGGCTGACCTATAACAATTAATGATAATCTACACATTGTGGTATTAAGAACATCAGAATTGATTCCACAAAATATATTGATGATACCTCCGTTTTTCCTATCGGACTTTCAGGACGTCTATTCGACGGTTGATTTACGTTAACAAAGCAACCTGAATTAAAACTTCTTCGCTGAGGGCTCAAAACTATACCATCTTGCTCTTTACGAATTCGTTCTCGAGGATCCCCATTCCGACGCTTAGTATGGTTTTCAGTAACTTGATCAGTACGGCCAGTTCTTTCATCTTTTGGAAGAGTGTCACTACGCTTCCTACCTGAATGCCAACGTTCAGGATCCCATACACCACGTGAGCTTAGTGCAAAGAAATTATTATAATTAATAAGCAGTAACCATAAATGTCTTCCAATATTATACCATAATAGAGTAAATATTTAATGTACAAAATATATAACATACTTATTATATGAGGTATCTAAGAAGTCAGGTCTCCGCTTAGATAATGGCAAACTCTTTATCACCATTAATTCTTCCTAAAATGAATTGATGCAGCATTATTTTGTTGCAGTAATTTCAAATAATGTCTGCTTATAAATATTTTACAAGAAATATTTTCTGAATGAACAATAAAGTTATAACAAATATTATACCCGGGAATATTGGAATTGAGGTCTTGAACGGCCCATTTCCATAATTGAAGTGTCGGTTACCTCCCCAGCCACCGACATAGATATAATTGCTTCATCTCCTACAAAGTAACAAGAACCAAAAATATAAATTTATAATCTGTTGCATTATTTTACAAAGACAGCTTTGTAGTAAATATAATACTGGGTAAAACTATTTTTCAATATTTTCTTAATCAGAATTATAAACTTGTACTAATTAATAAGTACAACAAGATCCTTGTTAAGAAAAGAATAACTCATATGTTCTGTTAATTGTGGACGCCCCAACGCTATCGCCGGCTTCACCGGCGACTTTTCTCTATTATTATGCACATGTACCTTCATATTAAAATTCTCGGTAAGAATAAATAATATAAGTATTAAGTGGACAAGTTTTCAAGAAAATTCAAATCTGCTGTTAAAAACATAGTTACTTCGCTTTGTGTACAAACTTTCGTAAGTGATAACGAACTCTCGATATCGGTACAGGATTCGACGAAGATTTGAATGCGTGGCTTGTATTGTTCTCTTCGAAATTAAGTACCGTATATTACGAATGTACTTACGAAAGGTCACTCGCTTTATCGCATTCATAGATTTATTTTTGCGAAACCATCGGCAAGCCTTGGTTTGCATAACCAAAGTTGCATCTAGAAAAGGAGATCCCGTGGGTCCTACCAGCGGACGTTTTCGTGGTCGCCGGTACCAATTTGAACCGGAGATGCTATGAGACTCTAATTTCATCTTAACAAAATTTCAATACTTTTACCGCGTGCTTTAACAAATGTTCGTTGTTTTTACGTTCAACTGCCCTAGACAGTCCAACAAATATTTATCATCGAAGGACAAGACGGACGAACCACCGTTCGAATTGGTTAATACAAATACAGCAACAAATAAAATACAATAAAATATGTCGAAATGTACAACTTAATAAAAAATATGTATATGTGATATCTCTTAAAGATTATTCACTTAATAGAAACTTAATATATTCGAAATAACGAACAGTATTTATATGCGTCGTAAACACATGTGATATTTGTACGAAATTATTTCGAAAATTTATGCAAAATGGAATTTCTTTGTCCATATAACGCGTCTATAAGAAATTGAATTCTTAATTATAATAGATACTACACGTTGTACAGCACGATACAAACTGACTAAATACCGGCGGTTTTTAGACGAACTGTTTGTCCACAATCCAATCAAGTGTGTCCCTGAGAACGTTATTGTCAACTTTATGTCTCATTGGTTCTCTTTGTAATACATTTGAACGAAATTTATAACTGATATCTCTCAAACGAATAAACGTTTATACATAATATCAAATAAATTATTTTTGTAATATAATTATTTACAAAAATCAAAATATTTGTTTTTAAGTGTGAAGATTTTTCGTGTAAAGTCTTCAACATGTAAACACTTAATCTTTACACCTTTAATATGTAAAGATTTTACTAAACTATTAAATGTATGCAGTTTAAAAAATGTATTTATTTCAATGTACATTGTAAATATTTTATTATATTATTGATTGACTTTTTCAAGAATATAAATCATAACAGAAAATGAAAATTTTAATTTGCTGTTCATTGGCAATGCAGACTATTATATAATTTTTGTAATGCTTACCATGTTATTTATTTAGACATGCAACTAATAAAAACATAAAAGATTATGAGCATTAGTAGTATAAAAATAGCTATGTGACTAATATAAATTTAAAGTTTGTATATAAATTTATTACTTGCCTTTCTTTTATTGTGAATGAATTTTCATTGGTAAACTTACATTTCAAGATAAATAAATAATAACTTAATGAGAATTTTGTTATCTCATATACATATGTTGTTAGTATTGTTATCTTATTTGTATCAAATTTAGTTAATACGTTTTATACAAATAAACTGAATACACTGATTGTGAATTTGGATGTTTTAAGTTATACTGTATAGCCTATATGATGATAGTGTTAAAGTCTGTACCTTTGTAGAATATGATATTCAATACTGTCTTTGTTACTGATACAATTTAACTCTAAAAATTAAGGAATATATACAATGCAATACCTCCAAGTAATAAATTTTGTATCATCCAAAGTAATAATGATTTTCATTATTCAAATATTAATATATTTATTAATACTTACATGTTAAAAATAATTTTATATCGTTTTGATACACAACATACATAAATATATAAATATATCAAATACAAAAAATGAATGATATGTATTACAGTATAGGTAAATATTATGACACAGATAACTTTATTATGCCTTGAGTCTTTTATATTTAATTTTTCATTAATGATTTGAATGTTTACAGCAAAATATTATTTTAACCCTTTAGGTACAAGAATCTCTTTAAATGGTAAAGATGTAGCAATGGATATAAAAACCAAAACTGGTGCTTATTGCGTTCCTCTGTCATCCATCATTAATTTTTTTCCTTCGCCTATGCTTTTTATTTAATATTTTTTGGATATTATTTTATTAACTAACTGCTTAAATAAAAGTAAAATTCTGCATCATACCTGAAGGGTTAATAAAGAAATAATCATTATGTTACAGCATGACAATCTATACAAACCTTTATGAAGCTACGAACAAGATAAATAATGCAGCTTATCTTAATGTATAAAAATAAACAATCTGAGTAAACTGAAATGAAATGTTGTATCAAAATTCAAAATGAAAGTATACTGACAGAATATTGTATATATAAATGATAGATCTAAATATAAAGGAAACTAGTGAATCTCCTACCTTCATCTTTTGGAGTTGGTAGTTGCTTGTCAATTGTCACAGATTCTTGAGACATTCTGCTCTCTATCACCTTTATTCTTCGAATAAGGTAAATTCACAGCACTCACTGTACAGACTTAATTTTTTTTCTAGATCTTTTATGTGATCTATCTACGTCTCATATGCCATACATACATATATCTAATTGTAGAGTTTATATCTAGCTATATACCTTAGTACTGTTTAGTATCACAGACTGGTTTTCCCTTCTATATTTTAGTTTATCTTTAAGCGAGGAAAAATTTCAATAGGACAAACGATCGTTTATTAACTGCCTGTAAAGTTCTAATATAGACAGCTCGGCCACTCTCACTCGTTGAAAAGAGAAATGAAGAAAAAGTGTTTACGTGCTACGAGTTTATAAGTTTACACACGGTAATACAGAAGACAAACGCAAACGAAAAAATTAATTGCACGAGTTTCGAAGCACGTGTTTCCCAAAATCATTTCATTACTTCAACACGTCCTCTTCCAATTACTATTAATCCATCGATTTATCACACAAAATGTACACACACAACACTAATTCACTGCTATGCAAAAATAGAAAATGGCGCACGATCCCCACTTCCGCCGTTGTTTCTCACTGCTTCCTCGATCTACAACGTACAGCGTTCTAAGCTTACTACGATCTTATAGATACCACTACGTCATCTGTCTGTACAAGCATTATTCTTTATTCCCCGAAAGAACCGTAATGTCGAATAACGAGTTTTCATTTGTGCTGCGCAGATCTTCTGTCGTTGTTTCGAATACAATTTGTAATGCGCATGTACTTTCACGATAGCTATTCTGATCATGAATATCCAGTGATCTCTTAATTAAGTATACCTGCATATATTATCATTTCTTTCCAATGAATCTACAAATATAGAGACACTATATATCTTTAAAAAAGAAGGAATGGTTGGCTGCTGTTTAGTACAATTATAAATTAAATACTTGAAATCTTTTAATTTCAGTTTTCTAAATCCTTTCTTTCGTCCATAAATTTTTGTTCACTGTATATATGATCATGGAGTAAGAAGGAAGCAGTAGATTGGCATCACGCTAATAATAAAATGTGTGTGAACTCAGCCAAGATGCGCGAACCACTACCTTTCTTTCCTGAAATAAAATACAATATGGCATCAGCATGTAAAAGCAATACTGTGAGCCAAAAAGTTCCTAAATTTAATGACTTTAGTTGGTACTTCTAGAAAGCTGATATTCAAAACAGTATACTCTAAATTATAATAGTTGGAAAAAATATAAAATCAACATCCAGTCCTTTCTTTTTATTGGATGTAATCAGCTGTAATATACAACAAAAAGTAAAAAAAAAGCGATGTGAATCTATGTATTATTGTTTTTTTACCAAATTCTTGGTACAGACAAAGAGTAGAGAACTCTGTGGTACAGTTTCTAAAAGGAAATCGATACGCATTGCGAGATATCGATTGTGACAACCATTGCACTATTCGAGTGCCATCTTAAAAATTTCTTACAAATGAGTACCGCCAAAATTTATAGCACTTATACAGTGATCTATAAAAAAAGTAGTTTGCAAAACGAAGGGTATATCAATTTTATTACAACAGTCAATCTTTAATACATACATTTATAATAAGGTAGAAAAAGAAAATCAATACTGGATTTTAATACAATATAACATGTTTTTAATTTTATGTAATAATGATAAGTATTAGTCAATTACAGTCATTAACAAAAATAACTATTTTTTTTCACAAATGTATCGTCTGCCTGTTAGACAACATAAATATGAATATTTGTATCCACTGTGCATAAATATATGTATGTATAAACGGTATACGTATACTTATACATACAAATTTTATACATATTATCATCAAACTAGATACATTAACTATGAAATACAAAATAATGTAGAATAAAAAATATCATACTTTTGTCAAACATTAAAAATACATAATTTTTAAATCAAAACTGCTCAAAAAGTAAAAAGAAATCATTGCTAATTAATATGAATGTAACTATTTATTAGAACTTGAAATAATTCAATATAAAAGTGAGCTTACTCATTTTTTTGTTATTTTTAAACATTTCGTGGATTTGACTATAAAGTACTCAACTAACAATCGTATGTTCATATAAATGTAATAAAATATTACAAGTAATGGTAATATTAATTTTAGAATGACAGTGTAAGTCAGTTTAATATATTATGTAATATTAAAAAATATATTTTATTGATAATGTTGTTTGTATTAAAAATATTGTAACAGTTCTTGAAAAATTAAATGAAACATAAACATAAGATACGTGTATTTTAATACAACATTGAAAAACACTGGCATTCTAGTGTTAAAAATGATTGAAACTTTTGAAGATTGATGGAATGCTCAATGTGGTTCACCTTACCCTAGTCATGTTCTCTTACCTGAAATTCAAGATAAATAAACTATTTTAATTGTATTAGACTAATAAATATTATGAAGTATTTTATAGGAAATACAAACAAATGTTTTTGAAATGGCAATTAAATGTTTAAAGAAACATGTTAAATCAAAATGGGACATTCACCATTAGTTTTCTTTTTCGTCTATTGATGTACTCATTGAATTATTTTCAGGTTCTTCATTTTTAATTGTAACAGTTTCATCTACATTTTTTGCTATTCCTGAAGTTTCTTCTTCCTCAGAACTTTGTTCTCTGTCATCATCTTCTAATGATTTTTGTACATTGTTATTGCTTACTAAAGTATCAGATGAATTTTCCTCTGCAGTGGAATTTTCTGAACTCTTTATTCCATTTTCGTTTTTTGCTGTTGTAGCTGCTTTCCTTCCTCGTCCTTTCCTTACAACTGGTTCTTTATTTGTCTTCTTTTGGGCATTCGTAACTGGCTTTGTTGTATCAACATCTTCTTCATTTACAGTATCATCATCTTTTTTTAAGGCAGCATTGCGACCAGCACCTTTACCTCTAGTTTTGTTAGTTCTCTTTTGTGGTTCAACTTGCTCTTTCTTTTTTGTATTTCTTCCTTTCTTTGATACTGGAACTGATTCTGTCTCTTCTGGATTATCATTCTGAGATTCTTGATTTTCATTATCACTAGTATTTAATGCTTCTGAAGATGATGATCCTTCATCATCTTGTGATGCATCTTCTACAACAGCATCATTTTTACGACCCCTTGTACTCCTGGTAACTGTTTTTGTAACTTTATCATCTTTTTTAGCTGCTTTTGCAGTAGTGTTTGATCCTTCTTTATTTTTAGTCTTACTAGTAACAGTGGTTTTAGTCTTACTCTTTGAATCAACATCTGCATTATTTTTCTTTTTTGTTGTTCTTGTTTTTGATTTTTCTTTTGTTTCTGAATCAGCATTTGCTGCCTTTGTGTTTTTTTTATTTGATACTTTCAAGCTCTCTGTAGTTTCACTGGCAGCAACTTTCTTAGACCTTCCTGTTGATTTTTCTTCAGCTATAATGAACAAATAATTATAATCAATATAATAAGTACTAATATCAACAAAATATTTTAATAATCTATAAAGTAGATATAACATATTTTTTACGATATTTTTGTGTTAAAAAAATAAGAGTCAATTTGATAGAATTTAAGATATCTTAAATCTTAAATTCTGAATGCACATGTTGACTGAGCAACAGAAAATTTTGTATTACGAAATTATAACGCTACAGTGAAATCAAATAATTAATAATCAGGAACTAGATTAATAATCCTATGATATTTATGCAATATTGTTCCTTTAAAATATATAATATTACTGATGTTTTGAAAAGAATCTCAAAGAACATACGCTCTACGACCACATCCGTTCCCGCCTTTTTTGCCGCAGGTTTCGTACGTGTCTTCTTCGTTTCTGTTTTTTCAGCATTCGTTTCACCATTTTTTAAATTTTCGTCACTTTTTTCTTCAGTTTCTTTATTTTTTTTCGCTGCAGATTTACTTTTCGAGTTTGCTTTTGGAGGTGCCGGAGCATTTTTAGCAGACACCGATATCTTATCCTTTGTTTTCGCGACTGAATCTATGACTTCGGTTTGTTCGTTTTTGGCCGACTTCGCAGCTCTTGGTAATCTAATTTGCTTTTCTTCATTTTCCCCATTTTTAACTGCACTTTTCACAACAGTTTTCTTTCTTTTTGGTGGTGATACATCGCCGATTTCCGCGGTTTGGGCAACTTCTGAACCGGGATGTTTCGCAGCTTTACGGGGTGCCATTTCGCTGTCCAACGTGTTGTACTTTCCGTTACGAGTGTTCGCACGTTACATGACTAACATAGCGGCAGATCGGCAGCTTCAGGTTTGAAATTGGTTTGATAATCGACATTCGATTTTTGGATCGAAAAATGGCGTCGAGATATTGGTTTATAAAATTATACGATAATTAAATTACTTTTCTTGAATTAATTATCTAAATTAACATTTATTAAATCCTTATATCACGATACGCCTAAAGTTTCGTAATTTTTGTACCTTTTATAATTAATTCGATTGTATTTCATTTTTGCGCCAAAGCGATTTCAACTTTTTATCGATACATTCCTTTTAACATATCGAATATATATTTCTTTAAATTGGTTATTTGTAAATGCTTCATTCATAAATATTTAGATATCCAATATTATAAATTATCGTTCAATCGTCTATTTTTTTATTTACTGACATATGTAAAAGAAAATGAAATGTTATATATATGTCATTTTTAATTAATATTAGTTTTACTAATTTAATTATTTTATACATTAAATTATACCTAATTATTATGAAAATTGTAAAATATATACTTTCTTAATGATTGCAAATACATATATTTAAATTTATATGTAGTAATTGTTTTTCGTGTAGTACAGTATATAATATTGAAAATAATATACTTAGAAAATATATAAATATATTGTTTACTGTTTAAATAAAAACACACACCCGACGCAGATGCGTATTTGACAGCCCCCCCACGGATCATTATCAGTCAGTATACATCAGTACGCGACGCTCTCTGAAAGAGTCGCTTGTTTATGTTGAATTACGAATATAAAAAAATGTTTATTACCAAATATTTTAGTTAGATACGATTGAAAATAAAACTGAGAAAGGTATTTTATTGTATTTTACAATTTGCTCTTACCAAATCCTGTTCTTCAAATACCATTCAACAAATATTAAAATTAATACAGTTATAACCTCAATATTTCTTTGTCATATTATTGTTTGTTCACAGGAAAATTTTGTTATTGAACAATGAATACTACTAAAAAAATTAACGTAAATTTTTCATCATTAGTGGGTTTAAAAACAGAGCTTTTAAGAAAGCAACATGAAGTGAATGAGGCAAAATTAAAATCAGAAATTAATCATGTTGACCTAAAACTAAAGAAAAAGCCTAAAAAGTTAAAAAAAGAGAGTACTAATAAAAATGAAGAAAAATCTGTATATATTGAAGATGTTAATACACATAAAAAATCAAAATTGATGCTAGAAGCAAAAGCAAGATTATATGAACGATTAAAAAAATCTAGAACTAATAATGATAATTTTCTTGTTGATTTCAAAAACAAATCAGATGAATCTGATGAAGAAGCATTGCAGAAAGATGAAGAACCTGAAAATGACACAATATATGAAAATGAAGATGATTGGGTAGAATATGAAGATTGCTTTGGTCGTACAAGAAAATGTTTACGTGAAGATCTACTTCTTATGCAAGAAAAAGATAAATTAATAAAACAACAAATTATAAGCGAAAAAGGCATTGATCCAAAAACTAAAAATACTGTTGAACAAAGTATTGTGGAAGATGAAAAAGAACCAGAAATAGAAATTATGAGAAGAAAATGGGAAGAACAAACAAAGAAATTGGCTGACAAACCAAACATACATTATCAAGATGTTTTATTCGATGAGGCTAGGACTCATGGTGTTGGTTACTATGCATTTTCACAAAGTGAAGAAGAAAGAATGAAACAACAAGAGAATTTATTCAAGTTAAGGAAGGAAACAGAACAGAAACAGAAGGAAATAAAAGAATTGAAAGAATTGCGGGAAAAAATTGAATATAACAGGTTAAAGGCAGCTAGAATTAGACAACGTATTAGAGCAGGGTTACCAATAGATACAATAGAAGAAGAATTTAAGCAGAAGAATGATGATGAATCCAGCCAAAATAAAGTAGAAAGTATATCCAATCAAGATGCTGTAAAAGAGAAGCCAAATGAGGTGAAAGATAATAATACAGAAGAAGACATAAAAGAAGAACAAAGTGAAGAAGATAGGGAAGATAAAATAAAAGCTCTAGGAGAACTGTTAGGTAAAAGAACTCATTGGTATGAAATGTCACAAGAAGAATGGGTTCATAAATGTAGAAAAATAAGAGATAATGAATTTGGGCCAGTGTATGATAATTTTAAGAGTGGTGGTTATTTAAATTCTAAAAATATTATTGAATCATCAACTAATCAAGAGCCTATAAACTCTGATTCAAATCAAATACACACTCAGAATAATGAAATTGATATAGATTCTTATGATATACCACTCCCTCCTCCATTAGTAACAAATGATTCTGATACTAAATGTGATCAAAATAATTTGATTGGAGAAAAACATAATGATAGTAATTTGTCTATAGTAACTGATACCACACAATATAAATCGAATAGTACAGTCCAAAAGCATATAAAGCCTACTCCAAACATAGATGAAGAGAGTATAGCAGCTGGTTTACGATATTTAAGAGAAAAATTTGAAGAAAGTCAGAACAGCTGAAGTATTATATAAAATGACTACACATTATTATGTATTTTATTGTATATATTTGTAAATATTAAAATATTAAAATTTATAATATTGTGAAATATTATATATTACATTTTTATTTTGTACTTCGTTTTTATTTATACCTTAATTTAACCTAAATCTTAATCTATTATGAATTATGAAATTAATACTTTAAGGTAGTAAACAAAATTATTATCAAATTATTCATCATCTGGAAGAACAATATTACAAGTAGGACATTTCATTGGGTTGTGTATCATAGCATATCTTTGTAAGCAAAATAAGTGTAGTAAACTCTCACAATTACCACACTTTTTCCCCTAGTTAACAAATATAAATATTACTTCCTAATGCAATTATATAATAAAACATTTTAATACAAACTTACATAAAAAATAACTTGTTTACAAAGGCAACAAGTACTTAAATTATCTTCATAAGTAGCTCTAAAATATGGCATTAATTCTGTTATACTTCTTGGACCTATAAAATAGAACCCATCCTGTAAATAATACAGAAAAATAATTTTACTAATACAATAAAATTTTACTCTCTATATTACAACTTTTTTTATATTATTACCCGTACCTTATAAACCAACCATTTTCTTGTAACTATGTCACCTAAAAATTCTTCAGCTTCTGTTTTTGATAATTTTACATCTGCAGAAGAACATAAGTTTAAACATACGGTACTTTGTATACATCTATTATTTGATGTTATAATTTCAGAAAACACATGTCTGAGTAATGCCAATTGTGCTTTTGAAAATTCAGTCTGGAATCTATAAAATATTGGTAATTTTAATATATATCATATTGATTATACAAATGTAATATTTTAAATTGATTACAATCATATACCTAGTTACTTCATCAAGCACAGTACTTATTACAACCCAATAAACTTGACTTGTAATTTCACATTGTACTTTTTTAATTAACATATTTAAAACCTGTAATTGTTCATTTATTTGATTTACTATTACCGACACATTATCATTACCTGAAAATATTAAATTCTTTGTAAAACATGACAAAAATATATAAAACAAATAATATGTATAAAAAATCAAATTGAAAGTTAAATAAAAATTTGTGTACCAAATAATTGAATAACCAAATCTTTTGCTTTATTTTCGTCTAAAAGACCTTCATGCATAAAAGTTTGAAGGAGTATCTTATGTTTTTGACCATAAACCATGTTGTCATTAAAAAATGAATGAATGTTATTGAAATACTGCAATTATACGTGTGTGGTATGTAAACAAGGAATGTGATGATTGCTTTCTGGTTTACGTAATTTCATAGAATTCAATTTAATATTCAAAAAGTGATCATTTCGTCAAGAAACTATGAAGTAAACACGTGTAAATCAAACACGCTGTAAAATACACTTAACCAATAAAAATTACAACCAAGTTTGAAAAGTATCTTTAATTTATTGTTTCCCAATTTATAAAAGCAAAAAATAACATGTATTTATAGCTGCTTTATGAAAAAGATTAATTGTTGTTTTGGTCATTACTTTTTATAAAACGAAGTAAAAAATTGCGAGTTATACTATAATTTCTAAATATATAACTTCAACTTGACAATACTGAAAATTGCTACCAGTGTACATTCTTTCTTTTTTATGATCGTGATACATGTAAAGGTGTGTTTGTAAATGAACACGAATATAAGCACGAAAAGAGCAAGAGCATTCGCTCGTGCTCGTGTAATGTAAACGACTCTCTACTCGATCACACATAGAATCGAATCGTTTCGATTTAAATCGCGTCGAATTGAATCACTTCAAATTGAAATGCGTCAAGTCTAATTACATCGAATTGAAATTCATCGAATCGAATCTAATCTCTCGAGTCAAATTGACTCGACGAGCGAGCATTCGTTCATGCTGTATTGAGCTTACAGCAGCTGAGCAACCAAAAAATGCTCGTTTATATCGGAATTTTGTTGAAGTGGGGGAAGAATTCGCATCGCTTGCCTAGTTTAAACACACCCTAATGAGCATTCAATAATTATATTATTGCAAAAAAGAAAAATAATATGCAAGAAATGGCAAATTAAAAATAAAAAATAGTAGCTTGCTTTAATTTCTTAAAATGCACTTATCACAAGGAATAGAAGAAAATATCGCAATACGATAAAGTGGGGTGGCTAGTGGGGCCTAGACATACGCATCGCAGCTATCTGCTGCATAGTACGAGCTGTATCGTGAGGGCGCGAGGCCGCGACCCTGAGCCCGATACGCGGAATAGAACGTTTCGGTAGCAGAATAGTGTGCGGAACGAATACGTGTCAAACTCTCGCGGTCCACGGATAAGCGCAAAGTGGAGCATCGTAGTGCACGGGTATCTGCTATCGTTTACGTGTAGAAAGGTCGAGAGTTCATGATCATTCACTGCTTTGAAACGATGATTTTACGAAGCGTTTGACGACGATCTTTTCTTTACTATCACTGCCGAATGATCAAAATCTGCGAACAATTTTCGTTTCTTTCACGGTTTTCTTTCCCGAACGTATAACCTGTTTAGAATCATTGTTCGCTATAAGTCAGAAATTTCAATTTTGAATTTAAAGAGTTCAATAACTGTGCGTGCCATTGCATCGTAATACGAGAACCCGAAGATGCCGCTCTTCGGTAAAAAAGATTCGAATAAGAAGATCAAAAAGGATGGGAAAGATGATAAATCACCGTCTGTCGAGGATAAATACGTCCTCAAGGAGTTACTTGGAACGTATGTATCATGCTTTGTTACAAAAGTAACGGAATGAATTCAGTTGAGATTTTTTTAATTCTCTTCCATTATGCATTTCAAATGAAATAAGTAAAAACTTTAAACAGATGATTAAAGTTAATACTTCTGTAATTATGATTATTTACTATTATTTATTTGTATTTTTATGTTCAAGATCATGGAAATAGCATTCCCTTTTAACTACCAGATACCAGTGGAAATTATATGACTGATTTATTTTTGTTGCTTATTGGCATCAATTTAATTATTTCTATATATACAATGACTTTTGAATAGATTTGCTTACACATATTATTAGAAAGTTTAAATTAAAAGCATTAATTATATGACATATAATTTATATCTCTTAAATTGCATGTGCATTGAAACATCCTTATTTTAGTCATTTCAATTATTCTCTTATGTAAAACAGAATGTTCAATATGTTGAGTATTGTATTGCTTTGTTAGAGAAATATAAAATACAATAAAGTCAATTACATATGGTTCATCATTATGTTGAAAGTCTGGAGTCTGAAGGACATGTTGCAATAATGAATATGAAAAGATGCACAAGTCTTAGAGTATTGTTATGTATATTACAATGATATATAACTAATAACTTTTTATCTGCTTACTTAGAAATGTATCTTTAACTTTGTATATTAAATATATGTTTGATTTATTTATATTCATATTTCTTTAGTGGTGCTTTCTCTGAAGTACGTTTAGCAGAAAGTAAAGAGAAGCCTGGACAAATGTTTGCTGTGAAAATCATTGATAAGAAAGCGTTAAAGGGAAAGGAAGACTCTTTAGAAAATGAAATTAGAGTATTACGAAGGTAAAAATGTCATAATTTATGCCTGATGTAATTTCTTTTTCAATTAGATAATATTACATAGTTTTTTACATATTAACAGTTTTATGGCCTAATCATAAATATTCTAATTATAGGTTAACGCATCCAAATATTGTTCAATTATTGGAAACATTTGAAGATAAACATAAGGTTTATTTAGTTATGGAGTTGTGAGTATTTGTGTTTATATGCAAATTACCATATAATGAGCATATATTGTGAGAGCTCAATTTTATCTTTTGTATTAGGGTTACTGGTGGAGAACTGTTTGATAGAATTGTAGAAAAAGGTTCTTACACAGAGAAAGATGCATCGGGTTTAATAAGACAGGTTCTTGAAGCTGTGGATTATATGCATGATCAGGGTGTCGTGCATAGGGATTTAAAACCTGAAAACCTTTTATATTATAGTCCTGATGAAGATAGTAAGATCATGATTAGTGATTTTGGTTTATCGAAAATGGAAGATTCTGGTATTATGGCAACTGCTTGTGGTACTCCTGGATACGTTGGTACATAATTTTATTAAGTTACATATACAAATTTATCTTTTGCATATATCTCAAAGCATATACTGTTTATGCATGCAGCACCGGAGGTGTTAGCACAAAAACCATATGGGAAAGCTGTTGATGTATGGAGCATAGGAGTTATTTCTTATATTTTGTTGTGTGGATATCCACCGTTTTATGATGAAAATGATGTTAACCTGTTTGCACAAATTTTGAAAGGTAATAAAATTATTCTTGGGTACATATTTTTGGCATTTGGAAGGACTATACTATCACTTCAATTTAGGTACTACGTTTAGGATCGACAAGCACATGCAGCTGTTCATTAACTTGAAATTTTCATTTTTAAGGTACTATTCTAGTTTTTGTATGCTGCTATGTACATGCTAGTGTAGTAAGTAAATGACATTTGTGTGCGTCCGCGTTTTTTGTGACAGTCATTAATTGTTAATTCTCAGAAACTAGCATTAAAAATCTAGTCATAGTATAATCATTCTGTAATACAAACCAGAAATTCTTGAAAGGGGTTTTATAATGAATTATGTGAAATGAATTCACAGTACAAAGTGTGAAATTAACAGTACTTCTTCCAAATAAAATACTTCATATAAATGATATAATTCATAATAAAATCGTCTACTCTATAGCAAGAAGCTAACCAGACTGTTATAGGTGAATTTGAATTTGATTCACCGTACTGGGACGATATCAGCGACTCTGCGAAGGATTTCATTCACAAGTTGATGTGCGTCAACGTTGAAGAGCGTTTCACTTGCAAACAGGCCCTTGCACATCCTTGGTAAGATCATTACTACACTCGAATATCGCATACCAATTATATTACTCGAAATTACATTGTTTTTATAACAATATATATTTAATGAGAAAATTACATTGAAAATTAGACGGTATTCGTGGGTTTACAACTTTTGAGAAATCGTATTTTAAAATTGAAGCAAAAAAAGGACAAAATGGCCTTTAATAATATGATAAATATGGAATAAGTAAGTAAAAGAATTATACATATCTCGTCATCCACTAATGTAACTTATGAAATTACTCGCAGCAAATTAAAAATTCTTAATAATTTTCATAAATAAATATTTCAATGTTCTAACACAATATGTATCACTAAATTTGTCATTGTCCAAATATTATTAATAAATGATCATAGGTGTTTCATTTATTCAGACATATTGCACTTCCAACATAGTATCGTGTACCTGATTTTTTTCCAGGATTTCCGGCAACGCAGCCAGCAATAAAAATATCCACGGTACTGTATCGGAACAACTTAGAAAGAACTTCGCCAAATCAAGGTGGAAGGTTAGTACGATCCAATGATTATTGAAGGTCTGATTGTATGTGTTTGCTCGCCAGGCTCCGTAGGAAAGTCTTCCTCTTCTCTCATGGTTGCAGCAAGCCTACCACGCAGCCACGGTCATACGTCAAATGCAACGACTGGCGCTCAGCAGCGGCCAGCAGCAGCAGGGCCCAGGATCAACAGGCCCCTCCAGCGGCAACCCTACGCCATACCCCGATCAATCGCAATCCAACCCCAGTCATCAACCCAGATCAGTGGAGCCTCAGATCAATCTCAATTGAAGCAAACATGCGAGCCACCAATGCCCGTGTCAAGCTTGGTGGCTTCAAATCCTCCTCCCATTCCGATCAGTCCAAATTCACCGTTATACTTACGCAACAAACGCTTCAAGCTGTGGGGTAGCACACACACTGCTCTGTCTACACTTTTTCAAACGAACGTATCGTATCTTAGAAAGCAAAGAAAGTATAAGAAAAGCTGAGTTGCGCCGCTAAACTTTCTTCTATGAAACGTATAAAGGGTTGCCGGGTTGCAACTATACCCTTGCCGAATATTATTTAACTTGACAAGGGTTTGTATAGATTCCAGGCTAATCTGTTCTGTTGTGGTTCCCTGTGACACGGTTACCACTGATTATGTACATTACCAACTTCGTATATGTATAAACAGCCCGCACGATATAAGGCGATTTTCCGAATTTTTTCGTTTATCGCCTCCCACCTTGTTTTGCAAGCTTTATTCGAACAAAGTTATAAATAGATCTTCACTGTGTTGGTACATATTCACGATAGAATCTAATCTGTAGTCGTTAATAGAAGTTTACGACGATGCGTTAACGATATTGATTTGATCAAGTAAGATGTAACTGAATTTATTGAAATTAAACAATTTCATTGTACGAGAAAAATCTTGCTGGATCAAATCTGTTAATGTGTAAAGAAAAAAAATGTGACCAGTACAACGACAAGTTTTTATCTTTTATAAAGTTTGGTGTAACGAATAGTGGTTGTTTAGATGATTCTTTTCTTTCGATGTAAAAAATCTGACTGTATTCTGAGAAATATGTTTCAAATTCCATAAATTGCTATACTACTATTTGCCCGGTACTTTTCAAAAATAATACAATGGACATTTTGAAGTAGTGTGTTTGGAAAAGTATAAAACAAAAGACAAACAAGCTTTTATAAAAGAGATTACTCTTGATAAGGAACAAAGATCTTGCCATGATGAATTTTGTTGTGAGACTGCTGCTCTTTACGTTCACCGTTAACTAAAATTTATTTTATTTTATAAAATAACTGAATGTAACATGTTTATAGCAAGTCATGTACAGTGCACTGTATTACAAAATGTACATTGTGTATACAGATACTCCTTCTGTTACATAGTGATATTAATACATTCTAAGAACTTCAAATCAGAATTCTACTGTCTAGATCTAATCGTATGTATACATATATATTACTCAGCAGATATTTTTATCAATATGTTGCATTGAAATTTTATGAAAAAGGTACATAATTTGTACACGGTTTTCCATTTGTCTGTTTGTAAGATGCAAATATGAAAAGCCACTTTCATAACATTTTTAAAGACAGCTATATCTGTTGCTCTTGTTTCAATATTGAATTTCAAATTTGTATAGACCTATCATGTATATTCATACACATGAATGTACAAATTGTTTTTATTAATTATGTTTTTTAATATAAGGTCTAATTAAGTACTATCAATTTGATACAAAGATGTTTGTATTTAATATTTTGTTGTAAGAAATGGCAATTATATATTGTTGTGTAAGTTGCAAGCAGTGGGAATAACTAAATAATACAGCTATTTGTATTTGTATCTTATAATATGAAGAAAAATGGTTAATTATATACAGTACTTAGTATTTGAATTGTAACAAATACTTCAACGAAAAGAATTCGAAAATACTTTTAGTACTCGGTGGTATTACTTTATTTTTTTACGAACGATTGCAAACAAGTGCAATAATACTATGATCTTGTGATAACGATATTACTGTGGTCTCTTACTCAATGATAAGTCGATATAACTATCACTAATGAATGTTAATTTTAAACTGGAAATAGAATTAAAAAAACACTTAATTGGATTGTATAAATAATTTTTTCACGATAATTATTTTTAGTGTTTTGGAATGTTTTACTTAAAATATCTGGTTTTATAGTGTAGGGTAAAAAACCATTGTGTAGCGATGCGCAAAATTGTATCAACAAAATTTGATGTTTTTCGTGTCTTTTTAAACGTGCTTTTAAATAAATCTAAATTACATTCAATGGATCTAAATATAATGTGTTATGTACTCAGATAGAGAAAATTATTGCTATTTATCGAGCGGGCACTCCTTTTATTATAAACTACTATCTTTCTCTTAAACTTTAAACATGATAATCACTTTGAACTATGACGTTAGACATCCGTCCGTGTACCGGGCACTATTCGTGTAGTAAATATGTATTGAACAAAAAGAAGACCATTAAGGGATTCATAGGATGTTACCTAATAATTTTTGAAATTGATAATAATTATATTAATTATAAGATAGATATTATTGTTCTTCAAAAAATAATTTAGAACAGAAGCACATACAAAGGATGCTACGATACTTGTAACGATCATTTATTTTTATTTAAACATTGTAGTATCAAAATTTAAATTGATCAAAGGTCTTTCATTGCGCAAAATAATATACCATTCTAAAGTGCCTCGGATGATACGATGATGGGATTATATAAGTATAAATATTTGCAAAAAGTTTTGTTTCCATAAGATTCACATAATTTTAAGTGTGCAAATATTAATTTTCTATGATCAATCATTATTTAGTATCATTTCTTTTTATTCGAAAAACAAGATTTATTTTTTTCTTGTATTTATATTGTTATATTGAAAGAATTCTACTAATATTTTACTGCCAACATCGTGTCATCTAATAAGGAGCGTTCGCTAAAAAAGCATTTTTTTATGCTAAATATTTGTGCGTTGTCGATGAGCTTGTAATTTAAAAGTTCTAGACTCTGGACAAAAGTAAAAGAAGCTTAGCTTGTACTTAGAAACGAAAGAAGATGAAAAAACAAAAAAACCGTGCCACATGAATAAACATATCGGCAGGAATATTACAAATGTGATTGTAAAAATAAGCTGATTTTAAAATAGCAATGAAAAGAACTTGTTACTGCAGTTTTATTGAAGAAAACAATATAACATCAGACTGATAGAGTGTGTATGGAATGAAAGCGAAGAAAGAGTGAAAGAAAGAAAGAAAGCTAGGAAGGGAGAATGCGCTGTTGATTAAAATATTTTAATTGTTGCCTACTAAACGTACTGCTCCTATATATTTATTAATCAATTACAAGAATAACTACTTCCTATTGTAATTTCCTCATTGCACAAACCGTGCTACTGCTATGCTTGAATTTGTGCATGTGGGGATTAAATATCAAGATATCTCGTTACTAAATTATATATCATGCGGCAAATCAGTGCTACTAGACGTTAACAATGAATTTATTACATTTATGCGGAAGGTCTTAGTGATGAGATTATATTGAACTAGTTTGAAGTGCCAATGTTATTCATAATATTCATTCCTTAAAAAGAAACAAATTGAAATTGCTTATTTCTTTGAAATATGATCAATATTTTGGAAAGTAGGAACAGTTCAATTTATAAGATGCATCGCTTCACAACAATTATTTTATTTAAGTGAACTGGCTTGTAATTAAGAGAAGTATAGCAAACAGATAGCTGAGAACTTTCTAATTTAATAGGTTTTTCAATTTCATGATTATGGTGCTAAACAACAAATGTTCGATATTACTATTTCATGGAATGTTAACGAATAAAAAGATATATATAGCTGATCCAACTTTTAAATTAATCGTATCGTAGTATAGTTACTTCTTATTAAAAACTTTAAAAATTAATTTCGGTTGAACGATCATTGAAAATAATAGAGGTATTAAATCGCTTATGCATATACAGTGTAAATGAAATAATAATTGTGCTTTAATTTGATATACGTTTAATGAAATTCCCTTTCAAACGTAAAAGGAAAAAACACTGATAATGAAAATTATAACAATAATAATGATTATGATAACATTTATAAAATTACGTTTGTGCTTAAAAGTAAGCTATTCTTTTATACAAATTATTTTAAATGCATTAACAATTATATGCCTTATTTTACAATTTGTTAACTAATAATACATAACAGTTTTAGTTTTCATACAATAGACTAAACAGAAAATTTACATAATTGTTATATTTTATATCAATGATTTATCAATAAACAGCGGCTGCCTTTGTAAATATTAAATTATGGATCAATAATATACAAATCATGTTAAATAATTTATCTTTGCGTATTAAACAAAAGTTACTCTGAAAAATTACATATGACAACTTCATAAGGACAATTTAGATTACATTGTATAAAAAATAACATACAATGTTTGCAATGATATATATATATATGTGTACATATATATTTTTTTTCTACCAATCTTTAAAATTTGTCTAAATTGTAGCTTATATCATAAAATTTTATTGATATATTTATATATAAATATAAATGATTGAATTTATATTCGTAATTAAAAAATCTCTATTAAATATAAATTACAAAATTATTTTTTATTTAAAAATGTAGCAGCCATAAATGATTGACATTAATATAGACATTCAATATATTACTATGCATTATTAATAATACAGTTTAGTCGATGTTATCTGGTTTTTGAAAGTTGCATTTCATTGTTATTTCATTTTGACCATAACTTTTTCTTGTTTGATTAACTGCTTCAATAATACATGATTGTATAATTTAAAAAATACATAAAATATTATAAATAGGAAGTGTAGTCATAGGAAATATATTCACATTTTTATGTATACGCATGATTCTAGGTAATATCTCAGAACAAATTATTGGCCCCATTTTATAACTCATATATACTTCTTCTGTGATTAACGCTTATTGTTATTAAAAACATAATACATCTGAAATTGTGTAATCGTATTTGTGATTTAAATACGAATACATACCATATAATTTTAATGCACAGATTCTTTCTATCGTTTCATATAGTTTATACATTTGAAACTAAACATCGCGTTTTAATATCATACTTTGCATTAAATGATACTGTAAATGAAGCATTTTTACATTACATTACACACAATTTTAGCTTTCATAAGCATTTAATGCTTCTCGCAATCTATCTACAATCTTTTGATAGAACATAATTTGCTCTGCAAGATGATTTTTCATGGCTTGAGTTAAATGAATTTCTTTTTCTGTTTGAAAATGCGTTTCTTCAGCAAGGACAGTCCGCGCTATTATATCTGTTCGATGAGAAAGGTCTCGTAATTGTTGCGGTTCCATTTTGTGTTCACTTACTAATCTTTCGCAATCTTTTCGTTTTTGCACAGCAGTCTAGATATATCAAAAATAAAATATTAAAAAATATTTTTACAAAATTACATCAACTAGAAACTAATTACAAACTGAAGTTGTCTAGCAATTACCTTGTGTATATTTATCACATCTGGGAAACTACTGATAATCCCTCTATAAATATGGAACTTATCAGAAAGAGGTTCCCAATCGAACTTAGGTTGCTCTTCATATAATCTACCTATATCATTATAAGCATCTCCTGTTACTTTTAGGGCATAAGTTAATTTCCCCCGACTACTATCGTCGCTTTCTAATGCGTGACTTAACGCACTAAAGCTCTGACCAATTTTTTGAAATTCCCTTTTATAGAGAACTTGATGTTTTTTCGTTTGGTCAACTGCCATAGCCATAAAATTCTTAACTACCGGGTCTAACCCACTTATGAATCTACTGAAAGCATCCGTCTGAATTTCTACTTTTATAACATCCAAATTTGTTTCAGGACATTGAACAGCATTAAAATAATTTACACCTAATAGTTCATCCTTTTCGGCTTGCCTTTTTCCAGCTTTCCATTTTTTCTCATCTGTACAAGTTATAAAATGTTCCCAGACGCGACTACGTGCTAGTATAGGATGCCTACAAACATAATCAACAAACTCTTGGAGTTGCGTACGTCGATGTTCAATAAATTGTTCTTCATATCTCCCTGATATTTGCTTATCTGGCAAAGGTGGAATAGGAATAAAGCAATATTTCTCTTCCAAACGTTCGTGTAACCAATCAAAATGTTTGTATCTTCTTGAAACTTGAATATTGTTAAACTGCAATAGAAAATTAATATTAATTTTACCTTCTATTAATATAAGCATAAAATAGGCAAACTAAGCAGTTCATAAATACCGTAGGTGTAAGTTGATAAACTGTGAAACTTTTAAGACCCTTTAGTTTGGATTCCTTTTTGGGAGACGTTACTGCACAATTATAAGATTCCCCTCTTGGAACCCATCTACAATGTCCTCCATCAATTTCCTCAATAAATATTTTTTCACTTTCAGGAACATTTGGTACCCTCATTCCTAATAAAAAGCTATCTTCACCAGACTTTATTAACGTAGAAAATTTATTATTTTTCTTTGGTATATTAGGTATAGGCCTTTCAGGTATCACGGAATGAATAATTTGTGAAGAAACTGTATCTCCATAATCAATACTATGTTGCTGAGATAGTTGTATCATGTGCGATTGTTGCTGTTGTTGTGGAGGAACATACGCCTGTGTCTGACCAACTTCAGAATCGTCATCCCAATCATCGTCCCAATAATCTCCAGAACTCTGTTGAGATGTTGTCATAGTATCTAGTGTTTATAAAAATATGAATGCCAGAATTATTTGAATCATTACAATTAATTAAAATTTATGTTTCTGTACATAATGAAGTACTCAATATACTTGAAGCTGTTGTTGCAGATTCATAAATCTGAACGTATGCTGCTGGAAATAACCCAGATTTTCCACTCTGATTAAAACCTTCACACCATCCATCACCCACATTATCTCTCATGACAGTTAATACTTCTCCTGCTGTAATAGACAACTCTGATGTTCCAGCCTCTCCTGTAAAGTCATACAGCGCTATTACCTGAAAAAAAATCAAACGTTAAATTACAAGAAATTTAATTGAAACATTGCAGAAGTATCAATAACTGCAACATAAAAGAATGAGTCATAACGTAAAGCTTAACGATAGTTAACAATGATACAACGATAGCATTTGTTTTTTCAGTTGTCTGCATACCTGGTGACCCTCCATTGTTATTATTCACTATAATAGTAATTTGAAATTTTGACTATTGGTAAGGCAGATTTTCGTTTCTACTTCAACTTGTTTGATTGCACCCGGTCACATACCTATACCGATTCGCCTTACCGAATGACTGACATTTACGTATTTGCTCTTTAACATGTGTGCGATTCTCTGCCACATAAATGTAAAATTCAAACTAATAATGGCTGCGAAACATAACACGCTTTCATGATTTCAGGAAAGTACATTTCCTATATGATAAGTATTTTAATATAAGAATTAAAATAGATGTGGTTCATACTTATAATACTATATTAAAATAACAACACTTTATAAAGAGAATTTAAAGACATTTTTATTAGTTTAAGGTTATACGGGAAGGACAGGGCACTTGAAGTTATGATCCGCACCTGAATTTTGAATCCGCCTCCATAAATTAACTTGTATTACTCGTTTAACGTTTATTCGAGAGTGTATGTACAATATTAACGAAATTAGCAATATCGCTTACATAATTTAAAAAGATACATATTGCAGTAAACGAAAATAAATTATTTTAAGTTATACATTAATTGTTACATACCTTGCAAAAAACAAATGATTTTTTCTTTTGAAAAATTATATTTTTATTACAATAAAAAAAATTACGGGTAAAATACAAATACAAAACATTTGATAAGATTTGGATTTTAATATTATTTTTCAGTTTTTAATATTACAAATATTAAAATTGAAATAAAATTATTTTAATGAGATGATTTTAATTCTTTTGCATTTTGGAGACTTTGTGTGATATATAGTTTTGCTAAACTTTGAGCACAGAATTGTGAAATATGTTCACTGTATGTATTAATTTGTCCAGCTACAATCATTGGATTCAACCTAGATGGAACTGGTAATGGCCTTATAAGTTTATTAATATCATCATCAGGTAGTGGAGGCTCATCCTTTGCAGCTCTGGCAGCATTTTCTTGAGCTCTCTTAGTTAGAAGTCTGTTCTTTTCTTGTTGTTGACGAACCACTAGCTGTTGATACCTATTAAACTTCATTGCTTCCTGATTCAATTCATCTACACGGTCCATCAAACAACGTAACTGATTTTCTAATACTGTAGCTGTTCCAAGGTCCAAATATTTGGTGCCTTCTTCCTCAGGAATCATTTCCTCAAGTTCAGACATCATTATATTAGTTAAATTACTATTTTTTATTACAACTGGAATCTCAATAAATAAAGTTTCATAACCAATCTTCAAAGTACGTAATGTTTCTGGTGTGAATTCACCTTCCTTGTACATCTGTATAGCTTGTGGGGTAAGTCTATAAGCTTTCAATGTAAGAAAACCTCTAGCTGATTTAGCTGTATCATATATCAGTACTACTGATTCTTCAATAGAAGTTTGATAATGATATTGTGATTCTAATAATGATACATTTAAGAAATTTCCAACATCTGCACTTTGATACCATCCAACATGGAAATGATCAACGTTAACCCTGCAAAAATATTGAAATATAATTATTTACATTGTTAAATTTAAAAGTAATTAGTATTTACCATCTAAGACGACGCATCATAGCAAGTTGATATTCTTCCTCATCCATGATTTCATCATTTTTAGGGAAAGGAAAACAGTTTGTAATTTCCAGACGGTTTTGAACGACTAAACCAAGAAGAGCACCTTGAGCAACATCCATATTACTCATAGATTCTTCATGACAATGTTTCACCATTTTCATAACTACTAGTCCATCGCATTGGACATAATCTATACGCGGTTCCGCTTCGGGAATTCTTCTTGTTTGAGTCCTTGAATTCATTTTTAATTAAAAGTCGATATTGATTTAAAACAACTTATTAACATATGCTCTTAGGCTCTTGTCACTCTGGCCTAGGTTAGAAAGAACCTCTTATACACAAGAAAGCATAGAATAGCCAAAGATATACAGATATGTTGAAGGGCTAAGTCTACCTTTATGACTCTATTGAAGTTTGCTGCGCTTCACGAACTGGGTATAATCTTCTATTCAAAAAATAGTGATCAAAATGCTTTAGATTTAAATATTGTTTCAATAGAAACTTTAGAAATAATTATTTTATAAATAAAATTTTGTATTGAAGCCCTAATAAATAAATAAAACACGATTTATTGTATTTTCATAGTAAGTACAATGCACAGTGATATACTCTTATTTTATGACATGTTTACAGCGCGTGAATGTGAAATGATCTATTTACGCTTTTCAAAAGAGCTTTATTGGGTATGTACATAATCCGTTAAAAAGTTAAATATTCCCCAAAAATGAATAATATAGAGGGAAAAATAAAAAGATGGATAGAATTAATTCAAAAAGAACAATTAAAAAGTGTAACAGAAGATATTCAGGTTAGTAATATGTTTGATATTAAATATGTATTTGTATTTATTCTACTTCAGTTTTAAAATCCATGGATGTTGCACTTATATATTAACTTTAGTAATTGTATTTAAATTTTTCAGGCTGTTGTTTGTACAAGTTTAAGTGAAAAAATAAACAAACATATTTTCAAACTTTTATTATATTTGTCACATACTGCAGACAAGTGTGATAAAGAAAATAAAGTTATAGGAAGAGAGCTTTATGAATTGACTTGTCTATTGTGTTCAATTTTAATTGAAGTACCAGATAGTA
Organism: Megachile rotundata; assembly: GCF_050947335.1. Classification (NCBI taxonomy): domain Eukaryota; kingdom Metazoa; phylum Arthropoda; class Insecta; order Hymenoptera; family Megachilidae; genus Megachile; species Megachile rotundata. The sequence continues at coordinate 12,086,213 of NC_134997.1, forward strand.
ATAAGTATGTCTCTAGTTTGTTCCATATAATTAGGTGTTTACTGACTATGTATATGTTTAAAGAAGCATCTGATATATGTTTGTATTTAAAAGTGGAATGTTATTCCCATGATAGTATGAATGATGTATTGATAAAAATAGCTCATTTATGGTATAACTCTGTTAACAATACATTTTGTGCTCTACAAAAAAGTCCAACAGTCTCTAAACATTATTATGATTTAAAAAACATTATAAGGTATGAACTGGAAATGATACAAATAGCGCACAAAAATTTCACAAAATATTTGCTTATGAAGATAAGTTCATATTTGGATAAAATTTTAGCTATAAAAAGGGAGCCAAATGCATACTTTGTTGATTTTTATACATTTATAATTGAATATATGAATCAGATAGAACTGGTTTTAGATATGAATGAAAAATATATTATATGTCGTCATGTGTTTCATATAATAAGCAGAATTATATGTGAGAATATTAATGAAAAATGCTTAAAGTCTGTAACAAAACTTCTCAATACTATAAACAATAATTTTAAAACATTGTTAATGGAAGATGAAGAATGTCATCAATGTTTTCTACTATTTGAATCTATGTGCCTTATACTCCTCAGACCAGTTGAATATTTAAAAGAATGTACTGCTAAAAATGTTCAAGATTTCAGTGATAATTATATGACAATTGTTAAAAAATATGGATACCAAAGATCTATTAAATGGACCACATTTAGCATTGTTCAGATATTAGAAACACTTTTTATGTACTGGGAAAAATGTATAAAAACAGAGAAAAAGATGTTTCTTAAAAATGATATATTAGTGCAAATGATGAATCTGATTGCTTGCATAAGTGTATGTTTTACTGAACAAATATCAGAGAAGTGCAAGAGCTGTCAAAGTGAAAATTGCCTGATCAAGAGAGACATATATAATGCAGTAGTAATTAAAATACGATGCATTAATGTAATCAGCAAACTCTCAGCAAGCGATTTATCAAAAGATATCTGCATGTTTGTTCAAAGATTTTTAGAAGAGAATGTAGCAGCTATTTATGAAATGATGAAGAATAACTGTAAATGTTGGTCACAATTATGGAGCACATGTAGTGCTTTAATTTATAATTTAGGCATAATGTTTGACTGTTTTTATGAAGAAAGTGTATCATTATTTTCATTACTATGTTCTTCTATCATACGGTTTGAAGGCATACATTCAAAATCTCACTATATTAATCTTCAGAATCCTATATGCTTTACATTGCACAGATTAAGTTCTGTGCATTATAATCACGGCATGTATAGAGAAGCGATGACATCGACAGCATTAAATGCTTTATTGAGTTATGATGATCCAGATTCAAAAGCATTTCGTATGTGGGCAAATATAAAACATAAATCTATAACTTCCAAAGAAATAGTAGAAATGACTATAATAACTTGTTTAAAGAATGATAAAACGAAAATGGAAGAACTAGGATTATCCATTGAATTATCAAAATATGATCTTGTTGAAATATGTTTAAGAGAAGTAGGAGGTTTACAAGAAGCGAAAATTAATCTTTCATGTGCCATATATCAAGTTCTTAATGAAATGGAAGTATTAAAAGCAACTCCAATTCAGTATGCCCGTGCTGTGCAAATGTTAGCATATCATTTATTACATTTTGATCATAATGAGGATATTTCAGAATGTCTTGAACAAGTTATTTCAAGATTGAAACAAATTAAATCAAATACTTATGTTTTGAGTTTACTAGCTAATTTAGAATTTTATATTTTTATAACTCAATTGAACACTATGAACAAACAAACTCAAATAGAAATGGAAAATACAAAATTTGCATTATATGCTCCAAAAATGTCAGAAATTGGAGAAAACGAATCTCGGGATGTAGTACCAGTTTATACAAAGATAAATATTAGAGAGGATTCTAAACTCTTGTTGTATTTGCAAAAACCATTAAAAAAATGGAACAAATGTTTTCAGAAAAATATTGTAAGTTTAATGACTTGTTACTGATATAGTTTTCAATGCCTGTATGAGTAAATTATGTACTATATAATATTCTTTTATTAATAGAAAGAAATTGCAAGTAATTACGAATCAATGATAACACTGAAGACATTGATAATAGCTGGCGAATATGCCCGTTTACATCGATATCAAGAATGTGAAATAAACTTATGGAATCTTGCGTATGCATTAGCTTCTGAGCTAAAAAATAATTATGCAATTATTTATGGTATGAATACTGAAATATTATTACTTAAAATTTCTAGATAATCATTAAAGTAAAAACTAATTTTTATTGTTAGTTGTTGGGCGTAGTATATCAGTAAGGCACATTAATCAGGAATGGATTTCTATTGGTAAGAAACTTGCAAATGAATTGAAAGATTCCCAGGATGAAGATATAATTTATGCAGTAGCTATTTTTTGGATAAGTTTATCAGACTTTTACTTTGAATGTAACATGGTAAGTTTTTAATACGTATATTATTTTAATTTTTATGGAAATTTTATATAAATATGTTTTATTGTAGTATACTGAAGCCAGAACATTACTTAATGAATCTAGAAAACTTCCAGGAATTTCCTTCTTCCGTAACATAGCTGTATATTTGTACATTTTAGATAGAATTTTGTACAATTGTTATTTATACCAACAAAGTATTAAACATGAAGAATACACACGATATATTGTTGAAACTTTATATACTCTGGTCAATTTGAATGAGGAACTTTCTACAAAAAAATGTAATTTGCAACATACATATTGATGTAACTAAAATTTTTTAAATTTGATACCATGAAATATCTTTTACAGGGAGACATCAAGACAAACATTTATTCGGCTTTGACATATTATTATCTTCAACTATTAATTTATCTCTACGAATGAACAGTTTGCTGTCTTTTCGAGAGATCGGTGCACATTTAGTTCGACGATTGAAAACAGCACAAACTTTGGGCGCAATAGCTAGAGTTGCAGAAATATTAAAAGCACTTTGCTACATTGATTTATCACGTTCACAGTTAAGTGACTGCGAAGTTAAACTTCAAGGATTAGAACATATGTTAAATATTGAAACATTCAAAGTATCAATGAATACTAAATCTACGAAGATGGTGTCAGAAAATGTTTTGTTAACACCAGTTCAAGTGATAGATCCTATTAGAGACATTCCTCAAAATGATGCTTCGCCAATTCTTAGGAACAAAGTATTCGACTTACCTGAATTTATGCGCCATAAAGGGTGTGATTGTTACATTTGTAAAAACATATCCTATCAGTATTTAGTTTTTTCAAGCACGCACATTCGAGCTCAGTTGTATGCGTTACAAAAGAATACTACAGCATCATTACAACACTTTCACGGTGCGTTTAAAATAAAAGAGAATTTAATGAAGCTAGAGAAACGCACTTCAAAAAATGAAAACCAATACATCTCCTGGCAGGAACGCTTTTATAGCGTGGATTATGTACTTCTGCTAATCAATTTTACTTATTTTTTGAAAAATTATTTACACTCGAAACAAGAAAAAATATTAAATATTATCTCGATAGCGATTCAAATATGTGATATGTACAAACTGATAGGACATCCAATTTATATGACTGTTAAAGAACTATTGATTGATCATCGTTTCCTGCAATCAGTCAACAGCTCTGTCTCTTCAAGTAAGTATTGACAGTAGAAAGAAGAAATGATAATAATTATTTTTGTGAACTGTAAGTTCTATAATCTGCATTTTATTTATTACAGCATTCACTGTTCCTGATTTGGCTGATATTGATATAAGTGCATTTGTACACAAATCAACAAAGGAAGAGAATATTTGTGTCACGCCAATTAATAGTAATATTCGAATTAAAAAACCTATTACTCTTCAACGTAATCGAACTCCTCCACTTTTAAAATTAACTAAAGTCAGCATGAACTTTAGCGACGATGAAGATAATAATTCTTCACCACCGCCAACTGAATTAAGAAGAACAAGATCACGCAGTAAATTGATAAGAAGAAAAATTTTAGATGAGGAATATTTAGACCCTGCTGAGAATGCAAAAGAACCACAAAGTAATTTATCGTTAAAAGAACATAAGATCAATAACGTTTCTATACGAGATATCGTTATAAAAGTTACATCAGTAATACCAGATATTTCAGAATATTTACATAAAACAGTGAACGAGATGGATGAACCAGTAACAGAGAAAAGTATACAAAAATTAATTGACGTAATAGAAAATTATAAAATGAACATCATTTCACAAAGATGTACTAGAAGAGTGCGACATTCGAAGCAGTTAACTTCGAGCGATTATAATAAAATTAATCAAGCAATTGCGCTGTTTAAAGATTTAGCTATTAATGACAAACAAGATAATGTTAATTTGTCAAATAAGAATAATGTAACATCAGCATCTATTTCGTGCCAAAAGCAGTGCAGAATCACAGAAGAAAGCAGCACAGAAAAGTTCGGCCAATCTAATAAAATAGATAAAATAGATAATTTAAAAAAAGCACCAGTGAATGAAATTACGAGATTAAAAATTATAAGGAATTCAACAAAAAATAATATTAAAAATATGGAGATGCATACTATGAGAACCAGAAAGTCTAAAGAGACATGATAATATTATAACAAACATTGCTCACATTGTATATTAAAGATTTAAAAATTGTAGTATTTATATTTTACAAACTACCAGAATTAATTTATAATAAAAATAATGAAAGTTATTAAAAAGGCACTTTATTATTTTAATTGTAATACGAATATGTCATTAAACCTTAATAATACTGACAATATAAAATAAAAAAATAGTTTTACAGAAAAAACAAGGTAATTTTGTATTAAAAATCCAAGATCTCAAATTTTAGAAAATATTTATTAAAATATTTCACATATGTACACATCTAGTAAAAAATAGTAAGATTTAAAATCACTTAATGATATTACAAACGAAAATTTATATTTTTATTCTACCCATTTTCAGTTTTCTTTTTTTATAGCTATAACACAGTATAAATACATCTATATCCGTTCCAATTAAATAATTTACAAAATTCATTAAATGTTTTCGAAACAAAGTTTTCTCGAATCTTTTAAATTCCTAAATATCACACAATTTTTATCATTATCTAGTATGGCCGACAATAAATAAATTTTCACTTTTCCATCTCAAAGAAAAAAAAATTATTTCACAGTATGGAAAATAAGAACTATTAAGATTACATTGAAAAATGGCGTTTGTAAGCTGCAGAATTAACAGTTATTATGTGAAATTGTCTCAATTATATTTAATATGCGAGATGAATATTCAAAAATAAAACATAAGAAGAAAATAATACTTAAAACATTTGGCAAAAAGATAAATGAACTTATCAAATTTCTTACACATAAATTAATTCATGATCTATCGTATACAGATTTGAAATCAAAAGTATAAAATAAAATTTATATTGTAAATCAATACAATACTTTAAAACATTGACGTCACTAAACATGAAAGTGAAGATGCAGACAAAGATTTATATTACAAATATTATTTGTGTTGCTGCAAATATAAAGTACAATAAGTACATGTTTATTATTTTGTGGAATATGTTTCATAGAAACACAGATAATATTTATAACTTACACTGTACATATACACATAATGTTTGATTTTTTATATAAATTAATAATTTGCTATTTAATTTTGTCCCTTTCATCGGCTCAAAAAGTAAAATTCAAACAAATATACATAGAACAATACTACATGTTTATATTTTACGAGTTTGTTATACATTTGCAAATTCTTTTTGTTCGTATAAATAAAGAAAATACCTTCTTTGTATTAAACAATAATGAAAATAGAAAAGATAAGTTAAAACCAAAGCTCTTATCACTCTTAACATTCATAACAACAAAATTGTAATGTGCAGCATTAAAGCAAGATTCTAACAAATGATCATTGAAACAAATTGTAACATAATGATATGAACACGAAAATACAAAAAAGTGAGATTGTAAAATATAGGTATTACTTGATTATGTGATGAAAAAAAGCAAATATAATTTTAACCGACAAATGTTTTATGTGTATACAGATTCAAATATCAACTGCAGCATGGTAAGAAAATGCATTTTTACTTTTGTTCTTCTATTTCGCCATACAAAAATGGTACAAAACTACAGTAATTAACAATCACAGTCTATAAGTGGGTATAATTTAACTCAGAATTTAAAGGACATTCATCTTTATTCTGTTTGAGACTAAAACTCTTTCCTGCTTCTTCTTGATTTTTAGCTAATTCCATCAATGCTAAAGCACCTAACCACTTTTGACTATCTTCTGGAAGCGGTAACTTCATAGTGTTATTTTCTTGCTTAACAACAACCACTTTTAAACCGGATACAGAATCCATTGATGGTAATTTTGACGAGCTCTCTTTATTATTGTTGTTATTATTATTGTTATTGTTGTTATTATTATTAAAACTACCAGCTAACATCAGAACAGTTGGTCTTGTTACATTTTCGGTATGAGAATTTATAAATGTAGATTGTTTAGTTAATTCATTTTGAGCAAAGTCAATGATTTTTACATTAGTTTGATTTAGCAAAGGCTTAGATGTATCTTTTACTGAATTATTATTCCAATACCCATGACTTGGGTACTCAGTAGAATCAAATTTAGATGAGTGATTAATTCTATTTTTCATCCTGTATGCATGATTTGAAAAATCATTTGTATTATGCTGGGAAGCATCCCAGATATTATGAGATAATGTATTCGATGTCTCGAATGTATACTTTTGATCTTCATTCGTCGATGTTTCTAAACATTCGCTATCAGGAGGTGTATCCCAAGATAGCTGTGTAGACGAATAAGAAGAATCTAATTCTGGCTTTGCGAGTTCGATTACTTTACATTCATTTAAACACGACGTAGCTAATAAAACAGACGAATTATCGGTAGGTGGGCTCCACTGTATTTGATTACTATTAATTTTAAATGAAGTGGTTGTAGGTACATTAGTAGTTTTATTGTCCCAATTTAAAGGTTTAGCTAACTGCTGTTCTAAGCAAGCTTCGCGTAGCCACCTTTTCTTTGGTTGAAGTCTGTCCAGTGGTCTTCTCAGAGGAGTACTTGCCAATTTTGTTGATACTTCCTCATCTTCAGACGTTTGTAATGCAGTACATGTTTCCACTGGATCTTCATCCTGACTCTCTTCTTGGCTGTCTTGACTCTCTCCACAATACAACCGCTGATTGGTTGGTTTACAGTCTAAATTTTCTTGTTCTCCTGCCGCATCCATCATTAGACCTTTTCTCGATTTAACTCTTTTGTGATTCTCAGAACTACTTTTCCATGTTTTCTTCTTGCGTTCATTTTTCCCTGTTGGTGTCCTGTCTTCTCGTTCTCTTAACATTTTATAACGCTCTAACCACCTAGTAACATCGTGAGGTAACTCAGTATTTTCTGATACTGGTTTCAATACAAAGTCATCAGAACGTGTGAGAGTAGCATATGGATGATCTGGACAATGTCTGTTTGCATGTGTAAATCTCATTTCACAGCCAGGTTCAGTGCATAGAAAAGGTTTCTCTCCTGTATGCAATCTTTGATGAGTCTTTAATTGTCCTGATTGTGTGAAAGCTTTTGTGCATCCAGGATAATCACATGGGTATGGTCGTTCTCCTAAAATAATAATTAGTATATTAACAACAAATTCAATTTTTAACTGAAATCATTTTAATAACTATGAATTTATTGGAACATTGTATATTCATTTTTAGTGATTAGAAACAAAGTAACTTTAAAGATACAATGGCATTTTATATTAGATGAAATAAATATATTGTATATTGCATTTTATTATCTTATATATGTAATACAATGATAAGTATTAAGTTACAATATAAATAATCTATAAGATTACATTACATAAATATTTGGAGGCATACTATAAACAAAAGTATTAATTTTAACAAATTTGTAAAGTAGCAATAAATTTAATTTTTATGTGGCATGAAAAAACATAGAAGAGTCAATTATTGAATATGAAAATGTAAATTTTATAAAAAGTGGACAATATTTGTATAGTAAACCAGAAAAATATAGACCATAGACAATCAATATATATTGTTAATATTCCAGTTATTAAATCTCAAAATTAAAAAATTGCAGAATAAAATTTCTAAAATCAATTATTTAAATAAATAATCTTCATTTATTATAAATTACGATAAATAATACCATGAGTAAGTATATATAAAAGGTTTTGCGTCGTTCTTCTACAAACGTAATAACATATTACGCAAAAAAAACAATTTATTCCATTAAATAAATATTATTTGAATAACAATTCATTCAATGCAACAAGAAATTTAACGTCTACGTTTAATGATATAAGTTCTTTTTATTCACACAAAGGCATTGCCACAAAACAAGCCATTTAATTATTTAAAGCACGCATGATGGCGATTGGCGGGACGATGTGACTGCACGGAATAGAGCCGTTAAAATCATACGGCTCTACAAACTACAAATAAAACGTGCGTCAACTTTTCTCACAGAAACTTCTATTAAATTAATATGTTCATTACGTAGAAAGCATCAAATGTTGAAGTATCAACTTAAATAAAGCGTACCTGTATGAGTACGTAAGTGTGCTTGAAGGCTTTTTTCTCGAGGAAAGACACGACTGCAAAAAGTACATTTTATACTGCTTGGGGAAGTGCTTCCTTGCATCATAAGATTCGAAAGAGCATCTGCTCTTGGCCGTCCACGACGATGACTCTCAGAACCTCCAGAACGTGAACGAGATCCAGCTCGCGTGGCCACGCTATGATCCCTGTACTCTGGCGAGGAGCACGAACTTCCCGGGCTAAGATTTACGTTTCTCGTTTCTTCGCCCCAATTCCACGGGTAAAGCATACTATCGCACATTGGTGGACTACATGGCAACGACTCCGTCAAAGGACGCAATTCACGTTTTGGTGTATGCAATTCCATTTCACGTTTTTCACTTCACTTTGTACCTTGCCGGCAAGCTTAAAAACCGACGTTGGGTACTTACTAGCTCCGTCTGCCGCGTGCAACTAGTGAACCGCCAAAACGAGTGTACCCGGTACAATGTATATGTATGTGTATGAATATATGACGCGTTCAAACAATCTTCACGTAAAGTTATTTAAAATTGGTCTAGGTGAAAATAAACAATTATAAGATGAATTTTTATTTGTTGAAATGCGTGAAAAATAGAGTTGTTTGTCTTACGTCTCGTACCGTTAGCATCGTTTTACCGACTGTTTTTACACGCGGCTTGGGCTCGTGCGCGCGCATCCTTTTCTTTGTATTAACATAACCAATCAGAGATGTGCGAGGAGGGAAACGCGTAATTTGATTATTTTATAAAAAATAATGCAAGTAATAAAATGTAGAAATAAACTTATAGTATAATTCAAATAAATAATTATAATAGAAATCCTGTATTATAAATACGAATAAAAGCAAAGGTATACTCTGTTCCACTAGAGAATGGGGTAATTAGACTCGTTTTTTCTGCGCATCTTTACATTTTTTATTCTATGCATTTTATAATCTCTGCCAACGTGCATGCATTAATTTGATGATTGTAATGCCAAAAATCAGTGTATTTCTTTAATCATAGCTCATTGTCACACCATTACTGGTTCTTACTGTTCTTTTATTTTGCTCTACCGTGTATATAACCACGAAAGTAGAAGCAGACTATAGAGGATCAGTTTAGTCGTGTTTAAGTATTCCCCTAGGCTGGCGACCTGTGAGATTCTCCAATTTTATATTCTACATGAAAATGCCACATAATGATATTAAAAGGTCTATAATCAATTGAAAAGCTTCTGATTTTTAAATAGAAAAAATATGTTTTTAATGTTATGTTGAATGAATTTATTATTAATATATTAACAGCTTGAATATGTGATATATATACATTATACATATACATTAGTTATAAAAGAAGGTATTAGAAATCAGTAATTAAAAAGAAATTGATATAATTTTATGAGATTTAAAAATATTGTTTATTTACATTATACATATATATATGTATATATATAAAAGAAACGTGATACTTTTTATTCCGACGTATTACAATATACATATATATATGATATGATATAATATATACTGTAAATGAAATACAATAGCGGTAATTTTCATTTAAAATCAAAGAGCTATGAAATATGATATACGATAAAAATAGCGCAATCGCATATGAATATTATTACAAACCAATAAGATAAAACATATAAGATAAGAAAATCTCTTCGGTTAACGTTAAGTAATTCATGGAAATAATGCCGATTTCTTTGGGTACGACAACCGTGAATATGTGGTCCCTTTATCACGGTATATTTGTTATTTTAAAAATGCAACGTGATCAAAATTAAAAATTCGAATTTAGACGGCAATTTTCAGCTTGAAACTGTATAAAATTGGTCATATAAATAATATTGGTGGGGAGGTGGCGCGCTGGGTGCAAGACAATTATGCGGTCCCTCCCTGAGCACAGACCTCGTGGTGAACTATCTCCGACTCAGCCATATTGAAATATTGAATGTCTCTGTTACACAAGGGCTCAAGAGTAGCCGTGAAATTTTCGCGTGATCCTCGTCGAATAGAGGATAAGAGACATCATGGAAAATATGTACAGCATTACTGTCACCAACAAATTCTCGTTAGCATTGGGTGATGACGAAGATCCACTTGAGAAATTGAGAGAAGAGGAACTAAAGAAAGAAGCTAGGAAAAAGGAGAAGCTCTCGGAGAAGGAGAATAAGAGTAAGCAGCCGGATGCGCAAAAGGGAACCGGTAATAAAACACAAAAAACCCGCGTGATAAAAGATGCCCAGCAACAACCGTCTAAGGTGCAAGACTCGAAGAAAGATCAAGGTTAGTAATTTTTCGTTGCAATCTCGCCTCGTGCGCGGTATTATGGCCGTCGCTCTGTACTCCTCGTGGGTCCATGTGCTTTTGATATTTTGCCGCACGTTGAGCGAGTTTTCGCTTCAATCAATTATCATATCAACGAATTTATTTGTTTAAACGATGATATTTGTACAAAGTAAACTATTTATACAGAAATTATCGCTTTAATGGCCATATCTTTTTGTATTTTTTATCTTCGTTATTTTTTATGCTTATAGGTATTCTTTTCGTATTTTAAAAATAGAATTTATCGATGGTGGCCTGACGTGTCATTTAATAAGGAATCACAGTAAAATTTTACTTGATAATTCGCTAAAATTGTTTGTAATTATACATAAACTTAGTAATCATTCAGTAATGGAAAGATCCTACATTTTGTTTAATCATATATATACATACATATATACACACATATATCAACATTTTTATTTTATTTTTTATGGAAATAATCAACATGTTGCCTTAAAATTATGTTTATAATGAATATGTCTAATACATGTGTAAATAAAATTTAAAGTAAGTTAAGAACATAATATTTTTATGTTTCACTTACAATTATGTATTATATACTTACAGTACACAAAAAAATGTAATATATTATTTTTAAGTTAGCTGACATTAGCGATTTTTTCTCTGTTCTATTATAGCTGAGAAGAAGCCACCACAAGCGAGAACTGGAGGTGGAGATCGTAATGTGAAATTTTCTGCAGAAAGCAGAGAGGAACGTAACAACAGACGTAATCGTGAAGATGGTGAAAGAACACCTCGGGGTCAGGGAGAATTAAGACGAGGACCTCCTGGGTTTGTATAAAAAGATGTGCAAATTATTTAAGCTTTTATAATATGATTTTTTTCAATTTTGTAAAATGAGTATTTTTAAACTTTTATAATTATATAGTATCTAATTATACTAATAACAATAAACAAATATTTTTATATAGCATCAGTGGTACAATCATGTACCACTTTGCATAAACATCTGCAACTGTTTTATAAGTGAACAATATAATTTGCTGCAAATTTTAGCGAGGGACGTGAAACACGTGAATTTCGAAATTCTAATGACACTCAACGTGGAGAATATGGAGAACGCAGAAACCGTGGCGGAATGCGTGGAATGGCACGAACACGTGGAGGTCCACGTGGTCGCGGAGGATATGATTATCGCGGAAAACGTGAATTTGATCGGCAGTCTGGTTCAGATAAAACGTAGTTTTCAATTACCTAATTTGACTTGTAATTTTAATATGTTACGAATATACCCATTGTTAAACTTAACATTGTTTAAACAGCGGAATTAAACCCGTGGACAAAAAGGATGGTGCTGGTAGCCATAATTGGGGTACCCACAATGATGAAATTGAGTAAGTAGTTCTCACAATGAAAGTGGAATAACGGGGATCAATGAAAAGAACTAAAAAAATTAATATTTTAATCTATGTTTAGGGAGGGTCTGAATCAAGAGAATCAAGATTGGGCTACTGAGAAACCTGACGCAGATACTACTCAAACATCTACAGAAGCAAAGGAAGGTGAGACCACTGCAGATGCAACAGAAGAAAAGCCGGTTGAGGAAGAATCACGTGAAATAACATTAGACGAATGGAAAGCACTACGTAATAACAGAGTAAAGCCTCAATACAATTTACGCAAGGCCGGAGAAGGTGAAGATTTGTCTCGCTGGAAGAAAATGTACGCGCTTGAAAGAAAGAAAGAAGGAGCCGAAGAGGAGGAAGAAGAAGAGGAAGAATATGATGCTGCAGCAGAATATCCTCAGCGCGTTGGAAGGCAGAAACACGTAATAGGCATTGAGATTCAGTTCAGTGATTACCGGCGCGGTTCTGGTGGACGTGGTCGAGGACGAGGTCGTGGGGATCGTGCTAATGGACGTGGATTTGGAAATCGTGGTGCTCCTCGAGATGGAGACACACGTGGTCCGGTAAGCATTTATAAACTACAACGTGTTTGTAAATTCTTATGTTTGCATTTTTGTGGTACAATAAAATTAATTAATATATTTTTGAACTGCAGGCTATACAGTCTGAGCAAAGGTCACCCCGAGGACGCCAGAACGCTCCCAAAGTAGATGATGAAAACGACTTCCCTTCATTGGGATAGGTGATTTCGCTCATCGTCTACACAGTATCCCACCATTACCACCACAATCAGTACTGCTACCACAGATAAAATTACAATACTAAAAATATTACTATCGATATTTTTGCGTCAGTGACAACGTTATTAATGCATAATACAGTAAACCCTTGCAAAATGAGATACGTAATTTATCTAAGTAAATTGTAGCGCTCGCACGCGCTCCTACATCGGCACATTAATACACAGGATGTCTATGCTAAGTTGTTACAGTTCCGTTATTTCTTAAGAACCGAAGATACAAACAATTGTTTATATGAAAGCTGTATGGTAAAAAGGGGCAAATATATTGACGGAAACAAATTTTTTTATGTTGTTAGAACTATATATTTTTTCCAGTTCAAAGTGCTTGAAGATGAATTTAATCATGTATGATATATTGATACTGTGCTTACAAGTTTATTGATTTACAGCGGAAGAAGATCCGTACGAATAGAAAGTACCGATGGCGGTCAACGTTTGGGTCTGCCATTCCTGGCGCAGACTCATATTTGGTTGAAGAGACAATATATAACACATGGTACTTAGGTAAAAATAAGACCACCATTGATAATTTCAAAATAATAAACTTGTAAGTTTCAGGAACTATTTAAGAAAAAATATACCAAATGCTTGTCAAATATATATACATAATTCCATTTCAAAAAATGAATTTATTTTTAATATTTCATAAGATAAAGAATAGATATCTTTCGTGAATATATTTGCCTCATCACACATCTTCTATACGAATAATTATTTTGCATTTTTATTGCGTAAAAAATGACAAGACTGTAACAACTTAACGCGGACGCCCTATTAACATAAGAAATCGCATGGTATAAAAATGTAGATCATGGTCCTTTTTTGTACTTTTAATAACTCAGTTTGCCCGTAACTAGTTCATAAATTGACAGTAATAAGAACGATGCTGGATATTAATGGACTTGTTAAATAATTGTGAACTTTGATATAGAAAGTGGCTGACGTTAAGCGGACCAGCAGGAATGTAATATCAAAAATTCATTTAACACGAGGTAGTTCCAAGTTGAAATCTGAGTGATACACCCTTACGAATGGAAATAAAAATTCCACTTATGCAAAGAACAATGAAGAGGCTATTCGCCTCGATTTTAATTTTGATGTCGTATATTGAAGGCCTAAGGAGGCTGACCATAGCACCGACTCTTATAAACACACGTGTATAATAACTTGTTAGATGGTAAATTTTAAACATTCTTTCTGTTTTATAATTTTTATACGGTGTTTGGAGAAGCCTTCCTTGTAATCGACAAATTGTTGCCTGTCGAACATAAAACGTAAGAGACTTTTAAAAAAGCGTGTATTTCTATCCAAGAAAAAAATATCTCTGATATTATAAAGTGTCTACTTAGGAATGCTAAGTTTGGCTTATATAGAAGTACGTAGAGATTTTTCCTTTCAAAGATGTAACCGGTCTGTAAGAAGTTAACATTTAAGTGAATATTAGAAATATTGATATACAGCTTTACATATATATTGTATAACAAGTTTAAGAGAGCGATTGAGACACGTTGAGAGGGTAGATAGGATGATTCCAGTCTTGCGTAGTTACGTTGTACGTCGAGCATCATGTTCTTAATTATGACCCACTATATTACTTACCTATTGTATTTGTTACATGTAAAATGAAAGATACTTCAGCCAAAAATTCAAGCCCTCTCTATAAATATTAAAAGAAAAAAAAAACAAAAAAGAACGTTATAAAGCTGTTTTCAAACCTAGGTATATGTGTAAATAACATGATATTTACAATAATAAATTGTGACACATAAGAGTCACTTTGGACTTGACTACTTAACCAGTCGATTTGCAAAGAAATAATCAAGAAAGGGTTTTTATTTGTGCAGTATATAAAAAAAATGTGAGTACAAAAGAGAAGAAAAGAAAACAAAAATATGTACCATCTACATCGAAGCTTGTAAGGTGTAACGAGAATTAAGCGTCACTGAAAGCTATGAGAAGAAATGAAAAACGTCGGAGGTGCTGTACCCAATAAAGTTATGAGTCAAATTTCACTGTAAGCATCTTGTTATTATTAAAATAATACCAATCATATCAAAGTAAAACCTGTCGATTTGACGAGTGTGCATTTGTTCACATTTAATATTTGATATATTGAATAATTTCAAAGTTTCGAAACGAATCAGAATAAATGTTAGTTCGCTCAATCTATACCTAAATATATTGTTGCATATATATGTAAATACATATATATTGCATATATATGTACATATTTTCCTCTGTTCAAACTAAGCCATTTCAATAAGTTCCGAGTCCCAGCAGATACTTTCGCATTTTGCTATTGAAGAAGTATTAGTATTTAGCCGCAGGAGGACGCACCATTCGTGGTTTCTAAGTATATCTATATATCAGGGAGAAAGAAAAGGAAAGTTAGGAGGTAAGAGTGATAGAACTAGTCAAGGAGAGACACTGAACCGTGGGAAAAGTACGGTTGAGAGCAAGAGAGAGAAAAAGATAATGAACAAGCGGCGCATGCCGTAGCCACGGCCCCCAACTTGCTCTAAACTCGTGCAGCCTGTCGCTGTCGGTCGAATTTTAATGGCGGCTCATTCCGATTCCTCCTCGTTTAATGTTATTGTAAAGTGACGGACAGTATTTTCTATTCTTTACACGTTATCCAAGGGAACAATATCAAGCTTTAGCGAATCTCGAGCGTTGTATAGTTGAGTGTTCCATCGTCTGAAGACTGTATCGAAGCTCGTATCAAGGACATAGTGCATATATCCGCGATGTGTCGTAGCGACTCTCGCGTACGAACATTCCATCGTGAAGTCGTGTTTTATGCTTTGGCTCCTTTGTGAAAACAGCAATTGTAAGTGACAAATCAAAGTGTTCGTATTTTTATTTTAATTAA
Source organism: Megachile rotundata (assembly GCF_050947335.1). Taxonomy (NCBI): domain Eukaryota; kingdom Metazoa; phylum Arthropoda; class Insecta; order Hymenoptera; family Megachilidae; genus Megachile; species Megachile rotundata. The sequence continues at coordinate 12,102,237 of NC_134997.1, forward strand.
AAAATATGCAGCAACGTACATGAAAAAAGCGAAAGTTATACGAGTTGACTAATGATCATATTGGAACGAGTGAATCAAATACGAGTTTTTTCATCTCGAAAGATAATTCTTTCTCTTTTTAATTAATTGCCCGTAAATACGTTATCGCGAAGGGAGCATCTATGAATCGAGGAGTATTTTATGAAAACGATTTAAGTTATTGGTCGGACGTGTTTTGTTGAACAATTATTAGTAAGGAGTTAAATATCTTTGCCTTTGTACGAAGACTCAGATCGTAGCTGTCAAGTGCAGCTATGCTGCTCACACTAATGAAGGGCGGTGCGTGCAACGGCGTTACTCAAAAAGTGTGGAGCCATCTGCCCTAGCCTGACATCGTCGACGAGATGTTTTAGTAATGAAATCGGTCAGTGATACATTATTTACATTTTCACATTTTCCTCTAACACTGTTGAAACTGTTTATCTGTATTTAATTATTTGCGTTCTGTTTAATGAAAAAAAGCATGCGGTAGACAGCAGATGTATTTATATACTCATATAAATCATAAATAAGTATTAATAAATGCTGTTTATATTTGCCTACATACAATTCTGATAAAGTACATTGTGAGGCATAACTGCAGAACATTTTTCGTAAAAATATTTTTCATTACAGGTCTTGCATTTTGTTGTTTGAACTACTCATTTGCTAAAGTAATCAAGTCCATAAAACAAAACTGTTTTTCACATTGTTTTTTTACTGATATACTTGTTATCAAATACTTGACATTGACTTGACTTGACAAAGTATAAAAAGAATTGAAAAACACTAGTTAATCACTTTAGTCAGTGAATAGATATAGTTCCATAAATACTTCATTACATCAGCATGTAGATAAATAAAAACAGCATTTATTAATATTAAAAATTTTTACGGATATATGGTTACTTTTTTCTTTTGTTTCTTTTTATAATTTTTTATCTTATGATACAGTGGTACATTCTTCTAAATTAAATTGTTATACTTAAAAAATAACAAAAGTTCTATAGACAAAATAAAATTTAAGAAACTTTTGAATTTTTAAGTTTTAATCTTATAAGTGAAGTCATGTTTCTTATGCTTATGGTAAAACATTTTTTCTAAATCTGTATTTGTTTGAATATTTATTTATATGTTGTTTTTATATGTTTCAGAGGTACCAGACAATGAGCATCATGTCGGTGCCTGGATACACATATAGCTGGTAGTACTGTGTCAACACTAGCCTTCTACCAGTGGGATTCGTACCCTTATTATACTTTCTACGCTTCCTACCCTAGACTTACGCACGCACAAACGCGCACACATAGTGTGTGTGCATGTGCTTTGTCAACTATTGTCTACACATCATGAGATTCTTGGGACTATTATCATTTCCCACTTCACCTACTGTGTCATTTCCTAAACTGCTGCTACCACTCCATCAATTATCCTTTTCATCCATGTCTATTGCCACCTGGTTTCTGGTGGTACTAGTAACTGCAGCAATAGATACACCTGCTAGTACTACTCCACCTGTACAAGAGAACAAATCTCTGCACATTGTGACACAATTTCCTGCAGGAGATAGTCAACGATATGGATTTTATCCTTTAGATCCAAATACAACGAGAGAAGGTGCTCTCCGATTTAATCACCTTACCATAGATCCTGCCACAGGACGGTTGTATGCAGGTGCCATCAACAGACTTTTACAATTAGATTCCAATCTTAAACTGGAGGAATATGTTTCCACGGGTTAGTAATGTTTTATAAATTTACATTGTATTTCTTAAAAATCTTTTAAAAATAATTATTCATCATAATTTTAGGGCCAAGACTGGATAATCCTCAGTGTCATGCAACAGGCTGCCCTTCTAGAGAAATAACTACATCTTTAATGGATAATGTCAACAAATTGTTAATAGCTGATCTTGAATCACAAACGCTAATTGCATGTGGTTCTCTTCTTCAAGGTGCTTGTGAAAAGTACAAAATGTCAAACATATCTATTAAACCAGAATTCATTCCTCATAGTGTAGCAGCAAATGATGAAAATTCCTCTACATATGCTTTTATTGGACCTGAAAAATATAATGCATGGGGACAAACTAACATCCTTTATGTTGGTACTACATTTACTAATAGAGGAGACTATAGGCATGATGTGCCTGCCATTTCCAGTAGAAATCTTCACAATTTAGAGTTTGCAGAATATACTTTTAACAAACAACCAATTGTGTACATTGATGTTAAATACAGAGACCATTTTTTAGTTAAATATGTATATGGTTTTAATGCCAGTGATTATGCATATTTTGTATTGGTACAAAAACAATCTTATCTTCCTGAACAAGAGGAACTGGGTTATATCTCTAGATTGGCTCGAAGCTGCATAAGTGACGCAAATTATGATAGTTATACTGAAGTTACATTACAATGTACTGTTGACTTAGGTGATGGAAAAACACAGTTTTATAATTTGGTGCAAGATGCAAAAGTAGCACCAGCTGGTAGTGATTTGGCCATGCAACTGGGTATTTCTGTTGGTGATCCTGTATTTGTCTCTGTATTTTCACCAAGTAGAGGTATCACGAACGAACCAGCATCTCGTTCGGCACTTTGTGTATACAGTTTGCAAGAGATTGAAACGAAATTTAATGAAAATATCCATATGTGTTTTAATGGTAGTACCAAATATAGAAACATGGGTTATGTCAGTGGTCCTATACAAGATGGGAAATGTCCAACAGCAGGAGTAAGTATAAAAAGATTATTATTTTTTGTGATAATTTATATTTCTTATGATGTATTTCTTTAATTCTGTTCTTATTTTTAAATCAGACAACAGGCAATATTTTAAACTTCTGCGAAGTGGGTTTGAAAATCTCTGGAATGTCACCAATTGTTGGACAAGCAATTTTACATTTTCCTGACGAATTTGTTACTTCTGTAACAATAGCTAATACAGAAGGCCATACAGTAGCATTTTTGGGCACTAATGATGGAGTTCTTAAAAAAGTTTTACTTTCTGGAACTGAAGCATTTGTTTATGAAAGCATTGTAATTGATAAAGGAAATAAATTGATGCCTGACAGTTTAATTTCACCAGATGGAGAATATATTTATGTTTTGTCAACTTCTAAAATTTCAAAGGTTCAAGTTGAACATTGTAGCAGTTATACCAACTGTAGCAGTTGTCTTGATGCAAAAGATCCTTATTGTGGATGGTGTTCATTAGAGAAAAGGTAAATAAATATCTTGTATTTTTTTCAGTACATATAACTGTTAGAAATCATTTTTCATTTACAATTCAAATATGTATTTTCAGATGTACTGTTAGAGGAGATTGTCAGAAAGCAAGTCACAGTAGTCCACGATGGTTATCTTTAGGCACAGGACAACAGTGTATTGACTTTGAACAGGTGCTTCCTGATCGTATGCCTATCAACCAAATGACAACTGTTCATTTAACGATCAGAACTCTACCTGAATTACCAGCAGGTGCCAATTATAAATGCGTCTTTGGAAGTGCAGAACCTATAGACGCATTAATGACTGGATTTGGATTATCATGTCCTACACCCCCTGTTATTGAAAGACCAAGTATACCAGATGGGGCTGATCACGTTTTAGTACCACTATCTGTACGTTCCAGTGAAACAAACAAAGATTTCGTTTCGCGCAACTTTGCATTTTTTGATTGCTCCAGACATACTGTGTGCACAGAATGTGTTAAGTCACAATGGGCATGTAGTTGGTGTGTGTACGACAACAAATGTACACATAATGCAAGCTGTCAGGGTATTATTTCGGGAGAAAATGTAAGTGTTCTAATAATCTTAAGCTTGAAGCTTATGTTTGTAAATGTTAAACAAAATTTTTCAATTCACAGAATCAAGCAACTCTTGCTGCACACGGAGCACAATACTGTCCAAGATTCGTACAACGTAAGGAACCCCTGATGTTGCCCAATAGTGTACCTAAAGAAATAGTGCTTGAAGTTGAAAATCTGCCGCATCCACAAGTGGGACACAGTGGTTTTCAATGTATCGTTTCGATCGAGGGTGCAAATTTGAAAGTACAAGCTCGTGTCGACAGCAGTCGCTTCATAGTTTGTGATAAAACTGTTTATTCGTATGAAGCAATTACCGGTGAATACGAAGCAGAGGTAACGGTTGTGTGGAACATCAATCATCACGTAGATAAAACAACAATTATGCTTTACAAGTGCGAAGTACTAGGCTCACATCGTGAACACGCAGATTGTTCTCTTTGTGTGACAAGAGACGCCCGATTCGAATGTACTTGGTGTGGCAACAGTTGCGTATACCGACATTCTTGCTTGCATTCACCATTTACAGAATGTCCAAAACCAAGAATAGATATGATAAAACCTCTCAGTGGACCAATTGAAGGTGGTACATTGGTAACCATCGAAGGCAGTAACTTAGGCTTGAAGGAGAGCGACGTGGAAGGAAAGATACACATTGGTAACACTCCGTGCACTTTGGTAGACTACGAAGTATCTGTTCGCATAGTTTGTCGCACTGGGCGGCACGAGGCTACCGACACTGCCTCTGTCGTGGTTGGCAACGATGCTGGCTACACAGAAAGTGCTGTATTATTCAATTACAAAGACATACGACTGGCCGGTGTTTACCCGTCGGTTGGACCTCAAAGTGGTGGTACACAACTTGCTATTACTGGAATGTACTTGAACATTGGTAGTACCATCTCAGCTTATCTGGATGAATTGCCATGTCACGTAAATGCAACGCAAGCAAGCAGCACCAGACTGACCTGCGTGACCAGTAAATCCGATCGAGTGAGAAAAATCGAGAGACTGACTCTCAGCATTGACGGTGCAAACCGTACTTTAGAGGGTAATCCTTACAATTACACCCACGATCCTACCATTATGGAGATTAAACCACTAACAAGCTTCGCTTCTGGTGGCCGCATGATCACCGTCCATGGTACCAACTTAGACACCATTCAGAAACCTGAGATGGAAGTTTATTTTGATAACGAACCATTACCAGTAAATCGGACTGTTTGCACCGTATTGAATCCAACACAGATGGAATGTCCAAGTCCTAGCATCGCTAAACGTTTCATGACTCTTCGACGCAGCGAGCGTGCCATTGTTAGTGGTCAGACTAATTTGCCACAGTCATTGAAGTTAAAAGAATCCAAATTATCTTTAAAGATCGCGTTCATCATGGACAACGTGGAAAGCGTTCGAGACTTGGAGAAGCATTTTCAGAATCTTAGATACCGATTACTCTACGTCGAGGATCCAAAATTCTTTGCATTTCCACGAAACGTAAAATTGTATAAAGGTGATACTTTAGTTATCGAGGGAGAAAATTTGATTTTTGCCAGCGATGAGTCTGACGTCAACGTCACGGTCGGCGCGATGCCCTGTAACGTAACTTCTCTTGCTTCGACCCAGCTAGTTTGTATACCTCCGGATCAACAACCAGCTGATACGGATGAACTTGGAATCAAAACTGAGAATGGTTTGCCACTGGTAGTTGTTCGAGTAGGAAGAAGTTTAAGATTTCCCATTGGTTATTTGCGTTACGATGTGATTAAGTCTTATCCGATACCACCGGAAGCAATCGCTGGAATCGCCGCTGGAACATTTGGTCTGGTATTTCTGTTCGTTTTGGTATTAATAATATATAGAAGAAAAAGCACGCAAGCGGAAAGAGAGTACAAACGAATACAAATACAAATGGATACGCTTGAAAGCAACGTTAGGATGGAATGCAAACAGGCATTCGCCGAGTTACAGACTGACATGACTGATCTAACCGCGGATTTGGAATCGTCCGGTATTCCGACTCTCGACCACAAAAACTACATTATGAAAGTATTTTTTCCTGGTGTAACGCATCATCCGATATTAAACGATCCCAGATCGCGCAGTAACGTGTCTCGAACGAATTATGACGCAGCCATGATCCAGTTCGAACAACTTATTAACAATAAGTACTTCGTATTAACATTTATCGAAACTTTAGAGGCTCAAAAAGACTTTAACATTAGAGATAAAGTAAACGTTGCATCTTTACTCATGGTTGTTTTGATGGGTAAGATGGAATACGCGACTGATATACTCATGAACCTTTTACTCAGACTAATTGAAAAGGCGGTGAACACTAAACACCCTCAGCTGATGCTGAGGAGAACAGAGTCTGTAGTGGAAAAGATGTTAACAAATTGGATGGCACTTTGTATGTACAATTATCTGAAAGACTACGCAGGTTCCTCTCTGTTTTTATTGTTCAAGGCAATAAAGCATCAAATAGAAAAAGGCCCTGTGGACGTGATAACGCACGACGCGAGATACTCGTTGTCTGAGGAGAGACTGCTCCGAGAACAGATCGAACACAGTGTCGTCACTTTACACGTCGTCCAGGATGATCTTGACGAGAAGATACAATGCAAAGTGTTAGATTGTGATACTATTAATCAAGTCAAGTCCAAAATCTTGGACGCACTTTACAAAAATACTCCTTTCTCACTAAGGCCGTCCGTTCATGACGTAGACTTGGAATGGAGACACGGTAGAGGTGGTCACCTGACACTTCAAGATGAAGATCTCACAACCAAATGTAGCGGTGAATGGAAAAAAATCAATACTTTAGCGCATTATGGTGTTAAGGAATCAGCGGTGATGTCGTTGATTCCTAGACAGAACGATGGGTTCTCTGTCGCTTGTAAACCACCGTGTCACAACTGCAAGCCGTCACACTACCATCATCAGCAACAGTCAATTCATCATCATCCTCATCACCATCATTTGCATCGACACGCGAATCACTGTTCGTCCACGCATCTTCCATCCACGCCTAATCACAATCTAATAAGTCCTGTAATGTACAATCATCCTGTCAGTGGTTTGTATTTTGAATCTCAACACTCGCCACCGATTATAACAGCTAATGGTGACGTTGAGAGTGGCCATGGAGGTAATCAACGACTATATCATTTAGTAAGGCCTATAGAAGATAGCCATTACCCACCAGGAATGGGTTTCACTGGTAGCAAGCATCATCATCCAGAACGAACGCATAAAGCCATTCCTGAAATATTTTTGACAAGATTATTATCAACAAAGGGTACAGTTCAAAAGTTTGTTGATGATTTCTTGAACACGATATTAACTGCGAACGAAGCATTACCCAGTGCTGTAAAATGGTTATTCGATCTTCTTGACGATGCTGCCAAGCAACATGGCATCGTAGACCCTGAAGTGCCCCACGCCTGGAAGTCAAATAGTTTACCGCTTAGATTTTGGGTGAATTTTATTAAGAATCCGGACTTCATGTTTGATATTAATAAATCTACAACGGTTGATTCGAGTTTATCCGTGATAGCACAAACCTTTATGGACTCTTGTTCAATGACAGAGCATAGGCTAGGGAAAGATTCACCCTCTAACAAGTTACTGTTTGCCAAGGACATACCGCACTATCGGGAGAAAGTGGGTCGTTTTTACACGGATGTACAAAGACTGCCACAAATCACTGATCAAGAAATGTCTAGTGCCATGCAACAACTAAGTGCGTCGCACGCAAATGAGTTTGATGTGATCGCAGCACTAAAAGAACTTTACATCTATGTCAGCAAGTATTATGAACAAGTAAGTTTACAATATGAAAGTCATTTTTTATTGACAATTTTTTTCTCATAACGTTACAATTATTTCTTTTGGATAATAGGATAATGATGAGCAACTGCATTATACTTTCTAGGCTTTTTCCAATCCCAGATTTCCAAATTCCTAGATTCCTAAGTTTTTAAATTCTAAGCTCTAGACGTGCACGCCAGTACTCATGAGCTCTTTGGTGAGCTACCTATCACTAGTGAACTATATACAATGATTGGCACTTTAATCTATTTCATAGTCTCAATGAATGTTTTTAGTGAGTTTATTAATTGAGTTAATGAATATTTTCAGATCCTAGAGGCCTTGGAGACAGACGCAGGCTGTCGCAAATTACATCTAGCACATAGGCTAGAAAATGTAGCGTGCACGCTCGAAGGAGAAGAAACTAGTGCCTGCTGACACAACCTTCTCATTGCCATCCCAGGACCCGTCAATCTCTCCAGAAACACAGACTAGTGCCTCCATTTCATGCATCAGATACACCTCGTTACATATGTACAAATCTACACACCATGTGAATAATAATGCCGTAAATACGTGCGATTTCGTTAAGGCTAGTCAGGCGATAGTTTTTTCAGGATAAGTTAGTCCTGGTGTAGTTTTTTGCGTCTATATGTCATGGCCGTATCGAAATACGCTCGTGCACACGTACAGATATTAGCAAATTGATAAAATGCGACTCTAACCCTTAAACTTGATCTGTGTTTTCTTTTGGTAATATATTTCGTTCATTTTATGTATATATACGTATATACATTTAATGTGTACATATACGTATATATGTGTGGGGAATGAAATGTAAATTATAGTAAAATATAAGAAAAAGATAATAAGAATCTCATTGGTAGAATCTCGTCGACGAGTGATTATTTATTATTACAAAAGTTAAATATTTATCACATACATGTTTAAGGATTTGAGATGCAACGTTTATGCAAAATACTTACTACAAAAAAAATTTAACAATTTCATTTCTTTGTTGACCGAATGTCTATACGTGTATACGTAAATACGGAACACATATATAACACGAAAGAAATAATGTGTGTAAAATTTAAGTGAGAAGAAGCCATAGTGTCCATCAGACTGTCTGTACAAAAGAAAGTACGACAGCGAGTAGTCTGTGATCCGAGCACGAGTGGCTATGCCTACTATCTTCATTACGATATATAATTATTAATATGTTATATATTATATATATATATACATAAAAATATATAAAGCAAAGATCACACAACATACACCTCCACGGACTGTAGTGAGCTAGTTAGAGAGGGTCTGTATATGTAATATAAGTTGAGGGGTAGAAAAACCTTTCAGAGAGAGAGAGAGAGAGAGTTATAGCTAAAGCGCGTGTGTGTGCGTGTGTGTAAAAGCAAGAAAGAAAAAGATGATAATATTAAATTAAGGTAATTAAAATAAAAATGTTACAAAAGAAAAGAAATGAAGAATTAAAGATTACGAGAGCAGCTCGGACTACTCTAGGCCTATCTATGTATGTTCAGTACATAAAGAAAATTTCTTTTTTTCATATTTTTTCATTGAATTTTTTAGTCTGTTTCTATTTACACATTTATTCGTGTATAAGTATGACTGTTGCTATAATTTTTAAAGGCCACTACGTGAATCATATAATGATTTTACAACTATTTTACAAACTATATTATTGCTCTTATTATTGCTAAGTTGTATTATTGTCCATAGAGATATGATTATCAATTAATTGCTCGTTCAATAATAGTTATTATCGTATATTGTTAAGCATAAAACACACATGATAGATGCAAAAGTAACAAAGATCTTTTATATTATACATGGACAAAAAAAGGTTTTGGAAAATTGTCTTGATTGTTAGGAAAAGTGAATCGATAAAAACGTGTAAAAAGTTTTGTATGCATCTAAATAATATTTGGCGGAGGGTTTTGTCAATTGGTCAACACCATGGTTAAACGCATCGAAAGACATTTTGCAAGACACAACGACAAGCAGTATTTTCTTGGGATTACATTTTAGTTTGTGTAAGACTGTCTGATTTTTAAAGTTGCATTTTTACAAGAGCATTTACTTTTTTTTATACATACATTGTCCGGATTATGTGTTTAAACTGTTCAATTCACTGCCCACTGTACACTGCCAAGTTTTTTCATGTGCTTTAGCAAACTGTTATTACGTAACATTCAATTTGACGACAGAGAAAATTATTTAATAATTTTGTCGACGTATAAGTCTGGAAAGACTGGGGTCACGCTCACTCTTGTACTTAATTAACACTCTTGTGTATTTCAGCTACTTTACCATGTCCCCAGATTTCTTTTTTTATGATCAACAACCTATGTATCTTTCTATTATACATATATACATATTATATATTTATTTATATACCGACAAACAAATTATATATACGAAAGGTCGTACGTCAATCTGTTCTATGTGATTTAGCGCATTTTTCCCATATATGTTATATGAAAAATTGTGTGCATATTTATGTTTACTTTGTATACTACGTGCTTACAATTTTCCAGAAACATTATATTTTTTATTCAGTTTCCTGTCCACGTAGAACAAAGGAAAATGTAACGTTACATTTTCACAAACTAAATAATGATAGCTTAATTTTACACACACCACACCGTTCCAAAATGCAAAATGTTAGTTGTGAATATGGAACGAATGGCAACAGAATGAACAAGTGACTTCATTTAAGCATCCATGAGATCTGACTATTTTATATCTTTATTCTGTTGTCATTTTTTATTTTCTGAAATGTTCTAGACACTTATTTAATATGCGTTTACTATCTTGTACATTGAATTAAAACGTGCGTACTGTAAGTGACAGAAGATTATTTTGTCAAGTATTCTTATTTGTTGAATATTTTTATTTATCATAAAAATATAGGAATCATTTTGCTTTATAATTTAAGCGACATATGACAAAATTCTTAAAATAATTTTCTGAAAATTTCTACAGAAGATTAATACTTCACATTGAAACATGACATGCAAGATACTCATTGTTGTATAAAAACTGAATATAAAAATAGTAATCATATTTCCAATTATATTATATATTCTTCCTCTACTTTATATTGTAGAGTGCGATACAACTATTAGAAACAATTGTTTATGCAAGTAGTACATTTTCTTTTTTAAATAAATATATGAAGTAGAACATTCTTGTAGATAGTATTCACATTAAGCTTACATTCATTTTCATTGTATAGATGTAGTCTTCCAAAATGTAATTATAAAAATAATTTTGTATTCAAATCTTATTAATTGACATTATAACAAACCTACTTTTATAAGTCTGATACTTTGAATCTCATTTTGCACAAACATTCGTGTTATATTAAAGTAATTTAGTTGTAATGATATTAAACGTATTTTTATCAACTTCATCATTAAGTTACTGTCACGCTTTGTCGTCCGTAGAATATAATTAAAATAATTTATAGCAAAGCAAAGTGAAACGTTAAAAATATTGAACATTGTTACTGCTGCTACTAAAAGGGAACCATAACATTATTTTTCATGTATTCTTAAATTACATTTGTCGGTCATCAGTGTTAATACATAAATAAATAGTGAAGTAATAGTGCAATTTTTGTTAATTATAAATTGAAATTACTTTTATTTTTATATTTTGTCGAGTTAGCAATCAAAATAAAATAGATAAATGGTATATAAAAGTTTTACTTAAAAAGAAAATATTTTTTTATTTGTACACGTGCTACTTTTTTCCAGATATATTTTTAGATTGCTTTATATTGTATTATTGTATAAAATGTACAACAAAAATTTGGCGATAAAGAGCGATGGTTTTAATTGTAGCGAATTAGTTGTTAAAAATATATATGTGTGTATATTTGAACAGATATATACTGCAGGCCCTTAAATTATGGATGTTAATTGTATATACTCCATAAGATATTATTTATATTATATTAATTGAATATTAATATCCGTATTTTTGTATTATTGGAATGTATGGAAAATAGTGAAAACGTAGTTGATAACGAAGCTCTTGGAATTGCGAAATTAACTTGTATTTTTTATAAACAAACGTTTTTATTCGATAATTTGTCGCATAACAGACAAATGATAATCTCTTTATACAACGTCCATAATGTAAGAATTAATTTGTTGAAGGGCATACAAAACTTTTTAATTTATAATGTATATATAGCACAGATTGACGTATGCTAACATAGTTGCACACACAACATATATGAATATAACATATGTCTTGTCTCTATTGTCTGATGATAAATTCTTGATAAATATGTGGTACATCTTCGATAATCGTTTATTTTCAGAATTTCACGTAGAATATCTTATATGGTATGTAAGTGATACCATAATACGTTCGAGCACAATTCGATGGCATATGTGCACATACAAATTCCGACGGAATTCTGCTGTTTTCCTTACGTACTTATAAATTTTTGTACCAAAACATTTTAGGAAAAAAATATGTATCCTTGAATCAATTTATATTTAATTACGCCAATGATTAAAACTAAGTTTGTTTGTTGTATTTGTAATGTAATACAATAGGAAAAACATATTATTTATTATTTAAAATTATCAACAATGTTACCTAATTTGAATCTGAAATTTAAATATGTTGCAAAGGCAAAGTATGTTAAATTTTATGTATGGTATTAAGGAATATGCTACAGCGGAATTTCTCGATACTTTGTACGCTCGACAGTTGACTCCATCCATCTGAAATGCTTGTCAATTCTGCATTCAACGTATGTATTGTATTGTAATTAACTGAGGAATGTTTAACGGTTTACGAGTCGATTAGTAATGTCATGCTTCGTAGTATAGACAAATCCGAACATCATGTCGAATTAAGATTATTCTTTGTTAAGCTTCGGAAAAAAACGATGGGGGGATGATTGTTCCCTGCAAGAACATCTTGACTATAATACAATCTTGGGAACCCTGTATGAAAATGTCAAATGGGCTCATTTTCACTCCTAATGGATTTTGAATGTATCTTTTCTCGTTATATAGCTTACACGTAATATGTGTGTATGTAATAACGAATGAAAAGTGTGCGAAATGCTGCTTTACATGTGTTATTAGGGTGAGTGTGTATCTATCAACGTAAGCGTGTAGATGTAACCAAAAGCCCTGTGTAAATAGAATTCAACCCCCCATCTCGCATATAAGTAGATTTTAAGTAACACTTGAGAACGAAATGACTCTTGCCAAATTTTCAATGGGACGTAGGGACAAACAAATAAGCATTTGAAAAATTGCAAAAATATATTGGTATTATAAATGAACTGGATATTGCAATATTTGTTCCAAAAATCTATGATAGTCATGATCCTCTCATAATGATCTTCCTATTTTAGTTATATTTACATTCAATAAGTTATTTAGTTTTGAAATTTTTAAGAGAAATTTAATTATATATTTGTACAAATTAAAATTACAATATCAAATTACATCGCATATTTTTTATATCTCGTAACAAATTAAATTAAAAAATTGTTTGACTGTAATTAAATTACAGCAATGTAAAAAGTAAAAATATTAGATTTAAGGTAAATACTCAAAACTTTGTGAGGTATATAATTAAGATTGTTCGGAGATCATTCGTGTTAGCTTCAATTAAATATTGATTCTGCTAATAGAAGTTAATAACATTAATTGTGATTATATTTTTTAGGTGGATAATCTTTTTATGAAGTTAACGTCGTAAAATTTGTTCGAATCTTGTCTCTAGTATAAATGTAAGATAATATTTTGATATTTGTATAGATAAAACTTTCATTCTACACCTGATTTAATTTTGTACAGTAATGATTTTTCCTGAGATTTGGTTGAAGACAATGATGGTGAATTGGATGAAGAATTCTTTGCATTGGGGGTAGCATTTGTATTTCGTTTGTCTTGTTTAGCTTTCTTCATCATATCTTTTAATCTTCTGTCTGCACTTATAATATGAATATTTGGTGTCACTTTATTTCCCCCACCTGTATAAACATAATTATTTTAATCAGATTAGAAACAATTTATGTTTTAAATGTAGAGAACTTACCAGAGTTAGATTTCTTTTGTTCTTTGGATTTGCTTTCTATCACTGTTTTTGGTGAGCTCCTTTCTTTTGAGGCCTACAATTTTAATAATTAATAAAATATACCTATATTGAGTAACTTATATTTTTAAAAATTTTTTAATAAAACAAAAAACTAATGACATAAAATAATAAAATAAATTATGATGTGGGTGAATACACACACCTGAGATTTAGAACAATTTGAACAGTACCACACCAATCCTGGAATGTCTATTTGTGAATCTAAAATATGTGGCACATGACATTCTTGATGATACAAAGAATGACATTCTAAACATTCAACAAGTCTGTTTCTTGCTCCAACATCCATTCCTTTACATATTACACATGTAAGATCATCTTCTAATATTTCTAATGCTAGAGTATTATCGGTTTGTATAATATCAGGTGGTGTGTCACGTGTAGGCAAATTCACAGGTGAACTGTTTTTACTTGATTTACTCGAATGTTTGGAAGAAGAAGAGCTTTTACTTTTTTTACTACTACTGTTGCTGCTGTGATCGCTTAATACTGGTTCCTCCATCATATACTAAAAAACAGAAAATTCAAGAAATACAGGTTCAGAAATTGAGTAACAACAGTAGTGCATACAGAGAGGGATCAAGTACTGGACATTTTTTACGTGAATGAAATCTCCTATGCTTCATGAATGCCCTGATATCAGAACTAACTCTGTAAGTATAATATCTTAGTTAATATAAGGTCACTTGAACTCAAATGCTATTTCTTGGTTACCCTGTGTACTGTATTGAAATTAATCACAGTATGATTACCTTTTTTTGTAATACATTTGATAACATCTTTGATGGCCCATATTTCTGTTTAATTGCTTCATCTAAAAGTGCTCGTAGTTGTTCTGCAGAATCTTTATTAGTGGAATGCAAAAGGTGTAAACTTTGCGTAAATTGAGGATCTAACTCCAAGTGTGACATTTTTGTATATATTTATTTTAACCTGTAAGACATCAAATATATGTGCAATATATTTTTAATAATATAAATACCTTAGGTTATATTTTATTATACTGAGGAAGTTTATATAAAACGTGTATATTTAATAATTTATAAGTATATACGATCTGCCAAAAAATAGTATATCAATTCTGTTTACTACATTTCATTACCTTGAGTTATTTAAAAATATCAAAATTGATTATATTCATAAAAATTTTTGCAAGCCGTAAAGATTTTAAAAGCGCACAGTGCACTGCAATGCACATCCATAGGGTATGAAATTTTTAATAAACGTATAACGTACACCCTAGTGCAACGTAGGTAAACGTAGGCTTCCTTTAGTTAAGGACGATTGTAGGGGAAAGAACCTCCCACTACTTGTATTCGATTTTGGGAATCAAGTATGTGAACATCGCAATTTTCAAGTCTCTAAATTTCCAAAGCTCCAAGTTAAATTTTTAAATTTCTAAATCTCAAAATTTTCAAATTTCCAAGTTCCCAAATTTTCAAATCTTCAAATTTGTAACTCTCTCGAAATTTTCAAATTTTTAAAATTCCCAATTTCTAAATTCCAAAACTTTGAAAACATTCAAATTCTCAAATCTCTAAATTTATAATTTCTAAAGATGTAATATGAACATTTTTCAATTTCAAAAATCAACGAGTGGTGGGGCCTTATTCCCCTACAAAATCATTTTCCCTAGGAAAGTCTGCGATGCTCCTCTGAACACATATACGACGCATTTATATTTAATTTCTTCAAGATTCATCTATTTACGTAATTCGAATTTTTATATAAGAAGTTATATACGTTATTATTATCCCTGACGAACAATTATTTTCTCTGTAACATTATTTTATATTTTAAAGTACCGGTCGAAAAGTATATCCATATATGGGAATCGCAAATTATATACAGAAAAAGTAACGAAAGTCAAAGAACTCAGGCACTGTGATCATTTGATTCGTCCCTGATCTCGCGTATTCCAAATTTAATTTCACAGAGTTTTGATTCTGTGTTAAATAAATGAAGTCTCTTCGTCTAGGGAGATACCGCCGCGAATAAAAGTTCGCCTCACCGAAGGTATACAATACGCGAACGGATTATGAATACTCACGGCAAAAGCTGCGAAAAAAACAGTGAAAATATAAGTAAAGAAAGACCAAAATAGTAACCCTGCAGGCAATCGAGTGTGCAGGAACGAGTCAAGTACGGCTGGTGTCGCTCTTTCTGTCTTTTTCTATTTATCGGAAAATCATGAACGCTTCCTTTTCGAGGCGCGTTAAAACGATGTCTAACTTTCGACGGGCAGTTGGCAGCCATGCGTAAAAGAAATAAATAATCAAAGCGACCATGAAGTGACAAATAAAGTTGGAGAACAATGCTCGCGAATGGCAAGGAAATTTGAGTGCAGCGTGCATTGGCCCCCATTCTATGTTTTGGATACGTCTTACGCGGGTACAACGTGGTGTTCTGTACGACATTATTGCCGGAGGTACGCTATGCGTTCGCTGCAGAAACGAGGGTGACATTTAGATATTTTCTTCGTTCCGATACCGTCGTGTTGTCGGTCTCACTTTCATATTCTCGTATCAGTTGGCCGCTGACAACCGAGATTCCTCCATGCGTGGGAATCCGATTCCGCGGTTAGCTAATTAAATGACTGAAAACGTGTTGAATCGTCGGTCACCAGAGAACTTTTACCAACAGAAAAATAACAGATCTACGGACATGCCATCCCCAACAGTGCTGCTACACAACGTTTCTTAAGGACACATTTGTTCGGTACCGGTCAACGATATCTCGTTGTTAACCTCTACATGCATTGTTACTCCGCATTGTGCGGATGATAGTGGCCATGTGTTTGATTTTTATCCAGCTGACCAAGGTCTGACAGAATTATCACTCAAACATGAAAACAGAAAAGAAGCCTAGCGAACCAAGTTGCGTACCTACCACCGTTGTCAAAGAGGAGCCTGATACAGATCCAGTTAAGATCAAGGAAGAGGGTACTGGGGGTAATAACGATGATACGACCGGAGAAGACACAACGGAATGTTCTAGAGATCCTTGTTTGGATCCTTCGAATGGTGAGAGTACGATAGCAGGTGAAAATCAAAACAATAGTGCGAATCAACCAATTTTAAATTCAGTGAAACAAGAAGGTGATCATAATAATGCTACGGATGATATACCTGGTATGATTTCTTTGATATTGCAATATATAGTATTTATTGTTGTTTTTTGATGTTAATATTATTTATATACACATAGATTGTAGTGGCAATGTGATCACTGCGGATGGTATTCAACCACTGGTTAGTAATGTTCTTGGAAAACAGATGGGAACTAGTACAGGAAGTGGTGAAGCTCAATATATGCAACAACAAAGTCAAATTTTTGTATTTTCTACGACATTAGCAAATAAAGGTGCAGATGCAGTATTGCAAGGGCAATATCCATCGATAATTGCTTATCATTGTGCACAACCAGGCACTAAAAAATATTTAGAGGTATATATTAGATACCCATGAAAGTTACTTGATGTAAATATTTTGTAAAACTTGCATTAACATTTACTGATATAAACATGTGATATTTCAGAAACATCCGAATAAAGTTAATCAGTTTCGTCAGAATCCTGCACAATGGTTGAACAATCTTGCAATGATGAAACAGAAAGGTCATCAAGGAGCTGCAAATAATACTTTTCAAAATGAACAACCTCCTGACCTACCAGCTCTTGACCCTAATGCTCCCCCATTCTGGAATGAACAACCTAATTTAAGGAACCTGAATGGTGGTAATTCTGAACCATCACTGGATGATGCAAATATTGATGTGCCTTGTCTTGTACCAAATTCACCTGGAAATTCAGGTAATATATTTTATATATACGCTTGGATTTGTAGTTGAAAGTGTTTCTAATTCTTTTTGCAAACACGTTCTTTATACACTCTGTGCCACTAGAAGCATACCTTTCATTACAGCCAATCCACAACCTCCTAATAGTACTACGATGGGCCACAGTCCCAATTTACTAGGAGGTACTACAAGTCCAGGCCCAGGTAGTTTGCAACCATCGCTGCAAGGTGTTAAAGTTCCAGACGAAAATTTAACTCCGCAACAAAGACAACATCGAGAAGTTCAGTTAGAAACTATCAGAAAAATGCAAATGATGTTGTTTCCTGAACACAAAGAAGAATCTGCTAATGCATTAGATGCAACGCGAGGAACAGCAGTATCGTCGTGTCCTCCTACAAATGTTCCTCCGGTACCAACTCAGTGTCCTCCAACTATGGATTGGCATAAATTACAACATCAATTTCTTGATGGGAAAAATAAGGTAAGATGGTGTGAAATACAATGAAATGGTTAACCATTTTATTTTAAATTATAAGTTGTAATTATTATTTATAGGCCAGTGTTGGAAGTCCTGGAACCGGAGTTCCATTACGTGGTGCTAATATGGTAGGAGTTCCACGTAGCCAAGGACCACCGCCTCCATATCATCAAACAACCCGGTCTGCGAGCGTGCCAATTGCGATACAAAGTCCAAATCCTTCCTCACCTAATAATCCAACAAGCAACCTATCGTTACCGTCACCTCGCGCGAGCTCAGCTTTAAATTCGCCGGCAGATTGCAATAGACAGTTTCAACTTAGTAATCAAAGAACAAGCCATTTACCAGGACAAAGTCCCACCAGTCAAGATTCTCCAAATCCAACTGTTGGGAATTCAACAGCGGTATCAACGACGAGGCTTAATCACAGCAATCCAGGGACGCCCGTTTCTCATTCACATATTTCAACACTTAGTCCCAGTGGATCGACTGCTCAAAAAGATTCATCTCTAGACTTCCCGACCAGTCAACCTCCAAATGGTAAGACCTAAAATAAAATAATTATTTCATTAACATGATCGATTTGTATTTTTGTAATATTATTTCACACACTAAATAACATTTTGCACTAAATTGCATTCAAAGGATTCTAATAGAAGAACTAAGTAACGATAATCATACTAACATTATATGAAATATTTTAAAAGTTCACTGCTCAAATCCTACGCAGTGATTTGATCATGTTATGTGTTACAACATAGTGGATGGTATGTTTTGCCGCACGCTGCAATCCTTAGCCCAGCAAAAGCAACAACATGCTGGAGGAGTGAATACTGCAGGAGTCAAGGAGGCGAATCTAATGCCGGTTCCAAGCCCTCAACAAATTCAGTATCTTAATACTTTCGAAGGACAGGAATTAACTATACAGAAGCAACCGAACACAAGTCTAAAGGATGGAAATTTATCTACGTAAGTTGATTTAATAGCGGTTATTGCGTATTTTTAAATGGTAGGTATATAATTTTATTATTCTATGTTTTCAGAAACACGACTAGCAATACAGAGATGTCGAACAGGATTTTGCCGGGAAATCTAGACAACAGCAATCAGTTCCCTGCTAGATCAGAAGGCGCAAGTCCAGTTCAGATGGATAGTATGAATCGTGGCTTCACAGGTTCTTTACATAGTCCACACACACCACACACTCCACACACGCCTGGCAACGGTGCTCCGCATACTCCAGCTGATCCTGGAAAACCTGGAAACAAATCCAGTGCAAGTGCACAAAGTAGTCCAGCACACAACACAAACATAACCGACAGTATGGGTCCTCCCAGAACAGTACCAGCATCGCCTACTACGAAACCCGACACATCTCCGCCTTCGACAAAGGATAATTCACAGCAGCCAACACAGTCTCAGCAACAGCAACAGCAGTCACAACAACAACAACAACAGCAGCAGCCTCAACAACAATCACAGCAACAACAATCCACGGTTGCGAATCCAAGCAATTCTGCGAATACAACAGTGGTACCTCCATTAGGTGGTCCAACTGCTGCCTTCCCGTGTGGAAGACCGTCTATAAGCGTGAGTCAACCTTCAGACAATGTGCCTCTTAATCCAAACAATATCGGAGGGCGACTCGGCAACTTAACAGCTATGAGTACAAATCATTTCGACCCCATAACTTCCTTGGCGCAAATGAGTCAGCAACTAACGAATACGGCAACTAGTAATTCATTGGGTAACGAAGGTCCCATTCATTCAGGCAATACTGGAATGATGCAATTTGGCAATCCACACGGTATGCACATGATGCAAATGGGTAGCGAAATAAATGGAAGTTGTCACATGGGTGGTTCAACCAGTGAACCAGGTGAAGTAGGGGGAATGTGCATGGGTCTCGCAGGACCACCAACTAGTTATAGTCCAACAACTTCGCATACAGGGAGCCCAGGTGTACCCAGTAAAATGGGACATCCCATAATGGGCCACGGTATGATGAGTAGTCATTCGGGTAATACGGGTGGTGCTTACCCGGGTGGCGATCCCCACGCACCACCACCACGATTAATGACGGGGCACGTTACTGGTCCCAGTCCCTACAATGGAGCTAACGTTCAAGTGAAACCCAGCGCTCCAAACACGATACAGTACTTGCCAGCAAGGCCCAACGTTGGTCATACTCCCAGAGGGCCACCTAGTTTGGACTTCCTTCAACGATTCACAAATCCATTATCTAATTTAGAGTCGAAGATGGGTGCACCGTCTGTAAATCTTCAGTACTTCCCGAACGGTTGTGTACCGAACAGCATGGGTCCACATAGTGGCATGCCATCAACCATGAGCGGTGGACTTCCTGGCATGGGAGGATCTCCGAGGATGGATGGACAATCAATGAACACATCGGTTGGCGTACATCCTTCCATGCGACCCGTTGGAAATATGAGACCCCAGCCTAATTTGATGCGAATGCAACACATGGTTGGTGGAGGTGTCTTTCCAGGCGGTTCAATGGATCCAGATAAAGTCTTCCCACCTGACATGGTGTCCCAAGTTCCCAGTCAGCCTAACCCCGGCATGTACGTGTCGGGTAGCAAAGGTAGCCCCATGGGATTAGGACCTCCTCCCGACGCGACTCAGCCATTACCGCCAAGTATGGGTGGTGCTACTAGTAATTTTAAAAACAGCCCATTTGTTGGTAGTGGACCTAGTATGTCGGATCCAAATTATGCTCAACAATTTCATAACTTCCAACAACAGCTTTACGCGACTGGTACCAGGGGTAGCGGACCACCACATCCTAATTTACATCCGCCGCCGAACTCGCATTCACATCAGCAGTTTTTCATGCCCAAATAAAACTTGTCCGATCGGTATCGTAATAACGGTGATGATTACAATTGTGGTGGCCTTTCTGTGTCCTTTTTTTGACAAATTGCGTTTACCAGAGACAAGAACGAAAAGATGTTTCAGAGAAAATGTAAAAACTTTATAAATAACGCGATCATGTAAAGGACAAAGAAGTCAAATTTGTTAAGGTTCTAATGTTGATGTGATGATAATTATTGAAAGATGACCATTTTAGACGATGGTTGTCGCGACTGGCGTGTAACGAGATTCGCTCGTTCAATTCTTTATTTACGGTGTTGTTTATGTATGTGTTATAATCAATAAGCGTTTTATTCTTAAATCTCATGACATTGAAGAGAGCCTTTTTAATGTCTCGCGTCTTCACAAAATCTGTTCCATCGTCTTAGAGATATCGTTTTTTGTATCACACTTATCTCTGTAAATTGGAAACATATTATGAGAGTCGCGTAAATCTTACGCGACCGTGTAAATACTAATGTAAAATCTAATTTCTTTGTAGTAATCGTTATTTCGTCGATCGGAATATACGGTGATCGTTGCTAGAGACT
The DNA here is from genome assembly GCF_050947335.1 of Megachile rotundata. Taxonomy (NCBI): domain Eukaryota; kingdom Metazoa; phylum Arthropoda; class Insecta; order Hymenoptera; family Megachilidae; genus Megachile; species Megachile rotundata. The sequence continues at coordinate 12,123,742 of NC_134997.1, forward strand.
TTCGTGGATCAGGAAAAAAGAAAAGGTCGAGTTGCGTCTCTTCTTCCTTCATTTGAACAATTGCTCGTGATAAAGTAATTGTGCGAGAATTAATGAAAAATATTCGGAGAAACGACAAGATATGCCGGTGAAATAATTCATCCTTCCTTCATCACTAAATACTTAAACGCAGTCAAGCAAGCTCAAATTCATAATTGTACATATATACGATATATATATATTATATATATACCTGTTGCAACATACTCCTTGCAGTATCGCCCGTCCCTTTATTCCCTTCACCGATCCCTCGTGACCAACACTGTGCATAATCATGACCCCACGTAGTTTAACGATATAAGAGAAAGAATAATTGACTAAGAACAATTATGTTGTTGATGAATGATTTTTATTATAAATGAAAAATAAAGATATTTACAAGAAGTCAGTATCTAGAATTGATCGACAAATGATTTTGTAGTTATCTCAGAGCGAGCGTCAGAGTTTTTTGATATTTTACTTTTTTTGGCCTGTCGATAAACGTACGGGCTTTAGACATAGTAACTTCATGTCATGATTTCAATTAAAGCAGGCTGCTTCCAGCTTACTCGGATCTGTGATAGTCAAAGCAAGAAAATGTATCCTTTTTCTCTTCATTCCGAAGACATCAATACATATCTATATTCATTAGGGAATGATTCTTTAATACTACATTTACGTTTATTTTAAATGTTAAGTGGTACGGATGAAAAGGAAGAGAAATAGTGAACGAGGTGAGGAAAAACTGTAAAAAAAAAAAGAGAATCTTTTCTGAAGCAGCAATATTTAAGTGAATCGTGACGTGGCTTCAAGAACGTCGGACGTTTTGTGATAACGTAACAGTACTTCTAAAAGTGTAACATGATAGAGAGCTTTCGCAAGATTTTATATTTTCAGTTAGAAATAAGATTCTTTTTACGAATTCGTAATTCAACTTTTACAACGAGTCGTGTAACGCGTTATTCATCGAATTACACATTTCATTCGTTTCTTTGTTTTCTTTTTACTAGCGAAATATTTTATCTATGCCAAGTGTTTTATGAATTTTCGCATTACTACGCAATATTATGACAAATATTGCGTGAACAAATAACCTACATTTCACTCTCCATCCATACAGCCAACAAAGCTATGAGTTCAGTCACAAAATGTAAAGCTTATCGTTAATCGATTCCCTTTGCAATAAGTCGTACATTGTTCATCACTTTATCCAAAGGTGCTCACTAAATCACTAAATTTGTTGCGTTGTGTATCTCTTAATTGTCGAGCAAATGTCGCTCTCGGGATTTTCTCTCACCTGTAAAAAGCCATTTATTTAACAAGCATTATATTGTAATTTCTTTAGATTTGCTTAACACTACATCTTCCTTTTTGACCATGTTATAATCTAACATCTACTAAACTATGATAGAATATGATAATACACTTTTTAAAGGGATACAGCGAAAAGTAACAACAATTTAAAATAATTAAAATCATATTTCACTGTCATAATCAATTTTATACCCGAAACCCAAGTCAAACCTTTCCTTCTGTGCAGATTCTCATTGACTGGATGTTCCCGAATCACGCCAGTCATCTCTGTCTCTGTAAAAATATTATAATTACATCAAAATATTTGTCAATTTTTCTCAAATCATTTAATAATAATCAAATTATTATTGATTATATTAATAAATTTTTCTGTGATAGTTTTTTCGTATCAGTTTATTATTACCTTGATTGTTGCTCTTCCGAAGAAGCAGTGCTCCCATTTGTACTGAAAATCAAGAAACTGTAATATTCTGGTCATAAACATCAATACTGTACAAACACTTACTTTTTTTTAACTGCAAAATCATCCCATTCACTAAGATCATATTTGGACAGATCACCGTCCTCTTCATCATCTTCTTCCTCTTCATCTTCATCCTATAATTAAAACCACATGTAATTAACAATATATGAATATATCGAATGTTATAAATGAAATATGTTAGTTACGTTTTCTTCATTTTGGTCTTCATCATTCTGTACTTCATTTCTTTCATCCTCATCTTTAGATTTGTTACGGGGTGGACTGCTATACCTAGAATCTTTGGAATCATCGTCTGAACGATTCTCAATCCTCCGTTTCTTCCTACGCCGTCCAAATTCGTCATATTCGTCATCGTCATCTCTTCTTTCTTTATATTCAACAACTCCTCGGTCATTATACCCCCCACCATACCCTGTACGTTCTTCAATTTCTCCAAATTTTGGTGCATTACACATGTTGCACTGCTGCCGTCGCGCCCAATTTACATTTCCACATTTACTGCATTGCCAATCATCAGCACTAAAACATTAATTGACATAAACATGAAAACAAAGTATGGGTTGCAATGAGAATGTAAAAAATATGTATTATATGTTGTACAATTTTGAACATTAAAATATTTACCTGAATAGCCCTCTACTTTTCTCAGCAGCTGCTTTCCCAATTTCTTGTCCCAACTTTTTTTTCTTTGGGCATTCTCCTCTGTCTGCATGAAAATATTTTTCATTAACAAATACATACAAGATACATACAAGATTATGTATCTTAACATTATTAAAGTAGCACTAAAATTATAATTGCAATTAACTATCAATAAAACAATATAATTAAGAAGATTATTAGAAAACTGTTTCATACATTACCATATTGAACATTATATACCTTTTCCGCATCGATTACAAGAATTTCGTCTTGCAAAATTTACATTGGCACATCTGAAATGTTCAATATCACTGGCTTCTTAACAAGTATACTTCAGTTTTCGAGATACAAGTAATCATGATTGTTTACTACTATTAGATATAGACTATAATAATGTTTTATTACGATATAATTGAAAATGAAAGTTATATTTGTTAAACAGATATCAGTAATGATACATAGTCTTCTTACAAATACAATACTATAATAATATTACTGTTATAGAACAAGTGTACTCTAGCAGATTTATTTAACAAGTGACACTGTTATAATGTAAATAAGATTTTGACATTCAATGATTTGTTGAAAACTCAATAACATTTGTGTTTAGTTATATTGCCAGTTATTATATCTAACCAGATTTTAATAAAGCTAACAATAAATGTCGTAATTGGGTAAAAAACTCGATTGACAGTTTAATTTGTGTAACATGTATCGTTTTTATAAAATTACGTACTGAGAATCAGGACAAATCCAATCTCCATCATTAATACTACGTTGATTTTCCTCATCCACTTTACTACTCTCCATTTTGCGTTAACTTTTATTACCTGCAAGTAAACTTGATAACTGTTTTATTGCACTTGCATTGAATTTTACCTCGACGGCACTTCTTCGATATATCTAACCTTTATAATACTCTTTTTGTTGTACCGTTAAAATCATACAAGAAAAGAATTATTTCTAAAAAATTTTTTTAATATGTGACTTATTGCAACACGTTCTACGTGCTACTAATTAATACATTGTATCACTGATACAAATTAATGTTTGGAACTATGAATAACTACTAACGGAATAATCGCGCTGCTTACAAAGTGATAAACTAACGTAGCAGATCGAAAGTATTAACTCTTCAAACACCTTTTAAAAGTGATTTAACAAAAATATGATTCTATTTGAAAGTAATGGGTACTAAATGTTAATGATTTTATTTTGTTCTAAATAATTGTAATAATAAATTCAACAGAATAATATTTAGTATTCATTATGTTAAAATATTTACTATATAAAAATGATGGTACCTTAGTTTATCATATAAAATAAATTTAAAAAATGTTTTGATTGAAAAGTGATTTAAACTATATACAGTGTATTATAAATATATATGCAAGGTGTGTGTGTAAATTGAATATATATTTAGATAAAAATGATATATGTGTTTCGTATGAAGGCGCATGTTATGAATTTCAAAATGTTGAAATAAATTGTACAATAATTAAAATTTTTCATATTTAATTTTTCAGTAACACCGTAATATTGTCTGTTCTTTAAAAGAATGTATAACTTTATATGCATTCATACAAGATGCAGTATATGAAATGAGCATTTCATAAATGTAACTGATAAGAAAATTTGTAGTAGTTTTATTAAGTAAAATATATATTAAAGTAATCACGTTTCCACATAAAGTTTATATAATTTTACTTTTTAATTAGAATATTATTAGATTTATAATAAAATAGATCATTTAAGTATGTCTTCCATTTACATAGTGCGTGCGCATAGATGCACTTTCCATTCTATACCATTCCACACCTGAACGTCCTGTATATGTCCAACTGTATAGATTATAATTGAGGTTAACTTTTCCTTCAGAGTGAGTCGTTCATTGACAACTCATATTTTTTGATAAAACAATATATACCAATTATGACGTACGTATTTTAGATATTACCATTTTTTTAAAATTAATAAAAACTGACATTTAAGTCAATACCTAATTTTAAATATGTATACATGTCAAACATATGTTTTAAGAATACTCAGTTGTTTGAAACTGCTATCTATAATAATGTTAATTTGTTGCAGGTCTAAAGTTACTTTTAAGATAACTCTTACTTCTGATCCAAAACTTCCATTTAAAGTGTAAGTATATTTATTAATGTATACAGGGCTGCATTAATCATTAGACAAAATAAGCATGTTGAAAGTCTTAATTCAGCCCTGAATATAAAGTATATTTTATCATTACATTTAAAAATTTTGTATACATATGTACTTTACAGTTAATACAGACATGTCAGAAGTAGATTTTCTTGAAATACAAAAAATGTTTGACACATTTTTAGTACTTTTAGAGAATCCAGCTGTCTATGAAGAAATAAGCATTCAGGATACTGTTAAAGCTTTTCAGTGTGCTCAATTTATTGAAACTACAATTGCTAAAGCACAAGAAGTAGGCAAAGAAGAAATTCTTGAGAATAATCTTCATAATTATTGGTCAAGCAAAGGCAGATTAAATTTGTATAAGTGTTCTGAACTGAAGAATGCCTGTGATAAATTGCTAGAAGTCTATTTAAAAGACAGCACTATTTCAGTTGATATTGTGGACGAATTTTTAAAATTATACATTGAATATTGTGGTATTAGTAGACTGAATGATACTCTTAAACACATATTAATTAATGGTGTATGTACAAATATAATTATTGAATCATTAATAGAATTAGGTGTATCTACCTGTAACATGCAGGATGAAGCTTTAGTTATGTCATGGGAATTATTAATCAGTAATAATAATGAGCATCAAGTTCTAGAATGTATTCATAAAATGTTTAATGATGGTCTATATTCAAAACTTACCGAATTTGCTGTTAATTTATATGATAATAGTAAAGTCAAACAAATAATAGTTCAACTATTATCAGACAAACTTATGCAGAATGATGTGAATGTTTGTCTAGCTCTTGCAAATATAAGCGATAAATCGCTTCGGAAATTAATGCAAAAAAATTTAGAACTTTATACAAATTTCCTTGATACTATATTTTATTTTGCACGCCATATGATACAAGATCAGAATCATTGGGTATCGGACTGTGAATTTAAGTATGATCATCTTGTCAAAGTAGTGAAAATATTGTTAAATGGTCCAGACGAAATTTCAAAAATAATATATAAAAGAGTGCAGTTAGTTAAAGCACAACCTAATGGAACAGTATGGTGTAAAATTGAAAAAGATATTGGATGGTAATAATATAATCTTTGTGTAATAAATATAAGGAGAAAGAGAGAGTTTATATAAGTTCAATTAGATTTATCATTATGTCACAGTTTATATTTATTTTTTGTTTGCTTTAATATTTGTATTTTATTTCTATATAAGCTCTCATTTTTTAAGTCTGTGATTCAAAATTAATTACATATTGCATGAAATTTCATGAGTAGTTATAGACATTATGAATTTGTAATTACAGACTCAGTGTACCAGATAACACACCTTTCACTGCTGTGCTAAAATTTGCTGCTGAAGAGTTCAAAGTATCACCATCTACATCTGCAATAATTACAGATGATGGAATAGGTATCAATCCACAGCAGACAGCAGGTGAGTCAGGCTACTGCTAATAGATTAAGAAATTTTTAAAGCAATTCATGTATAATTTGATTAATTTCAGGCAATGTATTCCTTAAACATGGTTCTGAACTCAGATTGATTCCTAGGGATCGAGTTGGATGCAGCAGATGATGTGTAAAAATTTTAATAAAAGTACATTTTAAGATGTTTCATGTATAAATTATTTTCTAAGGTGTTATAGTTCTCATTAATAACTGTATGAAACAACTACTTTTTTGTATAAAATTTGTTGCCTATACTAGGTAGTAAAATCAAATAAAACATTCCTAAAAATCTAATGTAAATTTTTATAAACAATGCTGTTTGTATACTAAAGAATGCTGTCATATAGCACGTTGTATTTTAATGAATATATGTGTAATAAATACATTAAAAAATTTCATATATATATAATAATTTATAATATATGATAAACTATAAATAAAATTATAAGTATGAAGTAAGCATAAATTATGGGAAAAATTATACAACTACACTGAATATGTCTTTGATAAAAAGATTTATAAGTGAAATACATGTAAAAGGTATAAGGGCGATACAAAGGTTTATTACTACATGATAAAGTTATTTAGCAATCAGTCATAGTGCAATATTGAACACTAAGAAACTTCTTGTTGCAATTAAAGTAATTCTTATGAATAAATTTTGTTAATTATACATTAATTATACATTATGAAAATAATTAGAAATCTATTGCTTTAATGTTTTGGAGTATTATGTTTTAAAATTAATTTTTTTTTTATTTTAAAATAAACTTTTGGATATTTAACCAATCTTACTATCATGTACTTTAATAAGAGATTAATAGAATAAACGAATCTTTTTCAATCTATAATTTTTGATAGTATTATTGCGAAAGTTGTGGGAAACTACAGAAATATACAATCTTCTCATAAGCAAAGACGAATAGCATATGCAACAATGATGTTTCTCAGTTGTAAAATATCCGACGGATGATTATTTAGACATACAAATGTGACTCATAGTACGGACGATTAAATGGCAGTAATATTTTCTTTTTATAGCGAAGTATTACCTTGTTCCTCTTTGTTTCAGTTCTTTACTCCTGATGTATATGTATAAAAGTTTTGTCATTACTTCTGTTCTATTAGAAACCTTATATTTCTAAAACATCATAAAAAAACTGTGATCAATATTGAGAAAAATATATAGCTTTATAAGTGTAAAGCTTTTAGATGTTAAGCCCATTGTATAAAAAAGTTTAATTTATGAACATCTCCATTTTATTCTTTAATTATCGTATGAAATTTTTGGCACCTCCTTAATCTCTTGTAGGATAAGATCTTATGTTCGTGACATAGCAAGATAGAAAAGTGGAATGTTACTTTAACTTGTTGAGTAAACTGAGCAATAATCATACATAATGTACTTTCATCAGTAACTATGGGGAATTAGGATCTGTCAAAAGAGTGATAGCACCATAAGATTCATTTTTACATATGATTAATTAATCGACATTTAAATATAAAAGTATAAAGTGTGCGTGATTTACAGATTAAAATGTAAATTCCATGTTTATTTATTATATGTTTTATACTAAAGTGAAAGGATTTGTGGTCGTATAAAATTGTGGTTAATCACACAAATAGGAACCTCAGCATATTCTGAGTTATTACAAAAACTATTATTACGAACAATATTTTACTGCATTCAAAAATGTTCTATCTAACGAGAGATTATATTTATATAAAATTGTAAATGAATATATTTTATAAAAACAATAAATTATTATATAAAATAGTAAACCATTTCTATGATATTAATCTTAACTTCTATTAGATTACTGAAAGTATAAATTTATTCTATGTTACAGCTTTCTATATGTAATCTGAAATGCTTCTCTTGTTTCTAAACAATCATTCCTTTCTTAGTCACTGATGAACGTGGAATTTACACTTTAACGTTTCAATGACACATGAATTAAGAAACTTGTTTTACATTTATAGTATAATCAATGGGTCTTTAGCTGTTCGTTTCTACAAATATTTTGGCGCAATTGGAAAAGTATGAAAATTGATTTATTCACTACACTTGAGACAATCGTTGCATTATCATTTAGGTTTCTGAAAAGCGTTGAACATGTGATAAGTTATGATCTGTATACTTCGCCGTACAATTTAATGCATGTAATTTTCATTTATCATTCGTCCCAGATAACATGTGCGTGTAAATATTATAATGAATCGTAAAAATTTCTATTCTTGATTCGTGAAAAAGGTATCGTTTACTAATATCACACGTATGATGATTACATTACAATGATGTATACGCTGAGATTATCATTGATAATGCTCTGTTAAATAAAGAATGTTATGTGGTTTCAATAGATACGTGTTGTAAAAATCACATATTTTGTCGAGACTAATATTTGTAGATTATAGATACTGTCACTGCAATAGAAAAGAGCAATGCTTGTTGAGCAATATTAACAACTATTAAATTCGTCTTTTTTTTTTAAATCAAAAAAATGAAAGGAAACTAGTACAAAAAATTGTAAACACACATATTCAAACAGTGCCCATTTCTAATAAACAACCTCATATTTTCTAATTATGAATGGTATACCTTAAAAATAAGGAGATAAAGTTGTTGAAGAAATTGGTGTTCATTCAGTATTAGAAACATATTTAAATAGCACGAATAATTTCAAAGTTACTTAGTGTAATCAAAACTATTGTCAAATTCTGATAGTTTGAGAATATTTGTAAATCTAAATCTCTACTACAGTTCTTACAATAATTATTCTACATAATTAATATCAACACCAAGTAAGTCATAAGATGGCAGCTAATAAAAATCATTTACGATGATATCTGCAATCATATCTTTTTTTACAAGAACATTATAAGAATTTTGTTATGAAATTTAAAGGTTTCGGTATTCACTCTTTGCTACATTTTCAGATTTAATTTGGTACGATAATGCGACTGATTACATCTATGTAAAAAAATTACCCACAATTTAAAAAATTACACGTATATTGTTAGCGTTTTTGAATTAAACATTTTTGGAAGTATTATTTCAATTATAAATATCTTTTACCACGTACACATTAATATCGAAATATTTTCGCTTATGATGTGGCCTTTAACTTAAAAATAAGTTACGTTTTGAACAACTACATTTAAATTTATTTTATCTTACCAGTTTATTTAAATGACCTACTAATGCTGCTCAATTTTCACTCATCCTGTAATTGAAATAACAACAATTATTTTATATCTTTATGTACAAATTACATTATTCGCAATAATACAACATTACCCACCCATTCGTGCTCTTCTACACCTTCCATGTGATCCTGTTCCAAGGAGCATTGTATTACATCTCCCACAAAGTTACTCATAGTTTTCTGGATCTAGCATACACGTTCACACATTAAATAATACATTCTTAAAAACTTAAACAAATACCTTTACCACAGTTTTTATATACAGAGAATTCATACTAAATTACGTTGCAATATCTACTCACCTCTTCTTGTTTAGCTTTTACATCAGAATTCCATCCAAGTCTGCTGAAAGGTGGCGCGGATCCAGAATATGGAGCTGTAGATTGTTGTTTCGCTGCAACGGGTGCGGTAACAACCCCTTGGCCCTGATTTTCAGTTACTATAAATGATACATAAACAATAAACGTCTGAACAAATGAATCGATCAATAATTTTTTTTCAGATGACAATACGATTCTTACAGTTATCCATGCCAGGTGGTTTTAGGCTTATTCTATATGCTTGCTTATTTGCACCACTAAACCATTCGGTGGCGGTCATAGTTGGCTTCCATGTAACTTTTGTCGGTGGAAATAGATCGTCTTGGAAAAGTTCACTCTAAAATAAATATCGTTAATTTTTTTTGTATGTACATACACGTATGCATAACTGCACCAGGCATACCTTTATACGTGGGACTGTAAAACTCAAAGGTTCAATCGTATTATTAGTTAATCTTAAAGCTGATGCGAATTCTACACTAGCAACGTCGCATTTGTTTTTGGGAAGAAATGATAAACCTTGATGTAAACTGCTACATCGGTGGTGACTGAGTGGGCAACAGTATGGTGGTTCTTCTGTTACCTCGAAAGCATATATCGTTGAGTCACCCTGAAAATATATTTTTTATAAAAACACGAAGCAACTTTCATTTATTCCATCTTAAATATCTGATGTAAAAAACATCTTACACGCCCTGTTAAAAATAAAGTTGAACTATCTTCGTCGTAATAAGGCATCAAAATTGCAGGTGACACATCTAACCCAACTGTAGTTAAAGGGTTATTAAGATTGTCCGTTTTAAATACGTATATCTGTCTCTCTGAAACTCTAAGAACATAAATGAAATGAGTTTTACACTCTGTCTTTAATACGTGGGTAATAATTAAGAAACACAACTATTATTCAATTTCACATACTTGTCGAAACCCATTACAACGAGAAATTGACCCTTCAATGCCCAAATAACTCGTGCACCTCTCGTACCAACGGGTCCTTTTCCTGACTTTATTGGTACATCACTGGATCTTGGTTTATAAATTCGTAATTTTCCATCTTTACATGTACTCGCCAGATACTGGCCACAAGGTGACCATGCTAGACTGAATATTTGATCAGTGTGTCCTGTCAACGTTATTTTTGGGACTACCAATTCGCAGGATGACAAAAGCGTTAGGTCCCAGATTTTTACGGTCATATCATAAGAGGCTGATGCCAGAACATCCGATGCCAAGGGATGGAATTTAATTAGATATATTTTATCCGTGTGAGCTTTTATAATGTGCTTTGGTTCATTCGTTGGTTCTGATAATCCAGATTCTGGTATTTCCCATAATCGAATCATTCCGTCGTCGCATGCTATTGATTGAGTATAATATAAATTTAGTATGTAGCATTAATGTCATATAAATTCGCTTACTTACCAACAGCTAATCGTTGATTATCGAATGGATTCCATTGGAAATCCATGACAGTCGCACCGTGCACTAATGCTGGCATTACACCGTCTGGTAGTCTTCCAGTCTTTTTCAATTCCAATACTGCTATTTTACCACCCGGTCCACTTAATGGTACAGCGACACGATCAGGATTAGCTGCAATTATGTTAATGAAATGAGCCAATTAAATTCAGTACTCGTACACATACTATACAACGCATATATTACCATGAAATCCGTCACATTCTCCAGATATTTGTCGACTGATATTCCGTATATTTTCAATATGCGTAGATTTATGACCAGGTGTTCCTTTCAAGTGTCGAAATTTTGATACTCTACCTGTATGCAATAAAGAATATTGTTAATATACTTTTTAGTTTAAAAATATTTTCTATAAATATTTCTTACCAAACACAGTCGATGTTCTTTTAGGCGTCGGTGTTACAGTGTTATCTACTTTTTCTAAACGTGGATCCATACTTTGTTGGCGCAGCATAGAGATTACTTTTTTCACCTCGTCTTCTTTAATCACCTCACTCTTTGTTTTGAACGAGTCTCTGCGTCTCAACATGGTTGGCGATCCCATCGCTTTTTCCGCCAAATTTCCATCGGTCACAGATACAGAACGGCTTTCGTAAAGTCGTCGTCTTTCAGCAATAGAATTTCTGTTCGCATTACCCCGCTCGAAATTACCAAGCTCTTCATTTTCTGGAGATTCGTCTTTAACTTTTATCTCAAAGACTTTACGTCTCTCTGCCGTGCTCGGCGTCTTTGGTTTGTAACCGGAGTCGCTGGAATTTGCATCCTCCTCCAATGAACTGGAATCGCTCTTTCCATTCTCCGCTTCTTTAATACGATCATTGTTGAAAGACGGTGATTTTTCAGGTTCTGTGTTATTTTCAATTTGATTGTTCAAATCATTTTGATAGCCGTTAGTGTCAGAGTTCGGCGCAATGGGGACAGAAAAGATTTTATCGAATGAAAAGTCCTGGCTTCCAGATTTTGCTTGAAACGGTTTTGGTCCCAACCGAGGCTAAAAGCAAGAGAGAAATTAAACTTTAGCTTTACTGAATAAAATTTAATTTTTTATAAAACAGAGATTCCCAAAGTGTGCACTTCCCGTAACATTTTGGGAAATCCTGCTTTAAATTATAATGGTTGATTTACTATCTATAATGATATATACAATTATGATTGAAATATGTAAAATGGAATATTGCTGCACACAATATCATCACGCATACAGAAGTAGAACATTTTTTTTAATAACGCTATTATTTTTTGATAATCAGATTACAACCTTATATCCCCCAACCGCATTAGGATTTACGGATGTAACTACAGAGCCCACGTTTGGTGAAGTACGAGGACGCGCAACTGGCTTTGGTTCATCCTCGGAAATACTATTGGTTCTTGACGTTCTTGGTAGAGGCTTCGGTGGAATTGTTTGTCCTCCATTTTGAACTTTATTCTTGTCTTCTTCAACATCTATCTTCTTCGGTTCGTCTATCTTCTCGAAGTCGTTTTCAGATACTGATTCTTTTTCGTTGACTTCTTGAGCCTTCGTGTAATTCTTTGGTGTAGCAATGGATATAGGTTTTTGCTGTTTTTGTTCCACCTTAATCTCTCGTTCGTTCTCTTTAAGCGTTGTTAAATTTCCCTTGTGTACCTAAAGGTACGGTAAACTCCTTAATGACGCAATTTAAACTAAACTATGAAGCCCAAATTTCACTCTCAAAAATCTTTTTCACGTAATTAAATCGATGCTTTATAATTTCTACAGGTTTTATACTTGTACGTACGCATTATTTTCACGTTTACACTTGAAGAAATCTAATGAAACAATGCAACTACACTATCGAAAACTTATTTTTACATAATCATAAGAACTCCAAAAATATGTACAAAAAAAGTATCAAAGCGCTTGCCTAGGAACATAAAAATAGCTATGTATCGCATTTCGTACTTTAAATTACTTACGCTGACAGAATAAGCTACAGAACATCAATTGCCATTTAAATTACACGTGCCAGGAATAACGCTTTGAATGGTGCTAATGTATAAACTATAAAACATACATTGGATATCTGAAACGTGAAAAAATATACACAAAACATAAAAAAAAAGAAACGAAATGAAATACTAGAAAATAAAATTTATCAATCAAAACAATTGTTGCAAAATGCATGAAACTCAAATAAATGAGATGTTTAAATAATGTTCTACTTCTATATTACTTTTTTATGTACACAATATCACACAGCCAGCAATATGCGAGAAAACATAAATAAATCTTTAAACGTATTGTTTGAAATTAATTTCTAATAAAAACTAATTATAAATATATGGTACAACATCACACAGCATATTTAAAATATATGGAAACTTATATTGAGACAAAAAAGTGAATACCAAAAATAATGAAATGAAATAATGATGGTGATAAGCATGCAATTACAAAAGACGCAAATTCATATTTAAAAAATAAAATTTTATCATAATACAGTTTGGGTTCTTATAAATACTATTATGTAATGTGAGTTGTAAAGCACAAAAAGGCAAACAACTATAGAACCATTTACTTACAGTGATGGGTTCTTCTCCTTTATTCCTTTTAGCAGGATCTAATGATATTTTAGGAACCGGCATATTATGCCCTTTAATCCATGCTGCTGCATTATTTTGGGCAATATAACCTACTGTATCAGGGTATATATCTGCGTGGAAATCTCTGTATGTCTATAATAAATATTACATTTTTATTTGGAATAATAGCAAGTAACTGAATAAATGAATATGTACAGTATGTTATAAACGGCATTTTGTATTATTATATGCTTACCTTTCTTGGTACTTGATACATAATAGGTATCACCATGTTGGAAGTAAGTTGCAGTAATCTATTAACTTCTGCTTGCATGACATTTAATGCCCGTTTCGGTACCAGACATACACCCTTTGTTTGTTCTCCGCTATGCCGAATCCCTTCCACTAAAAACGGATCCTTGTCCATAACTTCCATATACATAATAGTAGTGTCTCCTTTTCCAGCCAGGAAAAGCATATTTGTATCAGGATCAAAGAGAGGCATTAAAATTCTATGAAATACAATTTACAATTATAGTTATGATACAATGACCATAATAAATACTTTGTTAAGTGATTTTTACCCTGTGCTGCAATCTAATTCCAATGTTTTCACAGGTTCATTTAAGTGCCTCAAATCCCTAATGTAAATCTGCCGCAATCTTGCTGCATCAAATCCTGTTGTAAGTATCTTATCACTGTTATTTAACCAAACAATTCTGGAGTCTTTAATGCTTTGATGGCTTGAACAAGAATTAACAATACAAGTGGGAGCTCGAGGATCTATAATTCTCACTTGTTTATCTTTGCAAGATGTTGCTAAAAGCACACCATCTTGTTTCCAACTTAGAGACTGGATAACATCTGCATGTTCATTGTTAGCTATAATACAGAGAAATAAAATTGTAAATGTTATCAACAAATATATCATTTAGAAGAAGATATGTTATATCAATTACAAAATAATTCTTGTTGCGAAATCACATCCCACAAGGATAGGTTTGTATATGATACTGTTGTAAGGAGATGTTCAGCTGAAGGATGCCAACATACTACTTCCACTCTTCTTTGACGATGGGAAAATGTACATTCAGGATTACATAATGATTCTTCTAAACCACTTTCTGGAATATGCCATAATTTGACCTATAATAATAAACATTATAATTAACAAAAAAAAATGAATCAAAAGATACATAGGTATCAAGCATTCTTAGACAGTTTGTAGTTAGTAAAATAATTGTGATTTACAAGACAATCTTGTGAGCCAGTAGCTAATAATCCATCATGAAAGGGAGAAAAGTCCATGTCTGTGACTGTATCCGCATGAGCATGCAGTAATGGCATAGTTTTACTTTTTCTACCGTAATCTTCTAACGGTAATACTGCAAGACTAGAACCTAATAAAAATATATGAAAAGTAAAAGATGTGATCACAAATATATGACATATATATATATATACACATATATTAAGACAGAAATATACCATTATGGTCTACATTAAATGCCATAAATGCAGCAGATGCTGCTATGTTATTGCCATAAGTCTGATATGAACCAACTGAAATGTCTCGGATACAGGCCTCTGGTTTAGGAACAATGGGAGCTGCATTTTTATATTTGGACGCTTTAAAACGCCAAGCCATTCTGATGTCAGTGATACAGCTTCTAAATTGGCTTCTTTTTAAATCATGTAATCTAACAAAACAATGTATTTTTCATTTTCACTATTCACAACATTTTTAACAATCAAAATGTAAATTAAAATATATTCAATTAATTTGCAATTGTTAATAAAATTTCGGTGATAACGTAAGTTATTAACTAGATAAAGAATATAACGCTACCGGAAGATTTCGACACTAGCTCAAAGCTGTGTATGACTAATAATTTGGGGGGGTGAGAACCACCCCACCCTTAATCGTTCTACCTTCGCAAGGAATAACAATGACAACTCGATACAATTTTTTACAAAAGAAAAATTAGAAGGACCGATTGATTAACTTACGGGTCGCTTTATGGCGTGGCTTTGCACGCTTTGCAGAAAATATTAGTATACAATTAGATTGAACAGACAGCTATCTACTATAAACACAACGAGGATGGCAAGTAGGCGTCTCTGATCTCGACGGCTGACAGGCGGAAACAGGAAAGTCCCCCTCCAAGAAGCTTTTCTATCTCTGTCGATCATAGGTTGCATCATACAACGTGTTTCAAAGAGATAAGAAATTCTGCTATAATATAAAATAAAAAAAGTCAAGCTCAGCCTAAAAGTTTAGTAACGTAAAATCTTAAACATTTACTTTATTTGTCACTTCTTGTGATACTACAAACAATTAAAAAATAACAATTTCTAGATTCTGTACAACATTGAATAATTTTAATAAAGTGTTAATATTCAAAAATAAAAGATAGCATATGTTAAATCTAAAACGTATGGTGCAATAAAAAAAATTTATTTTAAATTATATCTTTAGATTTATTTATTTTCAAAAGAACCATTGTACTTGATTATAAAATACAAACATGATTACAAATTTTGCTATTTATAAAGATGATTATAGCTGTTGTAGAATATTTTTATTGGATAATGTTTTCCAGCGAACATTGTACATTCGTGTTTTTAAAACACCCTGTACATGTATGGTTGCGTTCCGAAATCAGCTGCAAGTTGGTCTTCCTTCTTAGTTATATGCGTAAAAAACTGTGATTAATTTAGCGTTTGAAATGTTTATAATGTTACTAATTGTATATCATTTTTAAATCAAACATCTTTTACCACTTTCACAAATTGCATTTGAGACTTTCACTGCAATCTATGAATCATAAAACGATTCACTAAAAAGTGGATTCAGTCAGAACAACCATAAACCGAACAATACCAGCCTTTTGAATTTAAACTTCAAAGGTATTTAATTACATTGCAGAACCACGTGGTAAATCTTGTTTTATAAAATTGAAAAATTTACTCTCTTAACAGAGCCAATTGTAATAGCGGTATAATTTTTAGGGAAGATAAATCTGCTAAGACCGCCTGAAAATATACAATATGTACAAGACAACAAATGATGTTTCTAAAGAATAAAATGTTACCTCCACGCTTTGTTGATTATTAACTTGCAATAAATTTTCTTTTCGGAAGCTTAGTATAGTAACTGCGAGTAGTGAGATAATTTCTAAAGAATCATAACCCAAAATTAAGTCCCAAAGGTACAACAATTGTTCGGGTGGCAAATGTCCACTGAAACCTCTCATAATCCACTTAAAAACAACTTTGACTCTGCAAGGGTTAAAATTCTATAATTTAATTAATCACAAGATTGAAAAGATAAAAAATAAAACTTACGGTTGTATATGAATGTTTCTGAAATGAAACCAGAGCTGAGGTTCGTGGCATTGCAACAATCGTTCGAAAAGCAAACACAATGCTACGATACCTTGTTCGTGACTGGATACGGTATGCAATCGAAACCAATATCTCAAATAAAAAGCACGAAATGTGTAATATGTCGCGCAAGAATCGTCGTATAGATAACAGAACGGGGTAGCTATAAATATTTCCATCGTATTATATTTGTTATGTCAAATTAATCGATGTGCAAGAATATTTGACAGTACCATACATGGTAAAACCGTGAAATGGAATTACACCACTTGGTGGAAATACGAGCGTATTTTCCAACGTAGCTGGTTTCCCTTGCAATACCGCATGAATTACTTGGCCGCCTGCACTTTTGTCAGTCGTAACTGGCGCTAATACTTCTGAGTCGCGAGAGAAGCATAACATTGTTTTATATAAGACGTCTTCGAATACAAAATATTGATCATCGTTTCGTGCCGTTAATTGTACATCCTAAAAGAAAAAGTGAGAATATATTGAAAGAAATTTCATAGTGTCTTAATACCTTTATTATTAATTTATCTATAACGATGTCATATTGCAGCACCATGTTCTTTAATTCCTCGTAATATTCCACGTCCTAAGAAGATACGAGGGAAATCAAATATCATTTGAATGAGGGAGAAAATAATATAAGTAAATAAATCATTACGTTCTCTTTTACTACAGTTCCCAAAACGAGAGACCAAAGACGTCCTCGGAGACCTCTAGGCGCTCCACGTTTCAAAAATTCTTGCGCGATCGGAGCATGATTGGTTTTTAATACTTTCTCACCGAGATGGATTCTCTCCTCCTCTAGATTTGCAAAATTTTCCGAACTTGGCATATCAGGATTGACTCCCAACAATGGCATTCCACTAGCCAGTTCTACATATAGCCGTCTCTGTTAAATAAAGAAATTAATAATAATTTTTGACCGTCTCCTATAAAAGAAAAGTTTGTACCAATTGAGTAAGCGTTTTCACACGGATTTGTATGTGACTGAATTCCCAATTCAATTCGTCTCTGTAACATTATTAATATTTATTGTTAATGTTAATAAAAAAAAATTATAAATAATTTTTTATACGGTTGTTTCTTGAAAGACGGATTCCTTATAGCAAGTAGAACATCCAAAAAGTCTTTTGGCGCATAAAGAGGTCTATATTGAGACAAATCTGAAAATTGTATATGCATCTTTTAATATTTATAGGTTTTTAAATTTTATTCCACCACTACATTGCAAGAAATTACCGATATCGTAAGTGCTTAATTCGTTCCATTTTTCAGTAAGTTCGTCTCGATCAATGCTGGGTCTTATACGCGCTAAAGGTACGTTTAATTCGTTGCACGTCGAATTTAATGATTTTTGTATTCTGCGCTCCCATTGTATTTGAGCTTTTTTCAGGTAACTCAAATCAACTTCCTCAGTAGATGGTACGGATGTAATTAAAGAACCCTGAACAAAATATTTTATTCAAAATTAATAAATGAATTTTATTATTTAATTATTCCATTTTAAAAAATCAGCGTATTACAGTATTCTTATATATCGCCACGTGCTATAGTGCCTACTCAAATTACGAACCTGTGATCTTGCCCAATGAAATACCGTATTCCTTATTTCCGTTTCCAAACTATTATTTTTTAACGCGTCTATCAATGTATTTTTGAAATCTTCTCGTTTTACTGCTGTTGAGGCGACGAGTTTCTAAAGAAGTGCAAAAATAATTTATTAATCGTGTTCTTTATTTTGTGAACACCCTATATTATTGGTTTCCAAAATAATGAATGTAAATCTTAACAATTTTACATAATTCTTCTACTTATCTCATTATGGCTTAATATTAATTACGCCATTTTTGTTCAAAATAAAAACTTTGTTTAAAATTCAGAAACCACTTTGCACTTGCCTGAATTTCACTATAAAGGTTTTTATAATTAACCATGTTTTGTATTTCCTCTGTTAACTTTTCTGCAGATTTTTTTAATTGTGATTCGTGAACTTCCTCTATATTGCCAGCCATCGTATTGTTTTAAAACTTTCTAGTTAGTTCAAAGCATTTTACAGCCAATTCTAAAAAATAGTCGCCATTTGTAAATAAATTCTTTCCCGCAGTCGCGGAGATGGAGCATTTCCGGTTGCGCGACAGATATTTAAACTTATTACAGCATTTAAACCTAATATTGTAATCTTCGTTTGCGCTCCGAAAAACTTTTACGAATTATATGTTTTGCAGCCTAAAAAACTTTAAGAATATATATTTTTGGAAAGGGATTGATAGAAGTTGTCATTCTTTACAAAATGTATTATTAACAATTTCGTGGTTTCTTTAAATTTATTTGTTTATTTAATATTTGAATATGTAGCGAACAGATTTTTCTTGACGCATATTCTTTCGAACGTCAGAAGGATTTTTCCCCCGAAATTTCAGGCCGGTGCAATCACATGAAAATGGCGGTGCGATAACCTGTGTTTTGAAACCTTATATTGAACGTAATTGTATTCAAGAACGTAATCATGATGGACATTTCGAGTATGCTTGAAGTCCAAGTGGACGAAGTAAAAGAAGTGGACATCAAAGAGAATGGTGTGATCGAAGAATTTCACAAGACAGTTTTATGTGAATCGTTGTAAGACACCGTGTCTAACCTACTTTGTATTTCAGTAACACCCAGAGAGATGCTTCCAAGCACCACAAATGTTCCATCACCTATTTCCCAGGAGGAATACAGTTTTTACAAGCTTATGTTCGGCAGCGGTGAGCTCCTCGCGTTTCATTAATTCGTTTTTATCATTCATTCTTCCTTGATGAGCCAGTTCTTAACATTTTCTGATATGCTGTGTGACACATTTCCTCTGTATCATTCTTTTGTCGCGAAAAAAAACTATGTGAGCTTGCAGAGCAACGAAAAAACAATAAAAAAGAAATTATACTATAGACTATATTTATGAAAATCTTGGATATATAAGAGATAAGTATTTATTGATCTAATCAGATGTGTTGCTTTTCAATCGATCATACAAATTTTGATTTTTTATCTTTTTACAACATTTTAATAGAGCTAAGGATATATATTATTTAATATTAACAAGTAGATTGTGCATGTTTATGCATTTATAATACATTAAAGTCTGTAAAATGTAGAGAAATGAGAAACTAACCAACATCTATACAGTTTTGAAATTGTTATCAATGAAATATGGAGTATTCTTTAAACTTATTTTTATACCAAATGAAAAAACTGCAGAAATATTGTAGTATATTTATTTGAGTTTTAGTAATTAGACAAGATAAGTTGTGGTAATATTAAAAATGTATTGGAGTTGTATTGCAGAACTTTATAAAAAGACTTATAGTAAACTCTTGTAATCAATAGATGTCACTACATTTTCTGCATATTATACATTTAAAAAGTTTGAATGTATTAGCATGTTTAAGTCAGTTATTTTAAAAATGTTGGTTGATTTTTATTTGCAGAGATGGGTCTAAGTTATATAATCTATGGACTGTTGATCTGTACATTTTGCAGACAAATGTATACTTAATAAACTGCGATATGTCATAAATGTATAAACATTTACAGTTTATTAGTAACTAATTCTTTAAATTCGCATATATTTCTCAGATGTATCAGCAGTACGGTTTAAAAGATTGCATTGCACAGCATGCGATGTTCATATTGGATCTGCACCATCAGAATCTTATAACATGTTTGAACATCCTATTTTGCACACATTATTGTGTGCTAAATGTAGAGACTTTTATGGAGATGGCACCTTTGAGCAAGGTACTCCAATTATTAAGATATATATAAAAAAAAGTGCTTTCACTACTTATGAAATATGATGTGTATTTTACAGGTGATGATGCCACAGACATGTTTTGTAGATGGTGTGCAAATGGTGGCAATTTATATTGCTGTTCATTTTGTAGTAATACTTTTTGTAACAAATGCATTAGAAGAAACTTTGATCCAATTTTAAGGAAAAAGATAGAGGCAGATGAAAAGTGGAGATGTTTTGTTTGTGATCCTAGAGATTTGTATACTGCCAGAGCAACTTGTTGGGCTCTGCTTCAGCATATTCAGACAATGAATAGGTAATCAATTGCTTTCAAAAATGAAAACTTACTGTTTTAATAAAGTTTATACCTAAACTTAATAATGTAACGTTTCAGGTTACTACAAAATAATTGCAACTTAACCCAGAACGAAATAGACGACAAAATGAATTTGGACGAATCAAAATGTTGTCCGCGTAAAAAGAAAAGAAAACGTCGAAGAACCATGTCTAATTCGGAGGAAGAGGACGAAACTTATATACCAAAAGTAATAGACTCGGCCATGATGTCAAAACGTAGGCGGAGGGGTCGCGGAAGAGGAAGACTTCCTAATGGCAGCAACGTATCGGTACCTGATAGGTCACATGGTACATCATCAGACGATAGTTATTTACATCACAGTGAAATACTACCGTCCTTACTTTCATGTGAACAAACATTGATTGAAGGCGATGATGCTACTACAGTTAACACAAGCAATTCAATTACCTCACATCAAACAACTGCATTGCTTCACAAAGTGAAGTCCACTATTGTTCAACATCCAACAATGTACAATGCAACTGTTATGAATGTTGTGGCAGCACCAAACTTTTTACATCCTACATCTTCGGTCGTACCTATTTCGCACGTCACTGGTCAGATAAATCAAATGAATCAGATGAATCAAATAAATCAAATTAATCAAATGAATCAGATAAATCAAATGAATCTGTATCAGGCAATGCCTTACACACCAGTCCCAATGGTTACCATACCTAATCAAAGTGTGAACATATTGAATCGATCACATTTCACCTTACCAGAGGTACAAACGTCGCTTTTAAAACCGAGACCCAGTGTTATAGAAATTGAAAGTGATCCAGAAGATGTAGCAGTCGTTGATCCAGCGCCACAGAATTCATCTGCTTCTCGAAATCAAGTTGAAAAAAATATTGTAGTACCCGTTGCTCTTGTGAGTTCGAAAGATGATCATAATATGAGAAAGCGACAGATCTCGGATAAGTTTAAAGAAAAAACATTAAATCAAAGAATACTTCCACATGGGCAAGAAGTTGATAATGTTTTAGCAAGTCTACAAACTGATCTTCAACATTTGTTTAAGGCGTCGAAACGAGAAGAATTTAAAAAGCATAAATTAATCGATGCTCGTACTATGATTAAACAATTTCATCGTAAAATATGTGATGCTGTTACTCAATTGGAATGTATAAATGATAGAATAGTGCGTGAGTATAGCAGGTGGAAAACGCATCATTTAAAAGCCTGTGCTGCTAAATCGGCAAATAGTAATACCTCTAATGAAAACAGACAAGAGGATAGATGCAAAGACTTACCTTTAGATATGACTTGTACTAATGAATCAGATTCAGATTCAGACACAGATACACAAGATGACACGAACCCGTCTGAATTCGTTAGCACAAATATAGTAAAAGAAATGCAGTTTTTTAAGAAAAAAGATACTGTAGAACGAGCTGTCGGTGACAATTCGATTTTATTATCAGACAAATCAATGCAAATATATGATGTTGAATTACAAGATTATGATAGATGTATAAGAAATTCTACATTGCGTAAAGTGGATGAAAAAAGGAATAGCAGTTCGAAGAAGCCATCCAGAAATTATGAAGAATACTTTATTCAATTTTTAGAACAGGAAAATACAGAGGAAGATGAAGATGTGCAGGATCCAAAAAACTTACCTGATCCAAATGAGACTCCGTTGAAGGATCTAATAGAGGCCAACTCTCCATTTATTTCTGAAATGCTAGAAACCATGGACAAATCAGACGTTCCAAGTACTAGTAATTTAGATTCTTCTACTATAAAGGATAGTAACACTGAATCTTCTGAAATTCGGCCAATGAATTCAATCACGTGCAAAGCAGTAGATGATCTTGTAAAAATGGTTAGTAGCATGAACGATAATTTAGATGGAACAAAGACTATTGAAAATAAACCTACACCCATTGGCGAATTTGAAAAACATTCTTCAGCTAGTGATGAAATTTCTGTGCTAAATATAACGGAAAACAACGAACGGAGTCCGAGTAAGACTAATAGCAGTTCAGTAGAAATTGAAAGCAGTAACGAAGATGATTGTACCATTCTTGAAGATTAATTAAATGATAGTTATTAAATAATTTTTTTAAGTTTAATTAGAGTTTTGATTTTTCGTTAACATTCGTATATCTTATTATATACTTTTAATCAGATATGCGAGTATTGGTTTAGAAATTTATTTAGGAAAGAAATTAACATCAGTAAATGTTGATTTTAATAATGTTTGGAATTCTCCATTGCATATGTTTCTGTTTGTATTTAGTCATAGGTTATAATATTATTCCATATTAAAAATTCTTTTTCTTGCATTTTTATATACATACGAGATGAATCTCCTGAAAATGAAGTTATTGTCGTACATGAATTCCTAATGATAGCATTGCCTACTGATGTCTCAAATTTACTGATGTAATTCTTATATAATTGATCATTCTAAAAAGATTCCTACCTAAATATTTAATATTTTTAAGTATCTAAAATAGATATACATTTCATAAAAATTGGAACGTATTTTGTTAACTTATTAAATATTACTTATTGGGAATAAATAAAACATATACACGTTTCGATAGCGATACGAAAAATATAGTTGAAAGTAACAATTATTTGATATATACAATGTATTGTATAACACAAGTTATGTACAAAGTTTTATTAGTTTCTTTAATAATATTTAATATTTCCGCGCTTGTTAGTGATCATTTATTGTAGAAATTTTCCATCTGACATTTATTTATAATGACATTTTATATTTCATTTGTCACTAATATTAATTTCTAAGACTGTGAACATAGAAGAAAACTTTTGTTCGAAAAAATTTTATCGCTATACTTATATGTAAACACGATTGACGTTTGCATAAATATGTTTTATAAAAAATACTTAATATTGTATCTACATTCATATAGATAATAGACGTATGATAGATGTGAATAAATAAACATTCAAAATTGATGAAAAAGAAAACCATAAAAAATGTTGATGGTTATTGTTTTATACGTCCCAAGTCTAATACTACAATTTTAAATCGAGGTAAATAAAAGTTTGTATGATAATTGTAAATTTATCTGATGATTGAACATAGTTTTAAGTCTAGAAAATAAATTTACTACAAATAGTTGAGTATCGTTATCTTTACGTAGATTCTGTAAAAGTGTCCAACTCTGTAATCCTTCTTAATTTTCAAGTAATCTGTCCTCTATATTTTTTCGTTAATATCATTGGAGAAATAAAGCTGCAAGAGAAAGGCACTTTTAGAATCATAGTTTTTTAAATATAAAAGTAATACCCAGTGTAAAATGAAATTTATTGATATGCTTTCTTGTTTATTTCAATTGGGATATTAAATTCAAAAATTCATATTTTTTTCAGTTTCATTTATTTTTTCTTTTCTTTGTATACACACACACTGACCCCAGAAATCAATATATTACTTCCTTTTATCTTTCAAGTAAAGTCTTATCCTACATAGAGAGACGAACATTTCTCAGTATTTAGATAGGTACAACAGGTCCGTAGAAATTTTCTTCTTAAAAACACACTTCAAACACGTAACACTTACGTGGTTGCAGTCGAGATATACAAAAGATCAAAAACAAAAGTTACGAAACGATTTCGTAGCTTTTCGCGACGTTATGAACCGCATACGTGTACTTGTAAAAAATACAAAGATTGTGAGAATAAAAAAGTATTATAAAATGTATTATAATTAGTAGCCGCTATAGTGACTGATTGGTATACATTATATTTTTAGGCAGAAGTACTCGGAATAAAATGTATAATACTAAAAAAAAAAACAATCTGATTTGGTTTCATTTAATTTATAAATATAATTGTAGAACTATTTACAATAATTAATGTTTTTATTCGATGACCATTGGCATAATTAAGTCCCCAAAATTCCAAATTCTAAATTTCTAAGAGCTCAAATTTACAAAGGGCACCTAACTTATCCCAATTAGTCACTGCTGATGAACTAAACACTTAAGTATAAAAAGAAAAAAGTACATAAAAAGTATGAGTTGATTTGAGTACTTCCATTTACTCAATTCTTCAATTTCCTTTCAGCACCAATAAATAGGAAAGCTAGTATCTAAAGTACACTTGAGTAAATTAATTTTTGAAAATTGTATAAAAGGAAATCAATGATAGTATCAAAGAGTGACAATTTTCCGATAAAATGGTGGAGAAACGCTAAAGCTGCACATTGGAGACGTACTTTCATACACGTGTCGCATAACAATGATGACTTTCTTTTTTTAATCGCAATAACAATGATAGTCTAATCACTAGCACCGTAACGTAACATTTATAGTGTCGTTAACACTTCCTTTTTTCCTAAATCTTCAATAACGAAATTGACCTTTTCTGCCCATGCCGTTGTGGTAGACCCTGAGCGGCGTGTAACTCCCATTTCCGTTCATTGCTGTGTGCAAAATCAAAAGTAACAGGTTATAAGATATTCAGGGAATAAGATCAAAGTTAACTTCATAATACAGAACTTTAAGAAATCATTCATACACTTGGTACTTACTCAATTCATATTCCTTAATGGCAGCTTGTATGATAAAATATTTATTATTCTCTTGTATTAATATATTAGCAAATTTATTTACCTTGTACAACAGTAGGCGGTTGTCGAGGGCCTTGTATGTTGTGTGCATGACACCGTGGTTTCAATAGGCCATGATACAAGATGAAGTACAGTGCAGAGACAGCAGCTGCTGCGGCTGCCATGCAACGATAAACGAATCTAAGCGAGGCAACGATATTAGAGTCATCGACATTGATGTAAGCACCAATCACAGCTCCAATGCATCGACCTGTATCAGATTCGAAGTACTTGCTATAATAATGTACAAACTTAACAGGGTGGACAATTGTATGAGAATGCGTACCAACGCAGAAATGTGCAATCACAGGTAGTGCTTGAGCAGTCACGGTTAAATGACGCGGGACAAGATGTCTAAGATACAGAATGGCAGTAATCCACATAATACCTAGAGTAAAAACCTCAAAGGCCTCCGAGATTAGAGACCACCAGGGTTCTGCGATCAGACTTAGACCAGTAAACCTGAAAATTTTAAATGAACTTTATTATGGTTCATAAAAAATCATGTTATATAACTAATTATTAGTGTAACCAGGTAGGAACCAGGGTATTCAAAGTAGGACCATCTAGGTAACCTGTCTCGTATATCCTAGTTACGCCAATGGGTACAATAATGTTATGCATAAAACTTACCTACCTAATAATGTACACGGTAAAGGCAGTGATAAGAAGATTACTATGACCACAATAATCAACGAGATGCTCAGACTTCCAGAGGAATAGGAATGCAGGTACTGCTCCTACGGTCATTGCTACTCCAATGGGCAGTTCGTCACCTCCTAATTTTTGCAAATGTCTGAAGGAAACAGTACATATGTAAACTCCACAAATACATAAAGAAACATAACCAAAAGAAAACATTCTTACAGAGGTAGATAACTGTCCATAGCACTCCAAAATGTTCCCATAACAATTAGCACTATCACCAGAGCGGCAGTCTCGCTACCGTATCTCTTAATAGCGCTCATGGGAAGCGCAAGCATGCCACTTCTAGTGTGCCACCACCATTCTGGTGGACTGAGAGGCATGCCGTTCGCGCAAAGTGCTACCACAGCAGTTAACAGCATCATTATAGCGTGCATACAGATCGGCAGATAGCAGAAAGAGGTCAAATTTTCGATCAAAGTGCTCAGGTAGCCGGTTAAGGAGCCGAAGATAGCAAAACCGAGGGAACCAAACGCCAACTGACGACCCACATCGCCGCGTCCACAAGATGTTTCTCTGGTAGCTATCACGACGGCAGCATCGATTAGAGCTACTGCTGTTGTTGGGAAAATGTCAGCCGTTGATCGAATGGCCAGATAGGTCCAGAACACTAACTGAGACCAATTCTCATTCTGTTGACACATGTACTCCACGAGAACGCTGTCTGAAAGTGAAATTATTAAATTATCTTATCTTGCATGATACCTAGTTAAGCAGACATTCTTTTTATATTACCTGGAAGAGTGTAAGGATCAACTAAGTCACATTCGATAGAACAACTCTGAGAGACCTCCGCCATTTTAACTTCCAAGTCCGGAGGTATACGGCAAGCAAAGTACTCAGCCAAGGGATAGGCACACCACCCTTGTTCGCCTTCGCTGCTGAGCGCTTGCTTCAGTGTCGCATTCAGAGCCAAATTACCTGAGTATTCGGTGTAAACGTGGCAAATAACGTTGCCAGCTTCTTTAAAGCACAAGTGAGGAGGCTCACTATCGAGTGTCACAAATCTCTTAATCTTTTTCAACTCTTCTTGTTCCTATAACACATTTTCTTTTCTAAGTTTGTACATTGTGAATTTAGTTTGTACACAATACAATTTTAAAGTCAGCATTCAGATATTCACCTGAGCGTACATTTCGCTTTCAAGAGGGATCACACTAGTGTCCCCGCTACCATCGAGAACTCCCAAAACGGAATCGGTGGTCCCATAAATGGACTCGTCGTTTTCGTCGGAGTACCATCGTTTCGATCCAATGGGATAACAAGCATAGTTACAGCTTTGAAGGAGCAACGGGCCAGTTCTGCTCTCGTCAGACCATCTATGACAAGTCTGATCTTTGCATCTTTTCTGAAGCACCAACGCCCCTTTTTGATCACAATTAAACTTCAACGCTGGTCTCTTCTCTCTTGATGGTTCGTTGAGATTCGCAGACGGTATGACCAGTAGAAAAACGTAGAAAATGCCAGACAGAATGCAGGCAATGGCGATCATCACTCTGAGATAACGACCGGTCGATGATTTATCGTTTCTTCCTTGATGACCGGCCAACTTGTCTGCAATTGGGGCGGCGATCAGAGGTCCCAGTATCGCTATCGCTGGAGAGATCATTGAAACCATTCGTATTTGCTCGATGCTCAGTCCCATTTCTGTCATGTGAAGAGGGAGAAAGGGGAAGAGGCAACCCATTCCTGGAACATACGTGAGCAGCGAGAATTAATCACTGTTTTGTAGGCAAAATACCAGGCTTAATCGGTAGATTAACTTTTAAACTAAGTGTTTTTCAAAGAAATTTCTAAACTTCTGACTTGCAAGAAAGGAATTCTAAGCTCTCGTGCAACATCTCTTGTTTGCGCGTTAAAGTCTTCGAGTGCTCAGATATTCGACTGCTTACTGATTCGTCGCTTGATCAAAACTTACCACCGAAAAAGAGGAATAGTAAAAGCTTCAGAGATAAAAGATTGATGTTGATGAACTTTTTTTTCGGAAGATCCTTCGTCGTGTCCATCCTCTCCGTGGACGCCGTTATCGTCATCGTGAATGTATTGTATTTCTCTCAGAATCAGGTACAAATGATTCAAAAACATTGGACAACTCCTGTGTCTATTACGCCGATGGATCTCCTGTTGCCTCCATTCTTTTACATATATCTAAACAGAATAAAAATAACTTCATTAATAAAATTTATATAGTCGATTTAAAAACATAAAATATAGTTAAAGCTTGTGAAGTCATAATTCTTCAGAGGAGTTCAAAAATATAAATTAATATTATTATCGTTATAGGCACTTAAACACGAAAAATGACAATGTGATCAAAGCTACTTCATTCCATTCACGCAGACCAATCATCCGGATTTCTCTTTTCAGACGGGAGCCGACAATAGTCGCTTATCATCAGTCGAACGAATTCGTATGCTCGCTGTTCCGGAAGCGTTCCCCGACTCGCAAATCACTACTCCTACCAAAGATGGTGATGGCCAGCGCTTGTTGTACATACAAATTTAACCCTATGATTTTACGTCGAATTATTCAGCAGTCTTTGCCGAAAAATAATTGTATTGTTCAAAAGTTTGAATGTTCTAAAACCTACATCGCATTTAAATCAATATCATTAACCACTCCTTAAGTGAAGTGAACAAGTTCTTCCCACCGCCAGTCATTAAAGAATCATCAACAATAGAGTCGAGTTAACATGTTGGTGTTAACAGGTGTGCTTTCAATCAAGTTCATTGACTCAAACTCTACGTGAGGTTCAAGACTATTACACAATTTCTAATGCTTCTGCAAAACTAATCTGTGTTACAAAACGTTAACCTACTTATCTCGTAATATATATCATTCGAGACTACGCGTCATCTAATCGCGACTTCCTCATTTTCATTTCAAGATCTTCGTGTTGATGTAGTCTTCTGTGTAACAAAAGCTCATGTACCGTTCAATATGTCGTGCAGATATTATGGGTTCATCACGTGAATGGAGGAATGTACATCTTCGCAACCGAGATCAATGCAACGCACTCCAGAGATATATTCGATGCAGCTGCACATCAATTTGTCATAGGGATCTGCGCAGGACGGTGTTACAATTGAGTTGATTTATTTACAGTACGCAATATATCGAGATACTTGTGGTTAGCCACTTTAAGGATGCAAGTGTGACTTCAAGGCTTTAGAATTTGGGACTTACGTGGGGCTTAAACTTTGATATTTTTGAAAACAGATCTCAGAGTATAAAAGTCTGTAAAGCTATCATGGTTCTGATGCTTCAAATTATCTTCTGGTCTAATCTGTTGCCTTCGGATCTTACAGCTGCAAATAAAAATCACTATAGTCAGCAAGTTGTTCACACAGGGCTCGTCTTTCTCCGTTCCGTTGAACTGATTACGTGACGACGTAATTGTCGCGAAGGAATCACGAGATGACGGCATTCTCGGTCACCTAGCTCACGCTTATTCCACTGCTCCTCCTACGCGGCTGTTCATAATTAAATGTCCGCCCGTTTCGTTCAATCGTCCTCCTCTGTCGCGGATGTAACGAGAGACCGGCAGCCGTCTTAATGCCTTCAAGAAGGAAACGTGAATTATCGTGATACTTGTACAAGCTTTAACGATTCGGTTCTCATTGCTACGACCCTTCACTACCCCTATAATTCTCTTCCCCTTCTTTGTAATCCAGAATCGAATCCAGCGAAGTTCAACTTCAGATACTTTCATTAATGATTCGAGTACGAGACATTTTTATAGTTTGTTTATTCAAGTTTGTCTACTGAAGTTTCGTAAAGTTCAGTGAATCTCAATGGAAACCAATAGATCTTTTTTGTGATAGTCTTCTTTCAATCCATAGAAATTTGAATGAAAACCGACACCATTGCTGACGCGACAGATAAAGGATTATTCATTGTAAAGCTTTAGAGATTTTTTCAAATCTAGTTCCTGGGATATTGATTTATAACGCCAGATTAGCTGACTCACCCCGTATGACCCAGAAAATCAGGAAGTTGGCCGATTAGTGAGCGTTTAATGCGTGTTAATCAATGCAAGCTTTCCAACGAATATTAATGTGTTAATCCAATCAATTCGATATCTTTTGGAACTTAAGACATCGTTGAGCGTGCAGTTCTATCGACAACGTTTGGATAGCAATAAATTCTCCAGTGGCCATTGATGAACAATAACAATGTTGTATTTCGGGAACCGAACACGTATCTATTTTTATGCGAATAGATGTGTGGTTTGCTTCAGATGCCAATCTGACGTCGAATTATATTTTTGAGTAGCGAAAAATTTATTCGATCTCAATCGATGGAATATCAAAAATTTATACTATAAAGAGTTCATAAGCTCGAGGACCACACTTCTGAGAGAATCCACATTGCATTTAACTCCAATCAGAAATCATTGACTATGATATTGCATCATGTCTCCTTCGTTCCAATTCGGTCCATTGCGATTCCATGAAGCAAAGTTGCTCTTCGATTATCTTGCAATCAGACTTCGAGTAAGGAATAAATGCGGTGGAGCCTGTAACGAGTGCGTGCACTAGAATGGCAAGACTAACTGGGTTAACGACGACAGGTCACGGGGAAGCCTCGAATGTTTTCACCAGAGTTAGGAGGATCTGCTACATACCAATCGTGTTCTTCTCTGGCTGTCAGAAAATGCGACATGAAATTCGCGGTACGACAAAATCCGATACACGAATAAATTGCTGCAGCTTTCGAAGGATATAAGATACTGATATCTTGTTAAAGAAAAGATACTTGTATAAATCTAGAAATGAAAAGAAAAAATTATTCATGCATCATGTAAAATTAAATAATTATTCATGTATGACATATCGTATGTATGAATAAACACAAGCCTTCACAGTCTGGTAATCATTTGTTCACTTTAACAAGCATTTAGAAAACAATTTGTAACAAGGGAAGAAAGAGGAGCGCAAGTTCAGCGAATCCGATAAGGAGTTTCTAGGGGAAAGCTTTATGGGGATCACAAAGGCTGTCGCACGTGCAAATTGTTCGCGCTGTAAATCGCACCGTGTTCTTTTCAATTGCAAATACATTCAGCCGACTATAAATAGTTACGTGCGAACATTGCCATTTTAGCAGACGAGATTCATTTAATGGTTTGTCAGGTCGCATTACCGGGAACGGAAGCGGTGATCGTGATTATGCAGCTATAATGAATATGGCCACAATTGAAATATCGTAGACCATAGAGTTCCTGTCCAGTTTTCAATTCGACAAACGTCCTGGGATACCATTCATAATTCCTTTCTGCTGTAATTCATCATTTTAGTCCAGCTACAAAAGTGTTCAATGTTAGTCCAGCTACAAAAGTGTTCAAAATGTTCGAACTTGATTAAATGGAGGAACGTGTAAAAATGCGAAAAAATAGAGTCGAAAGGATCACTATTTTTATCCGAAATGGATACAGAGATAAACATTTTTCTCCAGTTACGGTGTCTGGGTGTCCTCCGTCCAACTAGTTCCTTACGTCATCGAGAACAGGTTGTCGATTACGTCAACCTTCTCACCGTATACCTTGATATCTACCCGTTTTGATGATACCGCAATTAACGTGGCCGTATCTCGTGAGACCTTGTTACGAATACCTAAATAATTGCTTCTTTAATGAGTTCTGAGTGAATGTCTTCCGTCAGAAAGTATATTTAAATCTCACCATGTGATTTATGCTAACTTAAGACAATAACTGGGAATCATTACATCATTGCCACGTGTTATAACTCCTACGTGTTATATGACATTTCTCAGGATTAAAATTTGTACTAGTGAAATATCTGCAGACATTTGTTTTCCCTTCCAAACTCTTCAACGATGTTGTTTTGAACTTTTGAATGCAGTTCCCAAGTAAAATTTTGAACAATTGCAGAACGGACAATTATTGTTTCGGGGTAAGCTTCTCGCATTGTTTTCTTAATTGCGTCGGCCACGTCGCGTTTCTGGTGCTCTTTTAAAGCTTCTTTCCATGTCTGGAATTGATTAAATTTTGATGAATATTTTACGAACAAGAAATCTGTTTTTAACAAAAATTCATTGAAAGAATGAAAAATTCGATTCTTATTAATTTCTGACGATATTAAAAAGAAAGTACTTCCTGTGTGGAACAGGAAACCACCGTTTACTCGTGCTCTACGTTCGAACCATTATCCCTACAAGGTAGCACGCGATAGATATTCATATTCATCCGCGTCTGTCTCTTGTTCAATCTCGTAATGGCGTGTCTTAGCAGTATAAGAATACCAGCAAGGAAAATGACTTTTTCACTTGGAATATCGTGTCGAACTTGTAGGATTTTAATGGAACTCTGTTACTCTGTCTGCCTATGATAGAACAATATCACTAAAAGTAAGTGATACAACGCGTGGTAATCGCGTGCCGATACAGCACGTGAAAATACCAACACGTGACAAACGCGTGGAAATAATAGCACGTAACAATCTAACGTGTTGATAATTAGAATTTGTTTAACACGAAAATCCCTGGGGACAAACACGCGTGGAACTACTGGGTCTTCTTTTCCATGATTTCATTAACCCAATTCTAGAGACTGTTGTGTTAGAGCAATGCCTGGTAGGCACACGTGATATTTTTCACACGGGGGTTGTTGTCGCGTGCAGACACCCTCCACTTGCTTCGTAGTATTTAATTCACTTTTTTAGTTGATAACATCCACGTTTTGATGCCTGATAAAAATTATCTTCTCAAGGGTCCTAGTTTATAGCCTGAAATATTATCAAAGGTTGTAGAAACTTCAAAGTATAAATTTGAAAGAGAATAGTAATTATTTTGGATTGAAAATCTATTGTGCAAAGAATCTTAACACTGACTTTATCTGCAGCTAGCAATGTAGAATCCTTTATAATTATAGGTAACCTATAACTAAGGTTACTGATCGCAGAACAATTACTACTTTTCGTTAACCTGTTATTAACAATGTACGTTCAATGTGTCGGACGAACACGAAGCATAAGACCTCGAGATAACGAGAGAAGAAGCATGGAACTTGCTTCCACCGGAAATTCTAATGGTTTCACATTTTCTGTTCTCATCGAAGGGGAAGAAATGCAGCAGACGCGAATCATGAAACTCCAGTTTAAGCAGATGTTTTAAAATCCCGAGGTGTTAACTGTAGCCTGCAGAAGTGAATTGCAATTAAAAGTCTGCCACTTTTTATCGGTATTAAAATAAAGTTACCTATTTTTAAAAAATAACAATGCTTAAAATATCCGAAACTGCGTCATTCATGAACTTCAAATGATCTCAACTGATAAATATTGATTTAGAAGATTGAAATAACTGTTTGAGAAATGTTTTGAATCACCGACCACGTTCGTGCAGTTGCCTCAAACAACGGTTACGAGACCTGAAATTTGCCAGTATACAGTACACTGCAACCGCAAATGGCGCATATCTCTTTAACTGAAATAGTTAAACGCATATCCTTGAGGGCGTTTAGACTGAAACTCGTAGATGTTAGACGAAGAGCTGTATGGATTATCTGTCTATTCCAACAAGGGTCCAGAATGTATAGCAGCTTCCAAACTTTCTTGAATCGAACATTCTATAATGCAATATTATTCAAAGTCCACAAATCCCATATTTTAAAATTTCGAAGTTAGAGATTCAAAGACCGTCGTAAATTCCGAAGTCTCGAAGTTCCAAAAGTCCTAGTTTTCAAAGTTTCAAGGTCACTGGATTCTGAAGTTCCAATATCTTCAAGTTCTAAACCTCGCTTTGAGGACGTCTGATTTCTAACAAAGAGCGCATGCTCTCTTTTCAATTTGCACGGCTAGACCTACGCAGCGAAAGAAGCACAAAATCGAGACAGATTTCACGATCGATTCGAATTATTCCTTCGTGGCTTAACGTCTAATTCAACCCCATCAACCCTATCCCTCAACCCCTGGATTGATGGTTTTCTCTGCCCCTCGACGGTGTTGCACACCCCTCTCGACGGTGCAAGAAGCTGCGAGCGGGTTTTCGAGAGCATATTATGCAGATATGACTGAAATACAACGCGACTGCGACACCGTCTCCCCGTGTACACGGTGATTACACATTTGATGCTCCTAGTTTTTGACGCAGATGTTACGTGGTGGCTGGTTTTTCCAGGCTATATGTGTCTTAATTGTTCGAAAAATTCCCGTCGAGTTTCTGCTAGGTTATTTCTTAAATCCACGATGGTTTGGATGTCTCAAGGGGAGAACCTGTTCTGCAGACAAAATGTCTCCATATTACAAAATCAATAAATTTTTGGTTACATTTCATTTCGTCTTATTTTGTAAAATACTTGATACAACAGTCGGAAATGTTATGCTTGAAAACGTACTTCCGTTGTTCGCTGAACTTCGAGGGTCGTTATGAAACTACAGCAAACACCGCCTTTTTCGAATATGTGCATCAGCCACTCGATTGATTCCACGAACTTCTGCAATATAACCATCTACTTGAGACTTTTACAGTCTAACTAAAAATGAATAGATATTAAATGATTTCTTAGAAATCGGTTCAAATATAGAATACAAATAACCGATATTCTTTACACTTACGGGTCTACATTGTGAAACTGATACTAAGGTGTCATGTGACATCGAAAAAAAGTATCGAAACATTTATCTACCTGCGTCAAAAATATCAGTAACACCATTTTGTATTAAAAGTATCGAATTGTTTGACTATCACAATTGTTTCAATACGTATGAGTGTTTGTCGAATCACTATAATCCATTATCGAAAGTACTCCTCTTTTTGTTCCGCATCCTGAGTAAAAATCTTGAGCGCCATTCTAACCTGACATCAATCATCGATAAAGTGACAAGTATATACACAGTCGGTAAATAGCGCGGCAAAAGTTATACGGGATACTTCCAGGTAAAGTAGAGACAAAATCAAGCAGTATTTTCGAGAACACAGAGCATCAGATCGGTAACGTAAGTACATACTTCGCCATGTATATGTATAATATTGTTTATTTTCACCGGGAGCAAAACGTACAGGATGCGCGGCATGTATTTACCACGGATAACGGAACCATGCCGATGCTCGAGCGTTCCTTATTGCGCGCGCGAACGAGAAAACGGGACGGAGACACGCAACGTTGAAAAAAGAAACGAGGAAGAACTCGTACGGTATCGTCATCCGCTTGAACGAACTCTCAAAGAATTTCTGTGGGTCGAAGATTACGGCATCGACGGTAAAAGTAAAATCGCATTCGCTGACAGCATCGAATAATAACGAATTTTCGTTGTACTGTACCGGTCGATTGTTTTCGACGGGTAACGGTAATCGATAAGAAGCTACTCATTCGAGTTGATCTATCTGGAAAATTGCACCGTCGAGAGCCTGCACGATATCTCGATATCTCGAACGGTTTTGGAGGCAATCAGATCCGAGCCCTTTACTCGAGTCGTGTAATTAGCAAGGTTATGATACAATGCATTTTGTATTTCCTGTTTTCTTTTTTTTAAAGCTCTGTCTGAACGCTGTAATTGAATAATCAAAAGTTTGTTTTTGAATTTCCTGTCTGTTTCAGCGTAATTTAATGCGTGAAGTTTAAATTGAAGTTTTGAGATCGCCCTTCCGGAAGCGTGGACAAACAAGGAAGAAGTACAAAGAGGTTCAAAGAAACATTTAAAGTGTCCAACTATACGGCTCACGCTTTCAACGACTATGAAAGTTTTTTAAATTAAAAATTGTCTGGTACTTGGAATATGAACTGGTATAAACAAGTCTTCAAGTTTCAATGATTTAAAAATTGTTTATTAATCGCGTCAGAATATTTAAGGAAATATTTACATTTATTTTATGTAAAGGTCGACAGCCATGTTTCAAAATGAAAAGCAATATGTAAAAGAAGGAATCTCATTAAAACGTTAAGTATTAAGTGTTTGTAATATTTTCTTGTAATTCTACGCATTAATGTGACATATAATAATGTTTTGTAATAATTCAGTTGTTACAGATGAATATAACTGCGTTGCAACTTTTAACCGCGGACGCTTGTATAATTCATTCTTTCACATAAATCACAGCCTGTTTTCGAGCAATGTTACCGTAACTGCATACAAAACGATAACACAGTTACCTTCGCTCGCGTTTCAAGGTATAAAATTTCCATAAATTTAACCAGTCGCGATTTAACGCTGGCTAGCGAAACTTTAAAGTCCGTTGAGAAAGTATAAGGTTACCGCGAATTCAACGATATCCGTCTTCTTCATAGTGCGAAGGGGCAAGAATAGAATTGCAAACACCAGTCCGGTAATTAACGGCAAAAGTATTGACAAAAAAAGAAGGAAAGTTCAACGCCGTGAGTTAGATTTAATTAATAACCATCGAACGTAACCCGTCGTGGTAGTCTACCAGTCGTCGGGGAACTGCATTTTCTAAATTAATTTCCGCCCGACTCGAAACCATGTTTTCTGTCCTTGATATTTCCAACGATTTCCGGCGACGAGGAAACTTGATGACCCTTCATGCGCTCCTAAAGCGATTTTTATCGTTGGAACCGAATGGTACCGGGTCGATACGAAATCACAAAGGTCAGACGGAATTTCTAGACAAAGAGTGACACAAGTATACCTAGCAGTTTTTTAACTTTGTTTCAGATTTCAGCTGTTGATAAAAATGTATGTGCCAGTTTCAGAAAAGAACATTCCTTTAAACCGTCTATGACAAAGTTTTGCGAACACCTTTAAGCAGATACTTGGTGAAGACCCAAATTATTTTCATTTATATTTATTAATAATTAATACCACATATAGTAATGTGTCGTTCTTATACTGGTGCTATAATTTTTGCAGTGTCAGAATTCAATTAGAACGAGCAAAATCGATTCCGATATCATCTTTATAAAAAGAACGAAACCGGTTTCTGCAAATTCTGTTAGACGGTGCGTAGTGTATTTCGTGCTCACAATCACAGAAACAGTTTACACCCGTTGGTCGATTTGCACGGAAAGAGAATGATTCGAGTCAAAAGAAGGTATGGGTGACCACAAATGTACTTTCAAGGTTTTCTTACCGCCCTAATACTGTCATAAACCTTATTGATATCAAATGATGTTTACGACGTAATTCAGTTTTTATTAGGTTGAAAAATGTTCATGTTTATTATCAGCAGTTCACATCACCATAACTAAGGATCATTAAGCAAATGTGGAGGATGATGTATTCACAAGATCATTTGTATAGTCGTTGTATATTACGCATGACGCCACTTCACTTTCAATTGTATTTTTGCAAGTTAGAAACTGGTATACCAACTTTCCTCTTGACTACAGCATGTTCAATAATTGAATCATGAAATTAATTAAATTATACTTTATGCCACTTATAGGCGTAAAGTGATCATAATAAATTGTGGCATCCTCACGACGAAGCGTTACCATCATAGAAATTTCGATCGATGACAATCATCCATTCATAACCCATCTCTCGGGGACAGCAAGACGCTTGAGGGAGAAAGAGGAACAATTATAAACACGAGGAATGATGTGTTAGGCACGCTAATACAAATCGTCTTATAACCCAATTAAACTCATTCGTACGATTTCCCAGTACGTTTGTAACTGAGAATCACACTCAGATTCAATTAAGTTATAACGAATCGATTAGAGCTACATTGTAACAGGGGACAATATAATCGTGAATAATTAAACGCTAGCTTTCTAGGTGTACGCGCGTGAAACCAGGTTTCACGTAAATCATGGATCCCGCTTTCTGTCAATTAAAATGAAACCCGTTGCGCAATTAATCGAAAGAAGAGCACGCACAAAAAACCCTCCACCGTGGGCCACCGGTTGCGCAAAAAGTTCACTATGGAGGATGTCGTCCGTTAAAAACAATTGGCTATGATTTAAGACGAAAACGGGGTCACGTAGATCTGAGTGGAACGGGAGAATCGACGGTACATGGTACGCGTGTACCCAGATAGTTCGATCGGTGTATTGAAAGGGTTGCTGTCCAGGTCACTGCGATTTATGATTGATAATGAAAGGAAATATGACTGAAAACACTTACCCCAGGTTACTGGACTTCACCACGCTGCTTCTGGGCTGCCGTTTGTAACAGGTATCCCGGGTCGAAGTCACGAAATGTCACGGAGGCGCGAAACCATACCTCCTACGATCCTTCCAGCACAAAGTCTGGTGAGCGACTGTTGCGTCCCGGTTTGTTCACGACTCCCCTGCACGCCGGCTCGCGCTTCTCCGCGCGTAAACGTCAATGCGAGTGCTCTCTAGCATCAACCCATCTTTGCAACACCTTCGTGCACCTTTAATACCCCAGGCTATGTCGCTCTAGGTAGCATTCGTTTGTAAAGGAAGACGCTCCGCGGACGACGTTTTGCTACGGTCCCTGCTACGACAACTGTTCTTTTGTCACGAATATTTTGAACGGCAGATGATTTTGTGTGATAGAAAACTATTGTATTAAAAATTTTTTAATAGGAGGAAGTTCAGCTGATGAACGCACAACTATTTTAAAATATGATAAACCTTTTAGTGCTACTGTTACAGAATTCATTACAGAATTTGAACATCATTTGAACAACTGCTAGAATTCAGTAAAATTTTTCTAATTTGTACACCATTATCTGTTATAAACAAACTATGATCTAATTTAATTCTGACTTCCATAATAATATGATTATATATTTACTTTATGGTTACGTTAGGACAATAAAACAATAGTATGTCATATATATAATAATTTATTAAAGTATACATAATAAGATTATCATAAACGCGCCAAAATTTGCCGCTCATATTGCATTTCCTGTATCTCTTTTTTGCCACTTCCGGTTTGCTAACTATACTCGATGGAAGCGCTACGATAAATATTGTGAACCAATGGCGTTTCTGCGCAAGGCAACCTAAGATCGACGCGCCACGATAGTCGTAACAATTTCAGACAGTTTGTTCCTCGTTTTTACGCCATTATGGATTCTTTAGCGAATTACGCTAGTGACGGGGACAATAGTAATAATTCGGAAGATTCTAAGGTGGGTACGATGTTCGCTGCTCATTATTCAGATACTCAGAACCATCTTGCCAATGACCCATTTTCACTTTAGCAACCATGACGCCCGAGAAATATTTTAATGTACACATTCGACATGGCCACTGGGATAGATTTTTGTCATTGAATAGTTTTTCGTTCATTAATTATTTTGTATTAAGTACATTATCTTAGTAATTGATTGAATTATTTATAATTTTGAATGTCTACTAGGTACCAGACTTATATTAATTTATAAAACAAATGTACTTTTAATTAATACATAAATGTTATTATTTATTGTGTACTCGAATTTATAATTGATTTCTTAAAATTATCAACTTAATGCTAATCTTATATTTTAAATAACATTCTAAGTCGTAAGCAATTTAAACATTTAACATTTGTATCAGTGTAATATTAATAGCAAGTATTTAATGATAGTACTTTATTTATGAGAAATTGATGATTTAAAGTTTTATCCTCAAATTATATTTCAAAGGTACCGTATGGGATGCACAGTGACACCGACAAAAGGGCCAGCGATGCTAATTATGACCCAGTACAAATGGATATGAGTGAGGTACAGTGAAATTGAATGTTTGCAATTGCTTGTTTATAGCATTAAGTATGAAAGGTTACAACGATTACTAGGAAGATGTGGTGACTTTATGGGGGCTGTATGTACATGTAGGGTCACATATTTAATATGTAAAAGAAGATTTAATATTTGGTTTTTAGAGGTCATGTCCATATTGCATAAGTAAAATATAATTTCACAGTAGCACATTGATTGCACTTATTCCATATTCATTATTCAAATCTACAGGTTGTTAATGCATCCATATAACATAGTTGTAACATAATGTACATGAAACAATGATAATATAATTTTTAATGTATGCATTATTGTATTATTTATGTTACATCACTATGATGCAATACATTCCTGCTTTTTTTATTTTATATTTTAATACATTATTATAGTATTATCAAAATATGACATGACCCTAAAGCCTGAATTGTCGCGTGACAGAAGCAATGAGGGGTAGAGATTGAAATATTTAAAATTTAAATAATAAGTAAATGGGAATAGTGCCATTTCGTGAGAAAATATTAACACGTAGCTCTGTTGGTAATACATGATACAATATCTACGCACCTCGGCAAGGTCTATGCTGTGTGAGGGTCTTTCAAGACTACCCCAAGTCCTATTAAGAAGACAGAGGTGAGTAGAGGAAGCTGGAAGAAGGTAACACTAACAAAAAATCAACCATCCAAGAAACCACATGTACAAACATATTCCGGTAATATAACTAACTGCTAAAGCAGATAAATATGAAGGGCCCTCATATTTCTACTTCTCTTTAATTCTATTTATCTACTGGATATTAACTGGAAAAAAGATCTAGAACGAAATTTGCAGTGAATACAAATTTCTGCATTACAAACCTTTTGTATCAAGTACAACCAAGGATGTGAGAATACCAAGTTTATCTTTGTAAAAATTATTAGCATTAAGAATGTTCTTCTTATATATATCAAATATTAGGATTTAATCATTTTTATCTGGTAATTACAAATGTTGCAAAACTCAATTTCTACATACACTGAAATTTTATAAACCATTTTATTATAAACATTTTAATTTTAAAATGTACATACATTTATTATAATTAGAAGGTGCAAAATCACAGTGGGTGAAAAATTGATTTTTGCTAAATTGAGGGTACTAAAAAAGATATCTATAATTCATAATATAGTTCCAACAATTTAAATTAAGATTTATGTTTCATTTTATGAAACGTGTGTAAAGCCTGTAATAACGTGAACCGTTTTTCTTTCTTTAGGAAAGCAACAACAACAATTCATCCAGGGAATCCAGTAGTGAAAGAGCAAATAGTCCGACGACACAATCAAAAACAGATTCATCCCATGCATTACCTTCCCCCTCAGACCAGAGGTAAGCTGGTTTGTTTATAAGCTTACACTCCTTTGAAGTATAAACAACGTTCACTTTGTTCAGAATATTCTTTTTTCTCTGAATTTTATAAGAGAAACTTGTAACAATACTTACCAATAATATCTCCCTTACATGCAGAATAATAATACGAATCTGTGTGGTATATCCTGCAGAACGTAATCGTTTTACAGGCGATCTGATCATGAAAATCATACAGCAAACACAAAAGATGAACATAAACGAGGAGATAGATCTGACCGTAACAGACATACGAATGACAAGGGACGGCGATCATCGTACGATGATAGAAGGCAACGGGAAAGTAGTCATAGAGACAGAGATGTAAAAAGAAGTCGAGACGATGACAGGAAATCTCGCGATGACGATAAGAAGAAGGAAAAGAGTTCCCTAGGATCCAGCAGGGACGAGAAAAATGATGAGAAAGAAAAGAACGATAAAGACCATCATTATCGTGATGATAGGAGGGATCGTAATCGCGACAGAAACGACAGAGATAGGCGTAGAGACAGAGACCGAGACCGGGATCGAGATCGTCGACACTCTAGGGATGATAGATCGAAAGATCGATACCGTGATGACCGTTCCAGTTACCATAAAGAAAAAGATCGTACACGATCAAGATCGAGGTCTCGAGACCGTGCGTTACCGCCTTTCAGAACGATGAGTTACAGAGAAGAAAAAGGTAGAAATAAATTAGCTCAATTGGAAAAATTAGGAATCGAATTGAAAGCTCCAGAAGGAGATACCGCGACACCGAATGTTCAGAACGAACAAAATTATTACAATCCTTTGGCTACGGCTACACAAGGAAAGTACGCAGAACAAATACAAAAGAGAAAACTTCTGTGGGCAAACAAGGTAAGAACTTTTTTCATACTCATATAGTTAGATTTGTATAAATTGCGTTTATTATCAAATTCTTGTTCATAGTCAAAACAAGATGAAGGTAAAACATCCACGGCAGCTTCAACTGCAAATACGTGGGTGGGAACGACGTTCACCCATGACCAAGATGGAAAAGTAACGGCAAAATTTAAAAGATTAATGGGGATTAAAGACGATTTGCCCACTACTCCTACTGCAGGTGCGAAACCAGACATTTTAAAGAAGCAAGAAGAGATGTTTAATAAT
Source organism: Megachile rotundata (assembly GCF_050947335.1). NCBI lineage: Eukaryota > Metazoa > Arthropoda > Insecta > Hymenoptera > Megachilidae > Megachile > Megachile rotundata. The sequence goes on from NC_134997.1 coordinate 12,166,338, forward strand.
ATGGAACAACAGTATGAAGTTGCACGTGCTACTACGCACACACAGCGTGGAGTTGGTCTTGGTTATGCAACTGGTGGTTACCAATTTCCACGATAAAATACTATGAGAATTATCGAAGAAGAATTTATGATTAATAATCGCCAGCACAGGCATAATACCATTTCTGTCCATTGTTTTTGTGATCTTGTCAGGTCGATCGCAAAACGGAGTTTTTGTTTCAAAGTCGTTATCAATAGTAACTAGAAGTTAATCGCTAAGCTTATGAATCGAGGGGATCCGAAAGATCTTGTTAAAGTTATGTAATTATATTGTAAACATTAAAAATAAATTTATTAAGACTATGGAAAAGGCTCTGTGCTTTCGGCTTGACGATGATTATCTTCGATCGATTTCTGTTCATGGAAAAAGTAAAGGAGACGAAGTATCTTTTTATGCTAAGAACATGCTTTACAAAGTATCATTTACAATAATAATTTCTTTGTATCTATACGTTGTATGTAAAAATACATAGAAGATACTCTCATACGAATGATATTTTTTTTTCTTAAATAAATGTTCTCAAACGAATTATAAAATATTTTTACCCCTTTCACGATAGAATTAACTTATTTTAAAAATGCTATGGATTTTTTTTTAAATATAAATAATTAAATATGAGTTTGATAGTCACAATGAACATCCGCTTTTCGTCCCGTATTGGTTATTCAATTAAATGTTTCCCGCGTTAATTTGAACTTATATCATATTTTATGATGCGTTAGACAGATGGATCAAATAAGTTTACAAAAATTGATTTCATTAACTGAGTCTTGAACTATTATTTCTAACAATATGTTAAGGTTTGTTTTATTACTTAAAAATATGATTTTTACGTCAGAAAGAAAAAAAACGCGGGCTGATAAACATCATCTGTGTTCCGGTGTTTGTTCCGGTATTTGGATTGGTCAAGCCAAGGCCGACTGCTCACGGAATGATCCGAACACTGAACTTTCAAACGTGTTTATCAATATGGCGTGCCGATGTTTGAATTTGATCGTTACTTGTTAGCACATTAGAAAAGTTTGAGAAACACTTGTAAAGTTTTATTATTTACAGACAAAATTGATTGCTACTGTTTCAAAGAAAATATTGACTAAGGTAGTTTTTACGACGTGTAGTTAATATGGAGAATTTCGTGAAGATTGAGAAGATCGGCGAAGGTGAATGATGTTGGATAATACTTTGCAAATTATATTTCTCTAATTAATATCCATTTGGTCATATTTTTTGCGATCAGTTGCTCGTAGTTCTAGAACCTTTTGATTCTATTTTAGTTAGGGTTGATCAGTTAATCTTTAACTTATGTTAGTTAATAGAAGAATTTAAATTTTTCTTTTTTTCAATGGAGGTTATTAGAAAAGTATTTCAGAAGTGGTAGATTGAAACTAAGCGCTTATGATTGTAAATGGAATTTTTCATTATGTTGAAAGATATCATTGTTAATATTGGTCTATGCATAATAACAAATGTAAAGGAATAGTATTATAGTTTGAAGTTTTCACAGGTACTTATGGAGTGGTGTATAAAGGAAAGCATAAGAAAACAGGAGAAATTGTAGCTATGAAAAAGATTCGTTTAGAAAGCGATGAAGAAGGTATGCCATCAACAGCAATTCGTGAGATTTCATTGCTTAAAGAACTACCACATCCAAATATTGTTAGGCTGATGGATGTATTAATGGAAGAAACTAGATTGTATCTTATTTTTGAGTATCTCACTATGGATTTAAAAAAATATATGGATAGTTTAGAGAGTGGCAAATTAATGGAACCAAAAATGGTTAAATCTTACTTATATCAGGTTTGGAAATATAATAATACATGTAATTACACTATGAAGGTTTATGTATTCATAATAATTTGCAGAGATTTATTATAAATTGCATTTGATTTAATTTTAGATCACAAGTGCTATTCTTTTCTGTCATAAACGAAGAATCTTGCATCGTGATTTGAAACCTCAAAATTTATTGATTGATAAATCAGGGGTGATAAAAGTAGCTGATTTTGGTCTTGGCAGAGCTTTTGGTATCCCAGTCAGGGTCTATACACATGAAGTAGTTACTTTGTGGTATAGAGCTCCAGAAATCCTTCTTGGTGCCAGTAGATATTCGTGCGCTATTGATATCTGGAGTATAGGTTGCATATTTGCAGAAATGGCAACAAAGAAACCACTATTTCAAGGAGATAGTGAAATTGATCAATTATTCAGAATATTTCGGTATGAACTGTACAATGTATTATTGTAGGAAAAATAAAAGTACATAGTGGTAATGAGTATGTATTGTAGGATACTAAGGACACCCACTGAAGAAATATGGCCTGGTGTGTCACAGTTATCTGATTATAAGGCCACCTTTCCAAATTGGATTACTAATAATTTGGAATCACAAGTTAAAACATTAGATACAGATGGGCTTGATCTTTTGCAAGCAATGCTTGTCTATGATCCAGTACACAGAATATCAGCACGAGCCGCTTTAAAACATCCTTATTTTAATGATTTAGATACCTCGAAATTACCGCCAGCATAAAGTGAAAAAACTACTGAAAATGGTAAATGTATGTTTCTCAGAAACTTGTGGCGTTTTAATTGTGTGAACATATAGAGAGTATGTCTTAGTGTGTATCAGAAAACTAATTTATTTATATGTAAGAACTCATTTAAGTTTCTCTTTTATGACATTACTCATTTCATGTTAGAAAGTTGCATATTGTAATGATATTTAATTTTGACATTACATATAAAGTTTGTTAACTGAACTATGTTATAAAACTTACACTAACATGTTTGAGCAAAAAATGTGCTGTAGTAGATGGATACTTCAGCAATTTATCTTTGCAACATAAAAAAAGCAAATTGATGAATAAGGTAGTATAACAATATTATGTACTCCTTAGTATTTAGTTTAACTTACTCTTTATGGTTATGATATACCAATTTAAATCAAAATGTGAAATTATAAATATCTTTAGTTGTCTTGCTACGGATGAAATAAAAAAAATTATATTTTTATTATTTATAATGTATTATTAGAGCTGCGTTTTTGACAAAGGCAGCATATTTGGAAATATTAATAATTCAGCTTTGGCTACACCGTTACTGCCATGTGTACATATCATTGAAAAATTCACACGCTTACTAAAATATATATATCTTTTGTATTTTTATTATCAAATAAACGATGATATCATTTAAAAGTTCAGTACTTTCACTAGGACTTTAATAACATTAGACAGTACACATTTGTACCGCTGTTTTTCCGCAGTGTGACGTCGTCTTTTATCTTGTAACGTGTAAATTAAGTTACATTACTACGGAGAAACGAAAAGAAACGAAACCGTACGTGGTATTACAGCGATTCTCAGAATGATCAACTTGATTCACTTATGGATGACTCATGTACAGCGATGTAACGACATTGTGTGGTACCCGCATCTTTCAAAAAAACACAAGAAATAGTTTTAGTGAAAATACTTGTACAAAATTTAGAAAATAATGCGTTTCACATACTGCACGGCTAACAAGGTATTATTAGAATAATTAAAAAATTCAGTATTGTAACATATCACGATATCACGGTTTATAATGTTTCATATTTTAATAAACAATATTCATAAAAAATGATGTTTATTTATTTGTTTTTATTTGTGTACAGAATGAAGTGCAATTATAATGGAAGAATAAAATTGGAGAACTTAAAATAAATTATCATTGTAACAAAAGAATCAATATTCTAATTATAGTGCAACACAGAAAATTATTTTGTACATAAGTAAAGAATTTCTTTTAATTTTTGAGGAGAACATGTTGGATCACCGCACGTAGTCCATTCAAAGCGTGCGTGACCTATAATTGGATTCAGAGTGGGGTATGTCTCATAAAATCCTTCTCCATTGAATCCACTGTTTACAGTACCAGTTAAGAGACTGACAACATCACTTCACGGTGAGTATGAAAATTGAATATCAAACTGGTTTTCTTCATCCAGTTTTACGTCGTCAATTATTCATTCCTCATTAACTGATAATTTTTTAACATAAAATTTTAGACCTAAGGACTTCAGAATGTTGAAATTATAGGATTTCAAACTTCAAGAGTGAAGAATTTCAAAACTTTGGAATTTCGGAATTCAAAATTATTCATTCATCAGCCTTTTTAAAGGTGATTTATGCAGCAAAATAATTCCCATATTCAGTGTAGAATATTTTAAAACGAATAGGATTAAACTACCTGCGTGAATAGATGTTAAGCTTATTTTTTCGTTAGCAGTTTATGAAAGAAACTTTTTAGTTCCGTGTGCGGGAGATCTCGACTAAACAAAGTCGAGCTCTCGGCTCATTATTTCGTTGCATAAATGTATCTTGCTTGTACATTCGAGCCTGAGTGGCTCTTTCTTCTTCCCCTGCGTTAATTAGCGGCTCAGAGACACAAAGTACACCGTTCGCTCGTTGTCCATGTTAAATACGAGAAATCTGAGTATTTCTCGATAAATCTGGCTACAGAGATCACCAAACTTGATCTTAATCTTGCATTAAAATGTCTCCGTTTCTTCTGAAGCTGAACAACGTTTTGTAAACGTACATAAAGGATTCTTTGTTTCAGACAAGGGTGATTCATGCTATTGATTAAACTACTTGTAAAAAAAATTTACTTTCAAGACATACTTTTTTACTATGCAAATATTACGTTGTTAACAGAAAAGCTATAAAACTGCTTCGTAAATCGCTATCTCCATTCATAATTTATAAACAGAAAGATAAAGAATTATAAATATAGAATTACTCATCTTAGTATTCTGTAGTTTGTCAGTTTACATTTGTCATTTCTAGGTAATTAGAATTTTATATTTTTCTAGTTGTAATGTAAATTGTATTTTTGTTTTAGATGAAGATGCTGTATTGTTTGGTGTTCCTAGCAGGATGCTTTATTTTTGCAAAAGCACACACTTATCACATGGGCGCTTGTCCCATTGTGGAACCAATGCAAGGCTTCCAAATGAACAAAGTGAGTACAACCAAATTTATCTGACTTGGTACATAATTTCACTTTTAATGAAATTTCATTGAAATTCCAGTTTTTAGGAATATGGTACGTGATCCAGAAGACGACGACTGCCAGCAAGTGCATCACTTACAATTACACTCGTGGCGAGGAGCCCGGCGAATATATTATAACGCAGGATTCTGATCATCCAGTATTGGGTAAAACATAAATTTCATGTACAGCATGAAAAATAATTAAAAGAAAGTCTATGGCCAGTATAAAATATAGGGCAGGTCCTTCAGTTTTATCTATGTCAAAATTTGAAAATGTTGGGTATTTGGAAGTCAGAGCTCTGTAATTATCTCAATAGAACTGTAACTATTCAGCAACATATCTTCAGTTAAAGAATTTGTGGAACACCCCGTACATATGGCGGTAGCTTTTGAATTAATGAAAGAGGGGAATGTTGGATCCCATCCGGGACTCATAAAAGCATGTCAATAGGATAACTGTCTGGCAAGTGGGATGAATTATCCATAATGAAGTGATGTCTCTATACGCAGGTCTAACGCCATTGAAGCACGAGTACCATTATACCGGCAAATTGACTGTTTTGGATCCGAGTACAGCCGCTCGAATGCAAGTACATTTTCCTCTTAGTAAGTATCCACCTACTATTTCTCATTTAAATAACTTTTGGGAATACTAATTGACTCATATATTTCATTCGCAGGTATAGCTGGATCTGCATCCCATGTAGTATTCCTGACGGACTATGAAAACTACGCGGGCATCTTCACTTGCCAGAAACTGGCGTTCGCCCATCGTCAAAGCGCTACGATCCTCTCCAGACGTCGTGAACTGGACAAGAGTTACGTAGACAAAATACGCGAGAGATTGAGCTACTACGGAGTGGATCCTTTCGACTTGAGCATTATCTCTCAAACCGGTTGTCCACGGGGCAATAACACGTTGGACATCAATATTGACCCCAATACATTTACCGCTGAGAATTTCGGCAACGCAGTTCGTAAAGCTGGCGAGAAACTGGGAGATGGTGTTCAATGGGTCGCCAGTGCGGGAAGCAAAGTATACCATAAACTAGCTGGAAGCGAGGAGAAAAGTACCACTAAGCCGGAAGAGAACACGAGAGCCGCCATTAACAAGGATTATGAGACGAACGAGGTCGAATGGATCCCTTAAACATTAAGATAAATGTTTTAGCTGATCTGGTACTGATGGACCATGTCCTATTGCAAATATTTTACCACCGAGAACATATTCCTTTTAGATAGTTATTTTAAGGTTGACGAATTTTTTAAATTAATTCACATTTGTATTCTGGATTATGATGATGATAATGAATTGTTAAGAAGGTGGAAATGAAAGAATATCTGATGAATAAAATGTATATTGTTAAGAGAGGCGACTGTTAGAACGAAATTAAAATTCTGAGAACTGTGTGAACTTCTTCTTTGACGTATATTAATAAATTAGAATTGTAATGGTAGGAAATGACTAGTCTTGGAACTGAATGGGAGAGAATCTCTTTGCAATGTTATATGTATACTGTAGAATTTATAAGAAAATATATGTAAATATAAGATAACAATAACAAAATTTGTTCTCTTTCTTTTCCTTCCTTTCAAAAAGTATAAAATAACTTAATTATTGAGCGAGCGAGCCGAAGGCGAGCGAAGCTCTTATACCTGACTTTGCAACTTCTTTGTCCGCGTTTTTCTTTTGCACCACTCAACCAATTCTCGTCAAATTTTGCATGCACATGCGTATGTACATCCAGATGGACATAGAAAAAAAAAATTTTAATCGGACTTGCCACGAACGAATAATCACCGAAAAAACTGATCCTAAAAAGTGAGGGTTCGAACACGAATATAAGGAAAATAAAAAAATGAATATTTCGGCACTTTGACGACGTAGTATGGTTCCTGAGGCATTTAGAAACAAATTTCTATTAGGGTTTGATGCGTTTTGATGCCTAATAAAGCCAGAAAATCAATTTTTGTCGAATTCGGTCCAAAACGGTACAGGTGGCGCCATCTAGCGGCGAGCGGCGGAACTACGAAAAACTAAAATTTCGATTTTCTCGAAAACTAGGGACTTTTCCGAAATTCTGAGATATACAAATTGTTCCTTGTCGCATACGGAATCGAACGAATCTAATTATAGCCTGCTAGGACCATTATTAAAGAAAATAGAAAAATAGCCCATTTCATGGACTAAAAAATTGCCGTCCATCTAGCGGTGAAAGTTGGAACTACAAAAATAGAAAATCTCGATTTTCTCGAAAACTAGGAACTTTTCCGAAATTCTGAGATATACAAATTGTTCCTTGTCACCTACGGAATCGAACGAATGTAATTATAGCCTGCTAAGACCATTATTAAAGAAAATAAAAAAAATGTCATTTTATGGAGAAAATTTGTGGCGCCATCTAGCGGCGAAACTGCGAATTAAACTGAAAAAACGTTTGTCCAAACACGCGTTAAGGAAAAATATAAAAAGTAATATTTCGCAACTTTGACGACGTAGCATGCTTCTTTAGACATTTTAAAGCAATTTTTGTTGAATAAGTTAATCATTTTTTTGCCTATTAAGCCCAGAAAATCAATTTTATTTGACTCCAATATTTTTGTAGTTCCAACTTTCACCGCTAGATGGACGGCAATTTTTTAGTCCATGAAATGGGCTATTTTTCTATTTTCTTTAATAATGGTCCTAGCAGGCTATAATTAGGTTCGTTCGATTCCGTAGGCGACAAGGAACAATTTGTATATCTCAGAATTTCGGAAAAGTCCCTAGTTTTCGAGAAAATCGAAATTTTCTATTATTGTAGTTCCAACTTTCACCGCTAGATGGACGCGAATTTTTTAGTCCATGAAATGGGCTATTTTTCTATTTTCTTTAATAATGGTCCTAGCAGGCTATAATTAGATTCGTTCGATTCCGTATGCGACAAGGAACAATTTGTATGTCTCAGAATTTCGGAAAAGTCCCTAGTTTTCGAGAAAATCGAGATTTTAGTTTTTCGTAGTTCCGCCGCTCGCCGCTAGATGGCGCCACCTGTACCGTTTTGGACCGAATTCGACAAAAATTGATTTTCTGGCTTTATTAGGCATCAAAACGCATCAAACCCTAATAGAAATTTGTTTCTAAATGCCTCAGGAACCATACTGCGTCGTCGAAGTGCCGAAATATTGCACTTTGCATGTGCAGTAGAATTGACATAGGCGGCTCATGTACCTATCGCAATGCTGACACAATATAATTAATTACTCATTACCTGAACATTATTTATGAACTTAAACCTCCTGATTTAGCGATTACCTCTTTGCTTTCCTGTGATCCTGCTACCAGGAGTAGTTCAAAAATGCCGTCCGCTAGATGGCGCTGATTAATCTTTAATTTTACCGACAGATTTTTCATGAATGAAAAGTTAATTTTAAAATATATATGTAGCATACGAGTAAATATTTCAGATTTTGGACTCTTGTCTCCCACATGCAGTTATTATATTGAGTCGGAAAATTAAGATTGATTTAAGAATTCTCCATTTTTGAATTGTATAGCTTTGCGCGTCGGTATTTCAGATTTTAGGACATGAATTTCCGTAAGGTGATTAGTCTATTCTATATCTTGTTTGTGGTGTCAGTATTGTAGTTGTGGAGTGTTGGGTGTTGTCTTTTATATTGATGATTCCGTAAAGCGTTTTAAAAATGTTATTCAAAAGTTTTATAAACGTGCTTCTAATATTCTTTAGTACATTATCTCACGTATATGGTATGCAAAATATTTCTGCGTTCATAATTATTATTAAGCGTTACATTACTTTTCTCATTGATAAATTTAAAAAATTTTAAAAATCATAACTTTCAATTTCTAAATAGTACTTAATGTGGTGATAATAATTATTAAAATTTATTTATAGGACAAAACTTCACACTTACATGGTGTACAATATCAGAAGCTGAGCAAGATAAATGCAATGCATTTTCCAGAGCAGTTGATCGCGAAATAGTTTTCTTTGAACGTAGTTATATTAAATTACAATGTAAACAAGCATCAACTAAAGAAGAATGTATGACTATGTTGGATCAAGAGATAGCTCAAATAACTACATTAGATGCAGGCGAAATTTTTATAGCTGGTCGATATCACAGTTTAATACCAATAATGCAAGAAATATATGAAAGCGGAGTGAATTATCAGTACGCAGTAGCTGTTATTAAAAAAGGCTCTTTACCAGATGTTCAGAGCTTACAAGATTTAAGAGGGAAAAAAGCTTGTTTTCCTGGTCTTGGAATGTTAGCTGGCTGGATTATTCCTATTTATACTGTACATATAACTTCCATTTATTATATCATTGAATTAATATATTTTACTAACTAATTATTTTACTTTATATTGTACATAGCTAATGAAACAAGGTGGACTAGAAATAATTGACTGCAATAATCATGTGAAATCTGCCATTAAATTCTTTGGACCTAGCTGTGCTGTAAACTCATTGATCGATAAATACAATCCATTAGGTATACTTGATATTTAATTTAATGTTACATGCATTGTGTAAATATTTGATAATAATAATGTTAATAATTTATAATTTAAGGTGATAATTCTGATCAATTATGTAAACTGTGTATCGGAAAAATACCTGGAGGAAGGTGTACCACTTCGGATCCTTATGCAGGATACGAAGGAGCATTTAGGTGTCTAGTAGAGGCAGGAGAAATTGCCTTTTTAGTACATACAACAGTGAATGAAATGACATTAACAAGTTTTGACTATAGTAAGTTCCCCAGTTCAACATTCCTCTGATGTTATATGCAGTAATAAAATACTAACAATTTTTCTTTCAATAGCCTCTGTAAAGAAAGAGCAATTTGAATTGCTCTGTCGCGATGGCACGCGCAAACCCATTGACGATTACAAACTTTGCAATTGGGGTACTGTTCCTTCACGTGCTGTAGTCACATCGTCTGCTACGCAACTCGAACACCGTCGAGCCTATCAACGATTTTTAGAAAGAGCAGTTAGAGTGTTGAGCAAACACAGCACAAGAAATTCGACTGATTTTTATGATAATCGCTTCGAAAATCGAGCAGGTTTGAACAATCGATTTGACGAAAATAATTTTACCAGAAATGGATTTGCTAATCCTAATGAATATAACACAGAAGATTCTGAAAATCGTAATGGATTCGAAAGAAATTTGAACGGGAATGAATTAAATCCATGGGATAAAACTGAAGCAACGAATGTACAGCCAATAGAAACATTCGATTTATTTGAATCCGCACCAAGATATGGAATGCATCACAACTTATTGTTCTCTGTAAGTGAAATATTACTGGAATATCATTGTTTTATAATCTTATATTTCCTATACGATTTTAGGATTCAGCACGGGACTTTGTCCAGTTGCCAGAAAAGATTCAGACATATAGTGGTTATTTGGGCAGATCCTTAGATCCAATTTTAGAAGTACGTCGTTGTACTGTTAACAGAATGACTTTGTGCGTCACATCCGATCCAGAAATGGAAAAGTGTATAAAGATGAAGGTAGAGACAAATATGTATTTAACTTACTATTGTTTCGCGAAACTTTGTGTTACATCTCATAAATTATAAGTTTATTAATATCAATCCTGTGCTATTTCAGATAGCATTAAAAGCGCAGTTACTGAAGCCAGAATTAAACTGTTATAAAGGTCACAGTCAAATTCATTGCATGCAGGCTATACAGAATGGGTAGGTATTAAATAATAAACTAAGAGTACAAATTTTACTGCAACATTGATTATTGTTTCAGAATCGCCGATGTAGCGGTGCTAGATACCAGCGATGTATACACCGCTGGCTTACGTTACGATTTGGTTCCGTTTATCTCTGAAATGTATAATTTGCCTACTCCAGAATACTACGTAGTCGCAGTGGCGAAAGAGGAGGATGATAATACCGACTTGACATACTTAAAAAATAAGTATACTTGTCACACGGGAATTAATACGGCTGCAGGTTGGGTGTATCCACTAGCATATCTTATTTCCAATACTTGGATTAGAGGCTACGGTTGCGACTCCGTTCGTGCAGCCGCAGAATACTTCAGTAAATCTTGCGTTCCGGGTGCGCTTAGCACCGAATATAATATTGGTAATCATCCGTTTGTCTCGGAATTGACAATTTTATTGGCAGCGACTGACGTTTTGTACATTACAGGTGTGCCTTACGATAACATGTGTGACTTGTGTCACGGTGCAAGCTTTCGCTACTGTCGCAGAGACGCATCCGAAGATTACTTTGGATACACCGGTGCTTTCAGATGTTTAGTCGAAGGAGGAGGAGACGTGGCCTTCGTGAAGCACACGACGGTCGCCGAAAATACAGACGGAAAACGAAGAGAGACATGGGCGCGTAATACCTTCACGAAAGATTTCGAATTGCTTTGTCCAGATGGCACTCGTCGACCAACTACCGACTACATGCACTGTAATTTGGGGAAGGTCGCAGCCAACGCTATAGTCACGCGCGGCGGCTATTACGGATACAACGAGACACAAATAAACGCATACATAAATTTATTTATATATGCCCAGCAATTTTATGGCAGAAAGGAACAGGACGAATTCAGTTTCAGCATGTTTTACAGTACACCGCCTTACAGCGATCTGATCTTTCAAGATGCCACACAACAACTGGTGGTAATACCGCCTGAAAAAAGGGAGTACAGTACCTATTTAGGTCCAGACTTTCTGAGAGCTAGGAGAATCGTGGACTGTAACGCTGGAGCATCAGCCATTGAACATTCGATACTAGCCACGATAGCTATGATTATACTTACTTGCATGTTTAGCAGATAAAATTTAGATCTCTTTTGCAACCAATGAATCTTAAACATGTACATTGAACAAAAATATTCGACGCTTATCGTACTAATCGTACACATTTAGATAGAATGACACACAGATTTTATAATCTTTGTATGAAATATCAAACACTGATTATAAATATTTTATATATTGATACATTACAAACAAATCTTTTTAAGATATTTGTATTAATTTGTAAATTCTAGACTTAAGCTTAACTCCGTCCGTTTTAAAGACTTTACAAGATCTGATAAGTTTTATTACACATACCGTCCATTAATATTTTTATATATACAGAATAAAGTTTTATAATAACTTTTTAATCTCGTAGACTTTATACTATTGTTACATCTTTTACCTTCATTTTTCCTGGAAAAATCCATGTTAATCATTCTTATATATTTTTGGAGTCTGTTAATTCCTTCAGCTTCTTTTGTACTGTTAAAAACAAATTACACATTGAATTAATTAGTTATTAATAGAAGTCAAAGTATAGAATAAGGACCTAAGGAGAATAATCGAAGACCTATTTTCTTCGGCAGTACGATAGGCAAAGACTTCTTTTTCTTCGATTTTATCATTAAATTTCTTGACACATTTTTCGTCGATTTCAGTTTCTTCGGCTTCAAAGTTTTGCGAGGAGAAATATTATTTGGAGACACTGTGACTTTATGTCTTGTAGGAAACCGAACCATTTTAATGTGCTAAAGTTGAAGTATTAATTATTTAAGCAGCTGATCTAACATAATATGTTTAAGAAATGACTTACATTGGAAGACTTGTGTTCTGACTGAGTTTTTGTCGATTTAGGCTGAGCTAAGATATCGATACGTTTTTTAACATTTTTCCTTAATTTCTTACGACGTTTCTATAAAATAAATAATGTATTATCTAATCAAAATTTTTTATCTTATGATTTTACTTTTTTTGGTTTTCCATCTAGTGTTATCATATTGTCAAACTTTATTACTTCGGCGGTGCTCTTTACTTTCCTAGGAGCACACCAATAATTTTTATTTTTAGTTTGCTTTTTTCTTGTAGGCTCCGGTGTAATTTGTTCGCTGCGCAAAAATTTATTTAATGAAAAATTGAGAAGTAGATCTACGAGAAATATTTACACTAACTTGATCATTTTGAAGACAAATAATTTTGTGATTAGAAATTAGAAATTTAGTGATTGAAGAACTTGAAATTTTACAATTGTAAAACTTGAAATTTTATGATTGAAAAACTTGAAATTTTATGATTGAAAAACTTGAAATTTTGTGATTGAAAAACTTGAAATTTTGTAAGAAATATTGATCGTCGAATGTATTGACAGAAACAAATTGAAGTTTCTAAACGATCCTCTGCGATCCTTAACTACCGTCGTTGTCAAACATCAAAATTTAACCCTACAGTAAACATCTCAAAATCCTCAGTTCAACTAAACTCACAATCCACAAACTCCGAAGACCATAAAAGAACCTACAGAAACTCGATTAAGGCATTAATAAACGATATGAACACTGATGCTATACCTGCAAACGTACCAAGATACGAAAAGTTATCAAAACCGAAGGAAAGAATCGATCGAACGAGTAATTACAATGCTTTTAATGTAAGTATCTCTCGGAAAGAAGAAGAAAACAGATTAACATAATTTGTTCTGTGTTTCAGGTAAAGCCAGAGGCATTATCTTATCAGATTACAGACTCCATAAACAAACTGGCTCAACCGAAACGAAAACAGGTCGCTAATATATCAAACGTAACCAACTTAAGAACCTCCGCAAATAATGGTACTTCTCATTTGTAAAACCTTGAATCATAATTGCAAATATGTTTAACTTTGCTTTCTGTTAGGGAAAGAACGCTACAAGTTGATAAACAGCAACGAGCAATCAAAGGACGCGCAAGAGTCGAAGAAGAAGAAATTTTTGCTGGACACGTATGCTCGCATAGTTGCAGCCAGAAATAAGCGATGCTCGAAACGTCTGCACGAACTTGCGAAGCCGAAGAATCCTGTTAGAAACGATGCGTACGATAATTATGATTACTTTCAAACGATGAAGAAGTACGATGCGAAACCTCCGGCGCTGAAGAAAAAATAAACAGAATAATAAGTGTAATGTGTAACGGAAATATAATTGAACTGCAAAATTGAATCTCGTTGCTTTTAATTATGAGACGGTGCTAGGCTTTAAATTAAACATATGTTATTGTCATATGAAGCATCGGGTATGAAAGAGAATGAAGGAGATCGCCAAATGTGACAGATAAAACAAACGAAGATCAAGGTCTGGGTTTCTTACCCGTATCCGATTATCTCAATCGGTGCACCAAAAATGGATAAATTTAAAATAATCATGACATGAATAAGTCTAATAAAATACCGGAACATGTCATCAATTTGTGCGGTGAAAGTCACCACTTTCTTCGCTACACTCAGAACACTAACCTAAGATGCAATCGAATTCCGAACATTTGATTTGAATTACTCATTAGAAACTCATTAGACAGTTACAATGGCCCCCAGAGTTAAACCCGCTGCCCGTAGAAGGGAGACGAAGAGTGAAAAGGAATTAAGCAGAAGGGATAAGCAAGGACGAGGTAAACCAGAACCACGTAAACCACCAGCAGCTAGACCTGGAAGGGGTAGAAGAAGAATAGACAGGAGGGGCAGAGGAAGGTACTTTGGAATAATTGTCTAATAAAATTAAGTTTGAGAATATATGAAGCTTGTTCTTTTAGATTGGGAAGAGGTGCACAGGAGAAGGTGAGAGGATGGCTGGCCACGCCGGCCGATTGGGCACGTTTCAATGCCTGGGCCAAAATCAATGCTCAACCGAAGAAGATACCGGAGCCAGAACCCATTGTTAGTTCAAAATTAAAGGATTGAGTAGTTGGTGTTAAGTTTTTGTTCAAGAGTTGTGCTGGTTGTTGTATTTTCATAGATAGTTAGTTTTGTAGATAGTTATCTTCATAGGTAGTTGTTTTGATAGATTGTTATCTTCATAGATAGTTATTTGCATAGATAGTTATCTTCATAGACAGTTATTTTGATAGATTGTTATCTTCATAAATAGTTATTTGCATAGATAGTTATTTTCACAGATAGTTATCTTCATAAACAGTTATTTTCATAGATAGTTATCTTCATAAACAGTTATTTTCATAGATAGTTATCTTCATAGGTAGTTATTTTGATAGATAGTTATCTTCATAGATAGTTATTTGCATAGATAGTTATCTTCATAAATAGTTGTCTTCATAGATAGTTATTTTTGCAGATAGTTATTTTCATAGATAGTTATCTTCATAAATAGTTGTCTTCATAGATAGTTATCTACATGGAGAGTTATTTTTATAGACAGTTATCTTCATAGATAGTTATCTTCATAAATAGTTGTCTTCATAGGTAGTTATCTTCATAAACAATTATTTTCATAGATAGTTATCTTCATAGACAGTTACCTTTATAGACAGTTATCTTCACAGACAGTTATCTTTGTAGACAGTTATCTTCATAGACAGTTCTTTTATTCCACTCAATACTAACTGCAAAATTTTCCAGGTCCGACCAGCAAAGCCACTATCAAAGCTAAGAAAAAGAATGAACCTCTTATCCGAACCACGAAAAGCAGTAGATCCCAGCATCCACTGCAAGCTGGACACAAGTGTCTCAAGAGCAGCCTTACAAGCGGTTGCATCAATGCGAACGAACCTACTCGCCCTGCCAAATATAAGATTGATGGACTACGGACGAGTTTTCTATCAAATCTCCCCGACAGCGTTGACCTACGAGGCATCGCCGAGGATACTCGCACTAAGTCAGCCCCGTAAAATCCTCCCCGAGGAATGTCAGCCTCCCGCAATAAGCGAGTGCCGTCCACCATTGGACCAAGATAGGTTGAAGGAGTTAGCTATGCAGAAGAAGTTGCTTCACTGTCCTGAACAGCTCACCAAGGAAGAAATGGAAGAACTGTTTACTCCGTTAGGGACACGGAGGACGGCGCTGAAGTATCGGGTAATATTCCTCCTCTCGTTTAGTAGGAGTTATGATTAAACTAGTCCTTCGTAACAGATTACGCCGTGGGTAGAGTTTCTGGCTTTGCCGTCGTACAAGACGATCAAGGAAAGGAAAGACGAACAGGCGAGAATCATGAAGAAAACGATAATCAAGGACGGAGAACAGAGAGCGAAGGAGGCTTGGGTGGAGTACAAAAAGAGAAGAGCAGAAGAGATAAAAGAAGAAAGAAGGATGAGACGGTTGAGAAAGAAATTGTGCGAAGAGGAGAAGAAGAAGGAGGAGCAAAGAAAGTTAGAGGAAGAAAGGAAGAAAAAGGGCGGTGAAGAACAGGAGTGTGACGATTTAGAGTATCTAGCAGAGGAGCCTGAAGAAAAGAAAGTGCGCGAAGAGAAATCGAAAGTTAAGAAAAGGGAGAGGTTGAAGAGGAAAAGACGGACTCGAGATCGCGGTGATGCGAAGGGAGAAGGTGAAGAGGGTGAATTGACGAAGGAAGAAGAAGAGAAAAGGAGAAAAGAAAAAGAGAGGAAAGAGAGACTGAGGAAGAAGAGAAAACACGCATGGAGATTTGCGCCGCTTCCTTGTAAAGAGGATCCGTTTGGCGGAGTTGATGAGTCGACTCTGAAGTATGAAGGTTTGTTGTGAAGTTAAATTACATTACTACATTACTACATTTAATGGATTAAAACATTAAAACATTACTACATTAATACATTTAATTCATTAAATGTAATGTAGTAATGTAATAATATATTAATGTAATAATGTATTAATGTATTAATGTAATAATGTATTAATGTATTAATGTAACAATGGATTAATGTATTAATGGATACATATGTTTTGTTCATTACAGCAACTCCTCGCATGACAGAACTCTCCAAACCGATAATCCGTAAAAACAGAGCTATTAAGACCCACCCTTTCGTCGTCAAAAAATCTGCCTTATCCGCGTCTGCCTCCGGCAGGGTGCAAGACTTAGCAAAACCACCAAGACCCCGAAGTCCCGTCGAAAGAAGACCACCTCGCGAGAAGGACGCCTATGGAAAACCAATATTCAAGCTACCTGTAAGACACTCTTTCAATCATCAAATTCTTATTGTACAGCTAATTTGTTGTTTCAGCCTTACGGAAAGAAATTGCCCAAAACGAAACCCTATAAAATGGGCGAGTGCCCGAAGGAGGACAAGGAAAAGAAAAAGAAAATCAGAAAGCGTCCGATTGATCCGATTGCCTACGAACCAACCGTCGATCCTTGTATATATCCAGACTTAGCGAAGAAACAGAAAAAAGAGAGGAAACGAGCCGCGAAGCTGCCTTCGGCGAAGAGGAAAAATAAGAGGAGGGGTAGGAGAAGAGAAGCGAGTCAGATGAAGGGACCTTCAAGAGTGACTATAGCCGAAGTTGAAGAAGAAGAAGAGGAGGAGGCGGCAGAGGAAGCGGAGGTGAAGATAGAGGAGGAATAAATACAAATGAAAATCAATATAATAGATATTAAGATTTTTAAGGGACAATAAAAAGAAACCTGTGACTTTGATCTTAAAAAGTTGTTCAACACCTTACACGTTTTGGAATGAGTAACTGTTTGCACGTGCAAATATATCAATGTTATCGTACGAATAGATAATAAGATTGCCTTATTCTGGATATTCTGCATATTGACAGTAATACGAACACGTGGCTCATATGTTTGATTTTCTAAGAATTTCCGCAGCGATTACATAAACCGGTGTAACAACGTGCATGTAAAAGACGCTTGAACGTAAACAAGGAAAATGCATTATAAATATCGTGTAATCTAGTTCAGGGAACAGATTACACTAATCATACCAATTTCCTAATCGCATCGCCTTTACAACGATAAAACACAATTACCAATTTTATCATTTGGAAATTCGACAGGAAATGAGGTCAATGTTAAGCGTAATATCGCGCAATAATCGACGCACGATCTACATTATAATTCCATCCGGAGCTTACAAATTGTACATTCTTGGTCAGGGTATAAAATACATCTTTGTGTTGATTGTCGTCTCAGTTCTGTTCAGACGGCGGTGAGTCAACGGTCTTAATCGAGGACTTTCCACATGTTTAAAATTCGAGACACGTAGAATTATCATCAAACATGAAGCTATTTGAAGTACTCTTGTTTCTCGTTATCGGTTATGCGCACTGTTGTGCACATCATCCGGAAGTGGGAGCACCAACCGGAAGAATTCGTGGCTCTATTTTGAATTCAAGGCTCGGGAAAAAGATTTATACCTTCCGTGGTGTGAGATACGCCGAGCCACCTACGGGAAATCGACGCTTTCAGGTAAATTCGTTTCTCAACAATTTTATTAATCCTGGAAACGTTCGTAAACGTTTGTCAAACTTATCCTTCAACCGTGAGAGAAGATTCTTTGTGTTTCCTTTTATTTATGGGTTACCAGAATAAGGCAATCTTTTGTAATTTTCTCACGTTGCAGATTGCCATTCCAGCAGCAGATTGGAATCATGTTTTCGATGCCACTGAAGAAGGTCCTTCATGCCCAAATTTGGACGTTAACATATCAATGTCGGAAGATTGCCTGCGTTTAAATGTCTACACTACAAAAGTATGATTCATCACTGTAACCTTGATATGGAATTACACAAAGTATAAAACATTATTGTTTAAATATTACAGTTATCTTCGGAGACTGAAAAAGTAGGAAGACCAGTATTAGTCTTCTTTCATCCGGGAGGATTTTACTCTTTCTCCGGACAGAGCTTTTACTTTGGTCCCCAATATCTGATGGACAAAGACATCGTTCTAGTCACCGTTAACTATCGACTGGGGACATTAGGTAATTTAATATATTGTTCATATATTGCTAACAAGAATAATTCGTTATCTAATCTTGTTCCTCCATTTCGCAGGTTTCTTAAGTACAGGTGACAGGTGGGCACCAGGAAATTTGGGACTAAAAGACCAGGTGATCGCGCTCCGTTGGGTCAGTAGAAACATCGGTGCCTTTGGAGGCGATCCAAATTCCGTGACAATCAGCGGTTGCAGCGTAGGAGGCCTCAGCACGGCCTTGCACCTGGTGTCCCCAATGTCAAAATATCTGTTTCACAGAGCGATCGTGATGAGTGGATCGCTCATGAACGCGGAACCTTATCCTACCGAGCAAAAAACCCTCGCAAAGAAACAAGCGGAGCTTCTGGGTTGTCCGTCTAACGACAGCGCGGCTATGTTAGCTTGTTTCAAGTCGAAGCCAGTTCAGAACTTCACGGATACTATGTCTAGCCTTTTCGTTAGTTTAATGACTCGTTACAGAATATTTAAGAATAAGAATGAATCTTATGAATTAAGTTTACATTTATGGATTGCTTTAGGAATGGTACGGAGATCCGATTCTGGTATGGAAACCGGTGGTAGAGCCAGGAGTCCCAGGCGTAGAACGCTTCCTCCCAGCGCAACCCTATGATCTGATCAGACAGAAAAAGTTTAAGCAAGTCCCTATCATGTTTGGAGTGACCAAAGACGAGTTTGGTGGAGTAGTTGTAGGTGCGTTGGGATTTAATAGAAATCTTGCGGAATGGGTTTTACCATTTTATTTTTAGCGTTCGAGAATTCAACCAAACAAGGCAATGATGTTTATCGCGAGATGAACGACAACTGGGACAGAATAGCGCCTATCAGTTTTATGTACGAACGTGACACACCGCGGTCGGCGAATATCACCAAAGAATTGCGGCGATTTTATTTCAATAACAAACCGATTGATTCAGCTAATAGAGACGGTTTAGCTCATGTACGTTATGAACAAGTTTTTCTCTGTTTTCTGATATGAAGATCATCACAAGATCATCTGATGGAAATTATATTAACAATTTATGGATTTGCAGATTTATGCGGACAGTGTAATTATATTTCCAATGTACCGCGGTGCAAAATGGATTGCTGAAAATTCTAGGGAACCCGTCTATTTTTATGAGTCTACGTATCAAGGACGTTATAGTTTTACTATGTGGAATGCCACTACGCCATACGGTAAATCAAGTATTTAATGTTTAATTTATCTCTCAATTAACTTTATGTTTCTATTCCAGGCGTCGTGCACCAAGACGATCTGCAGTACTTGTTCTTTATGAAGGCTCTTTTCCCATTTATCGATAAAACTGCACCCGAAGATCCGATAGTGGAATTATACACGACTCTATGGTCCAGTTTCGTTAAGAGCGGCGAGCCCGTTCCCAAGAGTGGCGCATTTAAGAAGATAAAGTGGGACAGGTTTGTTCCTAAACAAGATAACTACTTGGAAATTAACGCGAATCCTACCATGAAGACTGGTCTTTATCTTGATAGAATGCAGGAATGGGAAAGACTGTTCCCTTTACCCTCAACGGCGTAAATTGCGAAAAATGTTTTATGTAGAAATAAAATGAATAAAATATTCTAATCTACTTTCTTGACTTTCCTCGTTCCTTAGTTGTTAAAAATTAGAAGTGACTTGTATGTTTTGCATATATGTTTTGTATGTATTGTATGTATTGTGTGTATCAATATCGCTATCACCGGCTTATTAATTTTTACGTAATCAATCTTGAGGTCATAACACTTGCAATATAAATATATGATAATGGAAATAATACAAGTATTACCAAATACATTGACATATTACCATAATATTTCTCCGATAATCAATGTCCAGAATTTTTTTCGCGTAACCTTTAACCTTCCGATAAAATTATAATTGCAAGTATAACAAATTTGGAGGTCTTTACATAAGCGTTTATAAGATACCATTGTTCTGGCTGTGGTAATTGGATTTTCCCACTCGTTTTCCTCTTAGCGATCATATAAATTGTTCCGTTTTGCTCCTGACTTCTTCAGTACAGCACCGGTTACGCCGGTGCATTGAAACCAGTTGCCTCCAAGTTCATCTAGATCTTGTTCCCCTTCAACGGGAACATTTTTACGAAACGAGAACCAAGTTTTCAAGATGAAGGGTATTTTTATACTGTTTGGTATCTTTGTAGCTATCAACGCTCAACATACTAAGGGAATCTCGAAAGCCAATGAGAATCCCATAGTAGCGGCACCGATTGGAAAGATTCGGGGCTCGATTTTGACTTCAAGACTTGGGAAGCAGATTTATTCGTTTCGAGGTGTGAGGTATGGCGAACCACCCACTGGGCAGCAACGTTTTAAGGTAAACTTGGCAATTAAATAGCAGCAATTAATTTGCAATTAAATGCAATTTATAACAATTTGAATTTCAATGCGAGAATGAAAGATTCGATTATTTACTGTGGACGCGTGACAAAAGTAAATTACAGTCACTCGATCAGCGAGATTTTATGCTTTCACAAGTGGTGAATCATTGTTACAATGTCAATGTACAGATTATCATATTCGAGATAATATCGCAATCACGCAGAAAGAATTAAAGATTGTACTGAAAATTACAACAAATGTTTTTAGCCTCCAACCCCATCGGCAGACTGGAAGAATGTCTTCGACGCAACTGAAGAAGGACCCAGTTGTCCTCACCCGGACGGAAAAATACAATCTGAGGACTGCTTGCGACTAAACGTTTACACCACAAAAGTAAGCGACATTCAACAACAAACATTTGACACAAGCAACACTTGAAATTAAACTTCAAATGTAATTAAACTTCTATTTAAATTTCCCACTAATTTCAGCTACCATGTAAAAACGAAAATGTGAGCCGACCAGTTATGATATTCATACATCCAGGCGGCTTTTACGGATTTTCCGGACAAAGTGTAAACTTCGGACCGCAATATCTGCTCGATCACGACATCGTCTTAGTTACAATTAATTACCGTCTCGGAACGTTAGGTAATTTTGAAGAAAATTGTTAATGTAAGATTGCCAGTGTTATTGATTTTAATTTAAATGCAGGCTTCTTCAGCACGGGCGACAGTTTGGCACCAGGTAATATGGGCATGAAAGATCAGGTTGTAGCACTTCGTTGGGTTCAGAGGAATATCGCTGCTTTCGGCGGTAATCCAAATGATGTCACTTTGTGCGGCTACAGTGCCGGAAGTTTCAGTATTATGTTACACATGGTGTCCCCGCTGTCTCAGGGATTATTCCACAAAGCTATCTCGATGAGCTCTTCGGCCATAGGAAATGACGTCTACGGCTCTA
This sequence comes from Megachile rotundata, assembly GCF_050947335.1. Lineage (NCBI taxonomy): Eukaryota > Metazoa > Arthropoda > Insecta > Hymenoptera > Megachilidae > Megachile > Megachile rotundata. The sequence goes on from NC_134997.1 coordinate 12,188,412, forward strand.
TTTCGCAGAATGGACAGAAAGAGCTCTCTAGAAAGCAAGCTAGATTGATGAATTGTTCTACTGAGACAACCGCTGCGATGTTGTCTTGTCTCAGAGAAAAACCGGTGGAAGACTTTCTGAGTACCTTTAACGACATGTTTGTGAGTAATTTTATACTGTTATGTAGACCAGCAAAAAATGTTCTTACGATCTAATAATCATTGTTTGTGATAGGACTGGCACGGTAATCCGATTTTGCTGTGGAAACCCGCCGTGGAACCCGAAGGTGTTCCAGACAGATTCTTAACTGCACAGCCGTACGATTTGATCAAGAAAGGAAAGTTCCAACAGGTCCCTTACATTCTTGGAGTAACAGAGGATGAATTTGGAGGAATAGCTTCCTGTAAGTGCTTCAACTATGACGTTGGTATCCACAGGCAGTCAATTTTACAATTATTTTTCAGTATACGAACACACTGATAATGGATCGTTCTATCGTATTCTGGACGAAAATTGGAACAGGCTTGCGCCTATTATATTCATGTACGAACGCGACACACCACGATCAAACTACATCAGCAGAGAGTTGAAGAAATTTTACTTCAAGGGTCAGCCACTTGGCTCGGCGACCTACGAGAACCTTAAACAGGTTCGTACGAAATTTATTAGACCGAACCTTGATGATCGTATTAATTATTAATAAATATCTTGCAGATATTAGGCGATGCTGTGCCTACATTCGCCATGTTCCGAGCAGGCAAGTTGTTTGCTTCGATGTCAAAGCAACCAGTGTACTTTTATAAATTTACCTTCCAAGGACGATATAGCTTCCGAATGTGGAACGAAACCACGCCATCTGGTAAAGTTTCTTGTATCTCTGTTATTTATTTAAAGGCGCTATATCCTTCTGAACTTATTCGAACTTTAATGTTAAAGGTGTGACTCATCATGACGATCTGATGTATCTCTTCTTCATGAAGCAATTCTTCCCGTACTTCGAAAGCGGCGACCCTGAAACGCCTATGGTGGACATTTATACAGCCATGTGGGCGAATTTCGTGAAAACTGGTGAACCCATTCCTAAAGACCACGATAAACTTAAGAACGTGAGGTGGACTACGTTCGATCCCCAACAGACCAATTTCTTGGATATCAATCTTCATCCGACCATGAGAACTGATTTCTTCCCTGAAAGAATGCGAGTGTGGGAAAGACTTTTCCCTGAACCATCGAGTGGAGTGAAACACTGAACGTATTATATTTTACAGTAGATCCTGTTCGATAAACCATTACCACAAACAGGAATTTCTTATCTGCTTCTTGTGTATTGAGCTTAAAATAAAATATTATAAATTTATAAAAATATTTATTACTGTCACAGTTGATATAGTCGGTATAAATTATAAAGAGCAAAAAGGATAACTAGGAATTAAATGGTCAATACTTGAATACTCAATAAAACATTTCTATATCTTTGGATCCGTCGGTTGAAGTTTCACCATGGCTTCGCTGAGCTCCCAAAACTTTTTACCTTTCGCTGCGTCCGTTACTTCACCAGAAAGTTCTTGTATCTGAAATTATCATCCACATTGTACCGAATTTCAACGAACAATTTTACAAATTGTATTTACAATGTTACAAACTTACGCGACAATCCGAAAAGTATTTGCCAGAAATTCCGTTCACTTCGTCCGAAACAGCAAGGTGCACAGAGGTCTGAGCGCCCTGTGCAGGCGTTCTGAAGAAAGTGTTCAGTATAAACCGCAATATCCACGATACTGGAGGCGGCACCTTACTCCAAATGCCAGTATTTATCAGTCCAGGATGAAGGCAATTAGCTGTGACCCCGGAACCTTCGAGACGTCTTGCCAGCTCGAACGTGAACACAATATTCGCGTACTTAGAGACGTAATACAAGTATGCAGGAAACGTTGTCGTTGGATTCATATTATCCAGATTTAACCGCGCCAGAAAGTACAGGCTCGATGCGACGACCACTATTCGGCTTGGTTTCGAACGTTTCAGCAAATCTGTTAAAAAGGAATACAAATGTTATGAACTGAAATTTTTTGTGTTGTTGTAAAACATTTATTTTACCGATCAAAAGATGTGTTAGCAAAAATGGTCCATAATGATTTGTCGCCATAGTTATTTCTAAGCCATCCTCTGACACCTTCTTCTCGAACACCTCTGCAGTTCCTGCGTTGTGAATTAACACGTCCAACCGGTCCTCCTCGCGATTTATTTGTTCCGCGAACTGTCTGATCGAAGAGAAGGATGACAGGTCGAGCTTTCGCACAACTATGTTTGTATTGCCGGTTTCCTTGACTAACTCCTCTGTGGAAAGAATTTATATTCTGATAACTATTTGAAAGAATTCTTAATACAAAAATTTAAAGTATATATTTGAAAAATAAACTTGAAGTTATAACGAAGCAATTAATCGTTCTAAAGACCTTTGAATTTTTCTGCAGTTTCCACATTTCGACAGGCCATAATTAATCTGGCGCCCCTCTTCGCGATATCTTTCGCAGTCTCCTTCCCGATTCCAGAAGTGCATCCAGTTATCAATACCGTCTTCCCGTCCATTTTGTTCTTGCTCGTGCACTTTCCTATCCTGTACTGTAAGTACATGTACAGAACTGATAGGAGTAGAAGCGCGCCGAATAACAGGACTGCGACTAAGTAACACAGCGTCGTGCACGATACGATCTTCAGTAACATGATCTAAATGAATGACGTATGACAGGTGACACTCTGCATTTTACGAGATGAAAGTATGTTAAGAAAGTGTCGTAGAGCGCGTGCATATTAATGAGTTAAGTAACAGTATGAAGATGAAGCCTGAAGTACTTTTCAATGAAATCTTTCGCCGCGCAGCAGGCGACCTTGAAGTTTCTCGTTTGCAGGAATGTTAGCCAAAGGTCGATGACCAACATGAATCGTTGGAGATGTCGGACACTGACGTTCTACTTGACAGAATAGCTAGTCGTACAAAGCGGATCTCCGATGCGAGTCACATTTTTATGAGACTTCCATATAAATCTATACTTTCAACAGCGTTCATTAATATTGATGTGTTAGGTGTATTTTGGATTTAGCTAGCTAATTATAGAAACTGCAATTGGACTCAAAACTGGATCCCTATGCACATTAATTTTTTTCACATTTGAATTGTAATGTTACGACTCGTAATTATAGGCGGAGGAATTAAATTGTCCGAATAAGAGATATTTGAATAATGATGCATTGTCTATTCCACGTGGTCTTAGATAATTAAAATGTACAGTAGCATTTCGTGGAACAAGTTTCATAATCTTTACCGAAATCAAGATAAACCGGTTTCTACCCGTAGTTTACGAGTTTGTTTCGATGTGATAATAAAAAAGAAACAAAAGAAACGTCTAAACATAGCAGTTGCGAATGACACAAAGATGCGATGAATACAATTATAATTTACGCTAATGAAATTGCAACGTTAATAATAATTTGATGCGATCAATGGTGCGTATAATTGAACTATTAACTCGTTAGCGAGTGTAGAAAGTCTTTCACAAGTCCAAACAATAGCGTTGCGACAGAATTTCGAAAGAAAGTAACAAGCAGGAAAAGCGAGTGTAGAAATAATATTAATTTAACGTTGAATTATACTCACATCGATCGTTACTAGATTCTCATTCAGACTGGCTCGAGAATTCAAGTATTACTTACACACCTTGCCTACCTGAGTCTTGTTTCTACACTGACATCGTGATTCGTAAAAGCGTACGCTCTTCAACCACCTCCCCACCTTTTCAGCTACAGAGCAACGAAAGAGTGGTTTTTAATGAACTTCCACGTCAAATTGTTCTATTTTATCCTGGAAAAAAGGTGTCCTTCAATACGCTGAACTTTTATACTGATATTTAAATGATTGGTCTGCAAACATTTTTTACTTACAAAGTTCACCTGATTCCGTTTCATAATTAATTACCTATTTTCGAATGCGCTATTAAAAATGAACGGATCATCTCATCACGTTCTAAAATCTCGTAACGAGGAAGTGGATTCTAATTAAGGCGATTATAATCGCTACGAGTAATTGGACCGTCCGACAAAGTTGCTGTCTAGTTTAATTATTTATATACTAATATACTTTTCTTAATGTCTATTGTTTCTCTCCAAGAAATAAAACAAAAAAGCAGCGACAATCGAGGATTTATTTAAGTTCACGGACATTATACTTCGATTTTCACTTTTTCCCGAATGATTTGTGATCGGAGCCGGGACTTGGCTTGCTGGTCGTTGCTCGCCTGCATTTTTCCGAGCTGCTCGAATTCCACGGCGTTTTGCAAGATTTGCGATGTCAGGTTGGATATACGCAGATCTTGAAGCTTCATTGCGCTCTCGAGGTATGCAAGTTTGTGATTTAAGGTGCAAATAACGTCATCCTTCTCGCGTAGTTCTTGTCTTAATTGCGCGCAAACTTGACGAGAAATAGTCTCTCTCCCGTCGTCGTTCGCTAATATTTTTTCAGGTTTAAATGACTCGACATTTTTATTTCCTTGAAAGATCGGGAAAAGAAACATTAATTTTGCATGTTCAAGGACGTATCTTACGCATACGAAATTTATTAGTCTTTGTATTCTCTTTTCTTTCACGTCACTTACTTGAACTTCGGAAATAAAATTTTAACGATGGAAGTTTGATTCTCGAAAAGTAATTCCAAACGAAGAACCAACCGATCAACCACCGCAGAATGACAAGAAATTTTTCCCTGACGCGAGCGAGTGTCGATTTTGTCGACTCGATATTTAAAGTTAATTGATCAGCACAACACGGTAATTTTTCTGACGTAATGATCTTTGCACTGTTCTCGTTTTTGCCTGAAGAAAATACGATTGTTTGTCATTATAATTTCACTTTTTATTATACGCTATTAAAGTACCTGCATCAGCTAGATCTTTTTCCTTATCATCGCCGGAAGTATTCGAAGAATTCTGATACTCGGAATTCTTCAACACCTTATTTCGTAATTCTAATAACACGTTTTCGATGGCTCCTGACTGACAATTTGCAATATGATGAATTGTATCTTTGTTTAATTTCATGTCAATTTTACTGAGTACTTTTCGGTTCAGTAAACTCCAATTTTCTTTCTTCGTGCTTAGACAGTTAGCTGGTGCGTAATTGTGAAGGTCAACGTAACGGGGATAATATACTTTGAGAATTTCCGCCATCATAACTAAAGAGTATATTTATTAGTCATTTTAATTACATGAATAAAAATATTGAAAGAAATTTACGAGGTACCGGCATCTGAAAAGTCTCTGTTTAAATTTTTTGCTGGCTTTGAAAATGGTATCGTTGAAATCCACGCATATAACTCTTCGTCTGCTTTTCTCCCGTTCTCGTCGGCCATTTCTCTTCTTCGATGGATTATCAAATCGTTTTATTAAACGTCACGAAGAAAGATTCCTGTTAAACGGATTTTTCCCGCATTATCGTACAAATTTTGCACCATGCGTTGATGCCAGGAAAAGTCTATTCATACGACGGAATCTACTTTCGAGTGGTTAGTCAAAATATTTAATCGCGAATCCGTCATTAGATTGACATTTTTGTTTTATCGGAAGTTGGACATTGCACTTGTCTAACGACGGTTAATGATCGTTAACCCTACACACGTTAATATCTAAAGTATTTGTACTCGTTTATTTCTACTAAACAAGTATTTTGATATTCTCAAATGTTCATATATAAAGCATGTTGCTTTCCTGCAAGATTTAGAAGCTTAGCCAATAATTGTACACAGTATTTTGAATAAACGATGATTTGAAAGTCACCACTATATAAAACCGAAATAAAAGTCCTAGTATCATTCAGCGCATTGTTCATTTTGCTTTCGTATGTTGTCTACCCTTGCAACACATATTCATAGTATTTAGTGTCGTGTATTGTTGCAAAGTAATTGTCATGGCTTCGGAACGTTATAGTTTTTCGTTAACTACTTTCAGGTAAATATTATTTTCCTATTAAAACTCCTAATTCGAAGAGATCAAATTTAATACATCATACTTTGTGTCATATAATTTCATGGAGCATTCAGTTTTCACTAACATAACCTAGCTTCGAGTTATCCGAATTTACAAACTTTATCGTTGAATTTACATTAAGAAAACGATAAGTCTTTCTCACACAATATTGTTAATTTAACATTAAACACTATATAATACTATTTATCATAATTTACTATATTACTTATGGAAAACACACAAGTTGAAAAGTAACACATAATGACTCGTCAAATATCTGTGTCACATTATTGTCAAACAATAAGCAATTTACTTTGTTATTTAGTCCATCTGGGAAACTAGTGCAGATAGAATATGCTCTAGCTGCTGTTGCTGCTGGAGCAGCAAGTGTCGGTATTAAAGCCTCCAATGGAGTCGTACTTGCGACAGAAAACAAACACAAGTCTATATTATATGATGAACATAGCGTTAAAAAGGTGGAAACGATTACAAAGCATATTGGAATGATATACAGTGGCATGGGTCCAGACTACAGATTGTTAGTAAAGCAAGCCCGTAAAATGGCACAGCAGTATCAACTTATTTATCAGGAACCAATACCAACTGCACAGTTGGTACAAAGAGTTGCAATGCTAATGCAGGAATACACGCAGTCAGGGTAGGTAACAACAATTATATTTTAATTCATCTAATGTTGAATATAACTAATTTATTGTACAATGAATGTTACAGAGGAGTTAGACCCTTTGGAGTGTCTCTGCTAATTTGTGGTTGGGACAATGGCAAACCGTGTCTGTACCAATGCGATCCTTCTGGTGCATATTTTGCATGGAAAGCTACAGCAATGGGCAAAAATTTTGTAAATGGCAAGGTGTTCCTTGAAAAGCGATACAGCGAAGATTTAGAACTGGACGACGCTGTTCACACTGCTATTTTAACTTTAAAAGAAGGATTTGAGGGTCAAATGACTGCAGATAACATAGAAGTCGGTATTTGCAATGCAAGTGGTTTCAGAAGATTGGACCCCTCCAATGTTAAGGACTACCTTGCCAATATTCCTTAATTTCTACTTATTTTTGTGATCTTCAAACGCTTTAAGGCAAGCAATCTAGATTCTTATAATAAAACATTTTGTTAAAAGTGAAAGCCGTTATTTATTTATCTGTTATATCCATAAAATAGAATTACGTATTGCTGCACTGTCTCGTCGCATGAGAACAAGAAAGGACGACGCATTTTCTATATTTTGTAATTATCACTACTAAATTAATAAATATAATATTTCTCTGTATATATATGATTGTAAATTCTTTGAACAAGATTAATTTTGTTATCAAATTTGAATTTTCGTGCGCAAAGTGTTTCGTATTAGTTCCGCTAGAGAGCAGCACGGACACTCGAGTCGGTTGGGCGCAATCGTGCGCGAACACGAACGAGTTTTCGTAGTTGGTGCGCGGCCGGCCGGCTGGTTTGTTTCGCGTGTTACGTTCAGCTGTCACTCTTTGGTGGTTATTAGCGTTGATAAAAATCAACGGGAACACGTGTTGGCCTCGTCGGGCTGTCTGTCAACGGATGTACGGAGGTAAGTGTAGTTGATAAATTTCCAAACGCATTTCTGTTTCGCAAATATTCTCCCGTCGATGCACACACCAAACTAACTCAACCGCGGTATCGATGCGTTGGTTTTCGGCGTTGTACTTGTTTTCGATGTCGAAACTAGTATCATCGAGATTCAATTCTTGCGTTTGTTATTGTTTATTCCCGTATTATTGCAGTTTGAATTCGTAACGAAACATTTTTCGAATAACAGCCGCCTGTTGAGTCCTTTATCTCGCGTTGCGTCGCGTCGCCGGTTGTTTGTTTATGTCCGCCATAAGTACTCGGTCAAAAAAGTATTTGTTTATCGAGTAAGTGTCCTCGAGGTCTCGATTACGTACTATTTCAAACAGATTCTACGCATTTTTCTAACGTTCACAATTATCCGAAAGATTTTGACAAAACAGCCAAGAGCAAATATAAACATACGTTATCGATAAAGTCGTAAGATTAATTTTGAGCGTTGCTGGGAAACATCGCGGCACTGTTAACAGTCGACCAAAATATTTCACGAATATTGGTTAATCTTCGATCATTTCTTGATGCGTATTCTCGTTTTTTTTTCCCTGTTTCCCCCGTTTCTCTCGCTTTCCCGACACGGCGTCGGGGAAACGACCGCATCGGGGACGAACAATGCTGGATTTTAATATGACGCATCCGCAACTGTAGCCACAGCCGTTTTCATGACTAACGCCGGTTTTCATTTACCGTTTCCACGTTGCTACTCGAAGATCCCCGGACAATCATAGCCGTCGAGGGTTTGAGGGAAAAGGGTTGGAGGGAAACAGAATCGCGAAGACGGAGGCTTCGACAAACCCGTTGCACGGTTTGCAATTTTAATGCCGGCATTACGAGAGGCCAGTCCTCCCCTTCCGGTCGACGAAAGCGCTGAATTTGCATTTCCGCTTTTTGCGGGGAATCGCGAGCGTGCCGGTGTCGCTTATTAAAAATTCTAAAAAGCTATCGGGGCTTCATGTACCAGAGTCGATTCTCTTTGTCGTTCTCTTGTTTCTTTTTGCTTCCATTTTGTTTTGTACCTTTGAGAGTACACACCACCGGATTTACTTTAGTCGTTTAACACGCTTGACCGCAACAATTAATTCGAAAGAAAAACACGCGAGTCAAACGAATCTGGAGACACGAAGACTAATGTGTTAACGACTCGCGTCTTGACATTTTGTCTCGTAGGACGCGACGCATCTGTCGACAGTCTAATTACAGGCGTACCCTTCGTTTTATTTCCTCTTTATCGCACCACCGGCTGGACTTTACGCGATCCAGGGTTAAATTACATGTTGGCTAATTGCGTGGTACGTGCTAACACCTTCGAATGCGAAACGTTTTTTTACTATGCGTCCTCGTTAGATTCAAAATATCTTACAACTTTCGTAGTTTTCGAAAGACGTTAAACTTTCTTTTAGTATAAACGTATCCATCTTGTAGAGCAAGTTCTTAAACTATGTCAATGCTGTTCGTGTCCGAGGAGCTTCGGCTTAAATGATCGTGCGGTTAGTTCGATAACGATCGTTCGAACTCCTCTCGTTACGGTACGCTTATAGTTCGATATCAGGTATTCGCTGTTTATTTGACACGCGGCTTGCATCGATATCGAATAAACGCACACGTAAGAGGTTAGTTACAACGCGAAATGGAACATAAGACCACCGTGACGAAGACATTCGTTTGATCGGTGTTCGAAATCGATAATCTTTACCTCGAAAATTAATTTCCTCTCCGGGACTCGTACTCGCTGTTGCAGTTGTGCGACTTCGGTTCGCTATATTTCGACACGGTTGTGAGATGGTTGATAATTTGATATAAATATTTTTTAACTGAGTATAATATTATATATGTAGTATTTTTTATAGTACTGTATATAGTATTTTATATAATAGTTTATACAGGGTGTCTCATAAGTAGCGCAGCTCCCCGAAATGGGACGTAGCTGGCGTGATGCGCGCGCAGCCAGCCGCCATGTTTGAAGCTGTCGCTCTCGCGTCTGCGCATGCGTAATCCTCGCGCTTTGATTTTCCTTAATAATTCAAAAACGAAGCTTCATATCCAATTTTTGCAAAGGGAAATTTTATTCAGAATCACGTCAGCTACCATTTCAGGGACCTACACTAATTGTGAGACACCCTGTATACTATATATGTATAGTATAGTATCTAATTCATATACAAATATGAACATAGTAAAGCAGACGATAACAGCAATTAATAATAGAGAAATAACTTCAAATAAATTCAGCAGAATAACTAAAAAATTTTAACATCGATATCAATGTTATCCTTGAAAAGGACTAATGATTTATTATTTCGCTAACAACGAACGAGTTATTATTCGCTGCGAAATTGTAATCAATTGTAAGAATGAAAGGGTAATTAAGCTTGAAGATAAAAAAATGTACGAGTGATTTAGCGAGAAAGTCGGAAGTTTTTCCGGCGTTAAACGAAAACGAAGGAGTTTTCAGTTCATCGACTCAATCTCGGGTTGCCTCCTATCTGCGGTCCCCTTAATCGTTTATCCCCGCAAAAAAGACGCAAAGTCACGGCAAGCCATCCGTTGGAAGGGTGACAGGAAAGGAAGGAAGGACATAAGACAAGCAATTTAGTCCGACTATTTCACTACGTCCGCAGACGTAAAATTCGATTGTTTCGCATCTGTAGTTTTTTGATAAATCATTCTATTTCGATAAATATATCATAGGAAAGGTCGTTTGGGTAATCTGCCGTAAAGATTAATCGTTACATGGCACTATGGCATTCTAAGCGTCAGCGATCCTTACAGCGGTTCGATTAGGTGGAACCGGTGGTCCATATATTTTCGCCGAAGCTGGAGCAAAATATAATAGATAGAAGATGTCCTTCTTGGTTGCAAGCGGTGGTCTTTGTCTCTGTTTGACGAGAAACGGCATCCGGCCGAGCGATCAAAGCTTCCAGAAGCCCGAGCCTCGAATGACGTCGATAGCTTCGGTTTCCCGTCGTCGCAAGCTCCGATGAACAGCTTTTTTCATCCCGTGCAGGCCACCCTGCAAAAGCTCGTTTTCCCTTTTCACCGTGTGGGAGCACCTCCCTCTCTGGCCACGGATAAAATTAGATCGTTGGCCGATCTATCTTCTCCCCGCATTTTTCTAGTTCCCTCGAATCTGCTGAAATGTAACTTAACTAATGTTGAGACGGGTCCGTTTTACAGTCAGTCCCTTTTCGAGACGTCTTTGTGCCTGTTCTGGGAAACATAACTCTGTCGGCGAATACAATGAGTGAGCATCGTGGAATGTAATTAAGCCAGAGTTACTGACGGAACAGGACTGATGTCAAATTATGGGCTAGTCCCGTCTTTCCCTCTCGGTTCGTCATACTGATTTATTTCCTGCCAACCAATAGCTTCCGTCGTTTTGCGGCCGGCATTCCGTTCGATATTCCAACGGAACAGGAATTCCAAAGATTCGTCATTTTTGTCGACTTCGAAATTCGAACGCTCATAAAACGAGATACAAGACTCCTAGGCCACGGAATTAGATTTCTCCGCTCGCGTTTAGACGGGTTAATACCGAAACCGTACCGTAACCGAGCTGCAATCGATACCGTCGAACGTTATTTCATAGCACGTTAATAGTCGAGATATTCTCGTCGTATCTTCGGGTCGAAATTGTCCCGAAGGAAAAGCGTCGAGTAAATCGTCCGGTTTTCGCGCGCCATCCGGCAGCAGCAATTTAGTCATTTTTCTCGTCGATCCCTTTCCGTTTTAAAAACGCATTACCGTCCACCGTCGAAGCTTTTTTAATTATGAAATAAAATTGCTCGATAATTCGAGCGTCGATGACGTGGGTTGATCCGATTTCCGTTCTACTCTATTATCCATAGAACCGTTATTCCCTCGTTCCCTTTGTTCTCCGCGAATTTTTCTTCGGCAAATCCTTCTCGATCCGAAATCTGTCGTTCTCCATAATGGAGCGAAATTCCCCTCGTTTCATCCACGGTCCAGGTTAGATGTAAACGCCGGCAAAAAGTCGTGCTTTTAATTGCACCCTCCCCGCCGTTTTCTGAATTATAGCAGTTTCGCTGGGGAAAGTTCTGAAACAACGTGCCGCTCGTTGGAGTATGTGTTCCCGGTGTTCATATATGAACGAACAGAGCCAGTTGCCGGATTTCGGCGGGGCGCGATTCAACCGACACGGGAGAGGACTATTGCCAAAGTTTTGAGATATAGGAATACTTGTTTTTGCAAAAGCGAGCCCGAATACGGCTTCGCCGTTGCTTCGGCAAAATTTCGAACAATGCGCTTGTAATTCGTGAATCCACTGTCTGATCGGTTAAATACACGATCCCGTGCGATTTTTACTTTCCGATTTCGCTCGACCGTCGTTTGCGTAACGTTTATCGAGAATTCTAACGAGGAAGTCGTAGCAGCACGGTGAAACGAGGTGAAACCAGGTAAAAGTCGATTTTGATACGTTTTAGCGTTAGGTAACGAGTAGAGCTGAAATTTGAGAAATTACGAGGAGGGAGTTTTTTCCCCAGTAATTCACCGCGAATCGATTTCTCCTAAAATATTACCTCAGGATGTCTCTTCCTAACTCCGTCTAATTGATAACGGACATAAAATTATCGATTGAGAGAGGGGACCTGCGCAGAGAATGGCACATTCCTGAAAATAGTGAGACAGAAACACCGATTCACGATTTTTGTCTCGGTACAAACGTATCGGATATTAAAAAGATTTGTTTACACAAAATACTCTTATATTCAAAGTTTCGCAGGGAAACAAGAATTTATACGACACGTATTGTAACGCAAAACGTACTGGCACTCTGGAAGTTGCAAACTATGAGTTACGGTACTTCCGCTCCGGGAAGACTTATGGCTGATAAATTTATTAAACTTCGAAATATAATTTGCAAAAAAGAAGAAAAAAGAAAATTCGGAATATTCACAGATAGACCCATAAAACCGTAGCTGCAAAGCCAGTAAATAAGGATCGTACGAAGCGAGTTTATCGGCAGATATCGATGATAGGCGAGTTTGTACGGGGTTTTACGGGGGATGTTGGGCTGCGGTTAGCCCCGTGCATCCTGCGGCGTCGGTCCATTATCTCCTTTCCTCCCTGTATGGCAACAGGCTCGCGTACCACCGATTAGTTTGCCACTTTATCGTTTAAAGCCGAACCGATCGCGAGCCGTCGCGATCAACGGGACGAAAGGCGAACCTTTCGGTAACCGGAGCCGTCGTTAGAACCACCGGTTGCCAGCTCTGGAGATCACTCGAATGCTTTGCTGCCTTTAATGCGACCCAACACCAAATATCCCGGTACCTTTACCCTCGGATACGTCGTACGTCGTGCCGCATTCTCGATTAAGCCAATTACCTGGCCCGGAGGGCTTCTATCGATTACCTTGCATTCCTATCTTTCTCTAAGGACGCACAGAATTCAATGTTTATATTCTTCAAAATATGTTTGTCTCTTGCGGTTAGGTTAGGTCTTTGTGTGGTTGCTGAACAGGTCACCTGAGTCTACAAGTTTATGAAGAGTGAGTCTCTTGGAGACTGGTGACCAAATATGGGCTTCATGAGACCCCTTTTACTATAGCATGTGGTTGTCATCTTGGTCAGACTTTCTTTGCAAGCCTCAGTGAGTTTCTTGAAGACTGGTGACCAGACTATGGGCTTCATGAGCCTCCTTTTACTATAGCATGTGGTTGTCATCTTGGTTAGACTTTCTTTGCAAGCCTTAGTGAGTTTCTTGAAGACTGGTCACCAGACTATGGGCTTCATGAGCCTCCTTTTACTATAGCTCCATGTGGTTGTCATTTTGGTCAGACTTTCTTTGCAAACCTAAGTGAGTCTCTTGAAGACTGGTCACCAGACTGTGAGCTTCATGAGCCTCCTTTTACTATAACTCCATGTGGTTGCCATCTTGGTCAGACTTTCTTTGCAAGCCTAAGTGAGTCTCTTGAAGACTGGTGACCAGACTATGGGCTTCATAAGCTTCATTTCTCTGTACCTCCATGTGGTTTCCATACTTGTCAGACTTTCTTTGCAAACCTAAGTGAGTCTCTTGAAGACTGGTGACCAGACTATGGGCTTCATGAGCCCCATTTTCCTATAGCTCCATGTGGTTCCCATCCTGGTCAGACTTTCTTTGCAAGCCTAAGTGAGTCTCTTGAAGACTATGGTCACCAGACTATGTCCTTCATAAGCCCCATTTCTGTACACCATCTCTCAACTTCATATTTCGTTTGAACCACAACCAGAAGATTCCACCCTCCGCCTTTGTTTACGATATTAAAACGAGACCTCTCGAGCGAGAAGTTTAACCAGGTTGCTAAGAGGCACCTTACGTGTTCGACGTAGCAAACGATCAGGTTCTAGACAACGGATCTCTGAATTCAGACTCGCGTCAGAAAGGGGTTTCAAGCTCGAATAAAACAATGGAGATCCGAGACGAAGACAATGCGGGCTGTTTCACTGGCGTATCAGGCAAGCTGCTCGTTCTGTTCATCTACGTGTATCTAAGATGGTTGTAGCCTTCTCTCGCGTTCCTCTCGTCTTATAATCGCGCACGAAACAACGTAGAACGGTTCTCTTCTAATTTATCCTTCGATTTAACAACGAGTCGGATATAGAAGAAAGCGACAGGGAAAAAGGTGACGAAGGGATTCAATCGGGGGATACAATTTGCAGGCGTGTCCGATCGTGACACTCACCGTTCGATCATTCTTTATGGGGTCGACCCTCGTAATTGACCAAAGTTCTACCTTCTTCACACCCGCACAAGATTAATACTTCGCCCTCGAGATTGGCGCTCTTTAATCGGCATCGATTCCTTTTTACAGAGATCACTGTTCAATATCTCTCGTATTGCGAGTTTGAGGAAATTGTGAGGGAGATTCACTGTTTAACACATTGACTGTTACTTTGAAGCAATTGAAAATTCTATCTAGTAGTGTTCTTGCTCTTAATAAATTTTACTAAATATTTTCACAGTGGGTTGTTATAATTATTTTCATATTTAATTATTATAATTATTTTCACAGTGGGCTGTTATAATTATTTTCATATTTAATTATTATAATAGATCCATCCAAGTGAACAAATGTTTAATGATACACATGTTAGATCAGTATATCTTAAGTGCCACATATGAGTGCCACATGTGTCATATACGAGCGATGGCTATCAACGTTTAAAGCCTTTCTAATCAGTCTCCCTCGATCCTCGATTTTTTACCTATCACTGCAAATTGCAACATGGCAACAAAACTTTTTCCCCGGAAATTAAGATTCGTTTTCTGCGTCCTGGTTCCGTGTGGGATCCGCCAAGATCGATACCGTATCCTCGCGTAATCGTGAGTTACGATTCTCGTATCGCGGGTGGAGTGTACTTCGGTCGTTATTTCGGTCCTCGAAACGAAAACATTCGCGGACACGTTCGCGGAAATAACGGCGGGTAACGGAACTTACAGCCCCGCCGAATAGAGACGGTGAATAGGAAACGTTAATTCGTTCTAGTGGGTTTTTAATTAAAGCTGGTCGTAATTGCTCGCCGCTTGAAGATATTCTGCGGAGACTTTGTGACCTTCCGAAACGGTCGAGAACGAAATGGAAATGAAATTTTAATAATCCTTCGTCGAATCGAGCAGGGGACACGGATTTTCTGACTGAACTACAAGCTGGATACGGTAATTCTCGCGAAACAACCGGATAAGTCTCCCACATTCTAGAGCCGCGGTGAATCATTCATGCCAGTGGGAAAAAAAAGTTTTCCACTTTGTATTCGTTTCGCGGACACTTTGTACACTTACCGGAATATTATGCGACTCGATTGTTTTCTCCGGGAGATGAAACGAAGTTTCCGGGAGCGTACCCAGGTGTGCCTCGGCTGCTCGCAGCAGTCTCTAAGCCTCGTAAATTACAAATTGCCAAGTTTTTTCGCCGATAACGTTCTTTCATTTTTAATTCGGTGAAAAATTAACCGTTCGCGAAGGTAATTCGTTTAAAAATTCAAGCATCGAAAGCGTTTAGGTGGAAAGTCGTTTGATTCGCGTTACGAAGTCGGCCCTGGCCCGAGTTGATTAGATCAACGATGGTAGTTTGAATAAACGCATCGTTGTTTAACGTTGTTAGTGGCCCTTGTACGCGGGCGCACGCAAAGACGCGTACGACGTTTGTTGGGACGCGAATTATGATCATATCGTGGTTAACGAGTGCCGGCACGCGTCCAAATAATCACATTATTTTCTATACAGTCGCTTAACTCGATTATTTTAACGCGACGGGACTCGTTGACGGTCAAAATACGCCTCTGACGAATCGATCGGGTTAAAAACCGTTTCGGTAATAAAACGTTGTACAGCGATTGCCTGTTACCGAATTATCGTGCAATTAATTTCGTTTTATTTCGTATAAAGCTTGGTTAATATTTTTAACCGTATTCGTTAATCGCTCGATCCGTGAAATTAATTTGATTTCATTTTCAGAGAAATATTCGAAGCGAAATTTTATCGTTGAAAATCTTGGGAAAAGATATTTTTCAATAACTGGCAGTGATTTTTTCTCTCTCGCGCGACGAATTGCCGATATTTTTCATCGGATTCGCGTTAAATGCCGTGACGCGATTAAAATTTGTTATCGTCGTATCTGAAACACTTTTAAAGAGCTTCTAAAGCTTTTAACGGAGGGGCGAGACCGTGTGCCGAAGGGCGGATATTTTATAATTAACGTAATAATTTATCGAGCTGCCGGGCACAAGAGCGCGACTTACTTTCATAAAAATTCCGGGGCCAATGGAAAAAAAATATAACTGAAAAAGAGGGAGCGAAAAATCGTGGGGAAAAAAATATGTTATTAAAAAGAGCGATACGTTCCACGCACGGTTTGTTTTCTCGTCAAGACACGGGATCGTGACTCGAACTCGAGGTATTTTCTACAAAAAACTCGGTATTCGGGTTGAGAGTAAATTCCTAGAGAAAATATTTAGAAAGACTTTGATTTTACAAATTTTTATTTAGGGAGCAACTGATAGCAATAAGTTATAAAGCATTGAGTTTAAAATCTACCTTTTGGATCTTTGATATAGGGATTATAATTAGAATTGAGGCAAAAGTTTTCTGTGAAAAAATGAGGTAGGTTTATAACATTACAAACGTAGTATGCGTCACAAGTGCGTCGTGAGTGCGTCATGAGATCAAGATGAAGAAAGTTGCAGTGTTATATAAATTTCGTATTATATAATCGTTAATTATGCATACAGAGTGTCTTACAACTAGTGTAAGTCTCTGAAATTATAGCTGACGTGATTCTGAATAAAATTTCCCTTTGCAAAAATTGGATACGAAGCTTCGTTTTAGAGTTATTAAGGAAAAACGTTGAGCAATCAGAGCGCGAGGACTGCGCATGCGCGAGAGCCTCGAACCTAGCGTCTGCGCATGCGCGACAGCGTCGAACCTAGCGTCCGCGCATGCGCAGTCCTCAAGGCAGTCGCTCTTGCGTCTGCGCATAATCACGCTCTGATTACCCCGCGTTTTTGCTTAATAATTCAAAAACGAAGCTTCGCACCGCATTTCTGCAAAGGGAAATTTTATTCAGAATCACGAACCCCATTTCAGGAACCCAGAGACACCCTGTATAAATACCTTGATGAACTTTTCTGCGGTAAACAAAGGGTCACCCATCGACATCCTAACATGGAAAACTTTCCCCCACTTGCAGAAGCAATTTCCACAAAGTATCGTGCAATTTTAATCCGCAAATGCGATAACGGAATATTGCATCACGGTGGCTTTGATAATTTTTAATCTCGATAGTCGGTCGTTGAAAAGGCGAAAAAAAACACGGCCGGCGTCGCTGTGAATCGAAAAACAATATTGATCGCGTTCGAGTGTCTTTAACGGTGACGCTCTCGACCAAGATGGTGGCATTTGTTTATACAATAGACTCTTCGTCGTTGGCAACGATGAAACAGCTAGTGAGGCAGGGATTTTTTCCTTGGAACTTACGAGCATTGTATTGATAAGGATAATAAAGCTGCGGGGCTTCTGCGGAGAATAGCCGGCTTTAATATTTCGGAATAATACGCCTATCCGAGTTCTATGACAAACGATTTCTGCGTGCGAAGTTTATCGCCGCCCTTTTCGTGTCCACCGTCTCGATGACAGAAAAACTAGCGGAAAGTGAATTTACGAGCCTCTCTCCTAAGATTTACCCTGTTTTACTTCGACGACGACGGTGACAATTAAGTCGATATTTGGAAAAACGTATGGCAACGTTGCAACAAATTGCTTCGGTTTAATTAACGTAAAGGATATCGGAAGAAGCTGTCGCGATGCTTGGTCGCAACGTCGAGGAGGATTTTCCTCGTTTCCCTTCGCTTTCTGAGGCTTCTGCAAGCCCGCTTGAAGTTTAGTAAATCCAAGATACAATAGGCTGTGCAGTTTAATCCAGCTCATGACTAATCCAGCCGGGAAACTTGGCTCCGCGGAAACTTCATCTTCTCCGCTCGGAAAGATGAATGAACGAATGGTTAGCGATCGCGTTTAAACTCCCGTCTGCATTCCTCCGCTTAATCGTTTCTCGCTCGATTTAAGGATATTATTTCGATGAATTGTAAAAAATTTCGGAGTAACTCGAGGTTAAACACGGCTGAGCCAGACAGAGAGGAAGACTCGAGGATGCATTTAATCGCGTCCTTTGTTATCCGCAGAATTTTTCCAGCCACTCCAGGTAATTTGAGCAATTATGTAATTGCTACTTTTAGTAATTGTGTCCCAAGGAAATTTCGAACTAAACTCGAGCTTCGACGGCTATTACGGTTTTATGAAATTCCTGCTCGCGTTCCATCGGAACATTTTTTACGGGATAACGCAAAAAAAGCGAGAAGGAAAACAGCGGTCTGTCAAATTACAATGCGACGAAACGAAGGAAAAATCACGACGATGAATTCGCCGGTGAGCTGACGCACACGTTCTTCCGTCCTTAAACGTTCAAGAGTCCTTCAGTTCCCGTGAAAATAACGCGATAGTGGCAGAAATGCTGAGCCCTAGTTCCTTTGAGTGCCAAGCGCATTTTAGGGGGTCTAAAGCACTCGAGGATCCGAAGGGTTCTTCCGCACCCTTGTCCTCCGCGTTTTCTACCACGGCTTCCGAAGAATGAAATCGTCACGGACAGATTGTCTCCGCAAGCCGCGGATAATGAAATCTGCTTCGTGCTCGACCAGAAAACACTCTAACGCGTTCAACGATACACTTGTTGCGACTCATCCTTTTTTATTCCGTAAAGGTGGATTCTTTCTCTAAAAGGTGGACAATAGCAAACGTGGAATATTGTAATTTATGTTGTGCTAAATGGGAAGCTTACGAAGCTTAATCAATCGTGTGGATTATAATTGCGATAGTCCGGTTTCAGGCTATTAAAGGAGCAATATACTCCCTTTGGTTTACAGAAATATAGGGTGTCTAATTAGTGTAATTCTTAGATAGGGTGATGGGGTTCGAGATTCTAAACAACTTTTCCCTTTGCGAAAATAAGGTGTGAAGCTTCGTTTTTGAATTATTTAGAAAAAACCACGGACCAATCAGAGCGTGATGCGCGCGCAGGCGCGAGAACAGCTTTAAAGCTAGCGACTGCGCGCGCATCGCGCCAGTACCTCCTTGGCCTTACAGGGACCTACACTGTTGCAACACCCTGTATATCGTTCTGAGTAGTTATAAAGTTACAAAAGTGCAGTAGCAAATATGTAAATATATTAAATTCTAAAAAATCTGCAAGAGATTGTCATAATTTTTATAAGGTAGCATTGTGTCCATTGGCCATAATGGCGAATAGGCATAATACGGCTAACTAAGGGAATTAAGTATCAATTATTCAAAACCGATACTCCAGCCATTTTGAATTATTGGTCGAAATTCAGGCTTCGCTCTCTGCACGTTAATTATTCGAGGCATCGGTCAGTCATGTTTGATGAAAAGAATCGCGACAGTAAAAATAAAAGAGTTAGAGATTTTTATAACGATTATCGGTTTCTTTCGTACGGTAACAAAGCCGAACAAATTTTACGGCTTCGTTGTTGTCGAGAGCTCACATCGTTGGCTTCTGCTTTCAACGACACGAACGTAACGATCGAACGTTCCTAATCATCGAGCACTTTGGTAAGCTCTCGAGTCGCTGAGTGCAAGCACTAGGCGATGCACTAGGCAAACCTTTGCATAGGACAGAGCAGGAAAGGGCTGGGAAAGAGAGGGAGATAAAGGGAGCAGCGGAGAGGAAGGTAAAGGGAGAAGGACCCGTACCAAATACGCTAGTATGCGTAAACTAGCATTCGATCAAACAATTCTGCACAATGGACGCAGACACTTGTCCTACGTATCTGACTCGTGCATAATTCCTTTGGCAGTCACCCCTGTTTGCTGACTTTGTCAGCCATTCCTTAAGCTGACTGCAGACTTTTCGATCCCTGGAATTCATTGGTCGTCCGTTTTCTGGAGTTCGAGCGCGATTTTAAGGGTCGAATTTAAAATGCTGCGATAACGACTCGGACAAAGTATTTTCTGCGCGAGCAACAAAGCGAAAGAAACATCGGAGTTTCAATTACAAGCGGAGGACTTTACGAGCAAGCTCGCTCGCACGGAATCTTAACGTCCGAAAGTTTAATGGACATCGTGTTTCCATAAAATTTAAGGGGACACGATCTCGTTGCCTCTCTTCCACGTCGCGCAGTTAATCAAGCTCCGGGTCACACAGCCCGCACGAAACGTACGTTGCTTTTGCATTCAACTTCGTGCGCTGTCTTTTCAGGGTTGAAATTTTCACAGAGAGCCGGAATCGGGGACAACTTCCTTTATACTGAACGTAACGCGTCGTGCAAAATGTTTTAAACGGTCGAGTATTAATTAAACATTTCTCGGAAAGAGGACGTTCCATTTACCGGCGCGTGCATCTTTAAACGCGCGAATCTTCTAGGAGCGAATTAATCCCTCGTCGCATCCGGCGTGCTCGATTATTTATCAACGAGCAGTCCGTAAATCGGAATATAATGCGACGGGTGTTTCGGCGCAAAGAAAACCGGCTATCTTTCCGCTCGAACGAGCCCGAGGAAAAGCTAAGGGACCGCCACTTAGGCTAACGAGAATATAATCGATGATATACTACCGCGTGGCTTAATCACGCGCGAAGATAAAACCGTCCTCTTTATCTCTGCTCCAAGTCTAACCCTCCCTTCTGCCTCTTCTTTTCCTCGCGAAAGGGAGAACGCTCATTATACGTCGGCGGACATGGAAGGATTTCATTACGTCGGCTCGGAAGACTTTTTCACGAGGCGCAGACAGATATTTTGCGCACGGAATTTTGAGAGGACTCCCAACTTGAATAGGTTCGTTACCCTGTTCTCAGACGCTCGAATTTTCCACCCAAGATCGAACTTTAATAATCTGTGTCTTGAAGATACCTCAAACCGCAGGTATACCTTTTATGAAAGTTCTTTTAACGCGTCATACTCGTAAAAATACAACGGTGTATCCGTGCATAAATTTCGCCATCGTAGACGATTTTTACGAGCGATTTTACGAAGGTTTTCAATACGAGATGCTTCCCTCGCCTTTCTTCTCGGTTTTCCTCATTGTCTGCGAGTAATACTTCCGGTGCAACGGTGCTTGTTTGCACTTCGTGAGCTTCGGGGGTAGTTTCTCGGCTTGTGCGCCTTCGCCCAAGATTAGGCACGACCTCACGTAACAAGGAGCTTTCGCTCAAGAAAACCGATACCGAAACGTTTCGATTAACATCTTTCCTCTTACAGCGTAGGCAGAATTATTCATTTTTTAATTACATGATTATTGTGTTTTATAGGAGAGGTTTTCAGATAACATTGTTTTGGATGGTGCTACTTTTACTTCAATTTTAAAAGTTACTTACTGTAAGAGTATGTCAAAGTTACTTACTGTAAGAGTATGTAAAAGTTACTAACTGTAAGAGTATGTAAAAGTTACATACTGTGTAGGATTGCTCCTTGAGTACTAGCGAGAAAGTCAAGTCTCCTGCGCCGTCTAGTGACGAGCGTACGAACCACAATTTTAATTCGTGTTAGAATAACATTCTGTAAATCTATTCATTCTTACAATAATGATTGTCGTGTTTTATAGGGGAGGTTTTCAGATAACATTGTTTTAGATGGTGCTACTTTTCCTTCAATTTATAAGTTACTTACTGTAAGAGTATGTCAAAGTTACTTACTGTGAGAGTGTGTAAAAGTTACTTAGTGTAAGAGTATGTAAAAGTTACTTAGTGTAAGAGTGTGACAAAGTTACTTACTGTAAGAGTATGTCAAAGTTACTTACTGTAAGAGTATGTCAAAGTTACTTACTGTAAGAGTATGTCAAAGTTACTTACTGTAAGAGTATATAAAAGTTACTTAGTGTAAGAGTATGCAAAAGTTACATACTGTAAGAGTGTGTAAAAGTTACTAACAGTAAGAGCATGTAAAAGTTACATACTGTGTAGCATTGCTCCTTGAGTACTAGCGAGAAAGTCAAGTCTCCTGCGCCGTCTAGTGACGAGCATACGAACCACAACTTTGATTAATGTTAGAGTACCGTTCTGTAAATTTATTCATTTTCACAATAACACTATTGTGTTTTATAATGAAGGTTCTCAGATAAAATATTGTTTCAACAGATTTTCCTTAAATTTGAAAAGTTCCGACATACAGTGTATAACTGGTTATCAACCAGACATCCAAGTAGGACTAAATTACCGGCCAGTTCTATCCGATTCACCCAGTTTTCGAAACACCGACTGACATGCACGCGTCTCTGCATACTCATTCTACCGGTAATTCACAGGCTATCTACTTGCTGCGGGATCTATTAGGTATTAGGTAGTCAAGTGGATATAGGCATCGCCTGATTATGGATTACCTTCCTGTCGGATGACATTCACTGGCAGAGATAACTGCAAGTAGATATGTGCTCATGTAATATCTATGGGGAAGTGGAGTGTAGTCGACGTTGTATGCCGCGATTGGTCGCTAGCGATAGCTTCGAACCGCTTCCGTGCACTCTCGATCGAACTCGTTACGACTTCACCGCCTTAATGTACCTTTCGAAAAAGCGTTACATTGGCAATTGTTCCGCGGTGATTAGCGATTCTAAGCGACTATGTGTACCGTGCTATCGGTAGCGTCATTTCGAAATTGATTAATCGATAGCGTAATTGTTAGAACGTAGTTAATGTTCGTGCCGAGCGAATTACAATGCAAAGGTTGTGCAAATACTTCGCTAATCAACATTATGCTCGACAGATTGGCTCTGATTTTGCACGTGACGCGTTAGCGATTGTTTCGCGCGATAATTGTATTGATATACCGGCTTCAATTCGTGTATCGATTATTTTGAAACAATGATATACGCGCTGCCGACACGATCAGCAAATATTCAGTTCGCGAAATTGTCTGTATCGGTATTAACGCTCGTATTAGAAAGAAACTATGCGACGTCGTAACGAGCGTTTCCCGGGAAATCATTTTCCGCTCAATTTGATAAAAAACTCGGAAAAGCTGGCCGAAAATGCGTCAAACCGTCCGAACGAGTTTAAAAACGCGTTCCCTCCTCGGCTCACGTTCTTAATTAAACCTGTGCGAGCGAAATCGATACGCGCTTAAAAAGACTTCCATGCTTTTTTTTCCTCGCGTTGAATAATCGCTGGCATTCTTTTTTAATTCAATTACATCGATCGCGTGCGCGATAACGAACCGTATTTTAAAAAAAAAAACACCAAGAAAGAACTCTGAATAATTCAGAACCGGCCTCGTTTGCGGAATTACGATTGATAACAAAATTTTATACACTTCTTCCGACATGTATAAAATAGAGGAAAAGTAGTTTTCGAAACATTAGCCAATTTGCGATTTTTAAACTTATGGAAGTCTTGAAACCTTTTCCCGATAAACGTTTTCTTAGAGTTTAGTGACACGAAAAGCCTCCCGTGATTCGGCAACGATTTCACTCGATACGTTCGGATATCGAGTTAATCATCCATGCGGCCTGGCCGTCTCGAACACTCATTTTTTTCTTGGCGAAGAAGAAAAGCCAAGAAGTATCGTGGAAGAAATCGCCGGTCTGCCGTTGACTTTTCGAATAGAAATACGGGTCAGCGGGTATTTCGTTCGGATGCTCGGTAAATTGCGCGAATTCAGCAGAAAATTAAGTTCATAAATACGTTGATCACCGGTTAATTCGATTAAACCGATAAGAACGTGGAAGTTATTTTTTGGAAAAGCTTAGTTACGGTCGCGTGAAAGCCGCAGGTGTTCGTTTCGACGAAATGGACCGTACTTCACGACTTATATCAAGTTCGCGAGCAAACCGTTCGCGAGTTCCGGCAACTTTTCGCTAGATTAATTTCAGAGGTTGGTCAACGTTCTTATCGATATTAGAATAGCGTAGAGCATTTTCGAAACAGAACTTTCTGCCGGTTCGATAAACCGAGAGACCCCGTGCTTCTTGGATTTTTTACGCCGAGGGAAACACGACTTTTTTTCCACGACGATGATTTTTCGTGGTAGGCGAATTACACGCCTGTCGGGCGCAGCTCTGACTCGCCAGAGACTCGTCGCTTAATACAGAAACGGCGAAATCGAGCGTAATAATCCGTTTGTATCATTCCGCCATAATTGAGCCACCCTTCCCTTGACACTCGTTCTTCTCACGAAGGAAATCGAATTTATAAAAATATTAACTGTAAAATTAACTAAATATTCACTAAAACATATTATAATTATAATAGAATGTAATTATATTTGTATTGTTAACTCTTTATTCGTAAAAATTTATTGTATATTCAAATTTATATGAACGAGCGCGAAAGGCAGCGGCGGAAATCGCCGAGCGTCCCCGAACCCTTCCGATCGACTCCATCTTCCTCACGAAGGAAATTGTTCTCGAATTTATAAAATATTAACTCTAAAGTTACCTAAATATTCACTAAAATAGTCTGTTATAATTATAATAGTATATAATTACATTTATATCTCTTTATTCGTAAAAATACGTCTTGTATATTCAAATTTATATGAACGAGCGCGTAGCGCGAAAGGCAGCGGCGGAAACCGCCGAGCGTCCCCGAACCCTTCCGATCGACGCCATCTTATGGTAGACGTGCAGTTCTAGCTTTCTTCTTTAACATAATTTGTTAACACATTATTTCACAATTTAATATTAATTTATAAAAAAGTAAAAGTCTGAAGGTTTCCACTTGAATTTCTAGAGTTGTCTGGCGATTAAGGGAGCATTTAAAGAATTTTTTCTTGGAGAAGTTCGAGGGGTGCATTGCGAGATTAAAGATGTCTAAAGACAATCTTTTAAGATATCGCATACGGTGCGGAAGAGCTGTCGGCTTTGGTAAAAATTGCAGAAATTGTAGTCGAAAAAAGCGAATAATTGTGGAGAATAAAAAACATTCTGTGTAAAAGTACGACAGAACTGCAACGGTGTCACGAGCAAAATTTGTTTCGTATATTTTTTCGAAAATGTTTGCATTCAGGTAGGAAGTAATGCGCAACGTTCGATTCCGATATTACGTTCCCATTGAAGGTAGATCGATGAAATACAAAAAGCTTCACGCGGTCTGGCGGTTATTACTTATGTCTGACGTTGCAGAATTTCTTCGATAATGAAAAATTTAATCGTTGGTCGTAATGAACCGCTTATCTCTTTTGTTCCAAAAATCGCTGAAGCCTCTCCAGCGAATCGACGTTGTATAATTATATCAATTTCGAAGGAATTTCGAAACAATTTTCGACTGAAATATTTTTATTTCCCCGGTTTTCAATTAAACGGGAGAGAAAAAACGAGCGGATAGATTACAGTGCGAATTTGGTTCTAAAAATTTCAACGCTAGCAGGAATGAAAAAAAAAAATATGAAACGAGCCCTTCGCAACGCAACCTATTTTTCGTAGCGACGTTGTGTCTTTCCTCTTCTTTGTCGAGCAGCTGGCTATTCAAAAAATCGAAATGGGAGCGAGGAGTAATTAAGTTCGTACTTGTATTGTGCCTCGCGTACGCGTGCTATGAGATGGAACAAAAATACTGCTGGGTAAATTTATTTTCGTTATTAATATTGAAATAGACTTCTAATGAACTAACCGGGTATCCATTATTCGCTGACCCAAATGAGGCTAAGTATTGTTTACAAGAGCTCGCGTTACTTCGATCATTTCTTCACCAAACTTGCACGCACGAAATTTAATTATCAGTCCGAAACGTTCGCTCGATTTTTAATACAATTGTTACAATTATTTTACGAAGCAGCCACTCGACGCTTTGTTCTTTTTGATACCACTATCCAGGCCGTAAACTGGTGGTGAACAGTACTTCAAAGAGCACCTGGCAACCACTTCGCTCAACGTAAGCTCTTTTTATGATGACGCAAACACCGCTTTGACCCATTGTAAACTATTTTGTAGCTTTCTGCTGCGGATTTTCTATACCTGCGATAAAGCAGACTCGCTATAACAAACCTTCCATATTTCACGATTAATACAAAATCTGCAGCGAGAAAATTTGTATAATCTTCAAAACTTTCTCCTTTATGACGGTGTTTTCGTCTGGATCCAGATGCATGTTTATTGCTGCATTACCGCCGGTAGGATTCGGTTGGTTTACTGGAGGATTTCCCGCAAAATATCCTTCCCGAAGGATCTGCTCTTTTCACATTACTGGAAACAGAAACTTCTTATGGTGATCTATCGCGAAGTAAAACATTTAATAATTTAACCCTTTGCACTCGAAGGTAATTTGTTTGCAGCTTTAAAACTTAGTTAAAAAGTTTAATGAATTTTTGTTAAGGTTATTATTTCTCTACTAATAATTTTTACTATTGTCTGTTTCATTATGTTTAGTGTCATATTACAGAATCAGTTAAAAAATGCATATTTCAAATTATTGACTGAGAGTCACCTCTCAAGGGTTAACTCGTTACATCTGTGTGGAGGTTAACTCTAAACCTACCGACATATGTGTACTCAATTTGAAATTAAAAATAAATAAACAAACCACGAAACAATTAGTACACACATTTATTCTTTACCTCGATGAAAATCAATACTGATTTCAAGGAATGTACCAAAATGTGTACCTTATAATAAGAAACTTGTGGAGCGGTCATTTGACCAGTTTGGTAGTGTTAAATAAATATCGAGACATCAACAGGGTTTTAGGCACAAAGACAACTCGTAGAAACGTACAAACAAAACGAGCTTCGACCACCGTGGGTATATTAATCCGTAATGGCGGAACGATTAGTCAGGCTTCCCCACGTACTCGCTGACACTCGCACGCGCAACCTGCACATGATTAATAATCATAGCTGACCGTCGTTATTGGCGCGGACGTTATCGTTATCTTCCGCCTATTTGCTCGCACTTTTGATAAAGGACCAGTTGTGACGAACGTCAGGAATTAATCTGTCCACAGAAAAATGATCATCGCGCTCGGACAGAAAATGGGACTGGTAGAGTTTGAGATAAATCTACTCAGGATCGAACTTGAGTCTTTCCTTATTTAAACAAGAGTGTTTGGCTTATCAGAGAGAGAGGTATTGTCTGTAGCGATGTGAAGGTTTAAAAAAAGCGTTTATATCGGGTGAAAGAATGACCACACGGTTGGAGGAGCATGTTTCGCGAGTCGACTGCAACACGCGGGTGATATTCAGTGCAGCGACGACATGTGCGACGCATTTCTGCCGAGGGCTCGGCAGAAAGGGATGAATTATTCGTTGTCTCCTGCACTCTGCACCCCCCGACACTGACACCGCGTTGTCCTGTCTGCCGACCCTCTGTCGCTGACACTGTCATCCATAACGTTCGCGAGCCTCCGACGTACAAGCACCGCTCTTTTTTCCCTGCCAAGGAAATATCAACGTTCTTGCCCTTTGTAAAAAAAGCACGCGCTAAACCCTTGCAAGCCGTTTTTGTCGAAAACTCTGAAAGCCTCTGCGAGAGAAAGCGTTAGACGCACTTTGCACACCGATGAAGTACGAGCTCGCTAAAAGGGTGGATTAAATGGTCCTGTGTTTTCAATTGAAACGGCAGAAACCCTTTAACTTTCGCGAAACGTGTCACGAACGGAAAAATTGCCGTGTTTTCCTTCGCCTGGAAAGTGAATTAAAACTTTATCGCGAAACGTTGCGTTTTTATTTCACTGATACGGAGAAGTTGGACAGATCCTTTCAGGGGTTAACGAGCAGAAGCCGAGGGTAAAGGGCGATTCCGAATATCCGTCGCTAATTAATCGGACCGTAAATTAGCGGGACAATGCTTCGAGCGTCGTGTAACCACGGCGAATCACGGAATTGCCGGCACGCGCGAACGTAAGAATACGCGTGATCTATGCGGTATTCTGACCACCCTCGTATTCCCTCGAACCCTCAGATTCTTCCCTATACGTGGACTCGATAATCTATTCCATGAAGATTGTAGCGTGCCGTCTCCGGTAATTTAGGGGAATAGTGGTTCTTGGAAGAACGCGATGTAGCTTTGTAGTAACATTGTAACATTCTTTGTCACAGGTCTTTCAGGGTTGTAAAACACAATTGTACCTTTCAGGAAAGCATTACGTAGTCCACAAT
Organism: Megachile rotundata; assembly: GCF_050947335.1. Classification (NCBI taxonomy): domain Eukaryota; kingdom Metazoa; phylum Arthropoda; class Insecta; order Hymenoptera; family Megachilidae; genus Megachile; species Megachile rotundata. Next base: position 12,216,613 of record NC_134997.1, read on the forward strand.
TATTTAATTAGGGTTTGGGACCTGCACAGGTATTGTGTTTTGTACAGGGTGTCTCACAGCTAAGTTCCTGAGGCTACTCAGCCACTCGAAGCTGTCGCTCTCGCGTCTGCGCATGCGTCTGCGCATGTGTCTGCGCATCTGCGCACCCGCCATTTCAGGGACCTACACTAACTGTGAGACATCTTGTATTATTTAATACATTAGTACATTAAGTACATTGATTTATTTAATACATTACTACATTAAGCACATTAGGTTATTTAATACATTATTACATTAAGTACATGAATTTATTTAATACATTACTACATTAAGCATATTAGATTATTTAATACATTATTGCATTAAGTACATTAGTTCATTTAATACATTAGTACATTAAGTACATTAGTTCATTGAATACATTAGTACATTAAGTACATTAGTCTACTTAATACATTAGTACATACATAAATACATTAGTACATTAAGTACACAAGTTCATTTAATACAGTAGTACATACATAAATACATTAGTACATTAAGTACACAAGTTCATTTAATACATTAGTACATACATAAATACATCAGTACATTATTTTATTTCGCGCAACCCCTCGAACAACAATATTTCAAATAACATACCAAGGTAGAATCTCCCAAATATATTTTCCCAGAATTAAAAGATTAAATCCGTCGTTTCACCGTTCTAACCAGAATTTAGAAAAATCGCGAAAGGCAGGCATTTGTCGCGAAACCGAGAGAATTTCGCCGAAAGTTCGCCAGGAAATCGTAGTTAGAAATTAAATGAAAGGCGAATCGCAACAAAACGGGCAACTGTAAATAAACCGAGGAACCGGAGTAATTTTCCACTTCGCTTAGAGAATACATAGCCGAACATCCCCGAAAAATATACTTTGAAAAGAACAGACCGGGAAGAGTATACCCGTAGACACGCGCATCAACCGTGAGGAAAAAAGCGGGTATATGCTTTTCATAAGATCTTCCGTCGCAGTTTTCGGTCGTTTGCCGCCGCGTATCTATGTATACCTGCAGCCAGGTCGTAAAAGGTCGCGAATCGAGTGCACCTGTTGCGACTTCCTACGGACAGGCCACAATGCGAAACACCGAAACGTTGTTTAGACAGAAAACTTGCGAGATCTGTGCGTTTCATCTTGTGAAACGGGGGTTAAACATCCCCCGGCGACAAAAGGGTGATTTTTCGATTTATAAGTTCAGTCATCGAACAGCCAGATAAGCCTTTTAGCGCGGACAGAAGCGTGGAGGAGAAACGTTTTGTCAGGATTCAAAGCGTTATTGAGTGGAAGCGCGATAAGCGAGATGTCCTGGTTGCTCCGCATCGCGAAAATGTATCGGCGATAAAAACTTAATCGTGGTTAACCGGGAAATCGTAAATCGCCGGCCGGTGGTGAACGGAAGAAAAATATTGCCCAGCGAATTGCTCCATCGAGTTTGATTTCACAACCAAAATGGTGTCCATCGAACTTTGAAAAATCCTCGGGTTCGCTGTCTCGCGAGATTGTCAGAATGATATTGAAGACTGTATAGCAATTCTACAGGGTGTCTCACAACTAGTTGGTCTCTGAAATGATAGTTGATGTGATTCTGAATAAGATTTACTTTGCAGAAATGGGGTTTGAAGCTTCGTTTTTAAATTATAATTAATATAAATATATTTTAACAGTGTCTATAGTATTATACATGTAGTACTGTATATAGTATTGAATATAACATTGTATACAGGTTGTCTCACAACTAGTAGGTCCCTGAAGTGGGAGGTGACTGGCGCGATGCGCGCGCAGCCATGTCACGCCTGCGCAGCCATGTTGGCGTCTGCGCGCGCATCACTTTCTGATTACTCCGCCTTTCTCCTTAATAATTCAAAAACGAAGCTTCAAAACGCATTTCCGCAAAGGAAAATCTTATTCAAAATCACGTCAGCTATCTCCCACTGATCCTACATTAATGAGACACCCTGTATCTTCGAATATCCTTTCGATTTCATGTCTGAGCACAGTCTGGCCATTAGCGAGACTTCTCCTTTTTGCCGCCTCCGTTTTTGCGCGATTCGCTAACTCGAAAGCTCATTGGATTTCTTGCTCGTCGACGCAGCTAACGATTTCTGACGGATGCGCGATTCTTACGACGACCGAAATAATGGCTGGTCATCCATCGAACATTTTGTCGAAATCTTGGCTCGTGCCGATGTCGTTAGCTTTCTGGGAATGGGATCATTCTACGGAATTGAAAGCTACTTCGAATAGGAAATATTCGGTGTTCAAAAATCGCTATAAATCGTGGCGCGAAATTAGATTACGAGCGGAAAAATTGGCCCGAATTTCGGGGCAGATTCGATTCGAGGAGCGTGACAAATGACTTTCGACCGGGATGAGAATCGAAGAATTTTTTGATGGTTATCGATTAGTCCTTGATTTATTAATCCAATAGCGTTGTATAATCGCGATTTTCCGTCATTAATTTTTCTGTGTTTTCACCTTACTATAATTGAAAAGAATGATCTTGATAAACGAGAACATCGGCTTAGGCAACCGATTCGCGAAATATCTTTTAACGTTGAACGTTTATCGCATGCCAGATTCCTCTTAGCATATAGTGGTTTATTGATCGGTTATCGAATGTCAATAAGTAGACCGATTGGCACACGAGCGTGGAATAATATTTGCGATTGCGTTTGCATCGTTTCTGGCAAGATTAAATGGAAATACGCAACTTATTAGCTCGATCGATTAATTCAATTTCACGCTCGAACTTTCTGTCGACTTAAAGCGTTCGAATAAAAAGTTCCCTTTCGTGCTCGTTTATCGTCCGCGATTTCGCAAAACGTGAACTCGTAAGTTTTCCTCGTGGGTCTCCTTGTTTCTCCGTGAGATGTTCTGGAACTATAACGAATCAATACCAACGGAATGTTCCACCCACGTTCAAGCAGCGCGCGCTGGAATGCAATATCTCGCTGTTACGTTATATTAAATAAGTTAAATTGTACGCGTTAACGAGCCTATCTCGTCGATTAGCGTTCGGCCCGGAGCGCACGCTTTTTCGTTTTGTCTTCCATCGAGGACAACTTTTACAGAGTTTAATTTTGTAGGATTTCAAGTTTGTTGTTGTCAGGATAAAATTTATGTAAGATGAGATACGAGGAACAAGTTTTCCTCGGTCGACTTTCAGAAAGGAAAATTCCTCAGTTGAGGATGAGCTCAATGGAGGCTCCAGAGAGGTCACGCTAATAAAGTCATCAGGTCCCACCTCTTACAAGAGTTGTTAGACCCTAAATAAAATTGCCAGCAGGACCCACCTGCAATCACAAAGACAAAGACAAATTTTACTTTCACATGACTTGTCCATCTATTCACGAATCGACATCTCGAACTATTGCCTTCGTTTTCAATTACATTCGTTTAGAATTTCCAACCTTCTCCATTTCGTTTATGGAGTACAGTGTCTGTCGAAAAACTCAGCTGTGCCCGAAAACATTAACCGCCAGCGCATTATTCGCCGAGCAAAGACTGGTGTATCGACTTGCGGTATGGTTCGATTAACGTGACGGTGCATCCTTTCCATAAATACACATCGACGCGAGAATGGTTAGCGAGACGCCAATGCAGTCGCCTTAAATTTGTGGGTTAACGTTACCTTAAATTTCCCCGTCCCTAGGGAGCTTAAAGTGCTGTACTACGTCGTGTTTCTTGTTTATCGAGTGCTCTCGGTTGGTTGCGACGATTAATTCGTTTGGCTCGTGTCGCGGTTTTCTTCCCCGGCGTTGCCCGATTAATGGTACATCCCTTACACGGTTATCGAAATTTTGCGAAATTTTTCTTTGCGTAATCGATTCGCACGTATGACGCACTCGTGATGCATATATGACGCACTCGTGACTTACATATGACGCACCCATGACGCACTCGTGATTTAATTGTGAGTAAGGAGGGAATACATGTGACGCAATCATGACGCACTCGTGACTTATCTGTGAGTAAGGAGGGAAGACCCGTGACGCAATCATGACGCACTCGTGACTTACCTGTGACGCACTCGAAACTTACATATGACGCATCCATGACGCACTCGTGATTTAGTTGAGAGTGAGAGAGAAGACCCGCGACGCACCCATGACGCACTCGTGACTTACCTGTGACGCACTCGAGACTTACATATGACGCACCGATGACGCACTCGTGATTTAGTTGAGAGTGAGAGAGAAGACCCGTGACGCAATCATGACGCACTCGTGACTTACCTGTGACGCACTCGAGACTTACCTATAACGCACCCATGACGCACTCATTACACACAAGTGCAATAAGACTCGTATCATTAGATTCAATGCTCTAAGTCTTGATACTAAGTTTAAGATACTAAGATTCAATTCTGACTATGATCTGATCTTAATTATCATCGAGAGTCACTGAAAAAATGCTCAACATCTGAGCTTTCTTTAGTTGCCTCAATGTTGTAGCAATAATTAGCTAGCCATGATACACTCGTGATTTATCTATGACGCACTCGTGACGCACTCATGACACACAGATGCAATAAGACTCGTATCATTAGATTCAATGCTTTAAGTCTTGATACTAATTTTAAGAAACTAAGACTCAATTCTGACTATGATCTGATCTTAATTATCATCGAGAGTCACTGAAAAAATGCTCAACATCTGAGCTTTCTTTAGTTGCTTCAATGTTGTAGCAATAATTAGCTAGCTGTGATGCACTCTTGACTTACCTATGACGCACTCGTGACGCACTCATGACACACAGATGCAAGAAGACTCGTATTATTAAATTCAATGCTCTAAGTCTTGATACTAATTTTAAGAAACTAAGACTCAATTCTGACTATGATCTGACCTTAATTATCATTAAGAATCACTAAAAAAATGCGTAACATCTGAACTTCCTTCAGTCGCCTCAACGTTGTATCAATAATTACTTGTGACGCAACAGCCTAGAAAATTGTAGGTTAAGGGGAACATGTGTAGCTGCGATTAGTTCTGACGCACCTGACAAATCATAGTGCAAGGAGTTAGCTCGTAAGAACAGGATCCCGGTTTAATCGGAATCCGAGTTAATCCGCGTTACAGCGCGGCCGTGATCCACGGTAAACCCGAGTACAAGCGGTTAGAAGGGAGAAGAAAATCCGTCAATATCAGGTTCGACATATTTTTCCGCGGATGTTTATAACCCGAGGAAGTTGGCGTTAAAGAGGGTGGCTCGGTGCATCGTCCTCGAGGATGCGTGTCAGAAGCCGATGGTGCGAGCGTGACAAGGTGCATCGTCTGCGTAAATAGACGTCGAGGAGGCCATGCCAGGCCAGGCGAGGAGCCGGCTCGCCGGTGTCGGGCCGGTGCCACCGGTTGCCACTTTGCGGGCAAAAGCGTGCACACGCTCCCGTCGAACGCACGCGCACTCGCCTCGTGTCGCTTTATAGACACCGGAGAGAAGAGCACCCTCTCGCCCCCGTCTCTAGCGGAGTGGGGGCTTCTCCTCCACGGCCTACCCTCCGAGAGGATATCAAACTCAGTCGCCGAGCGTACGTTGTCGCGTGTGTTGGTTCGCGCGTACCCTCGCTCGCCGACACGAGTTTCACCGTTGCTCGCGTGACGATCACCCTCGATCGAGATCGCTCCACCTGTCGCTCGTTTTCTGCGTACCCGCCCACGACGATCGAACTCGTGACAGTGACTTGTTGAACGCACGCCGACACGAGGTGATTATCGAAGGACGGATCCCTCCGAGACCGATCTTCGGGCTTCGTCCTTCACCCGGAAAAGGAAATCGAAGACCATCGCGTGCCAGAATCAATAATTTCGCCGGCAGACGAAAACGAAACCGTCTCGCCAGATCGGAAGCCGCGAATCAACCGTCGCGCGTGTATCAGCCGACCCAAATCCCCGCAAATTAGTCCCCTCGGATATCGGAAGTCGCGAATCGTTCGAGCGAGTACCCGATCGATGAACCGACGCAACTCGGCCGAGGAAACTTTTCCTGCCGGGAAAAAAACCGATACGAGACGTTTCCCTACATGCTTTCTGCGCCTCCTTTACGCGATCGTTTAAAGTGGCCAAGTTTTCTCCAGTGGATTGCGTCAAATTAATTGAATCACGGAAACGTCGTTTATACCGATTAATCCATTTACGATTATTAATTCCATGTTAATCGCGTGCTACGGATTTTGCACACTTGGTATGTATCGAATAAAAATCTGCTTTATGTACCCGAATCGGAAGATTTATTAATTGGAAGACGGTTGAAAATCGCAGTAATCGTTACGTTAACGGAAACGAACAATTCGGCTTATGAAAAACGCGGTTATCGTTAACGACGTTATCCGATCGGCGCACGGCTGCACAGATTTTCGCGCGGTATCGTTGGTCTTCAATTTCTAGTTGTTTCCGCGTACCGTTTATCTGCTCGTTCTCCATTCTCCGTTGTTTCTGGCGCTCGTTCCGCGACAGAGAAAAAAACGCGAATTCCCGCGGAACAATGGGCGAATTTTATCTCCGAGCTGGACGAAAAGTTGGTTTTGTTTGCCTCCTTTCCCAGCCAGTAGCCGGTAATCCGGCCGGGTAATTTGCAATTATCGATTGCGCCGGTATTCGTCGAGATTCGAAAAGCTTGCAAAGCTTCACCGTACGAATCGGGGTCACATCCCCGAATCGTTTCATTCTCGATATTACAAAATGTCGTGAGAACGAGTGACTGTGGAACGTCGGAAAATTTGCGTGCAAATTCCCCAGGAATTTCCTTCACCCAGGATGAGCGCATTCGACGAGGGAAGCCTTGAACTTGGATCATCGAACACCGTAGACGTCTCGCGGTCTTAACGTCCTGCTGTAAGTTCATTCGGGTTTATAAATCTCCGGTTCGCTTTTTACTTCGGTCCCGTATGTTTTCGCTAACGTTTATTCCCGCGATTATTCACGGCAATTAATGCAGGCGCGTTTCGAAGATAAACGTTACGACCGTGCGAGAAGTTTGAAAAGCATGCGCGGGTATTGTGTTTTACTCGTCGCGTTATGATCCAATTAGAATTTACGAGGACGGACCTAAGCCGCGTGGCGGTTCAAACAGCTAAAGCAATTTGCCACGGTGAAATAGCGTTGCTCGCGCGTATGGCTTCGCCGCGACACGCTTCTACCTTTGTTCTGTTACGTAAACATTGGATCACGTTCATACCGTTTTAATACTGTATAGGGTGTCTTGCAATTTTTTCACCAAATGCAATACACCTCTCGTTAAACATCCACATATGACTTCTTTGGTGGTCCCATTGCTTCAATGTTATAAGGAAAGTTGAACCATCAATACTCAGTATGTAGGGGACCTTAACTATGCAAATTATAATTCATACTAAACTGCAAATCTTGTTGCAAATATGTTGTGTCATGACGCACATAATGTCACGAGTTTGACATGCATAAGTCAAAGATTTTTCCGCTATTTCATTTATAAGAAAAGATCAAATCTTGCTGTAAATTTGGTATGTTGTATTGTGACGCACACAGTGCGTCACGAGTATGACACATATGTCAATGATTTTTTCCACTGTTCGATTTATAAGAAAATCTCAAATCCTGCTGCAAATTTGATACGTTGTATCATGACGCACATAGTGTGTCACGAGTATGACACACATGTCAATGATTTTTTCCACTGTTCGATTTATAAGAAAATCTCAAATTCTGCTGCAAATTTGATATGTTACATCATGACGCACACAGTGCGTCACGAGTGTGACACGCGTGTCAAAGCTATTTTGTCTATTAATCAATTTATGAGAAAAATCTAAATCCTCCTGCAAATTTGATATCTTGTATCATGACGCACATAGTGTGTCACGAGTACGACACACATGTCAATGATTTTTTCCACTGTTCGATTTATAAGAAAATCTCAAATCCTGCTGCAAATTTGATATGTTACATCATGACGCACACAGTGCGTCACGAGTATGACACGCGTGTCAAAGCTATTTTGTCTATTAATCAATTTGTGAGAAAAGTCTAAATCCTGCTGCAAATTTGATATGTTGTATCATGACGCACATAGTGTGTCACGAGTGTGATACGTTTAAGTCAAAGCTATTTGTTCTGTCATTCGATTTACAAGAAAAGTCCAGAACCTACTGCAAGTTTGATATGTTGTGACGCACACAGTGTGTCAGGAGTGTGATGCATATAAGTCAGAGCTATTTGTTCTGTCATTCGATTCACAAGAAAAGTTCAGATCCTCTTGCAAATTTGATATGTTGTGACGCACATAGTGCGTCACGAGTGTGATGCATATAAGTCAAAGCAATTTTTCTGCTATTCGATTTTTGTGAGCAAAGTGCAAATCCTCCTACAAATTTGATATGTTATGACGCATATAGTGCGTCACGAGTGACATGCACGCCAAAGGTATTTCTGCTACGAGAAGCGTTTCGTGTAAGAATGTTTTTCAGCAGCGAAATATCGAGAAGTTATTTAGAAACCGATCGGGTCGTTGAGCGAACTAGAGACCGGTCCAGATGTTGGCTAAATCTGTAACTATTTGCCAACTTTGGCCGCGGCTCTTGTTCTCTAGGTTCTTCGTAAACGTCGTCTAGCGCCTTGTTCCCCGTTTAAACAGAACTTTATGCTCGGGTCTCGAGAGTACCTCGAGCGCAAATACGAAACGTCGACCGGTATCCCTTTATCGATATCGTTCGAGGAAATGAAGAGGGTTAAAAGAGAAAAAATATGACGGCGCACGAGATTTATTCGATCGCTCCGCCGTTTATTTCCGGCGTCATCTTAAACAGCCAAGCAATGATTCGATCAAGCGCGAACGAGCTTACCGCGCCAATCCGACGGTTTTATTGTCCTGGGGCGAAGGTGGCAGAACAAGAAACTTAATGGTTGCGCTGTTCTTGGCGGGATTCTCTTGCCAAGACTCGCGTTGATTAACGACCGGGTGCTGCCATAAACGCTGACAGATTCCTCGTTGCAAGCCTCGTTTCCGCGGAACCTTTACTAAGTTTCTCCAAGGTGTCACACCTTGTTGCGGGCCAAGATCAACCGTCGATTTCGTTGCACGATGGAGTTGATTTTTCCTCTTCAACGCGGCCGGGTCTTTTCCTAAAATGAGCATCACTCGCCACGCTATGTTTAGTATTATACATACCAGCTTCTAACCGCGTCATCTGGCTAAACTTGGAACTTACTTTCGTCTGGCCTGCGACTATTCTACCTTTCTTTAGTCTTCGTTTATATAATGCTTCATGTATTTTTAGCACGGTCCTTTATCGTTCACACTTTGTCAAGGTTCCTCGATTAGGTCCATCTACTTCTTCATCCTTCAGAACCTTCTGCTACTGTTCAAAAAATCTCTTCCAACACCTTTCACATATTCGTGGACAGAGCGTCTGCATTCGCTAAGCTATTCCTCTTCTGTTACATCCAGTATTTAGACTGTTGCACCCAGACTAGGTATTAACCCCTTAGCATACTTCAAATCTGACTCAAGATTCAAATGAGATAAAGTGTCTCATATTTTTATCAGTTCCACCTCGGTTAGCTGGTCCATCTGCTTCTTCATCAATCTTTAAAACCTGCTACCCTTCGAGAAATTCTTCAAACTCACGTATTCGTTGACAGACCGTCTGCATTCGCTAAGCTATTCCTCTTCTGTTGCATTCAGACTAGGTATTAACCCTTTAGGATACTTCAAATCTGACTCAAGGTTCAAATGAGATAAGGTGTCTCATATTTTTATCAGTTCCACCTCGGTTAACTGGTCCATCTGCTTCTTCATCAACCTTTAAAACCTGCTACCCTTCGAAAAATTCTTCAAATTCACGTATTCGTTGACAGACCGTCTGCATTCGCTAAGCTATTCTTCTGTTGCATCCAGACTAGGTATTAACCCTTTAGGACACTTCAAATCTGACTCAAGGTTCAAATGAGATAAAGTGTCCCTCATATTTTTATCAGTTCAATAGACGTCAAACCCAGAATTGACGCAACATTTCAGACATCTCATCTCAGCCGCTTAACAAAGGGTTACATCGAAGATAGATCAATCGTAGGCTAAAATTAGAGCGTCTTCGAGGCCATAGATATCCGAGATTAAAGAAAGGACAGTCTGCTGGAAGACTAGGATGAAGGACTCCGCTAGCAGCAGAGAGTTTTCGGCTGCGTAGCTTTCTCATTATTCCGATTGTTCCACGATGGGTACCGGTCGACAATGGACGACACAGTTTTTTCGTGGAAGGAAGAATCTACCGTCTCCCCTTTTATTTCCCCGTCTTTCTCTCCTTCTAGGTTCGTTTTGAGTTGCTACCTTTTCCATTGTGCACGTAGCTGAAACAGGCCTGCAGCGTCAATAGTAGGTCATCGGCTGCTACACGCGTTGATTCGACTTCCATGTATCTTTGTTTACGTTTATTTTACTCCGTCTCGGTCCAGCAACCTCGTTAACAACATTTCGACCACAGCTTCTGTCGCTGAGCTTTCGAACGCGGATTCATGAAAAATCTCTCGGATCTAGAATCTCAAATAAATTAATTTCATCGAGATATTTTTTGTTACGAAGGTTATTGAAGCGGACAGCGGAATAATTTGCAATTGTACAACTCGCGAGCGAACTCTTTTACAGCGGAACTTTTATATCTCGGAGAATTCGCCAGGATTCCAGCACGCGCGAGGAAACAGAAAAAGGAACATAATTTGGTGCGGGCGTGATAAAAGTACGACGTGTTCTCGACGGTGGGTCTCGACCTTCTCATTCTCATTTCGCTGGCTCAGCGATGCGAAGATCAACGTGGTTGTAATTGCGACTCGCGAAATTGCGACGGAATCGACGACTGTTTGAACGCCTCTACTAGGAAACGTTCCGCTTTCAAAAAAAAAAACTGTTCCGCGTTTTACCGGCTTTCGTTGCTCTAATCGGCGTAACCGATTACGTTCCCTTTACGTAAGAAACACTCTGTAATCTTGGTACGAGGTATATCACTCGGCGATGTTTTCATCTCGCGGAGCTTTTTTCACAGGCTGGCGTGCTTCCACTTTTCGATCTCCACCCTTTTCCGCGTCCTCGGCCGCAGCCTCGGTCGCATCCCCTTGAAGACAGCGAATGGCACACGGCGCATGCAACGCGATCTCTTTGTTGGCGAAGAATGAAAAAGTCTGGAGCGTGTATTGCTCCACTGAGCGGTCCGCGATTACGCAGGGTACATTAAAAGATTTTCATCGGGGATTTCTTCGCCGCCGTGCGCATCCGTCGGCAAAAAAGGGAGAATATCTGGATTCTTGTGTGCCGGCCTCATCAGCGCGGAAAAAAGCAAAGTAATTACATCTTCCGACGATCGAGATTTTTTCCGATCCATCTCCCTCGGTAAATAATTTCGCTCGTAATCGATTTCGTGGATGTTTGGCCAACGTTCAAATCGCTGGATCTAATTTGGCCTCGCGACATTTTCTTCCGTATTATTTACAAGTTCGATAAATTATCTGGAACTTCGCTCGGGGACTCGAAATCTCGCGAGCGAAAATCGATACGCTACTTTTCAAGCGATGGAATTCCGCGAGGAAAATCCGGAAGGAAATTCCTTCGTTTCGGGAAAAAATGGAAGGACTCGTTGACACGATTCAAAGACGTGCAGGAAATTAAGTGGCGCGGAGGCATTCCGTTGCTTGGATGTCGGGGTCAAGAGGTTAAAGCTCGCGTTACCCGAGTACGATGCGTGTTCGGCTAAGTCGCGACTAATTTAGATCCTCGCGTGTCACCGATCATGAAATTATAAACTTATCGATCTATCAATTCATAGCTTCGCAGCGTTTCATTTTACATACTGTTCGTATTTCTTACAATATTCAGCGTCGTGTCATTCACGGTCCTGCAACTTCGAGACAATGGAAAGACGTTAAAATGTGCTTCATACATTCAGCGGTCTCACTGCAGATTACAATGTTCGAACATTTTCTTTTACGAGTGTACTATTTGCCACGTGTGTCGGAATCGCAGCTATTAACTTCTTGACCTACAATTTTTTAGATAGTTCAGGCAATTGAGGAACGTTAGAGTATTAAGCAATCTTTTTTCAGCAGTCCTTGACTGTGCAGATTATAATTAGAGTCGAATCAAAATTGCAATTACAATGCAAGACTATCACATTTGGACTATAGTGTGCGTCATGAGTGCGTCATAAGTGTCATGGCTGCGTCATAATTGTGTCATGAGTGCGTCACGACTGCATCATGAGTGTGTCATGATTGCGTCACCAGTGCGTCATGATTATGTCTTGAGTGCCTTATTAGTGCGTCATGAATGCGTCATAAGTGTTGTGACTGCGTCATGAATGCATCACGAGTGCGTCATGATTGCGTCATGAATGCGTCATGATTGTGTTACAACTGCATCATGAGTGTGTCATGATTGTGTCACCAGTGCGTCATGATTGTGTCTTGAGTGCCTCATTAGTGCGTCATGAATGCGTCATAAGTGTCGTGACTGCGTCATGAATGCATTACGAGTGCGTCATGAGTGTGTCACGAATGAATCACGAGTGCGTCATGACTGCGTCGTGAATGTATCACGAGTGCGTCATGATTGCGTCATGAATGCGTCACAATTGTGTTACAACTGCATCATGAGCGTGTAATGATTGCGTCACCAGTGCGTCATGATTGTGTCATGAATGCCTCGTTAGTGTGTCATAAATGCGTCATGAATGCATCACGAGTGCGTCATAATTGTGTCATGAATGCATCACGAGTGCGTCATGATTGTGTCATGAGTGCGTCACGAGTAAGTCATGAGTGCATCACGAGTGCGTCACAAGTGCGTCACATCATTGTAGGACGAAAATGAATTTTTACTTCTACATACAAAAAACTATACGTAATCCAAACTATATCATCTGTATCAAACTGTATCACAATTAAACTATAACGTGCGTCATGAGTGCGTCACCTCATCGTAGAACAAAATCGAATTTTCAGTTCTACATACACAATAAATATAACGTAAAGTGTCAAGCATATTCGAAACTACGCTGATGTATTCGATTTCGACTTCTTTCCGTCTCGATACACCGTAGAGACCGAACAATCAACGTCCTGCACTAATTGTTCCCACGACGCATCGCTGATCGAGGACAGATCGATACACGATCGATGACTACGCGTACTCTCGTGACTTCCCGTGATTAGACTCGAATATATAATTAATCGTCTCGAGAGCGTTGTTCGACGACGTTGGACTTAATCTACGTGGAAACCCATCAATTTGCAGTTGTTGAGAACAGTCTGTTAAACATCGCAATTGCCACCAGTCGAAACGGGGACACGTAAAAGAGCAACAAATTGGCTGCGAAGTCCCCGACGTGGGCTACGTTTTTCGACACCGTTCGAAAACCGCGGTGTCTCGGGTAATTATCGGGTAGGAGAAGAGGATAAATGGACGTCGTAAAGAATTGCCAGCAACCAAGGCGTATCGAACACCGAAATAGCCGCATCGTCGTCCATAAAAGTCGACGTCGGCCTTCGATCCGACGGAATCACCGATAACGTTCTTAGCCTCGACGTAAACGCCACGTCAATTATCGGCGAGCGGATAATACATCCGACAAAAGTTAACCGGGACGTTATTCGTTCCCTGGCGTTTATCCGACATCGAGCTTTAATCGCTCGGTTTTAGCTCGTCATCGAAGATCGCCATCTCTCGAGCCCTTGTTTCAAGATACCGCGACAGGTTCGATTCTCTTGGAAACGTGAAAACACCGTTTGTAGAAAATTCATCGGGTTAGCTGAAGCGTTTTGCGGAACGAGACGGCTGGCGACGGCAATCGAGCAACCAAGCCCATTCTGGTTCGCCCACGTGTTCGTCTCGATTTTTCGAAAAAAATACGACCACGTACCGCCTCTGCTATGAATCGATGCATTACGCTTAACGAGTTTGTACCTGGCGCTTTTTAACCTAGAACGGTCCTATTTCCAGCGGAAGATGTCAAAGCGTTACGCGTACGTTGCATAAAACATCGAGTTGCGTCGTCTCGATACGGTGATGTAAACGGTAAAGGGGATTTACGACTTCCTAGTCTAGAAACGGATGGAGAAAGTGGACGCGATTCGCCTTTACCGTTTACGGTTCTCGTCGACCCCCTCCACCGCTTTTCCGACATCACGCTTTCGTTGCACAAATTGATTTCAACGGTTCTCGGAGAAAACGATTCTTCAAGTTGTCTATGGTCAACGTTTCAACGAGAAAATTAGCCGATGATGAGAAACTTCGAAATGAGACTAGTTTCGACCTAATCCCGAAAGTTGGCTTCCCGTTCGACACCGAGATTAGCAAGGCTATTTGAAACGCGCGTCTGTCGCCGTTCAAGGGCGCGTCTTACCGTTTTGTCTCGCGAAGGGGTGTTTCTGAAAATATTTGTAATCCTTTGAAAACACGGTTGGAAGCGCGCCAAGCATTCCGGGCAAAAGCGGATTGTTCGCGAACCCGCTCGATGAATATTCGATCGAGAGGGAAGAAATGCAAGTTTAATGAATGTCCTACGCACGTTGCCTTCCGTGGCAAACGATGCTCCTCGTTAAGGTTGCGTTTCGAGCACAACAAAATTGATCTGCCACAAAGGGGGAAAGAAAAACAGGCCACTCGACGATGTAACCCAGATTTCGAGTGGACCACGCGAACCGAAAGACGAGCACTCGCGAGATTCCAACGCGCGAATACGATCGCGAGATCCTTTCCGCCTTTTCTCACTCGCTTTTGACCTTTTTCCGTGGCCGCGCCATGGAGTCTCCGATGTTTCGCTGGACCGATAATTCAAACTCCTTTTTCTCTTGCTCCAAGGAGATTCGGAAAGACGCTCTTTCGAAACGCCATCGCAACCTCGTAACGATCGAACAGTTTCAGAGACTCCGCGGAGCCAGGAATCGTAAATTTCCTTTTTCAGTTTCGAAATTTCTGCAGCGCAAAGGAAAATAAGGACATTCTCTTTGCACTGTTTGTCAGAATCTGCTACAATATCAACCTGCAGTTTCTAGGTTGCGTCATTCGCAGCTAATTATTGCTACGTTAAGGCAGTTACAGAAAGTTCAAATGTTAAGCGCGTTCTGATATGCGGTTTATAATTAGAATTGAGACAAAGATTGCTGGTTTGTAACATTATAATTGCGTCACGAGTGCGTCATATATGCGTCGTGAGTGCGTCATGAGTGCGTCATGAAGGCAAGGTGTTGAAACAGATAAAGAAAATTGAAGTGTTATATTAATTTGGTACATTATGCAATGTTTAACTATACAAGGGTGTCTAACTAGTATAAGTATCGGACCAGAGTGATAGAGTTCGAGATTCTGAACAACTTTTCCCTTTGCAAAAATGCGATATGAAGCTTCGTTTTTGAGTTATTAAGAAAAAACACGGACCAATCAGCGCGAGGACTGCGCATGCGCGAGAACCGCTTCGAGCCTGGCTGCGCGCGCATTAGCCAGTCGCCTCCCACTCCAGGGACCTGCTAGATGTACAACCCTGTATATCGTTCCGAGTAATTATGTACGAAGCTACAGAAGTGCAAATTTTGTTAATAAATATGTGAAATATTTTTCTGAATCGTATCACTAATAATATACGTATTGAAATCAAGTTTCAACTGCAAGTGGACCTGTATATTTGAACTCCACATAAAGTATTGCGTCACAATATTCATCAAAATAGTGTAAAGGCTTTGGGAAACCAAGAGGTCATCGTAAAGAGACCGTTTCGTTAATCAACGTCTAGTATCTTTGAAAACAATAATCGTGAGAGCCTAAGGGACTCCCCGGAGAGCCACGGACTCGTTTCCTTTGTTTCGGTGAAAATGAAAAGCGACCAATAAAACGCAGAAATCCGAGGGTGTGATAAAAATTCATTCGGATGGAAGCAGCCTCTTGGAGCACGCTTTCGAATCGAGAAACTCGAGCGATAACGAAGAACCGTTGGATAAGCGTGGAAATGGAAATCGGCCACGGATTTTATTAATTCTTAGCTTTCCTAATTGGATTACTCTCGAATTAATTGGCGCGATTAAAGAGTCGCCGTCCGAGACTCGATTAAACGAAGTGCTATGCTTTCGGAAGAAATTTGCGCTTATGTCGAAACTTTCGCCGAAATCGCATATTTTATTTCGTTAAAGACGTGGACGTTGAGGATCGGCCAAGGGGCCGGAAGTTGTCTTGGATGCTTACCAAAAGGCGGGGAACGAGGGGAGAGACAGTCGTCGTGGCGCCCTGCGAAAAGAGAAAATAAAGGGCCATCGCGAATTTCCATCGTAAAAGATTTTTTCGCCTTTCGAACTGCTCCATTCTCTTCTCTTACAAGATCTACTTTGTTAAACTGTAAATAAAGGATAAGAGACGTCGCGTCGGTGTAGCATAAATAAGGCATTTTTCTAAAAGCGTAAGATCGATACGCTTTAATCGTCCCGGAGAGATCTACTTTTGTCACAGCTTCGTAAACAGATACCATGAATATTTATTCCAATCGGTGCAAACTCGATTATGTAAATATTAACCACTACGCGTTGTTAATCACGTTGACTTCCTTTTGAAATCGACAATTAAGAATTTCTAAGAGGAGGAAACTCGAGAAATTCGTTGAAATTTCTGTTAAACAGAACAGCCGATTATGGCAATCGATAGAAAATTTCAGTCAACTAGCTCGTCGAGCTGGCTCGTAAAGAGAGACGTATTATGCCTCCAACGACGTATCCAGTAACCGGTCTCTCTAAACGCACTACGCTTGAAAAATAATCGAACCGTTGCGTTGCAAAAATAAACCATCGCCTCGGTGAAAGGCTGCTGAACTGCCAGTGGAAATACCGGTAGAGTTACTGCAAAATCGCCGCGATATTCTTTCCTGCATCATTCAAAACAAACATCGCGAAATTTTTCTGTATTTTACGGTTATTTACGGATTATTCACTCTGTTCGCTAATATGGAGTTCTTCGAGATACTCTTTCAAGACCTTTTACTTATACAGAGTGTCACACAATTAGTAGCTTCAATGAGTAGGTAGTTGACGTGATTTTGAATAAAATTTCCCTTTGCGAAAATTGGATATGAAGCTCCGTTTCTGAATTATTGAGGAAAAACAGTCAGAGCGCGAGTACGCATGCGCAGCTTCGAACTTACCGACTGCGCAGACGCGTACGCTTCGAACCTAGCGGCTGCGCATGCGCAATCGCGCTCTGATTGGTCCGTGTTTTTGCTTAATAATTCGAAAACGGTGCTTCATATCCAATTTTTGTAAAGGGAAATTTTATTCAGAATCGCATTAGCTACCATTTTATGGACTTACATTAATTGTGAGACGCTCTGTAGAGGCAATCTACTTAGTTTGAAAGCAACACTGTAGTTCCTTGCACTATGATTCCGCATATGTATTAATCAGAACATAGCTGAAATATTACAACAGAAGAAAGAAACTTGAAATGTTATATGACTATAATATTATACAATCGACTCTACAAATTAAATTCCAAATTAAAACTAAATTGATCATAAATATAAAATTGACCACATCAGTCAAGCACGTCAAATCGGAAAACAATAAAATTCGTGCAAAATTAAGATTCCGCTATTTGAACACCCGAGAGTATCGATCGCCCCGTGTTTAGCTGAGTTACCGCGATTACCAGTCTAGGAAAATTGAACGGTGAAGATTGAAAACAAACAGCGGTCTCGAGTGGCTGGCGATATTCGTATAAAACACTCCTTGTTTCTAACGAGGCACAAATTGAAACAGTCTGGGTAGTTCGTCATGGGGGGGACTCTTGGTGAGACTCGATACGGGAATATTTGCTGGAGGTAATTGTCGGTCGGTTTAGAACGTTATCGATCAGGAAATAATTCGTAGTTCTTATCTAAAATTTGTTGGAGCCGGGAATCAAGAAATTTGTAAGTTTAAACACTTTCATTTAGCTATTTTCACCTCGGGATCTATTTCGAACTGGGCCGATCACGGATGCATCATTTGGCGAAGTGCCAGTTCCTCTACGCCGGTATGTCTATAATAAGAATGGGATTATCAAGATGTTGCGATACATTAATTTCCGAGATCGCGGGCCATTATTCCGTGCCATCTTTATGTAATTCGACCCATTTCGATCGTCGAGAGATTATCGACAGCGTGTTGGGCGAAAAACCGATAGTCCGAACGGTCGATGTTCCCCAATTAATTCCGGAAGTCGAATGGTCGCGTTTGAAAGCGATCGATGAATCGCGATGGGAACAAAGAATCTTTCGCCGTTTCAGCGAGCATGCTCCAAAGATAATGCCGCGAATCGCGAGTCGCGAATGCGGAATCCGGAATCGCAGCCCTTATCGGTGACGCGCGAACCGACAAACAATGGCGGCGGACAATGCCGGCGATCGATGACAACGGATTTCGGTGGCTGTCGCTTTCTCCGAGCAAACCAGTCTGCCCCGTTTCTCGCGTTCCCGGCGTTCCCCGATGTACCCGCTAATTAGCGCCATCCCGCACACCCTCCGCGACCGAATACACCTGAACGCGACTCTTTCCCGTGCGATTCGTTTGATCAGCGATCGATGCCCCTCCTTTAATCGTACGCGCGAAAATAACGAGCACTAGCATTGTGATTTCGCAGAAGCTACAGGAATAATTCCGCGATAACTGGGTCAGGGATCATCCCTCGAAGACGATGAAATTTCCCGGAGAAACTCGGCCCGTTTTCGCGGAATAATCCGGCAAATAATTTCCCCATTAGCCGGTTAATTCGGAGTCCGAGCGGAATTTGCATACTACCGCGATATCCGAGTTCCTTCGATCCGCGAATAACTACGTTGAAAAACAACGTATCTTCCGTCGGCAAAAACACGCTCGAAACGCCCGCGGGTTGTCTACCGTATCGATTCGCCAGCGATCATTGTCGTTTCGGAATGGAATTCCGTTACAGTTTTAACGCGATATCGTCCGAACGAGACAATGAACCGAGATCAGCCCCGGAGCGTTGCCTAGCGAGCAGTTCCTCCCGATAACGATTCCCGGTTTTTTCCACCGCTATCGATCTTTCGTTTTGCCTCTCTCGAAACTCGCTAACGATTTCTGTCTTTTCGTCGGCCCATTTTTCGACTAATCGAAGCTGGGAGTAACGAGCAGGTACGCAAAGGAAAAAGTTTACGCGCGTCGGCTAGCTGCGGACGAGTAGGATGAAAGGTACGCGGAGAAAAGAAGCGGGCTTGAAAGCGCGACGACCGGCCGGGGAAGAAGCGGGCGAAACGCGGCGGAAAGGAGAGATAGGGGGCAGAAAAGAACGATGCGGAAGAAAGAAAAGGGGGGACGGAGAGAGAGAAACAAACCGATAGGGAAGGGTAGAAACAGGGTGAAAGAGTCTGGGAGTCCATTAACGAGTGCCGTTTTCATACCTCTTCTATGCCACCCACCTCTCTTTCTCTTCCTTTTCTCGCTCTTCTCCCCGCGTCTCGCCGTTTGAAAGAGCACCTACCAGCACAATAGATCGTTCATTACCGATACACCGGCTGCCGTGGCCGTTGAGACGCGAACCGCGCCGAAAGTAGAAAGATAATAACGCGAGAAAGGAGCGTCGAGGTTTTTCCGCGCGAAAAACGTATCTCGCGACGATTCGGGTTACGGGGTTTTCGATAGTTTAACGGGGGCAATACATTATAACCTGATATTTCTGAATTTTTTTTGATAGGACATTTTCGAAATTTCAGGTATAATTTATTATGACTATTGCCTATTACAGAATATTTTACAGAAGATTCTAAAGGTATTGCCTCCCTTAAGTCACGCAAGATTATTACTGAACCATAGGTGCGTCATATGTGAACTGTAGGCGCGTCAAGTCTGAACTATAGATGCGTTACATATGCACCATAGGTGCGTCATGTGTGAACTATAGGTGCGTCAAGTCTGAACTATAGATGCGTCATATATGCAACATAGGTGCGTCACATATGAAATGGCAGTCCGTCACATATAAACCGTAGGTGCATCATATGTGAACTATAGGTGTGTCATATGTGAACTGTAAGTGCATTACGTCTCAACTATAGATACGTCACATATGAACCATAGGTGTGTCATATGTGAACTGTAAGTTCGTCCCGCCTGAACCATAGATGCGTCATATGTGAACTATAGGTGTGTCATGTGTGAACTGTAGGTGCGTCAAGTCTGAACTATAGATGCGTCATATATGCAACATAGGTGCGTCACATATGAAATGGCAGTCCGTCACATATTAACCGTAGGTGCATCATATGTGAATCATAGGTGTGTCATATGTGAACTGTAAGTGTATTACGTCTGAACCATAGGTGCGTCATATGTGAACCATAGGTGTGTCATGTGTGAACTGTAGGTACGTCAGGTTTGAACTATAGATACGTCACATATGAACCATAGGTGTGTCATATGTGAACTGTAAGTGCATTACGTCTGAACCATAGGTGCGTCATATGTGAACCACAGGTGTGTCATATGTGAACTGTAGGTACGTTAGGTTTGAACTATAGATACGTCACATATGAACCATAGGTGTGTCATATGTGAACTGTAAGTGCATTACGTCTGAACCATAGGTGCGTCATATGTGAACCATAGGTGTGTCATGTGTGAACTGTAGGTACGTCAGGTTTGAACTATAGATACGTCACATATGAACCATAGGTGTGTCATATGTGAACTGTAAGTGCATTACGTCTGAACCATAGGTGCGTCATATGTGAACCACAGGTGTGTCATATGTGAACTGTAGGTACGTTAGGTTTGAACTATAGATACGTCACATATGAACCATAGGTGTGTCATATGTGAACTGTAAGTGCATTACGTCTGAACCATAGGTGCGTCATATGTGAACCATAGGTGCGTCATATGTGAACTGTAGGTGCGTCAAGTCTGAACTATAGATACGTCACATATGAACCATAGGTGTGTCATATGTGAACTGTAAGTGCATTACGTCTGAACCATAGGTGCATCATATGTGAACCATAGGTGTGTCATATGTGAACTGTAGTTACGTCAGGTTTGAACTATAGATACGTCACATATGAACCATACGTGCGTCATATGTGCACCGTATCATATGTGAACTGTAGATATGTAATAATTAATTCAGATAAAAAACAATATTTTATCTGAAAACCTCCCCTATAAAACACGTCAATCATTACTGTGAGAACGAATGGATTTACAGAACGTTCTAACACCGATTAAAGTTGTGGTTCGTACGCTCGTCACTAGACGGCGCACGAGACTTGACTCTCTCGCTAGTACTCGAGGAGGAACTCTACACAATACGTAACTTTTGCATCCTCCTACAGTAACTTTTTAAATTTAAAGAAAACTAGCACCATCTATTAAAACAATGTTGTCTGCAAACCTCTCGAAACACGACAATCATTATTACGAGAAGGAATAGATTACTCTAACACTTTAAAATTTTGAGACAATATTTGTAAGATGTTACACTAACATTTTATAGAAGAAAGAATTGTGTAATTTGTTAAGATTCTAAAGGTATTGCCCCCGTTAACGACGCCTCTCGTTTCAGTGGCGCGTCACGGCTACGAAGAGTACCGGAAGTGACAGGATAGGACAAAGGCTGTCGTGACCATCATCGATGGCAGCCGCGAGCTTTCCTCCAAACTTTTCGAACGTCGGCATCCTGGAGAACTGGTAAGCGATCCTGTCGTAGCTTGTATCTGTCACGCCTTGGAATTAAGTATTACTAGAAGCCTCTTATAAAAGTCTCGACGGCGGTCGAGTGGCAGCCTAATGGAAATCCGTGCACTCGCCATGGTTCCAAAATCGCGAAAAACAACGAAGATCTACGGAAGCGTACGCCGCGTATTTCTACGTTAGCCAACGGTGATAGGGGAAGGGTAACGGTGACGGATAACCGAGGCGATTGCACGCTCCGACGTACGAGCGAACCCGTAGTCTCCCGTTGGAAGCTTCGTTCCGGATTGTTTAGAATCGAAACTCTAGATATATATATACGTACTCTCTCTCTACGTACGTAGTTGCATGCTGTCCGTGTGTACGTATCGCCAGAGAACGCAAATATCGCCCAAAGGAATCTCGATCCGCGGATTCGAAGTCGCCATTGTCGAGGCGAACGCTCGCGAACTTTCAATCCGTAAAGTCTCCTACGGAAAGGACGTCACCGTGCGAATAATGGCCCAAAGAAAGCGGCCACGAGGCATTGTTGCCTTCAAAGAAGACGAAATACGGTCGCACCGTAATTGGCGCCACGAATTTTGGCCCGCGAGTCTTTTATCCTGGATCCCGCGAAGATGCCGCCATTTATACACCATCGCTTCAAATACTCGAGAGTCTCGGACAACAGAATTTACAACCCGATGCGTATAAAATCTTGCGAGAAAAAGTAGGTCTCTAGGTTTTGATTAAAACACCCCTTTCAGGACGGTCGCAATTTTGCAAACACCGTGTCTTTTCTTTTATTTTTTTTCTGTTACGATCTTTGTTCGCGACTGCACATACCATGGATGCTTCGGAAGATGCTTTAGAAGATCTCGTGTATACCTATTAGGGAGAAATCACTATCGGTCTGATTCACACTAGTCTTCCTTTGGAAGATTTCGCGTATACACATTTGGATGAGGTCATATATGGGTCTTTAGAGTCACATATCCTCACACTAGTCCGGTAACGAAAAAGTTTGAGGAATTTGAGGAAATTAGGAAATTATGAAGTGGGAAATTGGGAAATTGGGAATTAGGGAGATTTGGAATTGGAGAAATTGGGAATTGGGGAGATTTGGAATTGGAGAAATTGGGAATTGGAGAAATTGGGAATTGGAGAAATTGGGAATTGGAGGAATTGGGAATTGGGGAATGTGGGAATTGGGGAATGTGGGAATTGGGGAATGTGGGAATTGGGGAATGTGGGAATTGGGGAATGTGGGAATTGGGGAATGTGGGAATTGGGGAATGAGGGAATTGGGGAAATTGAGAATTGGGGAAATTGGAAATTGGGGAAAGTGGAAATTGGGGAAATTGGAAATTGGGGAAATGTGGAATTGGGGAAATTGGGAATTGGGAAATTAGGAATTGGGAAAATTTGGAATTGGGGAAATTGGAAATTGGGGAAATTGGGAACTGGGGAAATTGGGAACTGGGGAAATTGGGAACTGGGGAAATGTGGAATTGGGGAAATTGGGAAGTGGGAAATTAGGAATTGGGAAAATTTGGAATTGGGGAAATTGGGAATTGGGGAAATTGGGAATTGGGGAAATTTGGAATTGGGGCAATTGGGAATTGGGGAAATTTGGAATTGGGGAAATTGGGAATTGGGAAATTAGGAATTGGGAAAATTTGGAATTGGGGAAATTGGAAATTGGGGAAATTGGGAATTGGGGAAATTGGGAATTGGGGAAATTTGGAATTGGGGCAATTGGGAATTGGGGAAATTTGGAATTGGGGAAATTGGGAATTGGGAAATTAGGAATTGGAAAAATTGTGAATTGGAAAAATTGTGAATTGGGAAAATTTGGAATTGGGGAAATTGTGAAACTGTTATTTCCCCAATTGTGTAACATTTTGGGGAAATTGTTAAATTCTGGAGCTATTCCGTAACAGAGAATCGCCGACATCGATTCCTAAGGGGCGACGGTAATTTATGGCGTTCGAGCCTGTGACTCGTAGCAGACTCCGCACAACGATACATCATCCACCCGGGTTTTCGGGGAAAGTATCGTCCCATATCGTGGATTACCTTTGCTAGACTTGGACATTCTCGGGTAAACAGTATGTCGAGCATCGATCATTCGAAAAGAGATAAGCAGTAATTCGATTGCGGCTACTCCGCTAAACGGATCCGATAATAGCCCAATTAGCCGTTGCTAAACGCGCGGTGGTCAACGACATCGATACTCGTCGTTTTACAAAGTTGGCACCTGTTTATGGGAGGTTCATTGAGGACAACAGGAAGACGGCTCGCCAAACTTGTTCGTACACCGTTAATCTATTTTATGAGAGAAACCGGCAGGTGCATCGCCCACGCGACTAAATTCGGACGCTGGAGTACGCGTGGGAGGTGCTTTGAATTAGATCATTTGAACCTGAATGACATTCTACGTTTACATTTTATTTCTTGCTTCTTTGCGTCGTCCTCTTTTTTCTACCGCGGAAAATCAATAGAATCGGAGTCGTAAAATTTACGCGTTCGTGGGAAGAAATTAAAGTTCATAACGTGGGATATTGCTTACTCTTTCAACCGAATTAGAGATAAAACTTTTACCTATTAACCCCTTGTGCTATTTCGCGCAAGAATTTTAGTCGATGTGATCGATTACTTCAATTTGGAGCTCTAGTATTTGTAGAGGAGACTGCTTTTTACTTTTCTTGTAAACGATTGTTTAGAACATTTTTTTGTTTTAATAGTTGAGGTGTGATTAGTTCTGACGCATGTGGGAAATGGTGGGCGGTTTGTCTATGTAGGAGGTTTATAGAGGGTTGCACCATAGAGTGCAACTATTTTAAGCAATAGATGTGAACAATAATTGTGATGAATAATTATGATCGTAAGACAATAATTGTGGTTAATAATTGTCATCATAAAGCAATAGTTGTGATCAATAATTGTGATCAATAATTCTGATCAATTATTATGATCATAAAGTAATAGTTGTCATCAATAATTGTCATCATACAGCAACAGTTGAGATCAATAATTGTGATCAATAATTCTGATCAATGATTATAATCATAAAGTAATAGTTGTCATCAATAATTGTCATCATACAGCAATAGTTGTGATCAATAATTATGATCAATAATTGTGATCAATAATTATGATCATAAAGTAATAGTTCTCATCAATAATTGTCATCATACAGCAATAGTTGAGATCAATAATTGTGATCAATAATTATAATCATAAAGTAATAGTTGTCATCAATAATTGTCATCATAAAGCAATAGTTGTGATCAATAATTGTGATCAATAATTCTGATCAATAATTATAATCATAAAGTAATAGTTGTCATCAATAATTGTCATCATAAAGCAACAGTTGAGATCAATAATTATGGTCAATAATTCTGATCAATAATTATGATCATAAAGTAATAGTTGTCATCAATAATTGTCATCATAAAGCAATAGTTGTGATCAATAATTATGATCAATAATTCTGATCAATAATTGTGATCAATAATTATAATCATAAAGTAATAGTTGTCATCAATAATTGTCATCATACAGCAATAGTTGAGATCAATATTTGAGATCAATAATTGTGATCAATAATTATAATCATAAAGTAATAGTTGTCATCAATAATTGTCATCATAAAGCAACAGTTGAGATCAATAATTATGATCAATAATTCTGATCAATAATTATGATCATAAAGTAATAGTTGTCATAAATAATTGTCATCATAAAGCAATAGTAGTTTTTCCTCCCACAACAATAAATGTCCCGTGATTTTAAAGATTTCAATCGATTAAAAGTCGTTCGAAGCCGGCGGAAAAACGACGTATGGAAGCTGCTCGAGTATTCTATTTGCACGCGATACGATCCATATACTCGGCAATGTTTCTACGTCACGTTGCCATTATCGTGAATATTGCACGGGAGGATGCGCGCGCGCGCGACCGTAATCCTTCGGAAGCGGCTCAACGTTCGCAAATCGAGCGAACGGTCGCTATAATGATAGGCTCTCGATGCTTTCGAAGATGTGGGACGCACCTTCTTTCCTCGACTTTGGTAAATACGGAATATAATGGCCGAAAAAGTCGCGTTTAAATATTTCAATCGCTACGAAACCGCATTTCGAACGATCGAATTACACTGCAAGTCATTTTCCTGTAAATACTATTATTTATACGAACACTTTACATAAATATCACCCGAATTTTGATCACGCTTCTGATAATTATTGTTTTAATTAAGAATTGAAGAACAGCTCTCCATCACCCTTTTCTCATAAGTAAACTAATAAAATAAATAAACTAATAGTGTTCGTTAATTAATAGCTCTGTGACAGAAAAGAAAGAGAGAAACTTACCTTTAATTACGAATTTCAAAACAGTAGATTTTTGCGAACAGTAAGAAATAAAATGGAAGGCGGAAACAGAGACCCGTTGACCTAAAATATGTGCCGATAGCGCGGTAAATGCGCCGAGAAGATTCCTCGATAAACCCCGTAACGCGTATCGAACTGTGTATTTCGTGTTACTTGTATCGTAACTAATACCGCATGGGGTTGGCTGCAAATTGCGAAAAATTCCTCCTTGTCTAACCGTGCTTTTTCCCGAAGACAACAATAGCGTATCCATTAAAATTTCTTGTAATTTTAATTAATAACAGAAAACCTGTGTCGTTTCAATTACGTTCGATGTAACGAAGCGCTTGCAACGAACGAGTGTTCGGAATATCGACGTTAATTACATCGTAATTGCGTCGATAATTAGCGCGGAGTCGATAACTTTTGCCGCGCGATAACCAAGCGTGGTTACGATTTACCAGTTTTATATTATTTATAAAAAACGTTGTGCAATTATTTAATTCCGTACAATTTATTTGTCAGATGCGTCAGAAATATTCACATTATACTTAACTAAACGTAGGTGTACACATTATACTTAATTATACGTAGGTGTAATATTTAAACAAACAATAAAAATTAAAATGTGACTATTTTATATTCAGCGATCTTCGATAATGAAAATTATAGTTGGACCTAAATTTTAAGAGTATTAACTCTTGAAAAGTATCAACTCTTGAAGAGTATTAACCCTTTGCACTCGAAGGTAATTTGTCTATTTGCAAACAGCAACTTTAAAACTTATTAGGTAAAAAGTTAAATGAATTCTTTCGAGGTTATTTCTCTACTAATAATTTCCACTATTTGTTTCACTATGTTTATACAGTATATCTCACAATTAGAGTAGGTCCCTGAAATAGGGGGTAGCTAACGCGATTCTGAACAACTTTTCCCTCTGCAAAAATGGGATTCGAAGCTCCGTTTCTGAATTATTAAGAAAAAACCAAACAGAGCGACTGCGCCTGCGCAGACGACAGCTTCGAACCTAGCGTCTACGCATGCGCGAGAGCGACAGCTTCGAACTTACCGTCCGCGCATGCGCAATCCTTGAGTCTGTCGCTCTCGCGTCTGCGCACGTCGCGCTCTGATTACTCCGTTTTTTCTTAATAATTCAGAAACGAAGCTTCGAACCCCATTTCTGCAAAGGAAAATCTCATTCAGAATCACGTCAGCCATTTCAGGGCACTGTTTGTGAGCTACCCTGTATACGCATGTAACCCAATGAAGGCGGGAATTCGTCGTAGCGAAATGGGCCACTGTTTACGAAACCATGATTCTTCCGGCCTCGAGGGAGTTGTAAAAGCAGTTCGTAGTCTCGTAAGAGCGGCTCTTCTCGTTCGTTGAAACGCGTTGCTTAGTACGCTGTGATTTCGCTCGAGTAAATAGGCGACGTTGAATTATAAAAGGCACCTGTCTCGTATGGTCGCCGTTCGATTCGAATATCCCCTAGAAAACCGTCCCGAAAATTACGTGCCGAAGTTGTTCGATCGATCTTCTCGGAAACAAACGGAAAATTTACGACGTCTCGTGAAATTAGGCAATTTGTCCGGCACGCGACGGGGTCGAAAGATGTTCGACCGCCTCGAATGTATAATACGTTCGAGCGAAAACAGCGTGAGGGGAAACTCAATTTCGCATAGTGAATTTTCCGCGAAAACCGCGGTTGAACTTTGTCAGCAACTGACGCAAAATCGAGGATGTAAAACCGGGTGTTTTTAACGGGGCGGAACGCGCGTCTTGCCGAACGCGCTAAAAATTTGGAAGGATAGAGGCGAAATTCAGTCGCTGGAATATTTCCTCAGACCTGGCGACACGCTCGAATTAACGTCTACACGGATGGCCTCCTTTCTCTGCGTGATCCTCGTTCCTCTCCGTTTGCCGCGGAAATGCGAGTTTAAAGAGTGCATTCGTCCCATCGAGTTGACTATAAATAGGCGGACGTTTCACCGATAATGCGTTCCCCTGGACGTCTTCGTCGAAACCGTAATACGTTCGCGAATAAATCGTCGGGAATTGAATCGTTGCTCGATCTAATCGATTTATTTATTCATTTAATCGTTTGACCACCTTTCGATTTTTTCGAGACTTCGAGACCTCGACTCCGATCGGAATGACCCCGAGGCTGTCGATACTGGTTCCGGTGTCCGATAAGGGTAACGAAGACCCGTACTTTTGTCGTGCGAGGAGAATGCTACCTTTTCTCTCTCTCTATCTCCTTTTCCTTTGCTCGGCCTATTCTTTCTTCTATGCCTATTTCCTCCCTTGCCCCGATAACCTGTCTCTCTCGAACCGTCTTTCGAACCCCCTTTTTCTCCACCCCCCGTTTCTACGTCTCTATGCCTTCTCGAATCGATACGGTATCAAGCTCGAAACGAGGCTGGAGTCGATGGTACGACAGGGTTTTGGTAACGATCTCGTCGCGCGATATACCTGCCAGGATATCCGGGGTCGACACCGCCTATCCGCCTTCTTACATCCACCTATGCGATTCTTCCGTCATTCGATCCCGGCTTATTTATGGAGACGAACCCCAACGACGTAAAAGCCAGAATATTAGGTGCGAATACCCAACGTTTAGCATCCAATGCCCCAGAGCGTATTTTCCGTTGAAATTTACGAGTTCAGGAGTCTGGATTTCGGGGATTTTTCGGATTTCTGCGGACTATGGAACGCGGAACGGATTTTGCGAGAATGCGAGACCGTGAGAGCACAATTAAGAGCAGATGCAGTTTGGCGAGGGCCTTTCAAGAATTTTTACATTTCGAGAACACTTGAGTTTGAGAGACAGTTTGAGATTCAGGAATTTAAACTGGTACGAATTTGACGTGTGATAGCTGCAGCTGGAGGGTTCACGTGACATGTGAACATATGTGGAGCTGTTAGTATCCACACATGTGATATCTGGAGCTGGAGGGTTCATATAACATGTGAACATATGTGGAGCTGTTAGTGTCCACACAACATTTGATATCTGGAGGGTTCACATAACATGTGAACATATGTGGAGCTGTTAGTATCCACACATGTGATATCTGGAGGGTTCACATAACATGTGAACATATGTGGAGCTGTTAGTGTCCACACAACATGTGATATCTGGAGGGTTCACATAACATGTGAACATATGTGGAGCTGTTAGTATCCACACATGTGATATCTGGAGGGTTCACATAACATGTGAACATATGTGGAGCTGTTAGTGTCCACACAACATGTGATATCTGGAGGGTTCACATAACATGTGAACATATGTGGAGCTGTTAGTGTCCACACATGTGATATCTGGAGCTGGAGGGTTCACATAACATGTGAACATATGTGGAGCTGTTAGTGTCCACACAATATGTGATATCTGAAGCTATTAATGTCCACACATGTGATATCTGAAGCTGTTAGTGCTCACACATGTGATGCCAGTTATTTATCCAACCTGATGAATTCTGATGATTGAACATAGCTGATTGCTCTGATCATTTAAAGTATAAGTATTAATTTTGCTGTCATAGTTGTTTTCATTTGACTATGTATGTTTGCACATGTGGAATTTCGTCCTGAATTAACATCAAATTTTGTTTAAATTACTCCTTCAAAAACTTTACCCCTGTTGCTATTTGATGACCATTAAAATTAACAATAAGTTTGAAGATTCAAAGACTTGTACATCCACAAATTTTTCTTCCTCAATGAACATACATTTTTTTTTAAATTAATTCAACAACTTTGCTGCTATTAAACTTGACAGTAAGTTTGAAGATCGAAAGACTTGTACAACCACAAATTTTTCTCCCTGAACAAACATAAAATTTTTTTTAAATTAATTCAAGAACTGCTGCTATTAAACTCAACATTAAGTTTGAAGATCCAAAGACTTGAACAAGCAAAAAATTACTAAAAATGAAATTTAGTAAGGTTAAAAACTTAAAAGCTTATCTAAAGTCTACGTTAGAGGGTAAATGGCGAAACGTGGAGATAGAAATCGTTTTCTCGCACGCATTCTCGTCACGACGTGCACCGGCTGGCACGGCGCGCCAGACACAAGCCGTACTTTACTACTTACGACCCAACCCTACGCTTCATCCACTTCCTTCGGCCTCATGCTTAACCCATTTATGCGTCGAATGCCGACGGAATCAAGACTTTCCGTTTTTCCCCTTTTTACGTTGTTCTCCCGCTGCAAATTATTCTCTCCGATACCGTTTTCTGCATTTCCGATTATTTCTTTTTGAATTTTGTTGTAATTTTACACTTACAATTCTAGGATTGATAACGGATTGATATGCAAAGACAAGGTTTTTGATTCCTTGAGGCAATGGTTTTTGTATTAGAATTAAATTCGTGACAGCAAATGCAAACAAAGTATTTCGGTTTCCTTTTTCTGACGCCTTCCGGCGATAACGCGGATTAAGTTGGGAGCGTAATTGCACTTTCCACGATTGTTACCGTTATGGGACTCGCGGAACGAACCTTGAGTTTACGGAAAATTCGCCTAATTTGATACAACTCTTGAAATTTTAAGATAACATGTTTCAGTCCTATAAGGGGTAGTAAAAGAAGAAATTCAAATTCTGGTTGTTTGATAATTTTTCCTATTTAATTTCGTTCAGAAATTTTGAAGCAAGCCCCACCATATATGAGAGAATTTTTCAGCAAAAAGAAAAACCTAATTTGATACAACTCTTGAAATTTTAAGATACCAGGTTTGAATCCTATGAGGGTAGTAAAAGAAGAAATTCAAATTCTGGTTCTTTGTCAATTTTCCTATTTAATTTCGTTCAGAAATTTTGAAGCAAGCTCCACCATGTATGAGAGAATTTTTCAGACTTTTTTATCGCAAAAAAGAACCTAATTTGATACAACTCTTGAAATTTTAAGATACCAGGTTTGAATCCTATGAGGGTAGTAAAAGAAGAAATTCAAATTCTGGTTCTTTGTCAATTTTGCTATTTAATTTCGTTCAGAAATTTTGAAGCAAGCTCCACCATGTATGAGAGAATTTTTCAGACTTTTTTATCGCAAAGAAAAACCAAATTTGATACAACTCTTGAAATTTTAAGATACCAGGTTTGAATCCTATAAGGGGTAGTAAAAGAAGAAATTCAAATTCTGGTTCTTTGTCAATTTTGCTATTTAATTTCGTTCAGAAATTTTGAAGCAAGCTCCACCATGTATGAGAGAATTTTTCAGCAAAAAAAAAACAAAATTGCAGCTTTTACTAGAGGGTTGAAATTTTTTTGCTATCCGCTCAAGGGCAGAGCCTTTGATAGCAGCACAAAAACGCGGCGTAATCGTATACGGTCTTTCTCGATATTTTTTCTCAAGATGCCTGGTGATTGTATCGCGCACAATGCCTTTTTCTTTCTATTCCCGGAGGTTTCGAGTCTAAAGCAGGTCTACGGTCCATCACGCGTCGAAAGTCGTACAAGATGCAACGCGATATTCTCCTTTTACGAGGTGGTCTCATAATCCTGTGTCGTGTTTCATGCGCGAGTTCCTAAGGAAATTGGGCCACCTTCGAACTAAAAAAACCTTTCATTCGACGTGTCCGCGCAATTTATAGCAGCGCACAATTTATAGCTTCAATTTCCGTGATATTTAAACGGGTCGCGCTTAGAATTCGCGAACGGTTAATCGTTTCGTTGCTCATTCGACCGAAGAAACTCCACGACTTTCTCGCTCTTTAAGTTCCGCCGTTAACTCTTTCGATAATTAAGATTTCTTTATTTTCACTGTCGTTTATCACAATAATGGGCTCCGCTCGGTTTTTCGCGCGATGTAACGACCGTCGAAAGGAAACAAGAAAAGAGAGGCGTTAATTGGCCGGAGTATCGACGCGACGATCTCGTTGTCGTAACGCGCCACTTCAAATTATAATATTCACGGTTTGCCTGGCACGTGCTGTTCCGGGTACGCTCGCCTGTCTATTAATGTCGTAAGGGAATATCGCCGGAGTTAATTAGCGAGCTTGAATTATTCATTCGCCGTGCCGTTCGATTAGGAGCGAGTCGATAGGGACAATCTTTCTTTTCTCCTTACATTTTCGGTTGAACTTCGAATTCGATTTAGAAAAATTCGGGGTTATTTATCGTCGACAAGTATACAGTCACCTCAAACATTTTTGCTTAAAGATGTCTTCAAATTGAATTTACAAAAATTCTCGTTTATTTATCGTTGTCAACTGTCCAGACATCTTATTCATTTTTTGTTAAAGACGTCTTTAAAATGAATTTGGATATGTCGCAAAAACTGTCGTTTATTTATCGTCGCGAACTATCCAGTCACCTTAACAATTTTTGCTTAAAGATGTCTTCAAATTGAATTTACAAAAATTCTCGTTTATTTATCGTTGTCAACTGTCCAGACATCTTATTCATTCTTGGTTAA
Source organism: Megachile rotundata (assembly GCF_050947335.1). Classification (NCBI taxonomy): domain Eukaryota; kingdom Metazoa; phylum Arthropoda; class Insecta; order Hymenoptera; family Megachilidae; genus Megachile; species Megachile rotundata. The sequence goes on from NC_134997.1 coordinate 12,249,090, forward strand.
AGACGTCTTTAAAATGAATTTGGATAGGTGGCAAAAAATTGTCGTTTATTTATCCTCGTCAACTCTTCAGTCACTTTAACAATTTTTGGTTTTAAACGTCTTCAAATTGAATTTACAAAAATTCATGTTTATTTATCGTCATGAACTGTCCAGACATCTTAACCAGTCTTGGTTAAAGACGTCTTCAAATTGAATTTGGATAGGTCGGAAAAAATTGTAGTTTATTTAACGTCGCCAACTCTCCAGTCACTTTAACCATTCTTGGTCAAAAAGGTCTTCAAATTGAATTTACAAAAATTCATGTTTATTTATCGTCATGAACTGTCCAGACATCTTAATCATTCTTGGTTAAAGACGTCTTCAAATTGAATTTGGATAGGTCGGAAAAAATTGTAGTTTATTTAATGTCGTCAACTGTCCAGTCACCTTAACAATTTTTAGTTAAAAACATCTTCAAATTGAATTTATAAAAATTCATGTTTATTTATCCTCGTCAACTCTTCAGTCATCTTAACAATTTTTGGTTAAAAACGTCTTTAAATTGAATTTATAAAAATTCATGTTTATTTATCCTCGTCAACTCTTCAGTCATCTTAACAATTTTTAGTTAAAAACATCTTCAAATTGAATTTACAAAAATTCTCGTTTATTTATCGTCATCAACTCTTCAATCACCTCAACAATTTTTCCTTAACTCTTTAACGTACTAGTTTTTCGCGCACGTCAGTCAGAGCTGTCTAATCATTACTGCAGTGTTATAATCAATAAAGAACATTGATGCATTAGGTACATCTTGTATTTAGCTATCTTTAATTATACAAACTAGTATCATACTCAAAACTCAATCTTCAAATAATTTAATTTTGTCACATTTGAACTGTGACACAAGTCTGACTCATAGTTGTAAACCAAGGGGTTAAAGACGTCTTCAAATTGAATTTAGATAGGTCGGAAAAATTGTTCATTTATCGTCGCGAACTGTCCAGTCACCTCAATAATTTTTCTTTTAAAATGTCTGTAAATTGAATTTGAATAGATCTGAAAAATTGTCATTTATTTATCGACAGGAGAGTTGGATCCTTCGGGTATTTGTTAGAGAGCGAATCGATTAGGGCACACCTCGTTACTTTGATTCGCGACGCCGTGTCCCGAAGGAGGTGCACGAAAACCGGGTGTACGAGTCGCGTCACGCAAACTCGATTTACGTAATAAAATCGTGCGTTCGAAGGGACGGAAAGAAACCGAAGGAGATAGGTTTCAAGCGGCGACGATAGAAGCACCACGAGTGTCGCTCACCCCATTCTTTCCCTACGAAGGTTCGTGTTACCCGGACGAGGAAGTCCCGGGAAGCACGTACTTCCTGCGTTTTATCCCTGACGATCCACCTGGAAATTGTTCGCTTCTGCTGCTATGACTTCTTTTTTTAATTTTTGTTAATTTAGGAAAATTGCTGCGGTCAGTTTGTAGGAAGACACTTTCTATTTTTTTAAATTGAGGAGGAGTCAGTCGACTGTGTAAGATATTCACTGTGTAATTATATAAAATATTCACTGTGTAATTATGAGAAATTTAACTGTGTAATTATGTAATGTGTTAACTACGTAATTATGTAATATGTTAACTGTGTAATTATATAAAATATTGACTGTGTAACTATGTAAGATGTAAGTATACAGGGTGTCTCGCGGGTGATGCGCGCGCAGCCAGTAGGTTGTCGCTCTCTGCGCATGCGCAATCTCGCGCTCTTATTAGTCCGCGTTTTTCCTTAATAACTCAAAAACGAAGCTTCATATCCCATTTTTGTAAAGGGAAATCTTATTCAGAATCACGTCAGCTACCATTTCAGAGACTTATACTAAATTTGAGACACCTTGTAGTCTTTTTAAAACCATTTAAAATTCGTAAAAGTATATCGAACTCCAGAATGAAATAGTCTTTGTCTACGGTCCGCGAAAGTTTATCAAACAGCTCAAGTAACCATGTAACTATGTAAAATACAACCTTGTAGAATATAACCATTTACTATAGTCTTTCTAAGACTACAATTCGTAAAAGTATATCGAGCTCAACGAATAAAATCTACCCACGATCCATAAAAGTTTGTCGAACTCGAAGCGCGTAAAGTATTACCGAACAAAAGAGTTGTTTAAGTAATTATACTAGTAGAAGTAAACGAGTCCGAATAGAAATGGCATCTACTTCGCGAGATTAAAGTCGCGACTCGCACCATTTAGATATTGCTTGGTTAGTACGCGTATTCGTAATACCCGGATTGTATCGATATTCGTAATATTCAGCCGGCTTCGATACTCGCGAATCAAATGAAAAATACCAACGACGCGAACAATACCCTCGTTCGATCTATCCGCACCGCGCGAGTACGGAGCTTCGAAATAATCTGGGTACGCGGTAACGCATTTCTATAGAATAATTACGTTCGACACAGTGGGAGGCTCCATATTCTTCGAACTTCTAATATCGTCCATCTTAAAACTTACAGGCTTTGTCATAAATAGGTGCTTTATAATTGTTGGTTTGGTGAAGACATTTCGTTGAAGACAGTTCGTTCTTTGTAGTTTGATGACGCACTATTCTGTGACGCACTTGTACTTTTCTGTGCCGATCTCTTGTACTACAAGGGTTTCTATGGCGATCTCTCGTCTTTTAGGACCTCCTGTACTTCCTATGCCTACTGGGCTGATCTCTGGTCCTCCAGGGCCTCCTATGCTGATCTCGCATTATTCTAATAGCTCCTGTGCCGATCTCTCGTTCTTCTAACACCTTCTGTGCCGATCTCTCGTCCTCCAGGGCCTCCTATGCCTTCTATGTCTTCTGAGCCGATCTCTCGTCCTCCTATACCTCCTGTGCCGATCTCTCGTCCTCCTATACCTCCTGTGCCGATCTCTCGTCCTCCTAATACCTTCTGTGCCGATCTCTCATCCTCCTAATACCTTCTGTGCCGATCTCTCATCCTCCTAATACCTTCTGTGCCGATCTCTCGTCCTCCAGAGAGTCTCCTGTGCCTCCTGTGCCTCCTATGCCTCCTGTGCCGATCTCTCGTTCTCCTATACCTCATGTGCCGATCTCTTGTACTCCTAATACCTTCTGTGCCGATCTCTCATCCTCCTAATACCTTCTGAGCCGATCTCTCGTCCTCCAGAGAGTCTCCTGTGCCTCCTGTGCCTCCTATGCCTCCTGTGCCGATCTCTCGTTCTCCTATACCTCATGTGCCGATCTCTTGTACTCCTAATACCTTCTGTGCCGATCTCTCATCCTCCTAATACCTTCTGAGCCGATCTCTCGTCGTCCAGGGCCTCCTGTGCCGATCTCTCATCGTCCAGGGCCTCCTGTGCCAATCTCTCGTCCTCCAGAGAGCCTCCTGTGCCTCCTATGCCTCCTGTGCCGATCTCTCGTCCTCTTATACCTCCTGTGCCGATCTCTCATGCTCCTAATACCTCCTGTGTCGATCTCTCATGCTCCTAATACCTCCTGTGCCGATCTCTCATCCTTCCATACCTCCTCTACCGATCTCTCATCCTTCCATACCTCCTGCACCGATCTCTCATCCTCCCATACCTCCTCTACCGATCTCTCATCCTTCCATACCTCCTCTACCATCCTCCCATCACCTCCCATCCTCCCAAACTCCCTCCACCTCTCCACAACTACCACAAATTCCACCATCTCTCCCATAACACTCAAACATTATACCCACCATGAATGATCATATCAAAACCCACCTTTTTGTTTCGATCCCAACGCACCGCTCGCCGACACATTTACCTTGGGTCGAGACACGCGCGTCCAGAATCTACCCAACGATTTGGAGGTCGGCCAGCTAGTCTCGATCCTGACCTGCCCTCCTGACGTTCCTCCGTGCAATTCTCGGCCGGCAACCGTGCGGTACGGGGGATTAGGACCCGGGAAAAATGCAACCGCAATTACACCGGCAATTTAGGTCCATTCCTGGTACGGCCTCCCTTTTGTCGCGAACGCGCTTAGCGAGAACTTCGGGTACATTTTACGCGGAACCTCCGCCCCTATATCTTGCCACCGACCTGGCTAATTCAATGGTCGCTTTTGAATTTAATTTACGGATCACAAATGGCAATGTACAAATAACCGTTACAATGCCTATGTACGGTGCTATTTGTACGCCCACGGGCTGTTGCATTATTTGTTAAATTGATTAACTGCGCTGTTTGCTGGCGATTTTTTGATTTGGGTGGTGATTTACCGTTTTTAGAAAGACCTGCTCGGATTATAACCGGGCTAGCTTCGCTGAGAATATTTAAACCTTATTTTGACGGTTAGTTAGGTTAAATTTGACGAGTTTAAATAATTCTGATAAATAGGGATTTTCATGTATTTACTAATGAGTGCAAAATTAGTTAGGGTAGGTTAGATCATATATACTACGAATAAATATATTTTGACGAGTTTAAATAATTCTGATAAATACGGATATATTTTCATTTATTTACAAATGAGTGTAAAATTAGTTAGGTTAGGTTAGGTCACTTTTCGACGATATTGCAATACATTTTGAGATTTATTCTGTACACTAACAATTTTGTATAGGATTATAGTATTATGTACAGGACTAAACCTACCATATGTGTATTTAGTTTGAAAATAAAAATTAAGTTAAAACAAAACAAGCGACAAAATAAATCTTCATCTCGATGAAAAATTAAGACAAGAGCAGTAGACTTCAAGAAGAGCCTTCTACCAAATTATGTAACTTATAATAAGAAACTTGTGTTCATAAATTTGGTAGTTGTTAATGATTTACAAGGACACAGATGTTTAAGAAGAGTTCATCAATTTTTTCATAAAATAGAGCGATTCCCACTGGAATCTCGGAGTCTAGAAAAACAGAGCGTCAATTAGATCCTTTCCGTAGAGGGTCCTCGAAGAGGTACAAGGGCTGTAAAGCGCGATTCTCAGGCACTTTTCGATTCGTCTTATCGATAGATAAGAATAGGAAGACCAGTGAGGCGTTACGCTGAGCACCACTGCAAAGACCGGACTACGAGGCGTGTTCGGTTTTAGCGAAGGGCAGCGGAATCGCGAACCGGCGCGTTGGTGGTGGCGTTAGCAGCAGACATTCTCCGTGTGCGTGCGCCTGTTTCGTAGTACGCGCCACGGCCGCGCTTGCATAGGGGTGCGCTCGCTTCTCCCTCCAGGTGTCCCAACCTAACCTACCCCTACTCGTATCCCTTGGCCAATCTGCTCTCCCCTCTGTCTCCGGTCCGGTTCTTCTCGGCGTTCCCCTCGTCCATCCCCTCTTAGACTCTTCCCCCACCGTTGACCGACGAGCGCACAGCTGCCACACCGCCAAGCGCGACGACTGGAGAGACGCGCAGCGACGCCGTTACCGTTCAGCCGGTTGTTTGGACTAACCTAGAAAAGTGTCGGGGAAAGAGCGAAAGGAAAACAGTGGGTGCGCGTATCTCGCGTTTTCTCCCGGTTCGCGGTTCCTCTCGTTCGGTGTCATAGAGCCGTATGCGGAGGATAATTTCGCTCGCCGAGGACCGGCCCTTTGTCCGGAACGCACCGATCTCGGCGATCGGTCCTTTTCGACAGGATACTCGACCTTGAACTTGTGTGACTGTGCGTGGTTCGTTTAACCTGTGACCTCGATCGAAGGTGAGACAAGGAGAAAGAAAAGCGGTCCTGGAAGCGAGAATGTTCCCATACACGACCTTCCCGGCAGTAGGGTAAGCGAGTCCCTTTTGTTTCGCGGTCGTTCGACGATTTCGGCTTTTTAGCGAATGTAACGTCCTGCATCTTCCTGTACGTCCTGCGTTAATCCGTGTTGGATCGTTTCTTTTCGATGTGCCTGTCATGCTCGAAAATCGCTTCGCTCGGGCTGCGTATTTGATTTTTGCTTTATTCGGCGTAGAAAACCGGTCGGGGGAAAAACGCGTGCAACTGACGCGCGCGTGTGCGAGTTGCGCGCATTTTACGATAAGAAAGAGACGGAACGCACGGTGTGCACGCCGAGCAACGGAAAGGGAAAGGGAAGAGAGGGACGCATGTTTCTACGGGATAGGTACGCCCGAACTTCGAACGCGTCGACGCTTTGTCCTTTTCCCCTTTGTCTCCTTCTCCCGTCGTCCCTTCCGTCTCTTTCGGTGCCCCGCCGCGTGCAAACGTGTAGGTACGCGCGTGTGTACCTACGAGGATCGCGCAGAGCCCTTGCTTGCGAGCGAGCTTGCTTGTTGGCTGGTTTCAGAGAAATCAATCGCGCGCAAACGAGAATGGCTGCCGATTTCGAAGTTGACGGAAAAGTTCGCGCTACGACGCCATGCTGTCTCCGCTGAAAATCGAGAATAGTTTCCCTTGTCAACGCGGTTGCTACGGGAAAAACAAACGACTGTTCCGAGATCGCGGAACCAACGACCTCCGAGTGCTTTCGAACTGTGTTTCTTTTATTTCGCGCGAAATGTAATTCCGCGAGGTTACTCTTTTATTTTACGACGTATTGTCGACACGATGATTTCGACGACGAAAATGTTGCTCGGTGCTTTGTGCCGCGGTGACGTCAACGGTGAATGCAATTGAATCTGTGCGTATCACGTGTTTCTGAACGGTGGCGGTTTTATCGGAGAAACGAGGATAATTTACGAACGCGGGTTTTAAGCGCACCGTAATTAAACCTCGATACAAACGATACTGCTTCGTTGGCTCGTTTGTTCACGACTATGTTGCCTGCAGATACTTGTTTCGTTAGGTTACAATTTTTTCTTGTTCGGTGTCGCCATTTTCTTCGTTGACCCGTTTTGATGAGGTTTTGGGATCGATTGGATTTCAATTTTAGGAGATTGTAATTTGGGGTTTGAGGCAAAGAGTTAAGTCTACTTGTATACTCAATTTATATACTCTACTTGTATTACTCAATTTATATACTCAACTTGTATTACTCAACTTATACTACTCAACTTGTATTACTCAACTTCTACTACTCAACTTGTACTATTCAACTGCTACTACTCAACTTGTACTACTCGTGCACTCAACTTGTTGTTTAGGTTCAATTTGTGTAGCCAATACTGGCTGAATATAAAATACTTGCCTTAATATTAAGCTTCATTTTGAAGTTTGAGTCAAATAGTCAAGTCAACTTGTATACTTTACTTCTACTACTCAACTTGTATTATTCAACTTCTAGTATTCAATTTGTACTACTCAACTTGTATTATTCGACTTCTAGTACTCAATTTGTACTACTCAACTTGTACTATTCAACTTGTACTACTCAACTTGTATACTGAACCTCTACTACTCAACTTGTACTACTCAACTTACATCCTCAACTTCTACTACTCAATTTGTATTACTCAACTTGTATACTCAACCTCTACTACTCAACTTATATTACTCAATTTGTACTATTTAACTGCTACTACTTAACTTGTATTACTCAACTTGTATATTCAACTTGTTTAGATTCAATTTGTGTAGCCATCACTGAATATAAAATACATCTTGTCTTAATATTAACCTTCATTTTAGAGTTCGAGTCAAATACTCAAGTCAGCTTGTTCTACTCAACAAGTATATTCAACCTGCATACTCTACTTGTAGTTTAGGTTCAGTTTGAGTAGTCAATAATCACTGAATATAAAATACTTCTTGTCTTAATATTAACTTTCATTTTGAAGTTTGAGTCAAATAGTCGAGTCAACTTGTATACTTTACTTGTACTACTCAACTTGTATTATTCAACTTCTAATACTCAATTTGTACTACTCAACTTGTACTATTCAACTTGTATACTCAACTTCTACTACTCAACTTTTACTACTCAATTTGTACTACTCAACTTGTATTACTCAACTTGTATATTCAACTTCTTTAGATTCAATTTGTGTAGCCATAGCTGAATATAAAATACTTCTTGTCTTAATATTAACCTTCCTTTCGAAGTTCGAGTCAAATACTCAAGTCAACTTGTTCTAGTCAACAAGTATACTCAACCTGCATACTCTACTTGTACTTCAGGCCCAATTTATATATTCAATAATTGCCACACATAAAATACTCCGTGTCTCAACATCAATTTCAATTTACATCCTCTTAATACTAAAACTGTGAACAGTTTAACAAACGTATCTAACAAATAAATTATAAGACAAGTCTTACTTTAGTTATGATTAGTTTTGACGCACCTGATGGGGTCGCGTTTCTTTCAACGGACCAAGACAATTGTCTCTATGTTCCAAGTATATAAATAAAAGGTTCTCGAAGATCAAGTCGCCTTAAAGAACTCGGTTTTATCGGTTTATTGAACCGTCCGAGTGAATAATTCGAAGTTAATAACCGTGCAAAGTACAGGTACATAAATTGTCGCGAAAAATTTCGCAGAGAAATGGTCGACTGATTGAAGGAAAGAATATCAGGGCGATTTTGTAACTCTACTGGTAACTCAGCGGCTGTATACCCTATAATTTGCATATTTAAGAATTGATATCAAGTTCACATTTCTTTGTTTTAATATTTTGCTTTGATATTCTGTGAAATTTTAGTTCTGACACACCTGACAATTGTACAAGGTGCAAATATAAATCATAGTGCAAGGATTTGAAATTCAGAAGGATTTAAAATTCAGAAGTCATAACACGTTAGAAGCAATAACACGTTAACTAAAACATCAAATAATTAATAGCAAGAATGTCCTACATATCACAAGTCTCATCACAAGTTAAAGCTCCCAACGATTACACTACAAGGTGTTAGTACAACATCCACTACAAAATCGTATTCGAAGGAAGCTCGACCGGAATCCAAATGCTCCTACTAGCCTCTCCCATTCTCGCGTACCGAGAACGCGTAAAACCGAGAGTTGGTCATTGTTCGTCCTTTCGATTCTAGTCGCGTTTCTCTTTTTCCCGCAAGACCGCAACGTAAAAATGAAGTTCGTGGAAATTTATCTCTCTTCTATCGTTCGATTCCTGTTTATTCCTTTCGCGAAACACCGGACGTTCAATAGTAGCGAATTTATTCGAGGACCACCCCGGCAGGTCGAAAACTTTTAATTCGCCCGAAAGAAACAGAAAGGAATCGAGCAGACCTTTGCTCAGACCAAACTTTTAATTGAAAGCCACGCTTTTTATCAAGTCACAACCATTCCTGCAAAAACACATGTAACGTTTCGATTCATATTAGCTTCATCGAGTCTAAACTACAGGTGCGTCACGACTGAACTGCAGATGCAACATATGTGAACCATAGGTGCGTCACATATGAACCATAGGTGCGTCAGGTCTGAACTATAGGTGCGTCATATGTGAACCATAGGTGCGTCACATATGAACCATAGGTGCGTCAGGTTTGAACTACAGGTGCGTCACATATCAACCATAAGTGCGTCATATGTGAACTGTAGGTGCGTCAAGTCTAAACTGCAGGTGCGTCATATGTGAACCATAGGTGCGTCATATGTGAACCATAGGTACGTCAGGTCTGAACTATAGATGCGTCACATATGAACCATAAGTGCGTCATGTGAACTATAGGTGCGTCAAGTTTGAACTATACATGCGTCATATGTGAACCATAGGTGCGTCACATATGAACCATAGGTGCGTCAGGTCTGAACTATAAGTGCGTCACATATGGACCATAGGTGCGTCATATGAGAACTATAGGTGCGTCAAGTCTAAACTGCAGGTGCGTCATATGTGAACCATAGGTGCGTCATATGTGAACTATAGGTGCGTCAAGTTTGAACTATACATGCGTCATATGTGAACCATGGGTGCGTCACATATGAACCATAGGTGCGTCAGGTCTGAACTACAGGTGCGTCACATATAAACTATAAGTGCGTCATATGCGAACTATAGGTGCGTCAAGTTTGAACTATACATGCGTCATATGTGAACCATAGGTGCGTCACATATGAACCATAGGTGCGTCAGGTATGAACTGTAGGTGCGTCATATGTGAACCATAGGTGCGTCGCATGTAAACCATAGGTGCGTCAGGTCTGAACTATAGATGCGTCATATGTGAACCATAGGTGCGTCACATATGAACCATAGGTGAGTCAGGTTTGAACTACAGGTGCGTCACATATGAACCATAAGTGCGTCATATGTGAACTATAGGTGCGTCAAGTCTAAACTGCAGGTGCGTCATATGTGAACCATAGGTGCGTCACATATGAACCATAGGTACGTCAGGTCTGAACTATAGATGCGTCACATATGAACCATAAGTGCGTCATATGTGAACTATAGGTGCGTCAAGTTTGAACTATACATGCGTCATATGTGAACCATGGGTGCGTCACATATGAACCATAGGTGCGTCAGGTCTGAACTATAAGTGCGTCACATATGAACCATAGGTGCGTCATATGAGAACTATAGGTGCGTCAAGTCTAAACTGCAGGTGCGTCATATGTGAACCATAGGTGCGTCATGTGTGAACTATAGGTGCGTCAAGTTTGAACTATACATGCGTCATATGTGAACCATGGGTGCGTCACATATGAACCATAGGTGCGTCAGGTCTGAACTACAGGTGCGTCACATATAAACTATAAGTGCGTCATATGCGAACTATAGATGCGTCAAGTTTGAACTATACATGCGTCATATGTGAACCATAGGTGCGTCACATATGAACCATAGGTGCGTCAGGTCTGAACTATAGATGCGTCATATGTGAACCATAGGTGCGTCACATATAAACCATAGGTGCGTCAGGTCTGAACTATAAGTGCGTCATATGTGAACCATAGGTGCGTCACATATGAACCATAGGTGCGTCAGGTTTGAACTACAGGTGCGTCACATATGAACCATAAGTGCGTCATATGTGAACTGTAGGTGCGTCAGGTATGAACTGTAGGTGCGTCAGATTTCAACTATGGGTGCGTCACATATAAACCATAGGTGCATCATATGTGAACTGTAGGTACGTCAGGTCTGAAGCATATGTGCATCACATATGAATAATAGGTGCGTCACATGTAAAGTATAGGTGCGTCATATGTAAACTGTAGGTACATCAGATCTGAACTATAGATATATGATACATGAACCATAGATACATCATATGTGAACTGTAGGTGCATCACACATGGTTGTCACATATGCTTGTCACATATGCATGTCTTTTGACTTGGTTTTCTATTCTTTGATTTAATCTCTCAACTTTTTGCGTTCAACTAGAGCTTGATAGATTCTGCTTCCAGAAAACAAGTACATTATACACGCAAGTCCCGAAAGATCCCAAGCAGAGCATTTTTAACTTCCCCGTTTTCGACCGATTTCGAACCGCGTGATAAACGCGCGGAACAACGAGCGAACGTTTGTTTCCCGGTGGATAGCAGGGCTCGTAATTAGTTTGGACGATGGATCGACCGGTCACCGAGAAGTACGAAATTGGTTTTGCTCTCCCGTAGAAGCGACATCGCCAGAGGATATCGAGCCACGTTTTCTTCGATCAGCGAATATGGCGGTAATCGGCACGGTGTTATCCAACGTTGCGTCGATAAACGTCGGTCATCGGCTTTTAGGTAAAACGGCTATCAACTGCTCGATTATTTGCCTGTGGAGGATCGAGCTGTCGAGGCGCTCGAGATGTCATTTGTTGTTCACTTCCACCCTCACGGTTCACCAGATAAATATCGGAAAATTCTTGCTTCGATTATTGCTCTTATGCCTTTTTTTTCGAGTTCTCTGGTGTCTTGCATTTGGAGATTCGCTAATCTTTGCGAGGCTTTTGGAGATCGAGTTCTTTCGAGTGTTCTAATGAAGGAGATTCGTGAGTCTACATTTAACACCTCCGGCTTGAATAAAATTCTGAACCTAGCTCATAGTCTTTTAGACACTTCACGAATGTTAAACAGTGCTTTTCCTACTGACTGAGTCAATAATCGAATATTTTCAAAATCTTGTGATTTCCTGAATTATTCTGTGGTTCATATGCGTTTCGAATCAAGTGCTTAGGATCCAGATCATAGATCGAGGCTTTCGAATACAGCGGCGCAAAAAGTAGCCAACGAACTCGGAGAAAATCGACCACCGTGGTATCCAGTGACAAAGACCTCGGTCGATGCACGTGGTGGAACTGTCAGGTTCTTTCTCTCTCGTCTGGCTTCTCTGCCAACCCCCTTCCCTCTGCCTCCCTTTTCTATCCTTCCGTCTGGTCCGCCGTCCTTTCTTTACTCCCGTAATTCTCTTCTGATCTACAACCTCCGACTCGGAACTTCCCTCTCTCCGCGACGGTACCCCCGCTCTACCGGGTGTGTCCACCATTTGGCACGATCGCAAAACGGTACATCAACGTCCGCTCCCTAGAATTTCCAGGGTGCAAACCTTTGCTCCCAGAAAATAACCCTTAACATTATTTCGGATACTGCGGTATTGCCACGTTTTAACTGCTGCAATTACTGCTTCTAAATATACTGACGCGAACTTTCAGAAACGCAGTTACATGAACCGGTTACAAAGTTCATGACTGTACTTTAGTTAAAATAAATTTGTATTTTCAAATTACGAATCGTTCAGTAAAATTGCTGAATTATTATTATTTTTACGTATTGCTCAGTAAAATTGTTGAATTATTATTATTTTTACGTATTGCTCAGTAAAATTGCTGAATTGTCAGTTTTAATGTAATGAATCTATATTTTCTCATTGGCATTGCTTTTAATTTTTTCAAAATAAATGAAGCATATTTTTAGTAGACTTAGCTGTTAGAACCACCTTAATGTACTATACATTGCTTTAATTAAAATAAATTTGTATTTTCAAATTACGAATTGTTCAGTAAAATTGCTGAATTATTATTATTTTTACGTATTGCTCAGTAAAATTGCTGAATTGTCAGTTTTAATACAATGAATCTATATTTTCTCATTGGCATTGCTTTTAATTTTTTCAAAATAAATTAACCATATTTTTAGTAGAGTTAGCTGTTGGAACCACCTTAATGTACTATACATTGCTTTAATTAAAATAAATTTGTATTTTCAAATTACGAATTGTTCAGTAAAATTGCTGAATTATTATTATTTTTACGTATTGCTCAGTAAAATTGCTGAATTGTCAGTTTTAATACAATGAATCTATATTTTCTCATTGGCATTGCTTTTAATTTTCTCAAAATAAATGAACCATATTTTTAGTAGAGTTAGCTGTTGGAACCACCTTAATGTACTATACATTGCTTTAGTTAAAATAAATTTGTATTTTCAAATTACGTATTGATCAGTAAAATTGCTGAATTGTCAGTTTTAATGTAATGAATCTATATTTTCTCATTGGCATTGCTTTTAATTTTTTCAAAATAAATGAACCATATTTTTAGTAGAGTTAGCTGTTGGAACCACCTTAATGTACTATACATTGCTTTAATTAAAATAAATTTGTATTTTCAAATTACGAATTGCTCAGTAAAATTGCTGAATTGTCAGTTTTAATACAATGAATCTATATTTTCTTATTGACATTGCTTTTAATTTTCTCAAAATAAATGAACCATATTTTTAGTAGACTTAGCTGTCAGAACCACCTTAATGTACTATACATTGCTTTAATTAAAATAAATTTGTATTTTCAAATTACGTATTGATCAGTAAAATTGCTGAATTGTCAGTTTTAATACAATGAATCTATATTTTCTCATTGGCATTGCTTTTAATTTTTTCAAAATAAATTAACCATATTTTTAGTAGAGTTAGTTGTTAGAACCACCTTAATGTACTATACATTGCTTTAATTAAAATAAATTTGTATTTTCAAATTACGAATCGTTCAGTAAAATTGCTGAATTATTATTATTTTTACATATTGCTCAGTAAAATTGCTGAATTGTCAGTTTTAATACAATGAATCTATATTTTCTCATTGGCATTGCTTTTAATTTTTTCAAAATAAATGAACCATATTTTTAGTAGACTTAGCTGTTAGAACCACCTTAATGTACTTTGATTATACTTGATATATGAGCCGTCAGTGCACACATTGATTAACTTCATTTTTTGAAACGTCTTAAATTTAAGTGTTAAAGCATTTGGTGTAGTCATAACTTTTTCTGTTTATAATAATTTAATATTTTTCAAAAAATGGAGTGCACTGAACGGCTCATATAGAGCAAATTTTTTGTTGTATCTGAGCTGTGTTTCATCCAAAGACGTAGCAGAGTAAAAAAGCACCCCAGTTTTCCCCGCAAAGGATCGATAAAACTTGGAATTATCCGCTCTCGCTCGTAATTCGCGCGTTATCGGGATTCGTAAATCGTAGGATCTAAACGGATGGATATCGGGAAATCGCGAATTGTGACGGATGGCGGTCTTTGTCTTCGTGGCCTCAGTCGTCCATTCGACCGAGACGACTTTTCTTTTTTACGGTCGAAGCACCGTTCTGTTCGATTTCTCCGATTCGTAGCTACAGAAAGTGGACATTTTTCTTAGGAATTACCGTTTGCTCTGTTTACGACGCGTTTGCGCCAAATTTTGAATCGAAAATAAAGCAACCTTGGTCGGAAATTAATTTCCCGACCTGAATTTAACCGCGCACGGCTTTGCGGTGAATAACGAGGATCGCGATTCCGTGAACCGCTGGGTCCGCTAACGATTTGATCGTGTCACGGCGCTTCTACGGTCAGCCTCATCGATTTCCTCGGTTTTTTGGCACCGGCCTGGCTTTTTCACGGTCTCGTTGGCAAAGATCGCGGCGAAAGTACCGATGTTGCCGTTTAGAACAGGAGTTACGATCAATTTCGTGGCTCTCCGCGCAATGATCGTGAAAGTAGTCCACCGGCAGAAAATAATCTTTGCTAAAGTTTGCGACTTTCCAAGAATTCTTTCGAGGAAATGAAAAGTTCTTACGGTGTTGCAACGTCAAGATTTATCTGCTCGATGTAAATGGCGTGTCGATGCGATTTAAGAACGCTGTCTCGGATATCTCCGTCGAATCGAACTCATCACTCAGGCTGACGCAACGCTGGTAACGTAGCTAGGTCCGAATTCTTTTCGAGAATTAACTGACTTGAAGCAGTTCGTAAAAGGAGTGCAAAGGAATTACTTCTTATTTTACAATCTTCTATAGTTGTGTCATACACAAATAATTATTGCTATCATGTGAAGAGTAATGAAACTTAAAAAGCTTCAGTTATAATGAAAGCACAAGACTGGTGCGTCATATGTGAACTGTAAATGCGTCAGGTCTGAACTATAGATGCATTACATATGGACCATAGGTGCGTCATATGTGAACTGCATGTGCGTCAGGTTTGAATTATAGATGCATTACATATGGACCATAGGTGCGTCATATGTGAACTGCATGTGCGTCAGGTCTGAATTATAGATGCATTACATATGGACCATAGGTGCGTCATATGTGAACTGTAGTTGCGTCATATGTGAACTGTAGCTGCGTCATATATGAGCCATAGATGCGTCACATATGAACCGTAGGTGCGTCAGGTCTGAATTATAGATGCATTACATATGGACCATAGGTGCGTCATATGTGAACTGCATGTGTGTCAGGTTTGAACTATAGATGTGTCATATGTGAACTATAGGTGCGTCATAAGTGAACTGTAGTTGCGTCATGTCTGAACTGTAGCTACGTCATATATGAACCATAGATGCGTCACATATGAACCGTAGGTGCGTCAGATCTGAACTGTGGTTGTGTCACATATGAACCGTAGGTGCGTCATATGTGAATTGTAACTGCGTCACATGTGAACCATAGGTGCGTCATATATGAACAGTCAGTGCATCACATAAAATCCGTAGGTCCATCATATGTGAATTGCATTTGCGTCATATACGAACCATAGGTGCGTCACATATGAACCATTGTTCTGTCATA
Source organism: Megachile rotundata (assembly GCF_050947335.1). Classification (NCBI taxonomy): domain Eukaryota; kingdom Metazoa; phylum Arthropoda; class Insecta; order Hymenoptera; family Megachilidae; genus Megachile; species Megachile rotundata. The sequence goes on from NC_134997.1 coordinate 12,264,941, forward strand.
TGTGAACTGTAGTTGCGTCATATAAGAACCATAGATGTGTCGCGTATGAATCGTAGGTGCGTCATATGTGAACTATAGTTGCGTCACATATGAACCGCATGTGTAGCACATATGAACTGTCTATGCATCCTACACGAACTGTAAGTGCGTCACATGTGAACTATCAGTGCGTCCCACAAGAATCGTAAATGCGTCACTTATGAACCATAGATGCGTCATATGTGAACTGTAGTTGCGTCATATATGAACTGTCGGTGGGTCACATATGAATCGTAGGCGCGTCATATGTGAACTATAGTTGCGTCACATATGAACCGTATGTGTATCACATATGAACTGTCTATGCATCCCACACGAACCGTAAGTGCGTCACATATGAACTATCAGTGCGTCCCACACGAACCGTAATTGCGTCACATATGAACTATCAGTGCATCCCACACGAATCATAAGTGTGTCACACATGAACCGATAGGTGCGTCACATATGAACCATAAGTACATCACGAATGTGACCCAATATTATAAAGAGAATAGCATAACTTCGATTATTTTTGAAGAATAATTATCCGCGAATATTTTCACTCGAAAAGACATTCTATTATTGCCCAGCAGTTTCAACACCTTAATTCATAGTACCGTTGGAAATATTTCAAGTTACATTGAATGCAGTGGCGAGCGTGAGTCGCCTATATTAGAGGGTTAATTTATCGCCGATTATAACCACCAATTACCTCTCGATCCGAAACGATACGTATTATCCGCGGCTAAATCGCTCGCACGATCGATTATACGTAAGCGTCGCTCCCGACCGAGGTCTTCTTTCCGGTATCGACATTTCGATACGCGTCTTTTCATCGTCGAAAATCACGGTCACAAAAAGCGTCGACGTTTGATACGAGAGTCGTCGAAAAAGCCCACGCTTTTTGACTCGAAAAAACGCCAGCTATTTCATCGTGCTTGATGGATTTCGATGAAACTTCCTCGAAAGCTTAAAGTAATGCTTTTTAGAGCCTTTTTTTTTCCCGCCCTCTCTCTTTGTTAACCGTGTCACGACCATTTGCGTCTCTACCTGCAATCGAGCATCGAAACTGGGTGAACGCGAGACGCTTTTCGCGAAACCCTTTCTTTCAAAGCGAGAAGAGATTCACGCGATTCTGGCGCGACGTTCACCGACAATTTGGAACGCGAATTCGTCACGAATGTTATACACGCGTTACTCTCGCGTATCAAATTAGAGTAATGCACGTTGTTAAAGTAAACTCCTGGAAATTTCCTACTTCGATCTGTGTATCTTCACCTTAAACAAATTAGTACAAACTTCTACGAATAGCTGCATAACTTCTACATCTACCTGCCCATCAAATTAGGACCATTAATTCGCGTTGGAATTTCACTTTTATAACACGGAAAATTGTCTTAAGTCATGCAAAATTATTACTGAACCATAGGTACGTCAGGTCTGAACTATGAATGCGTCACATATGTACCATAGGTGCGTCATATGTGAACTGTAGGTACGTCGAGTCTAAACTGCAGGTGTGTCATATGTGAACCATAGGTGCGTCACATATGAACCATAGGTACGTCAGGTCTGAACTATAGGTGCGTCATATGTGAACCATAATTGCGTCACATATGAACCATAGGTGCGTCGGGTCTGAACTACAGGTGCGTCACATATGAACCATAGGTGCGTCATATGTGAACTATAAGTGCGTCGGGTCTGAACTATAGGTGCGTCACAGGTGCGTCATATATGAGCCACAGGTGCGTCAGGTCTGAACTATAAATGCGTCACATGTAAACTATTGGTGCATCATATGTGAACTGTAAGTACGTCAGGTCTGAACTATAGATGCGTCACGTATGCATCATAGGTGCGTCACATATGAACTGTCAGTGCGTTACATATGAACCGTAGGTGCATCATGTGTGAACCATAGGTGTGTCATATGTGAACTGTAAGTGCATCAGGTCTGAACTATAGATGCGTCACATATGCATCATAGGTGCGTCACATATGAACTGTCAGTGCGTCAAATATGAACCATAGGTGTGTCATATGTGAACTGTAGGTGCGTCGAGTCTGAACTATAGATACATTACATATGCACCATAAATGCGTCACATATGAACTGTCAGTGCGTCACATATGAATCGTAGGTGCATCATACGTGAATCATAGGTGCGTCATATGTGAACTGTAGGTGTGTCAGGTCTGAACTATAGATGCGTCACATATGCACCATAGGTGCGTCACATATGAACTATCAGCACGTCACATATGAACCGTAGGTGCACCATATGTGAACCATAGGTGTGTCATATGTGAACTGAAGGAGTGTCAGGTCTGAGCTATAGATGCGTCACATATGCACCATAGATGCGTCACATATGAACTGTCAGTGCGTCACATATGAACCGTAGGTGCATCATACGTGAATCATAGGTGCGTCATATGTGAACTGTAGGTGTGTCAGGTCTGAACTATAGCTACGTCACATATGTACCATAGGTGCGTCACACATGAACTATCAGTGCGTCACATATGAACCGTAGGTGCACCATATGTGAACCATAGGTGTGTCATATGTGAACTGTAAGTACGTCAGATCTGAACTATAGATGCGTCACATATGAACTGTCATTGCGTCACATATGAACCGTAGATGCATCATATGTGAACCATAGGTGCGTCATATGTGAACTGTAGATGCGTATGAATTATAGATGCGTCACATATGTATCATAGGTGCGTCACATATGAACTGTCAGCACGTCACATATGAACCGTAGGTGCATCATATGTGAACCATAAGTGTGTCATATGTGAACTGTAATTGTGTCAAGTCTGAATTATAGATGCGTCACATATGCACCATATAAATTATTATTACACACAAAATTATAAACGCAAGAGATACTGAAAATGGTCTTCGATAGACTTGATATTCGTACACGAAGCAACCGAAAGTTTCGCAAGGAGAAAAAGCGATGATCGAGCGTGAACATTTACTGAATTATGACGGCGAAGCGACGTTTAGAAAGCATCGGTTTACTCGGAGGCTTAGGTAATCGGTTTAATACGATTTCGTATAATCCGTGACCGCGAGTTGAAAAGCGTTTATCGTTAACTTTTCAGCGAGGTTGACCGTTCTTTCGGTTTAAACTCGTACCGTTTTGCTACGTTATCATACAAACGAAGCTCGTAAAAATGAAAATCCAATTCGTCGCTCCCGGTAAAAGCACTCTTTCACCTTGATAATTCGAAAAAGGAATTTCTTTATAACAATTTTACTTTTGTCGTTTCGAAAACCACCGTTTCCGCGTTTGCACCGCTCGATTTAAATTCATCGCGCAGTCGCTTGGGCGTTATTAAAGCTGTCAGAATAAATTTCAGCAGAATTGGCAGTAGAATCTAATAAACGTCAAACGGTTATCGGACCATCGAGATATTCGATCAAATTCTTTGCTTATACTCGCTCGCAATTAACGAACATCGAGATGACGCTCGATGCACAAATAGCTGATTTACAAAACCAGACACCGTTTCGTTCCATTAAAATATCACAAACTCTCTCACTTTTAGGGAGGTTCTTTTTCAAAAATTTAAACATTCAAAATGTGGAAGATTAACCTCTTCAAGGTACGATAAAGTGGATAGATATGGGGATGACGTGTGTACTTCTTCAAAATTTATTTATAGATGTATTAGAAGAAGACTATTATATAGGATACATAGTTTTTAAAGTTAGAAAAATTCTGCAAGAGTAAGAATTTTGAGATTCACAGATTGAGGCAATTTGAGACATGGAACATTTTATAGACTTGGGACAATGTAGCAATTTATGGACTTCGAAATTTGTTCCAAAAATTTGATATGGTGTATGAATTTAATTATGTAGAAATACTCCTTTGTTCCTGAAGGTTTGATTATCAAGTGTTTGTAAATTTAAAGTTATAAAAATTCTACAAGAAGTTAAGAATTTGTAGATTCAGAGATTGGAGACATTTTACAGACATGTGACATTGTAGCAATACATCACTGTAATAATACATCAATGTATCAATTTGTCTTCGAAATTTGTTCCAAGAATTTGTTCTAAAAACTTGTTCTATGGCGTATAAATTTGATTATGTAGAAATACTTCTCTGTTCCTGAAAGTTTGATGAACAAGTGTTTGTAAATTTAAGGTTATAAAAATTCTACAAGAATTTAAGAATTTATAGATTCAGTGAATGTGGACATTTTACAGACATGTGCCATTGTAGCAACATATCACTGTAATAATACATCAATGTATCAATTTGTCTTCGAAATTTGTTCCAAGAATTTGTTCTAAAAACTTGTTCTATGGTGTATAAATTTAATTATGCACAAATGCTCCTGGAAGTCTGATTATCAAATGTGTAATTATAAAAATTTGGAAATTGAAAAATGAAGAAGAGGCTATTCAATGCAACCGAGTACACTGGAGATCTCTGTCCCATTCGCGATTTCTTAGCCTTCTCATTGAGAGTCGAGCTAGAGTCTCGGACGAGGCAGCCAACAGGCACCAAGGTCGAGCATTCCTTCACCTCGCTCAATTTTTGCTCCTTTCTTTATTTCTTCTCGTCGCTCGACTCTCGCCGAGCGTGTTCCTCGCGTCTTTTCGCATCCTCTCTCCAACCTGCTATTCTCTGCTTTCCTACCGATATCGAAAAAGCGGTTTCGCGTGCCACCTTTCGTTTTCAACCCTCGAATGTTCGAGGCGTCTAGTTGCCAAAAATGCCAGGTGCACCATCGCAGCTGTTCACTGCATATCCACGAAATCCTATCGCCATTTTGTGCGATTCGTTGGCTCGTTTCGCGAACATTTAATTTCTCCATTAATCAACTTGTCGTTGATTTATTTTGTGAGCGCGATGTGGACTTAATCGCGGTTTTATGTTGTGAAGATCGACAAAAAGCGAATCGAATTTCGGATCGTGGGAGATCAGGGAACTCGAAGGAGGTCGATAGTTAGCGGTTGAACACCGATCTGCCTCGTTCACCAGCTGGCGACCGCCGCTTCCGGTCGTCCAGGAGCCGTTATTACGGAAAGTGCCTAATCGTGTCGTAGATACGATCTTATCGACGTTCCGTTACGGAATTTTCAAAAAATGATGTAGTCTTTCAGGTAGACAGAAAAGTAGAACTGCAACTCGGTTTATAGATAGTCTGAGACATGTTGCTGACGCCTGCCAAACCATAAACAAAAAACTGTGATCTGCTTGGTCATAGCAAGATAGCTTTGATTTTTTGTTAAGGAGTGGTTTTGAGAGAAATGAAACATTCCAGTTTGTTGAAGACAACAAAAAGCAGTTCTAACAGTCTAAAGTTATGATATTAACGCTAAACCTTCGTTAGCTTTTCAATAGTTTCACATAAAATATTTGTTCAAATCTTGCGTTAGTTTATACCCATCACTCACTCTCTCAAATACCTAATTTCCTAATAGTAGCACCCAAAAATATGAAAATTAGCGAATCTAGGAAGTTAATAAGTGAAACTAATTTGTCGAAGACACCATACAGCAGTTCTATTCTAAAATTTCCTTATGACCATCTTCCTTATGATTAAACCTTCATTAAACCATTTCGTTAGCTTTTCAATAGTTTCACATATTCGTTCATTGTCGTAAAATATTTGTTCGAATCTTGCGTTAGTTTATAGCCATCACTACTTCACTCGAATACCCGATTTCCTAATACCACCACCCAAAAATATGAAAATTAGCGAATCCAGAAAGTTAGAACCCTTTGTCCGTGTTAGTAGAGAATTCCGTGAAAGCCAGAGGCGTTGCCGAATCGAGAGAAGCCGCGAAACTATCTCCAGTTCGGAAAAGCTTTCCGCAAAGGAACCACAAATTTCGTGGTGAACGATTCCGAGGAAGATGCTTTATTTCCTCGGCCTTTTTTTCGCCCGCGTTTCATGCATCCTGAATACACGTGTATTCTCGGAGAATACGAAGAAACGCACCACACCCTTTCGAGTGGCCTGCCACTTCTTTTGCCAGACGCGATATAAACTCCCGGTTCTTTTTCTCCTTTTTCGAATGCGGGGAGAGATGCGCGCTGCGAAAGTTTCTTTGGAACAACGGGGAAAACGGGGAACGCGTCGTAATGGGCGCATCGACGACCGCCTTTGCAACGTTTCTCGAGAAAGGGAACCACCGATACAATAGCGAACGGAACGTTAAAACGTTTGTTTTCGAGATTGATCGCTCGGGTTCTCTCTGCAACTTTCAACCGAAGATTCACGTTTCACGTAAATTGTCAGACACAAAATTTGAGAAATCAACCCCTTGCACTGCTTTCTCATCATGCAATTTAATTTTGAATTAATTGTAGAGTTCTACTTGCTTATTATTAAATTCACGACACAACTTTCTTTCTTTCAATATTGCTGACACATGTCACTAATCATAGTGCAAGGTGTTAACATGTTACTTATTACTGTCACCGATGACATTGAATTTTCCTTTCAAGTTGTGTCAGTGGCTGACAAAATAAAATATATAATTAGAATTGTATCATTAATGCATTTAAATATTTCTTTTCATAAAACTCTATTGAATTGTATCTGATTGATATTTCCTCATAAATGTATAGCTAACGCGTTTCATTCGATAAATAAACTCAGCTGATCCGTTCGGTGAAGTTCGGTGAAGTTCGGTGACGCTCGGTGACGCTCGGTGAAGTTCGGCGATGATCGGTGAAGTTCGATGACGCTTGATGAAGCTCGAAGACGATCGGTGAAGCTCGGTGATGATCGGTGAAGCTCGGTGACGTTTGATGAAGCTCGATGACGATCGGTGAAGTTCGGTGACGATCGGTGAAGCTCGGTAACGATCGGTGAAGTTCGCTGACGAGCGATGAAGCTCTTTGACGAGCGATGAAGTTCGCTGACGATCGACAAAGTTCGCTGACGAGCGATGAAGCTCGCTGACAACCGGTAAAGTTCGGTAAAGATCGTTGAAGTTCGTAGACTCCGCGGTAAAATCAAGCAAAGTTTCAAAGAGCGTTCGTGGGCGAGGAAAGTTGCAGGCGATCCGCCGCGACCGTGAGAGCCCAGCCAAGATAAAAAAAGGAGAAAGAACGCGCAGCATGATCAGTTCGCTTTCTCGCTGTCTTTTCGCTCTCGTTTTCGAGCACCGTCATTTACGCCCAAAGAAAACCGAAGCAGCAAATTAGCGGCTAATGGCCTTTCGAAAGAGCCCTTTCTATTTTATTCACCGCGAAACTTTATCGGCTTTCGATTCTAACGCCGGAACTCGTTTACCGATTGAACTTTGTGTATTAAAATCCGGGGGAAAAGAAAGCGAATGCAACGTAATTCCTTTCTAGATTTACATCACGGTCAAGCGAACTAGCAGAAAATAGTTTCTGTCAAGAACTCGTTTATTTAAAAAGAATTTACGAAACGTAGAATTAAATTAACCGTCAGAATAAATTGCCTGACGTAAGCGTTTCTCGATCATTGCAAAGGCTTAATCCCCGTCCCGTTAATCGCAACGAATGGATTAAACGCTAGAACAGGCCGTACTAATTAACCGATGACCGATGCTCGTTGCGTTTAGCTCGCAGAAAAAAAGGTCTCGTGAAAGCACGATTCCAGCCAGAGCAACGCGTGCCTCGTAGCTGCCTATCCCCGGGGCCATTGTCCGTGGCTGAATGAGCTCTTTGTCCGGACACATGCTGCCCCGACGACGATGTCGAACCTGGTCCAGGTCTAAGCTCGAGGAACCTCGTTGAACATATCTCCGATGTACGGCTGATGCATGGTGGCGGGCAACAGCTGTCGCCTACCTATCTATTCATCTATCCCATCGGAGACCCGATTCTCCTAGTTCGATCTTTCGTTACGGACACATTTCGAAAATATCGAGAGCACTTGGCGAATACTCGATACTAGGGCTCTCCACGCTTCCTCGAATTCTCGTTTCGAATTCGTTAGGGCGGAATCGTGTCACGGTTCGAATGATCAGAATGCCACATATGAAGCTTATTCTTCGTATTAATTATTTGAAACTGATTAATGAATGTAGTTTTAACTTTATTGTGTTAGAATTTTTGGTAAGGTTTGTTGGGAAGAAAGATAGTATGTGATAGAATTTTTGTGTGGCAGTCAATGTGATATACAGTATGTCGGAAAAGGAACTTTTCAAATTTAAGGAGCTTTTCAAAAGGTTTATTAAAACAATATGTTATCTGAAAACAGTGTATCTTCCCTACAAAACACAGCAATTATTACTGTGAGATAGAACGAATAGATTTGCAGAATGTTACTCTAACAGCGATTAAAGTTGTGGTTCGTACGCTCGCCACTAGGCGGTGCATGAGACCTGACTTTCTCGCTAGTACTCAAACAGCTTTCCTACACAGTATGTCGGAAAAGTAGCGATTTTTTAAGTTTAAAGAAAACTAGCGATATCTATTATAACAATATGTTATCTGAACCCTTCCAAAAGACAATAATCAACGATAACATTTAACCACAATGATAATTTAACAAGTAAACTTATAGACAAGAGTTTGAATCTGCAAAACAACAAAAATATGTGTCTTAACGTTGTGTGAGCCCAGCAGTGTATTTTGAATAAAAAAGTGAATTCTAGCAAAGTAACTAATTCTTCCTATTTAAAAAGTTCTGTTATTTTTCCAACACACTGTGTAATTACCTTTTCGCGTGGAATAAAGTCGACCAAACCGCGTTGGAGTTTATCCAAATCGCGTGCTCGAGCAAACCGATCGACCGCTGGAGATTATCCAGAACTAATTCAGAGTTATCCGGTTTGGAGACGATTGTTTATCGCCGATCGCAAAATTACCTGGTTATTACGAGCGTTGTGTCCGCGCGATTTACCCTGTCCATATCGAAGATAGACGACCGCGTTGCGTAATTTCGATAGAAATCGCTGATTCCCCTCGAAATACCTAAATCCCGAAAAAGATACTTGTTGCAGCTCCTCCGCAGTCAATACTTTGAACCCAAAACTACGCGTTAATAGAAATTTCAGGAACGAAAAACGCCCGTGTACCACAAAGAGTTTTCATTGAACCGCTTCACGGTGCAGCTTTATAATCTCGTAGCGAAACGTGCAACAGCTGCCTACCTACTGTACCATCGGACATCAAAAGAGGGTTGTTTGCCACTCGTTTTATAGCGTCAACCAGCTGGCGTGGCAGACGTCTTCTCGCAACATTTTACTTCGCTGAAAAAGCTGGCCTACATCGAGAAAATTATTCCCTCGATCACTTAACGTCTGTTTCTTTTTCAAAGATCTAGAACAGCTTTTATTTTCTTTTAACGGTGATTCTCCTTCTCTGAACGGTGATTTTAAAGCTTTGTCGAAATGCGCGAGTTACAAGCGCTGGATGAGACCGTAGGGACTCTTTCGAATTTCCTTGTACGCCTCTTCCATGTCGGGAGCGTAGGCGCCGTCGTCGCCGATCTCGCTCGTCTCGTTTCCGTTCGCGTCCAACATCGGCTCGCCCCTCATCAGACGGTAACGGTTGTCCAAGTGGATCGCGGGTTGCAGGTTGCGATCCTTGATCAGCTGGAACAGGGAAATTTGGGTTAAGCACTTAGGTAAAATTAGGGAGTAATGGCTGACGTTCATATGTGGACTGTGGAGTTGGTATTGAGTGTTTTTATGGACGCTGGATAGGATACCAAGTAGAGTGGGTATCCTTGATCAGCTGAAAAGGGAAATTTGAGTTAAGTTTGCATTTAGGTAAAATTAGGGAGTAATGGCTGACGTTCACATATGTACATCCACATATGTAATCGGTACTGAGTGTTTTTATGGACGCTGGATAGAATACCAAGTAGAGTGGGTAACTTTGATCAGTAGGAGCAGGGAAATTTGAGTTAAGTTTGCACTTAAGTAAAATTAGGGAGTAATGGCTGACATCCACATATGTACGTCCACATATGTAATCGGTACTGAGTGTTTTTATAGACGCTGGATAGAATACCAAGTAGGGTGGGGGTAACTTTGATCAGCTGGAAAGGGAAATTTGAGTTAAGTTTGCACTCAGGTAAAATTAGGGAGTAATGCCCGACATCCACATATGTACGTCCACATGTGTAATCGGTACTGAGTGTTTTTATGGACGCTGGATAGAATACCAAGTAGGGTGGGTAACTTTGATCAGATAAAACAGGGAAATTTGGGTTAAGTTTGCACTTAGGTAAAATTAGGGAGTAATGTCTGACATCCACATATGTACATCCACATGTGTAATCGGTACTGATTGTGAGTATTTTTATGGACGCTGGATATCAAGTAGGGTACACTTTAATTCTTTGCACTCGAAGATATTTTTGCTGTAAGCATCTCAAATTTTCATATCAAATAATCAAGTAGGGTACACTTTAATTCTTTGCACTCGAAGATATTTTTGCTGTAAGCATCTCAAATTTTCATATCAAATAATCAAGTAGGGTACACTTTAGTTCTTTGCACTCGAAGATATTTTTGCTGTAAGCATCTCAAATTTTCGTATCAAATAATCAAGTAGGGTACACTTTAATTCTTTGCACTCGAAGATATTTTTGCTGTAAGCATCTCAAATTTTCATATCAAATAATCAAGTAGGGTACACTTTAATTCTTTGCATTAGAAGATATTTTTGCTGTAAGCATCTCAAATTTTCATATCAAATAATCAAGTAGGGTACACTTTAATTCTTTGCACTCGAAGATATTTTTGCTGTAAGCATCTCAAATTTTATAGTTCACCAGATTAACAAATTTCTTAGACATATTCTCCTATCATTAATTTTCACTGCGTTCACATATCATATAACGCAAGATTGATTCAGTGAAATATTTAAGTAAAATTGTTGTATTAAATCCTTGTACTATTCTGAGGAATTTTATTCATGACACTTGTGCTTCGGCTGTGATGAATTTTACTAAAATTTTAATAGACTTGAGTCTGGAGTTCAAGTCTGACTACAATGAGTGACTACAATGAGTGACTACAATAAGTGGCTACAAAAAGTACCTACTTCTCACTGATTGTATATTAGATTGCATACTAGATTGACATGACATTGCAACTTTGTCTGCCTCAATATTGTACCTATAATTAATTCTAAACACATGAGAAATACATAAGAACCGATATAAATCATGCAAGGCTTTAAATAATGACCTTCCAAATGCAAACCTAACCGCGACAAAGAGTTCTCTCAAGAACAGTTACTAGTGAAAAATGTCGAAGCAACAGCCTCGGTTATCCAAACATCCGAGTTCTTCCGTAAGTTGAAAGAAGCTTTGTGCCAACCTCTGTAAGATGCCTCGTCCAGTTGCTGAAAATCCCGGCACCGATAAGCTGCTTACCTGTAAACCCTTCACTCACGAATTTTTCACGGATCATCGTTTCGCGAGTGAACCAGTTTTCCATGAACTCTAATTCTACGAAACACTCGGTTTAATTATCCCGTAGGCTAGATGACAGTCGATTCACGGATCTAATGATCGTAGATCTCTCGAAACCGCTGGCATATAGCTGCAATTATAATTACGAGTGCGCCTCCCGAGTCTTAATTAATTTCACTCTTATCCTCGTTTCCCTAAAACCTAGATTCTCAACAGTCTGTCTGGATGGCGGGAGCTAGATAGACTTTTTACGGGATCGTTGTTCCGTAAACAGAGAGATCTTGTGGTAGGTTCTTTACAAATTTTAGTTCTCAAATTTTTGAAGAGGAGCAAGGATTACTTAGATAAAAGTGCAATTTTTGGTATCATTTATAGCAAATGTAATGTCGTCGATTTTGCTTCAATTCACCCTTCACCAGATGTATAAAAGAAATCATTGTTCTTTAGAGGGCGATCTTGTCTGAGGACTTCAAAAATTTTCTTTCTATCAAAGCTACTATTTTTGAAAAGTAAATGAGGAGCAATGGTTACCCAGATAAAAGTGCAATTTTTGGTATTATTTGTAGTAAATGTAACGTCGTCGATTTTGCTTCAATTCACCCTTCACCAGATGTAATAAGAATTCATTGTTCTTTAAAGAGGGCGATCTTGTCTGAGGACTTCAAAAATTTTCTTTCTATCAAAGCTACTATTTTTGAAAGGTAAATGAGGAGCAATGGTTACCCAGATAAGAATGCAATTTTTGGTATTATTTGTAGTAAATGTAACGTTGTCGATTTTGCTTCAATTCACCCTTCAGCAGACATAATACAAGATGTTCCATAAACAGGACAATCTTGTATTAGGACATCAAAATTTTCTTTCTATCAAAACTACTATTCTTGAAAGATAAATTAGTAATGATTGCCTAGACAACAATATAATTTTTGATATTATTTTAAATTCTAAAAGTAACGTTGTCGATTTTCTTTTTAATTCACCCTTCACCAGATATACTGCAAGATGTTCCATAAACAGTTCCATCTTGTTAGGACATCAAAATTTTCTTTCTATCAAAACTACTATTTTTGAAAGATAAATTAGTAATGATTGCCCAGACAGCAATATAATTTTTGATATTATTTTAAGTCCTAAGAGTAACATTATCAATTTTGTTTCAAGTCATTGTCCACCAAGATATAATACAAGGAATTCCATAAACAGTTCCATCTTGTTAGGACATCAAAAATTTTCTTTCTATCAAAATTACTATTTTTGAGAGATAAATTAGTAATGATTGCCCAGACAGCAATATAATTTTTGATATTATTTGAAGTCCTAAAAGTAACATTATCGAAATTTCATAAACAGTTCCATCTTGTAAGGACATCAAAAATGTCCTTTCTATCAAAATTGTCGGAAGAACAACGCTAACCCAGACAACAATTTTGGTATTATTTTAAGTCGTACACCGTTATCGATTTTCCTTCAATTCAGACGTCCGAAGCAAGCCCACTATCGCAGCTTAAGAAAGCAAACTGCAATTCGGTTTGATGGTTATATCCGTGCAAACGTTAAGCTGTTAGAGTTTGTACGAAAACGCGTAACAACCAAAGCGGAGATAGAAGAGCTTGTTCGGTGCGGTCTAGAAATCAAATTATCTCGTTAGAAGCCGCAAAGCAGACGCACCAAAGAGAAAGGAAACCTTTTGAAAGAACCCTCGTAAGCTAAATGCTTGACCCGAATTCAAGGGTCTTCTTTGCTCGTTTACCGATGGACTCCTCTTTTTCCTATGGTTTCTAAAACGCGTGATATCCCTAAATCAGCTGGGCCGAATTCGTCCGTAAACAAAGAAACCTTGTTTGCAGACACTGATCTCTTCACCTGCGAAATCTCGAAGGAAACAAATCTCTAGTGAGACAAATTTCTAACAAAATAAATCTCTAGCGAGACAAATTTCTAACAAAACAAATCTCTAGCGAGACAAATCTCTAACAAAACAAATCTCTAATAAATCTCCGGTAGCGAAAGAAATTTTGAGTATCAAAATCTCGCGTATCGAATGCACAAAATGTCGACACCGCATCTCGCGTCTCGATCGATAAACATCGTCGGAATTAAAATATGCCTCTTGGAAGCATTCTGCTCTTTCGTAGACGTTACTGTCTGCACGGCGTATTGATCTTAGGGGGGATGATTTTTAAGACGAGTTTCTCGACAGCTGGCACAGATGGCGTCACCTTACGGGGGTGGCATCCTTCGCAGAAAATGTTTTCGAGATCCGTTTACATCGATTCGATCGCGTTTATTTCTTGTCATCGGAGGGATAATTTTTCTCTGCTTTATTTGGGGGACAAAATCTCAGTTTCATCGCTATTTTGTAAAGCAATCTTGGACGAACTACTGTAAATTAGTGGAACACGTTAACGATCGACTCGTTCGATCAATAAGCAAGAATAGCAAGAGAATGGCTTCCATAAATGCGTGGCACCACGAAAACAAACTAAGACTACCACAAAGTCCATCAGCTTCCACTCGCAGAAAAGGGCGAATCAAAGCACCCTCGAATCTGCATCTCAAAGATCGAGTCCTCCTCAACACTCCTTTCCTTCGAACACCTTTCTTCCGAATTAATCGAATCCTAAGAACAGTAGAAGTTCGCGTGAGAAGGTGTCCGAAAGTGACAGAGGGTCAATAAATAGGGGCACGTGTGCCGTCGCAACACGCGTTGATTCGAATCGCGACGGTTGCCGATTATGCCAACACAGTGTACACGCTACGTACACTCGGCAAGTGCGCGTGTATACATATATATCGGAGAGTACACGGCACACAGAGGTTATTGACCAGGAAGATAGGTTCGTCGGGGGTGGCCAGGAAGGGGAAGTGTTGGCGGCAATGGCGGTGGAAGCGACGCTGCCTCGAACAGGGGAGTTTGCTGGCTGCTCTCAAGAGCAAGGGTGGGTGAAAGGAGAGTTTCGCTACGGATTTACGATAACCGAATGCAGTCCTTTCGCATACTGAGGCCTTAGCTTTTGTCTTACAAGGAATTAAGTATTGGTTAGGTTCGGATGCAACTTTTGGATGAAACAGGTAGATGAACATGTTTAGATGAGACAGTTAGATGAACCTCTTTAAATGAAACAGATAGATGAACCTGTTAGATGAACATGTTTAGATGAGACAGTTAGATGAACCTGTTTAAATGAAACAGTTAGATGAACATGTTTGGATGAAACATTTGGATGAACTTGTTTTGATGAAACAGTTAGATGAACTTGTTTATATGAAACATCTAGATGAACTTGTTTAGATGAGACTGTTAGATGAACTTGTTTGGATGAACTTCTTTAGATGAGACAGTTAGATGAACTTGTTTGGATGAACTTGTTTAGATGAGACAGTTAGATGAACTTGTTTATATGAAACATCTAGATGAACTTGTTTAGACGAGACAGTTAGATGAACTTGTTTGGATGAACTTGTTTAGATGAGACAGTTAGATGAACTTGTTTGGATGAACTTGTTTAGATGAGACAGTTAGATGAACTTGTTTGGATGAACTTCTTTAGATGAGACAGTTAGATGAACTTGTTTATATGAAACATCTAGATGAACTTGTTTAGATGAAACCTTTGGATGAACTTGTTTAGATGAGACAGTTAGATGAACTTGTTTGGATGAAGCATTTAGATGAACTTGTTCTTTGGATGAAGCATTTATATGAACATGTTTGGATGAAACAGTTAGATGAACTTGTTTGGATGAAACCTTTAGATGAACTTGTTTGGATGAAACCTTTGGATGAACTCGTTTAGATGAGACAGTTAAATGAACTTGTTGGGATGAAGCATTTAGATGAACTTGTTTAAATGAAACAGTTAGATGAACTTGTCCTTTAGATGAAGCATTTATATGAACATGTTTGGATGAAACATTTAGATGAACTTGTTTAAATGAAACAGTTAGATGAACTTGTCCTTTAGATGAAGCATTTATATGAACATGTTTGGATGAAACAGTTAGATGAACTTGTCCTTTAGATGAAGCATTTATATGAACATGTTTGGATGAAGCATTTATATGAACATGTTTGGATGAAACAGTTAGATGAACTTGTTTGAATGAACCAGTTAGATGAACTTGTCCTTTGGATGAAGCATTTATATGAACATGTTTGGACGAAGTATTTATATGAACATGTTTGGATGAAACATTTGAATGAACATGTCATTTATCAGAAACGTCGAATCCGAAAACGTGAGACGATGCGAGAGGCACGCCTAGATCGTATCCTCGTTTAGCGCAAGAAAGAAATCGACGCGATATGAAGTTGGCAGGTTCGAAACGGTGCTCATTAATTCGCAACGCGCGCTTACGGAGAGCTCGTTAAGACGATGCAACCGTCGCGCGATGCACGCTCGTTAGTTCGCGACAGAAGGAACGAGTTCCTTTTTCTCTCTCCCCCTTTTTTTTCTCCCGTTTCTTGGTAGTCGAGTCACGGGGCAGACCGCGTGGTTTTCAGCATTTCTTCGCGATCAGCAATTAGCTTGGTTCGCCTTCGCAAAGATTCCCTTGCGATTAATTGGTCCTTCACTCGATTAATTCGTTCTATTATCTCGCACCTTGCGATTTCGTCTTCTTATGACTTCTTGTTCTTACGATTTACTTGTTCTTGCAACTTTGTGGACTTATGACTTCTTGTTCTTACAATTTACTTGTTCTTGCAACTTTGTGTTCTTACAACTTTGTGGTCTTATGACTTCTTGTTCTTACAATTTACTTGTTCTTATAACTTTGTGTTCTTACAACTTTGTGTTCTTATAGCTTCGTGTTCTTACAATTTCGTGTTCTTACAACTTTGTGTTCTTACAACTTTGTGTTCTTATAGTTTCGTGTTCTTACAATTTCGTGTTCTTACAACTTTGTGTTCTTACAACTTTGTGGTCTTATGACTTTTTATTCTTACAACTTCACGTTCCTATAATTTCGTGTTCCTACAATGTTGAGTCCTTACAACTTCATCTTCTATTATTCTCAAAAATATTTCACCCTCTCAAAATATCTGAACATCTTCCTAACTCTACAAAAACGATATCCTCGATTTTAGTACTTTGATTTAATCAGTCAAAACTTGACATAACATCGACTGATCTCCACGAGTTGCATCTGCACCCACGAATTCATGTAGGCCGAGAACTTCGGTTCTACAGAGTACTTCGTTTCTATCCACGCAGAGAAAGGGTCAAGAGAATAATTCGTTTAACCTTGAAGTTTTCTGTTTTACGCACACACGGTACGATCGACGACACCTTTGAGCAAGTGGCACGTCACCCTTAATCCGCCTTAACGTCGCTTCTTTTTTACGTCTCCGATCTTTCGTGTACACGTACACGGAAGACGGTTTTCAAGAGACATCACTCGTGCCTTTCTAGCAACCCTCAACCTTGGAGCAACAGGGTTATTCAGTCTCTCGTTTTCCACTTTTCCTCGCTTTTTCGACCTTCTAACCCTCGTACGGTAAATCGGAGTCAGACGAAAATCGACTAATTATCGTCAGGGAATTTGGGATGCTTCTCCTAAGGGATGAAATCTTTGGAATCGTGGAATTTTTGAAATCATGAAATCTTTGAAATCGTGGAATCTTTGAAATCATGAAAATCGTTGAAACCATGAAAATCATTGAAATGATGAAAACATTGCAATCATGAAGTCTGTGAAATTAAGAAATCTTTGAAATCATGAAATCTTTGAAATTAAGAAATCTTTGAAATTAAGAAATCTTCGAAATCTTGAAATCCCTGAAATCACGAAATCTTTGAAATTAAGAAATCTTTGAAATCATGAAATCCTTGAAATCATGAAATGTTTGAAATCCTGAAATCTTTGAAATCATGAAATCTTTGGAATCATGAAATCCTTAAAATCACGAAATCCTTGAAATCACAAAATCCTTGAAATCACGAAATCTTTGAAATCACGAAATCTTTAAAATCCTGAAATCCTTGAAATCACGAAATCCTTGAAATCACGAAATCCTTAAAATCACGAAATCCTTGAAATCACGAAATCCTTGAAATCACGAAATCCTTGAAATCACAAAATCCTTAAAATCACGAAATCCTTGAAATCACAAAATCTTTAAAATCCTGAAATCCTTGAAATCACGAAATCCTTGAAATCCCGAAATCCTTGAAATCACAAAATACTTGAAATCGCGAAATCCTTGAAATCACGAAATCTTTGAAATCACAAAATCCTTGAAATCACGAAATCCTTGAAATCACAAAATCCTTGAAATCACAAAATCCTTGAAATCACGAAATCTTTGAAACGATGAGATTGTATAGAATAAGTAAGAGTTTAGTGGAAGCTGGCCGTTGTAAATATTCGATCAAAGCGATCGATTAGCAGAAGAGCGTTTGTTTTGTATGGCAATAGCGACCCAAGCGACGCGACGACGCGTCACGATTTATAAATCGTTCGTAGACGATGCGTAACACACAGACACGCATACACACACACACGCCCGCACACACACACGACACATCTAAATATCGCTTGTAGTTGAAATATTCGTTCTGATCTTTGCGAGTCTTTATTGGTAATTTAGTGTGACGAACACCGTGTTTGGTAGTGTGGCAAATATATCATAGAGAATATTCTGTCGCTTCTATTTTATATCTATTCGTAGAATACGTGTATTCGATATTTATACATCTATGTTTATCATAAATCACATAAATTAGATATATATATTTTTTTTTTCAATTTTATCCAGCGTCGTATCAAGTAGTGTTTTAGTATTTACCTATCTATATTATACATATATACATATTCTTGTTATTGTTATTAACGTTATTGGTCTTAGATATTGTCCACCACTTTGTAACACCGCTCCACCAAAGGAATGTTTGTCTTATAATTTGTATTGCCGTGCTACCGTTTACTCGTAGTCGATCAAAAATCTGATCGCTTTTCCTGATCAAAAATCTGATCGACCCAATTCCTTCGTTAGAAGCATACTTTTAGCGGTCGAACGATCTTTTCCAACGGTTCGAGAGAGAAATCCAATCGAGAGACCTTTATCACCGCGCGTTAAAGTTTCCCTTAGCACAGACCCTTCTCTCGAGCCCTCTTTTTTCTGCCTTATTTTTTGTTGTTGTTGTTGTTGTTTCTTTCGGAACGAAAACACAAGCATCGACGATTTTCACAGGCTTAACACGAGTTTTCTCGACGAAGAGGAGCGGAGGGAAATGAATTAGAGAGAGACCGCAGGTGGACCGAGGGATACCGTTCTCGGCCGAGAACCCCGGTGTTCTCTGTCTCTTTGTTTTTCTCAACGATGCAGGTACGAATCCTGGTTGCCGCTGGCCCTGGTGAACCGACGCTGCTGGACCACCACCAGCTGCTGCGAGCACAAACGATGGAGCAACGGTGACCGGGGCACGGTGGTGTCTATTGTCTCTCGTGAGTCCTTCAAATCATTGCGCCCTTCGAGGAGCCATAGAGAGAAAGGCATCGGAAAGGAACCTCTTCGATGGATGTCGTTTTCAAAAACCTTGTCGTGGATCTTCTTCAAACCAGGACCACGTTAACACTAAAACTACCAAACCAATGACTTACACAAGATCCTTATTATAAATTACATTATTTGTTCAACTGATTCTTCTGATATCTGCATTGACCATCAAGATGAAGAGTTAATGTGTGCACAAACTTATGTTCTGTCATTTGCTTATTTATTTTTTCACTTCATTTTTTATCTCAAATTAAGTACACACACGTCTTATTATAAATTACATAATTTATTCAACTGATTCTTCTCATATCTGCATCAAGATGAAGAATTAACGTGTACACAAGTATATATTTTCTCACTTGCCTATTTATTTTTTGACTTCATTTTTTATCTCAAATTAAGTACACACACGTCTTATTATAAATTACATAATTTGTTGAACTGATTCTTCTGAGAACTTCATTGACGATCAAGATGAAGAGTGCATGCACAAATTTATGTTTTGTCATTTGCTTATTTATTTTTTATCTCAATTTAAGTACACATTATACGCCTTATTATAAATTACATAATTTGTTCAACTGATTCTTCTCATATCTGCATTGACCATCAAGATGAATTTAGGGAGGCATACCTTTAGAATCTTAAAAAAATTTCTTTTTTCTATGAAACGTTAGTGTAACATCTAAAAATTTTCAAGCGAAATACGAAGCCCTTTTGAAGTTGTGACCGATTAACCCCGCGGGTATTCACAGTGGGTGACAAATTTATGTTTTCTCATTTGCTGATTTATTTTTTCACTTCATTTCTTATCTCAAATTATACGGTAGGTTTAGTGTTAACCCTTCCACGACAATCGAGTCTGTTTCAGTCCCTCTTTCTTTGCCTTTCTCTCCTCGTTAATTCTCTTCGCCCGAAAAGTAGCTTTAGAACTAAAGGCAGAGCGAAAAATGAAAATATCCTTGCGACTAGGCTCCTTTCTACCATTTCCACGCCCACTGCACACTAAACAAAACAAAACTTCCGATTGCTCCGAGAGAAAACTCGAGGCCGACTGGCACGAGCGATAGAAGCGGAATTAAGACTAAATCGGCCGAACAACCGGTAAGCTTGTCTGATAGAACCGGTCTGCTTATCGCGATCGACGGACGATTAGTGTACAGCGTTCTAATTTCTTTCAATTAAGGTCAACTACGATCACGAAAAATCTCGCGAAATACTTTCCCAGAATTTTGTGTTTGAATTTTTATAAGTTATTAATTTTGATGGGTTAAGTTGTGAATTTTGATGGGTTAAGTTGTGAATTTTGATGCGTTGTGCAACGGAGAAATATCGTTGCAGCGGAATCTAATTACCGTTCGAGGTTTTCGATCGAGGGTGGTTTTTAATAGGGAGTCTACGCGACTTTCGTGTCGATTAGCGAGGGTGCGTTTTTATCGCGAACGCCAATTAACGTGGGGCATTGTGTGTGATCTTTTGTCTTCTAACACTTTTAACGCTAAAATGCAACTTGGACTTGTTTATTAAATTTTTGTAAAAATGTTAACATTGTTGGGAATTTAACCCTTTGCGCTCAAGAAGTGACTATCACTCACCATTTTATTTAATACAATAATTTGAAATAAGCATTTTTAACTGACTCTATAATATGACACGTGTGATGTATAAACACAGTGAAACAAATAATAGTGGAAATTATTAGTAGAGAAATAATAACCTCGAAAGAATTCATTTAACTTTAAAAATTAATTAAAAAGTTGCTGTTTGCAAACAGTCAAATTACCTTCGAGTGCAAAGTGTTAAACTTGATTACCAAATTTTTGTGAAGGTGTTAACATTGCTGGCTATTTAAACTTGATCACTAAATTTTCATAAAAATGTTATCATTGCTAGCAATTTATTTTTGATACACTAAACTTTGTATAAATTTTGACACTGCTAACAATTTACTCTTGATTACTAAATTTTTGTATAAATTATAACATTGCTGGCAATTTAGACTTGATCACTAAATTTTCATAAAAATATTAACATTGCCAGCAATTTATTTTTGATACACTAAACTTTGTATAAATTTTAACACTGCTGACAATTTACTCTTAATTACTAAATTTTTATGTAAATTTTAACATATTTCTAGCAATTTAAATGTGATCACTAAATTTTCATAAAAATGTTAACATTGCCAGCAATTTATTTTTGATACACTAAATTTCTGCATAAATTTTAACACTGCTAACAATTTACTCTTGATTACTAAATTTTTGTATAAATTATAACATTGCTGGCAATTTAAACTTGATTACTAAATTTTCGTAAATGTAAAAATGTTAACATTGACGATTTTTGGAAGGCTAATTCGAGAGCCTCCTCTCAGAAGATTCGTAGGACCGTACCTTAAACGCGTGGAATTTGCAGGGTGAAAAGGGGATGAATTCGAAGGGAGATCGAGGCGATAGAACCGCGTGGTACGTGATCGAGAGCCGGTTTAGCTCGAGATTCACGATCGAGCAGCGTCGAAAGCAAATCCTTTTTCCGATCTGCGTGAGATAACGAGCGAAATCCTGTGGCGTTACGCGGTCCAGTTTATGCAGACTCTTGTACATAGAGAAATGCGTGAAAACCGCAATAGAAAGTTGGTGGAATGATAAGAACATTTTATGTGTCAAATACTTTCGAGAGAATTATTTTAATTAGCTCTCTTGAAATTATTGATATTGGTACGTTCTTGAAATTATTAAAATTATTATGTTTTTGAAATTATTAAAATTGGTACATTGTTGAAATTATTAAAATTATTATGTTTTTGAAATTATTAGAATTGGTACATTGTTGAAATTATTAAAATTAGTACTTTCTTGAAATTATTAAAATTATTATGTTTTTGAAATTATTCAAATTAGTACGTTGTTGAAATTATTAAAATTAGTACATTTTTGAAATTATTAAAATTATTATGTTTTTGAAATTATTAAAATTAGTACGTTTTTGAAATTATTAAAATTATTACATTTTTGAAATTATTAAAATCTGCAACATTCTTGAAATTATTCAAATTTGCTACATTCTTGAAATTATTAAAATTTACTACATTCTTGAAATTATTAAAATTTGCTACATTCTTGAAATAATTAAAATCTACTACATTCTTGAAATTATTAAAATTTGCTACATTCTTGAAATAATTAAAATCTACTACATTCTTGAAATTATTAAAATCTGCTACATTCTTGAAATTATTAAAATTTGCTACATTCTTGAAATTATTAAAATATGCTACATTCTTGAAATTATTAAAATTTGCTACATTCTTGAAATTATTAAAATCTGCTACATTCTTGAAATTATTAAAATTAGCCACATTCTTGAAATTATTAAAATCTGCTACATTCTAGAAATTATTAAAATTACTACATCCTTGAAATTATTAAAATTGCTATACAATTTGAATTTCATTTAAGACTCTTGCTATTCAATCTGCATTTGATACAAAAATTTTCTAGACAAAAAATATATTTCTTTCAAAAGAAAAGACTTGAAGACTCTTTTCAAGTTAAACATAGTTAAACATTGTTAAACATTGTACAATTAAATAAACTTAAAATTGTACGATTAAATGCAGTCAAAATTTTGCAATGAAACATAGTCAGAATCATACAATTAAATATAACTAGTATTCACAATGAATTTAGTTCGTATTACACCTTCTTTGAAGAACCTACCCTTACGCGCTGCGGAGCAAAGTTGAAACTACTCGCGTTTCGCGCCACAGCCAGCACAGTCGGTAACACAGATCCTCGGCACCGTAGGAACTCAACTTACCGGCCATTAGCAAATCTCTCTTTCCGGTTTACCGTTCGCCACGCATTTACCGATTACCCAAAATCGATTTCCCATTTTCTCTCGCAAACTTGCTATTTAATTCCCGAGCCACATGTTCCACTAACTTTATACTTTACATCAGTTACAAACTACAGAGTACTGTTGTACATTTTTAATTACACAACTATAGCTCGAACTATAAAATTTTTACTAAAAATTTTCTCCCATAGAATTTTCTCAACTTCAATATTTTGTCTCAGTTTCGAAATTTGATATTTTCGCAAGGAACCTCTGTTTACTTCCACGTAAATGATTTACAAGTAGACATTCCATTACAAAGCGATAATTTGAACCACCCTCAGACCACAGGTTCACCGATGAGAAAGAAAACAAGAGTTTTCGCGACACGGTGCCAGGGTGATTAATTAAATGCAAACACGACCACGCCCGTTTGAAAGAGAAACGCGATAGCGTGACTACAGAAGGGTCGAGTTCGCTCCTTTCTTCCTGTTTCTTCCGTGCCACGTTTTACCGATATCGCCGTCAATAACTTTCGAAATTACACGTTGCTCCATAATCGAGTAACCCGATTTCAAATTAAATTCGTCACGAGATTCCGAAAAACTCGAGCGAGCTTTGTTACTCTTTGTTGTACTCTTTGTTACCTAGACAAAGCGAACCGAATAACGAGATTACGGGTCACAAAATTTATCGTCCGTAGTGAAAAATCGGTTTAATTGAACAATTTTAATTCGAGAGGTTTCTCTTTGAGTCGCGGAAGCCCCTCGTTAACCAAAACCGATACGGCCTACAAACTTCCTTATTTTCGACGAAATTATTTGTCTACAATTAGAAAAAGATTGCTTGTAGATTTTGTGATCGAAAGAATTTGAAAGGTGGAAGATAGTTGCGGTTAACGTGGGAGGGTATGATGTTTTCCATAGACCATCTGTCGAGGCACCCCCCGTGGATTAATTGGGACCCCGTGTATTGATCCAATAACATGGGCGCTGAATACGCAAACCGAGGGAGAGAAAACTCCCCGGTGAGGGATATCAGAAACCAAAGAAAAAGCGCAGAATTAACGACTTCTCTAAACTCCGGTTTCCCAAAATACAACATTCGAAAGCGACCTACTGGTGCACGAGATTCGATTGCAACTTCCCGGCGTTAATTGTACGTCTTAATTAAAACTAATCCCGTCGAAATGAAAATAAATTGAGGTAGCGAAGAAAAAAGAAACGCGTCTTGAAACCGGGGGGTTCCGTGACGCGTGACGTTTAATCCCTTCGATCGCGGCACCGGTGTAATTATTTTAATGGACGTTTACGCGTGTAGCTCGCAAATGAGTCACCGTGGCTTCTGCTCCGACGAACTTTAACTTCGTAACTTACCCTCGTTACTTTCGAGGAAATTAAACGCGCTGGACGATTCAAAGGGGACGATCTCTCTTTTGGATCGGGAAGGCAACGAAGGTAGATCGATTCATCATTTCTCAATTTATTGAAAGCCGATATTGCGATATTTACATACTGAGAAGTTTTTGTCGCATTTTGCAATTTTTCCGAAGTGAGATTAGGTCTACGTGTGCATCTATGATACGCAATGGGCAGTGCTTAACATATATAAAATTATGACCTATGCATGCAGTTACTTTGGCGCGTACAGATCTTCCATATCGCTTATAGTACCCTTTCGTAAAAAAACATATAAATATACACATAGTATATCTAAGGCGAAGTCTAATCTATAACATTGTTCTACACAACAACGACATCTGCGCGCGACGGTGTGTACTCTAAGCTCTACACATCTATGGGGTTCTCTTGTCTAAGGTGTCTCACGATGAACATGGCGGAGTTTTTCGTTTCTTCCCGCTGGTCCTCGTGCTGGTTCGGTAATCCGCATGTGGTTTTAGAAAACCGGGTATCGGGATAGTCCTTTACGGGGACTTCCCCTCTTTCATCCCTTCTCTTCCCGTTGCGAACGCCACCTGGCGGCCGTACCCTCTACCAGCCGACAGGAAGGTTAGACAACCCACCCCATCCACCCGGCACAACCATCATCACCGTCATCACCATCACCGGCACCAACACTAGCATCAACCACCACCTCCACGTGCACCTACGAGACCACCGTCTTCTCCACCTACGCCCGCTACTAACCCAGACCCATGAAATCCGAGCTTCGATTCGTGCCGCGCCCGTTAATCCAACGGCTAATCAATTTTCATCTAACCCTCTTTTTCCTGCTCTTCCTTTCGAAACAAGAATTTCTTGATTATTAATAGAGGGTAACTCCGGAGTGTCGCGTGTCGGTAATTAGAGATTCGTGTCTTCCCGCCCTTTTGCCCCTAATCTTTCATCCCCGGATCGCGAAGCAACGTGTTCGATTATCGGCTCGAAAGGGATCGCGAACGCATGGCCGCGGTACGTCATTCGGACACGCCGATCGAACTCCGCTGCTAGAAACTCTGATCGAAACTGGGGAAAGCAGGCAAGCTAGAGGGGAGTCGACTCGAGGAAAAGGGGGAGAGGCGGTCGGAGAGAAAGAGACGGAAGGCCCACGATCGACCTAAACCCGGCGTTAACCTTTTCATCGACCCCGTTCGAGTTCTCCGCTAGCCCGTCGTGGCGCCGCTCTAATTCGGTACACCGAGTCGCGCACGGAAACAAGGCTGATTCATTATTCAGTAAACGACCGTAGATATTTCGGGGTTGAAACGACGGAAAGGAAGTTTGCTCGGAATTGGGCCACGCGACTTCCTTTCGTCGTTCGATCGCCCCGGCTAATCCTGTTCGATCGGGCAGTTCGACCGCGAAACCGATCGAAACACCGAGAATAACGAGATCGAACGGATGCTACGGCCATCTTGCGAATCAGCATTCCGTTCAGAATCCGTGATCCAGCGTTACCAACCGCGGCCTTTCTCCTCAAACTTCCGGCGAGCCAGGGATTAATCGAACGGGACCGAAAAGGAAAACTCGGAACGGCCGCACCTTCCGGAAGCTGCCTTATCGACCGGAAACGCTCGTGGCATCCACGTTGGCGAGAATCGAGAGGCACCTCGTCGAGGGCTTTCACCTCGTGGCCATCTTTCCGGTCTGAACGTATCGCGGAAACGGGATCTCGGTGCAACCTTCGAGTTTGACCAGCTAGACATCCGATAAGCGCTCCCTCCCCTTCAACTCCGGCGTGTTTTGTTTCGTCGAGCTATTGACCGAAGCGTCACGAGGCACGAAACAACACTGTGTCCCTCAGTTTCTTCCACTTTGCCAGTTACCGAGAACACACTGAAAGCGGTCCGGCTTCGAGGAGAGCCACGAGACGAGGACAATGTCCCATCACACCAGTAACTCTTTAAAGGCGTACTGCTGTGACAGGACAATATCCCCGGCAAGCAGACTTTGCGTTGTTGGCGGAACTTCGTGGGGCACTTATCGCGCTACACCTTCGCCGTTGGTCCGTTTAATAGTTCGCGGCGCGAAATCGCAGGGCAGAGCCAAGGGCGACGATGACAGCCTCGCCGCCGCTGGCGGCGTCGAGCTGACTCCTGCGGAGGCGGTATCGTTCGGTCGAACGTCCCGACGGCACTGCGTCGCTCGCTGGCGACGGCGCCTCCGCACCCTGTCTCTCCCCCACCCGGGGGTGCTTCTCCTCCAGCCGAGAGCCCCACCAGCCTCGAAAACGCACCCTCTCCTCGTCGATCCCTCGATGGCCCGCCGAGGGTGGAACGATAGAGGGTGGTTGGTGCGCGTGTCCGCTCGCGCATATTCCGCGTGCGAACGAGCACGGGCTCGGGGGAGAGACTCCGCGTAGAGACGAAGCCGGAGAGGGTGCGCGGCCAGCCCGTAGAAGGGCGGCAGAGAATGGGAGAAAAGTAACCCTCGACGTTGCCGAGGGTCACGAGGGAACTACGCTAGCACACAGGATGTCTACCGATACTGGAAACACTAGAGTTCTTCTCGCGCGTATCAAACCCTCTTTCTTGCTTTCCTTTCGTCGTCCGGTTTCGATCGCTTATCGATCGGAAGTCTCTCACCGAAAATTAATTCCGAAGGGTCACGGTTAAGCTGATCCATCACGCGATCGCGGAATAAAAACGGAGCAGTCGCGCGTCGAAAGTCCATTGCCCCTGTTACCAAATTATCGACGTTTAATTCGGTCGCGAATGCCTTATTGTGGTTCGAATAGAATAGGGAGAAGTAATTACGCAACGTTGATATAATCGGATCGTTTCACAACATCCAGAGAATCGAGGGAAGTTTAACGTAGCTGAAATACGTTCCGTGGAAAGAGGCAAATTTATCCGGCGATTCGAATCGATCAGAGCTTCTCTCTCGGAGTTTCTTGCCCGATCGTTTCCGCAATTTCTCTTTCGCCCTACCGGAAAGATTAGCACAGTTCCGAAAATCCGAAATTTCGAAAGATCCGCGGCTACGCAGGATCGTCGCGGAGGAAATGAGCGTAGAAAGAGGCGGAAGAAAAGTCAGCTAACGGTGAATGGCAACGAGAGAGGCGAGTTTACGTGGAAATTAGGCGACGAAAGAGAAAAAGAGCGACGCATTTCGATAGACGTTCCGCCAGGGGTGGTTGCAAAAGGGAGCGCGACAACTCGAAGAGGGAAGAACGGAGGGGAGTATTGATCCACCAGCTGCGCGTTCTCTCACCCTCCACCCCCGCTGTTCACCCTCTCGCCCCTTATCCCAGCCACCACCTCCCACATCCCACTGGACGACTCCCTCGAATGGCTCGCCCTGTTTCGCTTTACTTCGTTCCTTCTCTCCTTCTCTGCAACCCTCCCTCTTCACCCTCGTTCTCTCTGACCCGTCGTAGCAATGGAAGCGATGCTTTCGCGAGCACCGATATTCTGTTTTATGTTGCCTTCCGCTCGTTACGAACGTCCAAAGTATTCCTGCATCTCCAGACTGCGAGTTTCCCTTTCGGATCCGTTTTTCGCGGAAACGAGTCGGACCCATCGCTAGCGTCCTCGTTTCCTCCTTTGATCCTTCGTCTTGTCGCACACGCGTTAAAGCATTACGAGGCCTCTCTTTCTCTCCCGGCTTACGTCTCTCTCTCCCTCGAGGGTACGCGCGCACGCGAACACCCTTTCTTCCCCTCTGCGAAATCCCCTCCGAGAGACTCACTCCAGGCTGCGTCACGCTCCCTCGACCTCTGCACCTCCGACATCATCCTCCGCGGCTATACGGAGTAACGTGCACCGCTTTTACTCTCCCGTCCTTCGACCTCCGACTCCCTTTCTTTTTGGTGAACTCGAGGATCCCGGGAAACGCTTTCCGATCGATTCGTTCATTGATCGACGCGGATCCAACAAGAGTGTTTGTCTGAATAGAAAGGTTTTGCGGAGATAACGAGGATCCCGTGATGGACGCGGAAGATGGACGGATACATCGAGTTCGATCCCCGCGGGACTATCGATGTCGTTGTAACTCTCGCGGAGACGGCGAGCGTAGATGGCGGTTAAGGGTAACGAAGGGTGACAGCGGAGAGAAAATAAAATATCGCTCGCCGACTCACCCCCATCGATTCGCCATAGCGTACTCTCCGGAAGCCCCCGTTTTTCTTCGCGTTTCAGGGCCGATCGCGTCACCGACGACTTTATCGTGCCACGCGGAAACGGCGTTATCTTTTCCAATTATTCGCCGGTGATCGGTGGAACGGTGGCGGAGCACGAACGCGTTCTTATCGGTTCGATGAAATCTTACGGAAGACAGAGAAAAATAGCGGTCGAAGGGCGTCCGTTTCGTGCTCGAAATAATTTGCTTATTCGAAAACGATACCTTCGGATCACCGAAACTTTTAAACTCACCTTCAGAGAACGAGGATTCCGCAGATCGAAGAACCGGGGAACGGACGGAATCTCGAAGCGATGATACCCGCAGACTCTGCGAAACGTTCGATTACATATCTGCGATACGAGATTTTATTAAGTTACTCACTGAACGTCGATCGTCGTGAGAAAGAAACGGTGAGCGGTTATGATAGGCAGGCTGAGTAACACCAGACCCTTGACGATGACCAGCGGCACCATCTGAAAAAGAGATGAAAGTAGATTAATAAAATTGCGCGGAAAAGAGAGATTCGACTTCCGACGCGCTTCAAGTATTCAAAGGGTTGGTTAACATAAACAACGTGGAAACGAGAGAGGCCCGGACAATAAATTGCCGGTGAAAACACCCTCTGGCTGGGAAAACATTTTTCCGTTACTCGGCCAGACGGTAATTAAAATGTAGTCTATCGTTAATTATACAGCGATACGAAAACCAACCGCGGTTCTTATCGATTCGTTAAAACGAAGAGTCACTATTCGATAAATTTTGCGAATGGTACCGAGGCGCTGCGGATCCGGCTATTTATGCAGTCCGTTCGATCGGTTAGTCTATTTGTATTATACAACGATCGTCAAAATGTCTGGAATTGTCATAGAATCACCGGAAAATATTTTTCTATGTTTTCTATAAAAGCCCGAATGAAAACGCTGACTCACTTTGCACCGAAGAAAGATATTTCGATACGATTGACCCTAATTCGGAAACACCGGATGTTGCGTAAGATTGTACCGAAACTCTTTGTCTCGGTTGTACTGAGATGCTTTGTTCTGTATTTTTCCATGAGTCATGCGACGTTCTTTTGGGCTGGGAATTTTCCCAAAAACCGTTACGCCAGGATGTGCAGTTTTATAGGGGTGCGTGGCATTCGGGATTGCGTCTCCTTAGCGAACACACGTGCAGTAAAGAACTACTATCAATAAATTGTTGAACTGTTAACAAAGCTTTATTTCACTCCACTAAAAGATCTTCGGCTAAAATTTGATTAGACTAATAAATTAGCGTATTTGTACGAGATATAGATGCAGTCCGAGAGGTTAATGTTGAGTTTGTGTGTTTCAGCGCCGGCATGGAGGCAGCAAATGGCACGATCGAGCACGATTTTCACAATGCCCTGGTGCCCATAAACGGTAGCCATTCCGGCAGCTCCGGCAGGAGTACACCGAATGGCGGCGACCCCGCACCGGGGAAATTGTTCGTCGGTGGTTTGTCCTGGCAGACGAGCAGCGAAAAACTCAGGGAGTACTTTGGCATGTTCGGCACCGTCACCGACGTCCTCATCATGAAGGATCCGGTCACACAGGTTGGTGCGATGGAAGCTCTCGTGGCTTATCCATTCTAACCGGTAGCCTGCCTCGAGCTTGTTCCAAAGATCTCGATTTTAACCTTAAACGCGTTTTGGATTTCTAGTAGTTTCTCGATCGAGATCTGTTTCGGAAGAAACTCGCGGGCTATCGAGACGGGAGAATATTTTCGGTTAATTTCCTCCTCGATAGGTCAAATCGTTCGGGGCCAAAAGGGGTGGTTTAGGGCGAGAGAGGGTGAATCGGGGGAACAAGAGAAAAGATCGAAACGCGATTCGTCTCGAGGAGATTCGATGCACCAGTTTCTTCCTTCCACTTTTGCACGAGATTTCACACAGTAGACCGTAGAAGAGAAGTTGTACTAATCGATGTAACTAATTTGCTGAGACAGTGTAAAGGAAGTAGAAACGTATCTTTTGGTATCTTTACTGTATCAAAACTTGTATTTAAAACGTAAAAGGTGGAAAAGAGGCAGAGGCTCGTTTCTAAAGATGCGTTCGCACACGGGATAAACGGATGACAACGTAATAGTAATCACGTACGAGGACTGTGGGCATATAGATTATCGTAATTCGGTAGCGATGCAATTAACGATCGTAACTTCATTTGAGTCTTATATCATTTATTCGAAGTCCTTGTCTCTCACGTAATCCTAGAATGTTTGTCTTACATTGGCTTGGACAGTCTTGCATGTATACGGTAGTTTGGTAGTATTTAGTTTAATTGTACATAAGAGAAGATATCGTGGTACCTTTTTTTACATACAGTGTACGATAGAGAAACCTTTTCGACGAACGCGAAAAGTTCGGATTCGTAACCGCGAGATTTAGGCGTCGATTGATCCGCCGGGAAAATCGGATAGGCGAATGCGGCCAGCGGAGAAAAGCATCGCGACAGTGGCTCGTCGAAGAGCCAAGGGACACGGAGATAGGCGTGCGAAAGCGAGATAGTACGCGGGCTATTATAGGGCGAGGAAAGCGAGAAAAAGAGAACGAACGAGTGAGAGAGAGAGAGAGAGAGAGAAAGAAACGGAAATATAAAGAAAAAAAAAAAATAAATGAAAGGGACAAAGAGAAGGAAGGGACAGAAAGAAAAGAGGATAAAAGAGACGGTCGTTGTGCATCGTGGCCGTTCTGGCTTGTTCGGTTACAGCGTAGTCGCGGCTTCGGTTTCATCACGTTCGCGGAGCCGGGTAGCGTGGACAAGGTGCTGAAGTGTCCGATTCATACGTTGGACGGGAAGAAGATCGACCCGAAACACGCGACGCCAAAGAATCGCGCGAAACAGGCGAACCGCACGAAGAAGATCTTCGTTGGCGGCGTGAGTCAGGACACGAGCAGCGAGGAAGTGAAGGCCTACTTCAACCAGTTCGGCAAAGTCGAGGAGACGGTGATGCTGATGGACCAACAGACGAAACGGCACCGTGGCTTCGGTTTCGTTACGTTCGAGAACGAGGACGTGGTGGATCGCGTGTGCGAGATTCACTTTCACACGATCAAGAACAAGAAAGTGGAGTGCAAGAAGGCTCAGCCGAAGGAGGCGGTTCAACAGGGCGCGTTGGCCCTCGGCAAGAGGGTGGTGTTGGGCGCCCTGGGCGTCAGGCTGGCGCCCCAACCGCCCTTACCGGTCGCCGCGGCGTCCCAGATCGTCGCCGCACAGGCGCAGGCGCAAGTACAAGCGGCCGCGGCCGCGGCTGCGGCTGCTCAAGTTCAAAACGCCGTCGCCGGCTACGGCAAACTGTTCGCCAGCAGTTATCCGGCCCTCTCCGCCTACCGATACGCGCCGTATCCGATCCCTGCAGCGGCGGTGGCCGCGGCCGCGGCTGCGGCTGCACCGACCCCGGCCCCGGCCCCGCCATCCGCGGCCGCAGCCGCGGCAGCAGCGGCCGCCGCGACGCCAGCCGCCGCAGCCGCGGCCGCGCCCGCCAATCCCTACCAGGGATACTCGCTCACCAACGTCGACATGTCCAGCTTCCAGGGCGTCGATTGGGGCTCCATGTACGGTATGGGAATGTACGTCTAAGCAGGCTTTTTTCTATTCGCGCGTTCGCGGATTCACCGATCGAACCGGACACTCTTCTCTTCGATTCACGCCGCTCGCACTCTTCCCGTCCGCTCCTCTTCGACGCGCTTCCGTCTCCCGTCTTCCTTCCCTGCCCCTTCCGGGGCGTTCTTTCCAACCGTAGAACAGAGTAGTAGTCTTCCTCGGATAAGTCTTCTGCTGTTCACCTTTTCTCCGAAACTATGCCTAACCGAGCGGAAGGAGAAGAACGGGATCTCGAAAGCAGCGAGGAGAGAAGAGGAACGAGAGGATCTTGGCGGGCGAAAAAGCGCGTCGGAGTCGGAGCAGCGCGTCCTCGAGCAGGACACGAGGACTTTCCTGGCCGGAAATCGTTCTTCTCGCGTTTACTGTCGTTATCGATTAATTTATTAGCGCGAGCGAGCGATTAGAGAGGGATCGAAGACAAGAAGAAGAAAATGAAACGAAAATGAGAAAAAAAAAAGCGAGAAAAAGAGGGAGAGAGTGCGTGCGTGCCTGGACGAGAACGAAAGAGAGAGAGAGAGAGCGAACGAACGAAATTGCTGTATCTTTTTAACCTTGGCCTGCGCGAGGCTCGTTCGTGTTCTTTTTGTCCACGCGATTATTCCACGCATTTTGTGTTTGCGCCACACTCGTTAGGTTCCTAGTTAGATCATAGCATGCTCCTAAACGCGAGGCGCGGCGCGGCGTCGCGCCGTCGTCGTCCGCGTTGTTTCCCGGCTTCCCGTCGCGCCCAACCGTACGATAACTAACTAATTACTTAATTACTTAATCGATTAAGCGATATATATCGGCGGCCGTGAACGGCCGCCCCACTCTCAAGGATCTCGACCACGAAGCAATAAAACAGGGGAGGTAGAGAGAGAACGGAAGAGCAAACTTTGGACGTTGTGAACGAGCTTTCGAACCAAACCGCGGAACGAGCTCTCTTCCGTTTCGAGAATTCCCGAGGACCGAGCACTCGGACGAAGCGGAAGCACGCGGATAAACGGGGCGTTTATTTCTTTTCTTCCATTCCAGAGAACGTTCTCTCCTGGTTGTCGCGCGACGCTCAGCCTCGATCAAAGTGCCAAAAGCCTCGTCGACGTTCTTTCGAGCAATCATCCTCGATACTCTTAATACTCTGTCAAGTTCCGTGGGTAACGCGCGATCCTTTCCTCGATCGTTTCGCCGCGTGCTTCCGTTCGAGTCGTCCGCAGGAGACGAAGGTACGCGTACGCGGAGGAAAACGAATCGGGCGTACACGTACAAGGAACGCGTCTACGTAGAATAACGGATAGGTATACATATATTTTTCTTCGAGTAATGGAAGACAATATTTCTCCATCGCGCGAACCGAAGTGGCGACCACGCGATTTTCGAGCGCGCGAAACGGGAGACGCGTTTCGAGGGAACTCGCGTTCCCGGGTATAACTAATTGTAAGATTCGCGAACGAGCGACTTTTTGCTAACGGCAAACCGAGATTGAGATTAGCTCAGTGTAAGTTAAGCGACCCTAACTCGTAAGTTTCAACTAGGTTAAGCTTAGACACTTAAGGCGTTCGTAAACGAGTCGATACTTAATTTATATACGTATCTGCCTACGCGTGCCGCGCCCTTCTCGCTCGCGACCGTTCGATCGAGACGGCTGCACCCCGCGACACTCGATCTACCGCCGCTTTCGATCTTTCCAACGATTCCGAAAAACTTCTAAAAACAATCCATTCGCTTATTTATTTATTTATCGAGCCTTTTGGCTGCTAATTTCCGAAAGCGACAGATCGACGACGCAGTCGTACGCGCAGTCGTCGCGATTCGACGCCGGAAAAAAAAGGGACGAGAAAAGAAATGAAAATAGTCGAGGGCGAGAAAAGCGCGACGCGTCGAAACGCGTGTGACAACTTTCGAGCAATAAGCGATTGACACTTTGAGTATCGTTTGAACGATAACCGTTGGTTCGCCAGCGTAGGAGGTAGGGACAAGAACGTAGAAAAAGAAAAAAAAAGGAAGGAGCAAAAGGAAGTTCGAGGGTCCTCCTCGAACGACGAATAATATTCTATAGTGATATACACACCTTAACATATACTTAACATGTACCGTAATATTAACGACGACAAAGCTCGCGAGTGATATTTATTACTTATAAGATGCTTAGAACGATAAGCAGATAAGCGAGTTAAAACGGACGCGTGCGTTATAAGCGAGAGTCGAGAGAACGAATCACGCCTTACGAAATCGCGAAAAGCAAATATACGCGCGCGTAATCAACGAGAGAACATATTTTATTTTACATTTTTTTTTTTTTTCGTTAGTTTTTGTTATCCAGGGTCTACGCGTATTTCGTCGATTCGCCGTTTCGAGAACATGGGTGCGTACTTAAACTCGAGGACACCCTTCTCTCTTTCTTTTGGTAGAGTCGTAAAGGGAGAAGAGTCGATTAAATTTCAATTTCGGGGTGTCCTCTTTTTTCCCCGTGTCGCATTTTTTCTGTTTTTTTTTTTTTATTAATGAAAAAGTCGATGCAGAAATTCGAATCGAATTTTGATTCGGGATGCATCGACGCCATCCATCGTTGACAGCTAGCCTGCCCTCTCCTTCGCGAACGCTTCCTTTTTTTCCTACGGCCCTTTTTCAACCCCTTTGATAACACCTGCCGGTGATATCATGTATTGTACATGCTAACATCTCGCGCATACACACACACACGCTCACACGTACATTTTTTACTTGATTTCACGCATACACAACGTATAGACAGACACGGTTACACGTATTGCGAATGTCGAAAGTAATTTTTAGCGTAGTTAGTATTTTGATGAAAGCTAACCACCCATTAGTTGAGAATGATTAGTAGGTAAAGCATGCTGGTTGAAAAATATCTTTAGATTTCTGGATCCTGTTGTTCCTTCACCGCCCTCGTCGTGACGTACGTTTTTTTAATGCCGACGATCGCGAGCGAGCGCCAACGTCTAAATCTAATCAATTTTTCCTTGTTTATTTTCCGTTTCGTTCACTGTTTTTCCTTTCTTTTCTTTTCGATCGCGTTTCTTTTGTTTTTCGAGCTCTAAAAAGGCACCCATCGACGAACGCGTTGCTCATCAACTTTCGAGTACTCTAAGATAAGCTGTAATCGAAACATTGCCTACTGAATGTCAATCGTTAGGGACACGTCCCTTAAACTCTCGGTGAGTCAACTCGATTTTTTATCATTTTTTGCAATAAATTTTTCTCGTGTTTTCTATAGCAACGACTAGATCGGGCAACGAAAGACCTTCCCAATCCTCTCCGAATACCTCGGCGATGTGCCTCCACTAT
This sequence comes from Megachile rotundata, assembly GCF_050947335.1. NCBI lineage: Eukaryota > Metazoa > Arthropoda > Insecta > Hymenoptera > Megachilidae > Megachile > Megachile rotundata. Next base: position 12,300,166 of record NC_134997.1, read on the forward strand.
TGTTATCGTCGTTGTTGTCATTCACAGTTGCGATGATCGTTGCGCATCGCCGTTGATCGTCGCCGTCGAAAGATTCTCGAAGCGCGCTCGAGATTCGTTGCCGATCTTCGTCTTCATTTCGTTTTTGTGCCATAAACACGGAGCGACCGTGCAACGAGACGCGAGCGCGTAACATCCAAACGAAGTCCGAGGCTGATCCGTCGAACCGAAGGAAAAATTTCATTTTCTTTCGGATCAGCCTTATTCCCGATCGCGAAACGAGACGGCAGAGAGAGAGAAAGAGAGAGAGTGAGAGCGAAAGAGAGCACGTAGGGCGGCGAACGCGAAGAACAACAAAAACGACGGATTATTTAGTTTAGTTCGATGCCTAGATGAGTTGCCAATAAAGTAGTTCGTTTCAAACTTGTAGCTAACCTGTATTGTGTGTACCCTACCCTTCCTATTTTCTGTTCCTTAATCGACCTTTAATCTTTCATCTGTTTTTTTTTTGGTGCTGTGTAATACCTTTCGCATACTCACGTTCGTGTCTCTTTGTGTAATTTAACCCTGAACTAGCGTCTATCCACGTTTATTTGTCCCGATTTCCCTTCGATCGGACTCCCGGTGGCGTCGAAACCGTCGACGTGCCGGAGGCGTAGAGCGCATCGCTAATTGGCTAATTAATATTAAGCCGTAACTAGCCTCGTTAACCCCGCTGGGCGCTCGTTTCGCGGCGCTCTCTGGTTGGTCGGAACGCAACGGGGAGAAAACGCGTTCTTTCTCCGTAATCGAAGCATTCGAACAAATTTTCGAGTCGTTTATGACAAAGCCTCCGGTACCGAGACAACGACGTTGCTTCCCTCCTCGTGTTGCTTACGCTGTTCGAGACAGCCGGCGAAATTGTTGTAGCGCATGCATTTTAGCTAGATCATCCTTGGCGCTCTAACCAACAAGTAAGAGTAAATAAAACCGCGAGGTTCTCCGGCGATCTCGCATCGACGGAGAACCGTCTCTCCCTCAGTTTCCGTTTTCATCGCAGCTCTTTGCGTTTCGACTCAAAGAGTTAATCGAGAAGTTTTGCCGCTGGAAGCCTTGGAAAGTGAGAGATCCATCCCGATCCCACGTACGCTCGATCAAACGTTTCAATTCGATTTTACTCTAAATTTTCTGGTCCTTTGCTCGAGCGTACCTCCGACACCCCCGGCACGGAGAAAGTCCCGGTGGGAACCTGGTCGTTGAAACGATATCTGTACATATCGTCGAGTTAGTTTAGTACGAACGTTAGATCGTAGTTCGTTTTATACGTACATGCTGTGATTTCTCGCGAGAGCGGACTTCCCGAACGAGACACCCCGAATTCCGATCGATCTTTCAAACGCACCGTTTGTACCGAATGGACCAATTCGAACCGTGTTCCCGGTGTTTCGACTTCGTGCGAGGCGCGTTACATATCGACGCACGCGACATATCATTTTACTCGACAATTCGGCCGTAATTCCTTAGTCGAAGCTAGATTTGAAGACTACCGTTCCCTTTCTCCGTGCACTCGTCGATCGTTCTTCCCCTTGTTTTACGATCGTCGATGGAACCCTTCGAGTGCCTTAACCCCACGATCTCTCTGTAAACTCGAACAAAAACGAAGATATATGTGTGTATATATATAGAGAGAGAAAGGGAGAGAGAGAATGTAAGGTGACGAAACAAGAGAGACGGAGAGAAGAACCAGGAACGATTTAGACGCATATTAATTCCCATAGGCAGAGTAGAATTGAGTGATCGCTAGAGAGAGAACCACTTCCATGGATTCGGATTCGAGAGGCGACCACGGCGGCTGAATAAACCAGGTAAGACTTTCCCCTCTTTTTTCTATTTTCGACTCCCGTTGGCTCGCACTACGAGCATCCTTTCTAGCGTAGACATAGTGCGAAGTGTAGCGAGTATTTATCGTCGATAATAAAGACTAAATCCCTTTAGCGAGCTAGCGTAACATAAATGTTGGTAGAGTAACGGTTGACGTCGTGCATAATTCGAACGTCTTCTTTCCTTTTTGTGCGATTCGTTCCGCAGAATTGAACTTCGAGAATTGCCCGATTATCGAACAAAGTGGGAAAGATCACGGTCGCCGATGAATTTTCTACGTGGAAACGTTTCGATATACCCGCCGAGTTTTTCCAAACTTTTCTCGTTAACTCGCCGACGTGACTCCTTTACAGAACCTTTTCGATTCGTTTCCACTAGCATCGAAGCAAAGAGTGTTTCGTGCATGCGTTTGTACATAACGTCTCGTAGGAATGAGACGACGAGGGCAAAATCGAAGCCTCAGCATGATTCGAGGTGACGAGCTCCTCGGTTTTAGAGACCATTTTCGGAAAACTGTACCGAGGAACTCCGTCGCTCGTGCTTCGTAACGCGTGGTCACAAAATTCACGCGTTACGGAACACTCTACACCGGTTCACTGCTGCCATAATCCAACCCCGTCATCTCCTACCGCCATCGCCTTCATCGACAAGAGAAATATACGAGTCTAAAGACGCGCGGTGCACTCGAAAGTCCACTTTTACGACCAAGCTAATAAATTCTTAAACACGATAATAAATTAATTTGGAGCTTGGTGCGATAAAAGGAGACGCTCGATGTAACATCGAGTTGCTCGTCGCGATCGGAACTCGTATAGAAATAGGCGAGTCAATAATGGCTGGCCTTTTTCCTTCGTTTTCGAGGCACTCTTTCGAAATGGGACCCGCGCGTTTTTCGTAGCGCTCTTTTGAAGCCGGCAAAACTGTTTGGCGTCTTGTTCTTCCAGTATATGTATACATTCGTACATATTACGCGTACGAGATTAATAAATAAATTATATATATATACATACAGATAGATTATATATATGTACAAACATGCGTATATACGACGATAGGACGAGGAAATTTTTTGCAAACGTTCGTCGGATTCGAGTCAAATTTGCCTTCGCGAAAAGTGATCGATATAAGACTTTTTCACTCGCGTTTCTGAAGAAATTTCATTCAAACGGTGTCCAACTTTCGGTACCGGTTGTCTAAAAAATTTTCAAACTATTATTTCTCCGGTCTGTAAATATTCGTTGAATCAAACTTTGTACATAAACACAGGGTTTTCACGAACTGTATTTAACGAACTATTGTTCGAAGTCTCTGGGCTTGAAACCCGGAGGAGCAAAAGAGAAGCGTTAACGAGAGGATCTTTTAATTTGCCCGCGATTTCTTTTCACACACCCCGTGTATCGACAAAGGCGAGGAAGATCGTTTTTGCAAGGCGTAACGTTATTATCGACTCGAAAAGTAGACCAGACTTTCTCTCTATGTTCAGCGAGCGCGTTTGATATTGCTAGCGAATATCGTTTCCACGGGTCGCTATACACCGTGCGACAAAAGTAACGGCAGGACTCGAGTCGACGCGGAAAGGCGTCGACATTCGAGCGGTGACAATTAGGGGAAACTTTCTCGAGGATGTTGAAAAAGTACAAACCGGGATAAACGCGTAGCCGGCTCGATCGTAGCCCAGAAGGGACAGATCGATACGTGCTCGCGTGACTGAGCAGAAAATCGAGAACGAGCCTCGTTTTCGCGGCTCCTCGATCGGCGAGATTCAAAGGCTGACGAGAACGGGTAGAGATATTCTTCGAGGACATTTTTCCTGGTCGACGGCAGCCGCCGATCCGAGGCTTTTCTCTTATTTAGAGCGTAATCAGTAGCAATATATCTCGCGTGATAATTGCAGGTATTCAATATCATTAGAAGTATCATTATCATCGTTATCCTTTTAGTAGTCTCGATATGTTTTGTCCAACGTGCCATTTTGTCGTCATCGTTTCCACTTTGTTATCCTCGCTCGATTATTCGAAATCATTGTTTCGGCTGAGCGGAAAATAGAGGCATTGACGCGGTGATCGATGCTACGAATTTGGTCGAAAATAACATTCGTTACATCCTTGATTATAATTAGAATTAAGGCAGAAAGTTGCTGTGGAAATACGAGTCTTATATTACAACCGTAGTGTGCGTCACGAGTGTATTGAAACAGATAAAGTTGAAATGTTGCATCAATTTGGTGTTACTCATTCGTTAACGCATACAGAATGTCTCAAAATTAATGTAAGTCCACTAGGAGGTAGCTGACTTGATTCTGAACAAAATTTTCCTTTGCAAAAATTGGATTTGAAGCTTCGTTTTTGAATTATTAAGAAAAAACACGGAGCAGTCAGAACGCGATGCGCGCGCAGATATAGGAGCGCCATCTTTGAACGTCTGCGCATGCGCAACCCTCGCGGTCTGATTACCCCGCGTTTTTCCTTAATAATTCAAAAACGAAGCTTCAAACTTTATTCTTGCAAAGGGAAATTTTATTCAGAATCACGTCAGCTACCAACTTAGTGTCATAGATTGTTGAATTTTAATTTTTGTAACATACAAAAGTATTTAACTTGCTCTACAATTCGATGCGGTCAATCAAAACTACTTGTTTATAAGTATAATATAAACAAGTTCGTTCTATTAAAATAGAACGAATATGTATTTTATATTCAACGATATATTATCGAATCTTTATTATAATTGAACCTTAAAAATTATAATCCTAAATTTTTGCCTAAGCTTGAAGTATAGAAAATTTGAGTGTGAATTAAATTCGTAGCGTCGATGAAATCCCCGTAGCATCGAAAGGAAAAGTTTTTAAATAATCCTTTGAATTCCACTAAAAAGTCGCCCCAAATAAGTTATTCCTTAGAGAGTTGACGTGTATACGATTCTTAAGATATTTTTCCGTGTGTTCTGTGGACGAAGCTTCGACGTAGCGCAATTTCTCACCCCGCAAGCATTCCCGGCGGGCGACGATCCACTGACTTTCCAATAAGAGCATCGAATTACCTTCGATTCAAATTTCGTTTTATTCCATCTTTCTTTTCTCCTGTGTCGGTTCGTCACGAGACTCGCTTCTCGGAACAATAATCCGAGATCAATGCATATAGAACACGCGATCCAGTTTATTGGAAAGATCACGAAATCGTAGCCAGTAGGTTAACCCGAAATCCGTAACGTAACTAGTATAGTCAGCTAGCTAGACAGCCGAATAGTTAACACGATGTGTAGCGAACTTATATAATTAATTACTTACTCCGTTTAATGGGTAAGAGGCAAAAAGACAGTAATAAGGATTTGGTAGTCGGGTACGAAGACAAAAGAAAGGAACTGCGAGAGAACGCGTGCGTGGGTTGGGTGCGTGTCTGGTGTACATGTGAGTGGCTGCGAGAACGAAAGGATGCGCGTGAAAGAAACGGAAAGAATTACCAACGTACTTACTGCAGGTAGACTGGTTACTGTACCTGTTGTTGTTGAAAACATTAAAAACACTCTTATTCCATGCTAATATGGCTTAGTGATATCTCTTATTTTTCACCCCTATCCATCGGGTTCTTAAAATATGAAAAACTTGTCCCGAGGTAGAAAAACTGCCCTGAGTTTCGATCTACGAGGGGTGAAATACCTCGAATATTTATCGGCAAGAATTTTTTTTTCGAGGAAGAAATCTTCGAGATGCGGACCTGATCCACCGAACTAAACATTTCCACCGTATTTACAGTGTAAATGAAGCGCCGTATCGATTGCGGCGCGTGTGTATGTACATATTTATAAATATTAGTATTTCCAGTAGCTAATTGATCCCTTTACGCTATTGGCCGTTTGTCAACGTTTTCGAATTTCCCCGACGGCTGATAGCGTACCCTCGTAGCTCCCTTGGTTCCTTTATTTCCCGAGAGCTCCGCGACTTTGTAATTAACAGAGCATGAGTGCGTGTAATTGACTTTCGATCATAGGGGTGAGCGATAGAATATTTGCGTTTACGCAAAACGAACGGATTGAGACTACAGGTGAGTGACAATAAAGGGGGATTATTTTTGCACGCGTTTAGTGAAAATTACTCATCCCTCGGTCTAGCGTTTAAAAGAAGAACCGAAGATTCGCGCGATCCTGTATTCGTCGACTTTCGAAATATAACGAAGTTCTGTGAACTACCCTCTCCGTTTGTATTCAACGTCTCCCTTTGTGTTTAACATAAACGAGTAGTTTGTTGAAGTATGCAAAGAAAGTAGGTTTCACTTCCCGAACCGACAAGAGCGAAGCGTTTCTTTGGGCTGACTTGTTTAATGGTTGATGCAAGAGTAGTGAGATTTTTTGTTCATGGTTTTTGTACGATCAACGATTCCCGTTGATTAGACGAACTTTTTTATGTGAGATCATAGAAGGAAACGCGTGTGCATGGAGCAACCTCCATGGACGCGCGAACGAACGAACGGTTGATTTCACCTCCTTGAATGATTTTGCAACATCGTAGACAAGTAGCATCCTTTAATAATTGAATCGACACATTTAGTCAATAGTTGCAGCTGATGTATTGGAATAATTAGAGTTTATCGTAGAGCGACATGTATTTTCGTCGAAGGTATCGACGGTCGATCTGTAGCCAATAAAACGACAAAAAGGGAGAGAGGCGTATTTTCACCCGTAAACGTTATTGCAACGAATTTCCAAGAAGCGTTATTCTCTGTCGATAACACGGAAACAAAGTGTACGAATCAGTTTCCGTAGGTCGACGACGATGTGGCCTAACTCGAGCGAGGGGTTAATTAGCGCCAACAAGTACGCTCGCTTTCTCGATTTCTAGAATCTTTCGGATTTATTTTGCGGAATCATTCCACTTATGTGATACAAGCGTTTTCCAATTCTTTCAACGAGGGAAGGAACAAAAGGCTGTCATGGATAACCAACTTCTTATGTTAGCGCAACGTTTTATCATTCCATCGAGCGCTTTATTTCGAGTACAAACGCTGTATATATTACGAGTGTATTTTTATTATACGAGCGTCAAATTAGAATTGTTACATCGCCAAAAACGTCGAGCACGGTATGGAGCTTGGTCTTGAACTTAAAATATATCTACGTTGTAACATGCTCCACGTTTTCGACGATTTCGAAACTAGTCTGTCTAGTCACGAAAGCGCGATACCGGCATAGAGGGACTCCCGAAGGAAGGAACGAAGAAATCGAGGGAAGAGCGGCAAGAAGATGTCCCGCGGGAGAAAGGCGGAATTACTATTAATTTATGAACCGTAAGACTTATTTGTATCGTTGCGATTTATTTTTGTCACTACCTTAGTTAATACGATTATCATTATCATTATCATTATTACACGTGACTTTTTGTCCATATAAAAGTTTCCACTCTTATATCTCCCAAAGATGGATCATTCGAAGAAAAGATGCATTCTTTCCCTGAATTCCTTGCCTTTCGAAAAAATAGGTTGCGAAGAAAAGGAGCAGATACAGGTAGGTATTACGCTAGAGGCCAGACGGAAATCGATATTGGACCCCCAAGGGCACGCGTTATGTACGTCCCTGTCGGCTAAATTGCGGTCGCCATGGGAAAAAAGCACGGAAATTTCACCGTACCTTTTTCTCCCTTCGAGAAATATTAGCTCGTATTCCTGCGGTGTCTCAAATATATTTCTTGGGATTGATTTTCGTAAGCGGTTTCATCGATTAGTTTCTGCGTTTACGGTATTTTGGACGCAACAGGTTTAAAACTTTCGCTTTACTTCAGGTAATTTCTGTGACTTTTGATTAAACAAATGTTAAAATGTTCATTGACCTTAATGTCTACTGCACGTTGAAAATGTTGCAAACTTGACTCACATTTTAAAGTTGATACAAGTTTATAATTTTTAGTTAAACATATGTTAAATTGTACATTGACCTTAGTGTCCCTGTTCCTCATTGCAAATGTTGCAAACTTGACTGACATTTTAAAATTGATACACGTTTGTAATTTTTAGTTAAACATATGTTAAATTGTACATTGACCTTAATGTCTCTGTTGCACATTGCAAATGTTGCAAACTTGACTACAATATTAAAGTTTGTCCCAAAACTTGCTTTATTCCTAAACTTTGCATAGCCTTGCTGAATATAAAATATCTTAATTTTCTTCAATTTTAAGTTATGAACATATGACAAATAGTACAGCAAGTTAATTGAGAAAAGAAGAAAAGAATAAACAAATATTAAATTGTCTATTGACCTTAATGTCTCTGTTGCACATTGCAAATGTTGCAAACTTGAGTACAATATTAAAGTTTGTCCCAAAACTTGCTTTATTCCTAAACTTTGCATAGCCTTGCTGAATATAAAATATCTTAATTTTCTTCAATTTTAAGCTATGAACATGTGACAAATAGTACAGCAAGTTAATTGAGAAAAGAAGAAAAGAATAAACAAATATTAAATTGTCTATTGACCTTAATGTCTCTGTTGCTCATTACAAATGTTGCAAACTTGACTACAATTTTAAACTTTCCTCCAAAACTTGCTTTATTCCAAACTTTGCATAGTCTTGCTGAATATAAAATATCTTAATTTTCTTCAATTCTAAGCTATGAACATATAACAAATAGTACAGCAAGTTAATTGAGAAAAGAAGAAAAGAATAAACAAATATTAAATTGTTTATTGACCTTAATGTCTCTGTTGCACATTGCAGATGTTGCAAACTTGACTACAATATTAAAGTTTGCCCTAAAACTTGCTTTATTCCTAAACTTTGCATAGCCTAGCTAAACATAAAATATTTTAATATCCTTAAATTTTAACAGACATCAAATTCTAGTTAATAGACAAAGAAAGAAAAATATCGAAGCAAGTAAAGGCAGACGAAGTCTAATACACGTGACAGAAAAACGATGACCGTAATTCGATAGCATAAGTTCGTGCCACGCGTTTATATTCTCCCCTTTTATATCCTCCAGCGTAATATCGCAACAGCACGAAGCGACGCGATATATCCGGAACAGGCGGGCATATTTTCACCCTAAAGATGCGAGCGGAGCACATTTACACGCATCCACTCCCGAATGGATACCCTATCGATGTATCCGCCATCTTGGACGTCGATCGAAGAACGAGAAAACGGATCTATTACGAACAGGAAACTTTCCTCGTATTTCAGTTTTCATAATTGACTGGGGAAGGTATTAAGGTCACCGGGGTTGGAGAACCGAGAATACGGGAATAGCAAAAAATTCACGAGCGTAAATCGTCTGGGCTTTTCCCTTCTGTTTTTCCTTGTTTTCTGAGGGTGAATCGCGTCACGAAACGCGGTCACGCGATTCCACGATCATGGGCAATGATTTTTACTTATTTATCTTCTGTCCAGAAAATAGAACAGGTGAGTAATAGGAAAATTCAGACAATCCTTATCGAATTAATAGGGAAACGTTATTTTTATCCGAGACTTTAGCTAGGCAGAAAATTGCATTACAAATCAGTGGCCGTAAGTAGCCGTTCGAACGATATTAGCTTAAAGGGGAAATGGAGCATTTCATAAGGGTGGTTACCCACCCTTTGTACGATTTATCGCGTTTTATCGATCAAGAATCGTTAAACCCCATTTTTCCCCAATGAAAAATTGCGGAAGAGAATGAAATACGTTCAAATCCTTCTGAAACACGTCTATCTAATATTCCGTAAACGTCAGTCTAGGGAGCTTTTCGCGGATTTCTTTATCACTTTGCCGCGGAGTATTCAATATAACCAGCTGCATTATGTAGCGAGTTGAACGAGCTCCAAGGAAGCGTCTCGCATTTCAACTAGCATCGAGACCTTCCAAACCACATATCTATAATTAACAAAAATTTACCTCTTTACTAAATCAATTCAACTAGCACGTTTCAAAACACATATCTATAATTAACAAAAATTTACCTCTGCTAAATATTCCTCGTTTTTTACCTATTTCTAAAAATTTCCTGTATTCAACAGAGGACGTAGAGTCCTCGAGCTGTCGCTCCCCGTTCCTTGAATCACCCTTTTTAGGTGGAAGTAGCCGAAGTTCACGTAAACCGAGAAGTACCTGTCCTTGAAACATTCACGCGAGTACGTGAATCGAGAAAAAGCTGCTGCGGCGAAATGCACATTCGCGGTAACTCGTTTCAGACTGCTGATAAATAGTTTACCGTTTGGTAGAACCGAGACAATGGAGGGTAGGAGACATGTACGAGTGGGCGTGTAAGGGACGAATGACGGCTTTAAGAGATACGAAGCTTAAATCTTTGATGCCCTAGGCTCGGCTTGACCGGCTCTCTCTTCTTGCTTATTCTTCCTCGGTTCTACGTGAGACTACGCCTGTCGATTTATTCCACTATTGCTAAAACCAAAAATTAAAAATAAATACCACGTTCAAAATAAAAATAAAAGTATGAAGATAAAAATGTAATTACCAAAATGAAAATAAAAGTATCAAGATAAAAATGGTACCTGTCAAAATAAAAATAAAAGTATGAAGATAAAAGTGGTACCTGACAAAATAAAAATAAAAGTATCCAGATAAAAATGGTACCTGTCAAAATAAAAATAAAAGTATGAAGATAAAAATGTAATTACCAAAATAAAAATTAAAGCATGAAGATAAAAATGATACCTGACAAAATAAAAATAAAAGTATCCAGATAAAAATGGTACCTGTCAAAATAAAAATAAAAGTATTAAGATAAAAATGTAATTACCAAAATAAAAATAAAAGTATGAAGATAAAAATAGTACCTGTCAAAATAAAAATAAAAGTATCCAGATAAAAACGGTACCTGTCAAAATAAAAATAAAAGTATCAAGATAAAAATGTAATTACCAAAATAAAAATAAAAGTATGAAGATAAAAATGGTACCTGACAGAATAAAAATAAAAGTATCCAGATAAAAATGGTACCTGTCAAAATAAAAATAAAAGTATCAAGATAAAAATGTAATTACCAAAATAAAAATAAAAGTATGAAGATAAAAATGTAGCTACCAAGATAAAAATTGAAGAGAGATATTAAAGTTGTATTTAGTCAAAAGATGTCATCTTGCAGCCAATGACCTTGCGGTATCGATTGCGACTGATCGATTGCACCCTCTGTGACCAAAACGCTATAAAACAATAATGAAATCGAGCCCATTTTCTATCTGCCCCTTTTCGGCCATGTTATCGAATAAAGTTATTCCTGTGTACCATGTGCGCGGCCTTTGAGCCCCATTTACGTCGACCACCGATGACGCTAACCACCTGTTCGTAACTCGTCGCGACTCCAAGTGGAGAATCCGATTTTAATCAGGCCGAAACAGTAGCTAAGTTGCGTAACTGGTCAGGCTCGTTTTACATGGCGCTCACGAGCCTACGTTTAATATTTAAATCGATGCATGCCATATTTACGAGAGCTTTTAGTGACTTGCTGGGTAACCCACATAAAAGAGAAAAACGTTCCGGATACCCTGAAGCAGAAAGTATGAGCTATAAGAAAAGATAAATCGAAGAACTTTTTCGAATGACGTTAAGCGTCGTTTCTTTATTTCCTAAATAACGTATCGTCGAAATATTCCACCTTGATGTACAGTGTAACATTCATACGGTTCCTTTAATAATTTTTTAAATATATGTTCTAATATTACGAATTTCTTTTCACTCAGAATTTTACGAAGCGAATAAAATTAATATCCTTACCGAATATTCCTTCTTGACCGTCTTCAAGGAATAAAAATCCAACTTTCCTATACTGACTGTAAAAGGCTTCTTCACTAGACAGTGAGGTATTCTCAAATGACCGACCATCGTTCTCTAATCAAAAACATGTCTTAATATACTTGCAATACTGTAAAAATTAACCATAGAAAATAACCTATTACAAAATCTTAATTTTGTTGACACACCTCAAGAATATTTTATTTCTGTCCTCAAAGTTATTCTGCAATAAAGAGAAATGTTGATGAAAACGATTTTGTCTGTTTCAATTTCTTATACCTCTTCATCTGCTTCGATTATAACAGAAAAGCATCGATTTATGGAGTATACTGACACATTTCAGGAAGGATAAAAAAAACGAGGGAAAGAATCACGTGACCTCGACTTTGCCTCGAAAAAATTCGATATATCCTAAAAATAATTTCCGTATAACTTCATCACATAAATATCCGCCAAAAAGAATCAAGATCTTTTTTATTTTCAAGATAACTCAATAAAAAAAGAAAGGTTCATTATCTTACCGCAATGACAGTCTAGTCTCACGTGTTACTTCTCTATGACAATAAAAATAAATACATACATGTATATTTGTAAGGGCTAAAGGGTAGAATTGTCATATAAATAAGCGGTGACAGGCCGCGGAAAATTTTTGGCACTCCATTCGAATAAAAAAGCCGAAACTCGTGATTTGATAAAATTAATGCCGTGGTCGTGGGTTGACGAGAGAAGGGAGAAGCCGAGTTCGGGGAGAAGGTGAAAGTGAGAACCGTCTACGGACATAACCTAAAAATAAGCTGTATGCGCGGCTATCGCAGATTTCACGAAATCCACAGCGATACGATATCGCTTTTCGAAAACTGTTTGACATGATTGTGCCAAAGTGTTGTCTTCTTTATAAATGACTCATCGAAAACAGAGATAGAGACGGAAAAAATATGGAGACTTGTAACGAAAGGGGCGACCGGACCCTGACTGACACCACGGTAACGCAAAGATGTTGGTCCGAATTAAGAGGCGTTGTCAGTGATCTACGTAGAAAATTGTCTGGAGTATCTGTTGGTTCTGTACCTGGATCCATAACGTTTCGGTCTTTACCCGATGGAAGGTAGGGAATATTGAACTCGGAACATAACCCTTATCAGTGTAGCAATATTCTCTTCTATATCATCCAACATTTTCGAGCGAAATACATTTTTTATTTTTAGGACCAGAATATATTTTCTTAGTAGTCCGAGTAATGGATGGGAAACTACCTTATTGTACGTGGATATTGCTCATTCGGATCATGCTAATGGCTATCGACTTCACTGGCAACCTGTTATTGAAGCAAATTTTCAAACGTAATATTACTCTTCATCAGTAGATACCAATGGTTTTCTCTTGAGGCGCTATTAAAATAATCCATCTGTTTGCAGAGTATCGAGTACCAAAAGATTATCGAAGGAAGAACAGTTGTTATGGGAAAGAAAAAGATTAGCCACATGGGGTATCACTAGTTATGAAATTCATTTGGATAGTGGAAAATTAGTTTTTCCGGCTGCCAGTAGTCTATATCAATGTATAGACACAGGATTCATGGTACTAATTTTTATATTCTTTCACTTTCGTATACAGTTAAAATAACAAGACAGTAAAAATGTTTATATATTAGGCTGGACCTCTTTTTCCATCTGAAATTCGTATGTCAACATCAGGTGCAAAATTATGTCCACAAATTTGTCCTTGGAACAATGCATTAATTGCTCATACATGCTCAGGGGATTTGTATCTGTCCCACAGCATCACAGGTTCTTCTGTAAGACTAACTCACGCGAGAAAAGGTGGAAGAAGTTTAGCAGATGATCCTCTTACTGCTGGAACTCCTTCTTACGTAATGCAAGAAGAATTTACTAGGTAACATACTTTGTAACGTGATAACAGATGTTTGAACTGATGCATTCTGATAAAATGTTTGTGTTTACTTAGGTATACCGGTTATTGGTGGCAACCAAAATCTAGCGATGGCGTTTACAGAATAGTATACGAGGAAGTTGACGAAAGTGACGTAAAAATATTTTGTTTCCCATCGACGTCAAACTCTGATGAAATTGACGAATTTAGATTTCCCAGAGCTGGCACACCCAATGCCAGAAGTAATCTGAAGATGGTGCAATTTCGATTAACGGAAACGTTACAAATCGTTGATATCGATATACTGGAGCTCCAATATCCCCTACATATTATGTTTCCGTGGATGGAATATGTAGTGAGAGTGGGATGGACTCCGGATGCACAATAGTAAGTCAGAAACATTGTTTTTAACGAGTATATAATTTCTGTAATTAAAATGTTTTGTACGAATGTAGTGTCTGGGTCCAGCTGTTAGACAGGAAGCAGCAAAAGCTCGAATTAGTTTTATTATCCATAGATAATTTCTGTGAGCCACCACCGAACATTTACAATTCAGAGAATCACTTCACGCCTTCATCGGCGAGCGTACAAGTAATATATTCCGAAGAAAGTTCAATTTGGATAAACGTTAACGATCTCTTGTATTTTTTACCGTCCAACGATCCTACAGAAGTGAAATTCTTGTGGGGCAGCGAGGAATCTGATTTTAGACATCTGTATCTCATTACATCCAGTATAGCAGGTAAAATCCTAATAAGCATGTATCGCGAAAGTTCGTGAGACTCATGTATGTTTCTTTGCAGGTATGAACAATGAAGTGGAAGAACCGTTGGATAGAATGGATAGTATTTTCTTACAACCTCGAGTTACTTCTAAAGTTGCTTTAACTCAAGGAGAGTGGGAAGTATTAGGTAAAAAGTTGTGGGTAGACGAAGCCAACTCAATCGTTTATTTTTGCGGCTTGCGCGAAGGTCCGTTAGAACAACACGTTTATGCCGTGTCTCTTCGTCGCCCACTAGAAATAAGGTTACTCACGAGGCCAGGTTATAGTCACAACAGCATATATTTTAATAAGGAATGTACGATGCTAGTGACCGTTTACAGCTCCATCAAAACATTACCCACTTGTCAAGTACGATTCTCTTGTGACAGATAAATTTAGACGAAATTTTGTGACAACCAATGCTTCTTTCAGGTATTTAAAATATCGCAATCAGATTGGACGGTGGAAAGTATTTCTTTAACGCCTGTGGGCTATTTACTGGAACCGTCGGTTCCTGAATCCGAATTATTTGCGCCAGAAATTTATACTCACAAGATATCCTGTGGCGATACCATTTACTCCATGATTTTTAAACCGCATAATTTTCAAAGTGGCGTAAAGTATCCTACGATACTGAACGTTTATGGTGGTCCAGAAGTACAATTAGTATCGAATACATTTAAAGTAAGCATTCTAGAAGCTTAAATTGATATTTGTTTCTGCACAATGTACATTCATATATTTCAGGGAATGAGGCATTTGAGGATGCACATGTTAGCTGCTCAAGGGTACTGTGTAGTATTAATTGACTCGCGCGGTTCTCATCACAGAGGCTTAGTATTTGAGAGTCATTTGCAACACAGAATGGGAACAGTCGAGTTAAACGATCAAGTCGAAGTACTGAAATGGTTGGCGGAAAGTACTGGATACATAGATTTGAATCGCGTAGCCTTACACGGTTGGTCTTACGGAGGATATTTAAGTCTGATGGGCTTGATACAATACCCGGAAATATTTAAGGTATTTTCATGAGCGTGTAGAAGTTTGCGACAGACGCTTTCACGTTAATATTTTCAGTTGGCGATAGCGGGTGCACCAGTTACTTCTTGGAACTTTTACGACACTGGATACACTGAACGTTACATGGATTTACCTCAAAATAATCCCCATGGATATATGGCAGGATCGATTCTAACATACGTGGATAAATTCCCGGACGAAGAAAATAGATTGTTAATAATTCACGGACTTATAGATGAAAACGTGCACTTTTTTCATACGAGTCAACTGATTAATGCTCTTGTCAAATCTGGCAAACCGTATCAACTGCAAGTTTATCCGAACGAAAGACATAGTCTTAGAAGTTTGGATGCCAGTAAACATTATGAGACCACGCTACTGTCATTCTTACAAAACCATTTATAAATGCATTGTTTTTGTTCAGTTGATTATGACAAGATTTTAACAATTTGAGTGACTGCCATTACATTATGTACATAGATTAAAGAAATTAAAAGTTGTTTCTCGTGTCTTTATGTTCGCGATGGTGTTTAACACGAACCTTATATTTTGTATAAAGTCCGTAACTACTATTCAAACAGTATTATGATTTTACACTTAAAATTTACAATAAAAACAGCTGAAAATTCTACGTGTCTACGTATAAAGAGCATTTTCTCTGTTTCTAACAAAAAAAAAAAACAATAAATACAGCCATCGCGAAACAGGTAATGAAACTCGTAGCCGATTTAATGAACGATAAAAATTTATAAGCATAAAATTGTAGTGCTACTTTTTTAAGAAAAATTGACAATACTCGTAATTCGTTTGTACATATATACATATATACATAGATGGATATTACTAGATCTGCATAAATCTTTTTAGAATTTTTCCTTTGTTGTACTTACAAGATATTGTCTTCGTTGGAAGTGTATCTATAATCATTTTACGCTTAATTGTATATACATATACGCGATCACTCATGTTTTTACAATAAGCATCGATAACAAGTATTTAAACAGGAAAGTATTTACACTGTTTCACGCTTACATATAAATTGTTTATCCGATTAATAATAATTATTTGTCAACAAATAAATTCGTTGTTTTATATTTTGCTACAGTGTGTATACTCATTATTGTTATCCAAGGACTTTATGTTAAATAAAGAACAAACGTATTCAAGTTACCACAACATATATTTTACATATTTTTACAAGTATTTAAATGCATTACTGAGCGCTTCGATGAGTTCTAGTTTTACGGTTCAAGAATTTGTACAGGTATTTGATTCTCTTATTTAAATCCCTCCATCTACTTGGTCTGGCTATAGGGAATATACCGCGTTTCAACATCTTACGTTTCCTTAACAATACTTGATACTCGTTTCCACCAACACCTCTTAACCATGCTGGAACATTATACAAAATTTTTGTAGGATGAAGCTTATCTGAGCCTAGAATATCTATATAATCATTTTGTCCAAATAGAGCTCTCTTTTCGCTCCAAGCATCCTTTGGTCTGTACACTGGCAACTGTACTACTCTGTTATCTGTACGAGGTAAGAGTCCTCTCAAATTTTCAAGAGGATCAATGTAACCATAACGTCTTAACAGAGGACCTTTAGCTAGTTTATCCGCGTGATAACGAAATCGTACCGATGTCAGCTGTGGTACCCAAGCATTAACAGTTGTGTGTATTGTTTTCACGAACCACGACATGCTAAATATTCATAATTATATGATTAGTATACAATATCGTTTTATCTTAACGTGTAGAAACTCACCTTTTATTCAATATTTATATTACGTAGTAAAATATGAATAATCTCGTCTAAATCCTTTCAAATATTTCATCAATGAAATCAATTTATTTCATTTAGACTGAGAGAAAAATTTAGCACAACCTGAACATAACCTCATCTGTGGAAATCACTGCAGTAAGTTCGAAAATACGGTATTCGCTTCAGAGACAGATGACGTTTTAATAAGAATGTCTAAATCGGTAAATTTATACGATTGACGGTATATTAAAATTTCTATTATTCATTAAACCATAATTTCTGTTTCCGCACTACGTATCTAATAGTAAGAGTATAAGTGCACTACTTCACACAATACGTAGAAGGTAACCCACAAAAAAAAACTGACCACCTGTAAATGCAGTGCTGACGTTACAATTAATTTGATATTTGCTAAATTATTAACAAATTTACACTACTGTTAATTTCTGGAATATCGGATTTATGTTTATAAATATTGAAGTTCATTACTATTGCAATCTAGAACCCGTAGGTTAAATTTGCCGCAAAGTTAGAATTTGAACAGCGCCATCTAGCGGACGGCGCTTTTCGGCTGCTCCTGGTAGCAGGATCGCAGAAAAACGAGGAGGTATTCGCTAAAATAAGAGGTTTCCCGCGCAATTGCGCGCGTACGCAGTACAGTCGAGTGACGTCACTCCAAAATGGCGGTCAATAGTATTAGTGATTAAAAATAATTAATTACTCTTTTTTCAAGTACAATTTATAAACTTTTATGATCGGAAAATGATTTTCAATTTATTATCTATTTTCTGATATGACATTTGCTAAGATTTTAATTGCAGGTAATTAGTTGATATTTCTTTAAATATTTCGATGGTAGGTGCACTGTAAAAATATTTTCTACCTCATTCTCGATTAAAATCCTGATAAAATTTATATAGGGAGATTGCTAATAAATTGTATTAATTTATTCAATCATAAAAACTCGTAAATTAATCGTTGGTAATTAGTAATTATTTTTCAAAGCTGGTACTCGTATGAGTCGACGCCATGTTGAAGAGGTGGGGCTAGCGCCATTATGCATGCTACCGCGCATCCCACTGCGCATGCATATACCTCCTACCACGCATGGCGTCGTGCATGGCGGCGCGCATGCGCAGTAGCAGGATACCTCTTACTCCTGGTATACCTCTTATACTTTTCTGCGCTCCTGTTACTAATAGTCGCCGCGGAACCCCGTCCGCTAGATGGCGCTGCTCCCTTTTTCCAAAATTCCGTACTTTAGTATGAAGGGAAGCAATGCACACAATTTCTTAACGTTCATATAAATACATTTATTTACTGTTTACGACGAGATGTAAATCGACATTTCATGTATTGAATAAATTATATTTTTGTCAATTATTACAAATAGATATACAAACAAGGGAAGACGAGTTACTTTATCTTCCGAGTTCAAGTATTTACACGGAATGAATTTACTTTCATTCTAAGTACCCTCACTGCATTCGACAGGGGCAGCAATTTCGTTCATCACGAAATGAAAAATGACATTCATGTAAATAAAGTTTGTTCGTCTTAAATCAGTCTCTGCAGGAAGAACGAAAGTACCACACCGACTCCAGCGACCGCATACGAAGCTGAAACCAAGCAAAAGAGTAAAGAAGTCGTCCAAACAAAATAGCGACGAAACAATTAATTCTAATTAACCTCCGCTGCACCCAGGCTCGCCTTCCTTACAGACGCACGCTCCGTTCCTACACTGAAGGACGAATTCATTCTCGAAGTCGACACACTCGTAGTCCCCGCTGCACGCGTTGTACAAAACTGGAAACGCGTTTACCAATCAGCTATATCATCCTAATCATTACTTAACCCCTTCCCGTGCCATTTATTTAAGGGGGACGTCATTCTCATTTTTTCTGCGCACGCGTCTCCATTGAAGTAAATGGGAAAAAGATGGTCTCACATAAGGTACTTTTTCTAGAGAACCAGAGCACCTACGTGTACGCCCAAGGTACCAAATTAAAGCTAAGGAGATGGCCGACAATCCGAGTGAAGTGGATTTTTTTTGTAGGCCTTCAATTTTTTTTAAACTGGCCATAAGTGTGACCGTTGAGGTAAGTTGTCAGGCTTGAAGTGTTTACAAAAAAAAATGAAGGCTTACAAAAAAAATCCACTTCACTCACATTGTCGGCCATCTCCTTAGCTTTAATTTGGTACCTTGGACGTACATGCAGGTGCTCTGGTTCTCCAGAAAAGGTACCTCATGTGAGACCACCTTTTTCCCATTTACTTCAATAGAGACGCAGAAAAAATGAGAATGACGCCCTCTTAAGCTATAAGTGCGTCATGAGTGAGACTCGTCAAAGTACGGAAAGGAGTTAATCTCCGAAAATCATTACATCGTGTCTGCACGCATTTGCCGGTCTCGTTCGCGAAGTGATACGACGTGATGCATCGACAGCGTCCATTGATGCACATCGCTCTTCCCATCGCGTCCTGACAGTCGTCGTTCCGTTGACAAAGATCTTCCTCCTTCACGGGTCCTGCAAACCATACGTGTCATAACTATGTCATCGAATCTATCGGCTCGAGTCAATTACTTCTGATACAGTTCGACGAGTTCCGAATGTCCTGCATGAAGGAGTCCTTGCAGGCGCACGCTCCTTGCTTGCACTCCGCGTTCGTCATTGTTTCACACGCCTGGTCGTTGGCGCAATTCAATCCGGCGCCTGTTGGAATAAAAATTTGTTTCATTTGTTGTCGAACGATTGCTCGATTTATTGTACTGAAGAGGTGAATACCAGATTAAGGGCAATACCTTTAGACAGATGAAAATAAGCTGGTTTGTGAATTTTTTTGTATGGGACACCTTTGTTTTGCATTTTCGAAATTGCAGGTATAATTTGTTATAACTATTGCCTATTAATATTTTCTGTTTTGCAAAATATTTCAAAATGCCGGAACTATGACGATCCTGTGCCTCCGCACTGTATTTCGCTTGAAAATTTTGAGACTATTTTTAAGATACACTAACATTTTATACAAACAAAAATTTTGTAATTTTTTAAGATTCTAAAGGTATTGCCCTCCGTAATAATAAACCTGTCGGGTACTCACTAGCGATGCACATAGTCTTATCGAGCGTCGGTGAGTAATACGGGTCGCAGAGGCAAGTCATCTGCGCCCTGCAGTAAGCGTGCCTGATACAATTCCGGTCCCTCTCGCATCTCTCACCGATCCTCGTCGTCCCGTACTCTTCCAAGATCTCTACAAAACAGAAAGACACACTTTCACAAAGAATTTCTTGCACCAAAATGAGTCACTCACGTGTATAGCTCGCGACGCAACCGAAGATGGCGGTTAATAGTACCAACTGGTAAACACTCTTCATTTTTGTGCGAAACAGAGGAATAGCAAGAAAGTGACGCTCGAAACGCGAGCGGTTGTGAACGTACGTTTTCGAAAACTGAAACGCTGCGCAATGCACGCCTTACTATCGTACTCGTTATCTCACTTATCTCTGATAGGTATATCTAGCGTGGTGAATCAGAGGTGAGTTTAATATAAACAGTCTTACGATTATCGTTTATGATGGATTCAGTGCTCTTGGTCTTTACTGGTTTCTGGGTTGAACTGTACTTTTTTAATCAAGTTTTAGATGAAGTTATGTGATCAATTTCTTTTTTGAATTTTTTTATTGAAGCTTTGAATGAAGTTGTATGATCTATTTTTTTTATTCAAGTTTTGAATGAAGTTGTATGATCAATTTTTTTATTCAAGTTTAAAATGAAGTTACATGATCAATTTTTGTTTGAAATTTTTTTATTGAAGTTCTAAATGAAATTATATGATCAATTTAATTTTTCAATTTTTTTTGCTCAAGTTTTGAATGAAGTTGTATGATCAATTTTTTTATTCAAGTTTAAAATGAAGATACATGATCAATTTTTGTTTGAAATTTTTTTATTGAAGTTCTAAATGAAATTATATGATCAATTTATTTCTTCAATTTTTTTGTTCAAGTTTTAAATGAAGTTATATGATCAATTTTTTTGTTGAATTTTTATATTTAAGTTTTGAATGAAACTGCATGATCAATTTTTCTTTGAGATTTTTTGTATTCAAGATTTAAATGAAGTTGCATGATCAATTGTTTTTTTGAAATTTTTATATTCAAGTTTTAAATGAAGTTGCATGATCAATTTTTCTTTGAATTTCTTTTATAAAACTTTTAAATGAAATTGCATGACTAATTTTTCTTTGAAATTGTATGGTCAATTTCTTTTTTGAAATTTGAAAGATCAATTTCTTTTTTAAAACTTGAAAGGTCAATTTCTTTTTTGAAACTTGAATAGTCAATTTCTTTTTTGAAACTTGAGTGGTCAATTTCTTTTTTGAAACTTGAGTGGTCAATTTCTTTTTTGAAACTTGAAAGGTCAACTTTTTTTTTGAAACTTGAAAGGTCAATTTCTCTTTTGAAACTTGAACGGTCAACTTCTTTTTTGAAAACTTGAATAGTCAATTTCTCTTTTGAAACTTGAAAGGTCAGTTTCTTTTTTGAAACTTGAATAGTCAATTTCTTTTTTGAAACTTGAAAGGTCAATTTCTTTTTTGAAAACTTGAATAGTCAATTTCTCTTTTGAAACTTGAAAGGTCAGTTTCCTTTTTGAAACTTGAATAGTCAATTTCTTTTTTAAAACTTGAAAGGTCAATTTCTTTTTTAAAACTTGAATAGTTAGTTTCTTTTTTGAAACTTGAATAGTTAGTTTCTTTTTTGAAACTTGAATAGTCAATTTCTTTTTTGAAACTTGAATAGTCAATTTCTTTTTTGAAACTTGAATAGTCAATTTCTTTTTTGAAACCTGAAAGGTCAATTTCTTTTCTGAACCTTGAAAGGTCAACTTCTTTTCTGAAACTTGAATAGTCAATTTCTCTTTTAAAATTGTTTTACAGAAATAGTAAATGAAATTCTTTCAAAATAAACTTGTAAGGTCTCCCTAAAAATTTTTCTCCAGAAATTTGAATTCACAGTAAACGTTAATGCGCGAGTCCCAAGCGTCGGCTGTAGCCAACAAGAAAATCAGGATGGTAGGAGAATATGGTAAAGCACGGTTCGTGCTCAGCGTTCGTCAGTCGCGTGCTATCGACGCTCGATCGCGAACCGATATTTCGCAGTTTGCAACCGAATGCGCGAACACCGTGAGTTATTAACGATGATCGTCTCCGAGAATATAAGCAGGCCTCTGGCTTCTCTTGTTCTTTTCGCGGTCTTCTGTTACGCGCTCGACCAACGTTTCGGTAAGCTTCGAACATATGTGTAATCGATATCGAGTTAACAGACTATTATTAATCGACGCTGTTATTCTACGCTGAAATCGAAATTGTGTTGAAATGCGATTTCGTTCTTGTTTCGATTTCGTTGGCGTTTGATTAATTGCGACTCGTTTCGGTGATTCTGTACGCGCTTCATTCTCGTTTTTATTGGAGTTGGTTTGAAATTTATTGTGTTGGAATTCAAATTTATTGTGTTAGGATTCAAGTTTATTATATTAGGATACAAGTTTATTATAGTAGGATTCAAATTTATTATATTAGGATTCAAGTTTATTATTTTAGGATTCAAGTTTATTATATTAGGATTCAAGTTTATTATATTAGGATTCAAGTTCATTATTTCAGGATTCAAGTTTATTATATTAGGATTTAAATTTATTATATTAGGATTCAAGTTTATTATATTAGGATTCAAATTTATTATAGTAGGATTCAAGTTTATTATAGTAGGATTCAAGTTTATTATAGTAGGATTCAAGTTTATTATATTAGGATTCAAATTTATTATATTTGTAGTTGTTTCAAATGTTTGTCTGTGAATATTTCAATTTTTGGTACTTTTGGAAGGATTTTATATATTTTTGAACATTCATGTGTTTCATGAAAATTTATTATTTATGTTTGTTTCAGTGATTTTCACATATGAGTTTCGAAAGTTTTGAAATGATAGTATTTTCTGTGTATTTGAACATCATTTATGTGTTTCATTAAAATTAATCATTTATGTATATTTCAATAATTTTTATATATGAATTTCAGACATGTTCAAAATGATAGTATTTTATGTATATTTAAACATCATTAAATTATACATAAAGTACCACCATTTTGAACATCATTTAAAAATGCATAAAATATAATCATTTTGAACAGCATTAAAAAAAGGAACATAAAATACAATGATTTCGAACATCATTAAAAAAAAAAACATAAATTACAATCATTTTGAACATCATTAAAAAAAGAACATAAAATACAATGATTTCGAACATCATTAAAAAAAAAACATAAATTACAATCATTTTGAACATCATTAAAAAAAAAAACATAAAATAAACTTATTTCGAACATCATAGAAAAAAGCATAAAATAAAATCATTTCGAACATCATAGAAAAAAACATAAAATACATTCATTTCGAACATAATTAAAAAAGAACATAAAATACAATCATTTCGAACAGCATTCAAATGTACATAAAATACAATCACATCGAACATCATTAAAAAAGAAACATAAAATACATTCATTTCGAACATAATTAAAAAAGAACATAAAATACAATCATTTCGAACAGCATTCAAATGTACATAAAATACAATCACATCGAACATCATTAAAAAGAAACATAAAATACATTCATTTCGAACATAATTAAAAAAGAACATAAAATCCAATCATTTCGAACAGCATTCAAATGTACATAAAATACAATCATATCGAACATCATTAAAAAAGAAACATAAAATAAAATCATTTCGAATGGCATTGAAAAATGCATGAAATATCATCATCTCGAGCATCATGGAAATCTCCATAAAATACGAGGATTCGAAAGGTCGACGTATTACGTTCGTAACAAGCCTAATTACACTTATCGTTGCGAAGGCATGACTACAACAGATAGGCATTTCTCGTTTACGATTTCGCGAAACCACTGCTGTTCTTTCGAAACCATTTCCGTGTCGGATATATCCGAGTACATTAACGTCCGTATCTCCCGAAATGGTTAACCGAGAGCCGTTAAACGATTGATTTAATGTCAATTTAGAGATAATCGACGTATCGGCATAATTCCATTGCTTCCGTGGAACGTGGTATGTTTAGAAACGTTCCCGTTTAACAGAGTAGGATCGACATGCTTCGTTTCAAAATAAAGACGACCTTTCTTCTTGCTAGTATAAAAGAAGATACTGTTTATGTTGACAGGACACATATAGTTAGACACAAAAGTCGTCTTGTGTCTTATAAAGTTGTCTTATTATAAATAAAAATTCTTCTGAGAAATTTTAGAAACCTTTCATCATAGAATTTAATATTTAAATCCTTAAATACATTTTTTAAAAATGAAGAATAATAATGAATTTCTTAAAAGAATCGTCTTTTGGAAGATGATCAAATATTTTAGAACAAATCAAATCTCTTAGAAGAATCATAATAAATATCTTAGAAGGTTTATAATAAATAATGAGACTTGATAATATATTTTATTATTAATGATACAATTCAGACAAGTTCACATTTCACACATATGTAATAAAAATATAATTATGTCACAGTACTGCAACTTCATGCATGTCTATTTAGGATGAAATATTTTAAAACAGTAGTAAAAACATATGGGGTGTTGCACAATTACTGCAAGAGCCAAAGAGGAGTATATAGGGTGATTCTGAACAACTTTTTCCTCAGACAAAATATAGGTTGAGGCTCCATTTTTGAGTTATTAGCAAGAAACACTGTGGGACACCTTGTATAATAAAAATATAATTATGTCACAGTACTGCGACTTCACTCATGTCTATTTAGTATGAAATATTTTAAAACAGCAGTAAAAACATATGGGGTGTTGCACAATTACTGCAAGAGCCAAAAAGGAGTATATAGGGTGATTTTGAACAACTTTTTCCTCAGACAAAATATAGGTTGAGGCTCCATTTTTGAGTTATTAGCAAGAAACACTGTGGGACACCTTGTATAATAAAAATATACCTACATGTCACAGTACTGCGACTTCACTCATGTCTATTTAGTATAACACATTTTAAAACAGTAATAAAAATATACAGGGTGTTCCACAATTACTGCAAGAGCCAAAAAGCTATAAGTAGGGTGACTCTGAACAACTTTTTCCTGAGACAAAATATTGGTTGAGGCTCCATTTTCTTATGGAGCCTCCATTTTGTTATAGAGCCTCCATTTTCTTATGGAGCCCCCATTATGGAGTCACCATTTTGGCATAATTTTTATTACCGAACACTGCTAATAAAACACTGAGTGACACCTTGTATACTGAAAACATACATGCAATAGCGCAATACTATTATTTAAGAGTAAAACTTGTTAGACGTAATAAGACAGAAAATCGATGTCAGAAATTGTTACAAACTGTATTATGGCATGTTACGGTCTACAGCAAATGCGATGTACTTTCAGATCCGGCGATTCCTTGCAGCGATTCCCAAGGCTGCATTGTTTCGTACAACTCTATGAAAAACGCCTCGTGTAGAAATGGATTTTGCGTGTGTAATGATGGTACTACGATCAAGAACTGCTCTAGCGCGGAGCTGATGCATCAGACCAACCGGAGCGCGGGTAAAAATTCTTCATTTCTCTTTCATACAAATGATCTATGTATTTTTCGAATGAATGAAATTAAAAATGACTTAGAACCTTCGAAGATTAAACTAATAAAACTTCTTGCACTGAAGGAAAAATAATGGTTTGGGTAACGAGACTGGGTGTTGCGGATGAAATAACTTGAGTATTCATTTTGCAGTAGCGATTTATCAAACTTGCAAGGTGCAGCACGATTGCGCTTGGAATAATTCCTTCTGTAATACGACGGCGAGCCGGTGTGAGTGTCTGAAGGGTTATATTTTGTCCAGCAGCAAGAAATCGTGTCTTCAAAGTAAGTTTAAAGTTATTTGTATAATGTGATCTCAATATGATATTCATATGATTACAACATATTACATGTATGATCACATTAGTCTTGATATGATCTTGATACGACCATGTGATCTTCATATCCATGTGTCTTGATTTTGATGATATCTATGTGACTTGATCTTGATGATATCCATATGTCTTAATCTTGATATCCACATGTCTTGATCTTGATGATATCCATATGTCTTAATCTTGATATTCACATGTCTTGATCTTGATATTCATATGACTTGATCTTGACCTTCATATGTCTTGATCTTCATATCCACATGTCCTCGATCTTGACTTCCATATGACTTGATCTTGACCTCCATACATCCCAATCTTGACCTCCACATGTCCTAATCTTGACCTCCACATGTGTCAATCTCAACCTTCACATGTCCCAATCTTGACCTCCACACATCTCAATCTTGACCTCCATATGTCCTTAATCTTAACCTCCACATGTCCTTGATCTTGGCCTCCACATGTCCTTAATCTTGACCTCCACATGTCCTTGATCTTGACTTCCATATGACTTGATCTTGACCTCCACATGTCCTAATCTTGACCTACACATGTCCTAATCTGGACCTCCACATGTCCTAATCTTCACCTACACATGTCCTAATCTTGACCTCCACACATCTCAATCTTGACCTCCACACATCTCAATCTTGACCTCCACACATCTCAATCTTGACCTCCACACATCTCAATCTTGACCTCCACACATCTCAATCTTGACCTCCACATGCCCTTAATCTTGACCTCCACATGTCCTTGTTCTTGACTTCCATATGACTTGATCTTGACCTCCACCTGTCTTAACCCCCACATAACTCTCATTTTCCTAAATTTCAGAGGCCAAAGCAATCGACTACCCCTGCATCGACAACACGCAGTGCCTCTCATTCTCCCAGAACACCACCTGCCAATCTGGCCAATGTACCTGCCTAGTCGGATACCACTTCACGGAGAACGCTTGCTACAAGACGATAGGTAATTGAGAGAGACGATAGCTGCTCTAAGACTTCTTTACGAGAAGTCTTAAAGTCTCTTCAAAATCAAAATTGGTGAAATTTTTGCAGATCTCGAGGCAGCGTGCACGGTTGACGAAGAGTGCGCTCATGTGGAAGGTGCTGTGTGCAACGAAGACAAGATCTGTAACTGTCCGGCCGCTACTGTTCTTAGCGAGAGCAAGGAAAAGTGTCTACCTGTCGCTAGGGAAATTTTTCAGAACTGCACCGAGCATGTGCAATGCAATGAAACGTTTGTAGACTCGCTGTGCGTTGATGGGAAGTGTCGGTGTCGGGAGAAGTTCCATTTTGAGGTCGGGGTGCAACAGTGTTATGTCGATAAAGGTATTTGTGTTTTGTGAGGGAATACTTTTCTAGGGGTACACTTTTCTGAGGGAATAGTTTTCTTTTCTAAGGGTGCACTTTTGTAAGGGTGTGCTTTTCCAAGGGTACAGTTTTCTTTTCTAAAGGTACACTTTTCTGAAGGTACACTTTTTCAAGGGTGCAATTTTCTTTTCTAAGGGTGCACTTTTTTAAGGGTGTTCTTTTCCAAGGATACAGTTTTCTTTTCTGAAGGTACACTTTTCTGAGGGCACACTTTTCCAAGGGTGCAATTTTCTTTTCTAAGGGTGCACTTTTCTAAGGGTACTCTTCTAAGGGTATTTGTCTAAGGGTACTTTTCTAAGGGTGCACTTTTATTTTCGCTAACAAATTATTTTCCGACGAATCTGATTTGCAGGACTTGACGAAGTCTGCGGCAACACGTACGAGTGCTACCAAGCGAACGAAAGCGAAAACGCGACGAAAGCGGTGAGATGCTCGCACAACATTTGCACGTGCGCTGAAAATTTTTCGAGGGAAGGGGATAAATGCGTGAGCGAAGGTAAACGAGATTCTCACAACATCTATTTAATATTTATATTCTCATTTATGTTTTACCCTTTGCACTCCTTAATTTCTATATTATTATTATTCTGTATCATTACGTACCAGCTCTGGAATTTAAAGAAAAGATCAAGGAAGATGCTCTCATTAAAATAACACAGTTTGTAGTATGTGACAAACTTTTCATTTATTATAAATATTAAATAGTATTATATTTATTAATGTTTTAATAATGTTACAACAGAGTAGTAATTTTATTATAAACATTAAAATAATTCTAAACATATCATAATCATATACATATTCTAAATCAGTACTTGAATAAAATATATTCATCTATCTGAACTATTTATAAGATGCAAAGGAAAATAAAAATATAGGAATGCAAAGGATTAATATATTCTCCCTTAACAAGAAATTATGCATTTTTCAGGAACCCCAACGATGGAATCTCCAGCACTATTACTCCTCGCAGCCGCCATCTTGTTCTCCACCCGCTAAAGCATTAAACAAATTTCCACCGTCAGCTTCGACGCTGAAACACGACTCGAAAGCGAAAAAAATTGAACAGTAGCGTCGGGTGTCGTCGCGAGTGTACAGGATTACGCGCCGAGTGGCAACGTCGGCTGCATCGAAGCGTTTAAAGACTTCCTCCGACACGCACGCGATTACCGCGCTCGAAACGCGCTGCCAAGGCTCGCGAAAACTCTGTGCGAACAAGTACTTAAACTACGAGCGATCGGTTTGCAATTAAAGATCGTTGAGCGATCAAGTGCCAATTCAAGGTTGTAGTTTTACTTTTTGTAACTAGATTCGTAGATACTCGGAAGTATTGTTTCCCACGAATCTCCACTCTCAGGGTCGTATTTTTCTTTCTAGCGGATTCGATGATTTTCTTTTTTTCTTTTATGTCTTTAAGGATTTGTTCTATTGTTGTTTTTAATAAACTTTCTTCAAGTACTTGTCGTGTTTGTTCATCAAAATTTTCTTTTAATACTTGTCATATTTAATGAGAAGGGAAGATGTATGTAAATGTTTGTCGCTTAAAGTTTTTCATTTTTATTAATTTTTTTTTTGAGTACTTGTTATGTGAACGGTTTCTTGAATTCGAAAAGAAGGGAAGATGTATGTCAATGTTTATAGATGGTCAAACTTTTTAATTTTTAATAAACTATACATCTTCCAGTACTTGTCATATGAACGGTTTCTTAAATTTTAAAAAAATACAAGATGTATGTGAATGTTCGTAGATAGTCAAACTTTTTAATTTTTAATAAACTATACATCTTCAAGTACTTGTCATATGAACGATTTCTTAAATTTAAAAAAAATGCAAGATGTATGTGAATGTTTATAGATGCTCAAAATTTTTAATTTTTAATAAACTATGCATCTTCAAGTGCTTGTCATATTCTACGGTTTCTTAAATTTAAAAAAAATGCAAGATGTATGTCAATGTTCGAAGATGCTCAAAATTTTTAATTTTTAATAAACTACACATCTTCGAGTACTTGTCATATGAACGGTTTCTTAAATTTAAAAAAAATACAAGATGTATGTGAATGTTCGTAGACGCTCAAAATTTTTAATTTTTATTAAACTATGCATCTTCGAGGAACTCCTGTCAAATGCATGAACGGTTTCGTTTCTAAAATACGAAAAAATGCAAGATGTACAAGGATGCACATAAGTAGTCAGTCAAAGTTTTTAATTTCTAATAAACTACGCATCATCAACTTCTCCTACTCAGCGATCTCTAAACGCAAGAATACGAAAAGTATACCGAAAGCGAGAGTAAAGTTAAGAAGTAAAAAAGAACGCAAGAACATTGTACGTCAAAATTGGCGCCAAAAAGCACCTGAGGCCCGTCAGTTTTGTTCGCTAAATGACGTCCTTAAAATTCCCGGTGACACGCCTTTCGACACGCGAGTACGACGTGATTTCAGTGCCGATCGGGAGAACAAACGGTTCGTTGCACTGGCCGGTTATCAAGACTGATTAGATAAAGGCGGTTGAGAAACGTTAGGACAGTCGTAAACTAGGCGTGACACGAGGAAGATTCTTTGGTGAATTTAGTGCGAATCGTGAGAAAAATAGGCAAGGTAGAGGGAAGAAGGTAGGAAAAAACGGCGAAGATGGCGGGCTTGGTGGATCGTCTCCCGATGGGAGGTCTTGCGCTGTCGATCGGTCTCTGCCTCGTCGTTCGGAGTGCAGTCGTCGCCGCGCACGGACAGCACGAGCATCTGCTCCGTAGACGTGAGTCTCACGATCACTTCGTTTTTATTTTAAATCGTTATACGGTCTCTTTTATCGTTCTCAGTTTTAATTATATTACTGTTAGTTATGTTACTTGCTTGTCAATCCAAAAATTCACTGTGATGCCTCAGAGGTAGATGTGTTAGGTGTTTTAGTGTTGCCACGTGCGTTTTGAGCTACGATAAGAATCTTTAAGATAACAGATCTTTTAGATAGAAGGGTTTCCGTGAAACTAGACAGCAAGGTTCCTCGTCGAATTTTCGTGTAATATTTCGTTGTAGTCGCGGTAGATCGATAAAGCGTATTTCTAAGGAGTCTTCATGACCGAGTGATCCTTTCTTTCGTGGGGAAGCAGGCCGGATCTACGCTACTGGTTCTCACAGTTAGGTGAATGTCGGCGCGCATAATTAAAGAACAAGGGTTCGAGCTTCTATTTCGGTCGAACAAAGCGTGGCACTGGAGCTCTAAAGTCACACGCGCAAACAATGAACTTCAGATTCTAATTAAACGCGTTTCTCTAAGTCGAAGATAGCATTTGCATCGTTACGCAACGATGAACGAGTAAAATTTCGTTGACTCAGCGATTAAACGCGATAGCGGTCGTTTCACAAAATTACGGGCATTGAAATCTCTGGGTGCCGCGAGTTTTGAGCGACAATGGGAGTCCAACGCAATACGTAATGACAGCTTTTGCGTTGGTACGTGCCAGCTTCGTTGCGTAATAGCTCGAAACTATGGAAGCACGCTAATCTTGCCGATCGATCCGAAAACTCGTCACCTGCGAAACGAAGATTATGTTCGCTCGAGGATGCTAAACGTGCGTGTAATAACGGAGTTCGCGAGCTGGTTCTAATTGGATCTATTACTTTGCTAATTACACTCGAAGGTAACTGGGTCGTCACTGTTTTTTTTCTTTGTCAATACGACGATTTTTCTATGTCAATTTTTCTGTCAGCACGAAGGGTCATATCGATTTTGCCACGTTAGTTTCTTATCCAGATATGAAATTCACTGTCAAGCAATAAAATTTGTTTAATAAAGCAAATTGCAATGAGTAGCAATAAAAATGCATAGTCGGTCAATAACGATACGAAGTGTTCTAGCTATAATGTTACGTGCTCTAAGCATGTAAGATGATACATTAAGCGTCACACGATACTTAGACCATTCATCGTACATTAAATAATAATTTCAAATAAGTCAAGCTTCACATTTTATTACAAATGCAGAGACCTCCGTATCTGGATAAAAGTAGATACTATCTAATCTAACTGTGTGCACAGTTAGATGAATCAGCCTGTAACCGAACGGTTCGTCATCGGTTACGCATCCACATATCCGGGTAATTCAACAAAAACAATTAGCACAGATGATCTGCGTTAAAAAAGGTGGTCGGTTAACCGAGTTCGGTTACCAGGCTGAACTTGATCGATATTAGGGCGACCGCGTTTTAACCCAATTCGAACGCGATCGATAAACTCGGGTAACAACGGCAACGGAGTTTGTTTCACGCAGTAATCCGAAATAAAAAAAGAGGAAGGAAAAGAGGAATTAATCGGTCGAAGCGTTCGATAATCGCAAGTGGGTGCGACCGAGTGTAACAATGCCATCGAATCTGACGTGACGCCGATAGAGGCTGAACGTTGAAGATCGTAAAGCAGTGGACTAGCGGCAAGATCCTCGGGAATGACGAGCATCGGATTCGATCTCTCGATGGAACACCGAGAGGAAGACGTTCGAACCGCACGAGGATGACGCCGAGGACGGTGGTCGGGTTCTCGAGGCTGTTGGTCCTCGTGCCTGTCACCGTCTGCGCGACCATCTACGTCAACGATCCACCCTCCTCGTGGTTTCGATGCAGCGACCGAACACCGCCTCCTCGTACGTATTCGCGATGCGTACAAACTAGATAGGTAGAATTAGGCCGATAGATTCGATAGAATAGACGCTAGTAAGAGTGGTAAACGCTAGAAACGAGGAAATGAAAATTCGCCAGGTACAAAGCAAAATACGGATTTTACAGAGACCTTGGCAAAGTGCCGATACGACGACGATTGCATGAGGAACGCTTATTGCTGGAACCAGCAAGCCTGTTTGTGCAAAGAGGATTATATCGTCTTCAGGAATCGCACGCACGTGGAGTGCCTCAAAGGTAATTCGTCTTTAAAAAGATTACGATATAAAAATAGTCGCTCTTAACAGTAAACCTACCGGCACATAATGTATACTTAATTTGATGTTAAAAGATAAATAAGCAAATGACAAAACATTTTGTGTACACATTAATTCTTCATTTTGATGGAGGTCAATGCAGATATTAGAAGAAACCGTTCTATAAATTATATAATTTATAAGAAGGCGTATAATGTGTACTTAAAATGAAGTTAAAAGATAAATAGTAAATGACAAAACATTTTGTCTACACATTAATTCTTCATTTTAATGGGGGTCAATGTAGATATCAGAAGAACCCGTTCTATAAATTATATAATTTATAAGAAGGCGTATAATGTGTACTTAAAATGAAGTTAAAAGATAAATAGCAAATGACAAAACATTTTGTGTACACATTAATTCTTCATTTTAATGGAGGTCAATGTAGATATCAGAAAAATCAGTTCTATAAATTATATAATTTATAAGAAGGCGTATAATGTGTACTTAAAATGAAATTAAAAGACAAATAAGCAAACGATAAAACATAAATTTGTGTACACATTAATTCTTCATTTTAATGGAGGTCAATGCACATATCAGAAGAATCAGTTCAACAAATTATATAATTTATAATAATAATTTATAATGTGTACTTAAAATGAAGTTAAAAGATAAATAAGCAAACGAAACATGAATTAGTACACACATTTATTTTTTATCTTCATGAAAATCAAGAAATATACTTCAACAAAACTGTAACAAGAAACTTGTAGAGCGGTCATTCGGTAGTTTTAGTGTCAAGGCTATCTCTCCACACGAATCGACCGATTACCAAAATTTCCGAGCAGTAATTTTCTCGTTAACACCCTCAAGCTCGTTGAACGAGCTCGTGCTCCAGAAAGGCCCCGATTAATCATCGTAGAGTTAGAATCGGTCGGCGACCTCGGAAACGTGATTCCGCGATCTTCCTCGTCCCTTTCTCACGGTCTCCCGTCTCCTGGAGCGTGTCGCTCGAGCACGAAAATCCTCCGTATTTCCCACGCGAAAAATTTGAAATTTGCAGTGGCGAGCGCTATCGGGGATCCCTGCGAGGTGGACGTCCAGTGTCAGGTCACCTTTGCGCCGTATTCCGAGTGTCGGCAAAATATCTGCCAGTGCTCCGACGGCTCCCACTACGAGGAGGGGAGGTGTTACGAGTCCGTGGGTGAGTGTTTCATCCTT
This sequence comes from Megachile rotundata, assembly GCF_050947335.1. Lineage (NCBI taxonomy): Eukaryota > Metazoa > Arthropoda > Insecta > Hymenoptera > Megachilidae > Megachile > Megachile rotundata. The sequence continues at coordinate 12,333,671 of NC_134997.1, forward strand.
GTAATCGAGACGGGCTGGTTTAACGCTTCCGTTTCTTAGGTCTGGGTAAGGTCTGCCAGTCGCATCACAACTGCTACATCAAGAACAGTTACTGCGTGACTGGGTTTTGTGTCTGCACTTTGAATTACCATCCGAACCCGCGTAATGACGGATGCATACCCAGTGCAGGTAAATACTGCTCTCTAGCTGCAATGATTATAGCAGTCGAGGGCCAAACGACAAAATAAATCAATCAGTTAATCTAGCTGCCTCCAAATCAATCTTTAACCAAATAAGTCTTTAACCAAATAAACTTGTTTCTAGAGCTGGGTGACAAATGCTCGAACGACTACGAGTGCGTGACGGAGAATTCGAGATGCATCGAGAAGTGCTTGTGCAAAGTGGACCACGTGATGTCGAGCGACGGTAAGCGGTGTCTGAAAGCCGCGGACTCTGTGGGCGAACCGTGTCAAGAGGACTCGCAGTGCGTGCTATTCCTGGACAACACCAAGTGCGGACCCGATGGCAAATGCAGATGCGTGGAGAACTGGCATCAACGCGGATCCATCTGTCTGAACGACATCGGTGAGCGACCTCCAGTAATATCCCTCGAATTCGATTAACGAATATCGTTTGCAGGACTGAACCAGCGGTGTTTGACGCACACGGAATGCGTCACGGAGACGTACAGGGACTCCAGTTCGAACGAAGTGATGAACGTCGATTGCGTGAACGGTAAATTGTGAAAAATTGTGAGAGGCAATGTTTGATTTGCATGTTTTTGTAGGTTACTGTGCGTGCGCCAAGGATTACACGATGACGGCGAATTTGCGCGATTGTATTCGTTACAGTGAAAACGGTAGTGCATTGTTGTTCTTTAGTTTCCCCGGAACTGTCGTTCCAGATCTTAACGTTGACATTCATTTGCAGCGGCTTCCATGGCTTGGCAAGGGATCCGGATACTGGTTGTTGTGACGAGTGTAGCGACACTTGCAAGTATAGTGATATAAATAGGACTATGATAGGTTAAATCACGCTTCATTACGTATTTATTTAAGAAGGATCCGTTGTAAATACGTTTCACGCGCTACCAAAGATCCACTCTTAGATCAGACTTAGTCCATATTTATTATGTTCATTTGTAACCTGCCGCGTCAGTGGACTATTTGTACTAAAATATACGTATCGACTTGAAAGCTGTCTTCTCTCGAGCATCCACGATTCTTGAATGACTTTTGAATATCTACTCTTGTAGTCTACGAACGTGTATCAAATATCTACACTTGTTTCTACGAACATGTATCAAATATCTACACTTGTAGTCTACGAACATGTATCAAATATCTACACTTGTAGTCTACGAACATATATCAAATATCTACACTTGTAGTCTACAAACATGTATCAAATATCTACACTTACAAGTATATTCTACGAACATCTATCGAATATCTACACACTCATCTTCTACGAACAACTATCAAATACACTTACAAGTACATTCAACGAACATGTACCAAATATCTACACACTTATATTCTACAAACATCTATCAAATAACTACACTTGTTGCCTTGCAACATCTATCAAATATGAACACTTATATTCTAAAAACATCTATCAAATAACTACACTTGTTGTCTTGGAACATCTATCAGATATGAACACTTATATTCTAAAAACATCTATCGCATAACTACACTTGTCGCCTACGAACATCTATCAAGTATCAACACTTATATTCTACAAACATCCACACTGTACACTAAAAAAACGAGTTGCGTGAAAGAAGTCTCCAGTCCTCCTTAATCAAATCCGCAGCCTTTTCAGCGATCATATAAACAGGCGCGTTCGTGTGACCGGTTACTATGGTCGGCATTACGCTAGCGTCGACGACCCTCAGACCATTGATCCCGTGCACTCGTAACCTGTGGTCCACCACGCCCGACTTCTCCCTGGGAGCCATCTTGCACGTGCCAGCGAAGTGACCCAGGGTCGTGGACACGTGGCGGGCAACGCAGGCCCAATAGGGATCGCTGGCGAACGGAACATCCTTGCATCCTGGGAAGGCTACTGGCAGCAGGGTCGCGTTGTATCGTTTGAAGGCTTTGGTAGATACGACTCGTAGAGCCTGCAACGATTACTTCATTTGGTTGGACTGTTTGTTCATTTAGTTGGCGGACTTTGGACGGGTGTCAAGACAGTTGCTTCACGATTAGCTAATTGTTGGTATAATGTTAGAGAAAGTTAATGTGTTAAGCACCTTGATGACGTGTTCCTTGATGATCATAATAGAGGTCAGAATTAAAATTCAGTCAAGAATTCAGTTGCTGTGAAAGTAGGAGTCTTATCAGATTGCACATGTGCGTCACGAGTGCGTCACGATAGAGCATGGGGTTAAAACGTACAAAAATATATTGTGTCAATTTAGTATCAATCGTTGTGCTATTAGATTTGAACCCCTGGAATGTATTGATTCGAGTAAAATTTATGACGTGGTGTGCGTCATGAGTGCGTCATGAGTGCGTCACGATAGGACAGGGGGTTAAAACATACAAAGAAAATATTGTGTCAATTTAGTAGCAATCGTTGTGCTATTAGACTTGAACCCCTGAAATGTATTAATTCAAGTAAAATTTATGACGTGGTGTGCGTCATGAGTGCGTCATGAGTGCGTCACGATAGGACAGAGGGTTAAAACATACAAAGAAAATATTGTGTCAATTTAGTAGCAATCGTTGTGCTATTAGACTTGAACCCCTGAAATGTATTAATTCAAGTAAAATTTATGACGTGGTGTGCGTCATGAGTGCGTCATGAGTGAGTCACGACAGGACAATAAGGTTCAAACAGACAAACAAAAATTTAGTCAATTTAGTATCAACTGTTATGCTATTGAACTTGAACTCCTAAAGCATAATAATTCGAATAAAATTAATAACGTAGTGTGCGTCATGAGTGCGTCACGCCAAGGCAGTGGAGTTAAAACAGACAAACAAAAATTTAGTCAATTTAGTATCAATTGTTATGCTATTGAACTTGAACTCCTGAGGCGTATTAATTTGAATAAAATTAATGACGCAGTGTGCGTCATGAGTGCGTCACGCCAAGGCAGTGGAGTTAAAACAGATAAGCAAAAGTTTACTTAATTTAGTATCAATCATTATGCTATAAGACTAGAACTCCTAAAGCTTATTATTTCGAATAAATTAATAACATAGTGTGCGTCATGAGTGCGTCATGAGTGCGTCACGACAAGGCAGTGAAGTTAAAACAGATAAGCAAAAGTTTACTTAATTTAGTATCAATCATTATGCAATTAGACTAGAACTCCCAAAGCTTATTAATTCGAATAAAATCGATGACATAATGTGCGTCTCAAGTGCGTCCCAAGTCCAAACAGTTCAAGGTGTCATGGACCAAAAAATAGACTGTGTACATTCGAAAATACCTGTTTAATGCCTCGAACCATGGTTCTGAGGTCGTCCTCCTGATCGTAGTAATTTATCTCGAAGCTAGGCTGGTCGAGTGGGTCGGAAGATCTCAAGGTGATTCTTCCCCTACTTTTCGGTTGTAAAAGTATGGGGACAACGGAGAAGGCGTCGAATCCTTCGTAAGCACCGAACACCTCTTTGTAGAATTCATCTGTCAGACCGAGGAGTCCTCTGTAACTGCCCGATATATCTCCAGTTAGGGCGCTTATTCCCAGAACCAACTCGATATCGGGTGCACTCCCTTTCGAGTTGTTCAAATAATCCGGAAGTACTATGGATGTGATATTTGGCGCTGGAAGGACAGATGATACAGTCAACGATAGTTGCTTCAAATGTGACGGACATCATTTTATGATTACACAGTCAAACGTCGCCGGGGGCAATGTCTCCGAAGAATTAATTTAAGGAAACTTTGTGCTAAGTCACGGAATATTTCGACATAGACGAACGAATGAAAACAACGGATTTAATTCATGGCCGCTCGTTTACATAGTCAAATGTCATCAGGAGCAATGTTTTAGAAGTTTCTAATTTAAAGGAACTTTAAATCCAAACGAAAACTACAGTGACATTTAAGCAAACGTGACAGCCAATTTAATATTTTTCCTCCGCGTTAATTATGAAAGTATCTAATCGATCAACACACAAAGAGTGTAGGCCAAAAACCAGTAGCCTCACATGTGGACACTAACAGGTCCAGCAATCATGTCCAACCTTAAACATGTCCAACATCAAAGTGTTAATTCGACAAACGCACCTTCTTGTCGCCTTTTCCAAGTCCGCTTCCGTCTAACCTTTGGATCCCGTGTGGTATCCATGAAGGCGACACATTCGGCGCCACCGGGCACCGTCAGAGGTCCCGTTCCTTTCACGAAGTAATCGAAGGTGTTCGCCAAATTGGAAGCCAAGCGCGGCTCCACAATAGTGACGCTCTCGTTCACGAGGAACGTCAACGCCGACATGCTGACGTGATCTTGAAGATTGTATCCGACCGGAAGATCCTCGATCGCCTCGATGCCCACGGACTTCAAATGCGCCTGGGGCCCTATTCCGGAGAGCATCAACAGCTGCGGCGACTGCAGCGTGCCTGAATAAACATGAACGTATTCATACATTCGAAATGACGTATAATCATCTTGATTAGAGGCGCATCACCTGCCGAGAGAACGACTTCTTTCCTCGCAGCGACGAACCATCTTCTGTTATTTTTAATAAACTCAACACCCACGGCGGTCTTTGTTTCCCTGTCGATCACGATCCTCGTAGCTCTGGACAGTTTCGACAGATGGAAATTCGGGCGGTCGCGAATGGGTCGTAAGAAAGCCTTGTTGGCACTGAACCTGTGACCGTTCCGTTGGTGGACCTGCACGGTCGAGAAGCCGATCGGCTGGCCCGAGTTGTAATCGGTTACGTCATATCCCAGCTCTTCGCCCGCTCGGAGAAAACATTCTCTCAGAGGAGAGCTGTACGGGGCGGTGGTGACGTCCAGATATCCTCCGTGACCATGAAATCTGACAGTATTAAGTTGCTTTCTCGGTTAGCTCACATCGTCAATTTTGAACAAAACTGTTTACCTAGCGTCCAGATCCAGTAGACAGTTCTCGGACTTCTTGAAGTAGGGCAGCACGTCGCGATAGCTCCACCCTGGATTGCCCTGCGCGACCCAGCCGTCGTAGTCGCTGGGCGATCCCCTGGAATAGATCATGAAGTTCACCACCGAGGTGCCTCCGACCGCTTTGCCCGCCGCCATGTTGCAACGACCGTCATTCATTGACAAACAATAACCGTCTTTCTTCGGTTCGCTCTTGTATAATCGGACGTAATCGGTGATGTGCAGTATGGGAGCCAGCAAGGGTATGTCCGTGAGAAAAATCTCGTCCTTGCCCTCTTCCAGTAACAGCACCTTCCATTCCGAGTTCTCCGTTAGTCGGTTCGTCAGCACGGAGCCCGCGGAGCCGGCTCCTATCACGATAAAATCGTACTCCTTGTCCGGGGTCTCGTCGGACACCAGGTCGTAGGACGCCGTCCAGAACGGGGAAACGAACTGGTATATCGTGTCTAGGATCGCGGGAGTGAAGATGCACTGCACCTGGGACACCAACAGAATCGTCGTTAGAGATCTCAGCATGATTCCACTTGAAAGAAACGAGTGAAAAATGCAAAAGATAACTCGACGCGAAAAATCACATGTCGCGGATTCACTTGGCGGCTTCTGACTCGAATCTGACCAAACGCTTGCGGGAGCCGCCTCCCATCGTCTGTGGCCTCTGTGATTCGAGATCGACGCGATCGGTGGCGATAGAGGCACCTGGAATTCTTGATACGGCCAAGGTTGTGACGCAGCCGAATGAAGCCTGGAGGCGAATATCAATTATGCGATCGATAGGTGTCGATGAAAGTTTTATGGGTTCACGAATTTTTATCGTAGATTCAGTGTCAATGTCAATGACGGGTGTTTTAGTTAATGAACTCTTTGAATGTTTAGTCAGATCATATGTGGAATGTTTTACAATTAGTTAGATCATATGAAGAATGTTTTAGTCAGATCACATATGAGGAATATAGTTAGATCATATATGAAGAATGTTTTAGTCAGATCACATATGTAGAATGTTTTAGTTAGATCATATGAAGAATGTTTTAGTCAGATCATATATGAAGAATGTTTTAATCAGATCACATATGAGGAATGTTTTAGTTAGATCACATATGTGGAATGTTTTAGTTAGATCATATATGAAGAATGTTTTAGTCAGATCACATATGTGGAATGTTTTAGTCAGATCACATATGAGGAATGTTTCAGTCAGATCATATATGAAGAATGTTTTAGTCAGATCACATATGAGGAATGTTTTAGTTAGATCACATATGTGGAATGTTTTAATCAAATCATATATGTAGAATGTTTTAGTCAGATCAAAAATGAAGAATATTTTAGTCAGATCACATATGTGGAATGTTTTAGTCAGATCATATATGAAGAATGTTTTAATCAGATCATATATGAAGAATGTTTTAGTCAGATCACATATGTGGAATGTTTTAGTTAGATCATATATGAAGAATGTTTTAATCAGATCACATATGAGGAATGTTTTAGTTAGATCACATATGTGGAATGTTTTAGGCAAATCACATATGAGGAATGTTTTAATCAAATCACATATGAGGAATGTTTTAGTCAAATCACATATGAAGAATGTTTCAGTCAGATCATATATGAGGAATGTTTTAGTCAAATCACATATGAAGAATGTTTTAATCAGATCACATATGAGGAATGTTTTAATAAGATCACATATGAAGAATGTTTTAGTCAGATCACACATGAGGAATGTTTTAGTCAAACCACATGTAGAATGTTTCAGTCAGATCATACATGAGAAATGTTTTAATCAAACCATATGAAGAATGTTTTAGAACAGAAATAGCTCGAGATTTCCTTGTTACTCGGTTTTTATCTCCTCCGCCTGGAGAGTCGTTAGCGACCGTGAAAACTGCATCATCATCCTTGATAGCAGAAAAATTAATGAAGTTAAGCATATGTATCTGTGTCGGGAAGTATATTCTTGCGATGCACGAATATCGAAGTGAAAGGCGTAGTCGAAGTGACAATGGGTGTTCATTAACGAAACAATGTTAAACCGATTAACGCACTATTGGCAAATTGTAATCTGTCGTCACACTTATCATACCATGCAGATTTATGATTCTTTACAAAGTGTAATTCTTTACAGATTTGTATGGTTCTTGAATAAAGTTATTTTTAAATCAAGTGTACAAAGTTTCGAAGTGAAGATCGAAAATCTGCGGGTCATACCGAAGTTGCTGCATTAACAAAAGTAGGGCGTCGAATATTGCGTCAGTGGCCCGTGCAGGTAATTGCAAAATATTTACCGATGCGATGAAGCAGAAGGACGCATTTCTTTGCATACTCAAATGTCATCTATGCTTATGACTCTCTGTTAGAAAAATGAGAAATGATCTTGTAGATCTTTAGAGCTCTTTGAAAACGTATGCAAAGTTTAGTTCAGAGAGCTTGATTTTTTCTTGCGTCAATATTGTATGAAATTTTGTATACATCACTTTTCTTGAATAAAAACGGGGATTAGAACATTTAACAATTATTCAATGTAACGTATGAAACAAGATCTCTTCGTTCGAGACATGACGTTTAATTCAGACCTTCATTCTCCCTAGAGGCAAGTTTATAAAATAAGTCGTTTACTTTGTTACTAGTACTCTCAAACGTATACATAAATACTAAAAAATTCGTAAGGTCAGCAACTTGGACTTTTGTCTGTTCCTTGAGTTACTTTCATGTTTTTGTCGCTGGAAGTTGTCACCAATTATCAGGTATTTACACTAACTCTATCTCAATGAATTCATTCGATAAAACAATGTTTTTGTTACACAATGTACTTGTTTACGAGTCAATGCAAATTAAAATTGAATCAAATGTGCTCAGCATGGTAGTTCACTGCTTCATCGCTAGACGGCGGTTGCAGTCTAAATAACAAGGTTCCTTCAATCAGAAATGAAACAGAAAGAAATAAAAAGTTTCAAAACAACCTTTCTTTGATTGCATCGTTTTTATTTTACACGTTGAAATGAATTGTGGATTTATAATATATGCTTGATTAATGCACGCTCGATCGGTGAACGCTCGTTTACTGCACGGAACTTTCGTTCATGCACAAAATCGACTGCTATAAATTTTATTAATCAAAGCTTTTAATGACGCGTTGAGCAGACGTGAATTTATTAGACGTAAATTTGTTTATTTTACGAGAAAAATAATTTTCGAAGGCTGCCTCTGCCAGTCGTCACGAGATGACGCTGGCAGCTCCGATTTTAACGCGCAACAATACAAAATTAACAAACTCTGTAAAACGACCCTCGGACAACGTTTTTAGTTCGTTAAGTCAATTACCTCAGAAATACGTCCTCGCATCCCACGCAAATTTCAATTAAGAATGTAAACTCAGCTCGCAATCACCGGAATTTAATTATAGAACAGAAAAAGTAACGCGGGAATCTCGAAGGATCGAAATATTAATTTTACCAAAGAAAGAGAATATAAGCACTTCATCAGCGGTTGAAGAAAATTTGAAACGTTTCACTTAATTCTCAGTCATTAGCGGTGAGATTACGTCCATTTACGGTAGATAATATTACTGGAGCCCTATTCCGTGTACTTTACTACGAAAACATAAAAAAGTAATTCCCCGTTACAAGTTTCACAGGGAATCGCAAGAATCCAGGAAAGTAATTCAACCCCTCTCCGAGGAAGCTTTAGAAACTTCCGGCTCGAGTTCATCAGTGGGCAAACAATTTTGAAAATCTACTAAAAAAGTCGTTTTCTCGCAAACGACCAAAGTTGCCGAGAAGAATTACGGAGCTAAGCGGAAGACCTTTTAGCCGGTGCGCTAGGTCATGGTGAATAGCTTCCGACGGGGTGTTGCTCTCCTAGGATACGTCATTTCCGAGACGATTCACGGGGTCAAACGGTCATTCGAACACATAGGAGACGAAAGAGTAAATTCGCGAGAAAAGTAGCAGGTTCCCGTGGGAAAGTTCTTTGGGTAGAGTATCGAATGGGCATCGGGAAGTAGAGCGCATCGGCGGCGCCGGAGATAGCAGAGGCTGAAGCAGCGGCAACAGCAGCAGGGCAAGAGAGCAAATTCGGTCGCGCGCGCAGCCCTAGAAGGGCGGTATGGGGAGGCTGGCAGTTCGGAGGTCTTTCAGGGGTGGCCTGTCAGTTTACCGGATGACCGCGCGAGCGCGCTGCCGCGCAAGACCAACCCTCCATTCGCGCTGCATCCGGCGAACGTGACTGGTGGTCGCGTTTCATCCTCCACCGCCGCGAAACGTTCGGTTTTTCGTCTCTGCTGCTCCGCCTATCCTTTCCTTCTTTTCCATTTTTACGCCTCGATTCATCACGATCGACTCTTTTGAGCCGCTGTCCACGAACGTGCCGTAACAGACGACGTGGAAAGTCACCACCTATCGACCGCCGTCACTGACCGGTGGTCCCCGTCTTTCGCTTTTTTTCCCTTCCTAAGCCGCCTTCTTCTTTAAGCTTGTTCTGCACGAAATTTCATCCGCTCGCTTACCGCGAATCGGTGATAAACGTCCCGTGCGAGCACGCTAACGGGGATTTCTTTTCCCTCGCGGAGAAAGTGTACAGTGTATAGTGGATGCTATCGCGAGGATCGGTAGCTAGTTCGTGATGGGGGTGGCAACCAGTTTATCAGACGTTTTCGCTACGAGAAGTCCGCCGGGAAGATAATGCAGATAAATGCCTCCGGAGGGAAGAAACAGTAACAAAGGATTACATGTCAGGTACGTTCTTCCTTTTTTACTGCTACGAGTTTTTCTTTCTTAATTAAAACTTTTAACAAGTCTTCGATCAAAACTTGATCAACTTTCAACAGAAACAGTCTTGCCATTTTTCTATTTTGTTTACCCTCCCGATTCGCACGTCTACGTGACCTTTCGATCGCGTTTGGCCATAGTCAGAAGTCGCGCTTTTAACGAGACGCGCTAAAATTAACGTCGGAGCAACTGGAACAGAAAAAAAAGTTGCAAACATACGTTTCAAGGGAGTATCATTAATCGACCGATCTCGACCTCGACTGTAACCTCGATTCAAGGTTTCGCGTACGCGGCTAGGACTCCGCCGTTGTATTTACCTTCGCGTCTCTTCAGAAAGGTAAAAGTACGTAATGTTGCGCTGTACCGTGCTGTAAAGCACGAATTGTATTATTCAGAAGGTGCGGTACGTGGATGCGGTTAAGTATACCTTTATACCTTTATACCGGTGGAATGGTTCTGCCCGAGCACTCCACGAGAAGAGCGTGGTAACTCGAAACGTACATTGTACCACCGTGAAATGATGAGCTCAATAATTAATTACCGTTAACGGAAAGCTTTTGTTCCGTTCGCGGCGTCGGTTTTTCGTTCGTATCGTTTCACGATTTACAGTCGTTTAAAGGAGGAGATTTTGAAAATTATATTTCGAGAGAGACGCGCGAACGAGGGGATGAAATTACAAAGCACAGCTTGCGGACTGGCGCGGTATGTGCGGATACGAGGAACAGGATCCTGAATTCCTCGCGGCATATGTAAGATATCCTGCACGGAAGAACTAATACCGGATTCCGCCGAGCTGAAAATTTCAACGTAACTATAATTCCAAGATTAAATGTTTTTCGCGGCAACTTCTGAAAAGTTCCGCTTCTTAATTATTACGAAGACCATGCGCGTTCGAACAATTTGTAAACGCGTAATCGATACGGTAACGCGGTCGTCGAAGCGCGAAATTCTCCTTTATTTAACGGTAATTATCGAACGATTCGGTACTCGAGTCACGAAGACTGCTCTCTTTTTCCTGGGGACACTTTCTCCCGGTTTTTCCCTTTCGATAAAGGTTTTGATGTTTCGTAACCGAACGATACGAATCGGGGAATGGAAACGGGTATTTGAAAACGGAGGAAAGCTCGGTGTAGAACAACGTAATAGAAAATTTATTCAGAGCTTAATCACATCGCGACAAAGACAGCATTGTTCGAGCATGAACAATGGAGCGGTTCCGTGGGTTCGCGTAGCGGTGTCGGCGAACATTCGGTCTCCTGATTTGCAACGACTCTTTGCCTTTTTGATTTTCCCCCTTTCTTTTTACTCCGCGAGAATTCGGGTCGCCGTATCGACGCCACGTCTTCTGTCCTTATTCCTTCAATTTGCCAAATTTATTCAAGCGTTGTTTGTTCGTTGCGACGGTTTTCGCCGATCGTTCACCCGCGTTTCACCGCTCGCGGAAAAAAGAACTCGCCGCCGGAAATAAAGCTGTGTCGCGAATCAGTTTTTTTCCGCGTTTGTTTCGTAGGTTCGCCGGGAAACAAGCTCGAAAACCTTTCGTTAGTTTCGATTCAGCGAGCCGTGACAAAAGAAAAGTTGCATCGTCTGATTACGTTTGGAAACGTCAGCTGTCATCGCGGCTGAATGGAAAACCGCGGGCAAACAGTTTGCCCGGAGCTTTTTGTTTACGAATCGTCACCTCGACGTCAACTTGACAGCGCGCCACTTTCCAATTTTCTGCGTCGAATGCCGCGATCTTTTTAACAAGCCGTTATTCGAGAAACGCTTACCGATCGAATTTCTGTTCTTGTTAATTTACCTTCTCTTCGATGTTAATTTTCCAGTTACCGGGGAACAATTATTTTCAGATTTGTTAACGAGCGCGCTAATTGATGCTTAGTCGAAAGAGTAGCAACGTTGTTTATCGGGTCGAGAGGGAGAGAAAATTAAAACTCGGATCGGGCACGTTTCCTATCGGAATCGAATTTCTCTGGGATTCCGAGCACGAACTTTATATTTTTCTCGGTCGAATGAAAATTAATTGACGCAATCTATACCGAATTCCTGCGGATTCCTACTAGGGAAAGAGGTCGCGAGGGTAGTGGTCCTGACAAAGACCGTTAATGGCGTAGTCGAGCATTCTCTTCCACAACGAAACTACACGCTCGAGTAACGCGATACGCCACGCGTTCTTCGCGCGAGGACTCCCTTCATTCGACACCTCCTCCATACCAATTCGAATCGTTCACGAAATCTTAATCAAATTCTGCGAATTTTTACAATTCGAAATATTAAGGATACTGTATATTCAAAATTTCTTTGATCTATTAAAAATCGAAGGACTTTTTTTTAACAACAGAACAATTGCCTTCACGCTGCCAAAAGGCATTAGAAAATTATTTTGTTGATCAGCATTCAAGATTTCTTTAATAAATAACTGTTTTTCGTTAGCAAAGTTTTGATTACTTTAAAAATTCGGTCTCCCTAATACTCTCCCTTATAATTAGGGTATAATTCAGATACTTCGAAAATAACACATTTACGAAAAAAATGTGTAGAACCTTTTTTGTAGAGCCTTTTATGCCCCCCATTTTTTGTCTAAAACTTTTTTCTGTAAAACAAATATTTTCGGAAATATTCAACTGTTAAAACTTCGCAAACACGAGGCTTTGTCGTCAAAAATCCTTTCAGGGATTTTCTTCTGTAAGAACAGACAAATTGCAGCAAAATCAGAGGTCGCTTCCGGAAGTTTAACTGAAGTTTGTGTAAATGTAAGCCACGGACCATGTGCGTTTTGTCATGATGGCCACAAGCTTAAAATAAAGTGAATGCTTTTCACTTTATTTTAATTATGCTGCAAAAAGATGCTCTTATATTTTTCCTAATACGAAAACTGCTCGAATTTGAAGAATTTGTTCTACAAAGATCAAATAGTGAAGAATGGTAACAAAGTTTTACCAAAGACATTTCAGAATAAACTCAGTCCAGAATTAACTGTATCCAGAATAAGCAAAGTGTCTGAAGGAGTTAATTTTGTGTATTCATCAATGTTGTGTTCGAGAAAATGGAGGACAAATCGAAGAAATTGCGGGGACAACAAAGAGAGAAGATGAAGGAATCTGGAGATGGAACTAGGGCGAGAGTTGTGACGAGTTTACTCCCTTTATCGAAAGCAAAGGAAACGTTTCATTCTGTCCGAAAGTGCCAACAACAAACACGCGTCGGACACGAACTAACCAAGGAAGCTCTCTAATTCGAACGGAAACTTTGAACGTTGCCGGGACAACCGTATCTTTTTTGGAGCGCTAGGAAATTATGCTCTGGACAGGCGTTTTCGCGGCTTAAGGGCTTAAGCGCAGCCCGCGACGCGAGAAAACAACGAACGCCATAAACGTTGCGCATCGAGCACCGGTGAAGTGGCTTTTTTTCGTGTGAGTCGCGCCGCGAGGCTTCCCGGAAGAAAAGCCTCTTCGAAAACGGCACGAGTGAAACACTTTAGCGAAGAAAAGTGAAACGTTATAAGGTTCCGACGGTAGGGAAATTTATTACGAATTCCGGCTTTTATGTGAATGTACACGGAACGAGCAATTTTGCTAACGAACAATGTTTAACCGGGGAACAACGATTTCGAAAGCGAATGGAATCGATACGCACCGTGTCGGCACGTTGGTGTTTTTCGTGAAATAATAGCCGAGCTGATACGAGTTCGATGTAACGTTCGTCATTTATTTCGACTAGAAAACTTTCATTCGGAACTGGTATTTCGAAAATAATGAAATTTAATTAATGCTCTCCTGCGGGTCCCGGATACGAGTTCGCAACTTTTGTCAGCTCGAACCCTCGAGGAAACGTAACTTTGCAGATAAGTCACTTCGTTTCCATTCTGGTAAGGGATCATTTACATTACGTTATCTAGCATTGCTACGTCTTTTTACTGGGTCGGAACATTTTCTCTTTTTTATGAAATTGACGTTTAAATTTATAGAACAGAAGTTTGTTCTTATAAAATAAGAACCTGCTTCTTCATGTTGAAATTCAACCTAAACTTGAATAACTTAACCTCGTTTAAACTAACCTAACTTCACTTGCAATAACATTGTGGTGCTCCAAAAATGTTATTCTACTTGAACAGCTTAACATAATTTAATCTAACCTAACTTCACTTGCAATAACATTGTGATGTCCCAAAAATGTTATTCTACTTGAACAGCTTAACATAATTTAATCTAACCTAACCTCACTTGCAATAACATTGTGATGTCCTAAAAATGTTATTCTACTTGAACAGCTTAACATAACTTAACCTAACTTAACTTCATTTGGAATAACATTGTGATGTCCCAAAAATGTTATTCTACTCGAACAGCTTAACATAATTTAATCTAACCTAACTTCATTTGGAATAACATTGTGATGTCCCAAAAATGTTATTCTACTCGAACAGCTTAACATAACTTAACCTAACCCAACTTCACTTGCAATAACATTGTCGTGTCCCAAAAATGTTATTCTACCTGAACAGCTTAACACAACTTAACCTAACCTAACTTCATTTGGAATAACGTTGTGATGTCCCAGAAATGTTATTCAACCTGAACAGCTTAACACAACTTAACCTAACCCAACTTCACTTACAATAGCATTGTGATGTCCCAAAAATGTTATTCTACCTGAACAGCTTAACATAACTTAACCTAACCTAACTTCACATGCAATGACATTGTCGTGTCCCAAAAATGTTATTCTACCTGAACAGCTTAACACAACTTAACCTAACCTAACTTCACTTGCAATAACATTATGATGTCCCAGAAATGTTATTCTACCTGAACAGCTTAACATAACTTAACCTAACCTAACTTCACTTACGATAACATTGTGATGTCTCAAAATTAATATCTCAAAAACGAAGCGTCATACCACATTTTTGTAAAGGGAAATTTTATTCAGAATCGCGTCAGCTATTATTTCAAGGCCCTACACTAGTTGTGACACGTATCATTCTGAGTTATGAAGTTACAGAAGTGCATAGCCATACATATGTGACATATGTACTCTTCTGAATTGTATAATTCCTAATAAAATACGTATTGAAATGAAGTTTCTTAAAAAATTTAAGAGTTAAAGAACAGTGTAGCTATTCGACTATGCAGTGAATTAACTCGTTCGAAAATCTGCGGATCGAAGATAAATCAATTTCCCAGTTTTATTAATATGCACTGTATATTTCGACAGAACAATGGTCGATCGAACGCGTTTCAATCTCGAAGACGGAAGCGGAGATTCGATTATCGGATCCAGCACAAGAACTATGGCGGGCAAGAAGAATAATCAAGATCTAGGTTAAAAATAATTTTATGCATAGACTTTGCCGGATTACAGTTCTATAACGCCGCGCGGAAGAGCTCGAACGACGAAACAATAAAAGTTGAGCCGCTCGTACAATGTCTCGCACTCGACGGCTTAAAAATGCCACGGCGACGCGGGCAAATTGTGTCAACGGGAATCAACGCGATACCCGACTGTCTCTTTACGAACACCCCTGCAGTTCGTCGAACGTAAATTATCGCGAAACTTTGTCGTTTTCATCGCGTCCGTGTTTTAAATCGTCAAAAGCCGTGTTGCGGAAAACCAGTCCGGGTCCTAATATTTCAACCAAAAATTCTGCTTCGATACAAAATTCGTGTACCGCAAACAAAAGCTCGCAATCCGCGCGCGGGCTATCGGCGCCCTAATCTCGTCGACGTGCCACTTCGACGTTAACGAATACGTTCTCTCTTTCTGTTTTTCGATTCGATCGCGGGGATCTCGATGACGGCTAAATCCGGAAATTAGGCGTTCGATCAGCTATTCTTCGATCGATTGAAATTTGTTGGAAACGCGGAGGCAACATTTCGTGGAGGTTTTTTATCAGATTTTGGTCGGAAGGTGGAATTACATTTTTGGGACACTACAATTTTATTTTAGGTAAGGTTAGGTTATTTAGGGAAAATAACATTTTTGGAACATCATAATGTTATTGCAAGTGAGGTTAGATGGGGTTAAGTTAGATTTAGGAAGGAAAAACCAATCAGAGGGACTATGCATGCGTAGACGCGACAGCTTCCAACCTATCGTCTGCGCATGCGCAATCCTCGCGCTTTGACTGGTTCGTGTTTTTCCTTAATAATTCAAAAACGAAGCTTCAAATCCAATTTTTGCAAAGGGAAAAGTTGTTCAGAATTTCGAACTCCACCACCCAAGAGAGTTACACTAATTGTGAGACACCCTGTAGTTTGTGAACAGTTGCAAAGATATAAATACAGTAAAAATAAAGC
The DNA here is from genome assembly GCF_050947335.1 of Megachile rotundata. Classification (NCBI taxonomy): domain Eukaryota; kingdom Metazoa; phylum Arthropoda; class Insecta; order Hymenoptera; family Megachilidae; genus Megachile; species Megachile rotundata. The sequence goes on from NC_134997.1 coordinate 12,349,824, forward strand.
TATGTACTTTACAACTTCATAACTACTCAGAATATACTTCACGAATAGTTATAAATATATTCATATATTTCTGTAACTTCACACGTCACAATAAACGTCACAGTAAACGTCACTTTAAATATATCGGAGCATAGGAGATTGAAATGTGTGCAATACTGCAACATTATGTATTTAAGGGTTAAATCGTTATCCGGAGACGAATGCGTCTCGTTAGCGTAGTCGAGGCGATAGGCGATTCTACTTTGCAAAAGTGCTCACGAATGCAACGATTCACTTCGTTACTCGTGACTCCGTGTTAAGTAGACGGTGACAAACGGCGACCGTGATTGTCGGAAGGTTCTTTCGAACGCGAAGAAAAATGGAGAAACGGATCGAGCGAAATTATAAAGGTCGAAATAACGAACGAACAATTTGTTCCAGAAATCTGTTCCTTGCAAAGGGGATTTTCTGTAACAAATATTTTTGGAAGTAACGAACGACGTCGTGAATTACTACGAAATTGTACTGGTCGAAATACAGGATGTCTCACAACTGGTGTTTGCTGGTTAATTCAACGAAACTGTAGAGGGAAGATTTTTTGCAGAGGAAAATGTTCATAATCTCTGGTACTCATTTCTGGGATCTACACTTGTGATACATCTAGTTATATTTACTATAGTTATGTCTACTATAGCCATGTCTAGTCGTATCTATTGTAGTCATGTCTACTATAGTCGTGTGTAGTCATATTTAGTGTAGTCATGTCTACTATAGCCATGTCTAGTCGTTCTATTGCAGTTATATCTACTATAGTCACATCGACTATAGCCATGTCTAGTCGTATCTATTGCAGTCATATCTACTATAGGCAGAAACACTATAGCCATGTCTAGTCGTATCTATTGCAGTCATATCTACTATAGGCAGATACACTATAGCCATGTCTAGTCGTATCTATTGCAGTCATATCTACTATGGTCACATCCACTATAGCCATGTCTAGTCGTATTTATTGCAGTCATATCTACTATAGTCACATCCACTATAGCCATGTCTAGTCGTATCTATTGCAGTCATATCAACTATAGTCACATCCACTATAGCCATGTCTAGTCGTATCTATTGCAGTCATATCTACTATAGGCAGATACACTATAGCCATGTCTAGTCGTATCTATTGCAGTCATATCAACTATAGTCACATCCACTATAGCCATGTCTAGTCGTATCTATTGCAGTCATATCTACTATAGGCAGATCCACTATAGCTATGTCTAGTCGTATCTATTATAGTCACATCCACTATAGCCATGTCTAGTCATGTCTATTAGAGTTTCATCTACTATAATCATGTCTAGTCATGTCTATTAGAGTCACATTTACTATAGTCATGTCTAGTCATGTCTATTAGAGTCACATATACTATAGTCATGTCTAGTCATGTCTAGTAGAGTCACATCTATTATAGTCATGTCTAGTCATGTCTATTAGAGTCACATCTACTATAATCATGTCTAATCATGTCTATTAGAGTCACATCTACTATAATCATGTCTAGTCATGTCTATTAGAGTTTCATCTACTATAATCATGTCTAGTCATGTCTATTAGAGTCACATTTACTATAGTCATGTCTAGTCATGTCTATTAGAGTCACATATACTATAGTCATGTCTAATCATGTCTATTAGAGTCACATCTACTATAATCATGTCTAGTCATGTTTATTACAGTCACATCTACTATAATCATGTGTAGTCATGTCTATTATAGTCACATCTACATACAGCAATGTTGACACGGAAGTTTATGGTGCACATAACACTCAGAATCGACTTACGACCGTAAAGTGTCCGTCGTTCAATCTTTTGTTTGCATTATTTACCCGCTGCTCAAAAGACGCTCTATTTGCCTCCTGGAAATGGTAGCAAACGAGCCTCGGTTTTGAAACTCCACGCACGCACAGCCGGGTTACGTGTGTAAGTCGGAAAACGCGTGCCAAAGGGAACTTGTGAATCGCTTTGAATTAGCAGATGCTCGCCTCGATAAACCGCAAGCTGGAAGAAACATCGTGCACGTTTCAGGCTTCTCATCTAGATCGACGTTACAACGTCTTGCCGTTTAAATTAAACGAGAACGATTCGCGGTCGCTATTCGTTTCAGCTTAAGACGAAACGTTTAACTCGAGTCGTCCGGGAGATAAAGGGTTAAACGTCCATATTTTTAATCATTTCAAACTCTTCAAACGCTTGCATATTCAGTAGAGTGTACCTTTTTTTAAGCATCGAATCGGATCTCCCCTTTATAAAATCGAAGGAGCTTTTTCGTTCACGAATTACCATACTTCCGCTTTAAAGGCCCGACGTCAAATATTTGAACCGAAAGTTCGAGAGCAACCCTTTAAGTGGCAATCGCTCGAAGAAACAACGATAAATGAAACGATATTCACCGTGTCTCGAAATTAGATCGATTAAACCCACGAAATTGTCCGGGTTAATTAATTCGTGTCCAATGAAATCGCTCCTTGCAGCGTTGCAGAATATTCGTAATTTGATCGTCCTCCATTTTTGGGCTTCCGATGTTCGAATTCGGTTCGTTAAATCAGGACGATTCGACGATAGTTGACGGGTTTTATTATTTGAAACGAGTCGTACGTTATTACCCCCGGTACGTGACACGATGAGCTCGCTTTCCCACGTGGCCTACAAGTAAGCCGCAAGATTCAATGCCTTCCCGGATTTCCAGCACGTTCGGCGATCTCCCGGAATTCTCCACATTTTTACGTTCGAATCGAAAGTTTCCGTTGCCTTATTATACGTCCTAACACCCGTATCGTAAACACTGATCCCCGTGTCCATTCACTAGTTTCCCCGGTAGGATTTTACAGGACACGTATTTAACGATGGTCCAAGATTTATGAACAAGCCGACGTCCATTAATCAAACGAGAAACTCTAGAATTGAATTTTTCCTTTGAATGCTCGAACGTAATTGGTTCTCTTACGAAAGAGATGCTCACAATCTCGTTTCGCCTCAAGGCAAAATTTCGTGTTGCCAGAAACGTTAATATTTGACGAAACTGATTTGAAATTAAAATCAGGCAAGGTGTAAAAAATGTATCGCGAGGTGGAGGGAAGTTTCGTGTCTCCAGTGTTCCAGTTCAAGGGGCGAGCGCTTTGTTTTCTGATAAACGTGACCTTCGCGGTGAACATCGTCATACAGACGTATGCATTATGTATATTTCGTCTAGGACGTATATTCGTGCACTTGATTATCGATCATCCACTCTTCGCGTGTGTCCGCGCCATACGTTACCGCGCTCTGTCAACATTTACGTAGCGGAGCGTTCGAATTTAGCACGCGAGTCTACCGACTCGCCATCATTTTGCTGCCATCGTTTTCGAGCCACTTTAATACTCGCCTGTTAATCGACATCCGAATATTTCGGGGCGAGAAGCCGATCTCGAAACGGTGATGCAATTTTTATTGGAACTCGACTGGGGTTTAAACCCATCACTACTTGTCGGATGCGTTGGATATCTTAATATTTCGGGGCGAGAAGGCAATTTGGAAACGGTGATTCGATTTCTTTTGGTACTTGACTGAGGTACGAACCCATCACTAGTTAGTTGGATGCGTTGGATATCTTAATATTTCGGGGCGGGAAGGCAATTTGGAAACGGTGATTCGATTTCTTTTGGTACTTGACTGAGGTTCGAACCCATCACTAGTTAGTTGGATGCGTTGGATATCTTAATATTTCGGGGCGAGAAGGCAATTTGGAAACGGTGATTCGATTTCATTTGGTACTTGACTGAGGTTCGAACCCATCACTAGTTAGTTGGATGCGTTGGATATCTTAATATTTCGGGGCAAGAAGGCAATTTGGAAACGGTGATTCTATTTCATTTGGTACTTGACTGGGGTTTGAACCCATCACCAGTTAGTCGAATGCGTCGGACATCTGAATATTTCGGGGCGAAAAGGCAATCTCGAAATGGTGGTCCAATTTCTTTTGGTACTTGACTGGGGTTGGAACCCATTACTACTTGTTAAGACGTGTGAGGCAATCCGAATATTTCGGAGCGAAAAGTCAATCTAAAAACCGTGATACAATTTCTTTGGGATCTCAACTGGGGTTCGAACCCATCACTACTTGGTCGAATGCGTTCGATATCTGAATATTTCGGAGCGAAAAGGCAATCTCGAAACGGTGGTCCACTTTCTTTTGGTACTTGACTGGGGTTCGAACCCATTACTACTTGTTAAGACGTGTGAGACATCCGAATATTTCGGAACGATAAATCAATCTAAAAACCGTGATACAATTTCTTTGGGATCTCAACTGGGGTTCGAACCCATCACTACTTGTTCAGAGTGTCAGATATCCGAATATTTCAGGGTGAGAAGCCAATCTAGAAACCACGATCAAATTTCTACCGGAACTTGACTGCGGTTCGAACCCATCACTACTTGTTCGTCAGATTACAATCTTAAAGAAAACAAAGCTATTTATTTCGTACTTGATCTTCGAATACTTAGGTGAATAAGCTTATATTTTATAAACTATGAAAAGTAATGAAAAGTAGAAGAAAATGTTTGAAGTAATCTGATAATCGAAGAAGACTAATAGCATTGTAGAGTTTAAAAGGACCTATCGATTCCGTGATTTCTGGGCATTCAGATAACGACAAACGTTAAATGATCCTTTGTACCAAAAACAGTCGTAGATCGTAAACGTTTGTTCGGGTTCAGGGGAGATTTTTTCGATAAAGAGCCTCGACGGATTCGTTAGAGAGAAGGTTAACGAAGTCAGAGACGTAGTTTCGGTATAACGCTCTACTACCGTCAGCGTAATCGATCCGTTGCTTTAAAAAGAACCGATAACTTTGACGATACATTTTTCCATCGTAATAAGAAAATGATCGATGCGTTCCCCTCGATATTCGTCGATATTTTGCATAGCCTGCGGCCGCTGCTGGAAAACTGAAAGTTCGTCGTTAATATCGGAAGATAGTACAAATTATCGGGGAGGAACGACTCGAAACTTCGAACGCAACTTTGTTATACGAACACTGGATGGCTAACGAACGGTAATTGTCTTTCAACGATCATTTTCGCAGGTTTGTCCGAAACATTTCTGTGCGAATTTTTCGCGTTAAGACGACAGTTTTGATTAGCACTCTTCGAACAGTGTCAAAGTGCTTTCCCAGCAACGAGTTTACGCTACGAAAAACCGTGCAAACACGGACTTTCCATTAAAGAATGCTCTCCACGTACACTCTTAGCGTTGTTGAACCTGTATCCCCCGGTTAGGGTCGAAATTGCTTCGCTTTAATTTCACGGATTGCTCGATCGAGAAAAGGCGAAACGTCGAGAAACACGTCGTATTCGGCGAATCAGGAAATTGCTGAAAAACGAACAGCCAGAATCTTGAACCCCGTTAACGTTTAAACGCTTAAACGTTTTCGATGTTTCGCTTGAATGTCGCGATTCAGCTTCACCGCAGGGTGGAAACAATGCGAACGAGTGGTCGCATTTTGAACGGAAAACAACTGCTTTCACCGGTTCTTGCGTCGTCGTTTCCCCACTCGAAAAGTAGAACGCCTAACCCCCGAGCAAGCTGATCCAGTTTCTCGCGACTCATCCGCAACGTCGATCAACCGGCTAAGCGTATGTACATTTGCGCCGATGACCCTTTAATTCGCCAGACATACTCCTGACGACTTTTTAAAATACGAGCATCATCTTCTACGTACCTTCTAGACCTAATCCAACCTCTCAACTTATATACTGTTCTGTATGATGAAGTTTGACATTGATGTTGACGAAGTTTTTGATAATTCAATTATAATATACTTTTTTAAAAATTCACAAACTATGTAACAATATCCAAATGATTCCTATAGAATGTGTTAGTACAGAGAGGTAGTCTGTCCATGCTGTCTGAACGATTTGACGTTACCTTTTATTTACATGTAGTGTACTTTTCATTTTTGAGTATTCTTATTAAACATGATGAAGGCAATGTCTAGACCTAAACATAAAATAATGATCATTCTAATGAAATGGGAAGTTTGTAGAGGAATTATAGCGTCGTCATTTATGAAGAGGTTCGTGGGAGCCACTATAGTGGTTGTGGAGGGACAAGGTTTTAGGGAGAGCCACTATAGTGGTTGTGGAGGGACAAGGTTTTAGGGAGAGCCACTGTAATGGTTGTGGAGAGGCAAGGTATTAGGGAGAGCCACTATAGTGATCCTAGAGAGACAAGGTATTAGGGAGAGTCACTATAGTGGTTGTGGTGAGACAAAGTAGTAGGGAGAGCCACTATAGTGGTTGTGGAGAGACAAAGTAGTAGGGAGAGCCACTATAGTGGTTGTGGAGAGACAAGGTATTAGGGAGAGCCACTATAGTGGTTGTGGAGAGACAAGGTTTTAGAGAGAATCACTATAGTGGTTGTGGAGAGGCAAGGTATTAGGGAGAGCCACCATAGTGATCCTATAGAGACAAGGTATTAGGGAGAGCCACTATAGTAGTTGTGGAGAGACAAGGTATCAGGGAGAGCCACTATAGTGGTTGTGGAGGGACAAGGTTTTAGGGAGAGCCACTATAGTGGTTGTGGAGAGGCAAGGTATTAGGGAGAGCCAATATAGTGGTTGTGGAGGGACAATGTATTAGGGAGAGTCACTATAGTGGTTGTGGAGAGGCAAGGTATTAGGAAGAGCCACTATAGTGATCCTAGAGAGACAAGGTATTAGGGAGAGCCACTATAGTAGTTGTGGAGAGTCAAGGTATTAGGGAGAGCCACTGTAGTGGTCATAGAACTTATAGAGTCACTAAAGCGTCATAATGTACTCAGAGATTTGCTCAACCCACTATAGCGGCCATAAAGAGAGAAGCTATTCACTAAAGCCACTATAGTGGTCCTAAACGAAGAAGCTATTCTTGAAATTCACTATAGTGGTCATAGACCTTGTAGAGTCCCTATACCTTCACAATCTACTCAGTGGTTCCCTCAAGCCAATATAGCGGCCATAAAGAGAGAAGCTATTCACTAAAGCCGCTATAGTGGTCCTAGACAAAGAAGCTATTCGCGAAATCCACTATAGTGGTCATAGACCTTGTAGAGTCCCAATACCTTCACAATCTACTCAGTGATTCCCTCAAGCCAATATAGCGGCCATAAAGAGAGAAGCTATTCACTAAAGCCACTATAGTGAACCTAAACGAAGAAGCTATTCGCGAAAGCCACTATAGTGGCCCTAGACCTTGTAGAGTCCCTATACCTTCACAATCTACTCACTGATTTGCAAAAGCCACCATAGTATCCATAAAAAGAGAAGTTATTCTTTAAAGCCAGTATAGTGGCGCGAGTAATAAGGCGCGAGGTGGACTCTCAGGTGGCGTTATCGGCACGCGAGTCTAAAGCCGTCCTAGCACTTTCGATGTTTCTTCGTGTTCCAGGGTAGTTTGCTCCATAAGGTGAAAGCGAACGACCTTCTCGACTCGAAAGTAAAGTCCATCGATCAAGCGATGAACCGAAGGAAACACGCTAGCGTCGCTATCAACTGCCGACGTCACCGGCGCACAACCGCCGATTATTCCAGGCCGAGACTCACGGTCACCAACGGCTAGCGTGTTACTAGCTACTAGCGCGATACAAGCAACCAGAATTATGTTACTATGCCAAGGCCCAACCTTGTCGCGACATGGCCACCAATGAATACTGTATGAGACTTTATTACTTCCACTGGCAGACTATTGCCTCTACGTTCCTTTCCCTTTTCCTTTTGCGGACACCCTTCGTCGAAAGTAAGAGTACGTTTCGTTTTCGTTTCTTTCGCGATGGCGTGACTCTTTCGACGTTACCGCCCAGGGACATTAACTACGAACGTTTACGCTGAGTTGGAGGAAGTCGAGTATTTGCCGCGTTTACTGATTCGCGTTTATTAACGGGTTAACAGATCCCACGGGTGTAGCACGGAAAAATCACGGAGAAGTTTAATTCGTTTCGATACTTTCTGCATTTCTTTTATCGAACTCGTAGCTACATAATCTCTCATAACATGTCGCTCATAACATCATAACTTGTGGCACTTCATGAGAGTTGTATTACCTTGATAACACTCGTATAATCTATAATCATACACATGTGTATGATTACACACATCTATTACTCGTATGTGATACACACATGTATATGATTACACATGTCTATCACTCCTATATGATATACACATGTGCATGATTACACACGTCTACCACTCGTACGTGATGTACACATGTATATGATTACACACATCTATCACTCGTATATGATATACACATGTATATGATTACACACATCACTCGTATGTGATATACATATATATATGATTACACACATCTACCACTCGTATGTGATATACACATGTATATGATTACACACATCACTCGTATGTGATATACACATGTGTATGATTACACACATCTATCACTCGAATATGATATACACATGTATATGATTACACACATCTATCACTCGTATGTGATATACACATGTATATGATTACACACATCTATCACTCGTATGTGATATACACATGTATATGATTACACACATCACTCGTATGTGATATACATATGTATATGATTACACACATCTATTACTCGTATGTGATACACACATGTATATGATTACACATGTCTATCACTCCTATATGATATACACATGTGCATGATTACACACGTCTACCACTCGTACGTGATGTACACATGTATATGATTACACACATCTATCACTCGTATATGATATACACATGTATATGATTACACACATCACTCGTATGTGATATACATATGTACATGATTACACACATCACTCGTATGTGATATACATATGTATACAATAACACACATGTATAGACATACTGAAACAATAGCAATTAAAAACAGAAATAATCCTAAACGAATTCAGCAAACTTTTCAACCAGAAAGGTTAATATCGAAAGGTTCGAACGTATAGTAAAAATACCGAGAACGTATCAGCAAATTCCATCGTGACACATTCTTCCTCTATGAAATACCGTTCGATCGAAAAAAGCTATTTTTCGACACTTTTTCGCGCAAAAGTATTCCGCGTTTGATGCTAACCGAATCAAAGTAAGAACGGAGAATTCCTGTGAAGTTACAGCTGGTTAACCCGATCAAGCTCGAACGTTAACCAATGCTACTACACTTGACAGACTGACACGGTCCATCAACCCGGAGTGTCTGACCGTTGGGTGTAAATCCTGAGCCCGCTCATCGATCCGCCTATCTCGACTTCCGGAAATTTTCACCGACTGCGTTTAAGAAACCGCAGGGAATTAACGTCGATTCGAATGTTCGAGGATTTGTGGGAAGAACACTCGAACGAGAAAAGCAAACGTGAAAAATTAGGTACGAAGAGCTACTTCGGCTGTGAAAGGAACGTCAAAATGTCTGCGCGAGATTCTCGAAGTCCGTCGCAGTGGAATCGATTAAATCAACGTCGCACCTCGTCGAGGCAAGTTTCTTAAAAAAGAGAGTCCGTTGAATACGAAACGTCTACTTTTCAACTTTGAATCCTTTGATTCGAACAAACTTGAGAATGTTCGCGGAAAGGCGAACGCGCGTGAAAAACGAGAGAGTCTGAGCGAGCAAACTCTGTGAAGGAAGAACAAGGGAATGGTCGCGAACGAGGAATCAAGAAGAAGCTTTTAAAGGAACGCGACCACGAAGACTACGGAAAAGCGGGATGAATTATTAAAGAAGCTATTAAAAAAGCAGAGAAACTGGGCAAAGGAGAGCTCGGTAGAGACGGAAAACAGGTAATTGGTCAGATAGGAAGAGACCCGCGAGAAAAGACCGAAACCTGGTGGGAAAGAGGAGGAAAAAGAAAAAGGGAAATTTCCGTGGCAAAACCAACGAAAATTCGTTCAACCGTCTCGCGTTCCGTGGATCGTTCGTTAATTACCTCTTTACGTAATTAACTCTGTAACAGTAGCTAATTACCTACGCTCCGTTTGACCATCGTAACCGCAAGAACTTACGCGACGGTTCGCATTCGGCCGCGCGCTAAATTAACGCGGTCATACGATAAGAAGCTATCGGCTACGATAACTGTTCGGAAGAAAGCGATTTGAACTTGGAATTTCCTAACAATTTGCTCGGAATTTGCATTGCAATTTGCGACAATTTGCTAATGCAGTATTTGCGTTAATTACGAGACTGATTTATGCTCGATCCATCAACATCGATCGAAACAAGCGTCTTCCGGAGGGAACAATGTCGTCCGCTGTAAGGAGAGCGTTATCGGCAGCTGGTGCTATTGTAATTGGGTACTTAAGGTTTAGAGGTTCCAGACACTTAACTTTACGATCATCCGAAGTTCATCGACTCGAGTGTCCCGGTCAAGTACGATCTTTCAGCAAACTGATCCAAAACTTCTCTATCTCGTCCCATTTCTCGGCTCTTGAACTCTTTTCGCCCTTCGGAAGGGATTCTAAACTTTATTAACTACCTGGATTAACTAGTCACGCTGATTTCTTGTTCGTTACTCGAGAAATCTCAGATACAGGGTGTCTCGTTAGTTTCCCTGAAATGAGATAGCTGATTCTGAATCTATGTAGTTGATTCTGATACTTTAGAGTACGTTATAAGAGTGATACGAACATAGTATCAGTGTAATAGTTGAATCAAGCAACAGTATAGTAGCAGAGTACATTAAGAATACATTATAAGAGTGATAAGAACACAGTATCAGTGTAATAGTTGAATCAAGCAACAGTGTTGTAGCAGAGTACATTAAGAGTACATTATAAGAGTGATACGAACATAGTATCAGTGTAATAGTTGAATCAAGCAACAGTGTAGTAGCAGAGTTCATTAAGAATACATTATAAGAGTGATAAGAACGTAGTATCAGTATAATAGTTGAATCAAGCAACAGTGTTGTAGCAGAGTACATTAAGAGTACATTATAAGAGTGATAAGAACGTAGTATCAGTGTAATAGTTGAATCAAGCAACGGTGTAGTAGCAGAGTACATTAAGAGTACATTATAAGAGTGATAAGAACGTAGTATCAGTGTAATAGTTGAATCAATCAACAGTGTTGTAGCAGAGTACATTAAGAATACATTATAAGAGTGATAAGAACATAGTATCAGTGTAATAGTTGAATCAATCAACAGTCTAGTATCAGTAACAGTAGAGTATAACACTATACAGGCTGTCTAACTATCCAGGATTGTGTGGTTTGAGATTCTGAACAACTTTTCCCTTTGCAAAAATGCGATCTGAAGCTTCGTTTTTTGAATTATTAAGGAAAAACAATCAGAGCGCAAGTACGCATGCGCAGACGCGAGAGCTTCGAACCAGCGCATGCGCAGACGCGAGAGCTTCGAATCAGCGCATGCGCAGACGCGAGAGCTCAAACCTAGCGACTGCGCAATCGCGCTCTGATTAGTTTTTTCTTAATAACTCAGAAACGAAGCTTCAAATCCAATTTTCGTAAAGGGAAAAATTGTTCAGAATCGCAAACTCCACCACCTCAGCGAATTACATTAGTTAAACACCTTGTATAACCCAGAGTATCGACGTCATAAAACAACCCTGAGACTCCGCAGCTTCCGAAAACTAGAAACTAGAAACTTTCGAAACTAGAAGAGTCCTAAATATTTGAATTACACTCAAAGCAGCATTGGTCACCTTTGCACACTCGTCAGGCAAGTTAGAAAGCGAACGTTCATCCGCATAAGCAAACTAACTCGTTAGCGGCTCGCGGTAAGTAGTATTACTCGATAACTGGTCGAACAGACGCGGTCGCGACGTACCGCGAGCACTTAGCTTTAATGAAAGAACTTCGTTAGAGTCATCGGCAAAAAACCTGTAAAATATCCCGCTGCAAGTTTCTTAATACCTTTGTCGGGCGTGAAAGTTACGATAAGAAAAAAAGGAGCTATGTTTTCTATTTTTTAATGAAGCGTTTACTAAATTTTTACTGTGAGACAAAACATTTTCGGACGAAACGAAATATTAGTTTCCTTTGATTTAAACGTCACCCGAAAAAATATGAAAGTATTTTGTGAGGGACTGATATTGGCAGAAATTGATATTTGAAGAACTAGATTGATTTTCTAAAGAAATTAACAGGAACTTCATTAATAAAATTCATCACTGGAAAACAATTCCCTCTTCAATCATTAAACAGTTAAATAAAACAGTTCTTGCAGCTGTTCCCTCTTACAATACGAATCGATCTCGAACAACGTTCCTCTCACGATTACTGCAAAACTAATCGCAAAATTGATGTCGACCTACTTTCGTGAGCATCGATCGCGTTACGCGGGACCACGCACTTTATGCGCGTTCTTTGCTCTCGCTGTATCAACGATATTTCTTTATTTCCGCTGTTTCGTGGACCTTGACGTCACCGTTACTTCCGACAACGTACCTTCCAGAATTTTTCCTCTCTATAAATAAAGAACCGTTACGCTAACACCGACAACTTTTGATTGCTTCTTCGAAAAATATTTGCTCGATATTTCGATCTCAAACAACACAGAAACGACTTTGTTGCTTTCGCTAACTTTTATACTGCCGATTGTTTCACTTACTGCTGTTACGTGCTACTGGAATTTGCATAATTTTTTAAGCAGATGCAACAGAACTGACATTAGATGAATCCTGTTTTGATGAATTCTTTTTAAATGAATTATTTTTGTGAATCATTTTTAAATGAATTATTTTTGTGAATCATTTTTAAATGAATTATTTTTGTGAATCATTTTTAAATGAATTATTTTTGTGAATACTTTCTAAATGAATTGCTTTCATGAATCCTTTCTGAATGAATTATTTTTATGAATTCTTTCTAAATGAATTGTTTTCATGAATCCTTTCTGAATGAATTATTTTTATGAATCCTTTCTAAATGAATTATTTTTATGAATCATTTTTAAATGAATTATTTTTGTGAATACTTTCTAAATGAATTATTTTTATGAATCCTTTCTGAATGAATTATTTTCATGAATTCTTTCTAAATGAATTATTTTCATGAGTCCTTTCTAAATGAATTATTTTCATGAATCCTTTCTAAATGAATTGTTTTCATGAATCCTTTCTGAATGAATTGTTTTCATGAATTCTTTGTAAATGAATTATTTTCATGAATCATTTCTAAATGAATTATTTTCATGAATCCTTTCTAAATGAATTATTTTTGTGAATCCTTTCTAAATGAATTATTTTTATGAATCCTTTCTAAATGAATTATTTACATGAGTCCTTTCTAAATGAATTATTTTGATGAATCCTTTCTAAATGAATTAACCTTTAGATGCATCATTTTTGTGACAGTAAGAAAAAGTAACAAGATGTGATTGCAGAATATGCTCATTGTCAGTGTAATATATTTTGAGCTGTTCTTATATGATTTCAGAATAGACTCCTTGTCAGTACAATATATTTTGAGCTGTTCTCATATGATTTCAGAATAGACTCATTGTCAGTGTAATATATTTTGAGCTGTTCTCATATAATTTCAGAATAGACTCATTGTCAGTACAATATATTTTGAGTCGTTCTCATCTAATGTCAAAATATATTCATTGTCAGTCCAATATATTTAATATACGTATAATATAACATTGTTTTCATTGAGCTACATAAAAGCATGTATGTTGCAGTACAAACACATCTGCACCACATGTGAAGGTTAAATAATTAATTGTAAATCAACGAATTCGTCGAATCTCGTTCAACCCATTCCCGAATTAATCCACGTAATTGGAGAACATCCAAATGAAATGATGGTTTTCTGTTTCAGGTGGAGGTTTGATTCGAAGCCCCTCAAAATCGATGATATCTAGCGAAGAGTTGAAACGTTGTTACGCTTTTCAGAGTTTAAGTTCCGTTGTCGAAGCTGTTTTGTTAGCAAGATCGGTAAGCCGTAGCCGATCGAACCGAGCCGATAAAGTCTGTCGGAGTTCATTGATAGGATGGAAACGAGGTTACGATCGTGCGAGGTAGAAGCGTCGAAGAAACGCGAACGCATGAAATACGTGGTTCGAACGATATTCGTCGGGAAGCGGTAATCCGATCGGACGATGTTGCAGAGTGACGCGTTAAAACGTTAGCCGAGGTTAGAATGAAATGGTTAATCGCACGTGCACGCTGGAAAAATCGATCGAGAAGCACGGTCGAAACGATACAGTCAATTAAATCTCGACTCTATTAAATTTAAGCAGCGTTCGATGCACGCCGGCACAATGAGATAGTACCGATGGCAAGATTACTAGCGAGTAATCGGAACCCCGGAATAATAAAGCCAATTAAAAGTGTCAATCGATAATCGATAGATCGTTTTCGGAGGGCACAGAGAGAGAAAGAGAGCGAACGATGGCGACGATACCGAGGAGACGTCGACAGCGATGCTGGCGTGGTCTGTTCGCGACCGCGTACCTCTGCGCTTTCCTCTTCTGTTTGAACGGAATCACCGCTCAGAAACCGATCAATCTCGGCGGTGTGAAGAGACGGGACGTCTACATCGCCGGCTTCTTTCCGTACGGCAGCCACGTGCCCGAGAGCCACATCGGCCGGGGCGTTATGCCCTCGGTGAAGCTCGCCGTCGATCACATTAACGAGGATCCCTCCGTGCTCAGGAACTATCGGCTGCACATGTGGTGGAACGACACTGAGGTGAGTACCTTACGAACCTCTTGCAACGACAACCCTCGACATCTGACATACTCTACGTCGCTTATCGAGAACTTCTAATTCGAAGAGTTCTAATTTATGGGGGTGCGTACCCCCACAGTCTACTATCACACTACTCTATGCTCGAAACAAAGATAAATCAGAGAGAGAGCTTGATATCGGAGATAAGTTAAAAAGCACGTGATTTTGGGGTAACAATTCCGGGCTAATAATTCGATTGATGCCGGCTGAATTGATACCGTTAAAATTGACCTCGGAACGTAACCTTACTCGTTTAATTTATTTTTGTTTTACATATTCATCAGATTCGTTCGCGGTGCACCGAGCATTACCGGAAAACGTATTATGCATGAATTCTCCGGTAAAATCAATTTATTCGTTATCGTGCTAGCCGCGACCGGTTTACACGTTGCATGCAAAAATATCAGCTCGAATAACGGACGCAATTTATTCTCGGTGTGTTTCGCCTAGACCACGCGATACCATCAACCGTGAAAAGCGACGCTCAAAATTACGCAAATGCCGTTGTCTTGTCGCGGAAAAATTCTTCCGAGAAATGGAAGATGAACAGCTGCTTGCTTTAGCTTGAAACCACGGCAATTTAACCCCGTGAAAATAATTTAACTTGAAAATACCGAATTAAAGAGAATTCATTTCTTCTTCCTGTGATTTTCGTGAATGCCTCGACATTCGATAGTAACGATTTTCGATTCCTGGTAGAATTGGCCCGAAATGAAGGTTTCTTCGATTGAAAGGTCGGTTCGGGTCTTAATATTCTACCGAGGCCAATATTCAGCTACGATCGTGGCAATCAATTTTTTAAATTTCACCCTCCCGATCGACGTATCGTCCATGCGAACTAAACGTCACACTTGACTTTTTAAGGATATGGGTCAGTAGGTCTCGAAGAACTGCTTCATAAAATAGTAGCGAAAGTAAGGGCGAATGCCGTTTCCCGCAAAAACATTGCCACGGTTTTTTTGTTCGATGACCAGGAGCTTTGGAATAAATTTCGGGATACGCGGAGGAGTCGTTGAAAAACAAGTCCGTAAATCTGTGTGATCTTTCGACAAATGTATGTCGGAAAAATAATGGTACTTTTTAAACAGGAAGAAAAAGAATTAACTACTTTGGACACTGTAGTTTATGATCACTGTAGTGGTTGTACAAGAAGGAGGCACTTTAGAGAGCCACTATAGTGATTGTACAAAAAGAAGATACTTTAGAGAGCCACTATAGTGGTTGTACAAGAAGGAGGCACTTTAGAGAGCCACTATAGTGATTGCAGAGAAAGGAGGCACTTTAGAGAGCCACTATAGTGATTGTACAAGAAGGAGGCACTTTAGAGAGCCACTATAGTGGTTGTACAAGAAGGAGGCACTTTAGAGAGCCACTATAGTGGTTGTACAAGAAGGAGGCATTTTAGAGAACCACTATAGTGATTGTAGAGAAAGGAGGTACTTTAGAGAGCCACTATAGTGGTTGTACAAGAAGGAGGCACTTTAGAGAGCCACTATAGTGATTGTAGAGAAAGGAGGTACTTTAGAGAGCCACTATAGTGGTTGTACAAGAAGGAGGCACTTTAGAGAGCCACTATAGTGATTGTAGAGAAAGGAGGTACTTTAGAGAGCCACTATAGTGGTTCTGGAGAGACAAGGTACTAGGGAGAGCCACTATAGTGGTTGTGGAGAGTCAAGGTATTAGGGAGAGCCACTATAGTGATTGTAGAGGGACAAGGTATTAGGGAGAGCCACTCTAGTGATCCTATAGAGACAAGGTATTAGGGAGAGCCTCTATAGTGATCCTATAGAGACAAGGTATTAGGGAGAGCCTCTATAGTGGTCCTAGAGAGACAAGGTATTAGGGAAAGCCTCTATGGTGGTCCTATAGAGACAAGGTATTAGGGAGAGCCACTATAGTGATCCTATAGAGACAAGGTATTAGGGAGAGCCTCTATAGTGGTCCTAGAGAGACAAGGTATTAGGGAGAGCCACTATAGTGATTGTAGAGGGACAAGGTATTAGGGAGAGCCACTATAGTGATCCTATAGAGACAAGGTATTAGGGAGAGCCACTATAGTGATCCTAGAGAGACAAGGTATTAGGGAGAGCCACTATAGTGATCCTATAGAGGCAAGGTATTAGGGAGAGCCACTATAGTGATGACGGTGGTCCTATAGAGACAAGGTATTAGGGAGAGCCACTATAGTGATGACAGTGGTCCTATAGAGACAAGGTACTAGGGAGAGCCACTATAGTGATCCTATAGTGGCTAGGTATTAGGGAGAGCCACTATAATGATGACAGTGGTCCTATAGAGCCAAGGTATTAGGGAGAGCCACTATAGTGATGACAGTGGTCCTATAGAGACAAGGTATTAGGGAGAGCCACTATAGTGATCCTAGAGAAAGAAAATATTAGGGAAAGCCACTATAGTGATCCCAGAGAAAGAAGATATTAGGGAAAGCCCCTATAGTGATCCTATAGAAACAAGCAAAATAATAAGTTATTCCTCCAAAATTAATTTGTACCACCTTAAAATCGAATGTAGCATAATTTCCATTAAGGGACCAAACTTCCTTTCTGCTCGTTGATCTCAATATTGTAAATATGGTTATCTCTACGGGACCTCTCGAGTAGCGGAACAAATTCAGCAGCAAATATGCTAATGAGCGGTGCTTAAACGAATCTCCCGGCAAATTTAAGCGATTTCGGATAGCAGAAGAGTTTATCGTCTTTCAGAAATGTTAGAAATGTTCGACCACTCGATAAACTTTCGTCTTCGATGAAAATAATTGACGCTTTCCGGGTAACGATGTTAATCGATATAAAAAGAGAGAGCACTCAACGCTTCGTGCCTCGTGGAGAGTTTACCGTGTCGTTTAAGTCGATGTTCCTCCGATAGGGCGTCGGTATAATTCGTTCGTTAATCGTTCGCTTCTCAAAACGTTTATATTCGGAACGTCGCTTCGTTTCAATATCAGGTTTTTATGTCGTGTGCACGTACGACGCGTTAATTAACTCGAAAACGTTCGTCCGAGTGGACAAAAGGGATGCTTTATTTCCGGGGGAAATAAATCAGTTCGAAAGGGAGAAAAACAGGAGATTTTGCAAGGTGGATCGATCGAGTTTCGTCCATTTTTGCAACAAGACCGGGAAAAAGTCTAATTTCGTCGTTATCGTGCTTCCATTTATTTTCGCTTCCGAGACAAGTTACTCGGCCAAAGAACACGTCCGTACATCCACCGATTTTCACCGTTTCGAATAAAAGAAAATCTGTTAAGAAGGAGAAAGCTTTCGCGACAACGTCAGAGGTTCAGAAGAGGCACGCTATAAATAACCCGTCTCGTATCTGAAATCAATGGCTTTACGCTAAAACGTAGTTGAACGTAATTGAAATAATACTTGATCCAGATTATTAGACCGGTCATCGATCGAGGATTCCCTGTCCAGAATATTCCAAAAATCGCCCGTAAATAGACATTAACGGATTGAAACGTTGAACGAGATAGATTATTGTCCGGGATGAATCAGCGCTTTCGTAGGAGCAGCATTTCCTGTTCGATCGAAGATAAGGGGTAAAAGAATGGTTCGCGAACGCTGATTCCCTCGGAGATACGAGAATTCTATTTGCGATCGATTTTTCTTTAAACTGTTTACATCATTCGACTGTTATTTATCAACGATTTAATTGCTTTCGTTTCCGCTCGAACAAGTTCTTGCGCAAAATGGCGACGAAACTTAACCTCTCGAAACGCGATACGGAAACAGTAAACTCCTCTGCATTTCTCGGAACAAACCTCGACTTTAGCATCAATCAGAGATAAATAATTACTGCGATGTTGCAAATAGAGAAATGTTAGGTTATGTTTAGAGTTTAGTCTTGCGTTAAATTAGTCTTCCGATCGTAGGAGGCCGCCATCTTGAATACAGGTGTTACACCTCCGGAAATTAATAATATATAACAATAAGAAAATTAGCACGTGCTAACAAATTAAAACACGTGTTAAAATGAGAAGATCTGATAATTTTCCCATTGTATTTTATTTATAATTATTTCTATTACAGTATTAGTAAATAATTTTGTAAGTAGAGGCCGCCATCTTGAATACAGATGCTGTAACACATTCGGTCGTCACAAAAAAATTAACTTGTTAACAAGTTAAAATTAACATACGTTAAAATGAGAAGATCTGATAATTTTCCCATTGTATTTTATTTATAATTATTTCTATTATAGTATTAATAAATAATTTTACAAGTAGAGGCCGCCATCTTGAATACAGGAGTTGTTACACCTCCGGAAATTAATAATATAACAATAAGAAAATTAGCACATACTAACAAATTAAAACACGTGTTAAAATGAGAAGATCTGATAATTTCTCCATTGTGTTTTATTTATAATTATTCCTATTATAGTATTAATAAATAATTTTATAAGTAGAGGCCGCCATCTTGAATACAGATGCTGTAACACATTCGGTCGTCACAAGAAAATTAACTCGTTAACAAGTTAAAATTAAAACTTTGTTAAAATGAGAAGATCTGATCATTTTTCCACTGTGTTTTATTTATAATTATTTCTATTACAGTATTATTAAATAATTTTATAAGTACCCTGATTAAACTAGTACAAAATTTGGTATGAAATATAATTTCTGATGTATCTACGATATTGCAAGCGAAAGGGTTATAAAACAATTACGAAGCAAACACGACGCTGAAAATGCGTTTGAATTATCGAGAGAATTACATTTGTTTTCGGCAGCGGATCAACGTTGACCCGGCAGGAAATTTATATCGCGAACCAGTTCCAGAGACGTAGAGAAGTGAAACGTTATCGAACGGCAGCGAACTTTTCGAGTGGAAGAGGTAAATGAATCGCGTCTCGTTCGCTGAGCATCCGTGCATAAACACCCTGTCTAATTTGGAATTTATCGAATCGCGCGATTTTCGTTCGACGTTTATGGAAATTTCCGAATAGAAATTCTCCGCTCTCTTTCTGTTTTTCTTCCGTGATGTCTGACACAGCGTACTTTGCGCCCCTTTACGTACAATTGGATCAACAAAACGAAATTCGTTGCGAGTTTGACACGAAACCGATATTCCATTAAGGTGAAATACCTCGGACTACAAAATCGATCTAGCCGGACTGTAATAGTACTTTAGCGCACGTGGCGCATTGAAAAACGTTTTCCCGTATTACCTTCGCGCTCCATTAATCCCGGAGAATAATGTAAGAGAATTACGTGAACGCGTGAAATTTGCGAGTACATTTTAACCCTTGCTATTTGTCTTATGTCAACTCTCATATAACAACAAAAATTTATACACAGCGATTAAAGTTACGATAGTTCCTGCGTTCGCCGCTAGGCGGCGCAGGAGACTTGACTTTCTCGCTTGCACTCAAGGTGCTCTCCTACACAGTCTGTCAGAAAAGTAATGAAACTTTTTAAATAAATAGATAAATTTAAATTTAAGGAAAACTAGCCATCTATTAAAATAGCCAGACATTACTGGAATCAATTGTAACTAGCGATGAGACTTGGCGCTGAATTAAAAATTCAAAATATCAGTCAGTCACATATCGATGTTAAATATTTCACGGCACGAAAGAGCAACCCGACCCCATTGTTCCGCGCATTTTGCATCGATGGAAGCTTTTATCGGAAGCCGGAATTCTTATAAATAATTTTTCACCGTTCGAGCGGCTTGACCAAATTACCTTTGAGAAAGTTTACGAAACGTCGAATTGCCCTTGGAGAATGTGCGAGGTTTGCGTGTCAGAAAGTTGGAAGACGTATCGAGGGTGGGCCTAAAAGCACGTGGAAAAGGGGAACCGAAAGCGCGGTGGAAGAAAAGGGGATCTCGGACGTGATCGATCCGCGGATAATCGCGACCTACAGTCGACCAATAACGGCGCATCTTTTCGTGAAGGAATCTGAATCTTTCTTTTACCTGTTAAGCTCGACGTTGATAAATTAGCCCATTTACAACGAATACTAATCA
This sequence comes from Megachile rotundata, assembly GCF_050947335.1. Lineage (NCBI taxonomy): Eukaryota > Metazoa > Arthropoda > Insecta > Hymenoptera > Megachilidae > Megachile > Megachile rotundata. The sequence continues at coordinate 12,370,536 of NC_134997.1, forward strand.
GAAACTTTGCACCTAAAGCGTCATGTCTCGAGGATTTGCTTCAGCTGTTTCAATAATTTCTCCGTTCATAAAATTATTTTATTGTTTAAGGATTTGCTTCAGCTTCAGTTTCAATAATTTCTCCGTTCGTGTAATGTTTAATGCGGTCCCTTTACGGGCCGAGGCGTTGAAAATCGTAATATGGAAATTAAAAATTCAGAACACAATTTCACGCAACCCTTCAACAATCTCTGCGGCGTTCTCGGAGGTATTCGAGAAGAGGAAACGGTTAGTTTGTCGCGTAGAGGGACCGAATTCAGTGTGCCGGTGAAAATGCGTTATATCTAAGTTGTGCTAGGAAGTATCCAAAGGGAGCCGGTGTAAGTCTGGTGTAATTAATTCGGAAAGAAAATTGATAAAGCGAATGAGCAGGATAAGCGTAATGGGATGAAGCAAAGACTGAAAGAGATGGAAGGAAGAGAAGGGTGAAGAGAGAAAGAGAGCTCACCTTGACTCAGTGGCTGTGCAGTATCGATCCGTCGGGTAAACTCGCTAATATAATTGTCTCTCTACCGCAAAAACTAGCAGCTAGCTGCGTCGAAACCTTCGTTAATTCATCGGCGTTGACATTCGTCCACGGTCAGATCGAGCGATTTTCTTCTCGGCTGAACTTTAATCGCTCGACAAACGACGGGCGCGAATTCGCGAACCCTGGCGTTTAATCGATCGCCCTAACTTTGCGACGAATGAAAATGACCGATTTACTCGCGATTAAAGAACGAACAAAGAGAGAAAACGAGAGAGGGTCGTTTAAACGTGGCGAAGTTTACCTTCGGTGAAAATCAGCGATTCCGCGAACTCGCCGGAGAGTAAAAAGAAAATTCACTTTACCGTTTTATAGTCGAAAGCTTAAAAAGTGTCCGGATTAAGTTAGAATTGGCTGGAGGGGGGAGAAGCGTAAACACCGAGCGCGCAGACACGAAACGGCACGAACTGTATAAAAGCGTGCGCTCTTCGGCGAAGAAAAAACGAGAAAATAGCGGAAACTCGTTGAAAGACCGATTCGGTGAAGCGACCCGTTTCGCCTTAATTCGATTACTCTGCTTCGATCGTTTAATATTTCACCGGTAAATCGCGATGGATTTTTCGAAAAGAGAAAAACAACTTTGATTCATGGGACACGGAAACTGAGGCGAAACGAGTACACAGGGTGTTTCACAACTAGTATAACTCTCTTAGGTGGTGGAGTTCGAGATTCTGAACAACTTTTCCCTTTGCAGAAATTGGATTTGAAGCTTCGTTTCTGAATTATTAAGGAAAAATCAGAGCGCGAGTACGCGTGCGCAGACGCGAGCGCTTCGACTAGCAGCCGCGCATGCGCAGACGCGAGAGCCTCGAACCTAGCGGCCGCGCACGCGCAGTCCTCGCGCTCTCACTATTTTTCTTAATAATTCAAAAACGAAGCTTCGAACCGCATTTCCGCAAAGGGAAAAGTTGTTCAGAATGTCCAACCCCAGCAAAAAATGCAGAGAGTTACATTTGCGAGACACCTTGTATACGTAATTACGCGTCGCGAACCGGTAGAACTCCGGACGCGCTTTACATGCATGCATGCACGCGCGTACATCGTCGGTCAAAAGTTCGAGGCCGACCAGGCTTTACCGAGCTTCCGTAAGATAAATTGCCTCGTGTTTAGATCTATCGTTCTTCCGACGTATATACCGACCAACGGACCGATTCCACCTATTTTACGAGCAAGCCGGAAACGAGAACGAGTTACCTTCTTGTCGTTGATAAATAAAACTCGGATACGCGTTACGCGTTTATTCCGCGATTCGCGACAAAATATTTACGGGATACCGGTTTTTCGCATATCGTTAATTATCTTCCACCCGCTCTTCCGAGCTTCGTTATCGTCGAAATCGATATGTAGCTGCAAAGTTTCGATAGGTCTGACAATAAGTTGGAAAAGTTCGAGCTTCGATATGACAGGGAATTTTTCATAGGAGGGAAAATTCTTTTCGACGAGCTGAAGGGTCATCTTACATAGAAAGATACACGCGTTCAATGGAAATTACGGTTACGTAAAGAGTCTTTGCAGACCTTTCAAACCGAAGGAATCGAAAAACTCAACGACCTACTCGAAAAGAGACCTCTCTGAAATTTGTTCCCGTAACACGGTTCTCATTAGCGACGGCGGATCGAATGCGTTTAATTATGAATTATTCGATTATTCCTTGGCCGAACGCGCTCGACTATTTATTCGGGCGGACTCGCGTTCTCCATTTGTAACGAGCCCTCTCGTAATATCGGTTATTGTTTACTGCTTCCGAATAAACAAGTACGTTGTGTTTATCGCGCTTTCATCGGTTACGAATCGATAATTAATTAATAAAATTGTTATCGTACAAATTTGACGAGAACGTATCGCGTTTCACCAACTGGCCATTTCGCCGTCCTCTCGGCTTTTCTCTACTTTATAGCTTTCCGCCGCTCTTTCCCTGGCTTTGTTTCTTTCCCTTTTTCCAACTTGTCCAATAACTTTTAGTTAACCCCGTTAGCAAGACGTCCCGTCCTCTTTGTTCCTGCACTTTAATCTCCACGCTTGAAACTCGTCGTCGGTATAAAACTCCGGCGATCTTTTTTCCCGGCGTTGAATTTCGTCCGTTTACTTTACCGGAACGCGTATTTCCCTTCGTTCCGACGGGTTAAAATTGACCAACGATCTTGCGTACCGATACAGTTCCACGATACGGGAAATGGAAAACTGCAGAACGTTTAACGTTTTCCGATCGTCGCTGCATCGAACCAGCACTCGTGAAATCGCTGTAACGAGTACCGAAACTATCGTCCTCGGAGTCCACGCTAATTGATGTTCGAACCCTGTTTTTCTCTCCCGACGCTATTTTCTTCGTCAATGTTGCCCTACCGGTGTTATATCCGTTAATGTATTTGCGATTAATTAAGTTGCAATCGATCGGCGTGTCGCTACGCCTGGGGACACCGGTTATCAGATAAAGAACGTTTCGAATCACGGTCATTACGCTAAGAAGATTTCTATATCTTGCCTCGGGACCTCCTCGTTTGTTCGCGTATCAATACCTAGCGATTATGAGCATTAACCTCACCATTTCCGCTCTTGGATAACTTCTGCTTCTCTCAAGATTATTTCATTTAGAGATACTGTTTGTGTGACTTGGTAATTGTTTTAGATGTTCTTTGAAGTGAATGAGAGTTGCAAGTAGTGTCTTCGTTGAAGAACGCATTGTGTTGGCATTATTTTTTGTCAGCCTTACCTGTCAATCTTTTCTGTCAATCTTTTATGTCAATCTTTTATGTCAATCTTTTCTGTCAATCTTTTATGTCAATCTTTTATGTCAATCTTTTATGTCAATCTTTTATGTCAATCTTTTATGTCAATCTTTTCTGTCAATCTTTTCTGTCAATCTTTTCTGTCAATCTTTTCTGTCAATCTTTTCTGTCAATCTTTTCTGTCAATCTTTTCTGTCAATCTTTTATGTCAATCTTTTCTGTCAATCTTTTCTGTCAATCTTTTCTGGCAATCTTTTCTGGCAATCTTTTCTGGCAATCTTTTATGTCAATCTTTTATGTCAATCTTTTCTGTCAATCTTTTCTGTCAATCTTTTCTGTCAATCTTTTCTGTCAATCTTTTATGTCAATCTTTTCTGTCAATCTTTTCTGGCAATCTTTTCTGGCAATCTTTTATGTCAATCTTTTATGTCAATCTTTTCTGTCAATCTTTTCTGTCAATCTTTTGTGTCAATCTTTTGTGTCAATCTTTTCTGTCAATCTTTTCTGTCAATCTTTTCTGTCAATCTTTTATGTCAATCTTTTATGTCAATCTTTTATGTCAATCTTTTATGTCAATCTTTTATGTCAATCTTTTATGTCAATCTTTTATGTCAACCCTTTCTGTCAACCCTTTCTGTCAACCCTTTCTGTCAATCTTAAGTGTCAGTCTTAAGTGTCAGTCTTAAGTGTCAGTCTTAAGTGTCAGTCTTAAGTGTCAGTCTTTTCTGTCAGTCTTTTCTGTCAGTCTTTTCTGTCAGTCTTTTCTGTCAGTCTTTTCTGTCAGTCTTTTCTGTCAGTCTTGAAATGATAGCACGTCTGAAATTTCTTTTATGATTACACGTATAATTACGCATTGTATATGTATTATGAATTGGATTATAGTGTACGATGTTTAGAGTGCAACGTCATAAAGAGCGTTCCATCGATAAGTTTGTACCTTTTATCAACGATCGCTTCATCCGATTTTAGGATGAGCCGGCGTTCAAAAGATCCGAGTTCAAATAAATTCTTAACCGGATCAAAATTCCTTTGACGGAATAAAGTTGCCGGCGGATCGATAGCTCGCTATAAAGTTTTTATTTGCAACACGTATCGCTTCCCAGGCTATCGGCGTTTCGAGACACGGTTCTTTCCGTACATTGTTCGTTTTCGACGCGTGGCAACGATGCGGCGATTATAGTATACCTACGGGCATGATTTACGACGTGAATCTTTGAGGATAACCTTCGTAGGCGACAGAAGTTGCATTCTTGCCCTTTTAAAGTTCGAGTTGGCCGATCAATTTGTCGTTGGAAGCTCGTTATGGAAGAGTACGGTTCAGCGACGATACTGGCAGACTAAGCAAGGCGATCGAGCAAAAACCTTTCGTATCGTTATTCCAAAGGATTCCCCGATGATTAACGATCGTCCGTGACTCGTTTGCCTAAGCGCGTTCTTGCCTTCTGTCGAAAAGCCGAGCTTCGATGGCCGCTATTAAGATTTAAGCAAATAGCTCTCGAGCGGAAGAAGCGGAGAGATTCGTACTCGACCGAAGACGATTCGAGTCGCTCTCGATCACGAAATAGAAACTTTCGAGACCTCGAGAACTCGGTACTCGGCGCGGGTACGCGGCCACTTAAACGCTCGCGCGAGCCGCGGCTTAAAAACCGTCTGAAAAATCTTGAAACTTTTTCGAGGGTTCTGAGACGCGAGAATTGTACACGGTAGATAAGCCGAAAAGGAACTCGCAAGAAAATAATTGCCAGAGTACAGAGTCCGCGGATCTTCCGCTAAGCCCTCGAATTTCAAATTCGACCGACGTTCGACGATTTATTCGAGCAGGTTACGTGACCGAATTGTTGGAAAAGTTGCGACAATGAGCATCGAATGCCCATCTGGTCGATATATACCTCGAACGATTATCCTTCTATCCCATCCTTTTACCCCGGTGCCGTGGCCACGCCGGTCCTTCCGTTCGCTCGGAGTGAGATGTTTGCGATAGAATTTGAAAGTTCAACCCCGTCGAGGGTTTCGGTCCTTTCCAACCTCTCATCCACTTCACCCTTCGCTGTTATGTGCCGCTTTAACTCCACTCGTCCGCCTAGTTCTCCACTTCTCTCTTCGCCGTTCGGAAGCTGGATTTAAAGGGATGCTCGAAAGGAATCCTCTCGTTCCTTTCTCTCAGATTCTCCCGGCTTTCCTCCTTTCTTTTTCCACCGTTCGAAATGTGCCGAATTTTCAACGAGCTGCGGAACGTTCAAATATCTCGGCAATTTGTTCTACTATATTGTGACGCATCCCTGACGCGATCCTGAGGCACCCATGACGCACCTATGACGCACCCGTAATCCACTCGTGACGCACTCTACGCGATCCGGAGGCACCGATGACGCACCTTTGACGCATCCGTAATTCACTCATGTCGCACTCTTGACGCACCCATGACGCGCCCCTGAGGTACCCATGACGCACCTATGACGCATCCATAATCCACTCATGACACACTTCTGACGCACCCGTGACCCGCCCCTGAGGCACCCATGACGCACCTATGACGCACCCGTAATCTACTCGTGACGCACTCGTGACGCACCCATGACGTACCTCTGAGGTACCCATGACGCACCTGTGACGCATCCGTAATCCACTCGTGACGCACTCCTGACGCACCCCTGAAGCATCCATGACGCATATATGACACACCCTTACTGCACTCATGACACACTCGTGACGCACTCCTGACACAACCCTGACGCACCTCTGACGCATCCGTGATGAATCCCCAAAGCACCCTTGACGCACCCCTGACGCGCATTACATTTCGAATACAGGACTCGTATTTTCACTGCAGTGTGAATTCGATCCTGATTATAATATGCATAATTGCGGCTCGTTGAATGTACAATAATGTTTCATCAGTTGCCTTCATGTTGGGAATAATTAGCTCGGAGAAGCCTTTCACGTTTAGGTCGAACTCCATTCATTCGTTTTTAAAGATACCTGTTTAATTTAAATAAACCACCCCATATTCCTCCAATAGCGTGTGAATTGTCCAGAAAATTGTTGGGAGGTTGAAACCGTTCGAATGGAACCATGATCGAAACTTGATATTCGCGCGATAAATTTTCGTGAAAAATCGAGCGCAGACAGTTCCGTCCGCGTATCCTCGATATTAAACGCACTCGGATTTACGACGTTCTAATTATACCATTGCTCGTTAGATAATACAAATCCCGGCTTTACGTCGGGGGACCAGCTTTCCATGCTACGTAATTATGGACGTTTTAATTGACGGGGAAATTCAATTATGCTCGCCGCGCTCGCGATACACAATACGTTTAGCGAAAGCATACCCGCGCGGTTTAGACCTCGAAACAGTTAAATGCTCTTTTGCTCTCGTAATCGGCGTATCAAGTATTCGCGAAGAACAAACAAAACGCGGTGTACGCAGAGAGCGCTTTAAAGCAAGAAAGAGGAGTATCGACGGGAAGCACACCTGCAGGATGAAACTTACAGGAGAATACGTATAGAGAACATTATCTGGAAGCGTTATACGTTAACGGTGACGTACTGCCTTTATCGCGGTAACGTGACTCTCGGACTAACCTTTTCGTCTTCGTCGAGTTCGACCTCGATATCTTTTGACTATAGAAAAATTTCGAAGCTTAGTTTTTTGAGTTGCTCGGTGGGATAATTCGGGACTGGTAGACGCCATTTTGTTGTAGGCACCTAATGACGCAGTCAGAGTAAAGAATCAAAGGCAAGACAAAGTATAGATACTACTAGATCTAACAGATACTATAGAAACATATTACTAGACAAGAAAGTAGATGTTACTATACAGGAACACATACTAAAAAGAAGCGAAGAACATAACTATTTTGTTGTAGTCACCTAATGTGAACAAACACTAGTGTAGTTAAAGTAAAGAGTCAAAGACAAGGCAAAGTATAAATACTACTAGATCTAACAGATAGTATAGAGACATATTACTAGACGAGAAAGTAGATGTTACTAAACAGGAACACATACTAAAAAGAAGCGAAGAACATAACTATTTTGTTGTAGTCACCTAATGTGAACAAACACTAGTGTAGTTAAAGTAAAGAGTCAAAGGCAAGACAAAGTATAAATACTACTAGATCTGACAGATACTATAGAGACGTATTACTAGACAAGAAAGTAGATGTTACTATACAGGAACACATCTAAAAAGAAGCGAAGAACATAACTATTTTGTTGTAGTCACCTAATGTGAACAAACACTAGTGTAGTTAAAGTAAAGAGTCAAAGACAAGGCAAAGTATAAATACTACTAGATCTAACAGATAGTATAGAGAAATATTACTAGACAAGAAAGTAGGTATTACTATACAAAAACACATTCTAAAAAGAAACAGAGAACATAACTAATTTATATGTACCTAAGGCAAATGAATCGAGTGTGAATATAAGATCTCGAGTATTGCGAACTGCGCATGCGCACAGTAAACAAAATGGCGGTCACAAATGAATAGTGTACCAGCAGCAATTTATTTGTAACTATTCCGTCATTGTAGCCTAAGAATACATTTTCTCAATACATTCAGCCTGAAAGTTTCGTCGAATCCAAGTGATTTGTAAAACGAAACTTGCTTAAAGTAGAAAAAGACTAGCGAAAGTTGTGAAGTACGCGGTTGTGCCGGCAATTACGAGCCTCTCGAAAACCGAGTCCCGAGATTGTTCGACTTCGGGGAAAGATCGTTCGCGAGATCTGTCTCGTCTCCGAAGTTTGATCAATTTCGAGAGTATTTTCGATCGACAGCTACGAGAGTAATCTCCGCTCGGTGTCAAGCGCGTAGAGGAGAATGGGCGAACCCTAAAACAAAAGTTTCCGGGATCGATCCGTATAACCGACTGGACCACGAATCGAAGCTCGTGGCCTTTTTAGTTCGAAACTTTCCAGCTTATTTTCTTGGCAACCCTCGGGTTTCGTTACTTACGTTCGGTCCATGTATTACTTATTTCTCGAAATAGTCCGATAAGGGCCGTATTCCCGGGCTTTTCGTTTCGATAACGACCGATATCGTTCCCATAAATATCCGCTCTTTTTCAGCCCGTTTACTTAATTTCGAACGTTTTGCCCGAGCATTTACCAGGGAAAGAACACGTACGAGGCACCAAAACAGAGAATAAAATACCGTCGACAGCGGGACGACAAAGTGCATTCGATGAATAAGGAATTAACCGCGCAACTAGCCGGATCCTTCGTTAGCGAATTCCCTTTCAGAGGCTGCCAGCTAATGACAAGCTTTGTCGACGCAAAGAGAAGTATTTAACGCGTTCTTACGTTTGTCGCGGTACCGTGCGTTTCGCCTCCGCTGTTGTCCTAAATGATCGACGTAATTTTTGAAACTCCCCGAGAGTGAAACGCGGCCATTCGCAGCAATGTGTGTTACTCGCGGTTTAAGGATCACGAAGATCGATGTTTCGAGGAGGCAAAGGAACGCAAAGGGCCGGATAGACGGGAACCGTATAAACGCGTACAAAGGCCGGCTGATTTCAATCGGTAACCACCGTTGCCGAGCGCATCAAGCACGAACTCGTTTCCGAGAGTTAATTATCGGAATGCATCACGCTCCGCGTCGCTGAGACCCGCTTCATTTTTCTCCCGAGAGTATACGAGTAATATAAACGCCTCCGCGGTTTCTCTTTGTTTTCTTTTGCATGTGGAAATACGGTTAACGAACGGGTCACCGCACGCTAAAACGATCGCCTCATCGACGACCTCTTCCTTTTCCTGCCCGTTCCATTTTCTTCCTCGACATCCAGAAAACCAGACTTTCCCGAGGAAATTCGATAAAGCTATGCATGCAACGGTCAGAACACCTTATCGTAGTTTTATAACCCGTTAAATCGATATTCCACCTTGCTATCGCGTACATTTTCGTTTAATTCGCAATCACGGTAGCGTTCTATGTCTCCGCTGGGAAATACGCGTAACGTGGATGGACCTCGTCCTGGTTACTCGTCGCTACTCTCGAGATATCCTGTGGTCTTTCGATTACAATCGTTTAAACTGTCGCGACACTAACAGAGTGTCTACACTCGTCACTAGATAAGCTCCAAGTTGTTGTCCGACTCGAGTGATTGAACGCTTTCATGGAGGTGTAGGGTTTCTTTATAAAGACCTGTATTAACCTCTACGAAAAGTCACTGCTAGTTTTTGTGCATTTTTTGACTGATTTTACATGTGCACCACTAATAATGAATCTACATGTGCTCTAGACACCTCACTTTTGATAAGTCGAAATACTTCATAGGTGTAGGGTTTCTGAATAAGGACTGGGTGTCAGGTTTAATCCTTTGCGAAAGATGGCTGGTTTTAGTGCATCAATTTTTAATTATTTTTTTAACTAACTCTACAGTGCTATACATGTGCACCACTAGTTTTAATGTAACAATTTTTAATTATTTTTTAACTGAACTATACATGTGCACCACTAGTTTTAATTTAACAATTTGAGATTTTTTAAATGAATCTACATGTGCTGCAGACACCTCACTTTTGACAAGTCAAAATACTTCATAGGTGTAAGGTTTTTGAATATAGACTGGATGCCAGGATTAATCCTTTAGAAAAGATGACTAGTTTTAATGTAACAATTTTTAATTATTTTTTAACTGAACTATACATGTGCACCACTAATTTTAATTTAACAATTTGAGATTTTTTAAATGAATCTACATGTGCTGCAGACACCTCACTTTTGACTAGTCAAAATACTTCATAGGTGTAGGATTTCTGAGAAAGGACTGAGTGTCAGGATTAATCCTTTGCGAAAGATGGCTGGTTTTAATGTAACAATTTTTAATTATTTTTTTAACTAACTCTACAGTGCTATACATGTGCAACCACTATTTTTAATATAACAATTTGAGATTTTTTAAATGTATCTACATGTGCTGTAGACACCTCACTTTTGACTAGTCAAAATACTTCATAGGTGTAGGATTTCTGAGAAAGGACTGAGTGTCAGGATTAATCCTTTGCGAAAGATGGCTGGTTTTAATGTAACAATTTTTAATTACTTTTTAACTGAATCTCCACTGCTATACATGTGCACCATTACTTTTAATGTAACAATTTTAAATTATTTTTTTAACTGAATCTCCACTGCTACACACATACCCATCACTACTTTTAATGTAACAATTTTTAATAATTTTTTTTAACTGCATCTACAGTGTACATGTGCTGTATACACCTTAATTTTGACAACTCTAAATGGTTCATAATACCAGAAATATTTTAACTTTCTCCGTCAGTTTTAATATTGTCCCCAAGATTAGTAGTGACAGTCACGAGAAAGCAGGGGCTAATACGATGGCACGGGCGGCAAAATTGGCACACCGCCGCGACACATCTTGTCGCTTTGTCAAACGCGTCTGGATGTTTCGATCGAGTTGGTAAATTGTCGCGAAACGTAACTCGTCCCATGCGGGGCCTAATTTAGCTAAATTGTACGATACGTCGAATCGCGTGCGTTAGAGCGACGGCTCTCTCGATAGCTCGTTACGTATTACGATGCTATCGATCCTTTCCGGTGATTACGCGTAAACATATAGACACGTTACACGTGCAACCAATGAGGCGCATACGTTACGCTCGTCATTAAACTGATAATATCAAATTTATCCGAAAAACCTAACTCCTTGTTTCGATCGGAGGAGTCGGAAAAAGAGAAACAACTCTCAGTGCACTTCCTGAGAGAAATTGTTTAACACTAAACACTAAACTGCTAAACACTAAACCCTTAACACTAAAACTGCTGACATTAAGTGCTCGTTTATCGAAGAATAAAAAATAAAACGAAAAGGGCAATAAATAAATACTACAGCAAGTAGCATACAGAACTAGTTTGACTTGAACAAAATATGACAGACATCTGCATGAAATCACGACAATAAAATTTTGTAATATCAAATGAAAAATCTGAAACCAGCCATTTTGATTAGTTGGTAGTTTTAGTGTTAAACGATCACGCTGAGTCCTGTGTCACCTTTTGCCAAGAGAAGATAAAATAGAGAGATCCTGAAATATTTTTAAACCACGAGATTCGTTCAGTAAACCGAAACTATTTGAGCCATCTCAAAAAAGAAATAATCGAATTAGCCGGAACATTGTTCTCCGTCGATCAAAGAATTCCGAGTGTCAAAGGAAGATCGCTTACGTTGTATCGGAATCCGCGATGCTTATCGAGAGATTTTGCCAATAAAGGAAATATCGGACGAAACAAAAGCTGTAAAGAAAACTGCTTGAGATGCGCCCGATACGTTCTCTAACAATAAACGTAATTGATTAACGATATCGACTTTATCACATTTTGAACTCCGTGGCGAAGATTCGTCGGAAATACGAAAAATCAACATCCGAGATACACGGCGCCAGACTAGACACTCGTGCGAGTCACTCACCCTCGCGTAAGTAGTTGTTCGTTAGTACTCGGAAGAAACGTAAGCGAGGAGAGTCTTGGTCGCGTTTAAAGTCGATGTCCACTTAACCCGGATTTCTTTGTCCGCTGTCCGTCAACTTGTCCACTCGTTCTTTTTCCCACGACAATTAAACGAGACACCTCGCGAGATGCTCGTTCAATTTTTCGATTGGTCCAAACTTTTGAACAATTTAATCGCCGGAGAGGACAGATGGTCATAAACCGCTAAGAGGCGCAAACGAAGAGCTCCGCGACGTTTGTTCTCCGCTCAAAGTGGATTTTAACTCTGGCCAGAGCAAAGGAAGCGGGTCCAACGCTTTCGTTAGCTTTTCATCGGTAACGTTTGCACAGGGTGCGCTTGCACGGAGGCCGCGAAAGTTTAATCTTTGTATGCTTTTTATCGATCGAAACAATAATTTCGAGGGACACTAATTATTACAGGAGGTCATGGTTTACGGGGTTTACAAGAGACGCAGCGTAAACACGTACTCCTTATCTACCTTGTCAGGGCGAACACGGAACATTTCTTTTTCGTGCTCTTCACGAGTTTACGAACAGAGGCGCAACGAACTGGCGAGTGCATCCAAACTGGAAGGGAGAGATACCGTTGCTAGCGTCGAGATCACGTTTCATCGTTATAGCCGCTACAAAACTGAGATCTTTAGCTTTCGATCGTGCTTAACCAGCTATCTTTGCGAGCCTCTACATATCCCAACTTACACGTCTTGCAACTTCGGCGTCTATGGTCTGCGCCGATCGGAAACTTTATCTGCTCCGTCGTTAATGGCGTAGGCGCCATTTTGTTCACGACCATCTTGATTACATTAGCATCTTACACCTTCGACTTCGTTAAACATGTGATATTTTTGCAAGTTTGAGATGTTAAATCAGACAAATGATAAAGTTTGCGATGTGCATTGAGTGCGTAGAGTCGCCATTTTGTTTGAGTACGGCCATCTTGATTACATTAACATCTTACACCTTCGACTTCATTAAACATGCAATATTTTTGCAAGTTTGAGATGTTAAAGCAGACAAATGATGGGCAAATTTGCAGATAAAGTTTGTGACGTGCATTGAGTGCGTACAGTTGCACGGCCATTTTGTTTGACTACGGCCATCTTGTTTATATTAACCTCTTACACCTTCCAAAATTCGACTTCATTAAACATGCAATATTTTTACAAGTTTGAGGTGTTAAACCACATAAGTGATGGACAAATTTGCAAATAAAGTTTGTGACGTCCATTGAGTGCATAGAGTTGCACGGCCATCTTGTTTGAGTACGGCCATCTTGATTACATTAGCATCTTACACCTTCAAAATTCGATTTCATTAAACATACAATATTTTTACAAGTTTGAGATATTAAACCAGACAAATGATAGACAAAGCAGATAAAATTTCCAACGTGCATTGAGTGCGTAGAGTCGCCATTTTGTTCATATACAGCCATCTTGTTTACATCATCATCTTAAACTTTCACCTTCAAACTTCAACTTCATTAAACACATGCATCATTAAACAATTATTTCTATAAATTCAAGCAGATGTTACTATTAACAAACAAGATGGCACGCATACAAAATGGCCGTAAACAAAATGGACGTAAACAAACAAAATGGTCGCAAGTGCGATTCTACTAACGACTAGGATTTAAACGAACGAAAATTCGACGCCCTTTGCGACGCGTTTAGATTTTTGCTTCGTCAAAGCCATTGGAAAGCGTGTCCCTTTGAATTGCTCGAATTGTTCGATCGAACGTACCGCATTAATTACGCGGCGCGTTTGGTAAACGTTGTCTACTCCGTTCCGTTTCCTGCGATCGTTCCGCGATCGTAATCGAAATGTTCGATTAAGCTTCAATTACTGTTCGTCGAAACTGCAACATTTTTCTTCGCCTCTGCAAAACTGGTTAATTAATATAACGGAAATTAATGAACATCGAAATGGCGCTCGAAAACATCGAACGGGATGATTTTATAAAAACTCGTACAGCGCAAATATTTGATACTTTGATTCGTAAATTGCGAATTGGAGAGCGTATCTTTTAGCCGAACGCTCGTGTCTATCGACGATCGCAGGCTAAAACACGGTCGTCCTATATACGTCCGGTGAGCATTAAGGACATTAAGGTTATAGCATAGGTAATTAGTCGCGACGTCGATTAATATCGAGCGGGTATATTTTGTCGCGACTCTCGCTTCTCCGTGAAAATCGCAACGCGATCGTCGAGGGGACAATTAAAAGATCCGACAATTTTCCCGGTGGAGAGCGGCTGGAAGAAGCCTAACGCGAGGCATACGTGGTTGAGCTTGCAGGATATAATCGATACGCGATTACATTATCGTTTTACCGGCAGGAAAGCAGTTGCTCTCACGATATAAGACGATTAAACGTCGAATTAATGGAGGACACGCAGGTAACGAGGGTTCGCCTTGAAATTAGACCGCCTAAAGGAGCACGAAATCCGCTTAACGTTATCGACTACGGTTTTACTCTTCGAGGAACACTGTCCGAAGACCGTGAAGCTAAACGAAAATCCGAAGTGTTTTTTTCGAAAGCTGGTACCGGTTGGCAGGGCCTCGATAGAAAAGCAATAACTGTAGCTCGTAGAAAATGACCGATAGGCAATCGACTATTGGATATCGAAGCGAGGATTCGGTGTGTAACTGCGCCGCTTGTCTCCTACTAGGTCGACTAGCCAGCTTCTGCCTTTGACTCTGTCGGTAGTAACTTCGTAGATGTAGGTTGATTGCTTGCCCGATAGGGACGCGTTCTTTTCCTTCTGCCTTGCTTTACGATCAGGCAAAACTTCATTTTCGCCGGCCGTCTCTCTTTTATTTCCGATCTTTTCGATCCGAATGTCGAGCCGTTTTCAACGGTATCTCTGTCCCCTACTCCACTGACACGATTGTTTCCTCCAATTCCACGTATCGCGGTCAACGACATCTCGTAGACAAGAACTCGTAAACTTAATTTAAGGTTGAGCAAGTTGTTTGGGCAGCTGAAAGCGGAGCTCCGCTTTAGAGCCAGCGCAGCGAGAAGAAAATGACCAAGTTGAATTGCAGCGCAGGATGAAATTCAGCGGCCGGGGGCGGTAGCAAACAGTCCGCTGAAAGAGCGGCGGAACCCGTTTAAACTTCCAGAGCCGAGACGACGCCTGAAATTGATCGCGCGTCATCTCGTACGGGACAGTCCGGCCAAAGGACGGACGCGGAATTTAATTTGTGACCCGCTTCGAGTTATCGACTAGGACTCTTCCCTTTATAGTCCGTTATCCTGCGGATCACGAAAACAACGTTTCTTTCCTCTAAGCCGATCCTTCGTTATCGCAGCCTCCTTTATTCTCTGCTCTCACAAGGGGTCGTATATTCGCTGACAGTTGCCCCACTTGTGACAAACAAACTTGTTTCGCAGCCTTCGTGTTTCCGAAGTTTGAGATGGTTGATCGAAGAGGATTCTAATGCACTGTGACGGTTTGGCTGGCTGGAAGGGCTAGGAAAAATGGAGGAGAGGGAGAGTGTTTCGTTCGCGACCTGTTAGTGTGGTATCTTACACCTAGCCCTTAGACGGGAGGATGTATGGAAACGATAGACAAGAACTATACAGAGTGTCCCACAATTAGAGAATCCAACAATTGTAAGAACCGAAAAGGGGTAGGTGAGGCGAAAGTTCTGTCGCATTAAATGCTACAAGTTTACTCGTTGATTCCATTAATGCTTATTGTGTTTTGTCAGGGAGGTTTGAAGATAATATATTGTTTTAATAGATGACTTAAATTTGAAAAGTTCCTTTTCCGACATAGTGTGTTGAAGAGACTCTTGAGTACTAGCGAGAAAGTCAAGTCTCATGCGCCATCTAGTGGCATAAGAGTGAAACCTCAGTCTTCAAAGAGGCACATATTGTTTTAATAGATGGCTTAATCGATGGCTATGATATATTATTTTAATAGATGACTTAAATTTAAAAATTTCCTTTTCCGACATAGTGTGTAGAAGAGCTCCTTGAGTACCAGCGAGAAAGTCAAGTCTCATACGCCATCTAGTGGCATAAGAGTGAAACCTCAGTCTTCAAAGAGGCACATATTGTTTTAATAGATGGCTATAACATATTGTTTTAATAGATGACTTAAATTTGAAAAGTTCCTTTTCCAACACACTGTGTAGAAGAGCTCCTCGAGTACTAACGAGAAAAATCAAGTCCCCTGCGCCACCTAGCGGCGTGAAAGCAAAACCGCAACTCTAATCGGTGTTAACGTACTCCTGTAAATCTATTCGAGCATCTCTCTCAAAGCCAGATCTATCCAATTAAAGATAACCGGTTGGCCGGGACACGCTCAATTGCGCCCTTTCAGAGATTTCTTTTAACGCGACTCGGTGTGGCTACTCTTGATCTCCGCTGTGAAGCATTGTTCGCCTTTCAAGGGATTCGCCTTTTCACTCGAAAGAAAGTTACCGGAGAGTGGCGCACCTACGGAATGTTGGACGAAATAATTCGTCCTGTTTTGATCGAAATAGAGTGGCCGAGGATTATGATTTCCATTCGAGATGACAATAATTTTCTGCGGTAGAGGATTAAATGGAATTCTCCTCGGTCCTTGATCGCGTTGACAGCGTTCGTTTACTCGACTTCCTCCACACGAGTCTTCGTGAACGCGTGGCCCACGAAATCGCTCGCAAACCGCTCGTAAATATTCATAACGCAACGCTCGTCACCGTTGAGAGATCTCTTTGATTCCTACGATACACGGTATAACTTTGCCTACGATTGACCGTTTCCTACGGTGATTCCCACGGGTGATACGTGGCCTCGTCTTCGATGGAAATCGCGAGAATTCGAAACGTTCACGCACTTGGAATAATCGAAACGTTAGAAAAGGTACAATGAAGGTTCGCGTTCCCTGGTCGGGAAGGTAGTTGCGGCGGATTTGATCAACCGAGAGTCCGTCCAACTCCTTTCCGTCTGGGAGGCGCGATTGTCTCATCTCCCTCGAAGATAGGTTAATTATCCTGAAGCTGCTTGTCAATTTTACCCGGTTGTAATTTTCAATAGATGGCTTAAATTTTCATTTTGAAAAGCAAGGACACATCTGTGTGGAGCCAGTGGGACTACAAGTCTTAACTCTATCTCCAGACTCAATAGACAGGTCCCTGTTAAGCGCCAATTAGACAAATACGTTGTCCAGCCTCATATTTCTCTTCAGAAAAAATTATTTTCATTTTAAGCTTGTATTTTCATTTTGAGAAGCGAAGATACATCTGTATTGAGCCAGTGGGACTACAAGTCTTAACTCCATCTCCAGACTCAATAGATAAATCCCTGTAAAGAGTCAATTGAATAAACACATTGTCCAGCCTCATATTTCTCTTCAGAAAAAGGCTGACAATTTTTCTGTGCGTTTAAGAAAAGTCTTCCGACCCTCCAATAAATTCATTTATTTTAAAAGACAGTCTGATATATTTAAATAAAAGTAAAGCTTTCCTTGTGTTTAGCTAAGATTTCCAGACGGTTAGTCCGTTAACGAATCGAAGCGTTAAAAATCGTGGTTGCCGATAAAACTGTCATTAAGAAGATGAAAAGGGGAATATAGGAGAAGGGGCTAGGGGAGGAAAGTTAATTTAGGAAGAGCCGAACAGGCAACGTCACGAACATTATCTCGTGGGAACACTCGCGAGGCATACGCGAACGCCCCAGCGTTGCGACGGCGCAGATACCGGCAAATATTAATTAGCCGCGAATAGATTCGACCTACGTTTAGACGATTAACGAACGTAATAAGCATCGTCCGATAACCTCGGAGAATACTCAGCCTCCTTTGCGCAACGTCTTCCAACTTTAATAACCGAGTTGAAATTGTTCCACGCCCATACGGCTGATGTAACGACCACGTTTTCTCTGGGTTATCTGCTTTTTTAAATTATAGGCGTGTTTACTCGGGTAATCGAAACGGCAGGGAAAATCAGTCGAATCGTTGAAATTCAGAAGGGATGGTTTCGAGCAGTACATCGGGGGAAAAATATGGAGAGTGGTTTTTCAGAATTGCTAATTCTCTGCGAGTTAACTCGAGCTTTCACTCTTACGCCACTAGGCGGCGCAGGGGACTTGACTTTCTCGCTAGTACTCACGGAGCACTTCTACACAGTGCATTGAATAACGTATTTGCCCAATTGTAATTAAGATAATTATCTCCAGACTCAATAGACAGGTCGATGTTAAGACTTGTAGTCCCAGTGACTCAACACAGATGTATCTTTGCTTCTCAAAATAAAAATACAAGCTTAACCTCTTGCACTAAGATATTCTTATCAAGTGCGTCTGCCAGAACTGTCTAATTTCAGCCATAACATGAAAACAGACCCAGAAACTTGAAACGTTACGTGAATTTTGTATCATGCAGTTTACTATGCAAATTATACTCGGACTCCAAATTGAAATGCATTCGAAACTCGAGTAAAATTGTCCATACCCAAAGTTACGAGTCACAAAATAGTGTAAGGGGTTAAAATAGTGAGTCGTCCTAATTTGTAGTAGTAAAAATTGAATCGAGCCGATTCGATGTAGGAAAAAGGTCGCGACAGACGTCGCGTTCGGCGTCTAGTGGAAACTTTATCGACAAAGTTTGCCTATAAATAAGTCGGTTAACGTAACTCTCACCCCCGCTTTGTTTTCATTTCCTCCGCACGTCGAGCTCCAAAAGTTTGCGTCGTATCCGCGAGTGCAAATTGGAGCGACGAATATCAAACCCGGTTGGCTCTGTTTCGCGATCGAAAACGGAACGCGTCGCTCGAAAAAATAAACGGGCGAATCGAGCCAAGAGTCGCGGCTTTTCATAATGTCTGCTTCTCTTCGAATTTAATGGAAGAACGAATTCGGGGTAAACCGAGGCAGACGCTCGCCGAGGCGAACAGGGTCGCTCGAATTTTTTCCGCGGAAATTAACCCGCTACTTTAATACGCCATCGGACAAAGCCGTTATCTCAGGAAAGAAGAAAAGGAAATCGCGATTAACCGAGCGGAGAATCGTCCAAACTCGATTAACAACATTTTTCTTCTTTCGCCGTCAAATTCCACGAGCCGTTCGCAAGACGCTATTGCGCGCAGAGCGTTACTGAACCGCGTGGAAAATCAATAGCAGCGAGGATGCTCGGTTTCGTCGATCGTCCTGCAACGTCTTGCGCTTTTCCTTACCGCGAATCTCTCGCTGTTCCTTTCGCCTCGTTTATTGATCTATCGACGATAGCTTGTCATTTCGCGTAACGATTCGAATTCGACGAAGTTCCGATTGCGAATGTAACGCCTCGACGCCTCGGATGTTTGGAGCGTCTGACTCGGCAAACACCCGAGATTATCGCCGCTACGCTCGATATGAACTCGGTCTAACATTAACACGCTGATTGTGATCGCTTCTCGCCAGTCATCGGAAGAAACTAATCTAGTCGCGCAACATCCAGACCGGTGATTCCCTGTTTATCGCGTGTTATCGCTCGAGGTCGTTCACTATTTCTGACAAGTCTCAAAAAACTTTTGCGTAATTTACCCGGGACTTTTTTAAGGTTTCAAGACACTTCGTGTGGCAACAAACAAAAAGAGTATAGATTCACCAGCCATCCGCGCAAATCGCTCACAAAGAGCCGTTGTCGCGTTTGAACATTATTTGCCCGATCGGTCGTATCCGAAAACCTCCGTTAAACGATCAGTTTCTCTGTTTTTCGTTGTAATTCTTCGGCGGCACGTTCGGGCTGAATAAAAATTCGACTCGTCGAACACGGGTTATTCGAGTGGGCGGCGAACCGGTCGAGCAGAGAAGAACGATCGGTGTAAGGACGCGACGCGACAGCTTCGGAACGAACCGCGAGAGTAGGCGCTTTAATGAAATTGAAACGGAATCGAAACGGAAACGGGATCGAAATTCACCGAGGCAATTTGTCGGGGGATTTTCAACGGCCCGATGAAATTACGCTCGAGGCTATTGGACTTTTAAGAAAACTTCCGCTCGGTTTCGTACTAGACTCTTTCTCTCGTAATTAGACTCTTCGATCAATTTTCGATGGAATAGTACAACTATGTGAGAACTATGGGATTTATGGGGACCATAGTCTTTGACAGTATTCATTATACTTTCGGGTTAGGTTAGATTAGGTTCGAGTAGGTTAGGCTTGAGTAGGTTAGGTACGATGGAGAGGTACTATGTAAGAGCTATGGGATTTATGGGGACCATAGTCTTTGACGGTACTCATTATACTTTCAGGTTAGGTTAGATTAGGTTCGAGTAGGTTAGGCTTGAGTAGGTTAGGTTCGAGTAGGCTAGGTTCGATGGAGAGGTACTATGTAAGAGCTATGGGATTTATGGGGACCATAGTCTTTGACGGTACTCATTATACTTTCAGGTTAGGTTAGATTAGGTTCGAGTAGGTTAGGCTTGAGTAGGTTAGGTTCGAGTAGGCTAGGTTCGATGGAGAGGTACTATGTAAGAGCTATGGGATTTATGGGGACCATAGTCTTTGACAGTACTCATTATATTTTCAGGTTAGGTTCGATTAAGTTAGGTTCGATGGAGTGGTATAACTGTGCAAGAGCTATAGGATTTATGGTCACCATAGTCTTCGACGGTACTCATTATACTCTTAGGTTAGGTTATCTTATTACTTATGGCCATTTTGTTTGTCGACGGCCATCTTCTTTACTTACAGCAATTTTCTTTGTGTACGGCCATTTTGTTACTTACGGCCATCTTGTTGCTCATGGCTATTTTGTTTGTCGACGGCCATCTTCTTTATTTACAGCAATTTTCTTTGTGTACCGCCATTTTGTTACTTACGGCCATCTTGTTGCTCATGGCTATTTTGTTTGTCGACGGCCATCTTCTTTATTTACAGCCATTTTCTTTGTGTACGGCCATTTTGTTACTTACGGCCATCTTGTTGCTCATGGCTATTTTGTTTGTCGACGGCCATCTTCTTTGTTTACAGCCATTTTCTTTGTGTACGGCCATCTTGTTACTTACGGCCATCTTGTTGCTCACGGCCATCTTGTTTATCTACGACCATCTTGTTTGTCTACGACCATCTTTATTGACGGCCATCTTGTTCACAGCTATCTTAATTACATTAGCATCTGTTTTAAACTTGCAGCTTCAAAAACTTGATTTTCTCAAACCTGCTATATTTATTGCTGTCCAAAAATACGTGGCTACTATATTAAAATCTACTGATAAATACTGCACTCGTAGAAGCTACATTCTGCAGTTGTTAAACCTCCTGGTCGAATTTATAAAATCAACCATGCACATCACATATGAGTGACAAGTTGACAAGATGGCGGTAAAGACTCTACGTTGTCAACCAAACCTAACCTAATTTTCTAGCTGGTTGTGTCATCACAACTAGCTACTAATTACTGCAACTGAAGAAAGTTACCAAATCCTTGATCGTACACATTATTACATGAAATTGAAAATTCAATTGCAATGAAAGAACGAGTCAACTGTTGTGTGCGTCACGAGTGACACGATATGAGGAGTTGAAAACGAAAATCTGAAAATCTACGTCAAATATCCGTCAAAGGTAGTCCGGTCTGTCGCTCACCGTCTTGTAAACGCTGAGACAAACGAGTGTGGAACAAAGACGAGCTTTGGCGACGTAATCACTCCGTTTCAACTGGAACGCCGATCGAGCAACTAGCGCGAGCGCGTAACGAGCGGGAGGAAAGGGAGCAGAAAAGCGGAAAGAAAGCGGTGTCGAGACCTCCGATTACGAAACAACTTGCCTTACGAATTACGCGCATTGTCCTCGCGCGAATAACTCGAGAAAAGTCTGCCTCTCGAGGAAAATGTATCTGGAACCGATCGAAGCGTCTAACTTAATAACGTTCGATCCGGAGGCGGAAATTGCGATCAGACAACGGACCTGCATCTTCGAACCGAGACAAAACCGACTCGTAATTAGCGACGGGGAAATATCGAAGCTCGAAAGCTAGCAGGAAATGTCGCGTGAACGAACGAAGGATTACGAGAATTCGGGTTAAGCCTCGACGTTGCGAATCCGTTAATCGACGGGTATTAACGTGCTTCGTTAATCGTAAATTCTTGCCGGATATGAACGCAAGCGGATTGCGCCGGAAGTTCCCAAAATACCTCGGAAACTTTGTGCAACATAATTTATTTCAGAACTGGAATATTAAAATAAAGTGTACGATAATTCCGAATTGAGTAAAATTGACGAGTGTTGTACCTTTTTATTCCCCATTCGGAAATTCGGATCGGGGTATAATAAAATTTCCTCCGTAATATTTCCACGAGGATCCGTAATCAAATAAATAGGTCGCGTCCTTTTGAGAGGAGCTTCGAGAGAATTAACGGTCATAAGCGCGCTCTCGCTTAATTTATCGCGGCCCGTGGGTTAGGCAATAATTAAATTCCTCGAGACGCGATAATTCGGGGAGTCTTACGGTGTACGTAACCTATTAATCTTCCCATCGAAAAAAATGCGTGAAATCCAGTTGTCGACCATTCGCAGAGATTCAGCGAACCGATTACGCGATAAAGACGAAACAAAGCGGATAATTGAGGCGCATCGCTATTACCCGGAAACAAATGGCGAAACGGGGAAATTAACCCCTGCGTTTAAAAGAATAACGGGGTAAATAGAAAACGGTCACGCAGAGTTTTATCCCATCCGATCGATACGGAAGCCACGCTTAATCCACGTCGCGTCGCTCGATGGCTGCGATTTAAACGGGAATTAAGGCACGCCGCTTCGTTACGGGTTCGACGCGAGAACGGAAAGAAAAATGCGAGAAGCCACGAAATAAAGAAAATAATAAATGGGCCGTTTAATTGGCTGGCGGTGTGTCGCGAGTACTCCGCGAACGTAAAGTTTCGTGTATCGGTTTTTCGCGACAATGAGTAATCTCGAGCGAAATCTCGAGTGGACGCGGAATGGAGAGAGCTGTTTTTGCTCCTATTCGCGTGTGTTTTCTCTCGAAAATTCTCCTCTCGCCTCTTGCCCTCTAAATAACTTTTAAACTACTTCTTTCGTTTCTACCGCCATTTTGGAACAAAGAGGTCCGGAGTATCGTTGTGACCAAGCTGAGCAGCTGTTGAGATCAGCTTATCGGAGGAGAAATTTTACCTCGTTATCGAGGGATGCGTCTTCGAAAGCAGTTGGCCGGAGATCGTTACGCAACGCTCGTGCAGCATCGGAATCGATTAAGGGGCGCAATAGACGGATGAAAATAAGCTGATATTTGTGAATTTTTTGTATAGCATTTTCGAAGTTTCAGGTATAATTAAACGCTAAAAGTTTATTCGTTAATTCCACTAATGCTTATTGTGTTTTGTCAATGAAGGAGGTCAGATAACATTGTTTTAATAGATGCAATAAATTCGTAAAGTTCCTTTGCCGACACACTGTGTAGAAGAGACTCTTGAGTACTAGCGAGAAAGTCAAGTCTCATGCGCCACCTAGCGGCGTAAAAGTGAAACCACAGCTTCAATCGGTGTTAGAGTAACGTTCCATCTCTCTAGCGAATTAAAGATAACCGGTTGGCCGAACCACGCTATTACCCCCCCCCCCCCCCCCCCCCTTAAAGTTCAACATGAGCCTTCTAGCTTGTATCGAGGATTTTCTTTCCGGTAAAAACGAGCCCCGAATCGAGATATTAGAAATTCTATAGCGGGGAAATTGACGAGCTTGGTTAATCACAAGCGATTCCCTTTGGTTACGCTTAATTACGCGATTCTATGGATCGTTACCAACCGTACGAGTGGTTTGCGCGCGTTTTATCCTGTTTAATCGGTGTCGCGTTAACGACCATCCAAGCTGATCAAAGTTTTTTCGCCGCCCTTTCAAACGTATCCCTCCCGGTCGCATCGATCGGACGTTTCGCGTTAGTCCGTTCGAATAACCGTGTCGATTTTCGAGGTCTGGTCAAAGGCAGAATCCGCTTCTTGGCAAGTTTAAACACAAAGGTATTCCGATAAAACATCGACTAAATTTACGACTTCAGCCATAATATAAAGCATTTAAATGCAAATGTAAAATGCATCGAGTTCGGAATAAATTGCTCGAGAAGTCGTTTTCCGATTACCGGAACGACGTTTTCACCCGTTTGACGAGGGCGTTCCATCTCGCCGGCAAGCCGTGCGAGAAACAGCCAATTAAAAATAAAACCTCGCGGATGTAATTTCACCGTCAGAAGAAACTATTCAAAATTACTCCGTTTTAATTAACCATTCGCAAATAGCACGCTTTCCTCGGAACTCTGTCGAATTTTTACTCTGTCGAAGGTTTGAAAAAACGTCGTTCTCGATCCCTTTTTCCTTCTCGTTACTCGTCGCGGAAGAGCACGCCTCTTTCATTTAGTTAATAGCAACGACGCTCCCCGAATGGGTCGCGTACAAATTTCTGCGTGTCGCTACGCGTGCACGCGCTCGATTATTCGCTCGGAAGCTAACTGTTATCCTGACAGCAATTATTTTATGTTACGAGACCGTTATTACGTTGCGAATCGTTATTAACGCCCCGCCGCACCGCATTGTCCGTTTCGATGCCAGCTGCTGTATCGACGCTTCGAATCTCGCTCGAGAATCGTTCATTCTTCCATCGTTTCGATATACAACGCTTTCGAATAATTTCTTCATTCGATCATCCGAATTTCACTCACTTCAAGCATGACTTTACTTATATTTTTCGTACATCTCTTTCAAGTTTAATTCAAGTTAACACTGAATTTTTTCTCCTTTCGATTAACCAGAATTTGATTCACAGTTCGAGTATGACTTTGGTTGTATTTTTCGTAAATTATTTTATAGTAAAACTGACTACTTCAAGAAAAATAACAGTCTGCTACAACTTGCAAATTGACCACCGATGTCAACGGTTCCTGAAGGGACCCATTCAATATTTCCGAAAATATTGATTTTAGAAAGAAAAGCCTCAAACAAAAAATAAAGCTCACAACAAGCTCTATAAAAAAGGTTCTACACATCTTTTACGTAAACCCATTAGTTTGCCTGTAATTCAATAGAACGTAGACTACCGATGTCAATGGTCCCTGGAGGGACCCATTCAATATTTCCGAAAATATTGATTTTAGAAAGAAAAGCCTCAAACAAAAAATAAAGCTCACAACAAGCTCTACAAAAAAGGTTCTACACATCTTTTACGTAAACCCATTAGTTTGCTTGTAATTCAGTAGAACGTAGACCACCGATGTCAATGGTCCCTGAAGGGACCCATTCAATATTTCCGAAAATATTGATTTTAGAAAGAAAAGCTTCAAACAAAAAATGAAGCTCACAACAAGCTCTACAAAAAAGGTTCTACACATCTTTTACATAAACCCATTAGTTTGCCTGTAATTCAGTAGAACGTAGACCACCGATGTCAAATACTTACATATTTCTCCCAATTGGCCCTTACATACACACTATGTCGGAAAAATAACTTTTTAAATAAAAAGAAGTGAATTAATTATTCTGTCAAAGTTAATACATACAGATAACATTGTTTTAATAGATGGTTTTCCTTAAACTTAAAAAGTTACGTTATTTTTTTACATACTGTGTAGGAGAGCTACTTGAGTACTAGCGAGAAAGGCAAGTTTCATGCGCCGCCTAGCGGCAAGCATGCGAAACACAACTGTGTTACAGTATCTAAAGATATCTACATACATCGAACAAACAGTGTATTTGCACAATAGTGTATAACATAATATAATTTGTATAATAGACTGTTTATACTCGATAAACGGATAGCCGGATTGACGGGTGAATAGCTGGCGATACAAAAGAGATAGATTTGTAGATCGATCCGTGAACGGACAGGGCAGATAAGTGTTCGAGTAGATGGGAAACGCGATAAAGAAACGGTTGAGTTGAAAAGCGATCTTTATCGTGCGCAACCTTTCTTCCTTCGATGCTCGAAATTAACCAGTTAGTTTCGCCCATTCTTCCCGGGAGATTTCGTCCGAGGCTTTTCGCGAAATTGACGGCCATCCGGATCAAAAGCGAACTCGTGGCGGAAAAAATTGCGTGCTCCGGGAAAGATGGAAACTCTCTCGCTGGCCAACGTAACAATAGCGATCGTGCTCGATGGAAAATGCACTTGGCGCTCGATCCTCTTTACGGTATTTCACGGTACTTTTCCTTCTGTGTTTTAAATTTTTCTTTCTCTGTTCCGCGTTTCATTCTTTGTCGAATAAAATGATCGGAGCTTGCAAATTTTTGGCAAAAAAATTCATGCATTTTCGAACTCCATTTTTGATCTACCGATAATTTCAGACTCCGAGTATATGGAACGATATTATTTTACGAATTAAAAGAGACGAGATAACGTACCCGACGTATAGATCGGAGATTATCGGGCTCCGGGGACTCGGTCACGGGAGACGGTTATACTAGGAATTTCTCGAGTCAAAGCTTATTTAATGATATTGCGCTTACGTAAGCAGTGACGCAATTTCAAGATCGAAAGTCATTAACGCCGTATCGCGACTCTTCCCGAACACAGTCGCGTTTTTCGAAGAGCACCGTAAAAAAGAGTTCGTTTGGTCACGGCGAACGTAACGTTTTAATAATCGACGAACCGAGAGGAAACTCCTTTGCCGCGACAGGAAAATTTCATCAATTTCCTCGCGGATCGATCGGCTCCGATTAACTCCGGATTAACAGGATATAGAGAAAGTTCTCCAATAAATAGGTACAAGTTTTCGAAAGGTCCGAGATAATAAAAAATAAGCGTGAATACTTAGTTTCAAAACTGACATAGTTTTTCGTGACTGCGTTTGAGGTTCATCGATAGCTTGACCTGGGATCTGTTTTATTAGTATTAGTATTAGAACGCGCACAGGGTAAATTTGATCGTGGCAAACAGAATTCGTTGACGCGTTATACGTATCATGAATAATCGAGACATCGCTATTTCTGGGGGAATGCGTCAACTGAAACTTTGCCTATAGCGGTGGAGTCGTTGAACCGAGCTTCGGAGTATTTTGTAAGGGTCTACAGTAACTACCCTTGCTACTGTAATATGTAGGGAAATTCAATTACTCGAAATTCAAATTCAGTAGAACGTAGACCACCGATGTCAATGGCCCCTGAAGGGACCCATTCAATATTTCCGAAAATATCGATTGTAGAAAAAAAAACTTAAAACAAAAAATGAAGCTTACAACAAACTCTACAAAAAAGGTTCTACACATCTTTTACGTAAACCCATTAGTTTGCTTGTAATTCAGTAGAACGTAGACCATCGATGTTAATGGTCCCTGAAGGGACCCATTCAATATTTCCGAAAATATTGATTTTAGAAAGAAAAGCTTCAAACAAAAAATGAAGCTTACAACAAGCTCTACAAAAAAGGTTCTACACATTTTTTACATAAAACCATTAGTTTGCCTGTAATTCAGTAGAACGTAGACCACCGATGTCAATGGTCCCTAAAAGGACCCATTCAATATTTCCGAAAATATTGATTTTAGAAAAAAAAGCTTCAAACAAAAAATGAAGCTCACAACAAGCTCTACAAAAAAGGTTCTATACATCTTTTACATAAACCCATTAGTTTGCCTGTTATAACCCAAAACATCTCAGGAGGATCAAGCTAACTTCTGTCCAGAAAGAGAATGTCTTTTTTCTTCACAACATCCAAAATGATAGGTCTACATGAAAAGTGTATAGAACATTTTTTGTGGGGCCGTGCGAGAGCTTTATTTTTTGTTCAACAACTTTTTCTGTACAATCAATACTTTATGAGATAATTAAGAAGAACGGTTTCACCTCTGAAGAGGGCTGCCAAACCCACACCAGAATTTGGTAATTCGGAAGATAAAAGCTATATACAAAATTTCGGAGGGTGAAAGAATAGTGGCAGTGAACCCTAACGTTTAACGTGTAGTCCTCTGCAAGGAGTATTATAAATTTAGTCTATCCACGGTAAGCGCGGTCCCTCGCAATCCTCTTACCAAACGGCAAATCCTAGAGGAACAATTTCCATGCTTTCGGAGGGAATGTCGGGTTGTTTGCCGTCCCTTCGTCTCTTTCCGAACAATCAATCCTATGACATCCGATAGCCGGCCCTTCGAACCCGGCTATCGTCGGGCATCTCGACCATTTCCCCCGTTGCTGGAGTTAGTCTAAATCCCAGACTTAAATCTGTCAAAGTCAAACGGTATTCGGGAATTCTGGCTTTCGATCTCGAAAACGTCGGTCACGATAACGATTCGGTGTCTTTCTGGAACAATAATCGGGAGTACATCAGTTTTAAAAACACGGAACGTAAGAATGGCCGGTTAAAGATACAAAGCGGTTAACGCGATTCGAGCGGATTTTCTTTGAAGTCTTTCCAAGTAGATCCAACGCAAAGGAGATTTAGCCGGGTGGAATGACATTAGGTGCCAAGCGCGTTAAAATTCTCCGCCACTACAAACTCCCAATTTTTTCGACTCGAACGAGCTTAATTTCTACCTGGAAGCGAGAAGAAGGGCTACGAGGTGACTACCCGTGTAAATGGTTGATTCTCGCATTGCGCGTAAATTTAACGACAGCCCGCAAGATCGAGTAGATGCAGTTGCAAACGCGAGCGCTCTCCTGCTAATTACGTCAGGATTACGATAGTTGAATGCGTTTCACAGGTAATGGAGGGTGCTCGACTGCTGTTGGATGCGGATTTGGCGCTAATTAATCGAATACCATCGTTGCTTCGATAATCATCAACGAAACGCGTCCTTCCCAATACGCTATCTTCCTCGATTTTCAAAAGTAGCTTTCTCTACGAATCGATTCCGATAACAGATCTGTTCAGGACAGAGATTTCCACATCCGTCGACGGTCTACCGAAATAGAAACGTCCGTCAACGCCACGACGTTTAAATTAGATTTGAATTTATCATCTTTCGGTGAAGAATGAAGGAATCAAACGGGAAACTCCCTGGGGAGAGCCGTGTTTAGATTCCGGATTTATTGCGTTACGGTGTCAAGAATTTTTCTCAACTTTGGACTGTTTCTTTTAATTTATGAGTGATGCGAGTGGGTCTACAATAAAACTGTCTGTCAAAGGGACAAGATCTTCAAGTCTAAGGACAAGTCTGTTTAAATCTAAGGGACAACTGAATAAATAGTTTGCTGACCAGACTGTTTCGAACTGATATCATTTTAATTTATAAACAAAATCTATGTTGAAACTCACTGGAGCTACAAATAAAACTTAACTCTATCTCCACAGTCAAGGGACAAGTCTGTGTTTAAATCTAAGAGCTAATTGTACAAATAAGTTGCTGACCAGACTGTTTCAAACTGATATCATTTTAATTTATAAACAAAATCTATGTTGAAACTCACTGGAGCTATAATAAAACTTAACTCTGTCTCCATAGTCAAGGGACAGGTCTGTGTTCAAAATCTAAAGGCTATTTGTGCAAACAAGTTGCACAGACTGTTTCGAACGGTTTAATTCCTATGCTCGCCGCTAGGCGGCGCATGAGGCTTGCCTTTCTCGCAAGTACTCAAGGAGCGATCCTACACAGTCTGCCAGAAAAGTAATAGACTTTTTAAATGAAAAGAAAAAATGTAAGGGCTAATTGGACAAACATCTGCAATGTATAATTTGCAAGTTGTAGACCCAGACTGTTATTTTTCTTAAGGAAGTCAATTTTATATGTACATGTATATATAAATACCATATGTTTTTCTTGAAAAAATCAGTTTTATTATATGTACATGTACATATAAGTACCATATGTTTTTCTTGAAGAAGTCATTTTACTATACATACATGCACATATAAATACCATATGTGTAGTACTATATGTACATACACTGTGTGACTAGAAGAGTCCCATTTAATCACATCCTTGAACCATACACACATCCAAGTCGCTTAAAAACAATTTTCAAACAGTACATGATTTATAAAGACAGTTTCCATTTTATTTAAACAAACGTGACGAATAGAAGTTACGATAGCATAATTAATTTAAGCAAGGAACCTCTTGAACGATTTCTACCCGCGCACGATGCACGAAGTTTCGTGGCAGCGTTTTACCTGGCGAACTGCATTTGACGTAATTCACGAAGTTTGACAGGAGACCGGATGCAAGGATTTACGCGTCCCTCGTTGAACGTAATCCCGATTCGGTTGCCGCGACCAACTTATTTCAATTACAATGGCTCGAAATACGCTCGATTCGATTGGAAACGCTTTCGCTACGAGTAATTTGGCAATACTCGTATTCGACCGCGTTAATCGACGAGAAGAATTCGTTGTCGGTGAAATAGCGTGATAAAGAGAAAGGGTTAGAAACGCGTCTCTATGCAGAGGCGCTTCAAAGCCGCTTTGTTTCTTTCGCACGCCGGCTTTTCTTCCCTGGAGAACAGGCCTCGTTCTGTAACCCGCGCCAGCCGCGGCTCGATTATTTTTCCATCGGAGAGTTTGGACGGCAAAGGAAAAGAGAAGACATGGACTTTGAAAAATTCATTTTATCTCCTTCGTTAAATCGATCTGGCTTTTTTTGCAACTCGGTATCGATTTTTCCCTTCGAGTTCTTGTAGACTAATTTATGAATAGTACCCTTAATTTTATTGGAGCCACTCGAATACTTGGTTCGAGGATCAAGAATGTATGTGACTAAATGTGACTTTTCAATATGGGACCTTGGAGATACACACCCTTATAGGATCACACTTTTATAATTTTCTAAACTGACTTTCATCCCTTGCAACATCTTAGTCGACGCTTTAGCTTCAATGGCCACACATGTGTATGTTATTATGTATGTACATGCAGTGTTCACAGAATGTCGAAAGTTAGTACACCCTTTGTGTGATGATCGAAGATTGCTTTAATAATTATTATAGCATATAATTGCATATGTTTGCACGTGTTGAATTGTTTCGTGCAGCCAAGTGTTAAACCACATCAAACTCCGCATTCAGAGCATATTACAGTAATAAACTATTGTACGTGCTACTAGCATCTATCTGAATATTTTCCGTCTATAAACTATTATGTATTTGCACTAGTGTTCGTATATACGCTTAATTTTCCAATATATATCCCGATTATTTCTCGTGGAGGCCCGTGAAACGACGCGGAATAAAATATCGACGGAGCGAAGGAAACGGAAATCGTGGAATCGAGACATTTTTGCACGGCTCGTTCCGCTCGATGTCCACGAGGGAAATGGATTTAAGTCCAGAGAGTCCGCGTATCAAATACCTGATATCGAATTCACGTCGTAGAAAAACTCTGCGATCCCAATTTCGCAGCTAGGGTTTCGTGGTTCGCATTTTTCTTTGTCTTCGTTGCGCGTTTTCGAAATGTCCATCACTCGTCTTTGCACGGAATCTCTTTCCTTTGTTCGCTTCGAGTGCAACGACGCGTTCTCTTTGTTCGCTTTCGGCGTTCGTTCCTTTCTCCCGGTTTCTGCCTACCCTTATTGTCCCCCGTTCGGTCTTCCTTCGACTTCGTTGTTCCGATTGTTCGTCTCGGTTTTTCCATTCCTTGTTCCGCGTGTATCGGTTTTTTTTAATTAACGAAAGAAGCGAATCGCGGGGTACGCGAAGAAAGCGAATCGAGTGCGATGAACCTACGGTTCGATAAAAGAGGGATGAAAGGGTGGAAAATGTTCGCGTAAAATACGCTCGACGTAATTGTAATTGATGCGGGTGTGAGTTAATTCGACGAAAACTCGCCGGTGTTTTGCGCGATATAGAACGAAATCCTCGGACGAAGTAAAATAAAAGTCGAGGCTCGTTCAGAATTTATGCGAAGAGAGAACCGTTCCATGAGTTGGAAATAGCTAACGGCTATTTAACCGACCAACTCTTGTCCGGCTACTTTACTCGTTTTTCTTATAACCCTTGTTTCCTTCCTTCCTTCCTTCCTTCCTTCTATTCCTTAACCACTTTGTAAAGCTACAAATATTTTCGAGGAAGCTCGTTAATTTTGTGTCGCAAAATTCATTTTCATTTTTACTCTTTGACTCTCACTTGCCATTTAATACAATATTGATGTAAACATTTGGCAACAAAATTTGAAGTAAACATTTTGCAACAAAATTTGAAGTAAACATTTTTTAGCTAATTCTATAATAATTTATATTCTATAATATTGTACATTAAGCAGCTGTGCGATTGTCTAGAAAATTACGTGTCAACAGATTAAATAATAATTTGATACTTGTATGTATATACTTGTACAATAATATTTGTTACATTCATTAATAAATATATGTACAATAATATTTACTTATATTATTGTACCTATACTGAATATTTTTATTGCCAATCTTTCGTTAATATCGAAAACATTCCTTCTCGCTGTAGCATCGTTCAAATTTCGCGGGCCTGCGCGCGCACGCACGCAGCATCCAACACGAAATTACTTTCGCTATCGCTTTCCGTGAAGTACTAATTTCCGTCCATTTTTATCAATGATCCAAAACAGGAAACTAAACAACAAATATCGCAATCATAACCTCGTAATCTGAAGATAACGTTCTGCCTACTCATCGAGGAAGTTGAATTATATAAAAGATTGTATCACTAATCGATAAGTGTTCTTGCTGAGATAATTGAAAACATAAACTCTTATCCCAAACGCTATAGAATAAATTGCAGTTACTCGAATTTATCACGGTGCATTTAAATATGCATAGCACAGAGCGCGCATACTCGCACACCTGCCCGCGACCTTTGACCTATCGGTAGATATAACCGGAACAATGTCAAAACCCACGCAAATTCGTTAATAATCCAGGATAGCAAGTTTCGTCGAGACCATAATGGGATTCCAAACGAAATTTTTCATTGTATAACCGCGTTTCGTTTGCCTCGTAGACGAATTCTTTGATTATCGAGTACTTTCGCGAATCATTTTCGACGAAAACAACGTCGACGAGTAGACTCGTCCAGTTTCGAGAAGCCGGAATAATTACCTCGACGTTCAGAGATTGTAGTTTTCAATTAGCTGATATAAAGTTGCTCCACTTTTAATTAAAAGTTTGCGGTTAGATATCGGATATCGGTACTCGTCGGCGATTAAAACGGACACCGGACGCAAAATTATTTTAATCGCGAATACCTCGAGATCCGTAAATAATCGTCGAAGCTCGGCAGACGTTCCGGTGTTCGACCAAGCGGATTCTTTCGTTCAACGACTTCGACGCGTTCTTTCCCTCTAAACGAGTCCGGCTACTTCGTTTCCCTTTGAATCGAATAAACGACAAATTTCTTGCTTTTTATTCCTCTCTGCTGAAACTTTTGTAATTCCTGATACCTTTTATCTCGCTGTTGCCGGCACGGAAAAAGAACCCAAAGTAATTGAATCCAAGTTTCCATCCAACAGAATAACCGAAAAATACCTTTCACGGAACAAACGATACGAGCTCGATACGAGTAATAACGAAAAAGCAAAATTTGTTGCCAACGCACGGTCTCGGATTTCAGATTTCCATTTCGTTAATTAGCTTCCATGGAGTTTATCTCTATTTCTCTGCGGAATCAAAGTTCGCTCTGGGACTTCACAACTTTTCCCACGTAAAACTTTTACGAGTCTCAGACAAAGCGATTCGAATTTCCCGCCATTTTGAAGCACCTCGATCTTCCTGGAAAACGCATACGCGAATTAGCTCGTGTTGGAATTCGTGCAGATTCGGTTACGTAAAATTATAGCGACGGGCGGCGATGAATCGACGGCGTTGCGGATCCTCCGAACGATACGAGGCATTTGAAACATCCTGGAACGTTGCACGCCAGTCCGAGTTTCTGTTCCAAGTTCCTTCGAACACGCGCCGAGGAATTATCTTCGCGAACGATCCGATAAAACTTTCCGCAAACTTTGTCATTGTCGCGCGAAACGGTTTCCGGCAACCGGAATTTGCATTTTTATTCGTTCCTTAAACCCACGTTATCCGTTGTACAATCGTACGCATCGAATCGGGATTAAAAGGAAGAAGAGAACTCGTCGTCACTTCCGATCGAACGCGGACGAAGCAATAGCGACCATTCCGATTATTATCGGATAGCTGCGGCACGCTGGCACGCGACACTGGTTTCGCTAAATTTACCGCTTTCCCAGATCCACGATACGAAGGACCCGCTCCTCCAGATGTACGCGCGTTCGTACAAATATTTGGGTCATGTTCGCGAAATTCGAGCAATCGAAGACGGGGAAAGTTTTCGCGCAAACATACCCCGTTGCCGCTCGAAAGAGTCTCCGGAAGGAGTCTGGAATTGGTCCTTTGCGCTCGGATCGTCGCTCGGCAAACAGACATTCAAGATATTATACTCGTCGCTTCCGTTTCGAGGAACTTTCGCAACTAAATGCATAGAGAACGTCGCTTCAATTTCTAGATCGAATTCCGGAGATAAACGGATCGTTTCTTCGGTAACTATCCTTTCGACGTTTCTAAAATTACGCCACCCTATTTGCACGTATCTTTTCAGGACGAAACAAGCCGTGCATTGATTTCCAACCTCTAATTTGATGAACTACGAAGAATTTCCTAAACGTTAACTCTTTGAGTACCGAATATAAATATAGTTTTAAAACAGCACTTTAGTTACGAAATATAAATGAAACAAAATAGAAATATTCACATAGAACCAATTTATTAAGGTATGAAACTCCATTGCATTCCCAATTTTTGCCAACGTCCATTAACACGTAGCTCACGTGATTCTGAATAAGATTTCCCTTTGCAGAAATAAGGTTTGAAGCTTCGTTTTCGAATTATTCAGGAAAAACGCGGACTGCGCATGCGCAGCCGCCATGTTCGAAGCTACCGCTCTTGCGGCTGCGCGCGCATAATCTTGCTCCGCGTTTTATCTTAATAATTCAAAAACGAAGCTTCGCACACCATTTCTGCAAAGGGAAATCTTATTCAGAATCACGTCAGCTACCATTTAAAGGACCTACACTAATTGTGAGACACCCTGTATATTTACCTCAATGCGTAGTCAGTATAGGAGGTAAAATAAAAAGCGAACAGTTATTGTAATTTTCTAATTATTATATTAATTCAAATTTTCTAATCATTATATTAATTTGAAAATTATAGTTAATATAATAATTCATTTTTTAATTATTGTGTTATAGAATCAGTTTAAAAATGCTTGTTTCAAATTGTTTGAAGATTTTTATGCCCATGGGACGGATTTAATTTGTTGCTATATGGATTAAAATGTAAAAGTAATACATTTTATATGGAATATATTTACATTGCTGATATAAATATATTTTTAAGACAGCATTTTAGGAAATATAAATAAGTATATAAATGAAACAAAATAGAAATATTTTCATAGAACAAGAACCAACTAGTCTAATGCTTAAATTCCAATGACGAGTCAGATGAATAACTTGGCCGTAACTTCCAAGTGAACAGATGACGAGTCTCACTCGTGAAATGCACCCAAAGGTTCAACGACGTCAAGCTTCGATTTCGAAAGAACTTGCTCGTCCGCGGAAAGTAGCTCTTTGACGAAATTAATAGCAGCGATCGCGATAAAAGAAAATAATGGAACAGACTCGGTTCTTAATCCTCTTGTCCAGTGGCGTGTGAGACTGCAGATAACACCGGGCAGATTTAGCGATCGACGTTACGGATCTACAAGTTTCGCTTGATATTTTTACGAGCCGAAATTCGTGGGAACATCGCGAAATATTCATCGGCTTACAGCATCCGTGTCGCGATTAAAGTTGAAGCAACGTTGCGACTAATAAATATGGGTAGTTACGAGCGAAAGATAATGGAATCTTTAACGAAGTTAACGCCAAGATGGCAAAGGCCGATATATCGAGCACGGATGGTAAACGACGGGCGTAAACGTTTAATTAATAACGGTGACTCGAGCTTAAATGCTTCGAAACGAGTTCACTGGGCCAACCCGTGCACTAGTGTACACGGTACACCGATCCACGAGGAGTTGCTAATTTCCCTTGCGCGCATACATCGGCGAGAGTTCGATATGCCGTTTGTGGTATCCAAAATGCAATATACTGGTGCGTCTGTCACGTGCACGCACCGTATCTTCCGCTTCCGTTTATCTATCGACTAACTTGGCAAATACGATTCGAACGAAGCTATTGTTCCAAGGGTAATCGTGAGACAGCCTATGCAAACGTACAAGGAACAATGGGAAACGTTTAAGCGGATTCTTTACGAGGAATTCGAAGTCTAAAATTCTTTCCCTCCGGAATCGAAATCGTTCGTAATTATAGACCGTAGACTATTCGAGGATGCGACATTTCGCCTGTGAAAATAAGACGTGTCCTACATTCTGACATTGGTACTTTTAGCGTACGATTAATCTTTCAACGCCTTGTGGTACGCGGGAAAAGTTTCCACGATACGTACCGATTGAAAAGGCAGCGATAAGCGCCAGCGAACGTTAACTCCTGTTCTCGTTTCCAACGGCTGTCAACCGTACGCGCTTGCTCGTCTTCGAGTATCCCTCAGAAACGGAAACATCGCTTTGACACGCGGGATTTGTTACCGAGCCGCTTCCTCGAGCGCCTCGTCGTAAAATATACTCGGGCACGCTCGTACCATGCAAATGCGGTATGCGCTACCGCGTAAATAAAAATGGGCTAGGTCGCGACAAATGGCAGCGTGGGAATCAAAAATCGTGCACTTTGCGCTTCTTTTTTTATCGAACACGACAGACAGAGAAACCTTCTGTTCCAGTGCAACACTGCCGTCGGAGTGAAGGCGTTCTTCGATATGATGCACAGCGGACCGCACAAGGTGATGCTGTTCGGAGCAGCCTGCACCCACGTCACCGATCCCATCGCGAAAGCGTCCAAGCACTGGCGTCTAACGCAGGTGAGTGGCAGAAAGCCAATTAATGAACCTTGCCAATACTCGAGTTTTCCGTTGCAGCTCAGCTACGCCGACACGCACCCGATGTTCACCAGCAACAGCTTCCCGAATTTCTTTAGGGTGGTACCCTCCGAGAACGCTTTCAACGCTCCTCGCGTAGCTCTTTTGATACACTTCAATTGGACCAGAGTCGGCACGATTTATCAAAACGAACCGAGATACGCCCTGGTGAGTATTCCTCCGACACCCTGTTGTCAACCTGTCGTTCACGTCGAGGCTTTTTTATAGGCGCACAATCGACTGGTCGCCGATTTGGACGACAACAAGATGGAGGTCGTGGAGACGCAGAGTTTCGCCACGGAGGTCACCACGGCCCTCGAGAAGCTCAAGGAGAAGGACGTTAGGATAATTTTAGGCAATTTTAACGAAGTCTGGGCTAGACGAATATTCTGCGAGGCCTACAAGTAAGTCGATGCGATGTCATTAAGTTACTTACATCGGTAAGCGATGATGGAACACAGAATCTTTGGACCGCGGTTTACAGATTCGGGATGTTCGGGAGAAAGTATCAGTGGGTGATCATGGGAACGTACGCGGAGGAGTGGTGGCTTCGATCCGGAGGCGGCTGCGACTCCGCGGAGCTCTCGGAGGCTCTGCACGGGGCCATCTTGACGGATTTGCTGCCGCTGACGACCGAGGAGCGGTACACCGTAGCTGGAATCGTGAGTAACAAAAGGGAATCGTCAATCGAAGCTTCTCGTATTCTGAACGCTCTCGATCGTCGCTTTTCAGACGCCGGATCAATATCGAGTCGAATACGATTCGAGACGAGGCACAGAATATTCGAGGTTTCACGGATACACGTATGACGGCATATGGGCGGTCGCATTGGCCATACAACACGTGGCGCGCAGAATAAGGCACTACCGTCGCAATCAGACTATATCGGATTTCAGATACAGGGATGCGCTGTGGGAGAAGCTTTTCCTCGAAGCGCTCAGAAACACCAGCTTCGAGGGTGTGACGGTCGGTAATATCGATAGATTCGATTAGCGAATCGTTAATTCCGCCGAAAGAAATTACGCGATGAACTGAGATACTGTTTCCAGGGTCCCGTGCGTTTCTACGATAACGAACGGAAAGCGTACATCCTGCTGAAGCAGTTTCAAAGTGAGTACTCGAAAGGAATTTCGTAGCCGTGAAATATTCGCACGCGTGTTATCGCAGGTGACAGCGAGGTAAAGGTAGGGGAGTACGACGGTGTGTCCGGTATCTTGGACCTGAGCAGAGGCGAGCCGCTGGTCTGGAGAGGAAGATCACCGCCGAAAGATCGAACCCTTCACATGATCGAGCACTCGACTGTAAATATTACCATCTACGCGGTGCTCGCGTCGGCGGCTAGCGTGGGTATCGTCATGGCGGCCATTTTTCTTGCCATCAATATTAAATATAGAAATCAAAGGTGACTATTCGAGAGACGGTTCCTTCGAATTTCCAGTTCTCACGCTTGTACGCTCTGCGTTTTACGTCGGTAACCGGACGACGATGGACATCGCGCTCCGAATAATTTCGAAGGATAAAACGATCGATCGCGTCTCCCTTTTACCCGTGTATTTCTCCTGTCTTTCTTCTCATGTCCGGTCATCTTCGACGTTTCAGATACATAAAAATGTCATCGCCGCATTTAAACAACCTCATTATCGTCGGATGCATGCTGACCTACAGCAGTGTAATTTTCCTTGGGTTAGATTCGCAGCTGTCCAGCGTAACGGCATTTCCCTACATTTGCACCGCCAGAGCATGGCTACTGATGGCTGGTTTCTCGTTGGCCTTTGGTTCCATGTTCTCGAAAACCTGGCGAGTACATTCCATCTTCACCGACGTTAAGCTCAACAAAAAGGTGAGTCGATCGTCGTCCATATATCTACTCTGCTACTAATCTACTCTACTATATTATAGGTCATAAAAGACTATCAGTTGTTCATGGTGGTCGGTGTATTGTTGGTTATCGATCTGGGGATTATGACCACGTGGCAAGTCGCCGATCCATTTTATAGAGAAACAAAGCAAATGGAACCCTATGTACGTTCTCTGCGGTATGAAACGACCGAATAAAGACTAGATCGAATAACGTCTCTCCCGCGTTTCTCTTCTTTTCAGCCTCATCCCTCCAGCGAAGACATCATCATTATACCCGAAAACGAATACTGTCAGAGTAATCGAATGACCGTGTATTTAGGGTGTATATACGCGTACAAAGGACTGTTAATGGTACGTAATCTGTAGGGGAATAATCGATCCGCGCCCTGATATTTCCTTCGGAACGTGACGAGCGGGAGTCACGAACTTTTTCCATGAAATTCGACGTGACGATAACGCGATTTCGCGCGTTTCAGATATTCGGCGCTTTCCTAGCATGGGAAACGAGGCACGTCAGTATCCCGGCGTTAAACGACAGCAAATACGTAGGCATGAGCGTGTACAACGTCGTGATCATGTGCGTAACCGGAGCAGCCATAAGCTTCGTGCTGGCCGACAAACAGGACGCCATGTTCATTATGTTGGCGGTGTTCATAATATTCTGCAGCACGGCTACCCTCTGCCTGGTTTTCGTACCGAAGGTAGCGCAAAACGCAGATTCTATGTCCTGTACCTCCGTACGCGCAAGCTAAGAGTGTTTTCCACGTCAGCTCATAGAACTACGAAGGAATCCTCAAGGCGCGATAGACAAACGTATCAGAGCCACTCTGCGACCGATGTCGAAGACGAGGCGGGACTCGAGCATCAGCGAGTTGGAAGAGCGTCTGAAAGAGGCTACGCTGGCGAATCAAAAATTTCGTACGCAACTTTTGGAGAAGGATTCGGAACTTCAGGTAAACCTCGCTGCTCAAGCGATACGAAAGAGTCTACATTGATTTTTCTACAGGCATTTCTAAGAAGGCTGGACGATCAAGCGGCGACGAACACGCAAGAGGCAATGGACAGGCTGACGGTCCCGCGGCAAGAGGGCACGACGATCAAGAAAGAAGGTAATCCAACGTGTATCCAACGTGTCATGCGACGGTTCTCCACGTTTTTATCGCCGCAGGTCTATCGGTCACCACCGAGACAACGGATATCTCAATGTCGATGTGCAGTCTCAACTCCACCACCATCTCCCAACCGGAAGGCGACTACGCGAACACGACCACGACCGCGACCACGACCGTGACCACGGCCACGGCCACGAGCACGGCCGACTCGCACGTCGCCAAGTACGTACCTTCATCGAGTTCGATATCGCAGCGATTGCAATCGTTCTTGTTTCTCAGAAAAAAGACGTCCTTCTCGAAAGTGCCGGCGATCGCCATCGACAGCGAACGGGTTCCGCTAGTTCCACGGACGGAAGGAGGAAAAGAGGAAGTCCCGGCACCTGCGCCTGTTCTCAAACACGCCGACGAATCGGGCCGCAGAAGGAGCCGTTCTGGAGGGTCCGGTAAGGAGAGCGAACCTTTGATCGAGAGAAGTCCGGACTCGCGACCCGACGGGAAAACGAACGTCGAGTTCGTGCCGGAAATCGTGGAAGAGGGCGACGCAGTCGTTCTCGAGGAAACCGAGATTCCCCGGCACGGCAAACCGATCAGATGCAAAGACGATCGCAGGTCCAGACTTCCGACACCTCCTCCGGCGAAGAACGTCTCCTTCGGCGAGCTCCACGAACAGAACTACCTCGAACAGGCGATCTTGCCGCCCCCGTTGCAGTTCGTGCACAAACATCGGCATTCCGGTGAGTTGCATCCGTAAGCCCGTCGAACTCGTCGGGTCATCTCTTTCTTCACACAGGTTCGGCGAACGTCTCTCATCAGTCGCTTAAGAGGAGGTCGTCCGTGAAGAACAACGGAATGGCTCACTCTCATCACGAACTGTTCCAAAGTCGGAGAACCAGCGTGCCGGTCAACTCGATTAGTTACATCTCCACGGAGAACGTCTCCAAGTCCGACGCGGCGGAGATCTCTCTCGGTTCGTTCGACAAGTCTTACGTGATCGGCGGTTGCGGTCACAGGCTGGCCTTGTTGACCGGCGCCGGTTATCGCTGCGAGAAACACGGCGGCCGAGGGCATTCGCACGCGATGTTCAACGGCTCGGCAGAGACGCCGCCGCCCTCGAGACGACAGAAGAAACGGTATGACTCTCAGAACGCCAGCTCGCCGAGCGTGCCGGCGATGGTCAACGCGAGCTGCTCGGACACCGGTAAGTATTCCATTCTTGAAGAGTCCGGCCCGGTTTTAAACCTTGAGTTTACAGAGAAGTACGAGGAGTCCATGTCGACGATCATCCAGCGATCCGTGTCGGAACGGTCGCGGGAGAAGTGTCTTCGTCTGCGGAGCGACGGACACCCCGTGATCGAGTGTCCTCATCGCGCCGCTCGGAGAATACGGGAGTGCAGGCACACCGAATCGAAGCTTCGGCAGCAGGCCCGGTTGGAGTACGTGCAGAGCACGCCGAACGTGGCCACCATTCACAACAGCAAATTCGCGAGCGCGAATCCGCGAGGCGGAGGCGGAGGCGTCGGAGGAAATGGAGGAGGAAATGCGAACGGATCCAGGGTCGGATCTGTTGCCACTAGCTCGGACGTGGTCGGTGGCTCGACGGTGAACGTCTCCAAGATGTACAGTGCCGTGTCGGACGGTGAACTGCTGGATCTGGCGATCTTGCCGATATTCCAGAAGCTGCTCACCGAAAGACACAAGAGCTCGAGGGGCGGATACGGCGCCAGCGTAGCCAGCTGTCCGAATATATCGATCAAATGCGACATCGTTGAATACCTTTAACGATCTTCCGGCAATTAGTTTTCAATTTCACGCGAATAAACGAACCGTTCTCTCTCTTTCTCTCTACCGGGCTCTAATCGTCTCTCGTGGAACGGACT
Organism: Megachile rotundata; assembly: GCF_050947335.1. Classification (NCBI taxonomy): domain Eukaryota; kingdom Metazoa; phylum Arthropoda; class Insecta; order Hymenoptera; family Megachilidae; genus Megachile; species Megachile rotundata. Next base: position 12,412,013 of record NC_134997.1, read on the forward strand.
CGACGGTTTACGATTATAACGGCGTACTTTCTTCTACTCCTCCCTCCTTTGTTCCCGATCTATCGATTATCGTAACCCCTCGATATTTCCTTCGTAAACCGCGATCGGTCGATTCGCCGTGTAATCTCCGACATCGTGGCTAAACGTTCCAACGAGATCTCGCGAGGATAAACAATTTTTTATACGATCGAACTTTTAATCCAACGCGTGCTCGTACGTACGAAAAGTTATACATACGAGACTGAACGAGGATGCCTCGTGCGATTACCCATCGAGAATTTTCGTGCACGAACACCGGTTGCTAGAAAAATCCCGACAAGGAACCGAATGCTATTCTTTGGCCATTTTTTTCTTGCTTTCTCCTCGCTCGATCCTCGCTCGACCGTCGACGTTTTATCGACGCATTGTTCCAACGCGGAACAATTGTTCTCTTTTTTCCCAACGAACGAGAAGGAAAACGCATCGATCAGGGATATCGAATCGAAACGTAGAGTATATAGCGTATGCATCCAATGTAACTCTCTGTCACTGTAAGCGTAATCCTTTCGAATGATTCGATAGTTTGCGAAATATCTAGCGGATGTCGTACGATACGAAGATCGAAGCGTTTTATAGAACATTTTTTACGTTCTGGTCTCGAGAGGGAAATGCGTCTCCTGTTGTCTGAAATCAGCTTTTTTCGTTGTAAGTCCTCTTCGTTGACCTTCGTAAATCTTCGTTGTCGTATGGATTTCGAAGTTGCGAAATTTTGAACGATCGAACGTTGCGATCCTTTTCGTTCCGTGCGCACTTTTTTTTCAACGACGATCGAGAAGCCTACGATTAGTATTACGAGATCGAACAGGCGTCCGGATGTTTAGAAAAGCGTACTACTTATCCGAGAGCCTAATGCTCGTTACAGGATCTTTATTGTGTGGTTACGCGAGTCTTGTACATAACTCTCGAAATAAATGTCATGTTTACAGGTAACAAAATAGGCGTTTGTCGTGTAAAAAATTATACCCGTTGTTTTCTCGTCAAACGATCGGACGGATCGTTCACGGCATGGCACTGATTCCCTTCGTTTTGTATTTCCGAAGCAATACTTGTCTTTGTATCCGTGTATCGTACACGTATGCGTGTTATCGATAGTTAGCCGTTCGCGAGACGCGACGCACGAAAAATTTGACACCTTGGCAAATTTCTATTATTTATAATAACTAAGGGTCGATACTAACAGGTCAATTATATTAAATTTTATCAATAAAGTTGGTTCATTCGTTTTACCATTTTGAACTTTTTACCATTTAACGGTCGTTACGTTCGACGAAACACCGGAAATGTTTCCTACAACAGCAGCATACCTATTCATCGAAATTATGTTCCGAAAATTCGAACGGATCTGAATTAACGAACAGTACACACGCTAGCATAAAGGGTACAAAGAGGTAACGTTGCATCCTCCAAACAATTACAAGACTATCGCAATTGTAATATTTAACGTTCGTTTTCCCGCGTTCAACGCGGTGCAACGCAATTTCCTGTTAATGTAAAGTGAATAGAGTTTAATAAACCAACGATTTGATACTAACGCTCAATTAACTTACCTCACTCGATTCTTACAATTTACTATTAATACCATCGAGACGTCGAAACTGCTCCTGTCAAATATTTCATAATGTAACGATTCCTCAACTGGTTTAAAATGGCGGGAAAATACTATTATTTCGTTCCAACTAACTTACCTCACTCGATTCTCGCTATTTACTATTAATATATCATCGAAACTCGAAAAGAAACTGCTCCTGTCAAACATTTCATAATGTAACGATTCCTCAACTGGTTTTAAATGGCGGGAGAATACTATTATTTCGTGTTAATTAACTTACCTCACTCCATTCTCACGATTTACTATCAATATACCATCGATACATTATCGAAAAGAAACTGCTCCTGTCGAACATTAGTCCTGTCAAATTTCATAATGTAACGATTCCTCAACTGATTTAAAATGGCGGGAGAATACTATTATTTCGTTTCTATTAACTTACCTCGCTCAATTCTCACGATCTACTATTAATATACGAGACGTTATCGAAACTGCTCCTGTCAAACGTTCGTCCTGTCAAATTTCATAATGTAACGATTCCTCAACTGGTTTAAAATGGCGGGAGAATACTATTATTTCGTTGCAATTAACTTACCTCGCTCAATTCTCACGATCTACTATCAATATATCATCGATACATTATCGAAAAGAAACTGCTCCTGTCAAACTTCATGATGTAACGATTCATCGATAACTGGTTTAAAATGGCGGGAGAATACTTTCGTTTCGTTAATCATAGCACAAGGTCAACGACTAACCGTAATATAATGCATAATTCGAAAACCGCATTTAAATTCGCACATAATAGCATCTTCAATTACATAACACATCTACAATAGGAATAACTACGACGTAACAGACGTATACATGTGTTGATCTCGTAGGGAACATGTCACTACACCGGTTCACTTTTATTTCTTCCAAACGAGTAACGTCAGAGCAATTCCCACGAGTATGAAACTCGAACGATTCGCCTTTCCCTACGCCCTACGTCTTCCTGTAGCGAGGGCCATCTATGCGCGTAGATGTACTCTTTCGTGTACAACATGATGCGACGATTTTGTCGTATTCCGAGACGAGATTAGTAATTGTGTTGCAACGTGTATCTCCTTTTCTTCAAAATTTTTATTTATAGCCGTATCAGCGTGTTCGAAAGGTTAAGACGCGTTCGTGTATCTCCACCGGCCATCTCGAACGATGCGTGCGCGTGAATTGACGCGCATGTGCACGTAGATTCGCCATCCCGTGGCGTGAATTGAGCCAAACTATGCGAGCAGTAACGTTACAGCTAACGTGCGCGACACACGTCAAAACTTAGTTCGTTAATACAGTAATTAAAGCCAACAATGTTGCGATTGTTAAGAACAATTCAATTACCACGGTGCTTCTCTACTGCCGCTAGAGTGGCACCCGAGAAAAATCCATCGATTATGTACACCGGAGTAAGTACACTACTGAAAAAATATTAGTTACCCCAATCAAATTGTTACTAAAATGTGTTAGCATTTCGAATAGTCCTATCTTACTAAACTATACTCTTGTTATATTTAGACTGTATTTTCTCGATGTACGACAGTTGAACAACGCAATTTTAATTCGTCGCATTGTTTCGAGCAACGTGCTTTTATCGACGATTACCGGTCGACACGAGTTTCATGCTAATCGAAGCTAAACATTTATATCACCGAATAGAATGTTTCCTTGTCAGAATTAATTTACACTTCATTCTTTTAATGAAAAGGGTGTTCGTTACTATTGTGTAATCATTTTTTCTACAAAATAATGACTAAAATAATATTTTATTATTCACAACCGATTGACAGATGAATTTATTAACCCCTGAGGCGTATTGCTTTTATACAAAAAGTGTATACAAGAATAATGTACTATGAGAATATTGCGAAATAATTTCTCTGCAGTATATTGTCCATATACTGTACAGAGTCATAAGGAAGAAATGTCAGTTAAAATTTCGTTGCACGTACGATTCAAACACGTCCTTAACATTCCTTTCATTGCTACTTGCCATTTCAGTCCTTACCAAAACATATAGTTTTTATCTATCGAAAAGGCTATCGTTCAACCTCCTGTTGTTATCAGCTCAATGTATATAGACATACGTTGTTTATTCTTTTACATAATACCGACCACAGATGTCCCACGAAATTCAATTTTTTTACAAGTGTTACGAAAACATTTCAGATTTTTATTGATAACGAATGGCACAAATCGAAATCAGGAAAAACGTTCGCCACCGTAAATCCAGCAACCGCCGAAACGATCGCGGAAGTACAAGAAGGCGACGCAGCGGACATCAACGCAGCTGTGCATGCAGCGCAAGAGGCTTTCAAATTGAATTCGCCATGGAGAACCATGGACGCTTCTGAGCGTGGTCGGCTTCTGCATAGATTGGCCGATTTAATAGAACGTGATCGTGCTTATCTCGCGGTAAGAACGCAGTCGTGTTTGTTTTACTCTCATGATAACACCGACTAATATTTCACGCGTTTCAGTCATTGGAAACGCTGGACAATGGAAAGCCTTATTCCGCGTCGTACGAGTTCGATGTACCTGCGAGTATAGCCACTTTACGATACTACGCTGGGTGGGCAGATAAGAATGGCGGGAAAGTGATCCCCGTAGACGGACAGTACTTTGCGTATACTCGTCACGAACCTGTTGGCGTGTGTGGACAAATTATACCATGGAATTTCCCTATACTGATGATGGCGTGGAAATTGGGACCCGCCTTAGCTACCGGTAGCAGTCTTTTTTTTTGACAAGTTCTGATATTTTGAGACCCGGATAACCTTATCTCTTATTTACGAGTAGGCAACGTTATCGTTTTGAAGCCAGCGGAGCAGACGCCGTTGACTGCGTTATACGTGGCTCAGTTAACCAAAGAAGCTGGGTTCCCTAGCGGAGTGGTGAACGTCGTCCCAGGTTTCGGCAAAGCTGGAGCAGCTCTGGTCGCTCACAATGGAGTCGACAAAATTGCGTTCACAGGATCGACCGAAGTCGGAAAGCTGATACAGCAGAATTCGGTCGGCAATTTAAAGAGAACCACGTTAGAACTTGGTGGGAAGTCTCCTAACATTATCTTTAAGGATGCTGATCTGGATCATGCCGTGGAAACCGCTCACTTCGCTCTCTTCTATAATATGGTAATGAAACCTCTCGAGTGTCTAGAGAAAGATGAATTATTATGTGATGTGCGTCTGACATTTAGTATTTCACATTTTTTAAATTAGGGTCAGTGCTGTTGCGCCGGCTCTAGAACCTTCGTCGAAGATTCCATCTATGATGAGTTTGTAGAAAGGAGCGCTGCACGTGCCAACTCCAGAGTTGTCGGCGATCCGTTCGACCCTAATGTAGAACAAGGTCCCCAGGTATTGTACTCACCGATGATAATTGCATCGAAAATCAAAATGAAACATTAATGTCGTAAATCTGAATCCAGATCGACGAGGAACAGGCGAACAGAATTATGTCTATGATCGAAAGCGGTAACAAAGAGGGAGCAAAATTAGTTTCGGGTGGTAAACGACTTGGCGATAAGGGATACTTTGTCGCGCCCACGGTATTCGCTGATGTGACCGATAATATGACCATTGCCAGAGAAGAGGTGAATATGATCCTCTAGAATTTAGAAACTTCCTACATCGTCTTAAACGTTGTATTATCGATTACAGATCTTTGGACCAGTTCAACAGATTCTCAAATTCAGTAGCTTGAACGAAGTTATCAATCGCGCCAACATTACCGATTACGGATTAGCGGCTGCTGTCTTCACAAAAGATATCGACAAGGCAAATTACGTGGTTCAAGGCCTTAAGGCTGGCACCGTATGGTATGGCAACTTTGACAAATTGATTGCTAACGATTCCCATTTATATTCTTATCATTCTGCAACGCGTTTTACAGGGTTAACACGTACAACGTTTTAACGCCTCAAGTGCCGTTTGGTGGTTACAAAATGTCTGGACTCGGAAGGGAACTTGGAGAATACGGTCTTAGAGCGTACACCGAAGTTAAGAGTGTCATAGTCAAAGTCAACAAGAAAAACAGTTAAACAGTATTTCTACTATCGATTCAGCCTGTGATAAGTGTCCATATGCCACAGCTTTGTACGTCTTTTATTCGTATCAACGAACGTTAGAGATTTGTATTTAAAGTACTACCACACCGTTCGATAATATTATATATTTTTGTATAATTTGTACTGCAAGAAGAAAAGAAAATGTGATACTTTAGAATTACAGAATTTACTCCATAAATTACAAAAATATAATTAATAAATAATTTAATCTTTTGATTTGGTAATTCTCGTTAAGTCTCATTTTACAATCCTTATGGAATACAAGCAAAACTTACAACGGTAGTACGTCATAGTCATCGGCATAAAATTTAAGTATATTCGCACATGTGACCGCAACCCGTGGGACACTGTCGGTTACAACTAAACCACTCGTTCATGTGAACGACGTGACCTCCATGCGTACATCCTTGACACCACACGTATATCCCTCGAACAACCTGCGTGCAAAGTGTGCGCGTTCGATAACCACAGGCGAAAACGATACGAAAAATAAACGTAAGTGTCTTACCTGATGACAAACAGAGCAGAGCGCATGATGGGACGAGTGACATCGATCACAGAACCATGCTGCCCTTTGCAATGGTTTTGTACAAGTTAAACAACAAGCGTGTATTATCGTTGACTGCTGATTCAACTGTGACACGGATGGAATCCAGACCGACTGAATTATCTATCGATACACAACGATACATATCTTTTATTAAGATGACTGAGGTAAATTCTCTTTGATTAAAGTTTTATCGCTAACCTGAGTAGCAACGTTCCACAGCTTAAACCTTGCAAGCATGTCTAAATATTCTAGTATCCAATGTTCTTGGACAGCAGTTTCAATATTTAAACCTTTCCGTTTCTCTCCTAACGCGATCAGAATCGATGCAGAAGTCTGTATATCTCTGAGCGCCGCATGATGTTTTAAAGCCTCTTCGATTAAGTTCGTAGGATCCCAGAATTGCGGTTTGGGTATATTGGAAACTATTAATTGACTTGGCTGATCCTCGATCATTAACGAAGCACAATCTTCGTTGATATCCGGTGGGTGATTAGGGAATTGCTCCGGCGGCGGAGATCTATCTTTTATCTCGTGCCGTAATGGAAAAGCTTCTTTGGACAACGTCCAATCGTTATCGTTCGTCATGATATTATGCATATAACTGGAAGTGTATTCCATTGTCACTGGCTCGAATTCGCTTTCTCCGAATAAAAAATCTCCCTTAGATGGTCCTTTGTGATCAACAAATGCTCGCTTGTAACTGGATATTTTTTACGAAAACAACAATGTCAATACCACAAAATACACATATTCAACGTGCTATATTGTTAAGTTATACCTAGGTAACATAGAACCTATTGAATGTTGATTTTCCGGCGTTTCATCAGTCTCGGTCTCATCGTCACCTCCGCTGGTTGCGCCAGTTATTTCTCCTTGTAAAGACTTCACATCATTTTCATGACCTTGAAAGATATTATGTATCGCATTAAACCGCTTTCTCACACGAAACTTCAAAAACACTTACCTGCACTCGATTGATCTATACCGGGTCCTATTGTAATCTGTGCTAAATTTAATGTATTCACTATATCTTCTTTGGAAGCAGTTGGAGGTGTTTTTAAAATAGATCCCATAGGATTGGCGTATAAAGTTTTTATGATGCTCCATACTGTACTTATCTAGTTAAAATAATATTTGTTATGAGTGGCAATCTGAACGCCCATGAACATCAAGTATAAAATGGAAAAGAATTATTTACATCATTTCTACCAGCATTTCTAGCAACAGTGGCATTATGATCACAAATATCGTTTAATCTTCCGGACAGCAAGTAACCTTCCGCGCAAGCTTTAAACCACTTTGGTTCTCGTGGCATATTCACGGAAAATCTATGCATAACACTAGATGCCATACAAAATGTATCATTTGTTGCAGGTGTTTTCCTATAAATAATCCTCAACTAAATTTCAATCTTTTAGTTTGATATTTCTTACGCAATTTTCCCTGTTTATATAGCAAGTTTATTAACCTCATTATGTTAGTCAATTGTTTCATTGTGGTTTGAACATTAACATTTACTTTACATGCATATGCAATATCTCCTTTTGGATTCAATGCAATACCTTGTGGATTCGCTTTACTTGCTGGTCTAGTAGCATCTTTGAACACATGATGATACAACGTGCAATCCTATATCAATAGTTCCTTATTAATGTTATACAATTGCTGGTACTTTATATCAAATATACTTGTTGCGCGATATTACCCTGCTAGTTGATAAAAACGATTGAGGATTGCCTCTCCATGCCACACCAGTTGGAACATCTTTGTGTTCATTAAAGCTTGCAAAAGGTATATATGGTCTACGGATATCCCAAACATTTATACTACAATCGACGACGAGAGCACAGCTCGATATATGGTATTTCCTTTGCGGTCTCCATTTTATTCGACCTACCGACGCTATCGTATGTATAACATAATCACAACTAGGTTTACCTAATAAATCCCAAACCTGTGTATTCAAAAAGCCTGATTTATTTAAAGTTTCTACTGTTCAACATTTTTTAAAATAAGAAATAATTCAACATAATTTAACATTATACATGAAATACCTTAATGGTTTTGTCCCTGGAAGCTGTTGCAAGCCAATTAGTTTCAGGGTGCCAATCACAAGCAAATATGGGACCACTGTGAGCAGTAAAATGTTGAAAGTAACGCTCTGGTTTACGTAAATCCCACTGTTGTACATGTCCATTTTCAGAAACAGCGGCAAAGGTATGTGGTGAATGGGGACAAAACTGTACATCGCGTACTGATTCTGTATTACTGAAATTGACAGACTTTACTAATCTGTTTTAATAATGAAACATTTGGTAACATAATTCAATATGTTTACCTATAAAAAGTTCTAGTAGCTTCTTTTATCCGTAAATCAAAACACTTCATAGTACCATCTTGTGAGCCAGATATTAGCCACATAGGTTCTGTCATATGAAAACTTACTTTATTTACTGTTCTTTTGTGATCGATAAAAACATGTTCTTGCTTGGATCTAGATGATTTGTTTAAGTTCCAAACTACTACTGCACCATTCGTAGCAGCTGATGCTAATATATGATCTGAAATTGATCAAAAGGTTGTTTTTATTCTTATTATTATTTGTTAATGTACATATTGTTATTGACTTACCATCAATCAAATTCCAAGCAATGTCATTACAAGAAAAATTTAAATTTAAATTCTTTCCTACCCGCAAGTTACAAGCTTCCTCAAATCTATCCTCTAATAACGTAAATATTTTGAAAACTGTAACCCAAAATAATAATTATTATACATGTACAAAAATTAATATTGTAGCAATCAAATAATTTACCATTACGTCCTGCTATAACAACTTGACTATTATCTTTGTTAAGTGCTAATGCATTTGCTGACCCTTCCTGTGTGATGCACACAGTTTTGGAAATCATTTTGAAATCTTTCAAAGCATAACAGGTTATGATAAAGTAATCCCAAGTTTATCAACTGTAACACACATGTACATGTGAAATTAATTACTCTCTATTTAGACACTGTTTTATAATTAGTACTATGTCGTAGATCGTAAAATAATTTATTTGTATATACAAAACAAACGTATTTAGAAGTTTATTAACAATGTCAGTTCAAGGTACATCTTCACTTAGGATGTACCACTAACTATTTTCGAAAATGCACGTATAAAAGGTACTTATAAAGGAAAAATATGATTAAATAAAAATTACACTGTATGAAAGAAGTCATTATACGGTGACAACAAACTGTTTTTAATTGAAGCCGCAAGCGCTTCACGATGGTTCTCTTTCAAATATATCGGCACGCATCACTGTATTTTCCTTTTCGTTACACATTTGCTTTTAAAATAATTAAAACGATTTACGTCTATCTTTTATAACACCGATAACAAAGGAAAATAGCTGCATATATACATAAATTAATAATTATTACGAGATATTCAAACAACAGTGAACATATCTGACTAAGGAATATATAATTTTTCTTTTTTCATCACGTTCTGTTTCTGAACCAATATTCATAAACTTTTCAATATTTTTATTCTAATGACAGCTAAATTATATGTAATGAACAAACACCGCCAATAAAACACATTGTTGTTGTTAATAATCGCAACGCCATCTACATTATGCAATTTACTCATGCACTTTATATATGTGTGTGTATATGGGCATCACATACACCATTACTGTACATGGCATCGATTTTTAATTCTTGATAAAAAGTTTATGAACTTTTATGATTAAAGAATGGTCAGCAATGCATTATTTACATGGTTCGATCATGAAAGTTCATAAATAATGTTCGGGTAATGAGTAATTAATTATTTTGTTGCAGTCTTGCGATACGTAAGTACATGAGCCGCCTATGTCAATTCTACTGCGAATGCAAAATGCAATATTTCGGCACTTTGACGACGCAGTATGGTCACTGAGGCATTTAGAAACAAATTTCTATTAGGGTTTGATGCGTTTTGATGCCTAATAAAGCCAGGAAATCAATTTTTGTCGAACTCGGTCCAAAACGGTACAGGTGGCGCCATCTAGCGGCGAGCGGCGGAACTACGAAAAACCAAAATTTCGATTTTCTCGAAAACTAGGAACTTTTCCGAAATTCTGAAATATACAAATTGTTCCTTGTCGTCTACGGAATCGAACGAATCTAATTATAGCCTGCTATGACCATTATTAAAGAAAATAGAAAAATAGCCCATTTCATGGACTAAAAAATTGGCGTCCATCTAGCGGTGAAAGTTGGAACTACAAAAATAGAAAATTTCGATTTTCTCGAAAACTAGGGACTTTTCCAAAATTCTGAGATATACAAATTGTTCCTTGTCGCCTACGGAATCGAACGAGTCTAATTATAGCCTGCTAGGACCATTATTAAAGAAAATTAAAAAAATGTCATTTTATGGAGAAAATTTGTGGCGCCATCTAGCGGCGAAACTGCGAACTAAACTGAAAAAACGTATGTCCGAACACGCGTTAAGGGGTCAAATAAAAATTGATTTTCTGAGCTTAATACGCAATAAAATGAATAACTTATTTAACAAAAATTGCTTTAAAATGTCTAAACAACCATACTGCGTCGTCAAAGTTGCGAAATATTACTTTTTATATTTTTCTTTAACGCGTGTTCGGACATACGTTTTTTCAGTTTAGTTCGCAGTTTCGCCGCTAGATGGCGCCACAAATTTTCTCCATAAAATGACATTTTTTTAATTTTCTTTAATAATGGTCCTAACAGGCTATAATTAGGTTCGTTCGATTCCGTAGGCGACAAGGAACAATTTGTATATCTCAGAATTTCGGAAAAGTCCCTAGTTTTCGAGAAAATCGAGATTTTCTATTTTTGTAGTTCCAACTTTCACCGCTAGATGGACGGCAATTTTTTAGTCCATGAAATGGGCTATTTTTCTATTTTCTTTAATAATGGTCCTAGCAGGCTATAATTGCATTCGTTCGATTCCGTAGGCGACAAGGAACAATTTGTATATCTCAGAATTTCGGAAAAGTTCCTAGTTTTCAAGAAAATCGAAATTTTAGTTTTTCGTAGTTCCGCCGCTCGCCGCTAGATGGCGCCACCTGTACCGTTTTGGACCGAGTTCGACAAAAATTGATTTCCTGGCTTTATTAGGCATCAAAACGCATCAAACCCTAATAGAAATTTGTTTCTAAATGCCTCAGCAACCATACTGCGTCGTCAAAGTGCCGAAATATTCATTTTTTTATTTTCCTTATATGCGTGTTCGGACTCTCACTTTTTAGGATCAGTTTTTTCGGTGATTATTCGTTCGTGGCAAGTCCGATTAAAATTTTTTTTTTCTATGTCCATCTGGATGTACATACGCATGTGCATGCAAAGTCTGACGAGAATTGGTTGAGTGGTGCAAAAGAAAAACGCGGACAAAGAAGTTGCAAAGTCAAGTATAAGAGCTTCGCTCGCCTTCGGCTCGCTCGCTCAATGAGTGAGTTAAATGTACTGAAAGATAATTAAAGCTTTTTAATATAGTAATTAGTACTTCGTAAATTATTTTATATGGAAAATTAAAGGTCTGTTTAAATCAGTCCTGTTATACCTGTCAAAATCAATAAATAGATTTATGTGGTGATATTTTTACACCTAACGTCAAAGAGTAATTTGTAATACATGCATAATTATTTAATTTATTGATCATATTAAAACACACATCATTATATTTAAAATAATTAAAATATAATATTTGAAATTGAATCGCGTTATACATTCAATTTGAAACACGAAGTATTCCAAACATTTTATTTCAAAAATATTTTTTATATTAATCAACTAACATTATTAATTGTACAATTTTAACCAAATTTTTCGAACAAATATTTACTAAAAGGTGCTAAAATCCTAATAATTGTATTACTTAAAAAAGTGAAAGTTAAAAGTAAAACATTTTGCTACAAGTACTTCAAGGTTATTTACCAAAGCTGAAACAATCTTCAGCAATGTAATTGTGCTCGTACAAATCAAACAAGTGATTCATAGATATCGTGATAATACATTTGGAACATCACCCGTAAGTAACATTAATTAAACATAAAAATGGGTGCAAATAACTGTAAAGGACTTCTCCCGGGAAGTTCTAAGATTACGCCAGGCAAATCGTTGAACGCAGGTGCGAATTACATTTTTTTTTTATATTTAAAATCGTATATCTATTATCGTATGTTATCTCGTAATATAAGTGCGTAATAAAAAGTATATGACGACTGCAAGTCTTATATAAAATATTGGATTAGAAAATAATAAAAGTACTAAAGATTTCTATATAATCTTATTTCTACAGTGTTTAATTGTATTTTTGTATTCAAATATTCATTTGTATATGTAAATGTGTTAGTATTACATTATTACATCAAACTGTATCGATCGATCTTTTTATGACATGATAGGTGTTCCACATATCGATCTTTACGTACTTTAATTGTAGAGAGACGAATCACGTGACATTACAGAAACCTAATTATCTTAATGTTATCGTTACATATTATCTACTAAAATCTGAATATTCATGTATCCAGAAAGAAACAGGAGTAAAATCCATAAGGAAATCTAACTTTCCTTTAGACTTATTCAAAATATCTTTACGCATGTACGTATACGTAACCTTTTAAATCTTTGTACACACAATATGGAAATACCAGCGCGATTATGAAAAAAATCTGATTACACTAACGAATAATTAGCACGATCTCATGATGAATAATTGTAGCAATTAAAAGTATAACAATATGTGTTTGTATTTTGTAAGACAATGTACTCGATACGCGTATAATACAATTACTAATATCCGTTTAAAGATATACGGCGGAGGAATGACAGAGTTAAAATCTGACAAGAAGATTCATATATGCAGTGAGTGCAACAAAACAAAGCAAGAAATTAGAAGAATATATAATAGTTCCGAATGTTGTTGTAGTTGTGAGTTAATAGCTTTTCAATTGCATACAGCAGTGGTCTCATTATCTACAAGATATCTTCATACAATTGTATACATAATTGTGTTTACATATATCAGAGTTGAAGGCATTTGTAGATCTAGTGATAGCAAGACACTTAGAGAATATAACAATGAAGTTGTTTAAATAAAATATCAGGATATAATTTGAACATTTTATATTTGTGCAGGTAAACCACAAAAATATGACTACGTTGAAGGTGTGGTATGTAAAGAAACGGATATCAAAGAAAATGAAATGAAAATATTACCACTTGGAGAAGATGGAGGAAAAGTATTATTAATTAAGCAAAAGGGAGAACTACATGCTATTGGTACAAAATGTACGCATTATGGAGCTTTACTCCATACAGGAGCTCTAGGAGATGGAAAAGTAAGGTGTCCTTGGCATGGTGCCTGCTTTAATATAAAAACTGGAGATATAGAAGAATATCCAGGATTAGATTCTTTGCCATGTTATCAGGTATTTTAGCCATAAGTTTAATATAAAATGGTACTTGTTATTCCATGCTTATATTTGTTTAATTAAATAGGTGAATGTAGATGACTCAGGCCTTGTACGTGTAAAAGCAAGGCGTAAAGATTTAGAACTCAGTAGGCGGGTAAAAGAGATGTCCAAACAAGATTCGAATAATCAGCAAACTGTTGTAATCGTTGGAGGTGGACCTGCAGGTGTAACTTGTGCTGAAACTTTACGACAAGAAAATTTTACTGGAAATATTATCATGGTTTGTAGGGAAAATGTAGTTCCATATGACAGAGTAAAAGTATCCAAAGCTCTTGACTTTGATGTTGAAAAAGCAGCTTTGAGACCACGGTCATTTTATAATGACCATGACATTCAACTAAAACTGGGTATTGAGGCTACAGGTAAGTACAAATTATTCCTCTTCAATTGAAATAAAGTCTTACCACTTAATTTATTACAGGACTAAACACAGAAGAAAGTACTGTTCAGTTAAGCAATAACGAGAAATTAACATATAATTATTTATTTCTTTGTACTGGATGTAAGCCTAGAATGCCAAATATACCTGGTTCTACATTATCCAACATTAATGTGCTGAGAGATTTCACTGACTCTCAGGCTGTATATTCTAAATTAGCACCCGATAAACATGTTGTAGTACTTGGCTTAGGCTTTATTGGTATGGAAGCTGCTGCATATTGTAACGATAAATGCGCATCTGTTACCGTTGTAGGAAGAGGTAAAATACCTTTTCAGGCAGTTCTTGGAGCAGAAATCGGTGCAAGAGTTAAAGAAGAATTTGAAAGGAAAGGTATTATTGAATTTATAAGACTTAGATTATAGTGAATGGATTAGAAAATAATACAATATTTTATCTAAGGTGTGAAGTTTATGTTTGATAACAGCATCGAACGATATATCGCAAAAGAAGACGCGGCAAATGCTGTAGGTTCAGTGGTACTTACTGATGGCAGCGTCCTTCCTGCCGATATAGTTATCATTGGAATTGGTTCTACATTTTACACAGATTGGATAAAAGGTTCTTCTATTGAGATGTTAGAAGATGGCACTCTAAGAGTAGATAAGGTATATTGGAGAAATAATTTGAGCGTTTAATTTAGAAAAATAACGATACGTCTAATTTCAGTACTTAAAAACAAACGTGGAAAACGTATATGCTGGCGGTGATATAGCATATGCACCAATATTTGGTTTAGACGATAAGTTTGCAGCAATAGGTCATTTTTCGTTAGCGCAATATCATGGAAAAGTAGCAGCGTTAAATATGTGCAATAAAACTACAGAATTAAATTCCATACCATTTTTCTGGACAAGCCTTTTCGGAAGAAGTTTCAGATACGCGGGTACGTTCTCTCTTTCCTTTACATCGATAATAAAAAAATATATATTCATTATAATTATCATGCATCTAGGATACGGATATCCAGATAAGATCAAAATTTATGGTAATTTGGAGAATTTGGAATTTTTCGCATATTACTTTAAGGATGGTCAGGTAATTGCGATGAGTAGCTCGGGAGCGGATCCCGTCGTAGCAGATTTTGCGAATCTGCTTCATGAAGGGCAATCCTTGACAGAAGCGGAAATTAATAAAAATCCATTTGGTTGGATAAGAAACAAACCAAAAGATTTCCAAACTCGATTTCAAACCAATTCTAACAACTGAATGAAACCAATGATATTGACAACATAATAAGTGGAAACTTGATGCAGAAAAAGTTTATTCCTAACCTATTTTTATTATTTTGATATGACAAAACTTAAGTATACTTATTTTTGGTATTTATATCACATTATATTTTCGTACAACATACTTTACATGTGCAATAAATATAAAGATTTTACTATAACATTAAAACACAGGATAACATAAATGATACTGGCAAATACAATTTCTTACTAATTTTTTTCGCACTTTGTGAGAGGGAACTTCTAAATACACGTGTTTTGAAAAAAACAAATTACTGCATCTATTTATAACTAAAACCTTAATCCCAAGCTTCTGTTACTATTAAATGGCTTAATCGATCTTTGATTGTAATCTCTCTGTTGAACTTCATATTCAATTCTTCGCGTTTACTATTCATAAAATTAACATTCTTGTCTTTTTTGAATTCAGTCATGTGACCGTAGGATTGTTCGCTAGTTAGATACGGATGTCTTAATATCAACATATTTTGTTCTTCTCTTTCAAGATCTCTTCTAAACTCTATTAAATCCTTTATTGTCGGTTCTTTAACTTTTCCATATTTCCTGTAACGAACACGACACATATTTTTATATAAATTAACAATCACATTGTTTTTAATTCTAGGAAGCTTTAGTTCGTGTAAATATTAATAAAAATTCTTAAAAACGAAAGTATGCAATGAAACATAACCACTAAACGAACAAACCTAACCTAATTTTAACAGAATAAGAAATTTTCGTACGTACCCTCGAAAACGATACGGAATATTGTGAACTTTGTAAAGTAATATATTTGTAATACGCATTTTTATTACAATTCTATTTCGTTTTTCTCATAGGAACACTGAAGTCGATATACAAAGATGTAACGTCTTTCGACCTACGTTTCCAAGATATAAGACAGGATACTGACATCTAGCATCAACCGGAAGTACCTAAATTTATTCATTTTAATTGGTTAAGTATTCTGGCATTATTATATAGAATTTGCATGAATTTATTCGGATCGTATTTATTAAAATCGCTTTAGTTAATTTAATAATCAGTTTAATATTCTTGATAAAACGGACAAAGATTATTGGATAATAACGGTTAAAGATTATTGGAATCTTAACGGGTTAAGGTTGAAAACGTTTATAAACTTCGTACAGTTCAAGCAGGATTTTCTGAGAGTTTTTAATTTAAAGGATCGGGCAAATTCATAAAGCCTTACTTCCATGAAAGAATTGATCTATTTGATAGCATTTCAAATTCAAGACAAAAAGAAAAGGTGATTCTTATAATTAATAACAAACATGTCGTCAACTCACGAAGAAAGTTCATACATTCAACTTTCGCGCTTAAACGCGAGCCTTTCGGTTTTTGCCGCCATTTTTCTTTTGGTCGTCCGTCTCTCCCTCTCCTCTCTCTCTCTCTCTCTCTCCTCCTTCTCTCTCTCTCTCTTATGTCTACGAAACGCCGATAGCCTCTTGTTCGCGCTCTTTTCTTTCAAATAGCCAATCGATAAATAATGAGCTTGTTCGAATTATCGTTCGGTTAAAGCAACGTATAAAAATAATAAAAGGATACAGGTAGATTCACGAAGAGGACAGACAGACAGACAGGTAGACGGACAGACAGACAGGTAGACTGACTGACTAACTGACTGACTGATCGATAGACAGATTGGCAAACAGACAAACAGACAGACAGACAGACAGACAGACAGACAGATAGGCGAGCAGATAAACTACATGGACAAATGGTGGACTACGCTATCCAATAACTGTGGTTTTTCTTTGAATGTCACGATCTACGCGCAATAAAATCTTCTTTCGCTTCCGTTTGCTTTACATATAAATCGAATTTGAAATCCGTTCTGCTCCGACACCCTTGATCGACCCCAACCCCCAAAAAACGCAGTCGCCTCCGCGCATCGACTACCCTTACCCCTAAGTTTTTCTTCACTTCCACTTTTTTTCTTCTTACAAACGGCGATACGTTTATTTTCCTTTTCGTTTAACATTTGAACACTTTTTTTTTTGTTTTCGGGGGGAAGCTGGGTGCCAGACTCGCCATTCTTTCCGCTAAGGATTATCATACAAAATAATTAGAAAAATGTACAAAAATTCATAAAAATAGTAATAGTTACACAGTACAAATTACATCTGGGTAATTAGAGTAGTGTGATCAAGAAACGAGCATGAAAAATTACGGTTTCCTACTAATGTTACATTTTGTTTCTCGTGTGTACGTGTATCTGCGTTTCCCATTATTTTTTTTTTGTGTCGTCACCGTTCCGTAACGTTTTCCTTTTTTTTTTACATTCACTTTTTTTTCTTTTTTTTGTTCTTAATCGCCGTTCCAACGAGATACGTCGTGCTCCTCCTTGGCCGCGGAAAGAACGCCTCGCGGAATAATTTTTAGGCGCGCTAATTATTCGTTACTCTAATGACGTTGTTGCACGCGTACAAAACGCTTGATCCTTGTCCTGTTTCTCCTTCGTTCGATTCCTCCTCGCGCAACATACGTACATATATCAGCGCAAAGCGAGATTGTGCTGCACCCCCATTGTCGTCGTAAACGGAACCAAAGGAAACTTGCAAGCTGTCGAATTCCTGCTACTTTTGATTTTGCCGGACAGGGGTAAAGCTCGGGCACGATGATAATGCGAGTACAGCAGAGCGAACATTTCTTACGTGGCAGCGCACGCGTATCGGTTTCGTTCCCTAAACACGATCTTAATTTTATTAATGCCACGATACTTAACCACCGCACCGCGTTGTTTCCTTTGCGACGCGGACATAGCGTACAGTCCTGATCCTTATAAACTACACGATAAATAACGAGGGTGAACCAGAGGACATCCTCTCTCAGAAAGGCTCGAAGGGAAAAGGAAATGTGAAGGATCGCTTCTGGTTCCCCCGTCCTGCCCTGACGCGCGATTAGATTTTTGCTATTTTTTAAAAAAAGATTCTAAAAACTTGCCCTCTAAGTGGTTGTTAAAAGAACGTTCGTGTAGTCGAGTCGAGGGTAATCGTTCGTGAAACGTAAAAAGCGAACGATAATAAAAGAGATCGCGCGAGACGAATATCAACCAGTGCTAGTTCGCTCGATCGGTTATCGTAATTCGACTAGAAACGATCCAAATAACGATCCTTCGATCGTTGACTAGCAAGAATCGACTAGCACTGGCTTACGCGTTTCTTGGATCTCGACGCGTTCCTCGACGATTCTATGCACGATCACGGGATTCGAACGTATACGCGATACGCGCATCGAGGAGCACTCGCGGCGATTTTCTCACAGCGAATCGAATCGACTCTCGTACGCCTCTTTCCAGTTTCGCACGCGACACGGTTAAATATACCTATAACAGTATTCTGCGACCAAAAAAATAAACTCTATCGTGTACGTACGTTATTGGCTAGTTAAGCTACGTGATCGTCGATCGTTTATACCGATCGAGCGATCGCAAAGATCTCTCTCTCACTCTCTCTTTCGCCCTCACCAATCTCCGTTTGAATATTAACCCGTTCGATGCGTCGCATTTCATCTTTGCTATATTTGGACGAGAGCCGATCGTGCTTAGAAGAATTCGAAAGTAGCGAATCTCGAGAGCGTCGATAATTCGCGATCTAGAGACCGATCTTCTTCGCAGAATTGTCTAATTTGGCTTTCGGAGCCGATCACAGCGTAAAGTAATCGCGACGTTAATCTTTTTCGGGATTTCTTGCCTTCCTGAACACGAGCGTTTCGAGACACGTTTCCGATCGCGCGAACATCGTTCGTCGTTAAAAACGCTCTCTCGCTTCCTTCGATGAATGTCGTCGTTGAAATTCTCTTCTCGTAGATTACAATTCCAAAGCTCGTCCGTTTCAATGAAATCGTTTAAAAAATCGCGATTGCCCGGAGAAAATCGAGCAACGTACAAAATAGAAAAATTTGATTGTCCCGGCTTTGAAATTCTATTCTCTCTGCCTTCCTTCGAATCGGTACAAATGTTCAACGACGTTGCTGTCGATTTTCAGCGAACATGTCTTCCTATTGGAGCGCTATGTTACAGGGTGTCTCACAATTAATGTAAAACGTGATTCTGAACAACTTTTCCCTTTGCAGAAATTCGCTATGAAGCTTCGTTCTTGAGTTATTAAGAAAAAACCAATCGGAGCAGCCACGCATGCGCAGGCGCGAGAGCTTCGAACCTAGCGTTGTCTCACAATCAATGCAGAACGTAATTCTGAACAAGATTTCCCTTTGCAGAAATTCGCTCTGATGCTTCGTTTTTGAATTACTAAAGAGAAACCAGTTGGACCAACCACGCATGCGCAGACGCGAGAGCTTTGAACCTAGCGTTGTCTCACAATCAATGCAGAACGTAATTCTGAACAAGATTTCCCTTTGCAGAAATTCGCTATGAAGCTTCGTTCTTGAGTTATTAAGAGAAAACCAATCGGAGCAACCACGCATGCGCAGACGCTAGGTTCCAAGCTCTCGCGTCCGCGCATGCGTAGTCGCTCCAACTGGTTTTTCTTTAATAACTCAAAAACGAAGCTTCATAGCGAATTTCTGCAAAGGAAAAAGTTGTTCAGAATGTCAAACCCCACCGCACAAGAGATTCAGACACCCTGTATAGGGAAAAGTGTGCGTGAAATCATAAAATGAAGTGGACTCCTTTGGAAGTTAAAACGCTTTCGTGGATTTGAAGTGAAACGCAGTAAAAAATAAGGTTAATATAAAAATAAAATTGCGCTACGTCGTATAAAATGGTACCTTAACTACTCGAATGAAGTCGTTAGTTATGCTAGTACACGAAAGACGATCGCGCGATTTCAACGAACGATTTCCCCAGAACGAAACGGTTTTCAAAGTTTAGTTCGCACTTCGGAACAATCGAACAAAGGGTAATGATACCAAGTACTTTCGAATTGACCGACGTCCCCCTTATACGGCACAGCAAAACTAGTACTCGATAAAAGGAAAGTAGGAAAATCGTCGACGTTGCATCGAGTTCTGAACGACCATCTTTGCGTGATTGTTCTTGACTTTCGACGAAACGTAAAATGTTCGACGCGTTCGAATCGAAGCCGGTCGCAAGAAACGCGTAGTATTGCTTTGACGTGCTTAAACGCTAATCTATTCGAAAGAGTCGGTTATTCGTACGCTTCGTATAATTTTAATCGGAGATAAAGAGAAGAAGATTCGTTTAAAAATTCTACGCTATTCGAACGTCTTTCTACGTTTCGGCATAGAAACCGTTGCTTTCGCTCGGCTAACGACCTAGTTGGTTCTGCGCTTTGCATTTTAAAATAATCGTCCGAGGACGATTTAACGATCGTTGAAACTCTGTTCCGAGAATCGTCGTCCGGTCGCTGGATCTCGTGCAAGAAATCGCGAATCGCTGTTCGACGCTTCGAGTTCGCGTTACTTTTGCGGGAGGACGCGTAGCGAACGAACGCGATCGGACTTTGACCAACTGTTTCCAACAACGATCGTCGTTTGTCTTTTTTATTTTTTATTCTCTGAGCACAGAGTATTCCTTAAACCTCTCTAACAGGTTATTATTTAGAAAAAAAGAACGATACAAAAGGGACTGGTAAGAGCGAATTGGCTTAGCAACGCGACCAACATGGCCGGCTGCTTCGTCGATCGAGTGCCCTATCGATACTTTGTCGCTATACGCTAGACGCTATTAAGGATATTTAATCGATCGGTTTCATTCGTTCCTCTCTCTCTTTCACACGCACCGGTTCTTCCTGTCTCTCTCTATCGCGCGACTTCGTCGTTAAAAGTTTATCGAAAAAATACGAGCGAGACGCCGTTGTCCATCGATTCGCCGGAATCCGTTTGATCGAAAATGGCGTCAGACAACCACGAATCGATGTCGCCCTCTGAACAATCGTTGATCGGTTTTAAAAAACACTTCGATGGAAAATGATCAGAAAGACGAACGAAATACAAGATTTCGCTGGCTACCGATTTTACGGTAGGTGAAGAAAGACGAATCGCGGCGCAATCGTGAAAATTAGGTGTCGGCTTCGCTTAAGCGTACTTACTTACTTAAAAGTTATGTTAAGCGTAATACGTGCGATATTCTACGTTTCGCCGTTTCCTCTTTGATCACGCCGTTTCCGTCCAGGTCACGATCGGTTTACTTCGACGAATCACGACGGTAAAACGATTACTTTCATCTGAAACGGACGTAAAGGAAAAACAGGAAACCGAGACGAATGGAGTCTGCTCGACTCGATTCGCCAACGTATCGCGTGTCTAAACGGAACTAGCCCCCGAAGAAGCTCTTCGGAGCGTTCTTCGAAGGATAAGGGAAAAGGAAAAAAGAAAACACACGGAGAAACGAAAAAGTCAATGAATATATCTATGCATAATTTGCATTTAACTAGAGTACGAAAAAGAAACTTGTTAACAAAACAGAAGAATACGAAATAAAGGAAACCAAGTCAACGTTGTCTACATCTGAATACAATAATAATGATAATAATAATAATGATAATAATAGTAATAATAGTAATAAAGTACTTAACGTTCTCTCAAATACAAGCGAGCTATAGAGTACTCTTAACATTATCAACGGTAATAAAAATGAATTTAAAAATAAGGATCACGGTACAACGATACTCGTTATTCTCTACGATATAACGCAACGTTAAATTACAGGTGAACCTAGAAATAACGTACAAAAAGGATCCATCGAATCGTGTAAATAGTTTCTAAATCAGTAGGACTTTTAAATCGTGTTAATACCTATTGGGTTCTTATCAAAATTCAAGGATCGAGATATAAACCAAGTCTTTTATGAATCGAAAGTAAAAACGTTCTCTCTCGTTCGTTTCGTAACTTCCGTGCAACTTTCGTGAATCGAGGATTGACTAGTAATGTACTTGCTTTACGCGCTTTCTTCCCTTTTCTTCCTTCGCTTCTTTCTATTTTTTTCACTTACGTATTACGGTTTTTTTTGTTTCGGTTATTTTTTTTGCTAAGAAAGCTTCCGTCGATATTCAAGACGCGATTTCAGACGGATTTATTTACAAAACGGGACAAAGATTTATTGCGATGCTCGTGCCGTATTCCATTCGCGACGAAATATGAAAGAGCACACGTTATTAAAAATAGAAATGCAATATAAAAAAGGGGTAAAATCGTGTCTTGCATCGCGACGGTGTCTCCGTTCGTTTTCATTATTTTTTTTTTCTTCGTTACCCAGAGGTGGGCAGGATACTACCACTGGTATAAAAAAATAAGGATGATCGTTAAACGAGCTCCGCAAAAAGTTGCTTTAATAAAAAATTATATCCTTCGAGTACGAAACCTCGCGCGTGGTTTGGTAACTTTGA
This sequence comes from Megachile rotundata, assembly GCF_050947335.1. NCBI lineage: Eukaryota > Metazoa > Arthropoda > Insecta > Hymenoptera > Megachilidae > Megachile > Megachile rotundata. The sequence goes on from NC_134997.1 coordinate 12,434,748, forward strand.
GTTAAGACTTAAGTTGCACTTGTAAGATTTTCTCTAATTTTATCGTCGTTACCGTCCAAACGTCGTCCCGTTCGTCGTCGTCCGCGTCCGCCTGGTCCTCGTCGATTATATTACAAACTCATAGAAATTTGCCTTCGCAATTACACGCTAGGACAAAAAGTGGCTATCTTAAGTAAATAGTATTAGTAACAACAGACTTCTACGATAACTTACGAATACAGACGGCGAAATTTTTACAATAAAAACAAACGTTCACGTATAAATGTACATAAAAAGATACGTAGAAACCCGAAACGACATTTTTAAAAAAGTTCACTTTCATCTCTCGCTTCGTTCTTCCCTCTTTTCCTTTCCTTTTTTTTGCATTTTTTTTCTTTCTATACATCTAAAAAGGACTTTTACTATTCTCCATAAAAACTTCCACAAAACAAAAGCAGTCAGACTTTCTATTACTACGTAAAAAACGCATGCACTGTGCCCGCCTCTGGGATGCACTTAGCTTCGTATATTACTATTCTCCGCGCTTCGTTTTATTATTTGTTCATTCATGCGCAAACACACACGACACACGCACTCTTTCTCCCCTAGCCCTCGTTCCCCTCCCCCTCGATTTCTGCGTAAAGTATTTTGTTAATTTTTTTCAGGGTCTTGTTAAAAAAATAAAAAAATATCTTCTTCCCTCGGTTCGTCATTCAGAAATTTCCAACTTGGCCATCCCCTTTCTTCCGCTCTCAGCCCTTCCACTCGCACCCTTTCGCTCGTCGCTATTACGCTTCCTTTCGCCCGGTAAGAACATTGCACGGCTCCCAGCTCCAGTTTTATACTGTCTTATAGCCTTATCACGGTTTACGCTCTAAGTGTCTCGGTAAAACATATACGCGAACATACGTTAAGTTTACGGCTGTATCCCACATTTACATTTAAACGTATCTAAAGCGTTAGCATAGTCGCGCGACCAGTACCGCGGGCGCAGTGGATTCACCTCGCTCGATCCACCAATTACGACCGATCGATTCGAAAGGTGCCTACCCCGTAGACGTCTCGATCGGCGTTCTACCGATTCCCGAAACTCCTTCGTCGCCGTGAAATTTCCGATGCTCTTCGATTCTCGGCTTTCTCAGTTTCGCTTCGAAAATTCGTGCTTCAACGAACGAGAACACGAAAATTTCAGCAAAAGCGTAAAAAAAATGACGAACGTGCAAGTTAATCGTTAACTATACCGCGTCCAAATGAACTTTATACGCATATATATTTTCTAGCAGTGCCTAACTTGCACGTGCCCATGTATACATCAAATGTACAAGTACGTTTGACTGTTTCTTTGGTACATGGAGATACATGTGTACATGTATAATAGTAGACTATAATAGTAGTAACCGTAACTGCGTGAGTTTCAGTAACTATAGCAAAATAATAATAGTAATAATGCTAATAATAATAGTAATTAATAATAATAATAATTGAATAGCATATTGATAATCGTAACAGTGTTAATCGCGTTAAAGCACTATGAACTAATAGTAATCGTCATAGCGAAAATATAAAAATTTGTAGAAAGAAAAACAGAAAGGTATTACAAAAATAGGAAAACGTTCCACGCGATAGAAAAGCCTGTACAACGGTGTATCGGAAAACCGTGCGTGCCTACGAAATCGGTACAAAAGTTGTAAAAATCGACTCTGCTTACGAGGTAAACGAGAAGCAAGAATGACAAAGATAAAAGACGGATACAGAAAACAAAACGGGGAGAATCTTAACGAAACTTATGTCGTCTAGAATAATACGTATCCGACAATAAAAAAAAAAAAAACAAGGAAAAATGTCGGTGGTTGAGCAACCATAATTACGATCGGAGAGCTACGTAGGTAGGCGTCGCTGCGAAAATGGCGCTCTTGATCGACCGCGATCTCAACCTCGAGTTCCTGAACAAGTTACACGGGGCAACAACAAAAATACTCTATATTCTAGTCTGGTAAATGAGGATCAGCGTCGAAGTCGAATCGTGTTCGTCTCACGAACGGCCGAATCGATCGGATCGCAACGACGAGCAACGCGCGTTCGAGACTTATCCGGCGTGTAAACGAAAGGAAATTCGGTGAAAAGTATCGTATTTCGATTCGTTCGTTCGCGACGCGTTCTCTCAAACTTACTCTCATTCTCTCGTCCATTCTCGCGTACGCGGTCACGCGCTACAACGTTATCAAATGCACTTAATCGCATGGGCCTCGTCTCACACATTTTCTCCGAACTAAGATATTTAGATAAGAATATAACAGCAGTATAAAAAACTTTTCAACACTGAAAAATACAAATCTATCGTAAATGACTACCATTGTTACTCGTTCCCTCCGATCATTTCGTTTACCTTTCGAACGACGGCAATTTTGCCACTTCGTGTCGCGCTTTCCAATTATACTCTTTTCGAATCCGTCATAATATATTAGATATTTCGATCGTTATTATCAATTATATATTAGTATCTCGTATATAAATATAAATATATAAATACACGTATATATTTATATTTATATTTATCGTTATATTATATATTATGCTTTATCACACATATTACAAAGGAGGTGAAGAATCATACCTAATATATTATTTATTATTTCTCTTACGAGTCATCGTTAATTATCGTCGTTTCAGCTGAAATCGCGACGTTGATAAACGCGTTTATATCGTCTCGCGGCCTTCTCCGCGTGCTCTTTCCCTCGCGCGTTTCCTCTTTCCGGATTTCGGGCGTCATTCGAAATTACGAGTGATATGTCCGCGTCGAGCGATCAAGGAGCGCCAACGCGAAATAAATCCAGCGTCGGAATCGCGATCAAATTTCCTAATTTTCTTTGCCTAAATCCCCCGGAAACCGAGTCTCCGATCGATTCGCTCGCCGCGACGCGCGTTTCGAAAGCGACGAAACTCCTACGTATGCGCACGCGGCCTCTCGAACGATTCCACAAATCATTCGCGTACGTTCTAAAACACGCGGTCCAATGCGAGAAAGAGAATTATTCTAACGCGTCTACCGACAGAAAAGAGCAATCTTCGAACGTGCGTACCAAGATTCCGGCAGAACTCTGCGCTCTTTAATATATTAGAAAAATTTGTCTAGAAAAATCTCGATTCCCGTCCAAATACCTGATGCTCTCAAGTATTGGCATTATGCTACCCTTTCTCTCTCTCTCTTTCTCCCTTTCGTTCTCGAAATACATATCTATGTTTTTTTATATATTTATATATATATATATATACTTTTTTTTAAATTATCAATTGATTTAGGTGAATTGGTACCTAGTTCAGTTTTACTAGAATCATATCGAATGGGGAGAGCTCCATCTCCGTGCACGAACGAGATCGCGCGAGTACGTATCGGTTTCGTACGAGTGCGTGACCACGCGCGAAAGCGTTTCGGACATCGTCAATTTTCGCCTAGTGTACGAATCGCGAGACGGCCTCCTGCTGACTCGATGGAATTACGGTTAGAATTTTGTATCACCGATTTCTCGAGGCGCGTGCATCGCGAGACGTATTATAACTTAGTTTCGCTTTCCTCGTTCACAATATCGACCGTCGAAAAATTACGCTAACTAACGCTCTTCTTTCGTTCTCTCGATTCTCATTCTCGCTCGCAGACCTCGCCCTTACGTTCATAAATTCGCTAACCGATAAAACATTAAATAGAGAATTAAACTAGCTCTCAGAGAGAACCGAACGAACGAAAGAATCGCTCCGAAACGTTGACATCGATACGAATTCGTACGAACGAAGGGACGGAGGATCGTCGTTAACCAATCTCTCCCGAGTGCTTCCGATCCGCTTCTTTCTCACTCATTCGCTCGCTTTCTCCCCCGCGTGCATCCTTCTCTCTCTCTTGCGTACATCCGTACCCCGTGCGGTGCCTAGATGTCACCTTACCTACGGTGACGAGTATATACAAAAAGAGTACCAAAAAAATAAATATATATATGTATATATATGTGTGTGTATATATATGTGTCTATACGTATATAATTGTGTACAAACGCGTAATACATACATAATTATATACGTACATTCGTGTGTATTCAACGTTCTTCGTTACAAGATGTACGCAACGTATCGATTCGTTATCACCTTCTACCGATTTCGTTATCGAACGACTAAAAGATTGCGGTACGATAGATGCGTGTGTACGAGTGTATGTATGTTGTACGTGGTACGTGATACGCGCACGTCACGCGTACACGCGAGAGCGCGTCGTCAAAGAGACTCGTGGTGCGAGGTTAATCTACGAGCTTACGGTTTTCGAATGACGATGAGATGCTGCTACGAATAGAACGATCATCTAGTAAGCGGAACACGCAACGTTACGTACGAGTGGCTCTTCGCGTCGTCTTCGAAATATCGACTCGTCGAAAAGGACGCTTGAATCGCCACCGAGAACACCCTTCGTTGCTCTCTCGAAGAATAGAATCCGCGATAACGCGCCTCTCTCGAGACGAGATTTCATTTGAACTACGTCGATTGCATCGCTGCACTTGATTATATACATCGAGCGAAGAAATTCGTTAGGATTAAGAAAACGCGCACCGCCGTTTAACGCGGCCCGTTATCGAGAGGAAACGATATATACAAGAAGAGGGATCCGCGCGATTTACTATACCGATCTAGTTTCGCGCGAAACCGCGCGTGTTTTATTCGTGATTCTTCTACCGGACGTATAAAGAGTAATTATCCTACGATCTCGACTGCGGTTTCTTCCGGGACGATCTCCTCGTCGCGGAAGAGCGTCGAGTACACTTGCGCGAGGGAACGCGGAGGTTCAGGTTCCAATCGTTCTCCGATATCGCGGGAAAAAATTTTGCGATCCGTTCTTCTTCTAAGGAAAACGAATTATTCGGCCTGAAAAGGACCGCGTTCCGACTAACTTTTTTCTCTAAACCTCCTCTATTCCTTCGCCCTACTTTCTTGCGCACCTTCCCTCTTCTCTTTCTCTCGCGCGCATTCTCACTATTACGTACGCTCTCTTTCTTTCTCGTTTTCACTCTCCCCCCGTCCCCTAAATTTTTGCTACGTTTTGCACTCGAATAAGTTAATTAGTAAAAAATCGTTTGCATCATCCAAACATTCTTTCTAAGAGCGTGATCGCGCTGTTTACGCGAAAAACGCACGACTATAATATAATATAATATATATATATATATATATATAAATGTATGTATGTATGTATGTATATATAACGCACCTATGTAACATATTCAATAAGTTCTTAATAGCTAAAGACCGTGATACAGAGAATTATCTAATACACAGCGATTCGAAGCGTGGATGTTTTTCATTATCTATTCAACGTTCGATACGAATGGTACGCCTCCCAGTTTCGCGTCTCTATTTATTTTTTTCTATCACTCTCGGCCGCGTTTCTACCAGCGTTTGCCTCGACGATTCTTCCTCTTCCCACCCTCTCTTCGCGCTCGTTTCCCCGTCCGTCGCCCCATCACTCGTATTTTCGTCCATTCGTTCGACCTTTCGTCGTACTTTCGCGCCCTGTCAGGTACTCGGTATATATTTTTCTTACCGTTTCTATTCGCGTTCGCGCTCGCCTCTTTCGCCCGCCGAAGCCACCGTCCATCGACGAAGAGCCGACCGTAGCTTCGAGGCGCGACGAATCGGGGTTTCGATTCTCTCTCGATCTTTGCCTTCGAGCGGACAAGAGGATCACAGGAAAGGAATCTGCCTCGGATACGGTGTCCCTCTCGTTCTTCGATTTCCCTTCTTCTTACCCCTAGCCCGTTCGAACAGAAGACAAACGATCAGGAGGAAGAAGAACACGAGTCCGTTCTCCGTCGACGAGTAAGTCGTCTTTTGATAGATTCGCTCCAACGAAACGAAGACACGAAGAGACCAGAAGAAGTGAAGAAACAGGGTAGAGAGAGAGAGAGAAAGAGAGAGAGAGGAAGAGTCGGAGAGAAAACGAAGAACGATCTCCCGCGACGAAAGCACGTTCTTCGATCGACGCGAGAAGCTCTGCCACCCCAGAGCGCCGAGAGAAAAGAAACGAGCGTCCCGGGAAGAGCGACTCGCGCTTCGTCGGATTCGAAAGAGGCGACCGCGGGCGAGTCTCGATTTGAAACTCTCCACTGAAATTCGTAATATTCGGTAACTAACGCGTGTTCGATATCGGTAAGAGACACGATACGTTGACGAACGATGGTTCGACGACAACGCGAGTTCCTCTTCTCGACGAGAGTCTCGGTGATTTCTTCTCGTCGATTCCTCGGTTTCTTCCATCGTTCGGCGAGCTGCTGGCAGAAAACGACGACTGGTTCGTTCGCCGAGTATCCGGTAAACGCGTCCAAGTAGCAGTGGATAGCGGAGTAGAGAAGTAGCTCGTAGTAGAATAGTAATGGCGTGGTAGTAGCGATAGAACGGTAATAGTAGAGTAGCGATAATAACGATGGTGGTGGCGGTAATAGAATAGCGGTGGTAGGAAGGGTCGAATAGGTAGCGAGTAACGGCGGTGGTTTTCGGGATTGCACGTATCGGTAGTAGGTAAGCAAGCGACAAGGGCGGGAGGCGCGGACTGTCGGACGGGTCGAAGAGAGCGGATGAATGGATGGATGGGGCGAGTGGGTGGTCGGGTGACGAGCGGCGGGCGGTCGTTGGAGGGTCTCGTGGATAAAGGGGAGGTGGTTCGTAGAAGTGGTAGTTAATTAGCTAGGGTTGCGCGATAATTAAGGACAACGCGGCTGGGGTTAACACCAGCGGTAAGGCACGGCTCGAGGTCGATCCGCGCCCTCCTTCACCAACGGCTTGTGGAACTCCCGACCTGGCCGCGAGTGAATCGTCGCCCAACAGTGCTCGCAATAGTACTGCAAAAACAGCCCCAAATTAGTCTGTATTCATTCAAAGGATCGCTCGTATTGCGAGTAGTAATTTACCTGTAAGCAGGTAACGTTCGCGCAAAAGAACGGCGCGAATTTGCCTCCGCAACGTTGTCCCTGACACTCGTCGCACATCTGATCGTCCAGAACGTACGGCTTGACTTCGACCTGAGCAACGAATAAATTATGAGATCGTGCTAAGAAGGTAGTCGTGCTAATACAGGAATAAGAAAGTACTCACCCTCTTGTCTATGTCGCCGTGTTGTAACTGAACGAATCTAGCCGATATGGCAGCTATGTAGCTTTGCTGATTGCTGAAAGCGACCCTGCCGGCTCCTTTCGGATACTTCAGCTCTGGATCGGTATCAATGCCCGCGTAACACACGCCTCCGTAAAGCCGATCCATGATCATCGCCAACTCGACGGCTTTCAACGGCCGAGGCACACCGCCGACGAACACCGTTTTCCGCGGATCTAACGGCATCGACGCATCCAGAACAAAGTCCGCGTCGCTCAACCGCCACGGTCGAATCTGCACCGGCTTGTCCTTGGTCGTCGGCGAGCTCACGCACAGATACAGTTTCTCCTCGTCCTGAATGCACGCGTCGATCAACTGTTGCACCGAAGCTTCGTCCTGCGAACAGATAGCTCGATAAAGTTCTGCCGATCACGGGATCGTAAACACGCGATCGTTCGAATTTACCTGGAAAAGCAGGAAAGCGTAGCCCTTCGGTGGAAAGTAGGATTTACTCTCCGCTTTGTGTGGCCAATCGACGACCAGCGATCCAAAACGACGGAAACTGGCTTTGATTTCCTCTGTAAAATTGGGAAGATTTTTTAACTGAAGAAAAGAGAAGAGAAGAAAATGTGAAGAAAGAAAGGGGAGGTACCTTCGTCGATGTCCGGCGGTAGTCCACCGACGAACACTTTCCTCGAGAAACGTTCTCCGTTTTCGCTGCCCTGACTGTGAGGACTGCTCCGACTCGGCGAGGAGAGCGGCGCCGCTTGAGATCCTGTTATTCCGCTGCCGACTCCGACCCCGACACCGACGCCGACACCGACTCCGACGCCAACTCCGACGCCGACGCCGACACCGACGCTCACGCCGACACCGACGCCGTCCAACTGGCTTGGCGCGTTCGGGTCCTCCAGCAGGGTTCCGCTTTGATCCTCGAGACTCGGGAAGAACGGTGATTTACCTGCAACACGCGTCAACGGTTTCACTCCGATTTTTTGGGAATCTTCCTTCTTCGTCGGCCATTTTCCAAATGCACAACCGACATTTTACGAAATTGCATGAAATGGAGGAAACACAGAAACAGCAAAGTGGTTTCGATCGAGCATAGATCACCGATCGTGTAGTTTCTAATTCGCTCCGAAACTCACTGTATCTTCTTCGAATGGGGAATCTCGCTCTTCTGACGAACGCCGCCATTACCGGCGAATCTTCGGTTACGAGAGGCAAGATAACGCGAAATCACGCGAAGGATCGTTTGTTTCCCGGCGTCGTTAAGGGAACAAAACGAGCAAAACGCGTGCGAGCGTGATCGAGCTGTAACGGACACTGACGCGAAACAGTCGAGCACACCCACTCGTTCGTCTTCTTTTTCTCCGCCAGAAGTCTCGAATCGATGCGACGATCACCTAGAACGATTTTTCCCGTGTCGACAATGCGCTTCGAGCACGAAAATGGAACGCCACGGAGAAGGGACAGAGGGGGTCGCGAGAGGCTATAACGGGAATAAAGCCGTTCGCGCGAAACGGATTTGAAGCGAGCCATCGAAGATCGCCTCGAGAAGGCTAATCTACGATCGTTATTTCGATGTCGTGAAAACTCCGTCGAGTTTAATTTCATTACGCAACATCGGCAGTTTATCGCGACTCGATCGAGGCGAAATTAAAACGACCCTGTCGATAAATCGTCGATCGTGTACGAAGTAGAAAGCGACCGTATACAGCTTACATATTCTTCGCGATTCTTACGAAACCAATGTGACTTCCCGAAAATACCCTTCGAGAGATTTAATCCGTGGTATAAAATTTCATCGAGGCGGAGCATGACTGGCACGCATCGTGCTCTTATCGATCCGAACCCCGTTTCAGGCCCTAGGTCTTCCTTTATCCTAACCCCGGGCCTCGTTAATCATTCGCTAACCCCGATAGCGGATTCGATCGACGAGGGTAACCTCTCGTTTTTTCACAATTTTCCAACACTCCTACAACTCTGCTCTTTCACTATAACTTACGTTGCTTTTCCGGAGACTAACCTTAGGTACATAACCTTGATGAATCAAATACAGTGTGATACGCAGTACTGCAATATAGATTTTACTGTTTCTCTGCTGTTATACGGACTATTTCAAAATGTATGAGTAGTGGTATGGAGTTGCAGAAGTGTGGTATATGGTTGCAGAAGCATAGGTATATTTTTGGTATACAGAGAGGAGCTTGAAAGCACCTGAACTTGGCTGATATTGCTGATAGAATGTAGACAAGTTTGGTATTGATTCGATGTTACTAGTTTTTTAATAGTTAGTCGAGGAGATATGGTCATCTCTGTTAGCCAATCAAGTTATCCTGGTGGCCTCTGTATATATTAAATATGCTCTTTTCTGAATTGTATCATTACCTACAGATAACCTCATAGTCTCATTAATAGTATAATAGTCTCATCACTTCCCTTTTACAAAAATGATGCGTTTAAGAGTCAAATTATTCGTAGTGAACAGCTTGCGGAGTCCAGAAGTCTAATTCCTCGAGAAGGAAACTTCGATCAATCTGCCATCACCGTTATACGTAGCCCAACCACGATTAAAACTCGCTTAAGAAGTTCCCTTCAGCAATCTCGCTTCGAAAATAAATTTATCCGCGTCCTAGAAGTGCGCGTTTAGATACGATTTAAGGGATGGTGCTCGGGGTTGAAATTGGTCGAGTTTCGTGAGACACGAGCAAAGGGGATAGGGATAAACGCGATCCGATAGCGCACCCTCGAGACGGGGAAGCACCTCGAGGCTTAACCACGATTCGGTAACTTTAGCGACCCCTTCGTACCGGTTAAAACGGATAAGAACGATCGGTGGATCGAAATTATTTAACGCTCTCGAGCGTGAGTCATAACGCACGTAGGCGCCGTAAGAATAGATTTTTTCTCGGCTCGATGCAACGGTATCGTTCACGCGTCGATTAGCTTTTCTTAGGGAAAAACGAGCGGACGAAAGCGAGATGAGACGAGACGGAAGGAGACGCTCGGCGACAGATACGGGACATCTAACACGCGGCTTCAACGCTGCGAGGTTGTTCGGATCAATATTACAGGTAGCTCTGCCCCCTGTTCCGCCCTTCCTTCGTTGGATACGCCGCCATTCGCCCCTCGACACGCGTACGCACACCGAGGCGATACCTTGCACGTGACTTCGACGCGCGAACTGTCGAAAACTACCCTGGACATTTCAACATTTTAGATTGATACACTGTGCATCACGTTATTAACAGGTGTTGTCTTGTATCACCCTTTGATGACAGTCTTCTTTGTGGATGCATGTATGTTACTCAATCATGTAGCTCTTCATTATTTTTCCCAAATATCTGCTACTCTTTTCAAGTCAGATGATCACCACATCTTGTAGCACCCTTTACTGACAGTCTTCTTTGTGACTCTATGTATATTACTCAATCATGTAGCTCTTCATTATTTTTCCCAAATATCTGCTACTCTTTTCAAGTCAGATGATCACCACATCTTGTATCACCCTTTAGTGACAGTCTTCTTTGTGACTCTATGTATGTTGCTCGATCATGTATCTCTTCATTACTTTTCCCAAATATATGCAACTCTTTTCAAGTCAGATGTGGTTGGATAGTTGTAAACTAGTGTGTAGGCTCCATTTTCTATGGCATTTATCAAACTTCACCTGATGTGTTATTGGTAGTCAAGCCTAAATGAGTGCATGACTCTTAGTTGCTTTTTAACAAAATTTGATTATTGTCATAGTAAGAAATCAATTGCTATGTATATTGTCATCAGTGTACTCATTCAGCGTATTCATTAATTTTGCATGACATTAAGAATTTGCCATATGTGGTACATTGTCCACATGTCATAAAAGCTACATTATGTGGCCCTAATTCGACATCCAGTTAACATTCGACTATTCGTATGAACTGATATGTAACAGGATAGTTGACTAGATAACTGACTAGATAACTGACTAGATAACAGACTAGATAAATGCCTATAGTAACAAGTAGTAATAATCGAAGAAGCATAGATTTGCTAAAAAGTAACTCATCGAAAGAAACTAGTCCTCCAATGAACATTTACCGTGTAACGACCTTACTTTCGTTGCTTGACCATATCGAGGTTTACGAAACGACCCGCGTTGGAAAGAAACCCGCGTGGAAGCAGTCCGAGGTGAATGCCCTTTTCCAGCTACCACCACCATCGACATCACCACCACCGCCTCGTGCTTTACCCCCATTGCCTCGCGGCGACCCCCCTCGCGTCGTATTTTTCTGGCGTCCCGACGCCGATACATTCTAGTGTACCATTGAGTTTCTCTTCCTTCCTTCCGCTCCCTTACTTCCATTCTGTTTCTTGTCGGGATGCGTGCGACTGATTTTTTCACACATTCTTTTGTACGGAGAGACTGTAACTTGCACTGTGATTTGTCGGGTCACAGCTATTACAAGAGACAGATTATAATGCAAAATTCAATTCAATAATTTTTATGCTAAATCTATAATGTTGCACATGTGATGAATGTACTGGGACAATAGTGGTATTATTGGTAGAAATATAATTATCTTAAAAGAATTCACTTAACAGTGAATACGATGTCATCGGTAACTGACACTCAGTCTATGACTTCAGTAACTGACACTGTACTTAGCCTGCGACTTTAGTGACTGACTCTGAACTGAGCCTGTGACTTCAGTGACTGACTCTGAGCTCAGCTTGTGACTTCAGTGATTGACACTGTACTTAGCCTACGAATCTAGTGACTGACACTCAGCTTGCGACTTCAGTGACTGACTGAACTCAGCATGTGACTGCAGTGACTGACACTGAACTCCTGCGACTCCAGTGACTGACACTGTAAACTCAAACCTTAACCCTAACATCAATCCTAACGATCCTACACGACTTCCAACTTGAAGCATCCAAAATCCCCAAAGTCACCGATTCACCGTCAAATCTGCAATCCACAAATTATAGATCCAAACAAAACGATCTTCCTATGAATCGATCCGCGACAAAAGCATGACGACAGAAAAGCGCGGAATCTGATCCAATTTGCAGGGTAAAAAGCCGGTCACGTAGGAAGAGGGTTCGCAATAATCGACCATTGTAGAGAACGTAACGAACGTTGTCTCGTGTCGGCCATTCTTCTTTCATGACGTTCTTCCTGTCGCTCCCCAGTAATCCTCCGCTTACCCGATCTCGCTTCAAGATTCGATTTCAGACAAGATCGACAACAGTCAATTTTAGACAAGGTGAAGAGATGTTCAACAGCTGATTTATAAAAATTGTATGTGTTCTCGTCATGGAATGAATTTTTAGATATTTAACTAACTACGTTTCGAGGAGATACGACGTTCCCTTCTGACGTTATCTCTGTAGAAACCACGCGTTCACAACCTTTTCGTCGTTAACGATCGACCTTTCCGATAACTTTGCTCGAGTTTGGAAAAAACTGGCTATCTCGGATCTGTGTGGAGGAAACGAGGTTTTCCGCTTTGAGATAGTTTCAAGAATTTCGGTACCTAGCACACTTTTGCTTGAGAAAATTTATTTCTGATCGAACAAAACTGATTTTGAACAAGGCGAAAGGATCTGTGATCGACAATGTAATTTTATAACAACGGTATAGGTTTGCTTAACACGTTGACTGCCATGTCATCCACATGTGGCATTTCAATTACCATGTAGATCTACCATTCATTTAATTAAAAATATGTCCTCTTCATTGAAAATACTCGATCTTAGTTAGCAGTATTAACTGCTTGTAACTATGAAAAATAAATATAACAAGACACTGTAAAAATGTTTGTTAAGATTTGCAAAAATGAAAATACCTAATGCAATTTCCAGCAGTTTCAGAGTAGCAGTTCATGCGTTAAAGGTTAATTTGCAAAACCACCTCGAAATTCAGCGGTGCAGAAATAATAAATGTCAAAGTTTATTTGTCAATTAACCACCACGATCGAAACCCGACAGAAACAGGGGAGAAACATCGAAAGACGGAATTGCCCCGGTGAAGAAGAGGTGGAGCAATTAAAACGTTACCAGACACGACGCTTTACTTGTTTTTTTCCCACGTCTAGCCGCGACTTCGCCAACTTATAAAAATTCGTAATTATGGGCTTATTAACGACTTAGAAAATCCAGTAAATTAACGAGCACGCGTCTCAAGAGGCAGAGCGTCTACGACAGCCCTTCCGCGTCCTCGTTCCGTCGACGAGTCGACTCTCTCGCCTCTCTTCACCCTCTTCGTCACCCTTTTCCCGCGATATTCACCTAACCCCTTAGACTACGATCTAACCAGGAAAAAGCGCGGTCGAAAATGTCGGGGTCGAATTTAACGAAAGAATCCGAAGCGGTTCTCCACTTTCTCCGACGCGTCTTCGCTTTTCTGTTTTTGCGACGTCGAACGCGAAAGTGCTCCCGATACGAGTTAAGGCAGGTCTTGAAAACAGGTCTACCCGGTCCTCTTTTTCTTCTCGCTCGCGTGCAAGCTTGAGAGCTTCGATAAAACCTTAGTATTCTTCTGTGGTGACGAGCTTCTTCTATAGTCTTCTGAAATAATTGGAGGACTGTAATGGACACGTGTGATATTAACCCCTTTGACAAGTCTCGTGCAGTCACACATGTGACAAACCTTGCTAAAATTTTTAATACTTCAATTTGAAATTTTGGTTCAACTATGTGGACCATTTAGGTGTAATTATGTGGACCATTTGGGTTTAACTGTGTGGACTATTTAGGTTTAACTAAGTGGACCATTTAGGTTCATCAAGGATCACATAGTCAAGGATCGCTGAATATAAAATACTCACAAGTGAATTATTTTTTACTAACACATCTGACAAGTAAATTATACAAGCTTGTAGCAAGACTCCTATATTTGGCTCCAGAGTTTTTTGAAGAATTTTTATTTTTTCAATTTCAAGCCCCAAGATGTTTGAACACAGCAAGATTCCTATATTTGGCTCCAAAGTTTTATGAAGAATTTTTATTTTTTCAAGTAGAGTTCCAAAGGGGTTTGAACACAGCAAGATACTTATATTTGACTCCGAAGTTTTGTGAAGAATTTTTATTTTTTCAAGTAGAGTTCCAAAGGGGTTTGAACACAGCAAGATTCCTATATTTGGCTCCGAAGTTTTGTGAAGAATTTTTATTTTTTCAAGTAGAGTTCCAAAAGGGTTTGAACACAGCAAGATTCCTATATTTGACTCCGAAGTTTTGTGAAGAATTTTTATTTTTTCAACTTCAAGCCCCAAGGGGTTTAAACACAAAAGTGTACATATTAATTTGAGCTAACCTTCGAAACGTCAGGGATCCATTTTACCGATCGAGCCAGAAGAAGGTAAAAGTATTCTCTTTGCGAATAAAATCGTTAATTACCTTTAATCGAGCTCCCGTGACAATCTTTGCCACGAGCATTGCTTTTAATTGGTCGCATCGTCCTTGGAGAAACTGGTTAGTTTCGATCGACTACCTTTTAAAGCCGCTGCAGCTTTGATTCTATTCTTTCGACTTTCTAATAAGGAATACGTTTGTACTTTCCGTAAAACCCGCGATTTTAGCTTTGCCCAACTCGAGGGCGATCGAAGCGTTTATCCTACAGCGGCGCGAAACTTTGCCAAGGATGCGAGGAATGTGGGACAAGGAAAATCTTGCCTCGACGCGTTTCGCAACGTCTAACGTTTCACCGGCAAAAATATACGGAGAAGAGAATATGATCATCCCTGAAATTCTCTTCCGGTCTGAGGGGAAATGTTTTCGAGTGTTTTTGTCGATAAGGCAAATATTTTTAGCGGGATCGATGCGCGATGACTGCGTCGTACTTGCAATGGCGGTCACGAATTAACCCTTATTTAATTTACAAGATAAGAAATCTTAATATTGCAGGAGTAATGGGAGGAAATTGCAAGAGTTATTTATAAGATCCAAGAGAAGTGTGACACTCAGTCACATATGAACTTGCTATAAACTGCAAGAAGTTAACTGGCTGTGTACTTAATTTGAAATTAAAAATGAAGTTTAAAAAAAAAATAAACAAAACGAAACATAAATTTGTACACTCATTTATTCTTTATCTTCATGAAAATCAATTCTGATTCCAAAGAATGTACTTTGTACTTTGCTTTGTTCTTTTAACAAAATGTGTACCTTATAATAAGAAACTTATGGAGCGGTCATTTAACTGGCTTGGTATTTTTACTGTTAAAGAAAGCTATAAATCAAGAACCGACAGAAGAAGGTTTCGATGTTTAAAGAAAATTCATGGACCGAACCCCAGGTTAATTATTTCACTAGTTTCTCCATAATCTCTACATCCGCTAAGTATGCCTCGTCGAAAAATGCAGCGAAGAAAATACGAAACGCGAGGCCGCTAAACGAGATTAATCCGGCTAGCTCGAATACCGTAACTCCAGAGATCAATTGCCACGGGAAATTAAGCTCGTTTCCAATCTCGAGATTACGCCGCGCTACTTTACCACCCACGAGGTACCGTTACCTCCACGCGATTTATGCATGTTGACGCTAGTACGCAAAACTTGAAATTAGCGAGTGGTAGCAAGGTTTATGGAGCGGTAGAAGATACACGTTCGTATGACATTTAGACGTAACTTAGCAAGATGTGTTTCTGTTATAAAATAATATAATTCTTCTTCTTGTATTCTTCTTGTGTACTTCGTATGTACTTCTACTCTACGTTTTAGTCTAGCTACGTGGTTTCAAAGCTACGTATTTTTAAACGAAAGGTACAGCCTTATTTTATCAAGACACGAACGAAAAAGCTATTTTTGAGGTTAACATTACAATTTATTAAGGTATGAAATTCCATTGCATTTCCAATTTTTTCGAACATCCATTAATATGTAGCTAACGTGATTCTGAATAAAATTTCCCTTTGCAGAAATAAGGTTTGAAGCATCGTTTTCGAATTATTCAAGAAAAACGCGGTCTGATCAGAGCGCGAGGACTGCGCATGCGCAGACGCCAGGTTCGAAGCTGCCGCTCTTGCGGCTGCGCGCGCATAATCTTGCTCCGCGTTTTTTCTTAATAATTCAAAAACGAAGCTTCACACACCATTTCTGCAAAGGGAAATCTTATTCAGAATCACGTTAGCTACCATTTAAGGGACCTACACTAATTGTGAGACACCCTATATATTTACTTCACTGCATAATCAGTATAGGAGGTAAAATAAAAATGCAAACAGTCATTGTAATTTTCTAATTATTATATTAATTCAAATTTTCTAATCATTATACTAATTTGAAAATTATAATTCATATAATAATTCATTTTTTAAGTATTATATTATAGAATCAGTTTAAAAATTCTTGTTTCAAATTATTGCATTAAATAAAACGGTGACTGACTAATTTTTTAATTATTATATTATAGAATCAGTTAAAAAATTCTTGTTCAAATTATTGTATTAAATAAAATGGCGACTGAGAGCGCAGAGGGTAAGCTACACGTCTCCGTAACTTAGTAAGAGCGAATCCAGTAATTTTCACTCACCGTGTAGTTGCGCGAGCGATTGCAGCGTGCTGGCATTGCAGTTCATGTACCCTGAAACAGAAAAGGTGAAAACGCTTCGATTAAAAGGCCGCCAGTGTTTCGAAATTCTTCTAAGCGATGCTGCGAAAGCGAATAATCGTCGCGATCGAAACCGATCTCCGCGGATCGAGATTTGGACGCGAGGCATCCACGCGCGGTAACGTTAGACGGCCGAGATTATATACGCCCAACGGTATTACCGTATCGCAAGGGTGTAAAGGAAAAGAGAGGAGAAAAAACGAACCGGTCGCGTGCTGTTCTCGAAGATCGGGTTGCGCGGTGTCGCAAGTAGCGACTGAAAAAAGTAAACCGAAATAACCTGTCGAAACTACCGCCATGAAAACAGCGAATTCAAAGACGTCGGGCTAATCGATACCGTTCGAAGGGAAATCGATTGTTGGCGCAAGCGATACCGTTACGGTACCCGCGATTTTACCGGGTCTTATTATGAAACTCGTTAGTACATCGAGACGCGTAAAGGATAGCCTTTTCGATCACGAAACCGCGCCGTTGCTCAACGATACGTTTTGAGCCTCGATCGACTTACGGGTTTAGAAAGTTCCTTCTTATCGTTTCAATTTTTTCGGTTGCTTCTCTCGTCGACGGATAAATCGACGAATCGTTGATTTCGCGAAACGCTTTCTTCGCTCGTTTACACTCGGCTACGCTCGAACGTGCCGAAGCAACGGACCGCGCCTCGCTGATTTGACCCGTCGACTTTCCTAGACTCCATCTCTTCATACCTGTTTCGAACCGCGAAACCGCGACGCCGTTTTTTGCCCAACTTGTCCACAGTTTCGATAAAATTTCCAAACGCTTTCTCCTTACTGGTTTTCTCTACTGTACCTTCGCTTTGTCAAACGTTAAGGTCGATTTTTCTTATCGTCGATAATCGTGGAAGGCTACTTTTGAAAGAACGTTTATCTTGCAGACATATGATCGATCGGCGATCAACAGTTTCGTGGGAATACCCGGTAGAGTTTGGCCTATTCGATTAAGCTGGCATCGGTGACATAACGCGAGCCACAATACGGATGTGCATATTAACCTATTTAGCTCCGTTACGCACGGACAATGCACGACCTGTGTCGTGCACGATGGTTTCGTTGTAACGCGGTCGGAGATACGCTGCGGAATTGTCCACCGATAGCTTTTCTTGTTAGGAAACGCTTGGTAGTGTCTGAGACGCAAACCGGTGTTTGAGGACATCAATAGAATATTGTTACTGTGACAAGTTCATAAGTTCACGCTTGGAGTCTTAGAACTTTAGATGGAAGATCTTTGGTCTTAGACTTTCGCTGATCGTTGCTATAAACGATGTCATGATAGATATGCACTGTACTATGCATTGTAATAGTAATTTTATACTAATACTGACTGATGAGAGTCATGGTAGGTACTCTGCACTATCTAACCCTTTGCACTCGAAGATAATTTTATTATTTGCAAGTAGCAACTTTAAAATATTAACTAAAATGTTAAATGAGTTCTAGTAATAATTTCCACTATTGTGAATTTTGCTATGTTTATATATCACATGAGGACTATTACGGAATTAGCTAAATAATGCTTATTTCAAATTATTGTATTAAATCGAATGGTGCCTGAGAGGCGCCTCTCGAGCGCAAAGGACTAATACTACGCTTTCTTTCCAACCGTGTAACAACGATACGAGTAATCGAACGTTATCCAATTTGGAGTAATCTTTCGATAACCTATGGACGTTTCAGTCAAAGTTTCCGACGAAAGTAGCTGCGAAGAAGAAAAGAAAGGCGGAGTTAAATCGTCGATTTACGTGACAAAAGCGTCCACGGTCGCGTTCGGAGGGCGACCAAGATGGTCGCCCGGAACGTTACGCGGAGAAACAAGAAAATAACTTTGGTATACTATTCTTGGTTAAAAATAGTCCCGTGCTAGAGACGATCGAACCACAGTTCGAACTGTGTAGCGTGCATTCTCATTATCTTCTTTCTTGAATGTTGCATTCTGTAGGAAAAGAGCTCGAATTTTCGACGCTGTTGCTTTTATCTGGGTATGAAGGTACCGTTAGGGGTAAACGCTTGACGGTTAGCGACTTCGAAACCGTTGCATATTCTACTGACAGGACGTTTGCTGTACACCCACAGGGAGACTGAATTCAAGAGACAACTGAAGAGAGACCAGAGTTCAAGAGGCAGCTTCTGAGGAGAGACTACAATTCAGAGATACAATTTAGGAGAAGCGACACAGGAAAAATTCCTTAGGAGACAACTTAAAAGATGCAACTCAGAAAGACAATTCCTTAGGAGACAACTTATAAGATGCAACTCAGAAAGACAATTCCTCAGGAGACAACTTAAAAGAAGCAACTTAGAAAGACAATTCCTCAGGAGACAACTTAAAAGATGCAACTCAGAAAGACAATTCTTTAGAAGACAAATCAGAAAGACAGTTCCTCAAAAGGCAACTTAGAAGACAATTCAGGAAGACAGTTCTTCAGAAGACAACTCAGAAAGACAGTTCTTCAGAAGACAACTTAAAAGATGCAACTCAGGAAGACAATTCCTCAGGAGGCAACTGAGAAGACAACTCAGAAAGACAATTCCTCAGGAGAGACCACAATTCAGCCACACACCTCTTCAAAACAGAACATCATTTGGGAGGACATCTCAGGAGAGACCAGAATGCAAGAGACAACTCCTGAGGAGAGACCACAATTCAAGAGACAGCTCCTGAGGAGAGACTACAACCAGGAAAGACAATTCAAGAAAGACAATTTAGGAGAGACAACTGAGGAAAGACAATTCAAGAAAGACAAAGTAGGAAGAACAACTAAAGAAAGAGAACTTAAGAGAGACAATTCAAGAAAGACAACTTAGAAGAGACAACTGAAGAAAGACAACTTAGGAGAAACAATTCAAGAAAGACAACTTAAGAGAGACAATTCAAGAAAGACATCTTAGGAGAGACAATTCAAGATAGACAACTTAAGAGAGACAATTCAAGATAGACAACTTAAGAGAGACAATTCAAGAAAGACAACTTAAGAGAGACAATTCAAGAAAGACAACTTAAGAGAGACAATTCAAGAAAGACAACTTAAGAGAAACAATTCAAGAAAGACAACTAAAGAAAGACAATTCAAGAAAGACAACTTAGGAGAGACAACTAAAGAAAGACAACTTAGCAGAGACAATTCAAGATAGACAACTTAAGAGAGACAATTCAAGAAAGACAACTAAAGAAAGACAATTCAAGAAAGACAACTTAGGAGAGACAACTAAAGAAAGACAACTTAGCAGAGACAATTCAAGATAGACAACTTAAGAGAGACAATTCAAGAAAGACAACTTAGGAGAGACAATTAAAGAAAGACAACTTAGGAGAAACAATTCAAGAAGGACAACTTAAGAAAGACAATTAAAGAAAGACAATTGAAGGAAGACAATTTATGATACACAGCTCAGGAAAGACATTTGGTAGACTCATGTAGAACGGTTTCAGCTTGACCCGAGTGTTTTACGGGACTGCAGGTTCGCCTAACGGTGGTCGGTAGATTAGGGGTCGGCAGAAGCGATCGTTACTCGGCAACCACGACCTTTACGGCAAGCAACGAAAAGCGAGAGATGCGGGCAATTCGGGGAGCCGGGCTAAATTTAAATGGCCCGGTACTCGTGCGCGTGGTTAACGAGAGGAACGAGGCGCTGCACACCCGTCCCCACGCTCGGCTCCGAGCGGACGTAGCTACGTACGTGCCGCGTACACGTGCGTCGCGACCGATCAGCTGGCCCGCATACGACCCTCTCCAGCTTCCCCTCTACCTCGTTCTCTCCTCGTCTTTCCATCTGCTCTTCCTGCTCGTTTCCGACGTGGATCCAACGGGACACCGCGAAACGTCTCGCGGAATCGAACGCAGTTTTCTCGAGCACCCAGAGCTTCAGCGGTCGATCCAGCTGAATTATCGACGGATTCGGAAAGGAAATTGCGGCGAAACACGAAACGGTCAGGAAAAGTTACCCTAAGAAAGAGCGAGGGGAAAACGTGGCGGAGAAAGGTTGAATCCGGGTAGAGGGTGGCTGAAACTATGCGATCGATAGTTGAATGCCCTCTAGTTGACATGCGTAGCCCATACCTGCTCGCCTACGGCTCGCTTCCGATAACTCTTTCCTTTCTGTACGACCCGTTATCTCTTTCCAAAAAATCGCTCAATAACGTCTCATATTTTAAATTTCCTTCTTTGTTTTTGAACTTCAGATGCGTCCCCCTGTGAATCAAATCCAATTAGCCGCACGAGTTGGCATTGATCCGCGAAACGGTTCGATAACGCATTCCCGCATTAATTATCGTCACAGTTCCGAGCTATAATTATCCGTGTATCGCGCGAACAAACTGCGCGAGGAAGGAAATCGTTAGCCCGTAGAAAATATACTTCCAACCAACGAGCATTCGTCGAGCCGATCGTTAATCCGCCCCGATCCGTGTCTAATTTTAATCGTCGCAAACGGTACGTCGTAAAAACCCAAACCTTCGCTCTCGTGAAGGGGACCGATCAAATATAAATTATTGGCTCGATCGAATCGGAAAGGTGGGCGTTACTGCTGCGGAATCGATATCTTATCGGTGCTTCGCGATAACCAATCGGCCTTGCGACGTGTTTTACGTTCCGGTGGAAATTACGCAACCTTTTCTTTTCGGAAACGAAACATTCGACTCGGGGCCACTTTCGAATGTGTTTCGATTTCCATATTTTTTATATTCTCTGCATTTTTACTTTCTATACATTTTTAAACGCATTGATGGAGCTAGATAGGTCTACAATGTCATATGTGACCATATGTTCATATGTGACGAGACACACATTTTCAATGTTCTTTAGGGTGCAATTCTAGCTATAATCTTCATAATTGTATATTTTTACATTTTTTACGTTTTTGCACATCGATGGAGTTAGCTAGGTCTACAATATCATATGTGACATATGTTCATATGTGACGAGACACACATTTTCAATGTTCTTTAGGGTGCAATTCTAGCTATAATCTTCATGATTCTCTACATTTTTACATGCTCTACATTTGTACCCATAATTGATGGAGTTAGCTAGGCCTACAATATCATATGTGACATATGTTCATATGTGACGAGACCCACATTTTCAATGTTCTTTTGGGTGCAATTCTAGCTATAATCTTCATGATTCTCTACATTTTTACATTCTCTACATTTGTACCCATAATTGATGGAGGTAGTTAGGTCTGCAATATCATATGTGACATATGTTCATATGTGACAAGACCTTCATTTTCAATGTTCTTCATTTGAATACAATTCTATATATAATCTTCATAATCAAGTGTTGTTCAATACAGTCTAATTTTTCAGTTTTTTATATCCCCACAGCCCCAATCATTTTATCCCCCTCAATACTATAAATGACCAACCCAGAAGATTTAAGTCACAGTATGTTTCAAAGACGTGAAATAAAAACGCGAAGGTCTCCAAACGAATTGAGTAACAGAAGAGGAGGAGGTGTTTTGCGAAGAGTTTAGTTTTCCTGAAACGATTCCCGCGAAACGTTTTACGCAACGTCCAGCGAATCATGGTCGACGATTTCGCGCGCTGTCTTCGCGCGCGTTAAAACGTACACGCGTTATATAATTGCTCATTGTTGCTTACGTAACGCGGCTGCTGGTTAAGCGAAGGAAGCACGCGCGATAACGGACACAGTAGGCGTTCGACGACGAGCGGAGAGGAATTTTTCGAAGCGGATCGATCAGCGAAAACGTTGTATACCGTTTACCGTAGCGTGTACGCTGGGAGCAAATGGCCAGTCGAAAAAGACTCGAGGCGCGGTTCACGCCGATCGATACGAGCGACCGTGTGCACGTAAATTCGGCATAACCGTTTCGGGACCAACATCGCGACATGTGCATTATCGAAGACGGTCTCTGTGGACCTTTTATACGATTATTCGGTTTGACAATTCGGTTTGACAAAACCCTCGAGGACCGGGATTTTTTTAGCTCACTCGTGACCCACAGTTTTGAGATCAATCGTTACAATTTGACTCTAAACATACGTACATGTATGTAAACGTACAAACATACGTACATGTGTACTT
Organism: Megachile rotundata; assembly: GCF_050947335.1. Classification (NCBI taxonomy): domain Eukaryota; kingdom Metazoa; phylum Arthropoda; class Insecta; order Hymenoptera; family Megachilidae; genus Megachile; species Megachile rotundata. The sequence continues at coordinate 12,457,507 of NC_134997.1, forward strand.
AAGTTGAAATTAAAAATGAAGTTAAAAAATGAAGTTCAAAAATGACATTCAAAAATGTAGATCAAAAATGAGGTTAAAAAATCAAAGAAATTAGTACACATATTTATTGTTTGTTTTGATGAACATCAATGGTGATTTCAAGGAATGTAATTTAACAAAACTTGTTCATCAAAACAAACAATAAATACGTGTACTAATTTCATCGATTTTTTAACTTTATTTTTAATTTCAACATCAATGGTGATTTCAAGGAATGTAACTTAACAAAACTTGATTCTTTTATAATAAGAAATTTGTGGATGTATTAGGAAGAGCCACTATAGTGGTCATATAGTGAGAAGACCTTCATGAAAGCCACTATAGTGGTCATATAGTGAGAAAACCTTCATGAAAGCCACTATAGTGGTCATATAGTGAGAAGACCTTCATGAAAGCCACTATAGTGGCCATATAGTGAGAAGACCTTCATGACAGCCACTATAGTGGTCATATACTGAGAGGACCTACACAAAAACTACTATAGTGGTCATACAGTGAGAAGACCTTCATGAAAGCCACTATAGTGATCATATAGTGAGAAAACCTTCATGAAAGCCACTATAGTGGCCATATAGTGAGAAGACCTTCATGAAAGCCACTATAGTGGTCATATACTGAGAGGACCTTCATGAAAGCCACTATAGTGGTCATATACTGAGAGGACCTTAACAAAAACTACTATAGTGGTCATACAGTAAAAAGATCTTCATGAAAGCCACTAAGTGGCCATATAGTGAGAACATATTCAGAAGAGCCACCATAGTGAACCACCACCCATTCAGTACTTTTATCATTAAATCCAAAGCAAGTCTAACATTGTTTTATTTTAAAACGACAGTGATTTCTCAGCTGTAAAAAGTCATACATCGAAACGAAAAATCCGCAAACTTTCGTATCGACATTTGTGAAACGTAATTAAGAGAATCAGCTACCAGGTGTTGCGCCGTTAATCGGACAACAGCCTCTAAAGTTCGCGAGCTTCCGATCGTCGTGGCTAACCGAAACGTTGCAAAGAACAGTCTCGGCGTATCGTTTTCGAAAGTCGGTCGAGGCTGTTGCGACAAGGGCCCGGTCGTTGAGAAACGACGCAAACGAAGAAGGGGTATTTCGTGCGCGTAACGGAGACGAACCAGCAACGAACCGTTTTGATATTCTTGGTCAGCTTCTCACGTTGGTCAACGTCGCTTCTCACGTTGGTTCATCTACCGTGGCGATCGATTTAACCGGACGATCACCGTGTGATTCCCTGTTTTTTCCATCGGGAGATAATGTGACGGACATCCCTGGTATTTCCCCGGTTTAGTTTCATCCCGGTCGGTTTCCCGCGCGTTCGATAAACGATCGGACTCCGTTTCGGATCAACGTCCTACCGCGGCGGAGGTATTTGCCGAAGCCGCTCGGGCAGCGGAGGAGCAAAAGGGACGGAAAATGGAAAACGAAAGAGAAGAGAAAAGGTAGCGGAGCGACGCGTTTACGGGCCCGATAGGCGGATGGAGGAACGGATAGAGGAGGGATAAGTAACCCGGAACGAAACGCGTTTCAGCACGGTGCGTATACGAGCAGGGAGAGAAGCTTTTTCCCGCGGGGTAGGGTGGAACGTTGCGCAGGTCAGGCCAGGTCAAGGCACTCTAGCGGCGAACGAAATACAGGGTGGCCTCGAAATCGCGATAGAATCGAGATTCCTCGATAGTAAAAGGAAATCAATGCCGCGTCGTTGCGAAACGAGGCAGAAGCAACCTTGAAACTCCTTAGTACAAGTGTATCGACGCGGATTCGGTAAGAATCGAGCGGAACGCCACCGGGTAGGTCCGGGCCGTTCGAGCGTGGAACAGGTGCACGGCACCTGACCGGACCTTTTAAATTTTAAAGGGCCCTCGCAACATTTAATGACCGAAGATACCGAAATTTTCCTACAGAAGGTTAGGTTGCATCGAAAGAAAATACGGGCGATCACGTGGCGGGACACGCGTCGACGAACTCTCGAGTCGAGCCGAAAACGGCGAGGCTGCGAGTGGTTGCGTCATCGCGCCGCGGTCGCCCCGCGGCCCCGCGAAATTCGAGAAAAGCGAACGGCAGAAGACAGCACCTTTATCGAGGAACGTGTTATTGGTCCATGGATAGATGTCGGCGCTCGAAGGTGTCTCGGCCGGCGCAGAACCGTACGCGCGAAACATCTTCCCAGCGGGCTGCTCTCCTCTTCTGGCTACGCGAGGCCGGTCACTCGAACTCGTTGAATCTCGGCGAATCTCGGTGAACTCGGCCGCGATGCTTCGCTCACCGGTTGTCCCGCGAACCCCTTTCCCTCCGTGTTCGCGAAATCCTTCCTTCCTTCCTTGCCTTCTTCGAGCGCCGCTCGGCTCGATCGCCGTAATCGCGCACTTTGAACCTCACCTCGGCGATCGACTCCCGATACGTTCGGCGCTCCACGAAGAACGCGGAGCGACTGCGCGCAACCAGCCACGATCAGAGCATCGGAAGTTCCGTGTTTATGCACAACACACATACGGACAGAAACGGCACGCTCGTGGGCGCGAGCCAGGCGGACCGGATTACCGTAGCACCGTAACACCGTAGCACCGTAGCACCGGGATACCGTTCGACTCCGGGACCAAAACTCGTCGCAGGTTTTCCTTTCGATCGGCCGGCAAGCGTTGCTCCGCTACCAAGGGACGCGAACGGATAGGTGGCCGCGCTACGTCCAAACAGATCGTTCCGTACTCGGTCGCTTCCTCGATTTCCGGTAAGCGCACACGCTCGACCGTTTGTTTTCGGGAAAAGGCGTGGTTACGGTTTACGGTTACGGTCACTGTTACGAGTGCGGTTGCGCGACGCGCGGACACGATACGCGCTACTCGAGGCTCGCCAAAGGAATGGCTGCCCCGCGATGGTCCCCGGCCCCCAGGCGTGGGAGGAAGCTGGTAGAGAGTCGTGGCGCGGCGCGGCGTGCTGCGACGAAGCGAACCGAGACGGTACGGGACGGAACGGGACGAGACGAGGGGAAACGAGCGTGGTGGGGCGAAACGAAGCGAGACGCGGCGGAGAGCGGCGAAGAGAGGCGAAGCGAGGCGAAGTCCATCGCGGAACATGCATGACGCGGCCTGCACACCGACCGAGCGTCACGCGTGTGCGTAAGCGCTCCGCCAACGGACGCGACAAAGTAGGAAAGCACGCGCGCGAGAGGGATCGATGGCGCCGACGAAGCCGCTCGAAATCGCTCGTCGGCCGGATCGAGAACGGGAACAAGCGCGAGAGTACGACGAAGACGCGATACCTATCCACGCGCGAACAAGCGACACACGTACGTAAGTACTACCCACCCGTAGTTACGTATGCGCGCGGGAACGAAACAGAAGGATGAGAGAGAGAGACGGAGCCAAGACGAGTCGCAGGGGCGAGGAACGCGAACAGGGACGTCACGAACATATACTGTGCCCCACGCCTCCTTCAAATTTTATTCTTCCCGCGCTTACACTCGTGATCATTCACCATAATGGTAACTGTCATCGATAACCAAATCTACGTCGAGAGGGAATTTTCTTGTACAACGGTGAAGTGATTATGATAGGAGAGTTGCGGTAATTGTGATCAGTGTATCTTAACTCAAGCATTCTGTGCAACTTTGACTACTTTCCTGACTAGTTAATTGTTACTAATTTGTGGATAGTCCATCGATTCTTGCTTTAAGAGTTAATTAAATAACCTTTCGTCTAACATTTTCGATGCGAAGTCGACTTTATCGACTAACCAATGAAAAAGCGCGCGAAAAACGAAATGGTACCGGTGGTTCGGGTACTACGAATCTTGACTTATGAGTTTCTCAAGTCAGAGCCGATTGTTGATACACTATTAACCTCTCGTACAATTTATTTGCCAGATGCGTCAGTCAAAACTATTTTATCTATAATGTTAAAACAAATAAAGAAAATTAAAATGTATTTTATATTCAGCGATTAATTATGCAAATTATTGTCGGACCTAAATTTCAAGTTGAGTATTAAAAATTTGAGGAAGCATTTGATTTCTAAATGCGTCAGGGGTTAAAGCAAATAGTTGAAATGTTAAGTACACTTATTGTACCTGACTGTGCGTCACAATACAAGTAAGGGTTAAGTGGAGCGCGAAGGTAGTCAAAACTTGAAGAAAAGAACTCGGCACGTGCGTGCGAAGCCGTACGAGATACAACTAAAAATGGGAATCCAGTACATGTACGAAGTCAGTGTGTGAACGCATGCTGTGCACGCGCGTGGACTCGCGTTACCTCCTTCGGTTCAGCATAAAAACGCGTGCATTCGTGCATGCTGACGAAAATTACTTTTCGCACGAACCCGCGTTGCAGGAAAATTCAGGAATAAAAATATTCTAACGTTCGAATCCGTGTAACGACACCGACGCGCAGGAACTCGATAATACACTCAAGGTTGTCTGCTCGCGAGCGTGCCGCTTATGCGCGCGTTTCTACGTACACGTGACATCGCGCAATACGAACGCCATTCCGGTTCGCTCGATCGCTTCGGTCAAACTCGAATCGCGCAAAAATTCGGAAGCCGATCATTTCTTATGTTTAAACCATCAGAAGAATTCATACCTAACCTAACTTGATGCACAGATACGAAAGAAAATTATTCCGTGCAATAAGCTAGCAGGGCCGTAAAGATAACGTTACGAGTAATTACGTAACGTTGCACGCGTTCCGAAGCTACGAGGAAAAGAAGCTACATTATCCATGACAACGAAACATCGCAGAAGCTGTCGGTGCAAGAATTTTGGCGACTTCCGTCGGATCCAATTTCGCTGCCTCCACGATTACTGATCGACGTAGTCTTTCGCGTAAACAGTAAACGCTTCTGCGCGTTATCCACGCGGTTAAGATATACGGTGCTTATCGTACGCCGCGTTACGCGCCGCTACGAGGTGTACCGATACGAAGGATCGTTTGATCGACGCTCAAGGTTACGAGACACAATTACTAGCGAGTTGGAAACGTATCGATGCTCGTGCGTTTTATGACACCCGTTACATAACCATCGAGTGTCGAACCGTGCACCGACTTACATGTCCTGCTGGCTACCTATGATCCCTCCACTCCTTCCGGCTAACGAAATAGGCTCGGAAATTTAAGTATACTTCGAACTTAAATTTCGAAATGACTTCTACCGAAATGATTTTTTGAGACATGGCGGAATGACCACCTTTGGTGGAACTTTTAAACTGCATAGGTTTTATTGCATAAGTAGTCTTGCATAGTTAGTCTTATGTAAATGAATTATTTTCTTCTGTTATACTTTTTAATTCCATACAAAACTGACGTGGATTTCCTGAAATCCTATGCGACAGCGTAATCGATAAAACCGAACGAAAGTGAGTCAACGTTCCTTCTTCAAAAAACTGTACACGGTTCTACCTTCGGCTGCTAAACACTAAAACTTAATCTTGCTTTGACGAGTCTCACTCGTCACACATTCATAGTTTAAATGTGACAAAACCTGCTCAAATTAATCCTTTGTACTCGAAGGTAATTTGACTGTTTGCAAACAGCAACTTTAAAACTTAGTTAAAAAGTTAAATGAATTCTTTTGAGGTTTCATTATTTCTACTGTTGTTTGTTTCACTATGTTTATACGTCACACGTGTCATATTATAGAATCAGTTAAAAAATGCTCATTTCAAATTATTGTATTAAACAAAATGGCGACTGAGAGGCACCTCTTGAGCCCAAAGGGTTACTCAAGTTTAGGTCCATAATTTTTACAGTCAAGGATGCTCATCATTAGATGCAATAATATAAAATGCTCACATTTTTTAATAGTATAACTATGAATAGTTTTGACTGACAAATAAATTGTACAAAAGGTTAAAAAGCTATATGATGAATTTTTTATTAGCAGAATAGTTTTGACTGGCAAATAAATTGTACAAGAGGTTAAAAAGCCATACGATGATGAACATAAAATGCTCACATTTTAATCCCCTCTTTTTTAGTAGTATAACTATGAATAGTTTTGACTGGCAAATAAATTGTACAGGAGGTTAAAAATCCATACGATGATGAACATAAAATGCTCACATTTCAATTCCCTTTTTTTTTAACAGTAAAACTATGAATAGTTTTGACTGGCAAATAAATTGTACAAGAGGTTAAAAATCCATACAATGATGAACATAAAATACTCACATTTTAATTTTTTTTTTAACAGTAAAACTATGAATAGTTTTGACTGGCTAATAAATTGTACAAGAGGTTAAAAATCCATACAATGATGAACATAAAATGCTCACATTTTAATTCCCTTTTTTTAACAGTAAAACTATGAACAGTTTTGCCTGGCAAATAAATTGAACAAGAGGTTAAAAAGCTATATAGTGATTTTTCTCCGACAAGGTTCGTAGTCAGCGTCGACCTACTAACTCGGTCGATCGATTCGTTAATGAAAAGTTTAAACGTCGAAACATTAGGTTGGAATTCGCGACGGTGAACGAAATCGGATTCCCGAAAGCGGTTTCGAAACGCTTTGGAGCGATGGCGGAAATCGTGGAGCATTTCCGCGAGTCGGAGACATCGAGAACCGGAAAGGGAGAGGAAAGAGGGAGTCGCGCGTTTCTCGGCCGAAACGATTGCCCCCTTAGCTAAAATAAGCGGAAGTAAGCAACGCGAGCGAGCGTTTCTAAATTTAGACGTCGGCGTGTGCTCATCCTTCGGCTTCTCAGCCGTTACGGCCAGCAGCTTCGTCGTTGCGTATCCGTCTCACGGTTCGCCCCGTTCTTTGCCCGCTCCGACTTTGATTTCAACCCCGCATCTTAAGCGCCATGCATAATGGATATCGGAGATCCCGCATCGCGGAAAACTGGTCCTATTTGCATTTCGATGTCTCGTTCCTTCCGTCTCGACTTTTCGACGAACGAATAATCGTTCTTTTTCTTCGACGAAGAAATCACGCGAGTATTCGTAAGCCAGCTGACTGCCAAAACAGCTGTAGATGACTCCGATCGCGAGATTGCGAGCTGAAAAGCGGTAAAATTTTCCGTGCAGCGAAAGAAGTAACGAAAAGGGGGCAGCGTACGGGTATCGCAACGTCTGTTATCGTCGGTGAAGAAACCGGTACGGCGATAACCGTAAGCCTTAGGGTAAAAACACAGCGAGCAGGTTTAGGTCGCGGTAGCTATTCAACTATCAGGTTAAGCCCGGTTGGGTCTAGAATTTCATTCGTTCCTATTTAAATGGTCCTTACGCTTTGCATTTCAAGTAGGCGTTGTCTAATCGACTTTTCCTACCGATTCTTTACCCGAATCACATAACTGCTGACGAAACCGCTATGTCACGTTTTACTTTATCGCGGTCTGCCACGATATGCAACTTCGATAACGACTTTTAAAAGAGGTCTTTGGAAAAGTATTCGAGTATTCTATCTCGGGAACGAACTTATTTTTGGCCCTGTTACGTAACGGATGCGTCGCGTCGGTCGACGACCGAAACGACCAACGCGTTAATCGTTCGTTTCGAATCGATCGCTTCGATTTTCGCCTCTCGACAAAAATACGACTCGAATTTGGCTCGAGTTTCATTTTCCAAAGCGAAAGTTCCGTTACCTAATCCTTTTTCCCTTCGAACTCCCTCGGAAATGTCCTAACGAATCTCTAATAATATAAGTCGACGCAACGCCGTCTGCCGTGTTACGAACGACAGGCGATTACGCCACGTACGTAACGATTTCAATGAAATACCGTATCGTAACGAATAGGATAGCCAATGCTGCGCATGGTATCCTTGAATTTATGTAACGCTCGTTCTTCCATTATTCGTCGGGCTTCTTTAGTTATACGCTCTCTCTCTCTCGCTCGCTCTTTCTCTCCGAAGGCTGCGCGATAGAACGGTTGCGTAAGAATTTTTGTCGTTTGCGTTTTCGCTCTTGCAAACAACGTTCGTTGAACGTTTTCGCGCGGAGCGTAATCGGGAAAAGTCGAGGAAAATTGCGGGCGTTCGAGGACACGGGGGAAAATAGCGTCGTAGGTTCGTTCACGGTAAGCGTCGCTTCGAAGCGCAATTTTACGCCGAGTTAGGCGCATCGATCGTGCTCCGACGAACGCGATCTCCTACGGGCGTGTTTATTCCAAATGACTAGGAATTTTTCATCCTTTTGCGGTCAAATTTCGATCGGAACGAAAGAAAACGAGAGAAGATAAATGTAAGTGTAGCACTTCTTTTAATTAATTAAAACATTTAAATATTTAATTAATCTTTGAAGAAATTACACACACGTCTACAGTTCGAGGATAACATAAGGCTGGCTATAAATGAAGTGAACATTCACGGCATTCATGCGTTTTTTGACGAACACGCGTCGCCACTTGCAACCCTCATTCACTCCATTCACACTTCAAGGGATAATTATAAACATTAACGGGTCATACAATTAATAAATGCGTACATAAGATTGATCGATTGATTGTATAAGGACCTCGACTGCTATGATCACCGACCCAATTGTAAGATGAAGAAGAATAAATAAAAGAGAAGATAATTCTACAAAGTTTGTTTCTTTTCTGAATCAGACCTTTTCCTCAAGATTCCTTCCGAATAAAACTATAAGCTCAGCGATAGAACCTTCGATGCAAGATTTCTTTTCCTCAAATTCTCAGCCCTTTTCCCGAATCCTATTTTCCTTCCTCGACCGATTAATCAAGCGTAAAACCTTTCAGAACGCATCGCGTTTTAATTTTGGTCAGAAGCCAAGAAAAAATCGAAGCGTAGTCCCTAATTTCTGTGGAGACGCACGAACTGCCCTAGCAATCGGAGGGTAGCAATTTTTACGAGCGTTATCCCTTTTAGACACGGGTCCCCACGCCAGTGTTTCTCAAACTCTTCACAGGAGAATAGAATTCGAACCCGGAAGGTTTCGGAAAGCGGAGACAAAAAGGAACGATGTTAAAAGCGTGGTCAAATAGACGCGACGGTTTGAGAGACGCTGGCTCAAAGTAACAACGGGGAAAGTAACGGCAGAAGGGGGTCGTTGCACTCGGCCAGGACCCACCCCCTAGACACGCGCAAATGACGTCGATGGATAGCTAGCGAGCTGGAAGAGGTTGATCGATGAAATCGGCCCACCAAATCGTTTCCTCCTCTATCCGAATTTCTCTTCTTTCTGCTATCGGTGCACGACGCGTGTGCGTTGCGAAACCGTGAACTTTCTCCTTGGACATTTTTCGACCTCGCAAAGATCGGAGAAACGAATGGAAACATAATTAAAAGCCTGAAAAACGATTCCAGGTGGAAACGGTGAAAAAGGGGGCGGAAAAAGTGGAGCCTCGCGTTCCAGACGAGCGGACAGAAACGAAAAAAGAGGAGAGGAAACGGGATCGTTCGGCCTTACAATCGAGACAGAAATAGCGGAGGATTTTTCTATCTGCACAAGAAACGTTTGCAGATATAAAACGCATCGTGTCGGCGAGAATTCTGCAGGCTCCTTCTTGCGCTCTCAACGGGTCGAGAAGAAATGGAAAAACTGAAACCGTGGTTCCAGCGAATAGATTCCGTGGAACATAAAATATTTAGGTGCGTGAAAATGAAACGAGACGTAAGATCGAAAACGACGACCTTGATAGGTTTCAGGTGCAAGGGCAAGAAAAGGGGTTCCGCGATGTCCAGGCGTTAGTCGCGTCGTCGAGCGCGTCGCGTCGTTCGTCCGCCTAACGCTTTCATCCACTCTCGCTCTTTCACCCTTTCTCTCTTTTTTTTTCTACCCTTTTCATTCTTTGACGCAAGCCTTTTGTCCCCCTAGGATATTTGCGGAGCTTTGTTTCGTCGACGGGCTGTATAGCGGCTTAAATATACGTCGCTAATGGCACGGGACCGAGGATACAAAGGGTTGCCTGCCCGCTGGATGCCGACGAACGTTTATTTATAATTTGACCGTGGTCAAGGAAACGATCGAATCGCAAAGTCTCGAATCTTTTCGATCGTTCGAACATTGCGGGTCACTGCAATGCGTCTGACCGTGGCAGTTGGTCAATAGGCAAGCGGCCAATTCCGATCGAATTTAAATAAGCCCTTGTACCATTTTGCACGGTCACAGATTTCCCGCCGAATCGACGAGGCGGCGGGAAATTCGAAAGCGGGCGGCAGCGCCATATCGCGGTTCCTTCTAGGGACGACCTAGAGATGGCGACGCGTATCTTTCCTAGCCATTCGGAGGATACTCGGTCGGTACAGCTTTTCGACGTTCGACCGCCTCTTCCCTTTTCGCATTATAAAACGCGCCACCGTTTTATGAGCATCCGTTTCTGCGTGTTACGAATATCCTTTGATCGCAGAACCGTACGTTTTCACCAGCAATTGCTTCTGCGACGTAAGAGGATTATTTCCTCGGCCGCTTCTTGGCTGGAAATCTATTTTTATTCCGATCGTACCTTATCGCTTTACTGCTTTTATCATTTGCACCGTTACCTCGTTATCGGACGTTACCTTCATTTTTCGGATTATTATCTGTAATTCACCGTTATCGCTGTTTCCTTCTATGTCTTTAACTGTTTTTAACTCGTCGCCGCTTTATTTGTACGGTGCGTCGAAAATTCGATAACGAAAAATTACCGAACGACACGTGTGGAGAACAAGGCACTTCGAGGTTCAGAAAGAACGTCGAATCAGTCAATTTTTCGATCAACGCAAGGGAGATCAACTGTAGTTACAACGAATTTCGGAAGACGTTTCGCAAATTGATGTTCTGAACAAACTTCTCAGGAATTGTCAGACTTATTCTTGTTTTCCAATGCACTTGACAGGAAGACAGCGTGTTTGAATTAACCCCTAGCACCATTTTGACGAGACTGACTCGTGACTCGTACCTCGGCCGTGATTTTACTCAAATTTTTAATACGCTCAATTTGGAGTTCAAGTCCAATAATTTGCATAGTCAACAATTGAATAACATATTGAAATAACATTTCAATTTTTTTGTCTATCTTAATCCCTTCTCGTGCTTTGACGAGTCTCACTCGTGACGCACATACAGTTCAAACGTGACAAACCTTACTCAAATTTTGAATACTCTTCAACTTGAAATTTAAGTCCAGCTATAAGTTACATTATCAAGGATCTGAATATAAAATAGTTACAACATTTTAATTTTCTTTGTTCGTTTTAATGTTACAACCCTGCACAGTTAGTCTTGACTGACGCATCTGTTAAATAAATGGCACGGGAAGGAGTTAATATTATAGCTTAATTACGCAGTTCTGTCTGACGCACCCGACAAATAAGTCATAGCGTTAAGCGTTTCGATGCGTTTCCGCAGGAGGTTCACCTTTTCAATGACACGTATTACCGGCTAAAGCATGGGGAGGGAGGAACGAAGAGAAGCAATGAAACCCTAGATAGAGCGGCGAGTTAAAACCACCCCTTCTATCCTTTGGTCGGATTAGCCAGCGTATATAGGTCAGAAAATGCGACTGTAAAATTGCCTCGAATCCGTCGTCGAAGGACGCGGAGTTGGCTGGCTGACCGTTGCTAGAAAACGTCGCTGCACCGCGGTTAGATCGATCGTTGGACAGCTTCGCTGAAGTTTTCGTTGCACGACCTCGTGCCAATCGAGCGAAAGGCAACAACGCCCGCGAGTTCCAACGGTGGCGAGCGAACGACAAACGACAGCCGCTGTTCGCGTCGTTTATACCGGCGATATCGCGAAAACGCGACACGCGAACGCGAAATCGATTCGCTTATTTTTCAAAGGATCTTATCGATGCGAAACACGCGATCGTTACGAGCTATAGCGTGGCCGCGATATCGATCGGTTGAAAACGCGTTACACGACAATGCGCACCGGGCTCGTTCGCCCCCCCGAAAATATTCGATTCTCCCGGTTTTTTACGAGCTCGAGTACACTCGGATTTTCCAAGGGTTGACCTACTAGTGCAGTTTAAAGTGCCGTGCTGACACTTTCAAAGATGGCGTCGTGAAGGAGCACGCCCACTCAACGGAACCTTACAATGCCTCGAGAGAGAAGTTTTTGTTCTAGAATAAAGACTCGCACGCTCCCATCCTACCCTCGTTTCTCCTTTTCCAGCCGAAGAACTCTTTCGATCGAACCGATCCGAGATCTTCTACGAGAACCGTCGTAACGAATTCTCGGCCATCGTTAACTGCGATTCGATCGCGGCTGGATTTTAATTGCAAGGATAAGGGTCTGCGAAAAAAGAAACAACCTCGGCGGACATCCCCCGACGGTCTTTGGTCTTTAAGGGAAACGATAATTACGCGATACAATGAAGTCGCCGGTTTGCGGAGATGTCACCTGCTCCCGGCGCCTCTTTTGCATTCTTCTCGATCGCCTCTCCCTCCGTCCGCTTTCTGCCTCCCGAGGAGCCATTACGAACGAATAACGAGCAAGTTGCATAACGAAACCTTCGACGAAAACTTGGCCGATACGTTTTTAACGTTTGTGTTTATATTCCAGCAAAATCTGGTTCGCTTTACCGCGTCGTACGGTTTCGAGGAAGACGAGAGGCACCACCCTTGCCCTTGACTGCAGGCGCGAGAACGCTTGTCCGAGGGTTGCGAGAGCTCGCAGACAGGGTGGCTAGACTGGCGAAAAAGAAAGCGACGGACCAAGGGAAAACCGGGAAAAAAGAGAGTGTAGAAGTCTGCTCCTTCTTCGTCCACTTTTGTCTCCGCGTTGGCTCGCGGTCGCGTCAAATTCACGCGCTGTCGGATAGAACGAGCGGAGCGAACAGCGTCGAGTGGAGGGTGGCAGAGCCGCCGTGCGTCGAGTGCTCGGCTGCTTGGCAATTTCGTTGATCTTGTTGGACGAACAAGACTGCTTCCGCTTAACCGACCACGTATCCGTCGATCACGATTATTTCCAGCGAAAAAACGGAAGTTCGCTCGGACGATAAATCGAAAGGATTCCTTGCATTTTCCGTTCGAACGATGCTTACGCTTAATTGACACGCTCCAAAATCGGCTTACCTTTTACGTGCTCCGGTGTGTCGGCCGCACCGGCTCGCATGATGTCGCTCAAGTAATGCTCCAACGTCCTCATGCTGTCCAACGGCGAATTTCCATTAGCCGTCATACGATCCTGTAACATCCAAACAATTTAGATTTAATTCCTCTTCGTTAAATTATCTATCTTTCCCTATGGACTAATGTTTTCAATGTAATTTCTCGAAGAGAGGGAGAAATAAGAGGAATTCGAAAACACGCGCTACAAACACCGTTGGGCCCCCGTAGTCCGTGCATAGTCGGGTGATCGATCGTCCGACCACGCGTCGTCCTTTACTACTTGACGCGTTCCACGAGAAAGCGACGCGACGCTTCGTCGCCTCGAAGGTACTCGTAAACTCTTCGTTAAACTTCCAAACGTTAAATCGCATAACTTATCGACGAATCCATCGATTTAATTCCGCAAGAATCGAAGGGAGATAAATAGAAGGAGGGGTGGAAAAACAGAGAGCCAAAAAACCAAGAGCGGGAAAGCGCGCGTGACGGATAATCTCCTCTCCATCTTTCGGAGGTGCAAAAGGTAGCTCCACCTTCGCGTCTCCTTCGTGCTAGCCGCAACCCCGAGGCGTACTCTTTCCACCCTCTTGCATGGAACCCCCACTATCCGCTTCCCCTTTTCCGGCTTTTACGGGTGCACCGTGCACGCGCAAACGTGGCTCACGCGTCGCAAACCGACGTATAAACGCTCTAGCAGCCAATGTTCGCGTTCGTTAGAGTATCCGTGTACGAAGCACGAGCACGAAACGCGAGCACGAGCACGGCGCTGTGCGGCGCAGCGTGTTTCTCTCCCTCGCGCCGCGTCGCGCGTCGCTCCGTTTCCGTCTAGCTACGGCCACGCTAGAAAATCAATATAGGGAAACCAGGAAGCAGCGGCAGGGCGTCGACGGCAACCTTTGTGCAGGCTCCGTTACGATATCGCTCCTGCTCAACCTACTCCTCCGCATCTTGCCTATCTCCCTAACTTTTCTATTCTCCCTTGCTTCACAAACGTTTCGATGTTTCTTCGACCGCCGTCGGTCAATCGTACAGCGGAAATACGAAGACGCAAATTGGATGAAACAGTCGATCGGAATCGATCGACTCGAGGCCGTCGGTGCCGGCGTTTTCTACCTTCGCGAGACATCGATCCGTTTATACCGAGTTAAAACGAGTAGACGTAATTCCAATTCCTGCAGGTCATGCAGTTGAAACGTTTTGTCAGGCATTCGAAGGAAAAAATATTTGCAGGCGAGTCAAAATTCTATGCTATAATGTCGCGAGGTAGTTCATAAACTTTGTAAGAAACAGTGGCCATCGGTTATTCTTGCCGAAAGTCACGAGATGATCGATCGAAGCGAGAACGAGACAGCGTACGGAAAGAGCCGCGAAAAAGGGGGATCGTTAGCGAATTTACGAGCGGCGTATTCGCGCGTGCACGCTCATCGCCTTCTCCGTTTCCGCTCGTCCCGTCGGTCTAGACGCGGTTCTCGCGCTAGCACCCGTTGTTCTAACACGCCGTTTCTCCTTCCGCCTCTCTTCTTTCTTCCTTTTTTGCATTCGTCACGCCAGACACGCGCAACAATCCGACACCTTCTGGTCCCTCCGACGAGCTCCCCGTCTTTACCAACAAACTCCCCATTCTTTACAGGAGACAACTCATCCATTGGGCTCGCGAAAAGTAATTGTCGGTGGACGCGAGGGAGCTCGACAAAAGCGAGAGGAGCAGAATGTCCCCGGTCGGGAAATCGGAGCATCGATTTCGACCGATTCGAGCGATCGTTGCCAGCTACCTAGGCTGCGGAAAGGTTCGTGCGGACCGGGACGCAGCGCGGTGCGGAGCGGCGTAACCCGGTTCCCGAGGTGTGCGCGGAAGGAACGATTCCAGTCGGCTAGCGCGAACTGGGTCACCGTTCGCCGGGTGGGGAAGCGAGGCGCTTGCAAACAGGAGAGAAGAAAGGGAGGGTGAAACGCGGAGGGTGGGTGCAGGATAGCGGGCGAGGGCGGAAGGGCGGATAACGCGGAGCGCTGTCGTCGCTGATGGTCCTCGGATGATTCTTCTCGTGGACCCTACAGATATTTCCTAACGAGATCTGATCCCATATGGATCCAGGACAAAGCGGCTAACCGCGTTGTCTATCTCTGAAAGGGTTTCTAACGATGTCCTTGCTAGAAGCGTCTGGTGCGCTGGTGCGTTGGAGCGCTGGCACGCTGCTAACAGACGCGGCGACGTCAGCGTTCGATAGTGGGTGGTCGCGCGCATGCCGTCCTTCCTCTCCCCTCTCGTGCCTCTCTCTCTCTCCGTCAGCGGTAGTAGCTTCGTTACAGGGTCGTCGCGCGTTGCAGTTTACCGTATTTTATTACATAAGTTGCGAGCTTCTCCGATGCACCGAATCGATACGAACTTGGTTCGTTGTCGAGTTTCAGCCGCACGAAAAATGCTTACTCGTAACAGCTGCTCGAGAAATCCTCGATCGGATTAGTCGAGTAAATCATTTATCCGATTAGGAATTCGTAAAGAATCGCGGCCGGATTCGCGTAGACTCGCAGAAGCGCTTCGGAAGCCCGGTTATGACCCGGTGCATCGATTTCGAGATCGAGAAGGACAACACGATTTCGAGAGGAGCGTACGACGTCGGAGCTCCTCGCGAAAAATCTATATCGCGCGAAAGCGGAGTGACCTATAAACCTCGTAGCGGGTCGGGTCAGTCCGCACCGGCGCGGTGGCGCGGCAGCGCGGCGGCGCAGTCCCGAATTCGAATTGAAGGGATCTTAAATTGGGTTAACGTCCAGATATTCGACGTAACGTCGGAATTAGTTGAAAAACTTTGCTCGCTATTCCTCGGACTAATACGGAACTTAGTCGACGCGTGCCACGTCAGAAGCTGGTATTTCGATCCACGACGATTATCCGACCTTTATTTTTCACGCCTACTTTTACTGCTGCTATCGACCGATTTGGCTAATCGCCGTTTATCAATTTTCCAGCACGCTATACCAGATGCCACGTGTCTCCGCCTACGTTCTTCGATACGCCATACGCGTACGCCTAGGTACACGCGCGCATACGGAACGATTCCCCGCGACACCACGCGTTTTCCGATATTCGAGATCGTTCCGCTACGAGCGGTTCTCTGGCACGCGCGACCAGCCTTTTCGTTTCGTCAGAATCGCACGAGTTTCGTAACGAAATACCTCGACGGCGCTGCGTAACGTCGCTGCGTCAAGGTAACGTCAATAAAAATCTTTATCCTCGCGCGCCTCCGATGTTTTTCGAACCGTCTTCGAACGAGGTTACCGTAACCTCGCGAGCGATCCATCGTAAAAATCGAAACGCTACCGCGTCTCGTAAATCGAGCGATAACGAAAGTCTGCGATAAAACGCGTGATCGAGCGCTCGCAACGGGACGCGCGATCGGTTCGTCGCGAACTAACTACGCATGCTCCGATTCCAAGGTAATCGACGATCGAATTATATATCGCGGCCCAGTGCCAATCATTTTCTCCCGCCAATTTCTCGCTCTCGATCGATCGTTCTTCCCGGGATGCGTTAATTTCATGGTAATTTGTGGCTGCAACGTAGGTATTTTTACCTACAAAGCTCGATATTTTCCTTCTACCAATTTCGAACGATTTATGAGAATAACCTCGAAACCTTGGTACTCGTTTAGCCGCGTTTCTTCGCGCACGCGCACGCGCTTCATCGACGTTATCGTTCCGCGTACACTTACGCGTGTACTTTTCGATGGAAAATTGCTAGACAAAATTGCGCGACGTTTCGTCGCATTTACTTTGTTTCTTCAAACGAACCGATAATTTTTTATATACGAGAGGTAAATGGGTTTGGAGCGAGTCGCATAAACGAGGTGCGAGAATCCGCCATTTCTCTCGGATAGTATGCTGGTCTATTTTTGACGAGCGGTTAAAATAGCCGAGCTTAAAGTTCTGCTAGACACTGTTAGCTCCTGAAGCTGCCACCGCGTACGAAAGGAATTGGGTCAGGCGTCGAAACAAGCGTATCGGAAAAGGTTTCCTAGTTTCGATCGAATCGCGATATTCGATCTGCACCGATACCGATACTCCGAGGCCCGCGCCTTACTCCGCGTATTCGCTGGAAATTCGATCGGTAAAAGCAGGGGATTCGGAAAAGCTTTCGCTGAGCAACGACGCCGAAACGACCGTTGTACGTCTAAATTTAAACTTACGAAAGTCTCGTACGATTGCATAACCTGGCGCGCGTGTACCGAGACCGCGGAAGTCTCTTCGATCTCGGAGGATATCGGTAAACACGGAAATTCCGCGAGAACAAAGTTAAAATCGAAGTCTTCCGATGATTTCGGTCCGATCGAGAAACTCGTTCGCCTACGTGGCAACGAAGGTCGATTCGACGGATCGAATTCTCGCGTTGTGGCGTTAATAAGCGTCGAGGATAAGCTTACCTGCTGAAACGGTGGCAATTGGAGCAAGTCCCTCTCTTCGGCGGCGGTAACTTCGAAGGTAGGCGCGGGCTGGGGCGGGTACATGTTGCCCTTTCCGGGATAGGAGGTACTCCTCCGAAACTTGACCGGACTGATGCAAGACGGATGAGCCGCCTGGCCCGGGTGACCGGGAAACGTCGGACTCGGTTTCCTTCCTTGAAGTCCAGCGGCAGCCGCGACCGCGGCAGCGGCGTGCAGGGACGAATGCAACGGGGGTAGATTCGGCACCGATCTGCCCCGGCTCCACGGCGAAAGCCCGGGGCTCGCGACCGCGCCAGCCTGCGGTCCGGCTCCCCATTGTTGAGGCGCTTGCGGTCCACCGGACCAAGCCGCGTAACCTTTCGCGGGAAGGTAAACGCCGGGATGCGTGTTGGCTGTTGGTTGTTGTTGATGCTGCTGCTGTTGTTGTTGCTGCTGCTGCTGTTGCTGCTGCTGCTGTTGTTGATGCTGCTGCTGCTGTTGCTGCTGTTGTTGCTGCTGTTGTTGCTGCTGCTGCTGTTGCTGTTGCGTCGAGGAGACTTGGAGACCGTGCCTGGCCGCGGGAGCGGTCGCGGTACCGTGTTGTTGAGGGAAATTGTGACTAGCGGTGATCGCTCGACGCGCGCCCGCCGACACGGTAGCTTGGGAACCGGCGAACAAACCGGCTGGACCACCGGACGGGAAGTTTTGGAAGGCCCCGATCGAACCGTTGACGGGCAACGCGTGGAGACCGGTGTCGTCCGGGGCGGACCAGAGGCTAGGTACTCGGGCCGTATCCGAGAAACCCTGGAGCGTCGAGCTGGTGCTGCACGCGATCTCTTTCTCGCCGGAGGAGGGCGTCGTCGTCGCCGCGATAGCGATACTTTCGACCTCGACCGCGTCCTTCGTCTTCTCTTGTCCAGCCACGGTATCCAAGCCGGTGCTCGGCGACAACGGCGCAGTTTTGCCACCGGCCTGTTTCTCGATCAAGAGGTCGTCCTGCATCGTTGACGTCGTTATGGTTACGGCGGTGTTGGCGCTGCTACCGATCGACGACTTGCTCGTGCCGGACAGGCTGTTCGAGAAGAGACTGCTCGCGTTAAAGTCCCCCATAAATCACGGGGGATTCCAAGTGTCGCGTAATCGTCGCGCGATCCTCCGCGTTTCGTTCGAGGCTCGAGACTCGAGACTCGAGACTCGAGGCTCGAGGCTCGAGATTTTTCCGATTCCGGTTGCCACTCGAACGAATCGAATCGTATCGAATCGTTTCTATCGGTGGGAACGTCGTCGACCACGGCGGCTCCGTCGACCAGAGCTCGCGAGACAACTATCGATCCACCGCGTACTCGTAAAAACACCCACGAGCCCCGGAAGCTGTGCGAACTACGCCAATCTCTCTTTCGATTCCCTTCTTCTCCTCGTTTTCGCTCGATTTCCTCGTTTCTCCCTCGACCTTTTTCCTTCCCTTGAACGCGCTTCGATCGTACCCCGTCTTTCCTGACCTGACGCGTGCTCTCCTTTTTTCTCTTTCTTTCTTCTCCACCTTCACCACCTCCTCCTCCCTCCGCCTCCTCCACGTTCTCCTCCACCTCTTCCTCCTTCTCTTCTTCCTCCACCTCCTCCTCCTCCTCCTCACCCCTCTCTTTCTCTCGCTTACTCTCCGTCTCTCGTTCTAGTGTTACCTCTAACTCTAGCCGTGGCCGTAGTCGTAGCTCTGGCTCTAGCCTGCGCTCCGACTCTCTCGCCGATGGCTCTACCTCTTTATCTGGACACGGCGATCCACTAATAATAACGTTCGACCCGATTAGATTACGTTAACGACCAGTCGCTTCCATACAATTCGGTAGCGACTTTGCTTCCGTAGCATTCTACACTCGTTATCGAGCGATCGTTCGCTCGACGAGCATCGTCATCGTCCGCGATGAAACTGTTGCCCGAGGACCTTTGACCGTCGATCGAAGGTCGAGCGAGAACGTTTCCGGTATTCACTCGCCCCCAGCGAACATAATCGTTTCCCTCGACGAGCGCTGAGCCACTTGGAATGCTCCCAAATGCGGCCGATGCAACGCGACCTTCCCTCTTCCACTGCAACCAACACGCGCGTGGAATACCACGATGGAAAAAAAGCCACACGCACAACCACACGCACAAGCACACGCACGCGTCGCGGCGCGCGCGCGAGCCAGCTAGCAACCGAAAAACACTCGCGCACTTGGCGAACAACTGGGAACGAGCGAGGGATCCTTGGTCCTTGCCGCGCGCGCGACGCTACCGATACGTCACTGAACACAGCGAGCCGACCAAACGGTTCCGACCAAGCGATTCCTTTCGACCGACATCGGATCGCTACTGCCGTTCGGCGCACTCGCGATCGACTGAACGATCGATCCTCTTTCGGCCCGACGATACGCGTCGCCGAGAACGCGCACGGACGTTCCTCGACGCTCGTCTACGCGAGACGACGCCAAACGACGCGAGACGACGCGACCCCTCCGTGTGTCGCGGCTTTGGCTTTTCGTGTCCTATGGGCGTTCGCCGAGCTCACCACCTTGTCTCGTCTTGGTTCGATCTAGCGCCTCTTCCCATTGGCAGCGAGCGTACTTTGCCCACTCGCGCTGCTACCGCTCTCGATCGTTCTAGCTCTCTTTCTCTCTCTCTCCGTCTCTTTCTAATGCTCCCTCTCTCTCTCACTAGCTCTCTCTCTCTCTCTCTCTCTCTCTTCCTATCTCGTGCTCGCTCCTTCAAAACGATAGATGCGGTGCAGCGATTCCTCCGCAGAGCCGCCTCGAGTTTCCAGTGACTCGGCAAACGTAGACTAGCTCGATCGCTGATCGGGCAGCCGGTTGCCTGGCTGCCTGCTCGCGTTCCCTGGCTGCACTCGATCGAGGCCAGGAGACCGCGATTCGACGACGCAGCTTCGCGTCGCGCGTGATACGATTCGTCCGCGGTGCCGACTTTTGGAACACTGTGGCCGTGCCGCGGCCCACACCATACCAGCCGTAGTCTCTCCGCGTAGCCGTGCGCTCGGCGATCTTCGGCCGCCGCTTCGTCCTCGTCCTCGTCGACGTCGTCGTCGCTACGTCGCTGCTGCGTCGCGCGGCGACGTCGGTCACGCACGCGCGTTCGCGTTTCACCCGCCACCGCCAACGATATCACCGCTACCGATAATCGGAGAAAACCTCCATAGCCGTCGTCACCGCCGTCCTTCTCTTTGACCGACTCTACTATCTTCCCTTCTCCGGTTCCAATTACGCGCCCGATGCGACCGCCTCGACGTTTCCCTCTTCCGTTCAACGATCAAACTAAATTGCCTCTTCGATCACCTATCAACCGAAGCGAAATGCAAAAAATCGACCTTTAGCGTACGACGATATCACCTTTCGGGAACCTGCAATGTTTAATAATAAAGTTAAACAGTACTCGAGGATGTTCTACGTGATGTACATGCATAATTATACGTTCCACTTACTTGCGACTGTTGGTTTATGATATTTTGTGAATTGGGTCACTGTGTTTGCGGAAATATTTACTCGTTCTTTATGCGCTTCTAAGACGATCTAATTGTCTTGCGGATTTACGTGTTTTGGAATTCTTACATATGGCTCCATCGAGTGGCGAATATCGTGAGCGATGGAACAAAAAATGTTTCTAAAGGCGGATTCTTGCATAAACTTCCTGCTTAAAATGTTAAAATCATGCTGTAAAATTACTGCAGTCGCTACAATGCATGAGTGAAACGACCTACCGTCAATTGGTTATAACAATTCGAAATCAGTTGCGGTGTATTGATTACCATATTTTACGATTCTCATTAACCGCAGTGGCATTATTTGCGTAACTAATCCTTGCACTGGTAGATCTTAATTGCTCGTATAAAAAATTAATTACGCATTTTCCGGTAAAACTTCGGGGAACCTTCATACTTCTACCTTGAACAAATTCTACAAGTAGGCTTTTTTTCTGGAAAGGAAGATACCTGTGAGAATGCTTTTTGGTACTTCGAAAGGAAATTTTTGGGCATTCTGGTCATTCCCTATATCATCGACCATATGCTATTCAGTGTACACATTGTTCTGAACTCATAATCCGCATATTTGGACCTGCAGAATGTCAAGAAAGCAGCATAGAATCAATATTAATAAATATATAATAAATATATAGCATATTAATCAATAAAATCGATAATAATTGAATTTAAAAAAAAAATTGAACTAGTGGCGCCATCTCTCCGGCGAACGGGGTGAACTACACACTTTTGAAACACCAGCTTCGTTAGTTCCGGCGTTCTGCCGCTAGATGGCGCCACGTGCATCGTTTTAGATTTAATTCAATCGATGTACTTGATTTATATCGAGCTGAAGGTCTTAAATAAATACATACATATCATTTTAGCTCGCAGGTTTCTTTCCAAAAAAGGAGCTTGGTTTGCCAAAATTGGAACATGACACTATTCCGAAGTTTCCCGCTTTTTTTCGTTTCAGTAGCATTTCAGTCATCAAGTAAAAAAGGCGGGACCGTTCTCGAACTTTCCATCTAACGATCTTGATTCCATAACATTTTCGTTTCGTTGAAATGACTAGTACTCAATAATACATCTACCTACAAATTACCAAGTTATATCATACGTACATATTAGTTTAAGATTTGTATACGTACATGGTGTACATGTCCTTCCTCAACGATAGATGGAGCAGTCACCAATGAATCAGTCCGTTTGACGTTTCCAGCGAGAACGAGTTACGAGTAAAGAATAAGTAAAGTATTTTACATTTTTACAATACCTTTCGCACAACAAAATGAATAGACTCTTCGGCCGAGCCAAACCTAAGGAACCCGCACCGAGCATCACCGACTGCATCGCTGGGGTAAGTCATTACGTTTCTCCATAGCATTAAGGTTATGTTACTGTCCTCTCGATTAAAACGTAATTGTTTATGTTTTTTTAAGGTTGACAGTAGGGCAGACTCTGCGGAGAAAAAGATAGCTAAATTAGATGCGGAGTTAAAGAAGTATAAGGATCAAATGGTTAAAATGAGAGAAGGCCCTGCGAAGAACGCGGTGAAGGCTAAAGCCTTACGCGTTTTGAAGCAGCGAAAAATGTACGAAGCACAAGTAGATAACTTGCGTCAACAAGCATTTAATATGGAACAAGCTAATTATGCTACTCAGACGTTAAAAGATACTCAGACAACCGTGGTTGCTATGAAGGAGGGTGTTAAACAGATGCAGAAAGAATTTAAGAATATTAATATAGATAAGATAGAGGTGTTTCTTAAAATTTTCCTTTCAGACATTTCGTGTTTCGGTGGTAAACTCATTCAAAGTATTACAGGATCTTCAAGATGATTTGGCCGACATGCTGGAACAAGCCGACGAAGTCCAAGAAGCGATGGGTCGCAGTTACGGCATGCCAGAAATCGACGAGGATGAATTAGCTGCCGAGTTAGAAGCTCTCGGCGATGATTTAGCCATTGACGAAGATACGAGTTACTTGGATGATGCTATCAAAGCTCCGAACGCCCCTGATAAAGAACCTGGCGCTAGCTCGGTTAGAAATAAGGTTCGTCTTCATATCTACGATCTATTAAAGTTCTATTTCTTGATATATTTCGATGACGACGCAAATTTGTTATCGTGATCATTATCATTGATTTCTTCTTTTCAGGATGGTGTCTTAGTCGACGAATTTGGCTTGCCGCAAATACCAGCTAGTTAAAACATCCATGAAGAGAAACGACCGTGTTTGTGGATATATAAATACCCAAAGAAGTTCGGTCCACGAGACTTTGCAAAGCTTTTCGAAATGCTATGTTCGTAGATACTTTTCGAAGCAACCAACAAAATTTTTCAAACCAGTCATATATTTATGCAAATTGCGGGTCTCTCAATGGCTAATGCAATAATTCATTGTTGCCGATAGATGTACTATTTTTATTCCGTTTTGTTTAAGTTGTTAATGTATATATCGGATTAATAAATAAATTTGTATAATTTAGAGTTTACTAACAATCGCGAGGTTAAATAATTTGTAATCGTGAGATTTTCGGTCCTATCTGATTCTGCAATTCTGTATATTGAGCAATTAAGTTTAACACGATCTCTTGGCTATCGACAAAATGTGCTTCTTCGAAACCACGTACTTGCGTGTAGTGATATACGTGTGCCTGCAAAATAATCATACCGTTCAAATAAATATTATGATATACATATTTACACGCAATGTATCCAACGTGTCTTACGAATACCTTTCTTTTGTATAATGTAACAAATTGTTTTATTACATTTTTAAATAACAAATGCATCGAGGTAGAGTTTAAAAGGCACAACAACGAGGTTGAATGTCCAGCAGGAGGTACTGAGCACAAACCTATTTTCATAGCTTCTCTGCTCCATTCCGTGCACGTAATTTTTCGTTGAAACCTAACAGTTGTGACGGAATATTAATATTAACGCTATTATAATTTATGCAGACTTGCTACCTTTCGACGTTTCGTTTTAAATCGCTTATAAAACAGTTTCCTCTGGCAATATGTGCACCACTCAATATCTTAGAACCGAGTTGTAGCGGATCTACTTTGATCAACTGATTGCTTCGTGACCAGGCATTACTAAATAATTCATCCAGTAGTCTAATAAACAAAAAACGATAAAAATCATTTCATAAAAAAAAGTTCAAAGTAAATTAAGAACATATACTTTGCTCCTTTCAGAGTGCACATTGTTGAAGCGGTTAGTGTTGCCGGACTAACGCTGCTAAATATGTAATGTAATTTCGGATAGGCTACGAGATTTGTTGCTATCTCATTCATATCCATATTTAAGCTACCAGGAAATCTGGACCCACTGAAATAGCACTTTCGTTTTTAGTCTTCTGTCGACGTTTATTACTCATGTTAATTATATCGAGTTACCTAGTTAAATGAAGAAGCATATTTACAATGATACTGTTCATGTCTTGGAAGGGCTTACACGAAATATTGTAGTTTATCTGATCTATGTTCTCTTTCTTTTTCAACTGTGCATCGCATATATCCAACAGGGATGTGTTTTCAATAGGAAACACACATGTTGCATATTCTATAAGCTCTTGCGTGGCTAACAATGCATTATAAGGTGCTGTTACAACATCTTGCATGACTGTTGGATATATACAAGATACTAATCTGTAAAATCAACTATTAACATTGTACAAATAAACATTTCTGACTAATTAAAATGTCTTTAAAGAGGACATAGTCTTCATGAAGGAATACCTATCTATCACAGGATAGTTATCAGCTAGTAATTTTAAAATGGCTGTTCCTAAGCCAGAACCAGTACCACCTCCAACTGAATGCATAAGTAGAAAACCATGTAGCCTTGAACATTTTTCTACTGACAGTCGTATGGTATCTTCTAATCTTTCATAATACTCATTACCATAAGTATAATGACCCATGGCCCTAAAAGTAATAGTGCCTTTCACTTAGAAAATATGTTAAGTGAAACAATCAATTACCAGTTATTTGCAGAGCCTGGGTAATTAGTCACTATGCATTTTTGATCAAACAAATCACGCAAGGGACCTTTTCTTTGTGATCCTATTACACTATCTTCCATATCTATCATTATTGCCTAAATAGTAAAAAGTTGATTGTTAGCTTACTAAGACAGTGTCTTAAGGAAGAAGTCAACATACCCTAGCTTTGACTTTAGCTCTCCTCAGATCATTCACAGTTTTGAAACAAAAATCATGAGAATTATCTGGTATAACAAAGAAGCTATGAAACGCATCTGACAGATCATCTATATTTTTAACGTAGTTTCGCTGTATTTTAAGTAAGTTCACGCCAGTATTTGCAGTTTCTATACCATACTCGTGCAATGCTAGGGGCCAAAATGCCGAACCGATTTGATTTCCACATTGTCCGACTGAAATCGACGTAGAAGAATGCATTGAAAAATATTTACGAATTTTTCTTAAGGAAATAAATTGATTATAACAATGTAATATCGCATAAATATACCTTGAATCGTGATAAACTGGCTCATTAAGGTTTTACAATTATTGCTATCTTCTGCATCCGTTTCATACCGGTACTCAAAGCGTGGAAGGTTAAAAACCGTGTTTTCAAATCAGAATACATTCGCGCTACTTCTCTATTTCTGAGATCAGGTTTACAATAATCAAGGAGGAATATTTCCCTTAGGAACAAAGAAGACAGGAAAATGGCTGTCTCTCTCATACTTTCGTTATAAGAGCAATGTAAACCGGGCCGATTACAAATTTTACTGTACGAAGTTAGAAACAACACGTTCGATATCTCTCTCGACATTTTCAACTCTCAGGTTTCGAATTTCAAATGATCGGATACTAACTTCACGATGTTACTATGCACAGCGCTTCGTGGATTCAGTTAATAAGAAACATTCATTTTTATACGACAAGCGAAATGGCTCTGAAAATAATTTATCCAAGTACAGTTGGCCTTTTACTTCTTTTTTGTCTGCACTTATCTCACATAGCTTCTGCATTGAACATGGAATCAAGTAAGTTAAATTAACCTATGAATCATTTTTAAATTTGCCGGATTTTGTATTATTTCAAAAAATACGAAATGATTCGTAAGATAACAATGATAATAGGTAACAATATGTTTGCCCAGTCTTGTGTCACTTGTAAAATTTATCAATAAACTTAAATTCTATGTGCAGAGAAAAATATGGTACATGTGTTTCCATGATGAAAGTATGACAGTAACTCATCAATAATATAATGTGTTTACTAATTAATTTTTATAATTTTCAGCACATTTTCTAAAACCTGAAGATTTATATGAAAATAATAAGCCTGGGTTACAAATATTCTGTCACAATGCCAACACAAAATATTTGATACACATATGGAGAAGTTTAAGCGTAAGAGAATAACATTTCGAATAATCTGTATTGATCTATATCATGTCAACATATGCAATCAAATTACAGATGCATTTAAATACAAATATAGATAACTATGACATTTATGATGGAAAAACAGCACAAGAAGTGATACAGAAGCACGATGATAATCAGAGATCTTGGAATCTGAATTTATTTGGTACAAAGAAGCAAAAGAAATTTAAAATCAATCCATTTGAGGATGTCTGCATTGGCATATACGTATATCCTTCAAACCTACACAAATACACAATGAGTATGACGCAAACAAGTGAGTAATATGAGCAGACAGATGATTAGATAATGTTCAAGAGTCATTCAAATATTTTCCATTTTCAGATATCGATGCTTCCAACCTAATACAAATGTTATTGGGTGCTTTATTATATTGGAGTGCCCGCAAATTAAGTGGAAATCCTTTATTTTATTACTTATGTGGTATCACACTTGGGATTACTACTTCGATCATTATTTTAGTATACTTTGTTAGCAAATTGTTACCAAGGGTAATTGATCCCTTATACTTATTGTTTAATACATTGAAACATCAGTTTTTACAAGTCATATATAATTTAAGGGTAAAGTTATGTACTTGATGGTAGCCACTGGTTGGACAATGAGTTTTTATTTGATACAAGCGTTATGGGAAAATGCTCGACTGATTGCGGTCCAGTACAGGGAATGGGTCACATGGTACATACTATTAACATCTCTAATTAGTTTTGTAATTTGCTACCGTTTTGGCCCTGTTACGAATGCTAGAACGAAAAAGATCATCGAATGGTTCTTGCAGGTTTGTATTTCAATAACCTTGAAATTAGCAACAAACTTAATCTAATATTTTAATTTTGTTTGTACAGATAGTAGGATTAGCTATGATGTACTCCAGCAGTTACTTCCGCGAAGCATCATTGTTTTGTTGCGTCATACTTATTCTTGTTTGTAATTTCCCAGTTGTACTGATTCGAAGAGGGAGAAATTATTGGTAAGTTCCATTACCCGAAACGTTAATCTTCTTTTACAAGTTAACCCATGTTATTTTTTCATTGAACGCATGTCGCGTACCGGTATTTTATATTTTGTTACGTTTTGTATAATTACCAATAAATAATGATTGCATTCTTTATTGAAACTTTATTTTATTTCGATAGAAATATAATAAAACATTATAATATAATTAAAACCTGTTTTGTATCGTTTTATATTTTCGTCCGAACAATTTTACGGACCCTTAATTTTTAATAAAATGCTAATTGTAATAGTATCGATAGTATTATAGTTAAAGTTTAGTTAAGATAGTTAAAGTTTACAAAGGAAAGTATGTTACATGTCTACGATTAGGAAGAGTATGTTTCCTGAGAGAAGAAAATTATTAACCGACGATGAATATCGTAAGGAAGCAATAAGAGAAACAAATAAAGCGTTAAACGAACTGAAAGGCTACTGTTCCAGTCCCGAGTGTAATCCATGGAGGACAATTCTAAAATTAAAAGATCCGATCAGGTTGTTACCCGAACGAATAAAAAAAGGAATCAGCAGCCGGCAATTTAAACAACTTAATTTTTTAGGTTCGCCAAATTTATGGAAGGTGAATCGCATTTGTCGGAAGACGAATCGCGAGAGTACGACGCTGAAATTACGAGAATCGTAGAAGAATGCGAGTACACAGACGAAGATGATTTTTAATGAAATTTAAGGTACCTGACTTTTCCTATTTACGGTACTAAAGTACAAAGTGATATAAACAGGGGATTTTAGCAAACTTCGTGTGACTTTCGTTTACGTTTGTTTGATGAAATATGTATAGATATTATTATTAGAAACGTTTTATGTAAAATACCGTTTTCGAATAAAATCGTCGTGTCTGGCTTAGCCGGAGCTAAAGAAATATCCAGCTAATGCCAGATCCGATTTACCAACAGTTTCATCATGGTCGTATTTTATCCGATTAATCGGCGATTCGCGCGACAACAGTTTCAGCAGATAAGTGGAAAGCGGTACGTAGAAGCGCGAACTAGTCGTTAAGATTCGTGTCGTGACTTCTTAAAATTTGTCATATGCCTTCACGATCGTATTCTTATCTTGTTCGCGTGACTGCAATTGACCGCATTCGTTACCCCGTGCACCCCCATTTGTTCCAGTTATATTTCCACGAATACGATTTCATACTTTGCGAAAATGATATGTTCCAATTAATTTCCATTTTATCGAGAACACGGCAAAGAACCAGCGCCATGATTTATTCCCCGAAACGCGTATTCGTGCTTTACGCCAACCACCGCGAGATAAACGAGAAAAAGCGAAAGCTTTGTTCAAGAAACAGAATATGGGTCAGTAATCATCGGAGTCTCCGCTTCTCTTTTTCTTTCGGTGTTTCCACACGTTGGACGCGCAAAATAAAAGCAGGACAGTGATCGTCCAAGCAGCCACCATTTGTTTGTTTCCCCGTTTCCTCCGGGCTTCCCGCTTTTCTCTTGTTTTCGGACTAGTTTTCGCGCTTACAACCCAGCATGCAAACTTAGTCCTGAGAATCGGGAACACGTGCATTTTCCGTTTTTATTCGCGGTTCGTTAACGCGATTTTAACACGGATTCAACGTGGCATTCCTGGCATTTCACCGATTGCCACGGCCTGCAATGGGCGGCAAATTGTCATCGGCACCGACAGGTGGTCGTCAATCGGACACCTTGCAAAAAGCTTCGACAGGGATGCGGCTTCGTTCGCTCGATTGATCATATTGGATTACAAATTGCCACAGAACGCCTATGCGTCGATCACGCAATACCATCGGCGATTTCAAATATTCTTAGATTCTATTTGCTGCGATATTTGCAGGAGACCGTCTCGGTAAAAAAGCGTAGAAAACGCTCGAGAACGCATTGTATCGAAAGGTAAATCGTGCATGGCCAAGCGGTCCAAGCCACGTGATCGGCAGGTGGGATTGGTGGCGGTCCAAAGGGCAGAAGCAGGATCAATAAGACAAAGACTGGTTTTCCGTGATGCATGGCGCACCTGCTCTCCGGAGCGACGCGAGGAGAGCGAATTCGATCCGTTTATCCTTTATCGAAAATCTCGAGGCAGAATTCGTTCTTCGAGTAGAGAAAGATTTTCATAGCAGCATCAAATTGGCTGAGCAAGTTTCGCAGGCGTTTCGAAACAGCGTACACGGGCGAACGAGCACGTTGCGGATCGCGGTGCATAGCCTTTCCGATCACGTTTCGTTAATCCGTGAACCATTGCAGCGAACATGAGATTCAATATAACAAATGAATCAACTTTTTCACAGATCGAGAGCCCACGACCTTCCCAGAAAGGAACGCTAGATCCTTGAGAGGGGCCTACGGAGGGTCCCGAAGGGACTGAGCGCGTGCCATCTGCCGGGACTAGTTCTTCGAGTACCGGTTGCCCTTTACCGAAACGTGCAACACGTAGCCAGCAGCCTTTTAAATCGACTACTTCGGCAATCACGGTCAGCTGCCTAGTCGGCGTCCTTTTCCTGGACGTCTTTCTCTCGTGCTTTCTCGGCCATTTCACCCTCTTTCTTCTTCCGAGAGAGACAAAGACTGGGAGGAAATTCGGGAACAAAGATCGATCTTCGAAACTGTATTGTACCTCGAGGAAAGACTCTCGAGTCTTAAGATACCTAGAGTTCAAGATTAACCCCTTGCACTATGGCTTATTTGTCAAGTGCGTCAGTCAGAACTGAATAATTACTGCTACAATATTAATACTCAAGTTTAGGTCCATAATTTGTACAGTCAAGGATGCTCATCATAAGATGCAATAATATAAAATGCTCACATTTTTTTAATAATATAACTATAAATAGTTTTGAATGACAAATTGTAAAAAAGGTTAAGAAGCTATGCTAACTTTCTTTATTAATAATTTCCACTACTGTTTCACTATGTTTATACATCACACGTGTCATGTTATAGAATCAGTTAAAAAATGCTCATTTAAAATTATTGTATTAAATATAATGGTGACTGTGAGTATATTATTATGCAATCGTTGACTATGCAAATTATAATTGAACTTGAACTTCAAATCGAAGCGTACAAATTTAAGTAAAATTGATCACAGTCGAGAGCGTCACGAGTCCGACTCGTCAAAATAGTGCAAGGGGTTAATACCAGTGCAATTTGTAATGCGAAAGAGACGAGTGAGAGATGATGTAAGGCGAGGATCAGACGGAGAGAAATCCGAGAGAGGTTAAAGGTTACCGATCTTGCAACCACTTCTCCGGCTGACCTTCGTACGCCGCACAATCGCTTCCTGTTCAAAGAAACATTCGATCGTGATCGCGGAATTATCGAGTCTCATGAAATATTGTATTGCAATGGTTTCAACGTTACACGTATTTCACTCGATTTTATGTTTCTTACAGTCAAATAATTCATGTAGGAAAGTGCAATTGTTTGCGCGTAAGGAGGGTATTGGACTACATACGGATAATACTTGACCGGGTAACGAACAACGTATACTTATAACGAGCTCGGTAACTTTATCGAATCACTTTTAACGAGTTAGTTTCGCTTTTGAAGTTTCAACTCTAAAGCCTTCACCTCGTGAATCTAATTTCGTGGGAGCGAAAAATGTGCTTTCATATTAAATTTTTCCGATCGCTGATGTTTCCAAGGATTAATCTTTAGAAAAATATACGAGGTGAAACGCGAGTTTGAAACGGGGGTGGTTTTCTGCCGGGGAAAATTCGTTCCGGACATTACGGACTACCGATAACAGGAAAACGGGGTGACGAAGCGAATTTCCCGGCTGTCGACAGGGTTAACGTTTTCGGGGTTGATCCTGATATTTTGCTAATTCGCAATTTACCGTTTCAAGTAATTTTCCGGTTATTGGAATTAAAGTGTCATCAACCTCGAGGTCATGTCGATGAATTTATCCCGTCGGTGATATTTGTAGATAAGAGACGAAAACGAAAGCACCGCTATTCCACCGTTTGCCCGGTCATTGTACACCGAACGATTCTTTTACGATTTCGCGACAAGTGGCGGCGGCACTTTAGTCCCGCCATCCGTAACTATTCGCGTCAGATCGCGGTGAACAACGACCGAGAGTAATCTCGGTGAAACGTTCGAGGTCGACGCATTTGGCGCGAACCGGGTCGCCGTTCTCAATGATAGCTTAAAACGACGACCGCGAACAATTGGACTTACTCGCGAGGTTGTTTCTATATGAACGTGCGAAATATCCGGGTTTATTCGCGCACACGTGGCACGCGTTTTCGCGCGCGTTCGACCAAAAACACCGCGTATTCGTTTCCCGATAGCTCGAAGCTCGTAAATTGGAAAAGTTTAACGATGCTTCGCGGCCGGCTGAGTAGTTGTTCGTCGAGCATTTACGTCCCTCTCGAATCAACTCGTCGACGAGGAACTAACTCGCTTTCTGTTTCAGCTGGAAAAAAAACTGGAGAATGGAGAGAAACGGGAGGAAAACAGTGGGAAAAAACGAAAGGAACCGGAAGCGAGGGAACAGGAAGATAGGCCGGGTGAGAAAGGAATAAGAGGGCTCGGAACACCGGAAGGATCAAGAAAGACGGCCGCACGGAAGAGGAAGAGAGACGCGGCAGGGGCGTAGAGAAATCGGGAAACGGCGAAAAGGCCGGGAAATAGGGGAAATGCGAGAGAAACGAAGAGCGGCGAGGATAAATGGGGGCGGTAGGGAGGCGAACCGAGATCGAGAAAACCTTCGGTTGGGGCGCGACGGAGAGAGGATGGGTGAGTCAGTGAAACGACGCCGAGAAACATTTTTCCATCGAACGATATAATCGAAATTATTTGGATTCGTTAAATTCGACTCTGCGTCGTTCCACTATGGATGCACCTACCGCTCGATAAACGCAAACAACCTAACGTACCGAGCTTGCGGTTTGCGAAAGCTTTTGCTGTACAAGCAGTTTCCTAACGTACGTTGTACAAAGCTTTAACCCTTCCGACTATTTTTCGTAATTACCTCGAACTGCTTAACGGCGCTGAATTTCGACACCGATGTTGCGCAAGTTTTATTATACCGAGCGAAATAAATGTGCATTATAATGTATACGGGGGTTAACGTTTAACGATCGTCCCGATACGGGCTGAACGAGGTCGAATCGATCGAGGCTTTGACGGGATCGCAGGATGCATCGAGTCCCGTGAGTCTCGTAAAATCGATACTCGTGTTTTTCAGCGTGGGTCACTGGTTTCGTAACTCGTCAGAACAGCTGCACGATACGTTCACTTTTCATAAGTTCCTTGGTTCGGAAGGATATTGTACCGGTGCGAACCGTGAAAGGTTACGCGATAGCGGTTGCGGCAATCGTGGCGATCGTTAATCGCGAGATTTGGAAATGTATACATCTCGAGTGACTGTACGATTACGCGGACGATCGACGGGAAACGAGTCCTCTCGATCGTCTGCGTGGTCTCGTAATCTCGATTGCGCGGTAATTAAGATACCGATAGGGATGCCGTTAGCCGTTTGGCACCGAGAGAGAAAGCGAGAGACGGGTAGGAAGTAATAAATCGAAAACAGCTTAGAGGCCGAGATCGTCGGGATTCTAAGCAATTCGATTACACGTAGATCCGCTTGTTATCCGCGAAATAAAAAAGTAAAGAAAGAAAAGAAGGTCGATAAAAGAGCGACAGAAGCGGTGCGGCGGTGGCGGAGGTTTCCGAGTCGCTTCGGAGAACCCCTGTAGCGCAATCGAGCAGCGAGCAGCGAGCAGCGAGCGGCGGGCGAACGGGGCACCGAGGGGAGCAAAGAGGCTCACCGAGCCAATCGGAGGCGCGAGTGCGCGGCGCAGATGCGCGCTAGATTCGAGCCGCCGCGCCGGGCTGCTCAGATCGAGCGTGGACGTTTACCGCGTCGTATCCTTTGGTCTTTTCGTTCGACCTCCGCTTCGGTCCTTTCTGTTCGCAACACGCTCGCGAGTCACTCCCGTTCTCGGTTCTCGTCTCCCGTCTTTCGTTTCGATTTCGATCTCGTCCGAGCCGCCAGTGCTTTCGCTCCGCCGGAGAAAGGACGACTGTCACGTGAATTTCGATCGGTAACACGCGAGTGTTCGCTAGGACTTCCGGGTAACCGCGATCCGAACCGGTGCCGACGGACACGCACGGTACCGAAAGATCGAACGATCGAGCAAAACCGAGCCGCTGCTCGTTCGCCGAATCGGACATGATAGGTCAGGACGACGCGTGTCAAGGACATAGAACCGGAGCCGCGTCGCGTTCGGACATCGGTGCTGGTGCGAACGTACGAGCGTGAGAGAATTCGAGCTATGGAAGCATCCGCGTTGTCTTCTGTTGGGTGTATTTTTTGACCGCACCGAATCGAATCGAATCCGGGGACAAGAATGTAAGGATCGCTGACGGGCAACCGCGAGTGTCAGTTTCCAGTGATTCCATGAATTTAACTCTGACCCAGGCATCCACGTTTGCTGGTGAATTCGCAGTCGGAGCAGAAAGGTCAGTGCACGTTTTATCGTGTTTCGTTTATCGATCGTGAGGGTACAGACGGATGAAAAGTATAAAAGCATCGTTAAAAGTATCGAATGCGAACGGTGCGTTTTGCGCAAGTTTTCTTGCGCGCGTTACCTCGATGACTCCGGTTTCTCGTCGTTTCGATCCGAATCGGATCACGCGCGAGTCGGATCGGCGATCGATGCCCACGAAATAGGCGTGTCGATGCGCGCTTAAAAAGCCGCGTACTTACATCGAGAGCGTAACGGATCGATTCGCGTACCTCGAGATCGGCGACCGCCAAAGAATAAAAAAATTCCATCGAGATAAGCATCTTTCGTCACGAACGAAACGAAACACCGTTTAAGGGGCTCTCGGGGCGTAATTAAGATCGATAGCTCGAGATTAGATTGGCTCGCGGAGGCGGAAACAACGACCACGGACAGACCGAGAATTCGAGGAGGATTCGAGGTCGGGAGAGGAAACGACAGTCGGAGCGTCGGCGTATCTATCGGCCCGAGTCGTCGCGTATCCGAAGCGAGTCGATGCACCAGGAATGCGCATATCCCGAGCTTTCTACGATCGAGATGATATAAAACGTGCTCGACACCTAATTAGTTGTCCTTCCTCGTCTCAATTTAGATTCGATGCCGTGCGATAGGAAGCGCGTACACAGCGTGAGCTCCGTTGCATGCGCTGTCTGAATTAGATTAAGCTACGTTGTAAGTTCTCTTCCTATAAACTGATTAGTCGATTACGAAAACCAAAAGTCTGTTTTGCGCGCCAATCGCTTCGCGCTCTTTCCGACGGATTTTTCTGGGTAACCGGTTGCACTCCCGGACCTTTACGGAACTCCTGCGTTCTTCCGACTGACCTTTGCTCGCGATCGATTCCCCTCGAATCGTACGTTCAACCGGTTCGCTTTGGACGTTAACGAACGACGCTACGCGCGCATCGAACGTTGATAATTATCGTTCGCTCTCGTGAAAGTCAACCTACCGTAAAGTTCTCGGTCGTTCATTCATCGTTAGCGCGTTGCGTAATAATTGCAACTGGCACGTGCCACGTACGTTACCGGTGACACCGATGCCTCGACGCGTCCACGATTCTCGATCGCGTTCATAATAGGCGGAAACAATGATAACTTTGTCTCGGTCGACGGACGGTTTCCGGCACGCTTCGGAAGAGGTCCCTTTATCCGGAGATACAGGAAAACGTTTATTTGTCCTGTCGAAGACTCTCGGAAGAAAGTCACTCTCTTTCGTTTCCTTTCTTTCGACTCCGTGATCGTTGACGGTTTGCATAAATTACCCACATCGGAAGGGAGCGTTAACGATATCGGTGCGACGTTGAAGATCATTCTTCGATGGAAACTCGTTATCGATAATTAATCTAGTTAGGAGGTTCCGTCGCACCTACATTAGCGCCTCTCCATCGATTCCCTCGAAATCGAACGCGGCAAAATCGACGTTGTACGACTCGCGGCTTTGTAATCTCGTTTGAGGATAATTACGAATCGGAGTTTCGTACTTCCTCCCGTTTCGATATCCGTTACCCGAGGCGTATCTGTGTCATACGAAAGTCGCGCGTGGACGATTAACGTATTTAACGAGCAAATTATCGAAAGCTGGCTGTAGACGACCTCGTGCGTGACGCGAAATCAAAGTAGGAAGCTTCGTTGACGCGTGTTACGACTTAATCCTTATCTGTTTCTTGCTCTTCGTTCATTTTTCCGCGCAATTTCGCACGGGAACGCAGTTTGAGCACGAGCCAACTCGTATTTCACTCTTACTCCCGTCATAAATTTTCTTTTCTATCAACGCGAACGGATAATCGCGAATATTGTCCAGACAGAAGGTAAGACTCGTCGTTAAACGCTAACGAATTCTTCCGTTGGGGTGGAGAACCGGGGTTATTTTTGTCTTTTCGTACACCCCCGTTGAACCGAGCCGGAAAGAGAGGAAGGGGACCCTATCTCGGATAAATTTATCGCTCTCGACTCGCGATCGAGCAATTCCCAGGAAGGCCAGACTTTCTCGAAGAACGGGCCCTTCGTAAATACTGCGATCTTCAATCGTTCCACTGAATAATTCCGATTACTTGTTGCGTTTTTACTCTGTCAGTAATTCGCCGCATTCGCAGATTAAAACGCGGTCATAGCGGGCATAGCGCCAAACTCCAGCCTCGACTCCCACGCCCGCAGCACCCGATTTTCTATCGGTAACCTCGAGGCGACCGTATATGTTCGAACGCGCGAACCGAGACGTGGACGCGAAGGAAGGGACGAAAAGCCGGTCTTCGACGGAACACCTGCTCTGCAGGTATGCGATCCTTTCCACTCTTCTTTCTTCGGGCTCTGCTTCGTTCGGATTTCTTGCCGCGCTTCCGTGCTTCGTTATCGTTTCTGTCCCCTCGACGCGTGCTCCCGGACAAAATTAAACCTTATTCTTATTTCTTCGCCCTGTTCTTTCGTTACTGCTCCTCCAGTTAATCGGTCGCTACCGAAAATCTGACTCCATAGCTTCGCCTTTCACGATACGACGAAATCGACCGAACACCTGCCTACCGCGGAACCGCGCTTCCTTTTCTACAGCACCTTTATGTTCGGTGCTTCTCGATTTTATTTTCAATGATTTTTATGAGTTAAACGCTAGTGTGATATCGAAGGAGGAGTGCGAGATTAAAATTGTCAGAACATGTTTGTAGACGAAATTTATTGTATGATGGCTTAGTATGTAGCTCTATGTATGATGGCTGAGTATGTAGCTTTATGTATGATAGCTTAGTATGTAGCTTTATGTATGATAGCTTAGTATGTACCTTTATGTATGATAGCTCAGTATGTAGCTTTATGTATGTCAGCTTAGTATGTAGCTTTATGTATGATGGCTTAGTATGTAGCTTTATGTATGATGACTTAGTATGTACCTTTATGTATGATAGCCCACTATGTAGCTTTATGTATGATAGCTTAGTATGTAGCTTTATGTATGATAGCTTAGTATGTACCTTTATGTATGATAGCTCAGTATGTAGCTTTATGTATGATAGCTTAGTATGTGGCTTTATGTATGATAGCTTAGTATGTAGCTTTATGTATGATAGCTTAGTATGTAGCTTTATATATGATGGTTTAGTATGTATCTTTATGTATAATGGCTGAGTATGTAGCTTTATGTATGATAGTCCAGTATGTAGCTTAGTATGTGGCTTTATGTATGATAGCTTAATATGTAGCTTCATGTATGATGGCTTAACATGTAGCTTTATGTATGATAGCTTAGTATGTAGCTTTATGTATGTCAGCTCAGTATGTAGCTTTATGTATGTTAGCTTAGTATGTAGCTTTATGTATGATAGCTTAGTATGTAGCTTTATGTATGATAGCTTAGCATGTACCTTTATATCAAAAGACGAGTGCAAGCTTAAAATTGTCAGAATATATTTGTAAGCGAAATTTGTTAACTAATCAGCTGCATGCACAGCGTACGATGGCTTAGCCCCTTGCAGTATGATTTTTTTGTCGAGTCAGTCAGAACTAACTAATAGCAGCTGTAATATTAAAACCGTCACAGACACTTGAAATGTTATGTCAGTTTTTTTATATCATGCAGTCGTTGATTATATAAATTATTGTTTGACTTGAACTCCAAATAGAAATGTATTCAAAATTCGAGTAAAATTGTAAAAAGTATGAGTGCGTCACGAGTCAGACTCATCAAAATAGTGTATAGAGTATGTAGCTTTATGATATGAAAAGACGAGCGCAAAAATTGTGAGAACATGTAAGCGAAATTTATCGACTAATCATCCGCATGCGCAGCGTAGATTAGTAGCTTCCTATTGTTACACGCGTATCGAAGCAGCTGCGATTTGATTCGTCCGAAATTTAGTTGGCTAACCATGGGATTTTGTTCTCGATCTGCAACCTTCTCCCTAGCGTCAGTGTGGTAACTCGATAGGCTGTACAGTTCGGAGCACGTTGCTCCGGCAAGCTCCATTGTTTCTGGGCAGTTTATCGTAACCCAACGCTTATTGTGCATTCCGCGCCACGCTGGTTTTGCTCTCTTCGTAGCCGGACAAACTGTGCGCTCGGCCGGTCTCTTGCTCGCATGCCTGCCCGTTTCTCGCCTTCTCGTCTTTCCGCTCTTACCTTCTCTCCGTAAGATCCTTTCGAGACACCGAGATTAACAATCCGCGATATCTGCTCGGGAAAGTTGAACGATCGATAACTGTTAACGCGAAAACTTGCGCGTTGACCCGCTCTCGGGCTATTTCTAACCGATCGATATAGTAAAAGCCCTACGTAGTCTATGCCGGGTGAAGAATAGGGAATCGTACCGATTCGTGTAGACGCAATTCGTAAATGATTGAGAACGGAGATCTTTGGGTAGGTAGTAGGTCAAGTAGGTTTTCTAGCATACTATGTTACAATTTTTGTGATCAATTGTGAATTGGGAGATTGTAGTATCAATTGTATTGCAAGGTTTACTATGAAATCTTCGTCAAATCTCTTATTCATCAGACCATGTGTCAGGTCATGTATTAGATCATGTATGAAACCATGTATCAAAACATGTATCAGACCATGTGTCAGACCATGTATCAAATCATGTATGAAACCATGTATCAGACCATGTCTTAGACCATGTATGAAACCATGTATGAAACCATGTATCAGACCACGTGTTAGACCATGTATTAGACCATGCATAAAACCATGTATCAAACCATGTATCAGACCATGTGTCAGACCATGTATGAAACCATGTATCAGACCATGTATCAAACCATGTATCAGACCATGTGTTAGACCATGTATTAGACCATGTATAAAACCATATATGAAACCATGTATCAGACCATATAGCAAACCATGTGTCAAACCATGTATCAGACCATATACTAAATCATGTGTCAAACCATCTATCAGACCATGTATCAAACCATGTGTCAAACCATATATCAGACCATATACTAAGCCATGTATCAAACCATATACCAAACCATATCAAACCATATAGCGAATGCATAGCGATTTCTCTCGTTCCCGAAACTAAATATAAACCAAGTAAGTAAAGGTATAAAGGAACTGCAGTTCCACGAACTACGCTACTATGACTGGGTGCACCGAGAACGCACGAACGTCCTCTCGAACGCAGCCACCGTCGCGACACCCGATCGTCCACGGTGCTATAATCGGCCCAGGAACTTGACAGTGACGTAAGAATGTAGGTCAAGGGGCGAGATACCCCCGATGTTTACCGTCGCCACGCTCAAAGGAACTAATTTTCTGCAAATTACGCGCCAATTCCCGTAGTCTCCTCGTTTGATCTCTCGGCTTAATCGTACGTCGCGCGATCTCTGCCCACCAAGGAACCTCGGAATTTCCATTATCAAATTTGCTACCCTGGCGTGAATTGATGTGGGCAGTGCTTTAACGCGGATTATGACTGACAGTTAATTGTTCAATTTCGTATTTGTGTATCGTGTTGAGGATACTTGGAAGGTTTTCTTTTTAAGGTTAAATAGTTTCTTGACTTGTAACATGTTAGACTATGACACATGTTAGACCATGACACATATTAGACCATGGCACATGTTACAAGTTCAAATTTAACAAATCTAAATTGTGTCACAGAGATCAAGTTTGGTACCGATTTGTATAATTGCAGATCATTAAAATATACGTAATAAAATGTACTTAATCTTTATCTGTCTTAACATATGTAGCTCTGTATTACGTATGTCTGTTGTATCTCACATATGTAGCTCTGTAGCTCTAGTAATGACTGACGCAGCTGAAGATCCTTAGGTTAATTGAATTTGTAACGCCAGTCAGACCATTACAGGCCAAAATCACGAAACAAAGAAATAGCTATCTCGTATCGAACGTGTCAAAATTGTAAAGCAACCGAAAGCATATACAGACGGTTCTCACCGGTATCGCTCCAGATTTCCAGTGATCCGCGCTTTGTACAGGGCCCACGTATTCGCTTACGCGTTTTACGCTCGATTTGCCGGCAACTCGATACGTTCCTATTTAACATCAGCCTGCGAGCGACGCGACCATCGACCGATTTCGTCGTTATCGTGTCACGGAAACCGGTGAGCGAATCTCGGAGCAGCTCGGTGAGACGTATCGATCGCTCACCGGCTGCTGCGAACAGAATCTCTTCGAACGATCGTTTCGTTACGATACACAATTTTAAAATCGAGTATGCCAACTATCTGCGACGCAGAAGTCTTCTCCGTAAGAATTTATCGAATGAAGCTGTCACACGAGCAGCTACTTGTTTGCCTAATGAGATTCACTGGTATCCAATTATCTAAAGTGCTTCGATCGAATACTATCAATCAAATTTCCGAACGGACGGTTCGCTTTGCGCGTTTAGTTTCGTTGATTAATTCATTTCGGCGGGGCAAAAAGGACTTTCGAATCATCGTACAAATGCAAACTCATCTATGCAACTTCCTATCATGATTATCCAAAAATCGTCAAATTCGTAAAAATCGTCAAACTCGCCAAAATCGTCAAAGTCGCAAAAATTGTCAAACTCCGAACGCCCTTGCATCTCGATCACATCCTGATCGATCAAAATTCTCCAAGAACGCAGAGCATGCGACGAGAAAGCGTCATATCTGTAACTGCGGGCGTGTCTCGGTAAACTGAGAAATATCGATGCAGTTTTCGGAGCGCGTTTCACGAAGCGTGACACGCTCCTAGTTTATCCGTGCGTCCACGATGGACCGGGCTAGACCAGATAAGATCGATGCGACCGCGGTGTCCGCGTTAATATTCAACGAACCTTTTCAACCGCTTCCTCATCGCGGCAGCGAGGCCGACGCCTGCTAAAGAGATCAATCTCCAGCGAAAATTAGCAATGGCGATTCGAAAGGAGAAAGAGGAACGTGTGGAGTTCCACATAGGTTCTCGCGTGTTCGTAATTAAATTCCGAAGCTGGTCGCGTGATAGGAAATGACGCGTGATCGAACGCGCCCTAGGAATTTTCTTTTGCCTCGGAACACGTGCTCGCGGAGGACTGTTAACTTCTCATATTTCCGGTGACCGGAAAAGCACCGCGGGCCAAGATAAACCTAAAAGTTAGCTCCCGACTAATCGAATTTTTCTCGTTATTCAGAGGATGCTCTCTTGTACCTCTAAATTCAATTTCGCCGATATTTTTCCTGCCGTCCCGAGCGAAACTCTTTCCGTAAACGCGTTCCTTTTTTCCGTCCTAGATGAAATTTACAATCCGAACAATTCACGATTACGTGCGTAATTGAATCGTTCCCCGATAACAACGGGCTCGTTCTTCGCTCTCGTTGAGCCGCCTATTCAACGACGATCGCGCACGGATTAGCATGTTTCTGGCGTTCGTCAACCGAGTAATTACTCGCTTTCGAGTAGCTCCTTTCCATTCCGCAAACAACAGCTCCAAACGAACAACGCGCATTCGGATGCTCGGAAGCCTTTGATCCAACACCTTCTGTTTCCCGCATTGACAGAGCTTTTCGAATTTCAGCTGGTTTAACTGGTTCACCGGGCCCACCGCCATTTTGATATTTCTCCGACGTGGATTCCCTATTGCTTTTCGACGCAGATTCGTAGACCGATTTTGACGTCTTCGTAGGAAGAAGGCTATTACTTTGGGATTTTATTCGAGTGGGAGGTTTCCATCGTGCCGGATTAAACGGAGACTTTCGGTAAGCAAATCTCCCTTTTTCGTCTGACGTGTGCTTAGAGGAAGTTCCATCAAAAATGACGCTGTCAAAGATATCGAGATTTTCTTCGGTTGGTTGGAGTTCTTCGAACGAGTTAGAGTTCTCATCTTCAAACGAGTTAGAGTTCTCGAAGGAGTTAGAGTTTGAACTTCACGAATTTATCGACGAGAATTTGTTGCTCAAAGAACTCAGTTCTCCAAGAACTTCTCCAGCTTCTTTTAAATTCGAGGAGTGCAAAAGTAGAGACTACGATACTAAATACCGATACAAATTGAACGATCGTACACGTCGGTCACATATCTTGCGGTGTTAACGCGTTACGACGCTCAGGGACTAGAAAGTCCTCTTACGTGACATCCGGACGTCCGGCGTCCGGACATCCGTCAAGAGCCACATGCAAAATGTGTCTCCTTTTCGATACCAATGATTAGTGGATGCTCTCGGTACTTGAAATATTAACGTTCACGGTGATCGATGGTCGATCGCGAAATTCCTGCGTCGGTCACCGAAATATGGCTTCCGTCGTTCGCCGTCTTTGGAACGTCGATGCTGTCGCATAAATCAGCGCTCCATAATCGTTTAACTCTTTGGTGCATCCTTTTACTTATTGTTAGCCTTTTGCTGGTATGTAACTCATCTTGAAAAACTAACGTTGTTATGGGAATAAATCTTTAAGTGGAT
The DNA here is from genome assembly GCF_050947335.1 of Megachile rotundata. Taxonomy (NCBI): domain Eukaryota; kingdom Metazoa; phylum Arthropoda; class Insecta; order Hymenoptera; family Megachilidae; genus Megachile; species Megachile rotundata. Next base: position 12,499,737 of record NC_134997.1, read on the forward strand.
AAATAACTGAAATGATTTTCTATTTGTTTATATTTTAAAAAAAAGTAGTGGGACCTGGCTTTTATTTTATTTAAAATAGTGTCTCCAAAAGTTAAAACGTGTCCTTGCTTCGCAAGAATGCAGCCCCTCAAAACTGAAATGATTTTCTATTTGTTTATATTTAAAAAAAGTAGTGTGACCTGAGTTTTATTTTATATAAAATCGTGTGTCTGCAAAAGTTAATACATTTTCTTGCCTCGCAAAAATTTACCCCTTTAAAACTAATTACCTTTGCAAACGCATCGAAATTAATCCATCGAGTCGGATTATCAGGGTTTGAACGTAATCTCTGCGTTATTTATCGGCTAGATCTTCTCCTCTCTTCGATCTTTCCAGGAAATCGCGATCTCCGAAAAGCACCGGTTAAAAGGGTTAAAAGCGTAATTACAGGGCGGTCGCTGCACGATTTGCATAATGCGGGTATTACGCGAACTTGCCGGGATTTGCCGCGACCGGGCGAATCGATGAACGGTTAAAACTCGCTGATCGATCGATCGCGGCAATAGACACCGGTCGACCTCGCGACGAGTCTTCCGTCTCTGACCCGAGGTCGCGAACTCTCTTAACGCGATTTGCTCTCGACACAAGTTCCAAGCTTCTAAATACTACCACCGGAAAGTTCTCTTTCTTCGATCGTTGTCTTTTCAATTATTCTCCGCAAGCTTCTAGCGGTATTTCCGCCGGCTAATTACCGCGAGCCTGTCAGATCCGATCGTGCACCAGACTGACGCGAAAACTGACATACTTCCCTCCCTTCGTTTGCCATTTTCCGTCTGACGAGTACCGCATCGATTTTTTGCGGTGGTATTGTAGCTTTTCTTCGTTTATAAGTGCATATCACCGATAATGGTGGAGCCTTTTGTTCCTTGTCATATTAATATTGGATATTTTGTTCTATAGACAGATTTCAATTTTTGTGTTCGTGTAGGATAGTTGGGACTTTGCTGTTAAAGAGGTGCAGCCATATTGTGTAGCAAGAATTAGTCTTAGGACTGTTACAACGTGGTGTCACAATGTTGCAATTGTCAACACGGTGTTGACTATGATGTTAAATTCGAATTACATATTAAACTTGCAACTTTAGTATCAAATTTTAAGTGCAAGTATATTGTCTTGCAAGAAGAAGTCTTACGACGTTGAGTCACAATGTTGCAATGCTAATAGAGGGTTCATCACAATGTTGCATTAGAATAACGTATTAAACTTGCAATTTTACTATCAAATTTTAAGTGCAAGTATTTTGTCTTGCAAGAAGAAGTCTTACGACGTTGAGTCACAATGTTGCAATGTTTATAGAGGGTTCACCACAATGTTGCATTAGAATAATATATTAAAGTTGTAACTTTACTGTCAAATTTTAAGTGCAACTATGTTGTCTAGCAAGAGTATTACATGGAGTTACAATGTTATGACGTAGAGTCACAATGTTGCAATGCCAACAGCGGATTGTCCACAATGTTGCATTAGAATAGCGTATTAAACTTGCAACTTTACTATCAAATTTTAAGTGCAAGTATTTTGTCTTGCAAGAAGAAGTCTTACGACGTTGAGTCACAATGTTGCAATGTGAATAGAGGGTTCACCACAATGTTGAATTAGAATAACATATTAAAGTTGCAACTTTACTGTCAAATTTTAAGTGCAACTGTATTGTCTAGCAAGACTACAACGTGGAGTCATAATGTTACGACGTTGAATCACAATGTAGCAACATCAACAAGGGGTTGTCCACAATGTTGAATTAGAATACCATATTAAACTTGCAACTTTACTGTCTAATTTTAAGTTCCTCCACATTGTCTCGCAAGAATAAATCCTACAACATGAGTCACAATGTAGCAACATCAAGAGCTTGTCCATCAAACCTACAGAATTTCAATTGTTCCATTAATCGTGATCCTCAAATATCACCGTTAAAATCCACGCGTCCCTCGACGCAACACGACTCCATTTCGAAAATAAATCGCGCATTATACGTTACAAGGCACGAAGGGGTTAAAACGGAAATACGAGCAGCTTGTTTGAAAGATTAGCTTGGCAACCTCGATCGAGAGAATCGTTTTTTTCCACGATTCGGGATGGCGTTATCTGGAAGCCTGTTCGATTTAAAGACCGATATTTTGGTACTCGGGGCTATCGGCACGGGCATCGGATATCGATCGAAGGGGATAACGCACGGGGCAAGAGAGGAGAAAGCGGAAGGGAGAGAAGCGAGGGTCGACGACTGTCGAAAGGGATTGCGATAAAAGCGGTCGACGAAGGAGGGTTGGACGAGGGTTTTGCTCGCTGCCCGCTAATAATCGTTGCACTGTCGAGAAACAGAGCCGATTCGCGCCAACTGTAAATCGTCCCGTCTAGGAACGTTCTTTATCTTCGATCTTTACAAACCTTCATTTCTGACGAGCCTTTTCTGACGAACCTCTTCTGATTCAATATCTCAACCAATCTTCATTCTCCAGCGTTGGACTGAAAATATCCAATGATAACTTCGTCCGTAATTACATCTCTCTGAATAATCATCACCGAGCGAAAATATTCAGTAGGAAATGAAATTTATGTGCGATCGACCTTCCGAGTGGTCCGGAGGGTGAATCTCGAGTGAGTCATCGCACCCTGCGAACTTTCCCAACTTTCTTGCGAGGATGTCTTAGGGGATGACTCATCGATGCCGATCGAAACAGCATTCTCGAGAGCGTCGCGATCCGGGATTGTCGGGTTTCCTCCGCTTATTTTGCCGACAGTTTCCCTCGTACAATGCTATCGTTCTCTTCGAGACCACGGTCTTATCGATTACCAGAAAACTCTGGCGAGAAAACCTTCCCAGACGTGGAAACACGTGCGCCAAATCACCTCCCAATTCATTTCCTGTTTCTTAGAACAGTCAAAAGGTATGGAGATGGTTATAGTCCCATCACTGAAAATGAAAGTTAGGAATCTTTTTCCCGAAAAAGATCATCACGAAATTATGATAGTTGACTTCGTACAAGGAGCGAACATATCTTGAATATTTATTGATACGTTTTGACTCGGTACAAGGAGTTGAACCAACATATTTAGAATATTTATCGAAGTTGTAGAAGGTATAAGTTGATTCAAGACCGAGTAAAGCCACGCGCGTTCCGCTTCCAAGAATATATCGGAGTAAAGAACGGGCTGATCGTGGTTTTGGTAAAACAACGATTCCATTGAACCGCGCTAAATTTAACCGTGTCTATAAAATATACTCCGCTTCCGTTCACGAGTTACTCCCCGTTGGTTTACCGTTTGATAGCTTTACGAGCCTTTTCTCGATAGATACCGGTGTAGGGACGCAGAAATCGCGACGTTTGTATCGGTAAACGACACGCAGGAAATCAAGTTTCCTAGAAACGCGGATGAAAACGTTCGCGGACAAGTTTCGATGGAAAATCGATTTCCGGGCAAAGCAGCACCGCGAGCGACACGCTCTGACTTTCGTTGTTCCTTTGTTCCCGGTGCGTTGCCAGCGAGAGATTGATGCTCGCGTCCGAACGCACAGCTGGACGTTTCCGCGGTAACTTTGTTCCGTTTCGCGCCCGTTTACGCCACTCGAAATTGATCGCAACGTCCGCTCGATGGAAATTCAATTCGAGAGTCGGTGATTTCGAAGTCGTGCGCGTAATTAAAAGTCGTCGAGACGAGCAATATCGCGAGCACCGTGATCGTCGGTTAATTAATACTCGTCCGAGCTGTCGGGGCACGTAGGAGAAACGCGGATATCGATTACCGACTCTGTTTTCCGTGCGCTTTCCTCCAGGCTGAACCGCGATTTTTCTTCGGACCTACCGATTTTCGATAATGAACGACCGTGTATCGCGAGATGGAGGCAACCAGAATTTACGGTCGCGCAATCACCTATAGGGATCGGGCTATTTCGGTGCGGACACGGACAAACCAAACGTAAAGCGAAAATGGAACAGCCTATGGGAATTAACGGTGCAGGCGATGCGTAACCCCGTCTACGCAAATAGCCGAGCAACTCGAGCGTCCCGGCGCGGTGGGACCTCGTCAAACTCTTTCGAACCCGTCAACCTTCCGCCTCAACCCTTTCCTCATGGTTCACCATCCGTACGCGCCTTTGAACGGCCAATTTTTTATCTTTGTCGATCTTTGGTTTGGCTGGGAAGGATAGCTAAATGAACGGGAGAGAGCGTTTACCGGTAGACTCGTCAAGATAGTCTAACCCGTGCATTCAGTGCGGGTTGCATGGTAGAAACCAAAGAGAGGAGTAGAAACCATACAGATTGTTGTGAAAGGTTTTTGGGAGGGAGTCTCCTTTTTACCGTCCGCTACAAGTAGTTGTAACAATAATAATACGAGTTAATTAACTGTGGCAGTAAATACAGTGATTTTCAATATAAGATCCATCACGTTCTGACAGAACGTAAGTGCACTATGTTGTCTCTACTTATTCCTACATATTGTTAAGGCCTTCTTTATGCATTTTTATACCTGCTCTTAACGGTATACCGTTCAGAAATAAAAATATATTAAAAAGAAATATGGTAGCAATCTACAAGAACTAGTTGTGGAAAGAAAGCTTGTTGAGTACTAGCGAGAAAGTTGGTTCTCCCGCGCCGCCTAGTGACGAGCGTAAGAAAACTGTGCTGTTACTATAAGTACTGTGATCTCCAATATAAGATGCATCACGTTCTGACAGAATGTAAGTGCACTTCGCTGTCATAGTATTGCACTGTGTTGTCCTCTACGTGCTCCTACATATTGTTACTTATAACAATATTATAATAATACTGTCTTTTGTATGTATTTTACATCTACTGTTAAGAGTACCATTCAGAAATAAAAATATACCAAAAAAAATATGGTAGCAATCTACAAGAACTAGTTGTGGAAAGAAAGCTTGTTGAGTACAAGCGAGAAAGTTGGTTCTCCCGCGCCGCCTAGTGACGAGCTAAAGAACTAAACCCCTTCCGTGTTTTTCGCGACCTCCAAGGGATTAAATCGAACAGAAGAGCGATTCACTCCGTTGCGCTTTTGTTCTCTTACGAAGAAACGTTGTTCGACCCCAATCATTTTCGTGGCCCGTTTCGCGCACGATTCGTAAGGGCAAACGTTGGCATTGGTCCAACCGGATTTTTCTCCGAACATCCACGATCGTTCGTGACTTTGTTCCGGGCCGATGCGGAATTGGGGAAGTAACGCGAGAAGGAGAAGGATCGATCGCTCGTCGATAATTGAGGCGTCGATGTCCAACTCGACGCGCGAATCGTGTATACATGCAGGCGCTAGCGGTGCGCTAGCCGCTGGCAATACGCCAGCCACTCGTCGACGTCGATGCCTTCGGTGTTGACCGACAAACAAAAGGGACCTCGATGCATTGTCCTCGAGCACCGAATGCAGGTCGAGGATCCATTCAGTGGCCACCTACCAATCGATATCGAACTGTCCGATCCTCGTTGCTTTTTCTTTACTTCCTATGGACACTTTTCACAAACGTGTGGGAAGCTAATCAACGCTGCTAATAGAAATTAGTTGAGTAATAAAAAACATGGTGTTTATTTCAAGTTTCGGGCCAAGATGTTGGCAGATGGTAACTCGGTATTCCAAACATTCTGTTCTGGTTTTCTTCAACTAAGCGTTTAAATCGTGAGGCGTGCCGGAAACGGAAATAACGGGCGACAACGATAGCGCTGGGCGCACGCGAGTCTCGAGATAAATCGACTTCTCCAAATTGCCGGCCGATGCAAATTAATTCGTCCGATTTACGCGTCACAACGGAAACCTCGCAATGACCAGTTAGTTCCGAAATTGCTTCTTAACGCATGTCTCTCATGATAACTCACATGTTCTAACCCTTGTATTTTCAAAACGCAACCCAATATGTAGCATTCATATGCACTGTTCATATTTTGATACTTGCAGCAAAGAAAAAAATGTTGCATGTTTATGAAAATGAAAAAATTGTATGTTAATTAACCCCTTGACTGAAAATCAATGTTAATTGACCTCTTGTTAATTAACTCCTCGACCCTTGTTCTTTGCCGAGTCTCACTCGAGTCGCACTCACAGTTGAAATATAACAAATCTTACTCAAAGTAATACTCTTCAACTTAAAATTTAAGTACAACTATAATTTGCATTATCAAGGATAATATTTTAATTTTCTTTTTCATTTTAGTTTTAATATTATAACTATGAACAGTTAGTCTTGACTGACGCACCTGACAATTAAATTGTGCACCAAGGGTTTAAAATTCATTCGAAATGTATCTCCTTTCGATATATTTGCATCAGAGAAAAAGAATATATGTCGCATGTTAATGAAAACGAACAAATAATACGTTAATTAAAATTGATTCAAAATCGATCAGCCTATCTCGTTCTCGTTATCTCCGAGCGTTTAAACCACCTTTCACCCTGCACATTCCAAGAGCGCATTCGCCGTAATGCCTTTCTTTCCCTTTATTCCCTCCACAATAGCGTACGCGTTTTCATAGCCACTACGCCCTCGTTCGCCCGACAGCATCTACGAGTTTGATCGTATCGCTGTTACCGTTTCGTAACGAGCCTCGATCGCGTTAAACGCTAAAAAATAGCTCGATCTCTCCTTCGTCCTTCGAATCTGACGCGTCTCGCAAATATCGGAGAACGTTAATTAACCGCTGTAGTCGATCGATAAACTAAAAGGCAAACCTTCCTTTGTTTCAGATTCCAACGGTGTTTAAAACGTATCTCCGGGTCGACGTCGACGTCGACGACGACGGCGGCGGCGACGACGACGACGACGACAGCGGGGACGACGGCGAACGTGGAGAGAAACGGGATAACGGTTACAGCGGCGGTCTTCCGTTCGGTGAGTCTCTAAACTGTTTTCAGGATTTTTTAATTCGATGGAACTGAGATAAAAATTTTTCGAGACCACCTATTATGGTAGAAACTAGTATACTATGGTAGTAACTAGTACACTATGGTAGTAACTAGTTCTAGTAGCATTGGTAGACGAATTTTGGATTTTCTAGCTTTTCTACCAGGTCTGAAGAAAAAATAGCTTCTTCCTCATCTTCTTCTTCTAACGACAGATTTCATACTAGATCTTCCCCTAATGTCATAGGCAAAGCTAGAGATGCAAGTTCGACTACTAGCAAGGCTACTAGCACCAATTACAGGTCTAGCCTAGATGGCCCCTAAGGGCCACGAAGTTACGCAGCATGGAGTTAAATGAGGTTTTCCTCTCGGACCGTGTCCCTCTCCGGTGGTGGCTAGTTGGGGTTCCATATACCTGATCAGGTTTCACAGTAACTAATTGCAACCATTTATTGGTTCTGTATCATTTATGTGACTCGTTATTCCTTGAAGTGTGAACGGAGTGAATGGAGTTTACAAGTGCTGTGAAAAATGCATCACTGAATCTTTTAATTTTCAGTCAGTCTTATCGTGTGTTCCTTTGAAAGTTTAATTAGATGTCTAAATATTGTTCTGCTAATAAATGTCCATTGAAAGTTTCTATATAACATTGTCTACATAAAGTTTTTACATAACATTGTCTACATAAAGTGTCTACATAACAAAAATAATAATATACAATAACTAATGTATATTATTATTGTTGCATTACTATGAATAGAGTTGAATCATCGATCGTAAAAATTGGAGCACCTTTCCCCCGAAACAAGCTAAGAACCGTAATTTGATCAGAATTCGTTTTATGCCCTGAAGACCCTTGTTCGCGAGCCAGATGGTTCCATTCCATCACGCCGGCCATTCGACCCACGCGTATTTCTTCGCTGTCCAAGCTGCGTCTTCGATTATTCCGTTCCAGGAGATTTGCTTTCGCGAGAGAGTGTATCCCGTCATTCTAGACGTCGCGATCAATTATTTACCGGGCTCGCAACAGCGTACAACGGTATCCAATTTAACCTTCGTCTCGTTCCATTATACACGATTTCCAGACGTTTATTGGCATCCAGATACAGGCAGACGGCCGATCGATCTCGCCCCGCGGTTTCGAGCAATGCTCGAATATCTCCCGCAGACAATAAGACTGCAAGTGGGTCATCCACCCAGAGATTACGTTTACGAGTTCCTTGAAAATAGACTCCCTTTCTCTCTCAATTTTCTTCTCGGTTTTCTTAGCGCGAGATCAAAGGGGAGGTTACATTTTCTTTGATTCGGGTCAGTTTCCTCGGCACAGTCCCCGTGGTACGGCTTCTTTAAAAAGAACCCTAGCCAGAAAAAATAGTCTCGAGTAATCTTCTGAAGAAAGCGGGCTCGCAGAGACTTAGTTCGATCGGAAATTGCAGGCTTTGTAAGACAAACGAAGAAAGGAAACTCGTTATTCGTCGACTGCTTCAAATTACTTTCGGCGAAATAACGCGCTCGATACCTGTGTACAGAACGCTCCTGCGGCATTTAATCCCGCTATGTTCATCGCGCGTGTCACGCGTGTCACGCGCTTCGAACCCCGCGCTCAGCCAATTCCCTCTCGAAGCGTTCGAGACTCTCGACAGAAGGGACTGCATTTTGCTCTTTTCGTGCCTTCGGCTATTCGATCTCCGCGATTCAACATCGATGCGTACGGAAAATACTTTCGGGTGTTATCGATGTCGATGATTATTTCGCTTGCAGCGGAAAAAGAATATACAGGGTGAGACGCTTATAATAGGCCTTAGAAATGAGACATTTATAATGGGACTTAATAATGAGACACTTATAGCATGTCTTAATAATGAGACACTTATAACAAGCTTTAAAAATGAGACACTTATAATAAGCTTTAAAAATGAGACACTTATAGCATGTCTTAATAATGAGACACTTATAATAAGCTTAAAAAATGAGACACTTATGATAGACCTTAATAATGAGACGCTTATGACAGGTCTTAATAATTAGACACATATAACAAACTTTAAAAATGAGACACTTATAATAAGCTTTAAAAATGAGACACTTATAGCATGTCTTAATAAAGAGACACTTATAATAAGCTTAAAAAATGATACACTTATGATAGACCTTAATAATGAGACACTTATAATAAGCTTAAAAAATGAGACACTTATAATAGACATTAATAATGAGACACTTATAACAAGTTTTAATAATGAGACACTTATAATAAACTTCAAAAATGAGACTATTATGATAGACTTTAATAATGAGACACTTATAATAGACATTAATAATGAGACACTTATAATAAACTTTAAAAATGAGACTATTATGATAGACTTTAATAATGAGACACTTAAAAAATGAGACACTTATAATAGACCTCAATAATGAAACACTTATAATAGGCCACAATAATAGGATACCTCAAATGGGATACCTGGTATGGTAATATCGTTCTAATGAAGTACCAAGAGTGAGGCCTCGGTAGGTGAGTGGGTAAGGCGTCGGATCCACGATCCCAGGGACCCCGGATCGAATCCCGCCTCGGGCGCCCGAAAACTTTTTCCGAAATTGTTACAATTGGCTTCGCTCTTACGTAGGGTTGCGGGAAATAGTTGTAAACGTCCTGAGCCCACGGGGGTGGGGGAAGAAGGAAAGAAATACGAAAAGTGTGGGGGAAGGGGATGAAAGAGAAAATACACTAGGATGGCGGAGGAAAGGGGGTCAAAGAGAAAATTCCCAATAGTGCGAGAAAGGTAGGAAATGGAAAACTGAGAAAATAAACGTTTTGAGTCTTTCTGCATGGTATATCGCTCTGTAATGAAGTTCAAGAATGGTGGGAGGAAGGGGGAAATGGCATCTCCACACAGTTAATAAATATTTTTGCTGGTTAGGTTATATAGTTAGGTAATTATGTTAGGTCAGGTAGATAATATATATGTACATATATGGATAAGTTGTAATAACTTGCAAAAACACGTCACCTTGATATACTTCTTCGACAGTAAAATTATAACCAGTCAAATTTTTTGAAACTGTCCTCATCTGTCTTACCACTGAATATATTTAATATATCTATCTGTGTAAAAATCGATACGTAAAGAACTGTAGAAGCTTGAACAGTGCTGTGAGTGAAAATGACACCGTATCGAATAACCGATCGCCCACGTAAGAAGCACCCTACCTTGTAGGAAAATAAAAGCGTTCGATCGCAAAAGATCGACCTGTTGGTCGCGATGCGCGAACTTGCGTTGTCCGTGAAAGAGTTAACGGTTAACCCGTACGAGGGGTTCTGAAGGACCTTGAGAGCGATGGGGAGCGACGAAGGGAAACAGAGAGAAGAGAGAGAGACGCTCGTAAAGGCACTAGAATTATCACGGTACGCTAGCCCTCTTCTGTTCCGGCTCTTTTGTATCGTTCTCTAGCGTGATCGTCGTAGCTTCGGGGGTGCCGGAGGAAAGGAACTCGAATCTTCTCTCGAACGATTTCACGCGTTCCGATGCTTCTCGCTTATCAACAGTTTTACCGTCGGAGAAAACTGAGAGAATAGCATGAATTTTGAGATGCATCGGAAAACGATGTTATTTAATTCGTTTAATATTCTGTTGCAGGCTGCGCTGTCACCGTCAAACATGCGAGAGCTTCGTACCGAGTGTGAACAGACTCCCTCGAATCAGTAATACGTTCGGAAGAGAAGCGGAATAATACTCGGTAAATTAGATTATGTCTTACGACGTCTAAACGCAGTCAAGTAACTTTATGAGAGTAAATGTTTCGCGTTGCTTTCGAGTTTGATCGACGCACAAATCCAGTCCCAGAACACAAGCTATCTTTAAGAATGCCGCGTTCAAAACGTCGAAGAGTACTACAGCATAGAAATTGCGTTTGAACCGAAGCGTTCACACGAATAAATTATTGACAGTAATGTTTCGCATCGCCTTCGACTTTGATCGCCGCACAAATCGAGTCCTATCTGCACTTGAGAACACCGCGAAACGTCGAAGGGTGTTTCTGACCGAAGGAACGCGTTTTAGAAGGGTGAAAACCCATCGAGCTTTGCTCAGCGTCGAAGGGGTGACTTAATCGCTCGTCACAGCCCAATTCAACCGATTCTATCGATGCACCGGTTTGCAAGCGAGATAATCGCGGATAAAGTCGCTGATATTATACAAAGTCGGCAAGAAGGAAGAGCACGAACATCTTTCAGCCCCGCGGGCAACGGTGTATAAACAGGGGAGGGGTATATCCGGCGGGAACAAGGAAAACGAGGAAAAGGGAACAAAGTGTCCCGAGTGGCTTGGGAGATATAAAACGCGGAACGACGTCGAGTCAGACAACGACTTTAACCGTGCGATCGAAATGGCGATTTAATAAATTCCTACCATAGAAACGTAAAGTCGTGATAGTCCTTACTGTCTTTATTACATTTCTAATAAAATATAAATATCAGAAAATATCCTTCGTCTTTCTGTAGGAGCAAGATGTCAATGACGGGAAGCTTGATGGGCTACGAAAACAACAACGAAGTGAACCAAGCGAAGTGCAAGAAACCGTTGAAGCCCCTTCCGGTGGTGTCCAGCATAAATTCCAGCGGCGTGTCGAGCACCGCGAAAGCGAGGAAGCCACGAAGGTCGACGAGGCAAAGTTCGTGCATTCGAGGCCACGTGAACAACCTGTGGTCCGTTTGGTACGGCATTCTAGCGGTCGCGTTTCAAGCTTACATCGGTCTGCGCTACGCCAAGCGTTTCGCCGGTGAGTCGATCATTCAGTTCGACTATTTCCTATAAAGAAAAGTTGCTTGGAGTTATCGTTGCAGCGTATCTGTCGTTGCCATGGCCAGCGGATGCTCCACCGCCGAAGGTGGAGTTGTACGCGTGTCTGGTGCTGGCCGGTACCGGGGTGGTGCTTCTGCCGGTTCTGCTCGGCGCGGCGTTCCTGAAGCTCGGCAACCTGGCCAACGACGGAGTCAAACTGGGCCGTCACTTGAGCGCGTGCTCCCGCGACCCACCCTCCTCGCTGCTCACCAACAATCTCGACCACGGTAAGTACCTTCTCGACCTTTTGTTCGGCTCGTTCGACGGACTCGCATAACCAGCGACCTCTTTGATCGTCTCTGTGATTCCGTAGGTTTGGCGAATAATTTATGGCGGCACGGAGGTCCCACCGCGGCCTTTCTACATCTTTGTACGGCCATGTGCTTCCTGCTACCCTCTCTGCTCATGGAGGCCAGACTGATCCACGCTGGATTTCTGCCAAAAGGTAATAACGCACGAAACTTACTGCTCCCCCGGTCGAATGCCGCTTCTCGAGCACGCTCGAAATCGACTGTCGGTCAAGCGTGTCCGATTAATCTCGGAGAATATAACCGAGGTTCAATGTTCTCGATACGTTTACGCAGAATCATGCGAACAGCGCGCTAAATTATTCTCGCGTTATCGCACCGAGATTGCTGGAACGATAAATACACCCTACGGACGAACGGTTTATTTCTAACAGGATAGTCATTCCTCGGGCAAAGTTTCTTGGTAATCCTACAACCAGTCACGCATCGGGGGTGAATTTCTCACTTTGCAATTTATTCTTTCCTCTCGGAAGGCTTCACCCTAAACGATTTTCCTTGAGAACAAGTTCTGTTTCTCCTTTCGTTTTGATTTTTAAATTAAGTTTGCACTCGAAGGTATTTTTGCATAATTGCCATTATTACCCACTATGTTTATGCACCGTGTGACTGTAGATTTAGCTACAAAATATTTATTTCATTTTCGTTGAGAACAATTTCTGTTTCTCCTTTCGTTTTGATTTTCAAATTAAACTTGCACTCGAAGGTACTTTTGCATAATTTCCATTATTATCCACTATGTTTATACACCGTATGACTGTAGATTTAGCTACAAAATATTTATTTCATTTTCCTTGAGAACAAGTTCTGTTTCGTTCTATTTCTCCTTCCTTTTTAATTTTCAAATTAAACTTGCACTCGAAGGTATTTTTGCATAATTGCCATTATTATCCGCTATTATACAATGTTTATGCACCATACGACTATAGATTTAGTAACAAAATATTTCTTTCAATCTTGCATTAAACTGCATGGAGAATGTGAGTCACTTTTCGAAAAGAATCCTTCAAGAACAATATTCGATAACCAACAACGACGTCCGACTAATAGTAAGTAGTACGAGTCAACGCTTGCAGCAAGTTCCTCCGGTCAGCCAAGGTAAATGTTTTCCGAAAACGAGATCGCGAAGGCGGTAAACGAGAAACTCGCGTAAAGTGCAAAGAAAACGTGGCTTTTTAGCGAGCACGTTTTGGGTCTCCTCTGCGACTTGTCGTAATTTCTTTGAAAACGGCAGCCTTTGAAAAATTTCTCCTAACGAGACGCAGAGAACGAGTAAAAAGGAAATATGGCTAAAGGCGTGGAGCATCTTTGTTGTAAATATTTTTTCGCTGGGAAATATTTGTCTGTGAACAACGTTGTTTTCTGGTACGAACTAGGTGGATAAACGAGGTGGTATCGGACGTCGTTCTTCCGTGAATGTTGCGCTCGTTAAAAAGAGAAAAGAAGCGGCAATAAGATAGAAACTGAGCGACAACGGCAACCGATCGACCTCGTTTCAGGTTCCGAACGCTATCGCCACGGGGTAGAGCGACTCGCGCACGTAGAAAGATGGGGGATGGGATAGGGAAGTAGGGGGAGCGCGGTCGGGATGTAACGGGGCAACTTCGTCCTGACTACGTCCTGGTTCGCGTATTGATCGGCCAGGTGTGTGCATACGGTTTGCCGCAGGATCGTCTCTAGAATCCTTCCAACCCGAATCGTCTAGCCAAGTCTCCTCCGAATTAGCGCGATCTGCCTTCGATCGATTCGTCCTTTTCTACGGAAATAGCCATTTTATTCTCGAAGGCCGCGTTATCGGGTTATCGAGTTATCGGGTCCGCAAGGTGATCCACTAAGGGGTTGATTTCGAAATAAACTATTCTCGTAACACCCGGTCCTATTTTACAGAGGCGATATGGCGTACGGATCTGGACTGGCTCGTGATTCACCGCGACCGCCTGGTCGTATCGAGCTTCATGAACCCGAACGTGAATCTTAGCATTCTGACCGGCTTCGTGACTCCTCAGCCTTTCGTTACCTTGACCCCCGACGACGAAGCGGATATAAATGACGTAGCTACCACTTTCTCGGACCTGGACGTCAGAACGGTCGAAACTCGAAGGGAGACTAACAAGTTCCTCGCATCGTTTCGACCTCCGAGTACCGGCCTTCCGCCACCCAACGCGCAAACTTCCACTAGTACAATTTCCGGTTCGAGCGCTATCGCCATCGATCCATCGACCACCACGTCGACCACGAGAAGCGTCGTCACAACCACGAGTACGACGAAAGCCACCGCGGAAATGGAACAATTGGAAACGACGATCGCGAGAACGACGCCGACGGTTCCAAAGACCACCACGGCCAAATACGGATACTCGGCCAGGCGATCGACCGTCAAGACAATCGTCAGGAACAATAATCTGAAGAACAGGTCCAAGACGAAAAACTTCGGCTTCGGAAGACCGTCGACGACCGTCAGACCTAGAGCGACCTCCGCAGGGAACATGACGGCGCAGAGCATGTCGCTCACGATGAACAGCCTGGCCGATTTGGATCACCCCGAAAAGTTGAACGTCGAATTTCAACCCGGTAAGTGATCAAGCAATTTGTCTTCTAACGAAAGAGATAACTGAGTTTCATCTTCAGCCGAATCTTACGGTCCCATTACCCTGGAATACCTGAACTACGCGATCGCCCTCGGCGTCTACTCCGTGAGGTACCCCGCGGTGTTCTGGTCCTGCAACAAAGCGCTGGGCACCATTTTCAGCTTCCAGTTGGTCATCAATTCCGCTCAGAGCCTGCTGGCGTACGTCGGAATGTCCGTTCTGTACAAGGTAAGTTTGAAACGGACCGTTCTTTAGGAGACAGTTTCACGGCTATCAAATTCAGGTGCAAGTGATGGGACCTCTGAAGGCGTTGCCCGTCCTCCGGCAGCAGTACCGCACTATCTCGACCACCAGCAGCATATCGACCATTTTCGGGGACTCTTACTTCCTTCTGAACCCTCATGTTACTCTGGTCCTGTTCGCCCTGTCCTCTCTGTTGGTGCTGTGCTCCAGCATGGTGATGTACTTCTACGCTTACGGCAGGTACGTAATCTAATCGTACGCAGAAACTAACCATCTGGAAACTTTTAACCCCTTGCACTATGACTTATTCGCGTCAGAACTGATTATGGCTACAATATTAGAACGGACAAAGAAAATTGAAATGTTATGTCAATGTGTTATTACTCGATATGCAAATTATAATTAGACTTGAACTCCAAATTGAAGCGTATTAAAAATTTGAGTAAAATTGATCACGGCCGAGGTACGAGTGCGTTACGAATAAAGATTGACCGAGTGTGCTTTTCAGGTTCACAGCGTTTTTGAATCAGGAACGCGAGCGCCGAGTGATCCTATCAAAGGAGAACCGAGACAAGAACGGCTGGGTGTACTTCATCCACTGCACGGCCCTCTGCGTTTTCCTGGCAATCGCGATATGCAGCGCACCGTTGCTCTACGACTACAGCGTCGTCTATCGGGGAAGTTTGGACGGGGTCATCTTGGCCTGCATCGTCGCCACGGTTCTGCATTTGTTTCTCTGGCTGGTGCTGTGGATCTTCCTGACGATCAAACAGCGTTGGACGTTCAAGTTGCGGGTGACGATCGGTCGGGCGACCGTCAGGTCGGCGAGGTCGGTGAAGCTCGTGACCGACGTGGATCTGTTGTCGGCAAGGGATGAGGAGGATGGCACCAGCGCGCCGTTGCTGGTCGTCGGTAACGGCAGAACCTACACCATTGCCGACGCGTCGCCCAAAAAGGCCATCATGAGCGTCATTCAGAAGGCGGCTATCGAGAGAAAAGCGCGCTCGCAAGGTAACGTGCGGTCGGAAAGAATGCAGGTGGAACTGATTGGGCGTAATAATTCGGAGGCTTGTTATTGTCCAAAATGATTGCTAACAGGATCGCGTGACGAGGGAGCGTTAAAAGAGGGCCACGTGCGTTCTTTCCAATTGCGACGTGTCAGCAGAACGTGATCTCAACGCGTTAATTTTGAATGTGTAGGTAACACCGACTCCGTCGACGGTGAATCGACAGTCGACGATGAACAGATCTATTGGTTGCGACCAAAGTTACGACCGTCGCCCACCAGGTCGCCCAGCGACGTGAACGGGGCGCCCAACACGGAAAAGGGTTGGCTGAACAAGAAATTCAAGCCCAAGGTCACCTTTAACGACCTGCCTAGTACGTCAGGCTCGCGGTAACTACCCTCCTCCCTCCTCTTGGTGTCTTTCGATGCGTCTCGCTGTCTGCCTGAGTTCCTCTCCGCTTCTCGTCTTTTCTCCTATTCTCTTTATTCGAAACGGGGATCCTTGTCTAATCGAGTTCCCTACGGAATTTCTCGCTTTCGCTACTGCGTACTTTTGCCAGGCTTATTACTGCTCTGCGGCGCTCGTGTTTGTAATCGTACATCTACCCTCGATACACTTTGTAAACTTTCTTTTTTCTTTTCTTTCACGCGTACTCGTATGTGAAGCATCGATCGCTTTTGAAGAAAAACTTTGAAACTCGTTAGCTCTTCGAGATTATGAACACGATTCTACTCGCGAATCGATCGATTAAATTGCCGAAAGAACCTCGAAGAGCTAAGTTGTTAGCACGCGTAATTTATTCGCTGTCGCTTATCTCTGTCTGTAATCTGCTTTGGATACGGATCGATCGAAAGATCTGGTAATCGCTCCCTCGATTCTCGCGCTCGAACAATTTCGGACGGTGTCTTTCTTTTCCGTTCTGTCTATCGCGCTACCCACCCTCCTCCTCCATTATCCGTTTACCCCCGTTTCTAACGTATGTCCCCGTAATTAACGACGGAATACGCTCGTCTATTCGCAACGAGTTCGTCTAACACGCTCCATGTGCGTTTCGATTGCAGCAATAAGGGAAAAATCAGACGAGGTACCGGTGACGGGGGTCCTGAAGACGACGGGGATTACGCCACGCTACGGGAACTTCCGCTGATGACGTCTCTGGATCCCGCCGACGATTCCACGTCCGAGGAGAACAAGGTATCGTTACACCGTTTTTTTGTTTCACTCGCAACGATCCTCGATCTTCTCCCTGGGTAATCGCGCTAAACGTCGTCCGCTTCCAACGTACGTCATCGCAACGTCTAACTTTTGGCTTTTAATCGAAGTTTCTTTTGCTTTGACAGTGGGGAAGATGGCTGATATCCCGTAGGGACGGTATACCTAAATTTCGAGACGTAAGACGCATCACAATGTGTTTCCCTTTTGTTTTATTTTCTCGTTTCATTTCAACGCATCGAATTAACGTTCGTGTGTGCGTGTATCTGTGTGCCTGACACTAACATTTAGCGTAGAGACATAGAGGTTTGGCTTTGAGGACATTTTTCGGACGATAAGCGTTTCTAAAACACCAGAACAATTTGACACGATACAACATCGCGTCGCACGCAACGTAGATTTGGTGTACTCGTTTCTTAGAAACGCTAGAGACGTGGAATAATAGTTGACTAGCTGCACGTGTCGTAAAACTCATCAACCTCGGTTCCTCATTCGTTCTTTTTCGTTTCTCCTTCATTTCCTCCTACGGTCCGTTTTCGTTGGATTTTCAACCGATTAGAGCGAAAGATCGCGAGAGAAATTCGAGTTACGAATCGAAATTAATTGCTGAAACGTTTCAACAGCTACTCGAATGCGTGAACGACGACCAGGTGACTTACTACGCGAGCGCAAATCGCGATCTACAACCTTCGGAAGGCGACCCCTCGCCACTGTTGACACCAGACCCTTTGCCCGATCCCACCTTGGAGTCACTTCCACTGCCACCTCCGACTCCAACTTCTGCACCGAGCACCGAAGTTGTTACGACGACGCTAACCACTAACACCCAGGTACTAACCCTCTTATGAATCTTTCGGGAATTTAATCTCGCGTTAACCCCCGTGCTTTCAAAACGTCGTATCAACGTTCCTAAACAAGCGTACAGAATAAAAATCACCGTGGTCGTTCGTTTCAGACAAACGGAGGACAAACGCCGCGCTGCCTGCGTCGAGCGGATTCGGGGATGCCTCACGAGGAGCTGACTCCCCGTTCCGATTCTTCCAACTCTCCTCCTTTGGATACGGGAGGCGGAACCGGCTCGGTAACGGGACACAGCAACACTAGCAGTCACAGCGAGACATCCTCGAGCGGAGTGCACAGCAACGCAAGCAACGCGAGCAACGCCAGCAACGGCAGCTGCCAACGACGCGCCACCAGCGTGGACGATCTCACCGGAGAGCAGCGCAACTGCGACGAGTCTCGAGAACAGTGGAGGAGCTGTTCCCTCCAGCGAGGGGTCCAGCCTCCCACCGCTTCCGGTACCAATTTCTCGACGCCGAGCAGCGGTCGAGCCGGCACCGGAACCAGCCAGGCGTTCGCCTCGCCGCAGTACGCAAACCACGTGCCGTTGTTCGTCAACTCGACCTCGAACGCGAACCTGAGCGGAAACGGGAGCGCCAGCTCGAACGCGAGCGTGAACATGAACGGAAACGCCAATCCTATCGAGGTCGCGAACGCGACCGGCGGTTGTCCGGCGGTCATCGTGGAGAATCCGAACGAAGCGACGGTGGTTATTCGCCGCAAGTTGTCGCGAACGAAGCTAACGGAGCCGCTGAACCCCAACGAGGAGCCGTTCGGCCGGTCGACTAACATGAGAATGACCTCCTTCACGGAGAGCAACGACGTCCGCGTGCACGCGTCCTCCGCCACTCTGCCGCATTACCCGACCCAGCCCGCGGTCACCTTCCCTCACTGCTCCACCATGCCGCTGCCACATGGTTCTCACGGCATGGCGGGCTCGCACATGGCCGGCACGAGCGGGAGCTGCGGCTCCGTGCCCAGACACGCTTTCGTCCCGCCCCAGGTCCACGCGACCGTCCCCGCGCACACCACCCTGCCCTCTCATCACAACGGCGTTAGACTGCTGCACCCGATCCCGCAGAGCAACCCCTTCGTTAAGAGGTTCCCCCCTGTACAGTTGCACGCGCAGCCCTGGGCGCTGCCCGGACACCACACGTTTCCCCAAGCGCCGCAGAATAATGGCAAGCTGACCACCGCCGCTCAGATCCGACAGACCGATCGGGACTCGGCTAACTTCTCCATGGCCAGCAGCGGCGATTCCGACACGTGTTTGCCTCATTGAACGAATCGGTGATCGCCGATCACGTATCTCCGCTTTTCGCTTCCCGTTTCCGGTCCCGCGAGTGCTTTTCGCGACACGACTTGCGCTTCGGAGGCTTTCGAAGACCGGAAAGGTTTCTCAAAGTCTCGACTCTCGTCTTTCGCGTTCTAGACGCACGGAATTTCGTATACTTTATCCAACGCCGCTACATATCATACCCCTCGCGATTCAAGCACCAAAGAGAACAACGTCTGACGCGTAACGTTTCTATTTTTAATACGAGCACCGTGCGACCGAATTCTCTACAGTTCTTCCATATCAAGCATCCGTGCGTTCGTCGGGTTTCTGCGTCGACGATCTATACTCTAACATATTATACATATTCGTATACGTATACTTGTAACCACGTATTTAAAAATCTACGGACTCGTCAAACATATCTTCCGCGAGTCGGCGATAACGGGGCTGTTCACGATTCGGCCAATAATACCGAGTCGACGGATCCGCGGAAACCTTTTCCATCTTCGAAGCTCACGTTTTCAACGGGTACCGGCAAAACGGAAACGAAGCGAAGTTACATTCTTACGTTGTAAATTTTGTTCGTCTATTTTCTGTTACAAGGGGACATTGGAAATTTTTCTTTCGAAATTTTTACGGACGATTCGTCCGTAACGAACTGTTCGACTATTCGCTATTTTCCAATTGTTTCTTTTAATTTAATTTATTTGTAATATTGTTTATTCCTCGTTTGGTTTTGTACATAGAACCGTAAGGTTGAAAAACACGGCGAAGAGTGAACGAAGGAATAAAGGATAGCGTAAGGATTGGTCGCAAAGCGACCGGTTAACTAGTATTAATCGGTAGGCATGTAAGCGCGACCTGCGAGTCGCGGGTCGTTAAAAATGCGTTCGAGGACGAACGGTTACTGCCATTGATCGCGAGGGTCTTCGGATCTCCATGATATTCGCTTATTTCGTCGACTGCCAGTCCCGTTCCGCGAGAATTCGAGCGTTCGAAAAGCACCCGCTTTGTTCTCTCGCGGTCGATTTGCACGATCTATCGAGATACCGCGTCAATTCGTTCCTCGCGATTCCCGAACGCGTTTTCGTTTTTGTTCGTGCGTCTCGAGAGTTTACTTGTCCCGTCGCACGCGAGACGTACCCAAACCTGGATAAAACGATCGATAGATGCGAACGAACGTTCGTAAAAACATCGGATATTTTGCTCCTTGCGAGTACGTAATATCGAAAACGACCGATCTTCCTTCCAAGATACAAGATAACGCGGACGGGGGTGTCCGCGAGTACAAAATGTTTCTAAATCGCGTCGGTGATCGCCGACGCGACGAGAGGCGATTCTTAACGAAAGTAAATGCACCGATTAGCGAAAATAACTTGGCACACTTTGATAGACAGCAATCTTTAGAGTTTCCGTTTCTTCTGATCTTCGCCCAGAATCTTTTAGCGATCGCCTCTCGACGATGCGTAGGCAAAAGCGTCTCGAACGCCGCTCAAATGCCAGAGAAACTATTTATTTATTTTTGACTATCAGTCAAGCCGGTGCGTACAAACCCGTAGTATTTCGCGAACACGGAATCGAGAGCGTAATTCGACGGACATCGAACAAACCAAACTTGTACAGGTGTCTTTTTATACGTGATTGTCCCCGTAGGGGTTTAAATCGTATTTTTTACGCACTTTTCCGCGATCAAAACGGAGTCGGAACCGAGAGACGCCGTTCATAAATTTGACGAGCAAAGAATTAGCGAAATATCTCGCGTGAATCTTTCAAAATGGCGGCGATCGATCGCGTTCCGGTGTCCGCGTAGCCTCGTTAGCAGAAGCTAGTTTCAGCGTCGCGAACGCGAACGCTTTTTCTATCCCTCGAAAGGATATCCTTCATAGATATTTTCTTATTTTTTCACGAACATTAGCCCTCGTGAAAGCGGTAGTACCGCGTGTAAGATATCGTCGCGAATAGTAGATCGAGCGTCGCTCGACAAAAGCAGCCGAACCTCGGAAATCTTTGTTTAGGCTTCTAAACGTTGCGAGTGATCCCTGAAACTTTTGATACTCCTCTCCGCGATAGGATCGATTAGTCGAATCTGCCCCGAGCATGTTCGAAAAGATTCCAATTTATTCTTCTAGGATCGAAAGCATCGAAACGAGTGCGGTGAAAGCGTTTCGAAACCACGATCGAACTGCTTTTGCTGTACTTGAAAATATTTTTTCACGCGCACACGTGCGTTCGTTAGACGCGCGATCTAAACGCCTTCTTCTTCGATATAGTAGAACGCGGAATTACGTGTCTCGGTTTCGTGCTTGCTTATCGTAAGAAAGTTA
The DNA here is from genome assembly GCF_050947335.1 of Megachile rotundata. Classification (NCBI taxonomy): domain Eukaryota; kingdom Metazoa; phylum Arthropoda; class Insecta; order Hymenoptera; family Megachilidae; genus Megachile; species Megachile rotundata. The sequence continues at coordinate 12,521,261 of NC_134997.1, forward strand.
ATCGTAAAGAGAACGACGATAGAAAAATAGTGTCATCGCTACGTTCTCATCGCATCGTCATCGTCATCGCCAATCATCGTCATCTGAAGAGTGCTAGAAGCGGAGAAAATATCAACAGCGATAGTAGCAACGAACAAAGTTTCGGAAAAATGAAGTTGGATCATATCGATGCTGCGTCTCGCAGAAATATTTTTTTACCTTTTATCGTCAGCGTATTTGCTGTTCTGTTCGTTTTAGGTCCGGCTAGGAGCGAATCGCGCGTACGGTCAGGTCAGGAAACCGATGAGAATCTCGGAGATTGCGGGAAAACCACGACGAAAAGGGTGAATCGAGAGTGCGTGTTGTTACGAGTGTGTCCCGTTGTCACGAATACTCCGAAGGTTGTAAATAATTGCCGAACGAAATTTCCGGCTAACGCGAGAGACAAAGAACGAGGATATACGATGGAAGGAAGCGACGAAAGGCGCGAAAAATTCAACGGATACGTACGAATAATTGTATAAAGACTGATTAGACTAACCTTGGTATTTATTCTAATTCGCAGTTAAACGCTATCGCTTTGCGCGCTCTCGAATGCTCACGGAGCCCGATACCAAAGGTATTCATTCCCGCGAACAGCTTCCATTTTTCTCTTGTTCTTTGACTCGAACATCCGTCGCGCCGCGTCGCGTCGCTCTTTGATTCGTTTCCCCCGTTCCACCGATATCGAACGCTTCTCCTTTCGGAGGATATCGAGTCGGTGGAACGTGGTCCTTCGTGATCGTTTTCTTCACCGCGTTATTCGTTAATAAATGCGAACCAATGAAACGGAGCGAACGGAGCAAAGAGAAAAAGAAAAATGGTATGCGCGATCATAACAGCGACATTATTATCGTCGCAACGTATCAATATTATTCGACGCAACGTATAAGCAAGTAAACTAGATGTAAACTTTGTATATTCATTTACCAAGAGAATAAAGATAAATTATTCGAAAGGAGTGAACTGTTCTCGACCCTCGATGCTAACGTTTTTTTATTGTTTCAACTTTTCCAATACATCGGAATATATTATGTACAACTACTTTTGCGCATTCTATAATCTCTGTTTAGCTTCGTCGAGCTAAATAACGCGAGCAATATAACCGCTCCTCGGATTTGCGGTTCGACGAGATCTCGACTTTGAAAATGATTAAATGAACGGCAATTTTGTTCCAACTTAACTTTTGATTTAAGTACATCGCTCGCTACTTCGTCGACCGCTTATTTACTTACTTGTATTAATATTAATATTTATATTTATTTATCTTCTTAGGACATTGGTAAAACAATTATTTACATAACGTTGTAATAATATACTATGATTAGACGTATTGACGCGTTAGGACTGGAAGTGTTTCTAACAACGAGAGAAACAACGTGAACGGAGGGAGGCTCGTTCGCGATTCCGCAGGAATTAATCTTGTCCGAGATCACCTCGCAATGGTCAATGGTTCGTTGTAAAAGCGTTCTCCGTCATTTTGTTCATCGTTGACGAGTCGTTGCAGTTGATCGTTTAATCTAATTCTACTTTTACAAGTACGATCGATCTCGATCGCTACTGATGTACGTGGTATAAAATGCTAGGCGATTCTACGCTTTCCGATCAGGATCGCTACTCGATCGAACAAGGAGTCAAAATTCGCCGTCGGTTTAATTCCTGTAGAACGCGATAACGGTGAAACGCGCGAAGCGCTCGAACATCGTGCGAGGTCTAAAAAAGGGGGAAAAAATGTCAACGAAACGTGTCTAGTCAAACGCGCAACGAACACCTAATTATTGACCCAAAGAATGGCGAACACTGGCAGATATTGCGCGGGAAGAACGACGCGAAGACCAACTAAACGTATACTTACATCTAACGCTTACGACGTACACGAATAATACGCAGGCGTATACGCGCGTACACGATATAAAATCTACGGTTACACGGTCAACGATTAAACTTGACCGATATCGAATAAACATTTCCGAACGTTCGAGAACTGGCGGACGATCAGCAGGTCCGAAGGACGGGTATACGAATTTCGACACAACGAAACGCAGGGGACGTTCGATCGTATCGCGCGTATTGACTTTGATTCGTACGAGCTACGCGTATTAAGGGCACCCAACAATTGATCGCAGTTGCGTTAAACCAGGGCTTTCGAAGCAATTACGGGGAACAAAAGTTTCCCGTACTGATCGAAACTTTCGAGCCCTGCGTTGAACGATATTTCTCGCGGTCTATCTAGCTAACGTGTATATATATTTGTATATAGATATATTCTACTAATTGATCGTGACAACTTTTAATAGCCTTTTCGTCGATTATCGTGCGCCAATTTCCGAACGGTCTAGCGATGGGTTCGATCCTGTACGCGATACAGTACGCGAATCTAGTGATGGGTTTCATCCAACGAAATCGTCGATCGACGAACGCGTACTCGCGCACTCGACCGCGTTACTGGAATCTTTCAATCGAAATCGGTCCTAGCACCTATTCGTCCGAAGCTACGGTAGCGAACAAACGCGTTCGACGATCATAAAAATTTAAGCTTCTTATATTATCCTACTTGTACGCATACGTTACGTGTGTACGCGTGTACACGTACATCGATAGGAGCGCACATAATACTTTACGCTAAAACGTCTGCGCGACCCTTGCGATCCTCGACGGATCCGACCCAGCCGTTCGTTCGTTCGAACTTGATGGACAGAAATATGTCGTTGGATACGAAGCATCGGATTGACTAGAGTAGGTAGCATGGATCGATCGACGGACAGATTTCGGAAACGATCTCAAGGATCGCGCAGCGTAACACCTTGTAGATACTTTCATCGAATAAGGCTGCGTTAATTATTGTCTCTTTTTGTCATCGCTCGTGCTCGTTGGAGATCTCGCGCATTCCTTTCGGGCTTCTTCCGTTTCGCGAACCGATCTACCGCGCTTCCGCGCGTTTCTTCGCGATCCCTCGAGCTGCCCTTGCTCCTTGGTCCGTTCGATCACCGCACCGGGGACGCGTGTCCTTGTCTTTCGCCGATGCGAGTACGATCGTTCGTTCGATGACCAACCAACGATCTTCGTTCACGTTTACGACGGTAGTTGCTTCAAAGTAAAAGGTGAGAACAAAACGCTGGTCAGACGGAAGGATCTAATTTTCTTCCAAACACTTTGTACCGTAGAAGAATAAATTTCGAACCTCGTGGAAACCGTCTGCCATTGAATATCTTTCGATGACGATCGATAAGGCGCTTTACGGGATTTCAGACTTACAATCGTTTCAGAGATCTTCGTGATTGGACTATCCTTCTAGATTAGGAAAACGAGGACAAGGAAGCGAGAAGGAACGAACGAACGAACGAACACGCGGACGGACAAACGATTGTACAAAATGCGAAAAGAATCGTCGTTGATCGAAAAACGTTGGAAAGGTTGTGCGTCCCTCGTATACTACCCATAACCGATCTATTCCTAAACGTGTCTATTCGCTACACGATAAGAGCAAAATGCTAGTCAACGCGTGTTCGTGCACAGAGGAAATTCTCTAAATCGCCAAAGAAACTATCGACGAAACCCGAACGAGACGTTGATAACTGGAAAAGTCCCCGATACGACACGACACAGAGAACAACGGGAAGAGTCGAACGAGCAAAAAGTATAAAAAAGTATAAAACGATGAAAGGAAGAAGAAAGTTTCTATACGCGCGTATAATATATATATATATGTATATGTATGTATATGTATGTGTATATATATATATATATCTCGTTTAAACTAGATTTAGGCGAACACAGCTACCCGTAACGTTTACGGCTACGGCTACGATCTAGGTTAATCGCGTTGGTCAACGAGAGTCGCGTCGATCGCGTGTTCGACGAGATCGAACCGCGCGATCGAGAAACCGATCCTCTCTGCATCCACGCTACATCGCCTAACGAACTTTCAACGTTCGATCGCTTCTCTTAATACTGTTAAATGTATTGTCCGTTTAAGCGATTCCAAAATTCCCGCGGCTTTACTTTCGGAAGAAGACGTTCTATCGCGCGGACGCAACCGACGAGATCGACTCGCCGCGAGTAGCTCGTTCCGAGGGATTCAAGTTCGAGCGAATCGCGCGCTTCTTCGCCGCGAACGGCAGAACGACGACGTCGACGCGTACACCAAGAAAGAGAACGTGCTTCGAAGACGCGCTTCAATTCCAAGGCAAAGCGAAGTAACCCTACCGCTTTCTTTCTCGCTTTAGCCGTTGCTTCTCGTTCTGTGTTTCTCCTCGGTACCGACTCGAGCAACGGCAGGATTTTCAAAGATAGAGAAAAGAGAAGAAGGACCGAGTGGGCGAGAGAGCAGAGCCGAGAAAAGAGAGAGAAAAGGATTGGAAGAAAAACGCGACGCAACGTCGCGCCGGTTTAAAACGCGCTCGGGCACACCGGAGGATTCATTTGGCCGAAGACGTTTAGCTCGTACAGCGAGGCAAACACGATAAACACCAGGTACCAGAGCATCAGTACCACTCCGTATCGTCGGTCCAGCTTCCAGCCGTTCAAGTGAGTCGCCAGCACCAAGAACACCACAGTCGACAGCAGGGACACCGTGGAATACGTCAAACCTACAAACATCAACAATTAGATATTCAAATATACTTCAATTTTATTTTATTCAAATGTATTTCTTCACTTTCTATTCATGTGGTTTTGATAATTAAACAAAGCTTCATCTTCCTATTATATAAACTTGCAAACATACTTGTAACTATCGCATGTCACATTTATCTATGAACCACCTGAACAGAAAGTTGCTTGAAATTGACATATCTGACGACTCACCCCGACTGGTGACGTTGACGTGCGAACCCGGCTGTATCATAGCCGTCTGTATGAACCAAGGAAGTCCAAGACAAACCAGTATATCGAACACGTTGCTTCCGACAGCGTTGCTCACCGCCATATCCCCGAGTCCTTCTTTGATCACCGCTAACGAGGAGAGAGCATCAGGTACGCTGACTCCGGCCGCGACGAACGTGAGACCCATCACCGTGTCCGGTATACCGAGGGTGCTGCCTGCGAATCGAATCGAACCGAGCCGAAACGGAGCGCAAAGAGATGAAAGAAAACGAGAGAAACGTGTGAAGAAACAATCGCTGATCGTTCAGATCTGCGGTCAGGCGTGTAGCTTACCTATAATCGTGATCATCCATACCATGATGTAACTGTAGAAACTGATCCAAACCATCGATACGCAAAAAGTGAAGGGATACCAGTTTCGGAACTTCTCTTGCCGGCAGTCGGGCATGGTGGCCCGACACAAGAAGTGAATCGGGTAAACCAAGCCCCAGGTGAACAGGGTCCACTGGGTGGCGTCGACGGGCCTCTCCAACGGCGATGCCTCGTTAGGGTCCGGCTCCTTCGCTTTGTAGTATTCCGGCTGTTTCGGGGGTGGCGGTTGCTCGCCCGTTTCCGAAGTGGGTCCGGTTGGTCCTGTTCCTACGGAAAAATAATTCATATAGAAATATTGCTAGCTTGCGAAATTTGATCGTCCTGTTACCTTCTGGTAGTTTGTCGAACTGATCCGTGACCGGCGAGCTGGGACCCGTGTAAGACAGCCGATCCTCCTGCAACGATCTGTAGCTTACGAGGGCGCTTTCTTCCGCAGGCTCGTCGTCCTTTGGTAGGAACGGTATGTCGTAAGACTTTGCCCAACGTTCCAGTCTCGCGTTGAAGGACAGCGCGACGCAGTACACGGCGTACATGATCAACATGAACAGGGACTCCGCCCTACGAGTGAACATTGTGTTATGTATAGTTGCAATTACTGAAGGATAGTCGGATCTCGCGGACCTTACCAAGATATCGATTCGTTGTAAATTGTACCGAGCATCACGAGGATGGAGACGGCGTAGAAGAAACAGTCTCGACAGAGGGGCCACCAGTTCAGCTTGGACACGGTCGTGGTACACAGTCCGCAGACGGAGATGACGAACATTATGTTGAACACTGCGCTACCGATAACTCCGCTCACCTATAATCGCATATGAATATTATTAATATTATAAATGAATATTATGAATATTAAATGAATATTATGAATATTATGAGTATTAAATGAATATTATGAATTTTAAATGAATATTATGGGTATTAAATGAATATTATGAATATTAAATGAATATTATTAAGATGAATGAATCATTATGCTCTGGCTAAAATGTTTCAATTTCGCTTACTCCAATGTCGTCCTTGGCGAAAAACACTCCTATGACCACAGTCGCCAACTCAGGCGCCGAAGAGCCGGCCGCCATGAAGGTCGCGCCGGCGACATCCGGAGACAGTCGTAGTTCTGAAAAGAAAATTGTTAACTATATCTCCTCAAAAATTTGCTACGAGTATTTACGAAAACAAGACGGAACTGTTGGCCCTCAGGCAAAATCGATCGGCAAGTCTGCTTACCTTCGCAGATTCTGTCTAAGCTGGAAACAAAGTAATCGTCGCAGACAATCGCTAGGCCGAGGAACGTGTAAATAGCGACGAGAATGTGTATGATCAGTCCGCCGTGTTTCCTAGCGTTTGGCCCCATCAGCGGTCGTGGAAACTGTTCGATGGCCGGCGGAGAGCAGTTTTCTCGCCGCGGTCTCCAAGTGGCGCGTTCGTATCTCATCGTGGTTGTCGTCGGAACCTAGAATCTCGAATAACGAATATCTCTTGTAGGCGCTACGGTCCAGTTTACCTCCGTCTCCACAAAAGAAAGAGAGATAAACGCAAAGTGTATCGTGTCGCGACCTCACCGTGGTCGTTCTCACAACGTTGTTAATCGGCAGATGCGTTCCCGTATCTTTGCGTCTTTCATCTCGCGATTGTCCGCGTATGTCCGATTTTTTTGGTAGCACGGTGGTTGTTTCTTGCGGTGGCGGCGTCGTTTTCTCTATGACGATCGTGGTGGACTCCACGGGGATCTTCGACGTCAAGTTTTCCTCGACCTCCGGGGCATAGGTGGAGGACAATTCTGTACTGTTCACGTTCTCCGAGGTGACGTACTGGACCAACACGTACACGAGGAACAGACCCAAACGCAACGGCCATCGCTTGCGTCGCGAATCGCGCAATCGGTACCTCATCGTTCCCGACTGAAACAGTATTTACCGATTTCAGCTATGATCGTTTTTCGTTCATAATCTCCGCGTGGTCCAATGCTACGTTACGTAAGTTTCGATGCGTCGATTGCGTTACCAGCGTCTCAATGCCAGATGGCTTTACGTAGGATCAAATATGGGGGAAGGATTAAAATATTTTCGGACCCGGTATCGATCATAATAAACGCTCGCGTACACCGTCAAACGTTATCGATGCAATTCGGTGGATAAAATGGAAAAAGGCAGCTCTCGCTTGATAGTATAATTACGTATTTAAAACCACGTGTTCAAACTATTCGACACGCGTCTAACGTGAGTGAACACTATGTAAACTCGAATTTGATCCACCAATATTTGACAAAGCGAAAGAATCGAGCAAACTCTTAGGGAAGGCAGAGACGAAAAGAAGCAGGCGCTCGATAAAATTCGATCGCATTACAGGAAGTGTCGATGCAGCTTATCGTAACGTACGTGTTTCGCGATAAAACACGCGACTAGTCGTTCAAAAAGAGAGCTTGTCACGCGATTGAATGATTAGGCAGCTCACGGTTCGATACTGAGCACGAAATAAATAAAATGACACGACGTAAAGCGCGTGCAAAACAAAGTGGCAGTGAAAGTGACCCAATTCGAGCGATCGTTAAACGCGAAACCACGTACGTGTAACACACGGTTCTCGACGGCTTACCCCTTTCTCGACGTTGCACATCGTTCGGCAGTGGGTCGTAGACGACACCGGTCGCCGAAACGCGAGCACGAGCAAAATCAGGCGACTCGAGTCCGCTGCGACCACCCGAGGTCGTCTTTGCAAGCGAACGCGTGCGTACGAAGCGTTCCGGAGCGACGGAAGACGACGGGTCACCGCCGATCTCGCGTCACTCTCCTCACCGACTCGATCTACGTTATTTGTACTGGGGATGTCGTAGCACACTGTCGCCGCGTCCTACTCGAATTATCGATTTGCATAAAAGCTGTGGGTTACGGGTGCGTTCGGCGTGTTCACGCCGCGTAGGCGTAGGCGGCGCCGTTTCACGCTGGTGGCGTCCTCGTTTTCTCGGTTAGGTAGGCGTCCTGCTTACCGAACCACCCTCAACCCCTGTCTACTTGCTCGACGTACCTAGCTTCCGGACATCCAGCGATATCCACACACCCTCTCTTCTTAACCCGGTTTTTTATTCTCAACCCTTTGCACGCGATTTTTTCACCAACACAGCTTTAACGATCGCTGGCCCCGTTCGTATCTTCGATCGACCGATACACCCTTTATCGTTTACGCGTTAGTCGTACCACCCTCGAACCACTGCCTCGGTCTCACCCTTCTCTTGCGCACCTACGTACACGCGCACACGCACGCGTACGTTTATTCGTTGTACCTTCTTTTCTTTCGTTCCTCTGACACACCGAATGTCACCGCCTGAATACGCGTGCGCCGCTGGAGGAACGATTTGTATCCAACGATTCAAAGTTCCGAGAGATGTGTGCACAGGGTAAACGTAATTAACACGGAAACTGTACGCGTCAGCAGGGGAAATTTATGTCGATGCGCAAGGCAGTTTATAAGTCAGAACTCCCATCAGCTGCTGTTTAATTTTAAAAATTTCTCCCTTTAAAACCTGGTAACTTCAGATATTTTGGGGATTCAGAAAATTTGTATAAAAAGTGTCAACTTGGAAACGTATGCGATTGACAGCGACAACCATTACCTTCTTCATTATTTCTGTTATTGTTTACAACGTAGTTGATCGACGGAAATATTGATCGAACACGTCCCGAGTGCCACGAACTTTCGATCGATGACAGTGTCGAGAAAGCTTCTCATTAATAACGTTTATAGTTTACATCACATTCCCGAAAACAACGAAATAGTATCTTTTCTTTGCCTCAAATTCTAAATTCTTCGTTATCTATCGTGTCCTACCATATCGGTCGAAAAATGGACGTTCCGACAAAGGATTCTGACAAGGATGGTTAAACGTGTTGATAGAAATTTTATTTAAAGCTAGAAGAAAACTGCAGAAACAAATACCTCAAGTACCTTCAAACCTCTACTTTTATAGGAGCTGATTCGCGAAGATTTCTCCTGCATTTTCTGAAAGTTTAACAGTCATTGAAGTTGTCTTGTAAGTAGAGGCGATGAAGTAACGAAAAGTTTCATTAGTGCGCGAATTAGAACGTTTTTCATGGAACGTCGAACAGCTTCGTTTCAATTTTATTACGCTTCACGAACAGCACACATTCGAATAGAATTAACATAAGTATTTATAAACATGTTCCATGACACGTTCAGTTCATCGCTTATGGAACATGTATCCCGATCGCGGTTACTTATTAACTATGATGTTGGTGGAACTTAACGGAATAACCACCGCTGTTTGGATCCTTTTGTAGTTCGAAATTGTTTGTAGAAAGTCCGAACGGTTTCAACACCATGTTTCCCAGGTCCTTTAACTTTCCGAGCATTTCGGCTTTTAGTTTCTCGTTCCTTTCTTGGATCAGTGGAGGTAACCTCTAAAAATGTGAAGTTTTTTAAGAGTTAATAGTGAGTTAATATTCTATAAAAGTTGATTAAAATAGAGAAATATTTTGTTATAGTTACTCGAACAGCATAATTTGATTCTGTATGTGCTGGATCGAACGTTAGAACCTTCTTATAATCCTCCAGAGCTTCGTCAAGCTTTTCTGTCTCTTCGTATAATTGGGCTCTTCTGACATAGGCTTTGACATAATCGGGATTCAATTCTATGGCCTTTGTGCAATCAGATATGGCAGGTTCCTTTTCCTGTGAATTGCAACAAATACAATCATACAGAATTTTATAATGAACCATGTTTAAATGTTTTGTCTCAATAGATTCATGTAAACTAATCTTTACCAAGAGTTTTGATTTTGCTGCAGCTCTATTAGCGTACAAAATGGATCTTTCTTTGTTGTAGGCCAGTGGACAGGTCTGCAGCCCTTGTGTGTACATGGATACCGCCTCTGTATAGTCTCCCTTTTTAAAAAAATCATTTCCCTGGTTTTTTAGTTTGTCCGCTTCCTCCTTCAGAGTCTAAAAACAGTACAAACCTTAGTCTTACAATTACACAAGCTTATAATTACATATGCCTATAATCTCACAATGAAATTTTAATTTGATCAACGAGATTAGAATGTTTGACAAATACCAACCTCTTTCTCGCTTTCGGAAAGAGTAAGTTCCCTGTCTTTCAACGACTCCTCGTCGATGAAATCTTTCGGAACGTTCGTATCTTGTTCAGTTTCATCGTCACCACTCTCTGTAACGACTTTACCATCACTGTCTTTTGAGTCACCACTATCCAACGTTGATTCAGCACCTTCGTTCGACGCGGACTTTTCGTCTACCTTGATACAAGAACTTTCGAGATCTTTTGTAAGCTCCTCGATGATCTGTTCGTTCGTTTTTAAACTTTCTTTACCGTCCATCGCGTCTTTTTATCTGGATGACTCGGCGCTTCGTACAAACAAATACCTCGTACTACGAATGCTTAATTAAGGTTATATTTGCTATGCCATTGTTCTGCTCAACATCATCGCACCCATACGCATCGAGCAGACGACTGAAATTATCCGTCAACCTTACGTCAACGACGCTGCTCGACGCGATTGTGAAGACATCTCGTTTGCGTTTCTTTGAGATTCGTTTGATTGTCGTTAGATTGCGCGCCATTCCAGTATCGATAAGTATGCAAATAGAGGCGATACCGACGAAAAATTTGACAGGTACAAAACGATACGATCAATTTCAGTGATTTGTGGATATATTTTGTACACTTTTATAATTGAAGAATGGTCAGCAATGCATTATTTATATGTTTTGATCATAATAGTTCATAAATAATGTTCGGGTGATGAGTAATTAATTATTTCGTGTCAGCATTCCGATACGTACATGAGCCGCCTATGTCAATTCTATTGCGCATGCAAAGTGTAATATTTCGGCACTTTGACGGCGTAGTATGGTACCTGAGGCATTTAGAAACAAATTTCTATTAGGGTTTGATGCGTTTTGATGCCTAATAAAGCCAGAAAATCAATTTTTGTCGAATTCGGTCCAAAACGGTACAGGTGGCGCCATCTAGCGGCGAGCGGCGGAACTACGAAAAAATTACATTTTTGATTTTCTCGAAAACTAGGAACTTTTTCGAAATTCTGAGATATACAAATTGTTCCTTTTCGCCTACGGAATCGAACGAGTCTAATTATAGCCTGCTAGGACCATTATTAAAGAAATTAGAAAAATAGCCCATTTCATGGACTAAAAAATTGGCGTCCATCTAGCGGTGAAAGTTGGAACTACAAAAATAGAAAATCTCGATTTTCTCGAAAACTAGGGACTTTTCCGAAATTCTGAGATACACAAATTGTTCCTTGTCGCCTACGGAATCGAACGAATCTAATTATAGCCTGCTAGGACCATTATTAAAGAAAATAGAAAAATAGCCCATTTCATGGACTAAAAAATTGGCGTCCATCTAGCGGCGAAAGTTGGAACTACAAAAATAGAAAATTTCGATTTTCTCCAAAACTAGGGACTTTTCCGAAATTCTGAGATATACAAATTGTTCCTTGTCGCCTACGGAATCGAACGAGTCTAATTATAGCCTGCTAAGACCATTATTAAAGAAAATAAAAAAAATGTCATTTTATGGAGAAAATTTGTGGCGCCATCTAGCGGCGAAACGGCGAACTAAACTGAAAAAACGTATGTCCGTCCACGCGTTAAGGGAAAATATAAAAAGTAATATTTCGCAACTTTGACTACGCAGTATGCTTCTTTAAACATTTTAAAGCAATTTTTGTTGAATAAGTTATTCATTTTTTTGCCTATTAAGCCCAGAAAATCAATTTTTATTTGACCCTTTTACTGCGTGTTCGGACACTCATTTTTTCACTTTAATTCGCAGTTTCGCCGCTAGATGGCGCCACAAATTTTCTCCATAAAATGACATTTTTTTTATTTTCTTTAATAATGGTCCTAGCAGGATATAATTAGATTCGTTCGATTCCGTAGGCGAAAAGGAACAATTTGTGTATCTCAGAATTTCGGAAAAGTTTCTAGTTTTCGAGAAAATCGAAATTTTCTATTTTTGTAGTTCCAACTTTCACCGCTAGATGGACGCCAATTTTTTAGTCCATGAAATGGGCTATTTTTCTATTTTCTTTAATAATGGTCCTAGCAGGCTATAATTAGGTTCGTTCGATTCCGTAGGCGACAAGGAACAATTTGTGTATCTCGGAATTTCGGAAAAGCTCCTAGTTTTCGAGAAAATCGAAATTTTAGTTTTTCGTAGTTCCAACTTTCACCGCTAGATGGCGCCACCTGTACCGTTTTGGACCGAATTCGACAAAAATTGATATTCTGGCTTTATTAGGCATCAAAATGCATCAAACCCTAATAGAAATTTGTTTCTAAATGCCTCAGGTACCATACTACGTCGTCAAAGTGCCGAAATATTCACTATTTTATTTTCCTTATATACTTGTTCGGATCCTCATTCTGTACGTTTAGTTCACCCGTTTCGCGGCTAGATGGACGCCAATTTTTTAGTCCATGTTTTGGACTATTTGTAACGTGAGGAAATTCAATTTTTACATTGAAATCTATGAGGATCAGTTTTTTCAGTGATTATTCCTCCATGGCAAGTCCGATTTAAAATTCTTTTTTCTATGTCCATCTGGATGTACATACGCATGTGCGTGTAAAATTTGATGAGAATTGGTTGAGTGGTGTAAAAGAAAAACACGGACAAAGAAGTTGCAAAGTCAAGATGAGCGATCCTGGAAATTTAACTTTGATAAATTTGATCAGAGGATGTGGATTCACTTCATTATAACCTCAATCAATGTCTTATAGACAATCGAAATATACTGCGTAGTTGGTACTTGAGATTACAACTGTCACGTGTCCACTACTGAGAGAGGATATCAGTCAAAACTTTTTATTTAATTATTTTAGTAGTGTTTACTGAAAAGTGTTCACTTCCAGGTAACAGTTTAATAAAAGTTTGCAAACTTTCAATAAATATTTGACTTAATATATCAGTTTAAGTTTGCGAACTTTCAATAAATATTTGACTTAATATATCAGTTTTACTGAGCTTGTTCATTAAATGACCGCCATTAATTCATCCTCCCGTAGGTCCACTTATCGGATAACCCGCATACTCGTACCTTTATCAAACCTAATCCCGCCAAAATACTTCCGTTACTGTCATCGATACAGTCGAAAATGTTCGTACAGTCTCGTAATAAAAATACTCATCAAGGTAGGTACAAAAGTAATATTCAATTTCGTTAATAGACTTCAGTTAAGTATTACTCGAGCATAATCTTATTCGATCACGTTTTGTTATGGTCGGGCGTAAATTATTCACGGAGGAGGGAAAGTTATCGTTCGTATGCGTATGAAATAGCAAAGCAGGACCAGACTGTATTATCAGGATAAACTTACAAGGATCGTACGTGTTCTAGTCTCATCAAGCACGCCTGTTTACTCGTGCTGCGTAAGGAAAAGCAAACTGCAACGTTTATCGAGCTGGGGCTTTTCTTGCTGTGCAATTCTTACAAAGGAACTTTCGGATTCAATGAGGAGAGGTAAGAAAACATGATTCGTAGGAAGAAAAAAAGTTTCACTCGTCTTTGATTGATTCTAGCGGTTTCCGTTGAGGAGAATTGTTTGCAACGTAAAATGAAGATCGCGACAAACGACGCGAAATCAAAGGCGCAAACAGGTTGATAGCTGCTTCGAGAATCGATGGGTTTACTTCCGTTTCGATGACGATAACAGGTGATAAGCTACTGTAGGAAATACGGATGCATCAGAATTAGAAACAACCCACGGATTTCCGAGTGCAATCAGTCGATGCTGTAATTTCGGAACCTCGAAAGCGTGAAGCGTCATCTACGCGCTGTGCCGGTTCAAGGTCGCGACCCTGATTTCGGACACTCCGTGTTTTTCTCCCAGAATTTTTCCTACTAACTCTTCGCATAAATCTCTGAGTATTTCTCGCGTGTCTCACGCTGCAACACTGTAACATTACACGGATATCACGCGAGCTTCTTTCCCCGTTTCTTTCGTACTTCTTTTACGCAACGGTAAATACAATTGTCGCATTTGATATATACGCTCGAAACGATGGAAAATCGAAATTATGCTGCGGGAGAGAATCGTGAAAAGCGCAAACGGTGGTCACAAGGGTGTATTTTTCTTGCTGGAGGTCGGTAACGGCGCACGACCACGGTAAATCGACCGTGTAACGAACGATAGTTTCTTCTCTTATGAACCGTCACATAGTGAACCTCAAGCTCCGCAAACGTATGTCGTACATTGTATACCATTTACTTCCCCTTCGCAAGTTTTCTTCTCTTTCTTTTCTTTTTAGATTCAAGGATTATTCGGATATCGAATCCTTGAAGAAATTCGTGGCGCATCTGGATGAACATCTCTTCGCATGCAGTGAACATGCACACATAATTGTGACGTCAAGGTACATTAATATTACTTCAGGTGAAATTCTACATTGTTATAAATTGTAAATTGCTATATGAAGATTTAATGCATCTATTAGGGGTTTCAGTAAGTAATTAAAATTTTATTTGCTGGCTAAAACCATTTATTTATTAAAGAAATCTTAAATGAACAAAATAATTTCCATCATTTTCTAACGTTTTTTACCAGCGTAAAGACAATTCCTTTTTTAAAAAAGCCCTTCCATTTTCCAGATAATAACTGTGGGGTCATCGAAGAACTTTCGAATACCTAATATTTATAATCAGCTGATTTTTCCACGATTCCGGGAAGAGGATTGATAAATTTTTCACGCAGAAGGGGTATTGACAGAGATTTTTAACTAAATGCTGGTTAAACGCTTTTATTTGCAGAGCATTAACGCGACACCTCTGTTCAATTTCGTCGGCGAAAGCATCTGTTTGCACGATTTCATCCATCCATCGAACAATATTTTCGTTTCACTCACCCTCGTTATCTCTCCTCGATAAAGAACGTAGGACGATCGAACCCCACATTCCGATTAGTTACACGATTACGCGGTCGAATTTGATTTCGCCGTTTCCATCGATTCGATTTTCGCATGTTCAATGTCAGGTACTTGGATAACATCTCTGAATATGGTAAACCGTCATGAATATTCATTAAAACTTGATATGGAGTTTGTTAATCGAGCGCATCGAATATACGCACCGAGTAATTCGATCGTTGTTCTTCCAGCGTTAACAAATTTATCATTTTGCAGTCCACGATTTGTACCCGAATTTCTTTATCGAAAGGGAGAATCATAATGAGCGAAAACAGGGGAAGAATAAGCGAGGGAGGGGATGAAAGCGGTGGAGGTAAGATGTAAAGATGCAAAGGGGGTGTCGACGGTCATCCGGATACAACGTACTCGAAATAGCTGGAAATTCCAGCGAGATACGTTACGACGGAAGGGGTACGGTTTGATTTCTGTTTCCAACGGTGGTGCAAGCTCCGTTCTCTCATTGGTCCCAGTGATCCGTGACGTCACTACGCCGGCCTATGTATAAGGTGAAGCACACGGAGCGTCAGTTCATCGTTGTCCGTCACGTCGACCGGGTCTCATCCTTTGAATCATCCTCTGCTTTCGAATACCACCGATCGAATCAACGGACACTTTTTTACATCGGACCAAAACGAAAAAAGGTAAGGATTTTAAACGCTCGTCGAAATTTCTGATCGACGATTTTTGCAACTTCTTTGCAATTCTTTGCAACGACGAGGAAAAAGTTTCAACAACTTTTTGTTCGCGACATGTCGCTTTTGTCGTTATTCTATTAAAGACTGCACTTTTCATCGGCAGAAACCGTCGCATTCGAATCGCTTGGAGCGTTTACTCGAACACAAAGAGCGCGCGTGTCAACTTTTAACATTCTGTCTCTCGGACGACGTTAACGTTTTATGTCTTTCGAAACCGCCCATTCTTTTCGCCGATATAAACGCGTCTTTTCATCGTACATGCGTGTACGGTGTATTTATGTCCGGCTATATTTTCTCGATATCCTACTTCGTGTATAAGGAGACGAGGATGGAAAAAAGTTGCGTTATTTCAAAGATCATAGGTAAATGCTGCGAAAATGGAACGGAAAATAGGGAGACGCGTGGACTCCGAGAGCAACAGGCTTCCGAAAAGAACGCGCGAGCGCGATCGATCGACAGCCAAATTTATGGATTTTTTGTTTAATCTTTTATCAACGTTTCTTTTACCACCTCTGGAATTTACAAGACCGGAATTTTTATCAAGAAAGGGGAATTAAATTTATTGGTATTTTTCTTTTACTACAAGATAATATAATTTATCTGAATTATTTATGAGAGTAGACAAAGGGTTAATATCCCCTATTTTCAACAGGGTTTTCCGTCGCTAATTGTCTCCGTATTTCGCAAACATTAAAAACCAGATCGACATATTTCTCGGAGGACCACGTTTAATTCTCCAGCGATCTTTCACCTAAAGATACAAGCTTCTCGGAAATATTCCTCAGAAAATAATAGGACCACACTGTTCGTGCAACATTGTTAACAATTTTTCCTCAGGGGCGAACACAGGAACCAATTAATTTCGATGTACTTTTCTGACGTTGGCTGATTCTCCAATTCACTGTAATCGTTACCACTGTATTTGTTGGTAATTTCAACCTGTTCAACGCGTTACAACCTTTTGAAATCGATCGTTTGATCCGAAATGGCATTCGACACTGCAACGAGATCATTTTACTTTTCGCAAAGGGATGCGAATTGACGTTTTGAATTTTAGCAATCGATATTTGAGTTGCTTTGGGATTAATTTTACTGACATTCAGTTTTGTTTGGAGTTGTATAGAGAAGTCCAATAGCCAAGACCAATAGTCAAATTCAATAGTCAAATCCAATAGTTTGATACTGAGTTGACATAACATTTCAATACACTTCTGTTTTAAGGTACTGTTCTTGCACAGGTGCAAGACTCGTTCACTGCAATTGAATTTTTGGTTCTAATTATAATTATAATTATACCAAATGTTATAATCAAGGATCTGGAGGCAATGCAGAACATTTTAACATTCTTCTGCCTGAAGCAATAATTAGCTGACGCTGTCCAGAAAATTGTGGGTTAAAGTAGCTCCAAATGAACTCGTGACACAACCTTCATTTGTGACATAACCATATATTTATTATAATTTATTATTTATTATAATTTTAACAAAAAGTGGAGGATAAAATCATTGCTATTATATTATGTATTTGAGTGATTGATTTTTACTGCTAATAATTTTAGCGATATTGCTTTCTCAACCCCTAGGATTATCCAGATGCGTCGGAACCAATCACAGCCACAATATTACAGAGCGATATTAATCCAATATTACTAAAGAAAGTTACAGATCAATAATCCAATATTACAAAGAACGTTAAAATATTTGGTATTCGACGTGAACAAATCCTATTGAAATTAATCAGTTCGTCAGAATAGTACAAGGCATTGATACGGGTACCTGAAATTCTACCAGAACCGTACAGCCGTATTACGACGTGAATGGTAGGTGTACTAACGATGAAAAAGCTGCGATCGAACGTCCACGCTGTGTGAATACGCGACATCCACCTTCTATTAGCATCTAGCGACAGTTTATTACGGTATTACGTAGCAACACGCAAGTTTCATGCATTTTGCCTGATTAATGTATCTGATTCAAGTGTCCCGCAGTGCATTTATAGACCCACGGATTTTCTTTCTCTGATCTTCGGGTTTTAAAACCGCCATCTTCCTGTTCTTCGAGTCTGACGCGCTTACAGCTCAAATGTGACAAACCTGTGACAAATGTGACTCAAATTTTGAATACTCAACTTTGAAAGTTAGGTCCAACTATAAGTTGCATTATCAAGGATCCTTGAATATAAAATACTCGGAACATTTTAATTTTCTTTGCTCGTTTTAATGTTACAGTTCTGAGTAGTCTTAACTGACGCATCTGATAAATAAATGGCACGGGAAGGGGTTAAGTATATGTACTGATCCAGGTATCTCTACAGATTACAATAAAATTTCCTTTCTATTCAACGAAGAAGACGTTCGCAAAAGTTTTCCAGTTTGAAAACTCAGCGAAGGCGTATACTCGATTATTACTCTTTTATCGCTCTGTTTCCTATGCCCGATGTTTCGTTTACGATCCGTATTCTCGTAAGACGGCGGCGACGGTTTAAAACCGTTCGTATTGTTGTTAATCACGACCCGGAAAGATGGGGCAGACATTTTTCTCGTTTACGAACCTCTCCTCGTTTGTGATTAAAAACGATTTGCCTGCGCATATCTGTACCGAAAGAAAATACCACATCTTCATCTTCTAAATCCCTCGGATATTCCCTTTCTTCCTTTGCATTTCTTTCACTTAGACTATCGCTTGAAATTGGAAATGTTCGTTTAAGGTTACCGCCCACTTAACAGCGCTGTACCGCAGGATCATCTTTCACTTAATTCAGAAATAACTATTATACTACCTGTACAAGCATCATATATTATTATATTATTATTTGCATACATGAAGTGACTTCATTCAGCTGCTGTTACAGTGGTTTTAAGATTGGAGATGCTCGTTTGATCTTAAGATTACCGCCTACTTATACTAGCTGCACTAGCATAATTCATTATATAATGTATTTTAATTATTTTATTATTTGTACACATGAAGTGATTTGACTCAGCTGCTGTTAAAATGGTCTTCACATTGTAGCTTGAAATTGGAGGTGCTTATGTAGCCTTAAGGTTACTGTCTACTTATACTAGCTGCATTAGCATAATTCATTATATACTGTATTATAATTATTTTATTATTTGTACACATGAAGTGATTTCATTCAGCTGCTGTTAAAACGGTCTTCCGATTGTTGCTTCAAAGTGGAGGTGTTCGTTTAGCCCGAAGGTTACCGCCCACTTAACAGCACTGCACCGCAGGATCTACTTCAGATCCTTTCTTGTAATTCATAAATAACAGCTATTATAGTAGCTGCACTAGCATAATTCATTATATAATGTATTTTAATTATTGTATTATTTGTACACATGAAGTGAATTGACTCAGCTGCTGTTAAAATGGTCTTCACATTGTAGCTTGAAATTGAAGGTGCTTATGTAGCCTTAAGGTTGTTGCCTACTTATGCTAGCTGCACTAGCATAATTCATTATATAATATATTATAATTATTGTATCATTTGTCCCCATGAAGTGATTTCATTCAGCTGCTGTTAAAATGGTCTTCAGATTGTAGCTTGAAAATAAAAATACTCGTTTAGCCCGAAGGTTACCGCCCACTTAACAGCACAGAACCACAGGTTCAACTTCAGATTCATTCATGTAATTCAGAAATAGCTATTAAATTACCTGTAGCATAATATAATTACAATATTCTACGTATCATACGTGTATCATTATTTGCATAACATGCATGAATCGATTCGACTCAGGTCTTCAAGCTTGTCGCCCATTTAACATAACCTCACATTTTAATGACACGTATTTTACAAATCACGGTATTACACTCGTACATGTAGATTTAACGCTGTCGTTAAGCGCCTCGTGTCAAGGAATAGGCATGTAACGCTGAAATTGCGTTTCAACTTCCGAGCATTACTTTTTGAACGAGATCGTTAGAGTTTTATCCAATTCGCAACTCGAAAGTATGAGAAACGTTGATAAATACGTGAACAGGTAACAGTAAAATACGGAATAAAGTCTGGAGAAAATGACCAGTTTAACGAACAAAGCCAGTAGGAGCTAATCACCGTGAAACCGAACCGGAATAAATCTAAAGATCAAGATTTAATTAAAACTTTTCGCTGGGTGCACAATGGCCGAACTTGTAAAATATTGATCGTAGCGTTGATTAATTATTACAGTGTTCATTTTACACATTTATTAGTTAATTTTCGTAGGTGCTTCGTGTGCGTTGCATACGTAGGTGGTCCTTTGATGGAAGCTGCGTCTGACCACTCGTCGACTCGAACTACTGTAAAATGTGTGTACGATAAGACAACTTTGTGACAAGCTTGTCGCGTTTCTCTATACGTGAATTGAAATGAGAAGCGATCTGTATGTTGCGAAAAGCATCGTCGTTACAGGGAGACTTCAACGCGGTAAACGACACGGCAACGTCTTAATAATTCAAGTGAATTACTAAAATTGTCAAAAATTACTGAATTATCTTCTCACAAAATTTGTACGTTACATTCACAATGAAACTAAAACACAATGAGAGTAGACTAATTTTTTAAAGAGTTAATCCTTTGCAAGGTATAATTCTTCAAAGGTGTACTGCTGTTGCCAGATGTCAGCCTTCAAACATTTTACTTAAAAAGTTTGCCCAATTCTTTCAAGATAATTATTTCTCTATCATTCATTGCTGCTATTCTGTTGCACTATATTCATACATCATGTGTATAATGTTATAGATTCAGTTAAAAAATATTTACTTCAAATTACTGTATTAAACTGACTGGTGAATGTGAGTCACCAAAGGGTTGAATGAAAGAAGTCTTCTTGCACATCGATTCTACAGTTTATTGCAACGTTATGGCAATTCAAGATCACTCTTTAACAATTACAAACCGAATAACCTTGTAGCATTTTTACAATAAATATCTGATAACAAGAATGATTATTCGTCAATGCAGAATGTTCTAAACAGTCAAGTGATGAAGTAGCTTTAGGAACCGTCAGATAAAAAGTTGACAACGGTTCGATAAAGACCTAACTGACAGGCCGAAGTACCTAAATGTAATTTCGAGGCTCTTAACTCGTGATCTCGCTAAACGGCGGGTTTTCTCATCGCGGTTTAGCAGGTTGCTAATCCGTCGGTAATTGGATGCTTCTTCGTTATCGCTTGTCCTCGATCGAGGTATCGTTAAGTTGGGCGATTTATTATGCAGGAAGAAGGAAAAAAGTATTAAACTTCGAGGTGAACTTGTAACATCGATGATTTAAGACTCTTCATGTTACTACCCTCTGCTCGTTTAATCTCTAACGTTTGCACTATCTCTTTTCAACGAAACCGCTTTCAACGTCTCATTCTTTGCTCGAATTTTGTCCGCGAAAGGAAATGTATGCAAGAGCGCCGGCATCTTACCTTTGAAAAATTAATGACGGCGTTAAAATATCTTTTAAAGCGGCTATTGAAGATCGCGGAGCAATTTGCAACTATAATGCTCGCAGAAAATTCTATTACGTATTCGTTTGAGACCTTAAAATTTTCATTTCGATCGTGGATCTATAATTTCGAAATGCCAGAAAAGAAATCTTTCCCCGACACTGAAGAAAAATTCTAGCGTGACACACGCTCGAAGAGAGTCGGCAAATTTATTCTTCTCGCGAACTGTCCGATAGGGGCGCCCCCTTGGCTGTTCAACCCCTACATTTGTACACGTCACATTCGCCGCAAGTCACGTCACGGTGCCCGCGAGTTTATCGATAAACGAATCAAAAGTCAAAAGTGAACTTTTTCTGTTCGTATCAGGCCAGAAAAATTCCTCTGAAGGATCGTGTACGTGCGAAGGTGAACATAGGGTGCTTGCCCGAAACACGCAGAGATTGGCCCGATAGTGCACGCCACCGAAATAAAATTTAGATCTCGATGTTCAATTTAACGACGCGTCGCTTTTCAAACTCTTCGGATTGTTAGAAACAATTTTATCGCTCCAACATCCCCAACTGTACCTTTGTTGCGAAATTCACCGTAACTTTGAGGTACTATTAATATCGTGTCTAGGACAAACACTTCGACGTCACAGTTTTTCGATAACTTAAGTCACCCGAATGTTTATTCAATATTTCAACATCAAAATGATTCGGTATTGAGATATCGATTCATGATTTGCAATGGCGCTTTGAAATTATAGAATGCGATATCCAAGCCGTTCCGCGTCAAACGTTACGATATGTGATACACGATACGACGTTCACGATTTACGGCATACCGAAAGCTAGTTAACGAAAACGATAATCATTTGTCCGCTCCGAAACTAATCTTACGGATAACAATCCAATGAAATTGAGATCGTAATAGGTCATAAAATGCGGTGCGCTGCTGATAGGTACCTGGTATAACGAACACATTGCATTTATTTCGGAGTAGATTGTTGATTAAGATGCTTCTAAACGTACTTTATGACGGTATTTTAAATTACAGAAGAGAGAAGAATTTACTTTTTGATTGTTTTGTAATGTTGAAGTGTTAAAATGTTTATCCTTGAACGAACTGGTATTCTTCGTATAACAAAGGTTATGTACGTTCAAAAATTTATTTTGAAGTATTTTATTAATTACGGAGGTTGTATCATAAGCGTACTTTAATAAGAACTGATAGAAAATAGAAGAATTTATTTTTTGATCATTTTGTAGTGAAGTATTGAAACGTACAACGAACAAGTCTTCATAACCAAAGTTTATGGGCGATTAAAAATTTATTTTGAAGTATTTTATTAATTACGGAGGTTGTATCATAAGCGTACTTTAATAAGAAATGATAGAAAACAGAAGAATTTACTTTTTGATCATTTTGTAGTGAAGTATTGAAACGTACAACGAAGTCTGCATATACCAAAGTTTATGTACGGTCAAAAGTTTATTTTGAAGTATTTTATTAATTAGGGAGGTTGTATTATAAACGTACTTTATTAAGAAACGATAGAAAATAGAAGAATTTGCTTTTTGATCATTTTGTAGTGAAGTATTGAAACGTACAACGAAGTCTTCGTATACCAAAGGTTATGTACGATCAAAAATTTATTTTGAAGTATTTTATTGATTACGGTGGTTGTATCATAGACGTACTTTAATAAGAAACGATAGAAAACAGAAGAATTTGCTTTTTGATTATTTTGTAGTGAAGTATTGAAACGTACAACGAACAAGTCTCCATATACCAAAGTTTATGTACAATCAAAATTGAACAAAATTTCTTTCCCCATATTTGCAAATGCAATTTTTGAACTTGCCTGTGATAATCACTTCAATTGGTTTCAATGTTGGACCGTGTTCGTAAACGTAAAAGACGCGCGACAATCCTCTATAATGAATAATTAATACCTGGAGTAATTACGAGAAAAGGGAGAATCGACGCAGCTCGTCAACGTCTGTGTACGATACGTCGACCCACCGTACGTTATATCTTCTGTTAGCCACCGTAATATCGTGGTTTCATCGAACGAATAAATATCAATGAACGATAACCGTAAAACTCCGGCGCGGTTATACGAAACTTCGATTGCTCTTCTCGATTTATAATCGAGTCTCCTGCGTTTCAAAATTAAACAGTGAAAATATAAGAGCTATAAGATCTGAAATAACAGTGAACATTTCTTTGTTGCCTCTTTTGAAAATCTTTTAGCGAATAAAATACATCACATGGAGCTGTCATTGTTTAACTTTTTGAAACGAAAGTCACAGAGTTTTACATGAATCAAAACGTGGTACGTCGACAGAAAAATTGAAAACGTAAAAACGTGGAAATGCAAACCGAAAGATTTTTTGAAGGTTCTGCATATCAGTCCCTTTTCCACGAAACAGTTATCGACACTTTTATCGAAAACGCTCAAGGAAGGTAAAGTCTTTACCGTGTCAGAAACTGCGTTTATCCAATTCGTGGTTATTCTTTAAAAGGTCTTAAATTGAGTGCACATATAACTACATAAAAGCAGTTATCTCCTCGATTGTGTTACGTACACTTCGAAATCCTATCATTTATCGAAATTTTGTCATTCTAAAAAGATATACCTTGGGACTCGAGAGAAACTAAACTCGAAAGTAATTACCCAGGTAATCGGCGGTTCGAGTCGCGAAGAAAACGAGAGGGAAGGTAATGGAGCAGTCGCTTAACACTAGAAGAAACACGATTCGACCAACTGCAACCCTGCTCGACGCGACTTGGTAATTTTCTCTGCAATTCGTCCGTTTATTCGATTAGTTCGGTGACTGTGACTAGTCGAACCCGTGATACTCTGAAATTGTAGTCCTTGCTGTGTCGCTTACAATTTTCACTCTGCATTCTAATGTACGTTCACTCTTATGGTAAAAAGTAGCAATTGTTAACTAGTCAAGTATTTTTGTGTCGCATTTTACACAGAATGGACAAACATCTTCACTTTCGATACAAAATTCTATGTTCTTTTTAATCTTTTTGAGGACAAGAATACTTCACATTCTTACACATTCTATTTCATTATTTCAGTTCATTCGTACACTGTTATTTTTGTTATAAATGCTATAATTTGTCAGGTGCGTCAGTGCGTCACTAATATTATACAGACAAAGATACGAATTGTAACAGAGATGAAATCGATCATCTCAAAAATAGTACAATTTAAAAAATCATTCGTACACTGTTATTTTTGTTAAAAACACTATAATTTGTCAGGTGCGTCAGTGCGTCACAAATATTAAAACAGACAAAGATACGAATTTCGACAGAGATGAAATCGATCATCTCAAAAGTAGTACAATTTAAAATATCATCATCACAAAAGTTGGTACCCAGGAAAATAAGCAGAAGAGAACTTCTGCACATAGGTAACATCATAACGAAATCCGACGTCCGCGTTTCCTCTTACGGCGCACCGGATGCTGGAGACATTTTTGTAGAGCGTCAACGGCGGTCCCTCCTCCCCGCAAGGAGGATAAACGAGAACTTTGCTCAGATTGATTCTCCCGTTCGGTTTCGCCAGCTTCACCCGATCGATCTTCGAGAACTCCGGGCGACATCGGTAACGACACCTCGAAAACTTGGACTCCGGACAGCAACAGGTTGTACTCGAATTTTTCCTCGATTCCTCATAGTTTCGGTGGCGGAACAAGGGCTTTTCGAGATGAGCATAATCCATCGCGTCGAATTGCAAATCTCTTGAATTCGATTCGAATGCGAAGCCCTCGGGAGAGACGTCAGCTTTGATTATTCTGCGACTCCGTTTTTCCTTTTCTTTAGTCGATATTGGGTTCGGAAACTGTGGTCTTGCGTTCGTTCGAAATTTTGCGATCGATTCAGAACGGTGGTTTGTGGACTTGAGACTGTCTTCTCCGCCCCCGGTTTTTCGGTTGGAGACGCCGGTGTTTATGGTCTCGCTGGACCGAACTTGTGAACAATACTCGGAACGAGCGAGCATATCGCTCGTGGGACAAAAGGAATCAGGAGCTCGCCATCTTCCTCTGCCTTTTCTGTCCTTTCGTCTTCTTCCCCTCGATTCTCTGTGTCCGCGCTCTGCCTCGTCCATCGCCTCCTCGCTCGTGTAGTTCGATCTGTATAACCTATTATTCTTCCGGAAAAAATTATCGACCCAACTAGTTTCTCCAAAATTTTCGTAATCAACATTCTCTTCACGTTGCGATTGATTTCTCGATCGATCCTCCTCTTGCAAATTGAACCTACTCCTACGGTTGTTCTCTCGTTTCAATAACTCTTCGCAGAGAAGGATCTCTGTACTGTTTAAATCATCCTTGATCGGAAAAAAACGAGGCATGTGTCCGATTTTTACGTTCGGATCCGACGCGAAATCGGAACCGGTACAAATAAGTCGTTTGCGTTTGGAGCAAAACGACGCTGCCGATAAAACAGCATCAATTCCCTGTGGTCGTATTTTTCCGTCGCATTTCGATTCGCCGACGCATCCTTCCGACCAGCTTTCCACGACACGTTGATTCTCTTTTACGGCGGCGTCGAAATGACCGACTACTTTCGAAGCGCTCGAATCTTCGGGGACGTTGGGAGCTTTGCGAGCTTCCTTGCGGGATTTACTCGATTCTTTCTCTTCCTTCTTTTCCATCTTTTAGTTTGAGATGGTCACAATTATTGAAATATAGTCGGCTGCTTAACAATGTTTAACCCCTTGCATTATTTAATTGCTAGGTCAGTCAGAAGTAGAGTCATAATATTGTTAAACCTTTGCTGTAAAATTTGTTGGATACGTTAGTCAAAACTCATAGCTAAATTAAAAAATTGATCAGGGTTGAAGGAGTGCGTCACGAGTGCGTCACGAGTGAGACTCGTCAAAGTACAAGGTTTAATGAAGCTTCAAAAGCTACAGAATACAACAGATAAAGAAAGCTGAAATGTATTAATTCAAGAAAAAATTGATCAGGGTTGAAGGGTGCGTCACGAGTGCGTCATGAGTGAGACTCGTCAAAGTACAAGAATTTAATGTAACTTCGAAAGCTACAGTATACAACAGATAAAGAAAGTTAAAATGTATTAATCCGAGAAAAATTGATCAGGGTTGAAGGGTGCGTCACGAGTGCGTCATGTGTAAGACTCCTCAAAATAGTGCAAAGTGTTTGTAACTTACTTTGCGTTGAAAGAGTAATTTACATTAAAAAATGCAGCAGAGAGGTTTTTTTAAATTATTTCACTTCGAAGCAGCCACGCTGGTATGGATGCAGTCCACATATGTACATACAACATAATCGACTATAATTGTGATAAATTCCTTGCTAATTTGATTTTGGGACCAAACTACTTGTCCCATCACTCAAATACATGCCTGGATAGTACAAGAGTTACTAATATTTAGGTTACATTTTTAACCTAACGTGAAATGTATGAAGTTCGATCCATATCGAAAGATTTGTTTTGTTCAAGAAAATAAAAGAAAGCACATTTCTTTTTCGAGGATTCTCATCTTGCATCCCCATTATAGTTATCATTCTCATCCCCATTATCGTTATCACTTTCATCCCCATCTTCACGTTTCACGATGCCAAATGCTAGTTCGAAAGACCCCACCGAAAGACTAAAGGCTTTCAAAGAAGACTTTCTAAGATTCGTCGAGACACGTCCCATCGAAATTGCAACGATCATACTCGTCTGCGGATTCCTTTACTGGATTCGACAATTCGTTCCTATGTAAACTTCAGTACGTACTTGTTCAGCGATAACAAATTTTTATGTGAAACTCTGTAATCGCAATTCTCTTCACGGCGTTTCGCCTTCCAGTACTCGATTCCAGTGACCGAAGAGATCAGGAAATGGTTGCTCCAACAAAAAACCGCGAACGTTCCTTTCGATGAAACCCATTCTCGATGCAAATCGAAGCCGGTGCGACACGCAGTCACGCGATCTTACACGGAATATGCAGATTTTGCAGCTGATTTTCACCGAATCCAGGTTACGACACAAGGTACTTGGATACGACGGTTTACTCATATGTACACTTAAACGTTTCATCACTTCTTCAAATTTATGAAGACTTTAATATTCTGGGAGCCTCAAAGACTTCTAAGCATTTTATTTTCTAAACATTCTGAATACTTAAATATTCAGGGAGCCTCAAACTAGACTTCTAAGCATTCTATCTCCCAAACATTCTAAATACTTAAATATTCAAGAAGCCTCAAACAAAGACATTCATAGTCCGCCACATTCTTAGCACTGCAAGCTTTGCACTTAAAATTAAAAGTAACGAAATATGTGACTGATATCAAACCTTAACTTTTTATCGCAGATTTCAAGCATCTGAAATTATGTTTATAGATCAAAACTTGTAGAGCACTCTTGATAATTAAAGTGCTAGATCCCCAAATTTCTATGATCCCAAACTTCTACATGTCCAAACTATGTTCCCAAACTACATATCCAAACTTCCGTCCCTAAATTTGACCCTCCCATCTTTTCAAAGCACCTCTCCAAATTCTTAACTCGTCAAGTACCACAGGGAATATAGATTTGTCCTCGAGTGCATCTCGCTTTCTGTTTGTAAATCGTTACGTCGTTGCGTACACACGAAATCGAATAAATATTCCAAAAGAACCCTGCGTCGCTGCAGAAAGGTCATCGTAAAAAAACCGACTTCGAAGGTTTAATTAGCAAGACCGCGGTAAACCGAATTATCGGCATATTTGGTGCACGGTGTCGCGTTGCTATACGCTCCCTATTGTTTGTTAACGCGAATCGAATTTTCACGCAACAAGCGAGCCTGTAATCCGTTTCTATACCGTTTGTATCTTCCGCAAATAAAATTATCTCTGATATTTCTAAAAAGAACCTTTTTCCTCTTGGTTCAAGATACCTCCGCATTTTTAACCGACTTCGTTGCTCATCGAAAGATGTTTTCCGTACAAGCAGAAGGTTCATTTTAAAACAAGGAGCAAAAGAAAGAAGGTATCCTTATCAGCGCGTATTTGCAAAACCAGGAATTTTTCTCCTGGAAAGAGATATTCTTGTTCGTTTAATGATACGCTTGCATACACGTGATCGTTCGCAGAGCAAAGTTAAGATAAAGTTAAAGGTAACTATAATGGCGATTGCAAAGGTTATCCTTTATTTCTTCTCGTGACGCAAACATCCGATACGCGGATTGATTATCGTTACGAGAAGAGCAACGATTCGGAACCGTTTCGGAGCGATTCTTTCCTTCATTCCTCCATCCCCATTCAACCCCGATGCTCGGCTGTAAATTGCAACCTTCCCATGCACCGGCTATTTTTGTTTTACCTTCGAGAGAAAAAAACATCATGCTGGTTTTGACAACGGCAACCGATGCTCTCGTGAGTTACCAATTACCTCCCGATCGAAAAATGTTTATCGATTCGATACGCAAACGAACGTAATCTCAAACAACGCAGGTAACTAGCGAGGAAAGGTGAAATTACCTTCGACCGGTTTCGTGGAAGGTTCGTTGAATACGGATCATCGATTTTAAGAGAAAATGCGGAGTGGAGGCTCGTTTCCAACGATTACACGAGCGACCGATCCGTGAAGAAAAGCTGGCTCACCGCAGAATCTATACGACACCACCTGGAGCACCCTGCTTTCCCTTCGATCTCCTCTCCTTTTCTCCCTCGACCCAATCCCTCCTTTTTTCTCTCCTGTCTCTTTATCGAGTCGAGAAATCCTCGCTCCGTTTATTCCGCGTCAACCGAATAACCTCGACTAACGTCAACTTTTCGATCGCCACTTTCTCCCCAATTTCATTTCGAAAAACCGGTTTTCTTTTAATTACATCGTTCTCTCGTTACCAGCTTAAGCTCTCAAGAACAAACTCTCAAGCTTTTCCAAACTTTTACCTTGTTCGCGTTCCACGCCAGCTGCATTCTCTTTAACGAGTTTCACCAAAGAAAATAAACACGAGCTCAAAAACGAAGTCCTGCAACAGTCTTGAACTATTCGACAAAAATTATCGGGGGGATCGATAACGCTTGCTCGCAAAGTCCGATTCGACAGCGATTAAATTATCCTCCAATGGGGAAATCGAATTCGATGGGAATATCGGAAGAGAAGGCCATGTCGACGTTACGAAATAAAATTTCCGATTTACGACCCTTTTTTCGAATTCCAACACTGACGGATTGCCATCACTGAGCCATGAAACTTGCATCAGTCCGACATTTTTGGACAGTAGTATCGTATGTTTGATGGAGAAGAATGGGTGCAGGAAGTAGACGCTGAAACAAGATGGCCGCCAAGGTCCAAGTGCTAGCAGCTTCATTTGCGATATGTCAATGTAGAAATGTGTTAGAAATTGTAAATATACGAAACATCATTATTCTTGATATCACTTTTTATTGTATAAAATCTTTTATACTTACCTCTCATATTTTTATAAAGTCTTTTTACTTATCCTCCTCCTTAAATCAAAGATGATAAGAAAAATGAGGAGATAAATAAAAAAATGTTGTATTGATAAACTTTGTTGAATGCTATTACTTTTTAATGTATAAATTCTTTTAACTTTTTACTCATCCTCTTGCTTAAACCAAAGTACAAGTTTACAAACTATTGTAAACTAAACTTGACTAAAGTTTTAAACAAAACTTGTGCTAAACGTCGATCGGAACTTGTTACAGAATGATCATCCGTTCGATCGCGTTGCTGATGGTATCACTAACGTTCGCGTGCGCCGAAGAGTCGGACATCCTCGAAAAACGCGTGTCCATGGGTTTCCAAGGAATGCGCGGCAAAAGGGAGTTCTTGAGCGACGAGCTATCGAAACGAGCGCCGATGGGCTTCCAGGTAAAACTGCAACCCCTCAGTCCATCTAAAGTTGTTCGTTTTCTGTAAACACTGCGTTACAGGGTATGCGCGGGAAGAAAAGCTTGGAGAGCGAGCTTGCGGAGGCCATCGACAAGCGTGCACCGATGGGATTCCAAGGCACGAGAGGGAAAAAAGATCCATTGGCTAGTTTGGAGTACTATGACTACGAAAAGAGGGCGCCGATGGGGTTCCAGGGTATGAGGGGTAAAAAGGAGGACTATCGCAAGCGTGCCCCTATGGGATTTCAAGGAATGAGAGGCAAAAAGTCTTTGGAACAGGTACTAGAAATTTTGAAACGAAAGTTGACATTCATGTAATGTTCCACCGATTTTCCATAGATTTTGGATGAACTTAAAGAGAGAAGGTTCCTGGATCCGCGAGAGAATTATATTAACTCCGATTATCCGGAAGAGAAGAGGTGGTATCAAGGTGTTTGCGACGAAAACGATGATCCGGCAGAATGGGAGAAAAGAGCGCCCATGGGATTCCAGGGAACCAGAGGGAAGAAGATTATTCTCGACGCGTTGGAGGAACTGGAGAAGCGAGACATGGATTTTCAGGTGAGCAAATTACTCGCTAACTTCCCTCTCGGTCGCGATACGCTTTATGTTGCTTTACAGGGATTGCGAGGTAAGAAGGATCCGTTCGACGATTACTTAGATTACTCGATCAGTCCGTCCGATTACGAGAAAAGGGCGATGGATCTGCGAGATAGCGAAGGTAGCGAATCCTTTAAAAGAGCCCGGATCGGCTTTCACGGGATGAGAGGTAAAAGAGACGCGGCGAAAATTTACGGATCCAATTCGAGCATCGCGAGAACGACGATGGGATATCGCCAGGGTAAACTCTAAAACAGACTGCGATTAAACGAGTAGAGACACAAATAACTCTGTAAACAGGTAGCGATCGTGAGAACGAGCTGGCCGCGTACGGAATCGACAAACGATCACCCTTCAGATATCTTGGCGCTCGAGGGAAGAAAAATCCACGCTGGGAATTCCGAGGGAAATTCGTCGGAGTGAGAGGCAAAAAATCCTCCTCGGGAACCGTGGAACGAGTCTTTTAATATACCCGATCACATCGAAAGGATGCGCATGGATGAAGATTCGTTGACGTCATTAGGTAATTTACTCGACTTTTTCTTGCGACTAGAAGGGTAAATTAAGGATTTCGGTTTCAGATGTTCGACGGTAGTATCGTTGTTCCCGTTGCTAACGTAGCAACAATAATCACCGTATAGCGTTAGTCTTCTTATCTGAACGCGTCAACGAACAACGGACGATACGCGTAACAACGGAGGATAACGTATCGATTTCATCGACTACCGTTACGTTTCCTTTTGTTTCATTGGCTTATTTACTCTTTATTTATTATACGTTGAAGATTCGCATCTACGCGTCGATCGACGTCCATGGCGACACATCCTTCGAGAACGGAACGTTAGATAATATCGAGATAGTTCTATTTTTCTCTGAATGTTAAATCGTTGAGAATCGGGATACATTCCGTGAGTTACCTGTGTATGTAAAGTTTATTTACGATCATAAGTGTACAGATTTTACGTTAGAAATGTTAGATAAAAGTGTACGAGAATGCAAACGGTACAACGATCGGTGTAACGCCATTCGGAGCCAACCTTGTTTCTTTCTCTTTTTTTTGTTGTACTTTTTACGTCGAACTAATTAATCTTCTGGTACCCGTTGGCCGCGTTCGTGACCGAAACGTCGTCGTAGATAATTTATAAAACGTATAATTATCGCTTTTTCGTCCCCTGTCCGGCCGGTATTCGTACACGCTCCTGATTCCTACGAAACGAGCGGCCCGAGGAAATATAATAAACGTTTCACGATTCACCCAGTTTACCCAGTTACATTTTTCAGCGGGCAAAGTTGCCGCGTGCGAAGAATTATGGGAAAGGAACGCGTATCGTGTACGCGATATACATACGTGTGATTATCGTTTGATAGATTAAACATGTTACGTGTCTATGTACCTACGTCTAATCAAATACATATCAATAAAGCAACGCATTATGTTAATCCTATGTCTGCAATTATCCCGATATATTTTAGTTTTCAACTTCCATATATATTTTTTATCGAGTACGTCTTTGAAAAATTTGCAGCTATTGTATTTGTTACGAGTTAAATAGTCGAATTGATAATATTCACATTTCATTCTTATATTTTATATATTTCAAAGATATACAATGGTCTACTGTAATAAAACACAGCAAATAATTAAAGAATTCCGAAAAAACACTTGTTACTGTATTTGAAGATTCAAATTTCCCGCGAAACGACTGAAGCGACAGTGGCGCCCCCTGTCCGTCAAACGGGGTGAACTACAGGCATCTGGAGCACCCGCTTCGTTAGTTCCTAAAACCGCCGCTTGACGGCGCCTCTTGCAACATTTTATAGCTAATTTGTAGGTAAAATCAATCCCTATTTTATATCTGTAGATAAATTTAGGTGCAAACAACTTGAAATTAATTGCCTTTGCACTAGAAATGTAATTTAATTCATATTGCAGTCAATAATAAAATCAATTTTATTGAATTGAATCGAAAACGATACACACGGCGCCATCTTGTGGCGAAATGTAGGAACTAATGAAACTACAGTTTCAAAAGTGTGTAGTTCACCTTGTTCGCCGGAGAGATGGCGCCACCAAAATTTTAAAATTAACTAATTAAAAATACCTTTTTTCGACTTCAAACGATATTTTTTATTTAAATGCGATCATTTTTATGTTCTTCTTTACAAGGAGAAATATATATGTAAATTAAAAAGAAAAAATATTATTATGTCAGAAGTCAAATAGAACAACCATGTCTAACTATGATAACAAAAAAAATATTTCTCAGGTATATATACATATATAAATAAATACAATCAATTCAGCACTGACAATTGTATATTTTATTCGTTAAAAAATTGTTTTCGTTCGGTTGGCTAGCATGTCGATTATCGACTAATGTCAGGGAGAGTCCCTAACCTCTAACGTCAAAAACTTTGCGATTCAGAAATCCTATTTGGTGAGTAGTTTTACCAAAAACAACGAAAGAAATAAACGCAATTGGCGCTCTAGTCGTATGTTTGTATGGAATTTTTTAATTAAAATAAACAGACATAGGTTAGATTGTTTTGCTAATTTCATATCGATTTATTTAAAAATGAAAAGGTTCGACAAAACGATATTCTGGATTATTTCGTTCCTTCGAAAGGAAAACAACATAATAAAGTCTTGCCCTTCTCAGTGTCTGCTGGGATCGCAACAGTGTTGTCGAAGCGAATGCCATTCAGTTTGATACTCCTTTTTCCGGCCCATGAAACGTATTCAGGTTTCTTACATATTTCGCGAAGATTCATTCTTTTTTCGACTATCGGCCTGCAACAAGAACAAAATAAGAAGATACACCTTCATAATAGATCGGGAACACCATAAAGTTACAAACATAATTCATAACAAAGTTACAAACCGTCCGTCAACGTCTGACGAATCATCTTGGTTGGTTTCGTTGTAAAGGTGACCCGAAATTCGATAGATGAAATTATTTTCTTTGTCATCGTTCTTTCCATTACTTTTTCCCTTGATGGTTTCATGCACTGGAAGAAATGGCCAAATATATACGAACAGTCAAACGCAAACAACTTCGCGTTCATTTGTTCATTTGAAGATGCCACATAACGTTTATGCAAAAGTCGGTATAACAACATTCATAAAGTAGAATTATATTTTTCCAGCACCTTTATTTTCTTCGTTATGATAACTTCGACCAAAGATAATGTCACCCATACATTTAATGCTTGAATCAACAGAGCTTTAATTCACAAAAACAATATTTCAACACTTAACTACAGTTTAATATTTTTGCCTTCACTTCCCGAAGTACAACTACCCCTAACATTATAATTATCATAAAACTCATCATTTTTAAATCAATTTCCCCGTAAATCGTCATATGACATCTTTATTTAGTGAAGTTCTTTAGTCGCAACCGACCTTTGTAAACGTCAAGTACAGGCGTGTACATGCGTTCTTTCAAATACGTTAGAAATTGTTGTCGATCGTTTTGCCGTTCCGATCTTTTTCCTCCCCAACTGTTAAACGGAAGCTTCCCTCTGTCTCGTTCGATATCCTCCGCCTTCTTTTTAACGCCGTTTCCATCCACGGAGAAGTCTCTACCGTATCGATCGAACAAATTGTCTTGCAATGCTGAAAAAGTCATCGGTCCTCGTTTACCGCCCCAACTATTGAATGGCAAGCGGAACATGCGAATACCGGAACCCATTCCGTCCGCGCTTCCTCTTCTTTTATTTCCCCATCGATAAATCCACGGAGTCGTTGTTGCAGTCGTTTTCTTCTTCTTCTTCCTTCTCCTTTGGGAAGATGGAAGGTTTCGAAGCTCCTGTGTATAAGGATTGTTAGATGGATAGTATGTACAATTATTACCCTTGCAATATTTTGGCGGGAAGAACTCGCGACGCACTGGTGACGCACTCATGTTGTACTCGTGACGCACTCGTGACGCACTGAAGGTGCATTTGTGACGCACTCGAGGCGCATTTGAGACGCATTCGTGACACAAGTGACACACCGGTGACGCACTCGTGACACACTTGAGACGCACTCGTGACACACAAGTGACGCACTGATGACGCACTCGTGATGCACTCTTTCAACAGTAAGACAATTTTACTCAAATTAAAATATTTCAACTTTCTTTGCGTTAATATTGTAACTTTCATCTGTCTTTTATTTTTGTAGTGATCAGCTGACGCACCTGACAAATAGTGCAAGGGTGGAACATAAGAGAACTTTTACGCACTTTACTTTTCGCAGCCAAAGCGAGCCACGAGTCCACATTATCTCTCCTGTTGGAAACGCCCCTTGAATCCGAATCGAAATCTATCCTCCGATCCTCGGGATGTCCCAGGTACACGTTTTTCTGTTCGTCTGAAAGGAAGCTCGTGTAATTCAAAAGAACAGCAGAGTGAATCGTGGCTCACCTGTTGCGTCTGTTTGGAGATCGATTCGCTCCTCTTCCCCCATCACGAGGGGTTCCTTCCACGTTTTGGAGTCGTCCGATAGTCGATCTTCGATCGACGCGTCTGTTTCGCCTTCTGACAGGGTGACGATTTCGCAACCCGCGAGGATCACTCCGATCAAAAGAGTTACCGCCGGAAGAAATCCCCACATCTGAATCGATTTGAGAACTCAGGAGATTAAGGAAATAATAATCAAAGTAATGAGATAATCCTATAAACGAATTTTAATAAGTGGCGACAGGAAGAATTATTTCTTCATTCTAGAAATGAGAAAAATGCGGGAAGGTAAAAGGAAAAAGAATGATTCTTTTGCTGGAAATGAATACGTGTACTACTACGAATAACACTGACGTAGAGGTATTAACTATTAAGTCTTGATGGAAATGCAGCGTAAACACTCTGCAATCTTCTTTATAAAAATACTCTGCTAATTGTTCCTTTCTATTAACGTCGAAACATTGTTTTCGAAGCCTCATTTTTTGCGATATCGCTAAAGGTTATTACTCTGGTATTAACATTTATGTTATAACAAAAGTTAGGAAGAAATCATTACGATGAATGAGGTATCGTATAATGATGATGATGAAACTTGCGTGTGACTTCTTTCGCTTTTACGATGATAATCGAACGCACGGGGGAGGAAGGAAAAGTGCATTTTCGTCAGCGACGGCGTAAAATGGTTAGCGAACGCTTTCAAACCTGTCATCGCGGCACTCGTTCGTCTTCACAAACTATTTGTGTTCAACGTTTGTTTTTTCAAATTTTTCCGTGGAAACATTTTCTTCTCGAGCTCTTTTCTTTTCAAGAAGACAGTTATCAATAGTTTAATCACATCATTAATAGTTTCGTTAAATCATTTTGGAAAAACATCCAATCAGAAGCGTTGATTTCTATTTTAATAAACTCTATGTGATTTATCTCGGTAATTAGACATTGCGGTTAAAAAATATAGACATGCTAGCGTTAAAAAATATAGGTTTGTATCGTTCTAAACAATTTTTACATTTAGCTCGAATCTACACAAATATATTCATCGCATTTTGTCCCCTAACATTCACCAAACTCTTAGTTTAAAATTGCACCCCTAACATTCACTAAAAAGTCCTAGTTTAGTAAGTTTGAACTACTTACCGTTGGAAGTCCCTTCACACAAAACGCAATCGTGGAACAACAAAAAAAACTTCGATATTAATCCCGGAACAAGTTAGCGTAAATTGCAGTGACTTATACCTTGATTTTATCTCATTCACATGCAGCAGAACTTTGACACACGACACTTGCGAGCTCTGTTAATACGAACTATGCAGTGGCTAGTAGACGATACGCGCCGCTCTTCTTATACCATCTACGTGGTTCCGCGGCGCACTCTCGGATTGGTCCAAAAACTCACCCCGGCCTTTAACCGTCCGTTTCACCATTACCATCGTTACATCGTCACTCCATATTTTTCTCTTCATTTCTCTCTATTTCACACTTCTTGCTTTTCTTCCTTGATATTTACATGTTAGACTATGCAACATGTAACATAGGAAGACATCACATTCTCTAACATGTGAAGATCATAAAATTCTTGAAGATATTTTTATAAAAACTGGGCAGTTGATATTTAGTTGATGTATCCTATATTTTATTTATTTTTGTTGTTTTTTAAAAAAAGATTAGTCTTGCTTTTTATTGTTCTCTGAAAGGTAAACTTGAAATGGGGGTTGTGACTTTTTGATAAACCTATGAAGTAGTTACTTCTATAACTTATTACTTTTGAAACTTGTAGAAGTTTTTTTGTAGAAAATTTTCTCAACTATCAGTTTCATGATAATTATCCTATTTCATGACACAATTATCCTACAATTAATAACGAGATATTTTACCCTTCACCCAGTAAAACTTTTAGCAGCCTCCCTGAATTCTTGATTTCCCATTAGATCCTCAAAAATTTTTTAATGCTCCCTTCACGTGTTTCAGAGTTTGCTAACATTATCCCGATGAAAAACGAAGACAGTTTAGTCTAAACAAGGACAAATTGAACACACGAGAAAGGTATCGACTAAAAGTACGTCCTAAAAAATTATTCCCGCTCCTCCATCGTAAATTTCTGTCTCACGCTGACAAATATAAAAGTCATCATACCTTATCAATCACGAGAACGAGGAAATTTCAATTAAACAACATCTTCATTCCCATAAATTTATTTCGAATCGAAACAGTTCTTAGATCACCGGTTACATGTGTATCTCACGTAAATTTTGCAAATCGAGTCTTTGAAAATAATGAGCAGCCAAGTAAACGCTATTAATTCCAGTCGGTAGATTCATTTCGCTGCGTTTCTTCGCAACATTTAACATACTTGACGCTTTCGCGTCGCTTCCTTAACGTTCTTCGTAGGCGTCAAGATCATGTACAGTAATAGGAAAGATAGTACAGTCCAAATTTAGGCACAACTAAATTTCAAAGATCGTCGGTAACAGGAAAACGGGACACTCTTTTACCTCTGGCGACGTAGAAAGGATCGGACTTGGTCAACAGGTGCTCCAGTATTCCTCGGCCATCCGCCAGTCGCGTTCTCTTCATGGTTCTCGCAGAATCCGCGCATTGTATCGAGTCGCACTCTAAATTCTCTATCAATCTCTCCAGCACGTCCTTAGCGACAGATCTGCCGATCGCGTCCGAACTCGAAATTCGCTTGGACTTCGGTTTCTCGAATCGGTAGCCATTTTGTCTCTCGTCCATTTTGTCGGAGGTATAGCAAGGTTCGACCAGACATCGATTTACTCCGAACCTATTCCGTACGTCAAAAATATCAGCAAAATTTTTATCCTTCCAGTCAAAAAACAATACCCAATCATTTTCGTCAAGCATCGAATTTTCACCCGATCTCAAGGGATGAAATTTATTCGACCCTACTTCATTTTCCACACCATGTTTCAATTCGGAATTTTCAGTCATATTCGACTGTCTTTTACTCTCATCGTCGCCATCCACTTTTTCATTTTCAAATTTCAATTTTCTGTCAGCATAGATGTTTCCATTTTCTACTTCTCCGTGGACTTTTTTACCGCGCGATATGACGAAAGGATCGGTCACATCCAGACGGTGGATGGATCTAGTTTTCGATTGATCGTCGTCGATCTTGATCCAACTGGGCTCGTCAACGTAGAGCGGTTTCTGTATCTCCCAACCCTCACGGTAGCACTCCTTCCTCGAATCGCAGGACGTGAGATAGCTCTTGTCGGACTTCCAAAATTTTCCGAAATGAGGAATTGAGTTCGGGATTCGGTATCGGAGATATTCCTTCGCTTTCGACTTTCGGGGATCCTGCGATCTGTTCATGTCCAGGTACCTTGTTTCATTTTTTTAGAAAGACACTCTTTAGTGATCATATGTGTATATACCATATATGTATATATTTAATCTAACTATTATATCTTGATCTAGATATTTCAGTTACCTGATCAGTGTAGAGAGCGCTGAAGACTGCATCGACTCAGAAAAGGGAGAAAAGAAAATTTCGGACCCTTTCTCGTCCTTGCGCTTCCGTTTCCACCAAACCTGCCTCTCCACATCGCCTCCACTCTAAACATTAAATTCAGCATCAAAGGCGCAGTTGTCTCTATCGGGATGGTAACGCGACTCCAGGGGAACACAACCATTTACGCAATTATACTTCTTTCAACGTTGAAACTTTCGAGTTGCAAGTTTGAAGGTTCTTAGAATGCAACAGGGACGTTCAGAAAGAATTCTCTATTTTTCGAGATGAAACAATATACTTTACCAAAGTATCCTTTGCATCGATGCTCGTTGCGGATAAGAGGATCACCAGCAGCAGTTTCTTCATTTCTGCAAAGTATACATTCTGTAACTATGCGAACATTTGATAGTCCGTGTTGAACAGACCGTATTTTGAGAATCTTGACCACCTTCCACCCGGAGTCGGCAGCGACAAATGACTCCGGCCTGTTCCTTCCTTCGCTATTTATGGGGTTCCTTGGCGGGTCCATAGCTGACCTCGTTGCGGTCCAAAGATTACGGGAATTGCACGGGGAATTTACCTCGTCGGTAACCCACGCGTTTGTTTACCTGAACAGCAACCACGTTCGCCCCTCTGTCTCTGATCGAAAAGCGTGTCCGTCACTTTGTCACCTGGGAAATGTGTTACCCTTCTATTTCGTTCATGCAGTAACCTGTCATCGAACATTCCGATATTTTAACATTGTGATCCTTTAATAATTGGAATTCTCTGCGTAGCTGTGTCAAATAGAAATCAGTCTCTTCATCTTGCAGAGACGTGTGGATGTCGTTTTTGAAACGCTATTGCGTGGAAATTGTACTCGTGTACTGTTACGAAAGGGTTCTTCAGAATAAACCTTACTTTCTGAAATAATTTAGACCTTGCGAAGAAGTTAGCTGCATACAGTTAGAAAATAAATTTGCAGAATTTATAATAAATTATTAAAACACTTTGAGCAACCTTCTCATCAACTGTTCTCTGTTTCAGGAATTTATGCTTTGATTTGAAGAAGCTTAAAAATGGTAAGTTTAATCAACTCTATGTTTCTACGCTTTGACGATAATTTATTACGTGAAAATCATTTGTGTGTCTTATTTGTTCTGTTTGTCATAGAAATTCAGATTCTTGGGGGATGGGGATTGTCCTGATTGGCTGCTAGCAGAGATCAACACCTTATCGCGTATGGTACGAAAATGAATTTCTATATCTACCTAATTAGAAGACTGTCTGATTTAACCTGATTAATTTTTCTCATTTGCTTCTATTTCATAGACGTCGATTAAAATTAAGATACTAGGACAGGCGGTTGCAAAGTACCTCACAGAAGGGGAGCTCGATGTAAGTATAAAATCTTTATCAAGTATTTTTATACGTAAAGTACCTCCAAATTTTCAAGACATAATTTTATCTTCAGGAGGAGAAGGTAAAGAAAATCACTCAGGACGCTAAACTCGGTAAGAGTCTTATTTTCAATTTCAGTTTATTCTGACTCTACTGATTTGTAATTAATATATTTTGTTTGCAATGAACGTGCATCAAGAATTAAACGACGCAAAGGCTATGGTGGCCGCGCTGGAGTTGATGTTAACGTCGTCCGCTCGATATGGCGTTTCCGCCACGGATTTGAGCAGCGAATTGCAGCAACTTGGCCTTCCTCGTGAACACAGCGCGGCGATCGCTAGGCTGCACACGGATCATTGCCCTCAAATTACGGCTGCTCTTTCGTCGCAATCCTTGAGAGGTCCATTTAATTATCCGAGAGATTAGAGAGAACGGAGAATTTCAGAAAATCCGAGAGTATCATTTGATTAATAGACGCGCACCGAATTTTGCGCGCTGTCATGTACGCATGCGTGAGAATATCAAAGAAAAATAGAACACAAATTAGCGATATGTCAACGTCACATAACATATTTATATTATAAGGTTTATTATTGCTTTTTTCATATTCTGATTGGTAAATCAATTTGCAGTCAGTCGATTGTCGTCGATCCAGGTTGTGTCCCGTGACGACTCGTCGCCGTTCTCAACGGTGTCCCTGAAGGTAAAGAAACTGGATGGATGTGGTGAAAGCTCTACTATTGATATCTCGAAGGAAGACGTGCACATTCTGTTGGCGGGTAAAAATCTACTTCGAACGAACTTATTTATGTACTTATATACATTATGTATTTATGTATTTATTTATTAATTATTTTTCAAGAGCTACGCAGGGCGAAATCTTTGATGGAGAATCTGTAAACCTCGTACGTCATGTTCACCATTTATACTCTTCGTTGATACCATCTCAGATATTCGATAAGCGTAATTACGTGTAACAATATATATACATTCCACGGTACTTACTGCGTTTACATTTTATCTTCCTTACATCGTTGTTTGAGCAGAACTGAAAGTATAAATAAAGACAGCTGAAGACAGTAAAATATGATTTTTTATATCGTGAGAAAGAAAGGATAAGATGTAGGGTTGTACAAAGTAGAGTTAAGATATAATGTATATTTATTATATTATCATTTTCGTCATATAGCATAACATTGTTATTTCTATAATAATAATAATAATAATTATAATTATAATAATAATCATCATTTTATCGCCGTCATCGTCGTCATCGTCATTGTCATCGTCATAATAATAATAATAATGGTATTAATATTAAGAATAATATAATTATAATAATAATCACCATAATAATAGTAATAATAATATAATGATAATTGCCGTCATAATCATAATTATAATAATAATAACAATAATAATAATAATCATAGCACCATGAACACTCCATAGTAAGTTTTTAATTTGTTACTCGATAAATGCGACGCCCCGTTACGCTTGAAGGGGTGAGAACCGCGATTCGTACGATAAATATAGTCGTGAAAAATTTGAATCGCCTCTCGTCTGCCACGTAACGCCGTAATGGCAGAAGATCGACCGTGAAAATGACTAGATGATCGCGCGGCATTAGGAAACGAGACTGTCTGACTAGAACGTATCCGAAATCGTACGCGGGGTAAACGAACTCTATCGAACACCGCCTCTCTCTTGTTTCGCTCGTAATAAAATCTGATCTCCGGCGACACACGTACGTAATTTCTTAGTCACGTAAGTTATGTACGAAGCAGATATCTTTTGACACGTGATCGAAATCACTCCTTTTTTTTATTAAGCTGATAGTCGAACGAAACCGTATCACCGTTCTCACGCCCGTTAAGCACCTCGATCGATCTGGGAGTTCGTACACAGGTGTTGAGATTCATAATTCGTAATTCCTCGTTCTTCTTTACTCTCCTCTTCCCGTATAATTATGTTTCTTCCTATTTTTTTTCCTTTTGCCCATGTATTTATATTTTATATATTCGCGTGTTTGTCCGTATGTCTGTCTGTGTATGTATGCGTGTACGCGTGAGCGTATATGCGTGTACGTGTGTGTTTTATAATATATATATATTTTTTTTATTCTTTTCATCTTCATATTTATTCTAAACTGTTTTAATGAAAGCTCGTTCTTAACTTTTATATTCCTCTCCCTCTTTAACAGAAATTTCCCGTACAGAATTGCCGACAAGCTCAAGCCGTTCGCTTCGATCGACAATGCCCTCCGCTCACTCCTTCCCTCGCTTCTATTAAATTCAATTTCATAATTTTAATATCCTACCTAAACAGCTGGTCATTTATATTTGTCAATAAATAATACGTAAACACATAGGTGTATGCTTCGTCATTGCCCTTTTACCGTTTACGTTTTCTCGACGTTTCAGTCACGAACAAAGAAACGTTTCTGTGTCGTGATCAGCGATCGATGATGACAGTGACGATATTAATGATCGTATCGGTGCTGATGCGAAAAATTAACAACGACGGCGGCAGCAACAACAACAGTATAATAACAATAACAATAATAATAATGACCATAATAATAGCACGCGGTGATGGCAATAATGACGATGATAGAAATGAAGAAAAATTACAACGATTATGACAATATTAATTATGGTTGCAATGGTTACGATGATTACTCGAGTAACATTAGCGGTAGCGATGATACGTATAACAATCGTAAGAATAAAAAATACTAACAGCAATAATAATAAAATGGAAGTAAATCCAAAGATCAAATCTTTTCTAAAAAAATCATTTTTTTCCCACAAAATTAAGTTCACTATGTAAACGGTAAAAGGAACAAAAAGGTAAATAAATAACTAAATAAATAAATAAATAAATGTAATATGCACACGTATGAGAAACGACTGGCGACAATAAATGAACGATAAAAAACTTATATACTAATTAGAGCATTTATTAGGGCTAGTAGCCATAAGTCAATCAACGCAGCATTTTCTTCTCATCGTCGCTAGAACATCGTCGTCGTTAATTGAAAATTTGAAGCTCATAGAAGCATTGACGATATTTTTGATTCATTTTCCCTATAAAATAAATAAATAAATAAATAATCTATCCAAGCATGTATTGTCGATCTATCACG
Source organism: Megachile rotundata (assembly GCF_050947335.1). Lineage (NCBI taxonomy): Eukaryota > Metazoa > Arthropoda > Insecta > Hymenoptera > Megachilidae > Megachile > Megachile rotundata. The sequence continues at coordinate 12,564,467 of NC_134997.1, forward strand.
CTTAACGTACAAAACTTTCTTCGATTACGAGTATTATCAAACGCGTTACCGACTAACGTTACCGTAATCATCGTTTGACATCGTCGTTGTCGTCGTCGTCATTGTCATTATAACCACCACCGTCATCATCGTCGTTGGGGTATTACCGCTATCACCATCGACATCATCAACGTCATCGTCATACCAAACGTCATCGTCGTCGTCGTGATCGCGATGGTCGACCTCGTCACCGTCGTCGTTCGGCGACGTGAACCTGCGATCGTGGTCCGTTGAACGCAACGTATCGTCGCGTTACGGTGTAACGGAAAGTAAGTACGAAAAAAAGGTAAATCGTCGACTAGTTGACGGTGTCTGCTTCGGTAACGGCGCGGTGCGTCGACGCATCGGAAAGAAAAGTTTCGTTATCGTCGTTATTTCAAGGGCAAATGTCAGAATCATCAGAATCTATGAGATCTCGAGAAAGACCAGTATCCGTACATCGGATAATTATATCCCGTATAATCGTTATCGCTCGACGAGAATCAAGAATCACCGGCGCAATTATCGTTTGGTCAGATTTGAAAATGGCGCGCGCATTCGCATCGTGTTCGCTTCCCTCGCCTCTCGGGAGTAGTTACATTTCATTTGTTTCAAATGGAATATCGAGTTTCTACAAAATATCTACAAAGGAATTCGTTACGGGAGCGATCGTCTCTGTTCGCGACGGACTCCGAGACGCATCGTGAACAGAGATTCTCGCTCCGATAAAATTATCGAACGTGGACTTTGTCCGTTGGATGGATGTCGTATTACGAGTTTGTTCGCCCTCGCTACGCGACTCTGCGTCGCACGCTTCCCTCGCTAAAGCGTCGATCAATTGTCTGATCTATAAATTCGTCTATCGTCGCTACAGGATGTGACGTTCGAAACGGAACACGGTACACGGTACCGACGACGATCCTCTGTTGTTTCCGATTCATACCCGACTCGCTTCTCACCAATTTCTTTATTCTCTACGTTATAGGAATAGGACACAGATAATACCTATCTATAACACACCCGGAAATACATTAGTCGTTTATCTATACACGAATAGACACTTACAACGAGAAAGATCTTCAATTACCGTGAATCAGGCTAACAGTACTTCTAATTAATCTCTCGAATGAAATTTCAGGAATGCAGAATTCTCTGTCAATTTTTTAATTGCCTGATCATAGTCGATGCTGATCATTGAACGTTACTCGTCACACGATAGCATCGAAGCAACGATCGCGTCGACGTATAAAAAGTTTGTCCGGTACACGATATCAAGGAGAGGCCTCTCCGAAAACTCTTCCGAATTTACCCGAATTTACTCGAGTACCAACAGAACGAGTTTTCGGAATCTCGTGTAAGGAAAGGAACATTTCAAAGTTGAAATTTGAAAACAAAATTCTCAACCTCTCCTTGAGATATCGTGGAGTTTTGGGAGTCGATAGTCGGGAGTCGCGCTCACAATAGGCACGGGTAAAACGCGACCTGTTCTCGGTTATTTCGAGTCCATAAACGAAAAGCGACAGCGTTACGCCTCGGGCTCCGCTCAGAACTCGACAATCACGGCTGAGCAGGCTGCCAATCCCTAGAATTCGAGTCTATAGGCACTGCAGCTGGTCTCGTGGTCTTGGAGATTGATGGTGCAACGCGAAGCCGAAGGGGAGAGATCGATGCGATTCGCGGCGAGCGCCTCTTCGTTATCGGCCACCCAGTATCCCAAGGTGTCCGTGTCGTAAGTCGGTATCATCGTCACTTCTAAACAGTAAACACAAGATTAACAAATGCCTCAAAGTAACAAACTCAAGTTACAAAGTAAACGAAACTTACCGAGATCTTTGTCCTCCCAAGTTCGTTTAGCTTCCAGTAATGCATCATACACCTCCCGACTCGGTTCCGTGCCGCTGAACACGTAATATCTGGCGCGAACTCTCTTGAAGAAGTCCAACGAAGCGTAGTACGAGTTCCCGTGATGGGGAACGTAAGTCAGATCGACGTACACCGGCTGGATCTTGTTCTTAGAGTCTTTGATCTTCTTCTCGTTCTTCGCAGGACTCTCCGAGCGCTTCTTATTCTTTAAATTCTCGGATAATACTTTTCTAGCCTGCTTCTTCTCTTTTTTCGGAGTTCCCGGCGCGGCCTTGTTCGAAATTTCGTTGGTCACCGGCGCGGGAGAAGGTAAAGCTAGAGGTTCACCCCAGCCGGCGAGGACATCGACTGGTTCCTCGGTTCGGGGCTGATCGAAATTGCTGCTGGTACTCGCCACGTTTCTTAGATTAAACTTGTGGGGTGGTTTAGGCGACGGGAGACCTAGGGGTTTGCCCCAACCCTCCAGCGGATCTTTCTTCGAATCCTTACGCGTGTCACTGGATGTCTCAGAGGTCTCTCCTCGGACACTGCCGTTCGCGTATCTTCGTGACTCCTTCGTTTCCTCCCGCTCCATCGCCTTCTCAAAATCGAGATCTGCCTCGTCAACGTACTTCTTGCCTTCGTGTTTCTCCTCGTACGCCCCAGCGTACTCCTTCTCGACAGTAAAGCGCTTGAACGCGTACTCATCGGGTTTGGGTGGAACAACCGGTAGCTGGCCATACACGCTGCTGCTCATTTCAGCCGCAGTGAACTCGATCGGCGACCCTTCCTCGATCACGTCGCTCTTCTTCAGAAGCGAGTCGTCGGTCGGTGTCGTCGTCGGTGTGGCGGTCGTGGGCACCTCTGCTGGTTGCTCGACAGACTCCTTGCTGGGGATGTACTCGTCCACCTTCACGTCAACCTTCTCCGACAGGATGATCGTCTCGCCCTTCTCGTTGGTGGTTTCGGTGACCTCTCGGGTCGTCGTCACGATCTCGCCGTCGTCGGACACCGTCTTCGTCGTGGTGATAATCGTTCGGATCACCTCGCCGGATCGGAAGCCTTCGGGGGTGCCCGTGACGGAACCGCGGTCGGACTTCTTCTCGGGAGTCGATCTTTCAGAAACGTGGGCTCGAATGTCTTTCTTTTCTTCGGATTTCTTTGTCTCCTCTTTCTCTTCTTTGACGGTCTTTGTAATTCGCTTGATCTCGTCGTCGACGGAGACGGTTCCTTTATCTCCGATTTCTACCTTGACCGTCTCGCCGTCAGGTAATTCTTCGGTAACCACGATCTTCTTCGTCTTCGTGGTGATCGTCTCGATCGTCTGCGGAATCTCCACTCTAGTCACCTTCGTTTCTACTAACTCCTTCTTCAGATCGGTCATCTCATCTTCTGGTACAATTATTTCCCGTTCGATGATCTTTTTAATCACCACAGGTTCCTCATGTTCGACGATCTCTCGTCTGACGACCCTGCGAATCGTCTCCGGTTCCTGATCCGAGACCTCTCGTGTCACGGTCTTCCTGATCACCACGCACTCGTCTTCATCCTTGCCCTCAACCAGTCGCTCACTCTCCTTTGTCTTATCGGAAACTGTTTCTGTCTCTCCAATCTTGCTCTCCTTTAACACAGTAACCGTAGGCTTCATTTCCACCGTTGTCTTCTCCTTGTCCGAGTCTGGAGACTCGACCACAGACTTCCTCGCGTCGATCGTCTTATCGTCGACCTTCTCAACGGTGGAGGCGGTGGGCTCCGACGTGGAGTCCGGTGTTCCGTCTCGGGTCAAGTCAGGAGTGGATTTACCTGAGAGTGTAGTAATATGTGTGGTGCGTATCTCGGTCATTCCTCCGGCGAACGCCTTGTGGAACTGGCTCTCGTAACTGACCGGATGATCGACCTTGTAATCGTGGGTCTTTGCTTCTTCGACGCGTTCGAAGCGCGACTCCGAAGACTTATCGCGCCGGAAACCTTCGTCGTCTCTTTCGTAACCGGCAGCAGAGTCTACCTCCTCGTCGTCGGTTTCTCGACAGATCTCCACGTCGATCACAGCCTCGCGCGACAGCTTCCTCTTCCACACGATCTCCTCGATTATCTCGAAAATAATGTATCGGGGTAGTCTTGTTCGGATCATTATCTCCTCCAGAATCTCCTCGGTGATCTTCTTACCCTTCTTGACGTACTCCTCTTCGAGAAGCTTCTCCATTTCGGTTCTCTTTTCCTCAGATATCGAAATCTCTTCGTCGATGTGCGGCTCGGAACGAGTGGGACTGTCCTGAGTGGATTTGTCGGAAGCGATCTGTTCCGAACCGGGACTGACGCTTCTCGAACTCGTCTTGTCGTCCGCCATTTTACTCATCTTCTCTTCGGAGATGAGCTCTAAGAATTTGTCTCTGGACAGGAAGTCCTTCTCTTGAGTCACGCTGATGATGATGCTGATCGCCAGGGATCTTTGTATCAGGAATATTTCACAGACCTCCTCGATCACGGAGATTTGTATTAATTTGTTTTTGCTGATGTACTCCTCGAACAGGTATCTTTCTATCTCGTTTGTCAGTTTCGTTATGTCTTCCTTGTCTTTTAATTTCTCTTCTATCTTTTCTTTTTCTGTGGCATCCGTGAGTTTCGGGTCTTTGGATTCTGCTATGCTTGGAGATCTGGATTTTTCTTTCGACTCTGCTTCTTTTGTTACTTTCGCGTCTTCCGTTTTAACTTCTGTCTTTTCCAATTTTTGTGCAACTTCCTTAGTGATGGTCTCTTTTACGACATCAGTCGTCTTGGATTCCAGAGGACTCGTCGGTTTCGAACGATCCTTGGATTCCGTTGAAACAGTGGTTGTTACGCTGACAGAACTAGTCACTTCAGTAACTTTATCCGCCTCTTTCACAGTAGGTGATTTTACTTTCTCGACTTCTTTTGACTCGGCCGACGGGCTGGCGGATCCAGATTTGTCAGATGTCTTCGCGTCCTTCGGGCCAGACTCAGAGGCAACACTAGGTGATTTCGAACGGTCTACGTCCTTAGATTTCTCTGGGATACTAGTCACACTGGGAGACCTGGATTTCTCGATCGCCTTCGCGTCAAGATCCTTCGAGTCGATCGCCTCTGGGGAGATGCTAGGTGTTCTCGACTTGTCTTTCGAGTCAACAGCTTCACTCGGTGATTTCGAGTGATCTGCTTCCTTTGATTCACTGGGAGTCACGCTCGGGGATCTGGACTTTTCGGTTTTGACATCAAGGTCCTTTACTTCGGAGGGTTCAACACTTGGCGATTTTGAATCTTTGGACTCGATCGCAGTGCTGATTACACTTGGAGATCTGGATTTTTCTTCAGGTTTAATTTCAAGGTCCTTCAAATCAGTTGGTGACTTCGAATCCTTAGACTCGACCGCAGGTATACTTGGAGATCTGGATTTGTCAGAGGCTTTCGCATCGTCTGCAGAAATACTAGGTGATCTGGACTTCTCTTTCGCTGCGAGGTCCTTCAAGTCGGTTGGCTCTGCGCTTGGAGATTTAGAATCCTTCTCGGTCGCAGGAGCGCTTGCTATACTCGGTGATCTGGATTTTTCAGACTTAATATCGAGGTCCTTCAGATCTGTCGGTTCGCCAGCAATACTCGGCGATTTAGACTTCTCTGATTTAACTTCCACATCCTTCAGATCTGTCGGTTCGCCAGCGATACTCGGCGATTTAGACTTCTCTGATTTAACTTCCACATCCTTCAGATCTGTCGGTTCGCCAGCGATACTCGGCGATTTCGAATCTTTGATCTCAGCTGCAGTAACGCTGGGAGATCTAGATTTGTCAATTACCTTTGTATCTGCAGCCTCTCCAGAAATGCTAGGTGATTTCGAAAGGTCGGCAGGTTCCTTAGATTCCCCAGGAACACTTGTCACGCTGGGTGATCTAGATTTCTCGTCAACTTTAACTTCGAGGTCCTTCAAATCTGTTGGCTCTCCAGCAACACTTGGTGGCTTCGAATCTTTAGGTTCAACTGTACTTGCTATGCTGGGTGATCTAGACTTCTCAACTGCTTTGATATCAAGCTCTTTTAGGTCAATAGGTTCTCCAGCAACACTTGGTGGTTTCGAATCTTTAGGTTCGGCTGTGCTTGCTATGCTGGGAGATCTGGACTTTTCAAGGTCTTTTAGGTCGGTTGGTTCACCAGCGATACTTGGTGATTTCGAATCTTTGGGTTCGGCTGCTATGCTGGGTGATCTGGACTTCTCGTCAGTCTTAACATCGAGATCCTTCAGATCAGTTGGTTCTCCCGCAACACTCGGTGTTTTGGAGTCTTTAGATTCAGCTGCTATGCTGGGCGATCTGGACTTCTCGTCTGCCTTAACATCGACATCCTTCAGATCAGTTGGTTCTCCCGCAACACTTGGTGATTTAGAGTCTTTAGTCTCAGCTCCTATGCTGGGTGATCTGGACTTCTCGTCTGGCTTAACATCGAGATCCTTCAGATCAGCTGGTTCACCAGCAACACTAGGTGACTTCGAATCCTTAGGTTCAGCTGCTATACTAGGTGATCTGGACTTCTCATCAGTCTTAACATCGAGGTCCTTCAGATCAGCTGGTTCACTAGTAACACTCGGCGCCTTCGAGTCTTTAGTCTCAGCTCCTATGCTGGGTGATCTGGACTTCTCGTCTGCCTTAACATCGAGATCCTTCAGATCAGTCGGTTCTCCAGCAACACTAGGTGACTTCGAATCCTTAGTCTCAGCTGCTATACTCGGTGATCTGGACTTCTCATCTGCCTTAACATCGAGATCCTTCAGATCAGTCGGTTCACCAGCAACACTCGGCGCCTTCGAATCTTTAGATTCAGCTGTTATGCTCGGTGATCTAGACTTGTCTTCCACTTTACTTTCAACTTCCTTCAAGTCAGGTACTTCGCCAGCAACACTCGGCGACTTGGACTTCTCCGCCTTCATATCCACAGGTTCCCCTGCAATACTCGGCGACTTAGAATGCTCCTCCTTCGAGTCCGCAACGCTCGTCAAACTAGGAGATCTAGATTTCTCGTCAGCTTTAACATCAAGCTTCAAGTCTTTCGGTTCAACACTCGGTGATTTTGAATCTTTAGGCTCGGGAGCGCTTGCTACGCTCGGTGATCTGGATTTTTCGTCAGGTTTGTCGAGATCCTTCAAGTCAGCAGGTTCGCTAGCAACGCTCGGTGACTTGGAATCTTTGGACTCAACTGCGGCACTCGGTATACTCGGGGACCTAGACTTGTCCGCTTTCGTGTCAACTTCTGGAATACTTGGTGATTTTGCAAGTTCAGGCTCCTTTGAATCTACAGTGCTTGTTATACTGGGAGATCGTGACTTCTCTGATTTTTCAACTTCCTTCAAATCGGCAGGTTCACTAGCAACGCTGGGTGATTTCGACTTCTCGTCTTTGACTTCTACGTCCTTCAAATCAGTCGGTTCACCAGCGATGCTTGGCGACTTGTCCTTAGGCTCTGCTGCGGTGCTTACTACGCTCGGAGATCTCGACTTGTCTTCTGCTTTCGCTTCATCTCCCGCGATACTCGGGGATTTAGAACGATCCGCTTCCTTCGCATCTCCAAGAGTACTCGTCACACTCGGCGATCTGGATTTCTCGTCCGGTTTAATTTCTAGGTCCTTCAAGTCAGTTGGTTCACCGGCAACGCTCGGTCTTTTCGAATCTTTAGGCTCAGTAATACTGGGAGATCTAGATTTCTCCACCGCCTTCAAGTCAACAGACTCTCCCGAAATGCTAGGTGATTTCGAATGCTCCACCGCTTCTTTCGTTTCTCCGGTGACACTAGGAGACCTTGATTTTTCTGACTTAGCTTCGACATCTTTCAAGTCGGTTGGTTCACTCGTTACGCTAGGGGACTTCGAGTCTTTAGATTCTACCGCAGGAGCGCTTGCTATGCTGGGTGACCGAGATTTTTCCTCCGGTTTAATTTCGGGTTCCTTCAGATCTTCGCCAGGGGGGCTCGGTGATTTAGAACCCTTTGGCTCTGGAGGAGCACTCGTTATACTGGGCGATCTGGATTTTTCAATTGTTTTGATATCGAGGTCTTTTAGGTCAGTTGGTTCTCCAGCGATACTTGGAGATTTGGATTCTTTAGCTTCTGCGGGTCCGCTGGGTATGCTAGGTGATCTGGACTTCTCTCCTTCTTTTACTTCAACGTCCTTCAAGTCAGTTGGTTCTCCAGCGATACTTGGAGATTTGGATTCTTTAGCTTCTGCGGGTCCGCTGGGTATGCTAGGTGATCTTGACTTCTCACCTTCTTTTACTTCAACGTCTTTCAAGTCTATTGGTTCGCCAGCGACACTTGGAGATTTAGATTTAGCATCTGCAGGTCCACTGGGTATACTAGGTGATCTGGACTTCTCTCCTTCTTTCACGTCTACATCCTTCAAGTCTATTGGTTCTCCAGCAACACTCGGAGATTTGGATTCCTTTACCTCTGCAGGTGCACTGGGTATACTAGGTGATCTAGACTTCTCGCCTTCCTTAACCTCCACATCCTTCAAATCAGTTGGTTCGCCAGCTATACTCGGCGATTTAGATTCTTTAGCTTCTGCAGGTCCGCTAGGTACACTAGGTGATCTCGACTTCTCACCTTCTTTAACTTCCACATCCTTCAAGTCAATAGCTTCACCAGCGACACTCGGCGACTTAGATTCTTTAGCATCCGCAGGTCCGCTAGGTATACTAGGCGATCTCGACTTCTCACCTTTAGCTTCAACATCCTTCAAGTCAACTGGTTCCCCAGCAATACTTGGAGATTTGGATTCCTTCGTTTCTGCAGGTCCGCTGGGTATGCTAGGTGATCTCGACTTCTCGCCTTCTTTAACTTCAACATCTTTCAAGTCAATGGATTCACCAGCTACACTAGGTGACTTTGAATCTTTGGATTCGACCGCAGGAGCACTAGCTATGCTAGGTGATCTCGATTTTTCTACTTTGCTTTCGACATCCTTCAAGTCGATCGGTTCGCCAGCAACACTTGGCGATTTAGAATCTTTGGATTCGACTGCAGGAGCTATGCTGGGCGACCTGGATTTTTCATCTGGTTTTTCGACTTCCTTCAAATCGACTGGCTCGCCAGCGACACTCGGTGATTTAGACTTCTCTTCTGCCTTAACTTCAACGTCTTTCAAATCAATCGGTTCTCCAGCCACACTTGGTGACTTTGAATCTTTAGGTTCAGCTGCAGTTGTGCTCGCTATGCTCGGTGACCTCGATTTTTCGTCCACTTTAGCCTCAACGTCCTTCAAGTCAGCTGGTTCGACGCTCGGGGACTTTGAATCTTTAGCCTCCGCAGGGGCTATGCTTGGAGATCTGCTCTTCTCCTCTGGTTTAACTTCAACGTCCTTCAAATCTGTTAGTTCGCCAGCGATACTCGGTGATTTTTCTTTAACCTCAGATACTGGTGCACTCGGTATACTTGGAGATCTCGATTTGTCTTTCATTTCGACATCCTTCAAGTCGGTCGGTTCACCAGCGATGCTGGGCGACTTTGAATCTTTAGGCTCTGAGGGTGCAATGCTCGGCGATCTGGACTTCTCATCCGGTTTAATTTCAAGTTCCTTCAAGTCAGCTGGTTCTACACTCGGTGACTTCGAGTCTTTAGGTTCTGGAGCACTTGCCACGCTCGGTGATCTGGACTTCTCCTCGGGTTTAGCTTCAACGTCCTTCAGATCGATCGGTTCGATGCTTGGCAACTTCGATTCTTTAGGTTCGGGAACTGTACTTGCTATACTGGGCGATCTGGATTTTTCAACTGTTTTAATATCAAGATCAGTAGGTTCACTCGGGGATTTCGAGTCCTTGGGTTCTGTTATGCTCGGCGATCTGGATTTCTCTTCCGGTTTAATCGAAAGGTCCTTCAGATCTGCTGGTTCCACGCTCGGCGACTTTTCTTTTGCCTCCGTCGTTACACTCGATATACTTGGCGATCTCGACTTTTCTTCGGCTTTAGCTTCAACTTCCTTCAAGTCAGCTACTTCGCTAGCAACACTTGGCGACTTCTCTTTAGCCTCAACCGCAGGTATACTAGCAACGCTTGGCGATCTTGACTTGTCCTTCAGATCTACAGGTTCTTCTGCAATACTCGGCGACTTTGCATGCTCCTCCTTCGAGTCCGGAACGCTCGTCACACTGGGAGATCTCGATTTTTCCACCTTCATTTCAACGTCCTTCAAATCAGTCGGTTCAGCCGGTGACTTTGAATCTTTAGGTTCGGCAGCACTTGCTACGCTCGGTGATCTGGACTTCTCCGGTTTAACTTCAACATCTTTCAGATCGATCGGTTCGACACTCGGCGATTTCGATTCTTTAGGTTCAGGAGCGCCCGTCACGCTCGGCGATCTGGATTTGTCGATCTTTGCCTCAGCAAGATCTGAAATAGGCGACTTCTCAACTTTCGGCTCACTGACAATACTTGGGGACCTGGATTTTTCTTCCGGTTTAACTTCGACGTCTTTCAAATCAGTCGGCTCGCCGGCGATGCTCGGCGACTTCGAATCTTTAGGCTCGATCGCGGGTGCGCTCACTACGCTCGGCGATCTGGATTTCTGCGCCGCGTCTACAGTCTTCAAATCGACCGCCTCTCCCGCGACACTCGGAGATTTCGAACCGCTCTCTTCCTTCGGTTCTGTGGGAACGCTCGGCGATCTGGATTTATCAGAAACGACGTCTTTCGGTTCACTGGGTGACCTGGACTTCTCTGGTTCCGTTGGTTTCTTTTGATCTTTCGCGTCGATTTTTTCGGCTTCAATACTCGGAGAACCTTCTTTAGACTCTTTAGGTTCGCTCACGATACTCGGCGATCGAGACTTGTCTTTCAGTTCTTCGACCGCCACCTCTCCAGCAATACTTGGGGATTTCGAACGATCCACTTCCTTCGTTTCGCTGGGAACACTGGTTATGCTGGGAGACCTTGATTTTTCCTCCACCTTGTCTTTCATTTTATCGGCGTCATCGGTCGGTGACTTTGAACCTTCCTTCGCCAGACTCGGAGATCTGGATTTGTCTTCTTCAGGAATGCTCGGCGACTTCGAGCCTTCTTTAGCTTCTTTAGTTTCGACTTTGATGTCTTTCTCTTCCGTCGGGCTAGCGGATTTCGAACGATCCTTCTGTTCAGGAACACTCGGAGGCTTCTCCACCTTGTCTGGAACTTGCGACTCGATCGATTCAGTCGGCGATTTCGAGCCCTCTTTGGCAGGTTCTGTTATAGCAGGCTGATCAGTTACCTTTTCACTGGTAGGCTCTTCTGGAACACTCGGCGATTTCGAACGATCCGGCTCTTTCTCTCCGGGCACGCTCGTAACGCTGGAAGACCTAGATTTCTCCTCCATCTTGTCCAGCTCTTTCGCATCGATCGCTTCTCCCGCGATGCTCGGCGACTTCGCGTCTTTCAATTCGACCACGCTAGGGGATCTGGACTTGTCCGATACTTTCTCCTCTTCCGAAATACTCGGCGGTGATACGCCCTTTTCTTTCGGTTCTTCGGGACTACCTGTGGGAGACCTGGATTTTTCTTTGACGTCCTTCATGTCGATCGGCTCGCCTGCGATGCTCGGCGGTTTTGACTCTTTAGGCTCGGGAACGCTCGCTACGCTGGGCGATCTCGATTTGTCTACTTTCTCATCGACTTTCATCTCTTCTTCGGTGACGCTCGGTGATTTCGATACAACCTCCTTCGCTTCCGCAGGGATGCTCGCCACACTCGGAGTTCGGGATCTGTCTATTTTTGCGTCTGCCTCCTTAGATTCTATTTCTGTGGGGGCACTTACGCTGGGAGATCTCGACTTCTGTACATCCAGTTCCTTTGCGTCGATCGTCTCGCCAGCGATGCTGGGCGATCGATCCTTCTCTTTGGTGTCAACTTCGGGAGATGGCTCCTCTTTTGTTATACTCGGAGATCTTGATTTTTCGACAGCCTTCGCGTCTGCCTCTTTTGTTATACTGGGAGATCTGGATTTTTCGGTAGCTTTCGCGTCTGCTAATTCTTCCGAGATACTTGGCGATTTCGATTTCTCTGCAGCTTCTTTCTCGCTAACAGGTACTTCCGGTACTTTCGCTTCTTTCTCGCTAGCAGGTACTTTCGCTTCTTTCTGATCGATCGGTTCTGCAGGTAATTTTGTGTCGGGGATTTTAGAGTCATCGATCTTCTTCTCGTCCATCTTCTCAATGCTCGGAGATTTCGACGGTTCTTTCGCCTCCAGGCTGGGAGATCTCGATTTTTCTTTAACTTCTTCTGCTTCTCCTGAAATGGTAGGCGATTTCGAGCCTTCCTTCTCTGCAGTCACACTCGCAACACTGACCCTTCTGGATTCCTCTTTAATTTCTTCCTTCACATCCTTCGCCTCCGTTTCCACGCTCGGAGACTTCGAACGTTCTTTCGAGTCAGGTACACTCGTCACGCTGGGAGATCTAGACTTCTCTTCGAGTTCCTTCGCGTCAGCAATCTCGCTGGCGATGCTCGGAGAACGATCCTTCTCTTTCTCCGCCACACTGGGCGATTTCTCCTTCTGCTCCTGATCGAGCTTTCGATCTTTTGGCTCCTCTGGAAGACTGGGTTCCTTCTCCTGAACGTCTTTCAAGTCGGCCTTCTCCGTAGGCGATAGCGATCCTTTCGACTCGGCAGGGCTAATAGAGGCACGTGTCGCTTCAGGAGACACCGATTTCTCGGTCACTTCCTTCAAGTCCGCCTCGCTGGCGATGCTCGGAGACTTCGAACGATCTGTGGATATCGATCGTCTCGAGTCCTCGTCGCGGACGCTCGTTATACTCGCTGGACTTGATTTCTCGCTCGCTTCCTCTTTGAATGGCTCTCCTTCAATGACAGTGGTTGGTTTGCTAACTTCAGGTTCTTTAGCTGTCAAGATCGGAGATTTTTGGTCGACCGATTTCTTCCTTTCTATTTCGGTTACTTCGGGTTTGTCCTCCGCTTTCTTTGCTACATCTGCAACTTCAGTCTTCTTTTCTTTATCGAGTTCCACGGTGACTGGTCGCTCAGCAACCGACTCACGTCGCTCTTCCTTGATCTCTTCCGCTTTCTCTTCTTTCGAGATTTTATCTTCTGCCGAAACGGGAGAAGGCGACTTCTTGGCTTCGTCGACAGCTACATCTGCGACAGATAATTTACGGTCTACAGGTACTTCCTTCTCTTCTTTTTCTTCTTTTGTTATTTCTTTTTCTTTGGGAGATTCAGGACTCTTCTCACGTGGTGTAACCTTCTCTTCTTTCTCTTCAATTTTCACTTTTTCTTCAGGTGTTTTTACTTTCTCTTCAGGAGTCTTTTCTTTCTCTTCAGGAGTCTTTGCTTTTTCTTCGGGAGTTTTCACTTTTTCTTCAGGAGTCTTTGCTTTCTCTTCAGGAGATTTTGCTTTCTCTTCAGGAGATTTTGCTTTCTCTTCAGGAGTCTTTGCTTTTTCTTCAGGAGTCTTTGCTTTTTCAGCTTCTTCTTTGGAAAGAGGCTTCGGTGCCTCGACCTTAGCTTCTTCCTTCGCCGAAACAATGGCGTCCGCCGGTTCCATGTCTTTGATCGCGTCCAAAATCTGTATACTTTCCCGCTTCTCCGTCGGCGACTTCTCAAAGATGGTCTCCGCAGGCGAAACGTCTTCCGACCGAATCGATTCTGGTGACTTAGCCGCCGTAATATCCAGCGTCTTCTTCTCAGGATGCGCTTCAATTTGTTTTTCGATCGCCTCGATTACTTTTTCTTCGTCGATCTTCGCTTCCTTCTCTTCCGGCGTCTTAGACAATTTCTCAACAGAAATGCTTTCCTTTCGCTTCTCAGTCACCGCTTTCTCCAAACTGTCTTCAAGATCCTGCGAGCCGGAGTCGAGTCGGTCAACCGGCGACTTCTCGAGGCTATCCTCCGGCGTTACCTTCCCTACATCTTTCACTTCCGGCGATTTCTCGGAGATGCTGTCCTTCTCCGGGCTGCTTGTTCCCGAACGCAGAGAATCCTTGTCCGTGACTAGAGAGTCCTTGTCAGGTGTCGATTTTATCGACGTGTCTCTCAGAGAATCGTCCGGTGTGACGGATTTTATCGCGACAGCGTCGGTCGAGCAGATTTCAGTCTCTGCTCCGCCATCTTCGCTGCTGGCGGTCACCAGCATTCTTCGAACGAATCCAGAGTCTTCTTCAACCTTCTTCTCCTCTTCCTTAACTTCTTGCACCGGCGACTTCTTCAAGTCAGCTTCGATTTGTTCGGTCTTGTCAGGGACAGGTTCCTCTTTTTCTTCTTTCGGTTTGTGGTCAACTGGCTCGACCACTTTGTCTTTTGCATCGAGTGGTGACACTTTCTCTTCTTTTTCTTTCTCTGGTTCTTTTTGTATTGCGGGGAGCTGTTCGAGTGACAATTTCTTAATCGCTTCAGACGGCTCCTCCTTCGCAGGAGACACCTCCTTCTCTTTTTCCGGTTCTGGTTTTTTGTCGACTTTTAACTCTTCTTTTGGAGGAGATACCTCTCGCTCCTTTTCTTCTTTCGGTTCTGGTTTCTTGTCGACTTTTACCTCTTCCTTCGGAGGAGATATCTCTCGTTCCTTTTCTTTTTCTGGTTCCTTCTCCACTTTCTCTTCCTTCACAGGAGACACCTTTTCTTTTTCCGGTTCTTCCTTCTCCGCTTTCTCTTCCTTCACAGGGGACACCTTTTCTTTTTCCGGCTCTTCCTTCTCCACTTTCGCCTCTTCCTTCGCAGGAGACACCTCTCGCTCCTTCTCAACTTCCTTCTCAACCTTCACCTCTTCCGTCTTAGCTCCCTTTTCCACTTCTTTCACATCTTTCTCTTCCGCCACAGGTTTCACTTCCACCTTACTAACAGTTTCCTCCACCTTCTCTTTAGCCTCGTCCAAGTACTTCTCAACTGTGTCCAAACTCTCGCCTGCTTCCGTCACTTCCTCTTTCGCGACCTCCTCGCGTTCGATCTTTTCAAATGGCACATCCTTCTTCTCCTTCTCTTTCGTCTCGTGCACAAACTTCTCGTCAGCCTCGACCACATCGCTGCCAGCCTCCTCCGCTTCTTCCGCCTCCTCTCTGGGTTCCAACTTGTCTGACACGATCACGTCGCCGACTTTGTATTCCTGTTCGACGGCTTCGAAGTCGTCTTCTTTTTCTTGGTCCGCCTTCTTCTCGGCTGTTGGTTCGAGTTTCATTGCTTCTGATGGTTTCTCGGGTGGGGATATCTTGTCTTTGGATACTCTTCTACTTTCGATGCGGACGAAACCGTCTTCCTCTACTTCCGCCTCCACTTCTATTTCCTCCTCTTCTTCCTTCTCGGGTGCCTGTTCCTTAGCAGGTTCTTTTACAGGTTCTTTCGCAGGTTCTTTCACAGGTTCTTTCGCAGGTTCCTTCGCAGGTTCTGCCTTGGCTTCCACTTCCGATGACACTGATTCGTCCATGGTAATATCAATAGATTTGCTCACGATTATTTCTCTGATTATTCGAATGACGATGACTCGTGGAATCACCGTCTTCTTGCAGATCTCCTCGATAATTTCAATAGTGATCACGCGTCGTCCTTTCGACACGTACTGCTCAATAATATACTCCTCCAAATCGGTTCTCAACTCCGGCGATATCGACGTCTCGTCGATCTTCAACGCATCGACATCATCGACAACATCCTTTGCAGCCAATCCTTTTCTAGTAATAATCTCCTTGATCGCGTAAATAACGCGTTCTCGCGAAACGCGCTTGATTCTCGTCACATACTCAATGATCTCAATAGTGATTCGTTTCTTTGTGATAATTAACTCCTCGATAATTTCTATCACCGTGCGACCCGCTCGGTCAACAATCACCTTGATCTCCGCCGGTAACTGAATCGACAATCGACGAGTCGTGTCGTCCTTCTCCGGAATTTTATCGGTGACGAACTTCGGTGAAGTGGGAGTGGAACCAGCGGAAACTGTCACGATTTCCGCCTTCCCTGGGGAGATCTTCTGATCGAAACTGATCACCGCGTGCTCTTCTTCTATGTCCAAGGGAATTTGCTCCTTCTTGCACACGAGTTCTATCCCGGCATCCATCACGTCTATCTTTGAAGGCTCTTCTGTGACTGCCTTGCTCGGAAGCTTCAAGTCCATCTTCAAGGTTTCTTCGCAGATCTTCTTCAGGTCTTCTTCGTCCTTCTTTTCGGGGGGAGATACAAGCTTCTCTGGTTTTGTCAATTTTACGCAGGGCTCTTCTTGCGGTTCCATGGGCTCCATGAGTTTGCCTTCGACGAGCTCTTTGACTTCTTCTTGGGGACGAGGGAATTCTTCGGTGATGCCCACTTTTGTTGGCATACCGATCGCCGCGAGTTTCTTGTCTATTTCTTTTTCTTCTTCTTTCACTATCTTTTCTTCTACCTTTTCTTTCTCTTCTACCTTTTCTTCTTTCTTCGCTTTCTCATCTTCCGCTTCCTTCTCCTTTTCCTTCTCCTTCGGTGCCTCGAACAGCTTCTCGTCCGCCAGGAAGTCGTCCTCCTTCAACACCTGCGCAACCTTCTTCACGATCTCCATAACGTCCTTAGGTCTCTCCTCGATGTCGATACCCGCCGTTCCCGCGAGGACCTCTCCAACATCCCTCACCGCCTCCTTCACGTCCTTCAACGGGACTTCGGCAACATCAGTGTCTATAATTTCATGTTCCGCTTCAAATGCCTCGTCCTTGGCGATATCGAATTTCACCTTCTCCGGCTCCTTGCTCTCCGCCGGCACGCTTTCAATCTGTGGTTTGATGGCCTCCAGTTTCTCCACGACGCCCTCCAACGTGTCCTTAACGGTGTCCTTCACGGCTGGTGTTGGAGTTTCTTCAACCGCGATCTTCTCCTCCAGCGACTCCAGCGAGTCTCTCAAGCTGTCTTTCACTGTCTTGAATTTCTTTGAGGCTTCCTCTAACAGAGCTTGTATCTCCTCGGTGTCTTCTTCGACCTCTTCCTTGGGGATCTGTTCTTCGACCTTCTTTTCTGGCTCTTCCTTGACCTCTTCCTTCAATTTGTCTTTGACTTCCTTGACTGGCGAGGGTTCTTTCGGTTCGGGTACTTTTTCAGTTTCCAAAATAGGTTTACTTTCCCTGCGCTCGACTTTCTCCGTGACTTTCGGGACCGTCGCCTCCTCGACGATCGAAGGTTTCCTACGATCCTTCGCCTCTTCTTCGCGTTCGACCTTCTCGGCAGGCTTGCCCACTTTCGGGAACATTTTGTCCACGTCGACCTCCTCCAGCAGGGTCTTCTCCTGCACCTTCGCCTCCTTCGGTGAACTGGACTTCGAAGAAGACTTGTCGTCGACGTCCTTGTCTTGCTCCTTCTTCGACTTCTTCGTCAATTTATCGATACCCTTTTCAAATTTATCAGCGACTTTGCCGAAGAAGCTGAACATTCCTTTCTGCTCTTTGATCGGTGGAGTGGGAGGCTCTTTGACTTCCTGCATCGGTGGAGACACCTTCTCCTCCTTCTCCTTCTCGAAGTCCTCCATTCGGTACAGTTTGGGGTCGACTTCTTCATGAACTGGCAAGTCAGCCACCTCGTCGGGTGTCTTCACGATGTCGCGCTGCATCATCTGCGCGGTCTGTCGTACATCGAAACGTTGAACTTCCGGTTTGACGGCGACTGGCGGAACGGCGCGAGTGACGGCAGGGCCGACGGAGACCGGCGCCGTCGCGCTGGCTAAGGCAGCGTCTGTTGGAACAGCGCTAACAGCGCTCACCGCTGCGGCGATTTCCTCTTTCTTCGCCGGTGCGTCTTTCTCCTTCACGTCTTCTATGACGTGTTTCTCGTCAATGTCTTCTTTTATCTCGTCCAGAGGTATACGTTCGTCCTCCGGCAGGGTTGGCGCCGTCGTCGTGGCGCCGGATTCGACTGTGGAGATACGCTCTTGCGACTCCTCCAGCTTCTCCGGCATCTGCTCCTTTTGATCGGCCTCTGGTTTCATGTCGGTGTCGCTGGTCTTCTTCTCGAAGGAGTCCAGCTTGTCGGGGCTCAGACTGGACGGCTCTTTGGTGATGTCCTCGCTGTCCCTCTTGACGGAGTCCTCGGTGTCCTCGCGCCTACGTTGCGCCTCGGTCGCCAAAGCGGCGATCGCTTCTTTCTCTTCCTCCAAGCGTTCTCTGCGGTCGGGGGAGAGATCGATGGGTTCCGCTGTCTCTTCTTCTTCTCTTTCTTCCTCGCGCTCCTCCTCTTCCTCTTCTTCCTCTTCCTCCTCCTCTTCCTCTTCTTCTTCTTCCTCTTCCTCCTCTGCCTCTTCCTCCTCTTCTTCTTCTTCCTCCTCCTCCTCATCCTTTCTTGCTCTTACCGCTAATTTCTTTTCCACACTCTCGTCTTTCTCCTTCTCTTCGACTTCCTCTTCGGCACCCTTCTCTTTCGCCGTTTCTGTGTCCTTCATCAACTTCGCCTTCTCCGACTCTGCTTCATCTAACACGTGCTTCTGTTCACCGTCTCCGCTCTGAGCGGAGTCCTCCGTGTACACCTCCTCCTTCTCGACGATCAGATACTCGTCCTCCTCCGTCAGTTCCTGACTGCCTTTCCTCAAGCTGTCCTTCTTGGGAGCGTCCTCGATCTCGGCGGTCACGTCCTCTTCAGTAATGTCCTCCTCCTTTTTATCAGTTACCTCCGCGGTAATCTCGTCGTCTCCTTCGAAGCGGTCCTCCTTCCTCGCGCCCTCTTCAATGCGCTCCGCTTTCTGGAGAACCGCCTCGATCTCCTCAACAACCTCTCGTTCCTCCTTCAGATCGGCGAGCACCTTGCTCTCGATCGAGTCCAACGAGACGTCCTCCGAGCGTTCCATCAGGCTCTTATCGATCAGCCTGGTTCCGACTTCGGGTTCGATTCCAGAAGGCGTGGACACTGTCGAGGAATCCGTGGTGCCTCTGTCGCCCTTCACCTTCCGCACAACGCCGTCTTTATCAGACTTGACGGAAGCAGTAGGTGTACTGCGAGTCGATTTCGCTGGACTTCCAGGAACGCGAGCTTTGCTCGGACTAACCGGTTTCCCTCGACGGCTGATAGCCTTTCGGTCCATCGGTTTCGGCTTCGCGATCGGCGCCGCTTTCGCCGCGGTGACAGCTCCGGCGCTTATCGCGGACTTTTCTATGTTCTTCTGTTCCACCACCTTCCTGTTGTTCGCGTCCTTGGTGCTCTTAGCCGGCGGTGCGGTTACCGATTTGTAAGCCGGCGCTGGTTTTGCTTTCGCGACGCCTCGCATCTCCGTCTTCGTCGCGACTCCGTTCACCACCTTCTTAGGCGTCGTCGGTGACGACTTCACGGTTGGACCTGCAACCTCCTTTTTCTCAGGTTTCGCTCTCTTCTCCGCAGGCTTAGCCTTGGGAGCCTCGATCTTCGCAGGCTTTGTGGGAACCTTAGCGTCCTTTCTTCGAGTGTCCACCCTCGATGGCTTCGAGGGTTTCGGTTCCTTCGGAGCTTCCGGTTTTGCGACCTCAGCCTTTTTCACTGCATCCTTGTCGCGTTTCTCGGATCGTTCCACCTCCGCCTTCTCTTGCTGCTTCTCTTTCTTCACGGCCTCTTGTCTCTCCTTCGCCTCCTTCAGCTCCTTCTCCATCTTCTTGCTCTCCTTCGTCTCCTTCCCCTCCACCTCGAGTTTTCTGCTCTCCGGCGCCGCCTTCTTCATCTTCGCTTCGGCTTTAGCCTGCGCGGCCGCCGCCGCCGCCGCCACCGCCGCCATCGCGGCTTGAGGTTTCGTCGGTATAATCGGTGTCGGAGTCGATTTCGCTTCTAGCTCCTTCTTCTCTTTCTTCGCCTCCGCCGCCACCTTCTTCGCTGTCTCCTTCTCCGTCAGCGCCAGCTTCTGTCTCGCCGGCTTGTCGCGCAGCGTCGCCAACGACGCCGACGGCGAGAGACTCTTCGCCGAGCAGACTGGGTGCTTTAGGAACTCCAAGTGTTTCAATCGTTCGAAGCCCTCGAAGATCTTGTGTTGCGGTGTGCTTCCGGGGAACAGGATTCTGGTGATGGTGTCTTCTGGGTTAGCGGGCTGCCAAACCAGCAGCGCGCATATGGAGACCAGGTTCTGGATCGGGAACGTTATGTTGTTCGAGTCTTTTCGGTGAGACTCGGCGAACAGCTTCGAGTCCGCCGCGTGCCACTTGGCTAAAAATTCTCTGACTTTGCGACTGTCCTTGCTGGGGCTTAACACGTACATGTCCAGCGTGCCGTGGCCCACTTTGTGGTACAGATTAATCGGCTCCGGGTCCCTGTAGCACGGGTGCGCCTTCAGGTTGATGTGACGGAGGTCCACGACGATCTGCTGGCCGATGTCGGTGAGATTCAAGATCAACGGATCGATATCTTTGTCCCCGTCCGGCGAATTGGATTGTCTTCTCTCCTGTTACGTCAATCAATTGATATACTTTAAACACAGACTTTATTACGTAACGGCGAATTAGTAACTCTAATCCTTCCGCGTGTTCGAATCGAAAATTTCAGATACTTACAACTAGATTGCAGAAGAAGTGACCAATCTGAGGATAAACGTGCATCTCCTTCTTCTTCCGAAGAACGCTAGACATGCCTCCCACGTTGCCGTTGTTTATTCTGGTGAGTAGCACCGCGTCGAGGCGGTCCAAGTGTCTGGTGAAGTCCCAGAAACAGGCCTTCCGCGCGAAACCGCCGTCCACCAGCATGTTGAAACCGTTTATGCCGAAGAGAGCGGCATCGCCCTGGCCGCCGGGGAAGACGTACAATGTTGGATGACTGAATCTGATGTTTCCTACGACGTCGGACGGCTCCATCAACTGGTCCAACGTCTGGGCGACGAGGTACTGTCCAATGTAACTCGTGAAACTCGTAATGGCGGGCACTCCCGCTGTTAGGACGTCGTCGGGGTTCACCCGAACTCTGCAGGATCTACAGAAATTACCACGGTTAACTCTTTCTACTTTTATTTTGGAAGTTCACGAAATATACCTGGTGCAAGCTTCTTTCGAGAGTCGATTCGTCGTCCATTCACCGACACCGGCGCAATGAACGTCCACCGTGACGCTGTTTTCGTAGGCACGAAGAACTCTCTGCACCTCGTGCTCGCTGAAGGCGTCCAGAAAGTCTGCCAGACTGAAGGTTCCATCCTGAAACGATACGTCACCGATCAGAAACGTGGACCAACGTTAGAGTAAAGGTTAGGAGGAAGGATGAAGAGAAAGGAATTAAGTTCATACTTAAAGACTACTCGTTGTTCCGACGCTAACGTTCTACCGTAGAGTAACGCGTCCTTCGGCAAAATTACTAAAAGGTATGGCGACGTACTTGCAATATCCAGGAACCATTTCCACCGAAGGTGTAGCCGGCGTGTATAATGTGTCGATGTTTCGTGAAACTCGCAAGTAGATTACGAATGCACTGTAACAACGTGTTCGTTTGCGGATGAATGAGAACCTCCGTAACAAGGTTCTCGGTGGCGTATTGGATCAGTCGTTCGCCTAAAATTTTGTTCGTCACGTTAGCGGAAACAGTTCGCGGCTAATCATCGCGCGTGCCACGATTCGAAAGATTTTTAATAGCGGATGATTAGCGATATTCTTACACGATTATTTAATACAAATACCGTTTCTGGCTTCTTCTCCTTCGGGAGCTTGCGCTACCAGCGCCGATAA